>NC_068969.1:21307643-22692736 GCF_026419915.1 Harpia harpyja
TCACCGTGGTCTTCCCCAGGGGCTGCAGGGGAATCTCTGCTCTGGTGCCTGGAGCATCTCCTCCCCTCCTTCTTCACTGACCTGGGGGTCTGCAGGGCTGTTTCTCTTACATGCTCTTACTCCTCTCTCCGGCTGCAGTTTCTGTGCCACAGCAAATTTTTTTTTTTCCCCTTTTTAAATCTGTTATCCAAGGGGTGCTGCCACCGTCGCTGATGGGCTTGGCCTTGGCCAGCGGCGGGTCTGTCTTGGAGCCGGCTGGTGTTGGCTCTGTCGGACACAGGGGAAGCTTCCAGCAGCTTCTCACAGAAGTCCCCCCTTTAGCCCCCTGGCTACCAAAACCTTGCCATGCAAACCCAGTATATGGTGCTAGTTATGCAGGTTATCTATTGGCTCAGTATTTCTAGATAAGATGACTGAGACATTCATGCTTTAACCATGCCAAATTATGTGACGATTATCCATCATCTTCTGCTTAATTTTCTGCTGATAGTATGAAATGTCGGTGTTTTTCGTAAGCGGTGGCACTAAGTTTGTAGTTAAATCAGCAATACAAGAAAACTACAGTTTTTCTTACTCTTAAAGTAATGAGAGAAATCAGTTTGAACTGGGACAAGTATTCTGTACAGCAGGTAGAAAACAAATGTTTTCAAAATAAATGGATGACAAATCTCTTTATGTTTTATAGTATATCAGACCCTGAAATTGAAATCATTATGGCTGGTGGTGTGGTCGTCAGGTATGCTTAATCAGTATGGGGGGAAAAAAAAGTCCTGTTTGGTAGTTGAGGGTAAATACAGGTAAGTAGAGTGTATATATTTCTAGTATAGGTAACATAAAGATTACCTGGCTTGAAATACTAAATGGTTGGTTTAGGCAAGTTTTATTTTTGAAGGGTGCAGCTTACATGTTTTTAGATCTACTGTTTCATCATTGTGTGAACAGGAGGAAGATTGTCAATGTCTAGACTACATCTTCTACAAAATCATGTCTCTCTTGATTAATAACTAAAATCTGTAGATGAATTGTTTGAATTTTGTCCTTGAAAACTGCAAGAACAAGGTTGCCAGCAGTAAACAGTATTTCTTTCTGTTAGACATGTTGCTTTAAAAAGCTGATCATCTTCTGTAGTTACTGAAACAATATTTCTTTTGATTTTATTGCCCATTTATGCCTTTTTCCTTGAATAAATGTGTCCAGTTCACATTTTTCAAGGAGAAGGCATAAATAGGTGTAGCACTTTCAGTAACACCTACCTAAAGATGTACCAGTCTCATCACTGGACCTTTCATGTGATCACATCAGCCAGGCAGAGTAATCAAACTAGCTATCAAATCTAATGATTAGAACTCAGGACATAATCTTTCAAAAAAACTTAAGATTTATTGAAGAATAAAATCCCTGAAGCTTCAAGCATATTAGAAACTGGTACTGCAATGGTGTGAGATGGATAAAGATCATGTTGCCATTGCTGTCCCATAAATTAGTCTAAGGAATAGACCCTTCCTTGCAAGTCTCAGTTAATCAGGTTTTTTTAACCATTGCTTTCTCAATATACTAAGCTTTTTCAGCATAGGTATAAATCATTCTTCCAATACAAACAGATTTCAGTTAAATGTCATGTTCAGATGAATTATAATGATCAGTGAAAAAATATGCAACAGAAAAAACTCTGGAGAGGAAAAATCATATAATGAATTCATACTAAGCTTGTGTTATGAAATTAGAACATGAAGTAGGAAATGTGAAAGTCAACCTGTTCTTCATGATGGAAAAACTAGTATCATGTCAGGGGACCACAATGGAGATAGTAAATATAAATCACTGAATCTCTAACCATTTACATACAAAGAAGGGACATCTGCATAATTCTGCTACCACTGTTGTTAAGTAATGCTCTAGGGATGATTTAGCCTTGTCCTCAGAAAAGAACCAATTATAGGGTTTTTTTGTTGGTAAAATTAACAGGCACAAATCAGTAGTTTTTGAGTGCTAGGGCATACTTGATTTTTCAAAGTGGGTAGCCTGAAACTCTTTCTGGATAAGAGATATTTCAGAATACAAGTAGAAGTACTCATCAGTTTTGACAAAGAATTAATCTATAGCTCTTTACTTATACTCTGATCTTTTATCACTGGAATGTCAAGTTAAGAGACTTGTAATTCGTTGTATTGAATACATGTAGCAGAAGGAAAAAATGCCAGAGTTGATGGTTTCCATATGTATGTATACCTCTGAGAATGGTTCCTGAGTGAGTGAGTAAAATCACTGAAACACATATGTAGTATCTTCTCTTGCTGACTTCAGCTAAGAAGTAGTTATGGATGTTTTTCCAGATATATTTGTTCTGAGTAATCTTATTGCTAACAAATAAGGGAAGAACATTATTTGCTTGTTGCTTCCAGTGAGAAAACACTGTCTCACATTTCAGACATGAATATATTATATGTAATACTACAGGTTTAATATATATCTGATAAAGAAGGGTCCAGGCAGATTAACACAGATGCTTCTACAGATGCTTTGGTGTCAAATATGACTTAGTCTTAGACCCAGTACAAGCTACAATTCTTAACCATTGCTCTACTCTAATTTATAGCATCTTTATAGTATCAATTCCCACCTAACAAACAGTAATAAAGCTCTCAGAAGATTAATGAGCATAATTCATGCACTAGTGGACTGAAAATGTGAAGCAAATCTGGCACTTGGGTATTACAATTATAGAAAGGAGAAGTTATAAATGTTCTTATAAATGTTGTTGTCTGACTTACAAACTTTTATCAAAGTTGTAGCTCTTTCAAAAAGAATTTTAAAATATCTTAATATTTTAAAGAGATTATAATTCTCTTCTCTTAATTACACATGGGGGTTATGTGTGTGAATAAGCGGGAACAGTTGTGTCTGTCAATTCATTCCCTCCTGTAGAGATCTCCCTGATCCTGAGGAGGACTTTTGTGCACTCTGGTGAGGCAGGACTGAGCACCAGGACCACTTGGCTCCCAATCACACATTAATGGAGCAAGCTGCTGATCTGGAAGTGCTTAACAGATCTATTTTTCACTATTTCAGATTTAAAAGGGGCTAGGAAGGTATTTTCCAGTTTTTTTAATGATGATTTCCCTCATTGCTCCTTATTTAGAGTAAAAGTTTGAGTTTGAATTTTAATAATCTGCTGTTTTCAGTTTTAAGGATAAAATGTTGAAAGCCAAGTAGGGAAGCTACCACCTTCACTCTGGGCAAATCACTGCTGTGTGAGAGGTCTGTTTTCACACACACTACCACCTGTGACTGGTTTGCTGCATCCCTGCTCTTCTCTCTTTAGGTAGCCCTTTCCAGAGCTTTTCAGAAACAGAACATACATTACTTGATTCAAACCACAGATATCTCAGTAGCTTATACTGAACCGCTGTGCATCAAGATGATTGATCTCCATTATTCCCAGTGCCACTTCTGGGTTTGTAGCTGTTTCCAAAAACTCATTTTTTCTTCTCACTGTCATCGTTAACAACTAATTATCCTCTTAGATACCACTCATCTCTTAAAAATATTCAAGTATATGTTTGAGCATGTTCAGAACTTCTTAAACCTTTTTTTAGCTTATCTGTATGTGAGGAGGAAGAGAGAATAAATAGGGAAATAACTTCTTTCATTAGGGCTTAAATAAATGTAACCCTCCTTCCCTAGGTCCCTTTGGACACCTCTTGCTCTACGCAGAGGCTGTACACAACCTGAGAGTCTGAGGCAGGAATTTACTGGTTAATCCCCACAGCAGAGCTGGGACTAACAGGCTGCTAGGCTAGGTCTTTTATGCTCACCACCTCCAGGAAGGCACCCAGACAATCCTTGCTGGCCAGGCAGAGGTGAGCCAAGTGGGGACGGCACACGGTGAGTTATCTGTTGGAGCAGGTTCATTCTCAGTGTTGGTGACCTGCTGTGTTCTGGCCCCTGCTTTTTTTTCTTCAGGATGTTGTATCTTTTCATCTCAGTGTTTTTCCCTTTGAGTCCTTGAACTGATGACTATTCCTATCTCAATGACGTTACCTCCTCCTGCAGTGTTACGTCTCCCATCTTCACGGCTCCGCTCTGTACTTTTCCATGGCTGCTTCTCACAAGTCAGTAATTTCCTCAGAAACCTGAGCCAGGGTTGTGCAGCAATGCTGTGTGAGAACCTGGCCTCCGATCGCTGGCAGCTGAACCCTGAGGGGAGGCTGGAGGGTCAGAAACGTTTGTCCTTTATTAAATCACTTCTGTGGATATCATTCTGCATTGTGACACCCTATTTTCTTTTGATTCTTATTTATAAATAATCTGTAAAAAATATTTAGAAATCTTATCAAGGTTCAGTGGGTTCCATAATCCCATTATATGAGAATCATTACTTAGTAATAAGCAGACAAGCAGTGAAGAAATCAATAGCTATTCCAAAAGCACAGTCTATGCTAAGAAAATATGCTTTTCCCTCTCATAACACTAATAAGAATGGTGGAGTAATTTCATAGCTTTGGTCCTACATGTCAATTATAACCTTTCTGTGAAAGAAAAACTCACCACGAAGCTGTACTGTGATAGGAAAGGTGAGTTGTGCTCATGTAAAACCTTCCCTGTTTACTTTTTGCAAACATTTGAACCAGCAGATTTGTTATTTTTGCATACAAGTGGTCCTAAAGGTCTGCAGTACTATAATCACTCACTGACAGACTACACATTGCTCTTAGCTGGACTTAAGAAGCGTTAAGTGAAAAGGAAACAGATTAATCAGCATTGCATGCCTCTTCTCAAAGACACTGAAATATCCATCTGTGTCCTGGTTTTGGCTGGAATAAAGTTAATTTTCTTCTTGGTAGCTGGTATAGTGCTGTGTTTTGAATTTAAGATGAGAATAATGTTGATAACACAGTGACGTTTTAGTTGTTGCTAAGTAGCGTTTATACGAAGTCAGGGACTTCGCAGCTTTTCATACTGCCCTGCCAGCGGAGGCTGGGGGGGGGGGGGGTACAAGAAACTGGGAGGGGACACAGCTGGGACAGCTGACCCCAACTGATCCCAGGGATATTCCACACCTTAGGATGTCATGCTCAGTATATAAAGCTGGGGGAAGAATAAGGAAGGGGGATGTTCGGAGTGATGGCGTTTGTCTTCCCAAGTCACCGTTAGGCGTGCTGGAGCCCTGCTTTCTGGAGATGGCTGAACACCTGCCTGCCCATGGGAAGTGGTGAACTAATTCCTTGTTATGCTTTGCCTGTGTGTGCAGCTTTTGCTTTACCTATTAAACTGTCTTTATCTCAACACATGAGTTTTCTCACTTTTACTCTTCTGATTCTCTGCCCCATCCCACCGGTGGGGAGTGAGTGAGCGGCTGTGTGGGGCTGAGTTGCTGACTGGGGTTAAACCACCACAATCCTTTTTGGCACCCAGTGTGAGGCTTGAAGGTTTCGAGATAACGACAGATTTGATTGGAATGTGCTAGATCAAATTTACAGCTGTTATTGCTGTTTAGGTATTAAATTGACAGGCTTCTGTGCTTGCCATAGGTCTTGCTTGTCTTACGGTGTATTAGAGCCTAATGCTCGTTAGTGACTGCATTTTTCTTTCACTGCTTGCTGTGCTGCCTATCATCTTACTGTGCTGTGCCTGGGAACATTTTGGTAACAGCAGTGGCCATGTGCCTGGGCTGGCAGATGGCCAGGGCATTGCTGGTGTTTCTGTGCTGCTGTACTGGATGGCTTGGAACTCCAGCGTGAACTTGAGTTGAAAGGACTGTGACCTGCGGATGAGTCCACGCTGGAGAAGGTCCACCTCAAAGCATCCGTGGCTGTGCAAGAAGTCATGCTGGAGCACCTCAATGCATGTGGCCGTGGATAAGCCCACAACAGAGCAGGTACACCCTGGAGGGACTGCAGCCATGGGTAAAGCCATGTCAGAGCAGGTTTACTTCTGAAGGGACTGTGGCTGTGGGTAAGGCCACGCTGGAGCAGGTATATCTCCAAAGGCAGTGTGGCCACGGAGAAGGCCATGCTAGAAGAGGGACACCTCAAAGCGACTGTGGCTGCGGTTAAGTCTCTGCCGCAGCAGGTATAGCCCTGAAGAGATGTTGGCTCATAGATAAGGCTCCACTCGAAGCAGGTACAACCCAGAGGGACTGCAACCTGTGTTTAAGTCCAAGCCGGAGCAGGGGCAAGGGGAGGAGTTCATTGCAATTTTAATTGCTGGGGTTAAACCACGACAATCTATTAAGTGTGACTCTTTAAATGGCTGCATGGTTTTCCATAATGCCAAGAAAGAAAGCGTAGGAAATGAAACAGCGTGACAGCATCTTGTGTTACAGCCCTGGGGCATGCGACCTGCCTGAGAGGGAAAGCTCTGAGCAAGGGTTTCCACTGACATCGGAGGAGTCAAAGCTCTCATCTTCTGCCTGCTTGTGTGGTCTTCTGTGCACTGAAGAGCAACCATTACCTTAAGTTATGACTTAGCTCTTTGTCTCACAAAGGAAGTTAAATTACTTTCATGTTATTCTAACATGTAAGTCATGAATATATAGATGCATAGAAATTAACTTGATGTCTGACATAAAGGATTCTTTAAAATATACTTTTTAGAAGCCAGTATATTTGAAGGAATACATAATTTTAACTGCTTTATAACAGAATAAAAAGGATATAATTATTTGCTAAGGGTTTTTTTGTGTGTTCTTCTTAATCAAAATGATTTGTTGCTTTAAACATTTAAATGTTAATTTATGATTAGTACTGATAGGGATGAAGTTTTTTTCCCTTGTCAAAATAAAATCTGTTTTAAATAATAATGAGATTGTCACTTTTCCTATTTTTCCTTTGCTTCCTCTTTTGTTTCTCCTTCTGCTTCTCCAGAATTAATGTTTTCTGATACTATTATTAAATAGAAAACTGAGCACACAGGAAAAAAAAAAAATCAATCTCATGAATTATATGACAGCTTTGTCCTGAATACATTAACATTAATATCTTACTTTTCTTTCTGCATTTTACACAGATTATTTACATTCATGGAGATTCATCAGCAAGTGGTGGCTGAGGTGAAACGCATAATAAAAGTTACACTGACCTTCTCATATATTAAAGAATTCAGATAAAGAAATGGTGAAGTAACCATGTAATGACAAAACTGATCATTAGCCTCTCTGTTCAAAACCAGCAAGATATCTATAACCATTGTCTTTAGCTTAGTTACAGCATTCAAATTAATCAGTTAGAGAACACCCATTTTGATACTTCTGAGAAATTACCTTCAGCAAAAAATAATCTTTTTTTTTTTTTGTGGTTTTGTTTTCTGCAATGATTCTGACCTCTCCTTTAAACACAGAGCCCTTAAAAGTTGTAATTAATACTTTTGATAAATTAGTGGCAGTGTTCATTTGAATAGTTGCATTAGAGGTCCAGGCCCATTCTCCTAGGTGCCAGAGTCATCAGGAAAGGAACCAACATTGCAAATGTAACACAAAGCGAATATCTATATCTGTCTATCTTATATCAACGCAGTAGTCAGAATGGGGAGTTAATGGCTGAGTCTTGAGTTCTGCTATTTATAAAGTTGAGGACTTTTCTCAAGGGTGATCTTTTAGATTTTCTTATTTTAAGGGGAATGTTGTGGCACATGAAGACATGAAGCTGGTATTATCCCTTTACAGGGCTTCAGGAAAATCTGCTCTGGAGCTGATGAAGAACACAGCAGCTCTGCCTTAGCTGCCTGATCACCATCTCCCAATTAACTTACCAGCTCTAAATGTATTGACATACATTTCTGATTGAAATCCCAAATAAAAAATTCATTGGTATTTTGGGTTGGTTTTTTGATATTCAAGGCATTCTAAGGCAAAGACTTGTCTTGTGTTTGTTTCCCCCCTAGTTCAGATGCCATTATGTTGGGTTTTGTATTTTTGTCCAGGATCTATTGTTCCTTCTTTTGCTGTTTCTTAATATTTACTATACATGTCATGTACTATTTAAATTAATACGTTTTTCATGCTCCTTTATTTTATTATGCTTATACTTTACCCATATATATCCAAAGTTAAAACCCAGTAAGTGGATATTTTTGGGTTCAGTGGTAGTATGATAGTGACATAAATGTTACAGATCCCATCCTGTAGTATCCTCCATCTTCAGCAACCAAATTCCATGGAAAAACACTGAAAACTTGTTCTGTAGAGCCTTTTGCAAAATAACTCCAGACACTATCTTGTGTGCTTCCTTTAAACACTTACTAGGAAGACAGACAAAATTCATACCTCCTCCTTGCAAAGATGAGATTTTAGGTAATAATACTACTACTAATGGTCACACATGTCCTTTCTTAAAATGACTCATTTTGATTTGGATATCTTTAAGTTCTTTGATCTCATGATTTACCTAACAGTGAGCAAGGTTAATGCTTAATAAAGTAGGATGCCCTTTTTATAATCACTTCATTAAAAGCAAATAGCAAGAGGTACATTAAATTAAAGTGTTTGTGATATGGGATCAATTTTGTTGAATCCCAGAGGTCTCTATGTGCCTCATAAAGAGCTCTCTACTTCAAACATATCTATAAGTGACTCATTGAGAATTTCTGTTCTCTTTAATTTGAGAAATTTAAATTGCTTTTATTACCTGTAATGGTGTTAATTACTGAATGAGGGATAAATTGTCCTGGAAAAGAATTAGACTGCAAGTCTACAGCTTTAATAACTCATACCCTCACAGCGTTTATAAAATAAACTATGTGTTACTGGGAATAAAATGAATAATGATATACTTTAGGAAAAGAAAGTTTCCTTTCATCTCTTATAAGTGGTTAGCTTTTACAGGGAGGCTGTAGAGTTATGAATGAGCATATTCTGGATTATCCATGAATTGAGGAGAAATATAGGAGCCCTGATTCCTTGTACCACACTGGATCCTTATACCTTACTCTTTGGACACAAGTTCTAAAAGCTTTTAAGTGGCCTGCTGTTTGCTGAGCAGGCAAGTTAGTTGCCTCCAGATGTTACAGTAGTTTTTCTACATCTGAAGAGAAATAAAGACCAAACCAAAACAAAAACACATTACATGTCAGTGGTGGTGATGTGGTTTGGTTTTTTTAAAAAAAGAAAAAGTAATCCCCAAATCAATGCACACATATAATAGAATCAATGTCTTTCTTCATAGCTCTGTTCTCAATAAAAAAATATGTTTTTTTCCTTGCACTGGATCACTTTTGGTATATGGAGCATTAAAAGACAAAGCCAAAGTACAAAAACGTATCTCTTAGTTACAGCTCTGTGAACCATGGAGTTTCTCAGTCAGGGTTTGACATTTATGTGCCTTCAGTATTTAGAAATGCAGCAAGAGTTTTGAAACTAAGTAAAAAACAGTGGACTGTAGTTACTCTACAAATACTCACTCAGCTGGTTTGAGCAAGCTCAAAGGACCATTTCGGCCTCTGCTGCTTCTGTGATAAACATTCATCTAATTCTCTGCTGTAATTAGTGGTATTATACATATGAAAACTATAGTATACTTCCCATCAGAAAGGTAGAGGAATCTTTCTCTTCTGTTGTTACAATATCACTGTATCACAGTTCATCCTTATTTCTGTAATTAAAAGTACTTTAGATGCTACCTAGTTTCTTCTGGATATTTCATGTTGGAAGAATCAGATAACTAGACCTTGCTTTGACCTTTTATAATTTCTGTTTACTCAGTTATGACTGTAAGATGTAATTTATCAAATGCACAATGAGAGGTTATCAAACTCTTGTTTCAGTAAAAGAAAGAGGAATGTTACCCTCAAGAGATAAATCTTTCATTAAACTTTGCAAAGACCTTAAGCAGTTCTACCCTATTTATCTTTTCCAGTCTTTCTTCTTTATGCTCCAGCTGCCAGTGTTTAGAAAGCAGCACAAGGCAGACAGCCAAAATAAGAGCTGATTTCCTAGCCAAATGGATAAATTTCCTCTTCCATAACTAACATTTGACTTCACCTTAGGAAAATACTTTAAAAATTGCCTAAGTTTCAGAATTAATTTTTTTAATGTCATCACTAACTGAATTATTGGTCCTGTATAGGCCCTTATTTTTAGGATACACAGAAGGTCAAAGAAAATTTTCATTAGAACACTAAAGATGAATTTGTTGAGAAGTAAACCCATCTGATTTTTTTTTTGTATTTGTTGCACTTGCTTGTCGATGCTTTAGGATCTTAATGTCTTTTGCCATTTGGTAGGGGAGATAGTAATTGTCTAAGGAATTAT
Organism: Harpia harpyja; assembly: GCF_026419915.1. Lineage (NCBI taxonomy): Eukaryota > Metazoa > Chordata > Aves > Accipitriformes > Accipitridae > Harpia > Harpia harpyja. The sequence continues at coordinate 21,317,890 of NC_068969.1, forward strand.
ATCGGTTGGATGATGCTGAAGAAGAATTACAGAGACAGCCTGAGTAAGTATGGAAAATAAGTACCTTCTTACTTAATCAGCTTCTGCGAAAAGTCAGTTCTTTTTTGATTATCAATGCTTTTTGAATTGCAATGCTTTTTTTCCTTCCTCACTTTTAAAAAGATGTCATTGGACAAGAAGGAAAATATAAATAAACTAGACAAAAGTAAGGATGGCAGAGGAAGCAAAATCAGAGAGTTGTGATTTATCCAAGACCACGGCTGTGATTAAATATTAATTTGATTCTTCTTTGTAGAAAAAAGGCAAAATATCTGGCAAGTCCTGGCTCAGGCAACACTGAAAAGCAAATTTTCTTTCAGGTCCAGTAAGTTTCTTCTCATCCCATGCTTTTGGAGGAGGCTTACATGACATCTTTTTACTTGGGAATTTCAGAGTCTCTTTGCTGTGCTTTACACACTGACAAATTTTTGAGCCATGTGAGAATATACATGTATTTTTACATATACACGCACACACGTACATTTTATGTTGTCTTATTTACTTATTGCAGTTAGTTTCACAAACTCTTTGTTACACTGGCTAGTGTCTGTTCAAAGGCAAAATGCATATTAATAGTGCTAGAGAGTGACTATTGCTCTGTTTCCACCTTTGACTCAATCTCCTATGAACCTTCATAAAGTGGTCTAATTCTTTTTTTATGTGTATAAGAATTAAAGAACTTTTCAGTAGGGAAATGAGCACAATATAAGCTACCTTGGAGACTGAGATATGGTGTGAGATTGAGTCTTTTCACTCAACACAATGAGCATTCTTGATTTCCCATCAGAAATAAGACTTGCTGTACAGTTCTCCTCGTTCTCCTTTATATATAATTCAAGGTGATTATGTTAGTGCATCATGGGGATTGGAATGAATTGCAGAGAGCGCCCTCTCCTCTCCTCTCCTCTGCTGCACTTTTGCCATGTCTAGTTGGATACTTGATGTGGACAATTCCCAAGCTAATGATCTTTCTTTACAAAATTTATTTTCCGTACTCTCACATAATGATGAAATATCTCATGGATCTGTATCTTCTTCCTCCTATATGGGCTCTATAGCAAGTGTCTGAAATTACAGTTAGTTGATTAATTTGTTCTGTCATGAATTTGTATGGAATTACATTTCTTTTCAAAGTCTTCTCTTTTTCTCTGTTTAACAGTGATTTATTTAATGGATGTAATATACTCTGGAAAAATCCATTTAGTGTTGTAATATCTATATTGAAATTCTCTAATTTATTCATAAAAAAGAAGGCTCTCCCCCCTTTTCAAGAATTTCAGTCAGAAGACAAATGAAGCTTGACCTCTGCTTCTGCATTGAGGCTTTTCAAAATCTATAATAAATTTTAATATCTAAGATCAGAAATGTTTAGTTTTCATTTAAGAAAACATTAACTAATCTAGCAATGGTTAAAAAAGAGTAACTGATATTAAGTCATTTTCAGTACTGTAATGCCCAAGCTGAACCGATGCTGTATTGGTGCCCAAAATACCATGCTCATTTCAGCAGGAGGAATTACGAGAGTCATAAGCATCAGTTCCTGAAAAGTTATTCTCAGGAACCTTTTAAAATGGGAGCTGTTCAATGTGGTTTCTCTTATGGTATCTATTTTACCAAAGTTCGGTATAGTTAGATTGTAAACTCACAGGAACAGGGGATTTCTAAATTTGAACAGCACCAAGTACAAGGGCATTCTGCTGTATGGCTGAGGTGCCACAGAGGTGACAGCAGCACAATCTCTTCTTATCGCTGTTGCAGAAGCAGCAGGCTCACAGTGCAAATTGGGTATGATTTTCTCGTTCTTACTCGGGCTAATATTTTGCCACTGACTTTACTTGGGAGTTAGGGGAGTTAAGTCAGAGCTGAAAACTGCGTTATGAGTTGCACAGTTCTAGTGTAGTGTCCTCAGTGGGATTACTTCTATGCTTTAGCTTAAGTGTGTACCTGTTGATCTAAAGGAATAGGAGGGATAAAATAATTTGAGTTTGTTTACAAGCAGTAGCTGCAAGAAAGGTTGAGATGAAGTCTCTCACTTTTTTTTTTTTTTTTGTGAAGTGGCTTTAATGCATTTTTAAAGTGTCCCTACATTAAAATAACATCCAAAACAGTGTTTCTACTTTGACTCCCTGCACTCCTTGCACTTGTCAGAATATTTTTCTGAGCTACTTTTTTGTGCCCATTTAGATTAAAAAAATGTTGTTTCCTCCATCTTCCCTTCTAGCTAGCCACGTTTACTGAACAATGCTTTTCTCTTGAATGGCGTTATAAAATCTTTTCTCTGTCATTTGTTATTGTGAATGCTCCAGAGAGACTCCCCTAATAAAGTGCCAGTTCTCCAGGCGGGAATGGAAGTATATCTGGTGGCACATCTGTTTGTGTGGGCTCATAGTGATCGTTTTAATACTTTGGGTATGGGAGCAGAGACGATGGTGGCATAATTTAAGGTACATGTGTATGGCATGGCTTTCCATATCCTCCCTAGATGGTATTTGAATAGTCATTACTATACTTCTTTTGTCCCCAGGGAGTAAGAATGCGGTCCCATATACAGAATAAGGATATCTCTTGTTAGAGATCATCTGGACAGAGTCCAGTTTGAATAACACTTAGGAGTGTTACTTGCTGTTTTGGCAGAGGGATGTAGTAGAGTCACAGCATCCTGGGAACTTGCCTTTTTACACACCGGGGAAGGAGAACACCCTTGATGGCAAATGAGCGCTTTCAGCTGAGAGGAGAGTGCTCTGCAACCTTGCTTATGGGGAAGAGAGCACTGCTTTTGACATCGGGGAATGGTGAATCTGGAAGAGAGAAGGGCTGGAGAGAGGTACCAGAGTCCCACAGAGCCTGGCAGTGGAGCTGTTAAATAGGGGGGACTTCTACAAATGGGAGGAAACAAATGTTGAAAGATCATGTCTCTTGGGAGGTTTTTATCCATGTGGTGGTTTGTTTTCAAACAAACTAAGGATCTAAGGATCTAAGGCAATGCAGGTGGGATTGTAGAGAACACTAGAACACTAAGAAACTAGACACTAGAACACTAAGAAATGTCTTCTCTAATGCTTTTTCACTCCTTTCCTCTAGGAAGTCAGTGGCAAAACACCCCCAACTTCAACAGAAGTCACAGACCAGTGCTATGTGTTTGAAGATTTTCCCCTAAGAGCCCAAGGCAGGTGTAGTTCCCCAAAGATAACGTTGGTCTTTGTGAGTAGCTTCTGTATATTTTCAAGCGTGAACTAGGTAGCAAGTAGTAATGCTTTGGCTGGGAGTCATTTATGTAGATGCATTTCCTTCATGACTCCCAGACGGACACATATGAGTTAATTCAAAATCCAATGACATTAAGAAAAATATTATAATAAGCTTTAGAGTGCTCTGAACCTTGTTCAGTGATGTTTTGCTTGAAAACTTGGTACTTGGAAATATTTTTCTGTGGAAATGTATGTATAAAAGCTCAATTTAAAGTAGTAAGTCTTAACTTCTCAAAACGAAGCTGACAAACTCTGTGTACCATATTATTTTTTTTCTTAGACTGTGAGGTAATTTTTTAACTTAAGTTCTTTTTGTCTTGATGCTGCTGCTATGTATAGTTCCCAAATAAGCTAAGAACAGCCTTATTAATATCTGATTAGACAGGTAGCTCTTTAGTTTCTACCAAAAAGACTTAGAAGTGCAGGAAGCCAGCAAAAACTTCAACTGAGCTCAGAGAACAAGTTGAATGCTTACATAATGAGCTTCTTAAATAATATCAGCGATTTTGCCATTGTCAGATAAGTCCTTTTTCCATGCCTTATTTCAGTTGCAGGGTATGTAAAATACTGCAGGTTTCAGTTACTGAGTCCTTTTCATATTCTTTTTCTTAAAAAATGGAGGGTGGGTCCACCAAAAAGAGGTTCGTTGGTTATAATTAATTACAAGTTAACTTTCACAAATCCACACAAATAGAAACACAAAGCCATTAAATATTACCTTCAAAAGTAAACAACGACACAAACTTTCCAGAACTGCATTTTTTGTGTACATCCTACTATCTTTTAGTTTCACGATGTTGATGACATTTTTTATGACTCCCGTTCATTATTCATATAACAGTAAAGACCTAGAAATGTTACCATCAGTTTTAATAAATAGCTGATATTGTTGGAAGGAAATGTCTGTATATACCTCTTTTAGCATTTAAGATAGAACAGATGAAATCTGAATATTACAAACCAGATGTCAGTTTTAGTAATATTATGGAACAGCTCTGAAAGTCATGGAAGTAAAAATATAATTTTAAGCCCCGTGTTCTAAGAGATTTTTTTTGCATGTGTGTGTATATATATATATATATATATAAAATTATTTCTTAATCTATCATGTCAGTGCATCTAATTGCCAACTACAGAATACGGTAGTTTATACTATTATTTATGAAAACTGATGTGTAAGTGCGTGCTCCAGGACAGGAGGGAAATGACACTGAAGCTGGGGAGCAGTCAGGCTGGTAAGATCCTCCACTGTATTTCTTGATGACATTTCAGTAAGGCCTTCATTAGTGATCCTACAAAAAAAATGACACACAAGCCGTTTGTCAATGCTTGTGAATTGCTGGCCAGGTTTGTAACTCCTCCCAATGGTAAACTGAATGCTGGTCATTTTTCTGCAAGTTGGAATCTTGGACTTTATGTCAGGGAAAAAAAAATAAGGTTTCAGAATATCAGGATGAGAAGAGAAACTTGATTACTAACAGGGCAGATATTCAGTAGTTCTTAAAATATTGAAGCTCACAAACATTTCTTGTGAAGCCCAAGAAGAGAGCTGAAGACAGAAGACCCAATGGAGTCATCTGTGAACAGTCACCAGCCTGATGGTTCGGAGTGGGAGACCATGCAGGAGGTGAAGTGGGTGACTATTATTTACACATTAAAATTGTAAATAATAACAACAGTATATAAAAATATAATAATATCAAATAATGAAAATATATAAAATATGTAAAATGACAGGTGTGAAAAATAAAATGTGACCCTTCTAAACACACTTTCTATAAACAAACAGTATTATAGAAATTTTGAAGGACAGTTGTCCAAATAATTTGAATTTATAAAGTTGAGTTGAAACAAAGTATAGTATGCAAATGCTAAATATAGATTTGTTTCCCTTATATTTAGTTACTTTCCTGTGATACTCAGAACTAGTACTTGTGCACCTGTCTTCCTTGAAAGCTGATAATCAGGAGATTAATTTTTATGTACTTCAGCTGAATTATATACTTTGAGATTCAACTTCAGCAAAATGCAAATGAACGTATAACAAGACCAGTTAGTGAGGAATTTTCTGTAATTCTGTGGTGCTAATTCAAGTTGCAGTATTGTTCCCAGTGGTGAAATAATTCTGTGTAGTACAAAACTATCTAAGAAAGAGCATCTTATAAAAATAAGAAAGAAGTCAAAGCAGGTTTAGTATGGATTCTAGCTCTGCAAAAAATCGGGAGGAGGAGATTTGAGCTGGGTGTTTTGTAACATATAGAGATAGACGCAAAATACAAATGTTTGAACTGGCTTAAAGTTTGGATCATTATTTCTGTCAATATTTTCACATATTTTCTGAGAGACCAGTATGAATTTCAAGCGTGTATTTATTAGCTGCTTCTGAAAGAGTCGTGATTGGTTTTTTTTTCCTTTCTTTTTTTTTTTTTTTTCCTGGATATACCCGTGATTATTTGTATCATTCACACTAATTTTAAAGTGAAAAGAGAACATTTTGCTGTACATGTTGTTCACTTGTTAACTCAAGAGTATTTGTACAGTTTCTTGTTGGGTTTGCATTGGTTAAATGTATACAAAAAAAATTTCTCTTGCCAGAGGTTGTAGTCTAAAGCCTTCAACTTGCAAACCTGATATTAATTCTACATGTGAGCATTTGAATGCATGGGAATACTGAACTCAGTTGATGCATATAGTAACAAATGATAGTGTTTAAGGATTTTTGATTCAGCTCTCTACTTCGGATTCTTGGTCTAGAAAGGTAAGTTACTTAGCATGGCTGAAAATTTACTTAACACTTATTACCAGCGATTGGCATAGGTAATGTAGAAAGGGTTGCAGATTTTGATTGCCAGGGAAAAGTATAAAGAGCCAAAGAGACAGAAGCATGCATCTTCAGGTAGCTGGGTGACTGTCCAAGAATGAATGGGAGAGCAGGCCAGTATCCTGCCAGAATGTGGATTGGATTTTTCACCAAAATGTTTTTAAATCTTAGCTTGTTCTGCTGCAGAGTGAAAAACTGACACCACCACATTTGTGGAGCTGTTATTTTCTGGCCATCAGTCTTCCCAGTGTGTTTGCGTGTATGTTATGGCATCGTAAAGGGAGAGCGCAGAACACATGTACAACACCCACAGTAAAATCCACAACTCATTCAAGACTGGGCTGTGTGGAAGCCTATACTTTAAAGATAGAATATACAGGCCTTCAGCCTGAGAGGAAATTTGGCCATAAATCAAATTGCAGAGAAGCAAAAATTCCTACAGTGCATATTTAATTTTAGTTCTGTGCATGTTTCATGCATTATTGCATAGTCTGCTCTTGAAAGCTACAGAATCAAATAGGCTCACATTTTTGCTACTGCAAGGTGCCAATTTTATTTGTCCTATTTTATTATGCCATAAATAATTTTTACAAGCAATTTAAAAAAATATAAACCTTGCATAATGTGCTTAACATCTATTATCTCCAATGAAAATTTTACTGATTTGCATTATGGGGTTTATGCAAATTAATGTATAATCAATCAAAATCAAACTTCTGTTATGCCCTTCATGCAATGCATCCCAAAGCACTTTAAAGGATAATAAAATTAGTAGCTTGGCTAAGTAGGAGTAAGCTAGGTCAAACAAATAAGTCTTCAGCTTACACTTAAACAGTGAAATATGGTGGTCATTGAATAGCTTAGGATAAGCTCTCTTATATTTATTTTATACCATAATTAAAGCTCTCATTATAAAAGTCTTTCATGGTCAGACACCAATCACACCAGAAACAGGGAGACCTAGCAATATTAATGCAACGGCAGAACTGTCTTGAATTGCAATCCTATTAAAATAATGGCTGGACAGCTGATACTATTTTCTGCTTTTGCATGTAATTTTTGATTTCAGTTCACTTGTGGTTCTTACAATTATTTTTTTTTTTACAATATTTTTTAAAACGTATTAATGCATGTAGTTATAAAATATTGCTAGAATAAACTAATGGACCTAGGAATAGTAGAGTGCTTGTAAGTCCAGCTGTACTGTCTAGACATTTTGCAATTGAGCATAACTTTCAACGAGTACATTAGTGCCATTACTTTCATTCTATTCAAATAGTCTTCATCTAAATGTATTACTCTTTGGGAAGGATTGAGTTAGTACAAGGTGCTTTTTCATGACTACATGGAAATGTGTTGCATATGAAGAGAAACACTACAGTTAGTAGGATCCTACTGTTAGTAGGATTGTGCCTTTGAGAGGTTCTGCTTGTGCAGTTTTAGTTCAAATTGAAACATAGCAATTTGAGATTTCATTTATATTAACTAAACCTTCCTGACATTTGAAGACATGACTACTCAACAAACTTGTACCTGGTTTACTCCAAGTCACAGTCTGGACATGTGTTATATTATATAATAACATCTATTGTGATTTAAGATACATTTGTGGACCACAATTTATTTTTCCTATTTTAGCTGGCTGAGGAACTTGGGAATAAAGTCTTGGGTTTAGAGGTTTATGTTTGCTTTAAGTGAGAGAAGAATAGGGGTCAGTCACTCCTATTTTCAGAATCAGATAGGATGTGGAGGTAAAAAATGCCGCTACTTGGCTCTGATCATCTTGATTTAAACAGTCTCAACCTTGTTCTTCATACTGGGCTTCATGGATTACATCAACCTGCTACAAATTTGTGATGCTGCAAACATTGCAAATGTGTGGTTTGTTCTCCCTCTTGTGTTCATTCACAACCTGGTATTCTAGTTAGATCAAGTAAGCTAATTTTTGAAGCCGAAGTGCTATTCCCACTGTAATTATTCCAAAATTCCTATTGACATGGGTGAGAAAAATAGGGTCAAATTCTTGGTGAGTTACATACATTAAATAAAATTTCTAAAGCTGGATGTAGAAAACTTACAGTACTTTTCTATATTAAATTATTTCTCTGTTGAAGGAAAATAATGTAAAGAAGAAAGCAGAGGAAGGGAAGTCTCTCTCATATTAAGGATCTGCTCTCATAAACACTTTCTGTTCGTCCTTGTGTTTTTTACTTTGTTCCTGCACAAATAATGGTTTATAGAAGTGAGAATTTACATACACGCTACATTCAGTACAAAATCAACAATTTGTTTTTGTTTGTTCTCTGAAAATATGTAGCTAAGAAAAATTTTCCTTTTTTCCCCATGCCATTTATTGTATATGCCTTTTAGCTGGCTTGTTTTGGGATAGCATTTACTTTCTCTTCTTTCTCATTGATTCCAATTTCCGCGTGGCCATCCTAGGAAGCATCCTGCTCATTGTGTGACGACTCTGGAGTGGTCCATTGAGCAACACATTAGATGTCAAGCATTATTGACAGGTAGAGCTCTCCCAGATAGAATAATCTGCATTATTTCAAGTTTTCATTAACCATTTGGGATCTATGAGAGTATTACTTTAACCTCAAGTTTTGTTGGTTGGTTTGTTTTTTTTTTTTTTCACAAAATCTGGCACTGTCCTGAATAATTATGGCAATGCAGTGTGATTAAAAAATGGAGAGGAAAAAAAAAACATTTTTAGTGTTTAGAACATTTTCTCGAGAGAAATAATGTCTACCTAATATATTGCATATTCCTTAACTGGAAAAGTTAAATCTGTAAGTCTTAAAAATTATGAAAAACCTAAATCAGTCCAATTGATTAAGTGAACAAAACACACTCAAATTATTTCTGCGTTAACTGATTGTTGGCTGGATCAAGTGAAATTCTAAAAGTAATGCAGGCACCAGTAAGAAGCATTCAAATGAGAATTTTACCATTATCCATAATAGCAAGTAAATTAGCTTTCCAGGTGTAAACCGTGGGAAATTTTGTTATTTGTTTAAAAAAAAAAAGAAAAAAAAAGTTGTTGGTGACAAAGCTATTAAGCTGAAGTTATATGTAACAAACGACCAAGACGAATTTAGTACATGTCATAAAATCCTGTATCTGGGACCCATGACAAGGCCAATAATGTCAGAGAAATGAGAGGCAATAAAGCTATGCTTTAATTTATGATTTGCAAAACATCTGCTGAGATGAGAAGCATAAACCACAGGGCACATGAATGAGAAAGTGTGTGTTGTGCAGAGGTTGTAATGAAAAGGCTAAAATTTGGTGTCTTGGATCAGTGATATAAAACATTGAATGACTTCCAATAATTCCATGGTACAGCTGCTCATTTCAGCCTGCTTAAGATTGTAACTACTAGTGCTAAGTAGGGTTTAGGTTTGTTTTATTTTTAGACTTGCTAAATTCTTTGTTTCTGCTATTTCCCCAGCATGACTGATAAATCTGGAGGTTTACTCTCTTTACATGTGTTAATATGATCAGTCAGGCAAAGGACATTTTATCTGAAAAAGAGGTATGAAGGAGAGGTTTATAGGTTAGCACACAAAGCTTCCCCCACCCCTCAAAAAAAGATCAAGTACAGGATATAAATCTTTTTAATGATTTGTACAACAAAACTGGCACCCACAGCAATGGTGTTGCTCCCTGGCTATTATTGTGTTCCATTGGAAGCAGGGTATCCCCCGCAGAAAGGACCATGATAGGATGCATCCTCATTCAGGTACATGACATATTTTATTACCAAGCCGTGAATTTGGACAGGGTTTCAGGAAAATTTCTTATCTGGACACACCACATCCTATGTGTAGCAGCACAGGCCCAAAGCGAATGCACTTGCAGAGTTTTTACTTTTATATAACTGCTTTAGACCTTAGCCTAGATATATTTGCATACAGCTTGTAAGATCAGTGTTACTGTTTGAATAGTGGGGAAGCTCCAAACTGTAAATGGGATTTAAGAGCAGAATCCATCTCAGGTTGTTACCTGCTTTCCATAGCTGTATTTTACACTGCGTTCATGGACCAGATGTGTTCATCCAGAGTTACGTAAATGTCACTGCAAACACAATAGGCATTTGAAAAGTAAAAAAATGGGGAAAAATTCATTCTTCAGCTGAAACAACTGAAAATGTTGTTTGGGTTAAATGTAGAAATAGAGAGAACAATAAAATTTTTGGGTGGAAAAAGGTTTTATTCCCCAGGTGTTAGCTGATGAGACTAAACCCTGAGTTTGGAAAAGATACCTTTCAAAGCTTCTGTGAAAGGAGGTTTCTAAGATCATTGATTTTCTTCTTCAGCTTTGGGGGATCATGTGTTAAGGACATGTTTCTTATTTCCTTTTTCCCCATCCTTTCTACCCATTTCTGTATATTTGTTAGACTCTGGTGAATACAGTGCTGTTAAGGGAGAGAATCATCAAGAATTGTGAAGGTCACCTTTGAAGAATAATTAGTATGACAGTAATTGCTCAATTTGTGTCTGCAACGAAAATGTTTTGCGATAAAGCAGTTTCATTTTAGCATTTTTTCCTCATTCCCTGCTTGCCAGAGCCTCTGAAGTTACAATTTCAGGGGATGTGCTCCCGGAGCCATCCCCCAGCCTGAGGGGAAACATTCCAGAAATGGGAATGAAATTGAACCTGAGGTTATTTTCCCCACAGAACTTCAGCTAGGCTTTGGGGATAAAAATTCAGTTATTCATCAATTTGTATTAATCTCATTCCACTCTACATGTGAGGATGGACTTGTGACAGTTGTTGGACCATGGAGATATTAGTTCATCCAGTCTGACCTGTCTGACCAAGGTCACAGAAGGTTTTGGACAGACACAGTGGGTGGCATGGAGAGCTTCAGGAGATGGAGGACCTCGTGATTACCCCAGTGTTTTTTTCCAGTGACAGATCGACCACACTTTTAAAGTTCTTAAGTCTAATTCTTGCTTTGATTTTCACTGACTTTTAACTTCCAGCCCTTTTTTATTTTCTGTAGCAAACAAAGACCCCCCATGGCTCCTGCCATTTTCACCTCATGAAGTTATTCAGGTACCATGGCCAAATCATTGAGTTCCTTTTGCGATAAATGAACAAGCCTGAACGTCCCTAGTTTTTCCCCGAGAGGTATTTTTCACATTCTTGAATAAGACAGATATTAATGTTGAAGGTGGTACTTGCTGAATGGATGAATGACAATTTAAAATTCAGATAAGCAGGAGGGAACCTGAAAGGTTGATGGAAAATGGCCCGCCTGTTTCAGAGCAGCGGTGACACGGGGAATACCGTTATTAATACCGCAGGTTCTGTTAATTCAAGCTGTATTTTCATTGCTGCATAGAATCATCAATAAAGACCAAAACCCAGATACTGAACATGTAGATCTCCTGTGAGCCAACCCATTGAGCCGAAATCATTGTTTTCCCATATTTTTGGCTCGCTGAGTGCAGGCAGCACATTGCACTGTATGTGTGGCCCCAGGCCTTTAACCAAGTGTGTCAGGTGCAGCGTCTGTGCTCGGTCCCTAGGGAAATGTCTGTTAGGAAACTAGCACCAGCTTCTCCAAACACCTCTAGTACCTATGGCATAAAATCTGTCTTACTGCGTTTTGAATACATGATCATGTAGTGCTGAGGGTTTTTCAGTTTATTTCTCCTTTCTCTGGAGGTCATATGACAGTATAAACAAATAGCATTACTACTTTTGAAATGTGGTTTAAAATTTTAATGCTCAAATCTGTGATTTTATATGTCTTAAAAAAATGTCATTATGATTTGCACTTTGGCTATAAAAACGTGGGGAATCAGTAAGATTATCTTTCAGGTACTACTGTAGACAAATATAGAAATAAATTGTAGATTTCAAAGGCTTACATTGACATTACTAATTTTTTATATTTATTTCACTTATTCTGGTTTAAAATACTAGCTATTGTAGAGATATTAAACATTATGCTTAAGTTTGAGCTCCAATTTACATATAAAATGTGACAATTTTTTTAGAACTAATGTTGGATGAATACTATCTGATTAATAGAAGTATTGTGTTGTCCATCTGTTCTTATAGCACTTTCTTCAGTAAGTGGAATCTAGATAACTGAAAGTGATGCTAAAATGTCTAAAATAACACTAGACATCTGTGTTCCTGCGCCCGAATCCCGTATTTTTTAAAGCTTTGTACGTTTAAGATGATGTTGATTTTCATAAGCCACAATGAAAATGTCTCTGATGGTAGAGGGGTATTACTTACTAATCAACAGATACAAAAAGATGCTGATCACCCTACATCCTCATATTTCTGTATTTTGTTTCTTCTGCCCAGAAAAAATACTACCATAAAGATTCTGGCTAGCTCACAATGAAATAGGATGGTCTTCCCCACATTTCTCTGCTTCTTTTGCCACTCTCGCATATTCAGACTCCAGACTAAAATTATACATAACACCGTTTCAAAAGCTTTTTGTTTGAATGGTGTCAACATGTAAAAGTAAATTGTATGTAACAAGAAACTGTATGAAAAAGATACTCTGTTCTGAGCAGATACTCTGCTCGTCATCCAAATCTCAAAGGAGATGGGAACACTTCAGGAAACATGTTTTCCATACAGCATTTCAGGTGGTATGGAAGTAGAGAAGGGGTGCAACAAACTGGTGACAGTAACATTTCCAGTTTTCCCATAACATGACAATGGACATGGCAGTAAAAAAAAAAATTTAATAGTATCAGAGGAAAATGACAGCTATGACCATAAAGATTTATCTGTAAATATTTAAAAGGGTTCAGTTCACTGTATTAAACTGTTGGTCAAAAAGTCATTACCTTCTAATTGGTACATAACAGTTTGGTTAACAGTTTAAAAGAAGTGGTTTTAAATAAACGACTGCCAGTTCCTAGTATGTCAGTCCCACAGACATCAGTAGATTTTTGCTTTGTATACACCTGAAACATGGCCGCTCAGTGCTTGTAGGTTTTCTTTGAAATTGTTTCTGTCAGAGAAGATTGGAGATGGAGAAAAATGGAAAAAACCCTCAAAGATTATAAGAAAGTTAAGATTTCTGAATGTGGCCCAGAAGAGAATAGATTGCAGGGGTGAAATGTAACTCAAACCGAACAGCGTCTTGTTCTACAAACAGTCCACTGACTTTAGCACGTAAAATACTATTAAGAGTCATTTAGGATATCAGCTGGTTGCCCTGTGCTCTTTCCTTATGTTAGTACATGAATTTCTGCAGATACAAAGTCATGTGTATATTGCTTTCACAAGTCTTGAAAGATAAACTTTTTTTTTTTTTTTTAAATAGTGCTAATCCTATTGGAAGAGAGAGCTAGTTTTACCCTGTAACTAACACGTTGTATGCTTTTTTCAGTAGTATATGTGCTTATAGCTACAGTCTTGTACCTCTCAATGCTGTATTTTATGCTGCAGATAATTGAACCAGAAGCAGCCATATCTTCAAAAGATAATTGGGTGTTAAGATGCAGAGGTAGGCTTCTAAGCAGCTGTGAAAAGTCCCATCTGATGCTTATCTGCATTCCTTCTGCACTTACACATTTTGAAAATCTAGTCCATAGTAAATTGTACTGAAATGATGGTAGAATCCAGCAGTGAAAGTCACAGAAGGGCAAAGAAGAATATTTATAAAACGAGCCAATTCATCAAGTTTTTATTAATTAAATTTTTCAAGAAAGATTTGCCCTCCTGAAATAAAGAGATATTTGATAAGCGTAGTATGGTCTGCATTTATGAGGTTATTCTTACTCTTGCACATTGCATAGGTGGATAATTAATGACTATGCATTTTTACCGGTTTCCGTCATCAGGAGGTAGGTGGTTAGGACTAGTCTCCCCCATTCCACCTGGTTTGGTAGAGGACTGGAGGAGGATGAGCTTTTCCTGATGAGTCATCACTATAGCTTGAGGAACTTGCACTGTTTTACATCTGTAGGTACAACACAAACGTGCATTTTCCTAGTCACTGATCTTAGAGCAGAACGAGGGAGGATGGAGACATAAGGACTCCAATGAGTAGTATAATCATTCATGTCAATGGAAATTTTAAATTCAGTAAGCAGAGATCCAGCCCTAAGAGCTGCATGCAAAGTGCATGGAAGTCATTGGTAAAATTTTGAATACGTTTATTTGTATAAATCCTTCAGGCCCAAGCAAATAATTTACATTTAAATATTCTTATTATGTAATGTGGCTCCTTTTCTTCTTATCATCTCTTCTCCTACTGTCTCATAGTCTTTTTTTTCCTTGTGTCTTCTATTCAAAAGAAAATATCATCAAGGAGACTAGCAGGTTTTTGTAAGGTTGTATTTGCAGTAGACTGCAAAGAAAGAAGTCCCCATTATGACTGAAAACAGTTCCGTACCATTTCCAGAGATCACAAGAATATTATTCTTAGATGACACATTCTTAGTCAGTTCTGCACTTTATGTATCTCTAAGTTAAGAAACACTCGCTTTAAAAGAATAAGAGTTGTTAGCATTGCTGCTGACAAGGAGTGGGTCAGAATTATCCTGGTCTGTGTGCACATACAGCCCCTCCCTGCCCTGTATGTACAGGTCATTATATATTTCTACAAAAAGGGAAAGATTGCAGGGTAATGGTGGCTGTACATATGTGTGTGTGTGTACGTGCTTATATTTAGATGCACATACATACAGCTCTAAGTTCAGCACCTGATGGACAGGTCTGCAGTTTCTTTTCAGTAACAGCCGTGATGACAACCAGTTCTGGAGGAGTTGGCGGGGAAGGGTTGGTACTCTGGGGAGGGCAGAGGTTGTAGCTGTAAATATCAAACCAGCCTTTATTCTTATAAGGATATAGGTAAATTATCTCCCGATTTTCTGTGTTTTCTTCCCCCAAGGTTGCCAGAGGTTGCTGTCAGAGGCTGGACCACGTGTGTCATGGGTGTCAATGAAAAAGGCAGTTTATATGTGTCTCTTGATTCCAGCTGCTGTGATCAAGGTTTTACGCCTCCTCTTTGCTGCCAGGATATTGAAAAAGAAGCCACAGAAGGGCGTTTTTTAAATCCACTGATTCCTGGCAGTTCTGTCGGCCCATTGCACGAGCTAAGAGGTGCAATTTAGTGCAGCCTTTAGGCAGCGCTGTGCTGCACTGGATCACCAAAACATGCAAAATCCATGCAAATGAGGAAATTATTTTTCTGGTATTTTCCCCTAATTTAAAGCCCACATCAGAAGAAAGCCTATTACAGTCTGATTTTTTTTTTTTTATAAACTAATGAACTATTTTATTTGCTTTAATTGAAAAACAATAGTTTTGATAATTTTGAAGCATTTAATTTTCTTTTACTATTATCTTTGATCTGTCATTTTCCTAATTAGCTCAAATTTTGAAGGGAAAGGTTGCTTTGAAATGGGAAATCATATTTTAATTTTGAAAATGTTGAAGTAAGATATTCTGATAATTTTGCCGCCTTAAGAAAAATTCAAGAGTTGTAGAACTTGTTGAAACTGGTCTCTTTCTGCAGGCAGTGCTGGTTTTGAGGGATTAGTAATTTTTCATGCAAAAAACTTTTTTAAAACTAATTTCCAGACTGGTGAGTTCTGTTTTCTTGCTGAAGTGACATACTGTGAAGTTTTAGCGAAGGTCCTCAAATACTGTCTTTAAGGCAAGCGGACTTCAGAGTTTTAGCAGAGTCCAGCTTCAAAATGAGGCAGTCTCTTTACAATTTTTTCTACAATTTCCATATAGTTATCTGTTTTCCTTTGTTCTCAGACATTCAATGTACTTTTCTCTTCAAACTCCTAGCAACTCTCATCAGATTGCTTTGCAAGAACTGAAGAACATACAGATTTATTTTTGAAATAGAAATCCTTTCTCTAATTGGTGCTGCTACAGAAAGACCTAGGTTTATCAGCATATGATTGCATTTTGAAAGTCTGAAGTGCCCTATTAATTGGGAACAAATTTGACAAAGAGCAGGACAGACACATTATCTAAATTAAGAAGCCTAATTTAAAACAGAGAAATAAATATACTCCAAACAATGTACTGATGTTGTTTAAACTTGGTAGGAAATACACTGATAAAGATCTCAGAATGTTTCAAAGAAGGTATTGCCGAGAAGAACCAGCTGCCTCGTATGAAGGCTCTATATCATAGTCGCACATCTATTTAGAACAAATGGTATGTTTCCCAGAATATATAGGCTTCATAAATTTTCTTTTTAAGAATAAAATCTACTTGACCACCATTGTTATCAAATATCTACTTCTTTGGCTGCTTAACAGGCACAATATGAACCTGTCCTCGCACTACTGAAATCATTGAAGCTGTTGTCACTGGCTCTGTTGGAATTATACCAGGACCTCTCCCTGAGTCCAGGGAAGTGGTTCCCACCACAGTGTGCAGTGGTACCCAGTGCCTGGGGTCCCTATGGAGTACATCCTATGGAATTAGTCACAGCTAGAGAAAAATGCCCCTAGTCATCTTGTCTGCTGGTATAAATCAATTGTGAACCTGTTGAAATCAATAGGGTAATACTAATGGAAAAATGGTGAGACAAGCTTTAAAATTAAACTGTATGGCGAAGATAAATGTGCCTCGAAACCTTAGGCTTTTGCCAGCCGGTGTCTGAAGGATACTCTAGAGTTATCCTATCCATCCAGAAAGATGAAATACCTGAATATTTTCCCTACAGAACAACACATCCCTGAATGTTGCCCATACCAATTAATCATCATCTTAAAACAGGGTAAACCACCTCCACCACAGTGTTTTATGGAAGCTCTCCTTCTGTTTCTGAGCTATGGTAGGTGAAGATATATCTATATAGATATATAGATATATGTAATGTACTTCTCATATATACATTTATGTGTGTATGTGTACGTGTATAAAAGTCTTAAGGAAAACTTCTCAGAGAGCGACTGAACTCTTCTGGTTTTGTAATTCATCACATAGGTAAATACAGCATATTAAAGCTGAGTATTTCCTTTTAATATACAAGTTAATTTGCTTTGGTCATATTAATACTTTAAGTGTTTGCTTTCCAGGCATGGCCGAGAAATCAAATATTACGGACAAAAATGGTGAGAAGCAAAATTCAGACTAGTCCCTAGGACTATGGGTGAACTGTAGACCAAGTTTCAGTGCCTTTCAGATGGAAACACTCTGAGGTTGCATTTGAATTCAGTAGTTCAGTGGCTTGTATCACGTATGGGACTGGCATGGATAACCATACTCTTCCCTTCTGGTTTTAAAACTCCCTGTATTTCTGAGACACGCGCATACGCACAAATTCTCGCACAAGGTTTCCTAAGCACTGACCGCTTGTCATTCATTATTAACTGTTCTCCCAGCACGTATTTATTTATGTGAATCTGATTGATGAACTGGGGTCTAACATCGGCTGAGCCTGCATCAGGTGTTGAGTCAGTTCTGGCTGTCCCGTTGGTTTCATCTGAGGAGCGCGCTCTGCTCTTTTGTAATGCAACTTTTTACTTAAAACCAAGTCAGACTTGAACATTTTGATAATATGGAATTTTTATCATCGTTGTTGTTGTTATTTGTTATTATTATTAAATTATATTTAATTTCATTTTATTTTGCTCCTAGCAAGATTCAGGGGATGTGAAGTCCTGTGAACAGAAACTGAAAGAAGCTCCTTCCTTCCTGCAGCTCTGTGAGCTGCTGCTGCCGAGTGTTGGGAAAAAACCCCAGAGGGTTCCTCCTGCAGAACTCCACGAAGAGAAAAGCCCTCACCAGGTATGAGACTCTATCCTCTCTCTGTCAGCAAATTCTCTGTTTCTACAGGACACTGTGTATTGTTTCAGTTAAGGTTTGCCCAGGTACTTTTTTTGATATTTACTATTTTTAAGAAGTCTTCAGAATAATTTTTCTTTAGCTGTTTTCTCATAATACCTGAAAACTAGAAAATTAAGGCCTAATTTCTAGTTATTCTTTCTCTGTCCTGGAAATTGGAGCAAGGAGGGGAACAAGACATTTTAAATGCAATTTTTCTGGTGTTGTCAAGAGTGCAGTATCGTTTGCCCCCATGTATAGTCTGACCTCCCATGTGAAACACAGGAAGCTGTTTGTTCCAGTCTTGGGCAGCGGGCAGTGTTTGTTTCAGTCAGAGATGCTCTTGCTGCAAGATGAAGTTTGAAGGGAAGTTCCCACCACTGCTGTAACAATGGCATAAGATGTCCTTAACATAACTAAGAACCAAGATATCTAATCTGTCATTTTTATTCTACACTCAGCTAAGAAGGGGTTGAAGTTTGAAACTTGGGTTTTGGTAAATCTCTTGCGAAGTTCCCCTTGATTTCTTTTGGTCAAGATTTCATCCAAAATGTTTTTCTACAGCCAAGAAGTTTTTTTTTTTTTTACCAAAGTCTTCAGCTCTACCCCTATTCCTAAGAAAAAAAGTGCTTCCATTTGCTCAGGAGGATGACTTAGCTGCTGTTTATAGCCCTGATCCAGGTCTTGGGGGAAGAGTTTTTAATGTTGGTGTATTTAAGTGATTTAATTAAAAAAGTTAACTTGAAAACTGATTTTGATTCATCTTCTGTGTCCAAAAAAAGTCTCTAAAATTATCTAAAAGTAAAGATAATTGCCTTCTGCCTTTCCAGTTCCTGATTCATTAAAGAATTGATTGACTTTGAGGGGCTGCAAAGCTGACAGTATGTAGTCTCTTAATGGATTAACTCTAAAAAGGTCCTGCCCTCTGTTAATAACTACTGCTGCACTTAATGTGACCTGTGGCCATGTCACTAGGAGCAAAAAGAGACCCTGGCAGAACAAACATCAAGTGAGCTCAGCATTGTGGTCTGCAAATTCAGTTATTCCTTATAAATGATGCAGAGTCAACGTGCCAAAATCTGCTTGTACTAATCCTGTTATTGCATTCATAGCGCTAGTGCTTTTGCAAAACGGGTACTGTGGGTATCATTCCACATGCCTGTGCTACTGTATTTTTTGCATGATGTCTTAACCCAGTAAAAAATAAGAAAATATAATCATGTGGAAATGCACTCCCAAGACTGAGTCACAGGGCATAGGAAGGGAGAGCTGCTTGCTTTGGTCACCTTGGAAGAGCTCATGCTAATATTTGTAGAGTTTTGTAGAGCTGACCCACAAGGCAAGCTGCCATATAGGTTTTTTCCAAGACACCCACCCTAAGATCTGCAAAAAGGACCAAAAAGAGGCTCACACACCTTTCTTTGCCTCCAAAGAAAAAGACTGCTGCTCACTGTGATTTTGGAAGCTCAGTCCTTGAAAATATCCTTAAATAATATTGCATTAGCATTACTCCTGCAAGTGCCATTAATGCAGAATAGCATGACTAGAAAGAGCTACAAGGAGGTAGCATAATAGTTCCTCTTTGCTTTGTCTTTCTTTCTGTTTTTTCTTTTTAAGAAAAGAAAGGTTTAAAATCTTCCAGTTACTGCAAACTTTAGGAAGTATGCAGACAGATACAGAATGCTTTGAACTTCTGTAAAAGAAGGCTGTTAAAGTCAGTCTCTGATATAAATTTATTCTACAGTGGTGGCTGTGAATGTCCAAAGCTAGACTCGAACTAGATTTATGCATAGTCATACATTATGTATCAGCTATAAAAAAAACAGAAAAGACTTTATGATATGGCACTAAATTTTTAGAAAATAAAAATTCTGCTGAAAAAGGAGCTGTGCAACATTAAAAATGCTAGGCTTGTGATCAACACCTACTCCTCCTCTCAGCTGTCTTTTATGCATTTCTGTTTAGACTCATGCTGGTATGGGTTGTTAAATTTACATTTCATGTCAGAGTCAAAAGTCAGCTCCAAAAGCTGTGGAATTAGCATTTAATTATGAAACAGTTACAAAAATCAAGAGAAGTAGGATTTCAGTCTTAGTAAGTTGAAAGGCTAGAATCAGTTATCTGCAAAAGGTTGATTGATTGGACTCCATTGGAAAGACATTTAGCACTCAATATTTTCCACTCCGTGAACATCTTTGATACTTAGGTGTCTTTTCTGACAAAGATGTTTAATTTAAAAGAAATGTTTAATAACATTTTCATTTCAAAGTTACTTACTGATAATGTCATTAAAATATTTTCCTAAACAGAAACATTTAAAGATGATCCATACTTGGATCAGATATTTCTTTAAGTACAAATAAAACCAAGACTAGTCATTTTGAACTTTATGGCAGAACTCAAATGAACTGTAATGAGGTTTTGCAAGGGAAAAGTGGTTCTACAGCTGGATGTTTGGCTTTGGCTTAGAGTACCTAGAAATAAATCAGTGCTATAGGTCAGGTCTGACAGCACTAAAATTTAATTAAATTGTGTAATTTTCTTCTCAAATTACAAAAAGCCCCATAAACTGGGTAATTGTACAACGTTTCCACCATGTTGATTAGAAATCTAAATACACAAAGGATTTTATATTAAGCTGAAAGCAGAAAACTAGAGAACGGTGGCAGAATAACAAATGTGAAATGTTTAGAGTTAGGGAGTAAGATGCGTGAGACCGAGCACATCGCAGTATGTCAGCGTGCAGCGTGGCCGTTGTGCACTGTCATAATTGTTTCTGCAGTGGCTTGAATCTGCTTGGCAAAACTGGGTAATAAATTGTCTTACTGTAAATAGTGCAACTTGATGTGAAAGCTTGAAAGAAATTTCAGCTTTGTTCTACAAATAGGCACCAAAAGTAATGCGTTTTTCTCACTTGGTAAGCGAAGTGGAAGCTTATTTGTGTTACAGAAAAATTACGCAGCATGGGGATCTTTGGTCTGTCTGAGTGATGTCGTTTGCTCCCCTGGCCAGCGCCTAGAGACAGTGACTGCAATCATCCTGTTAGTCCCACCTTCTTGGATTTTTAATTTCACCCATAATTGGAACACTGTGGCTAGAAGTTTTTTGGAAAACACTGTAAATCAAACTGTCAGTGGTTTTCACAACCCGCCTAGGACAGTCCCTGAAGTTACAGAGAGAACTGTCTGCTGAGGGGTCACAGACGTTCATGGAAATCAAGGAAAGTGTGCAGAGAAGGCTGTTAGCCTCTACTTCTCTCTGAGCGTTTCTGTCATTTTGTATTTTTAAAACTGCATGGCTTGCTGGTATGTTGGTAAACAGCCATGTGTTTTTCATGAAAAAAAGTGGTGTTATGCTGTTAGAAAGTGAGTGTACCATTCACTGTGACTATTCCTCTGTCTAATATATTTCTTAGGTCACATGAGTACTGCTTTGGCTATCAGATTGGATAACTTAGGCTCTTTACAGCATTAAACTGTGGAATAATAGTATGCAGCTCTTAAAAATAATTAATACATTTGTTTGAAAGTTAATTTCTATTTCTACATTAAGCTGTGTCTTTCGGAAAGAAGGGCCATTTCCCAAGCGCTCACGTGAACTACAACTACTTGCATATAGTCTTATGAGTGTTAATCATAGAATCATAGAATGGTTTGGGTTGGAAGGGACCTTAAAGATCATCGAGCTCCAACCCCCCTGCCATGGGCAGGGACACCTTCCACTGGACCAGGTTGCTCCAAGCCCCATCCAACCTGGCCTTGAACACTTCCAGGGATGGGGCAGCCACAGCCTCTCTGGGCAACCTGTTCTGGTGCCTCACCACCCTCACAGGGAAAAACTTCTGCCTTGCATCTAATCTAAAGCTACCCTCTTTCAGTTTAAAGCCGTTACCCCTTGTCCTATCACTACCTGCCCTTGTAAAAACTCCCTCTCCCGCTTTCTTGCAAGGTCCCCTTTAGGTGCTGGAAGGCTGCTCTAAGGTCTCCCTGGAGCCTTCTCTTCTCCAGGCTGAACAACCCCAACTCTCTCAGCCTGTCCTCATAGGAGAGGTGCTCCAGCCCTCTGATCATCTTCGTGGCCCTCCTCTGGACTCGCTCCAACAGGTCCATGTCCTCCTAATGTTGGGGGACCCAGATCTGGACGCAGTACTGCAGGCGGGGTCTCATCAGAGCGGAGTAGAGGGGGAGAATCACCTCCCTCGACCTGCTGTCACGCTTCTTTTGATGCAGCCCAGGATGCAGTTGGCTTTCTGGGCTGCAAGTGCACATCGCTGGGTCATGCTGAGCTTCTTGTCAATCAACACCCCCAAGTCCTTCTCCTCAGGGCTGCTCTCAATCCATTCTCCGCCCAGCCTGTATTTGTGCTGGGGATTGCCCTGACCCATGTGCAGGACCTTGCACTTGGCCTTGTTGAACTTCACGAGGTTTGCATGGTCCCACCTCTCAAGCCTGTCAACATCCCTCTGGACGGCATCCCTTCCCTCCAGCCTGTTGACCACACCACACAGCTTGGTGTCATTGGCAGACTTGTTGAGGTTGCGCTCACTCCCACCGTCCATGTCGCCGACAAAGAAGTTAAACAGTGCTGGTCCCAATACTGACCCCTGAGGAATGCCACTCCTCACAGCTCTCCACTTGGACATTGAGCCATTGACTGCAACTCATTGAGTGTGACCATCCAGCCAATTCCTTATTCACCGAGTGGTCCATCCGTCAAATCCATGCCTCTCCAGTTTAGAGACAAGGATATCGTGGGACAGTGTCAAATGCTTTGCACAGGTCCAGGTAGATGACATCAGTTGCTCTTCCCTTATCCACCAAAGCTGTAAGCCCATTGTAGAAGGCCACGAAATTTGTCAGGCACGATTTGCCCTTAGTGAAGCCATGTTGGCTGTCACCAATCACTTCATTTTCCATGTGCCTTGGCATAGTTCCAGGAGGATCTGCTCCATGATCTTGCTGGGCACAAAGCTGAGACTGGCTGGCCTGTAGTTCCCAGGGTCTTCCTTTTTTCTCTTTTTAAAACAGGGGTTATGTTTTCCCTTTTCTAGTCAGTGGAAACTTCCCCGGACTGCCACGACTTCTGAAATACGATGGATAGTGGCTTAGCCACTTCATCCACCAGTTCCCTCAGGACCTGCGGATCCATCTCATCAGGTCCCATGGACTTGTGCACCTTCAGGTTCCTTAGATAGTCTTGAACCCAATCTTTTCCTCTGGTAGGAGGTTCTTTGTTCTCCCAGTCCCTGCCTTTGCCTTCTGCGATTTGGGTGGTGTGGCTGGAGCACTTGCTGGTGAAGACTGAGGCAAAAAAGTCATGTAGCTCAGCCTTCTCCATATCCCAGGTAACCAGTCATAGGAGCCATCCCAACACATCTCTGTGATGCCAATAAGATCACAGCCCTGCAGGCATGCACCTGTCTCTAACTCCTCTTGTGTATTCCCCACGATATGTGCATTTCCATAGAAGCATTTAAGTTGGGCCCCGATGAAGCTGACTTACTGGCTGGAGTGGCTGGAATTCCTTTGGGCGGCTCTTCAGGTGCTCTCCTGACCTGTGATCCTTCTCCAGGCTCTGGGCATCTGTTGCTGGCACTGGCATCATAACTGGTAGGAGTGGGATGGATTGAGGTTCCTCTCCCCCAGCAACTTTAGTTTAAAGCAGTTTAATGGCAGGCATGAATATCAATAATGTGAATGCTTAGGATTTGAATGCATGTGACTTGTTTTTCCAGCACTATAGCTCCAAATAGTACCTGAATGGTAGGCCAGGATTTTTCTTAATCCTAAAAGCACTTAGAAACATTAACCAATACAGGAGCCCTACAATATTATTGATTCTATTTATACAGGGAAAAAGGAGTCTAAAATTGGCTTGCTTGAGGTGATGTTTCTTAAATATTCTAATGCCTTTTGTATAAAGACGTATTTGTCTTTTTAGTCTCAGTGTCTTCTTCACCTGGTCATTCATTCAGAAAAATATAGAGGTAAGATTACAGCCTTGGTGGCAGTGGTTCATCTAAGCATTTCCTACCATTTCCTAACTGTGAAAACAAAAAGAAATGGAGAAAAAAAAGTAATTTTGGACTCATTGCTTCCCCGAGGGAAAACATTTGCTTAAAAAAAAATGGAACCAACTTAAAGAGCTGGAATGAAAAATTGTTGTGAAAAAAACGCAAAATGTTTCCACTGACATTTTCAAGTGAGTGTTTGTCTTTGGAAAACTCTTCAGTGATAAAGATATTTCAGTTCCAACTCTAGGTTTTACTTTGTCTCCACAAACACACCAGCTACCATCACTGAAATTCTCTGGGCATCATTGCACTGTCCTTAAAGAATATCAGCTGCAGTCCTGTGGACTGTTGTTTTTCAGTCATTTCTGAATATATGCTCCTCTGGATGATCAAGAAGTACATGTTTGGGCTGGGTCAGGCATGAGTGTGCACCTGTATTCCTTTCAGGGTAGCACAGGACACAATACAGCCTTTACACATATCTGAATGTATGAAAATGAGCTGGCTGCAGTATGACTATGAATGACTGATCCAGTATAAAGCCTATCTTTAAAAAGTTAAATTTTTTTTGGACAGAATTGAACACAAAGATCAGCACTTGATATCACCTTGTTTTGATGATTTAGATTTAGTACTAAAGCCCAAATCCAATTTTATGGGCTCATCAACCTCAGCCTGAGTATCTGGTAACATCCAAGCATCTTACACCGAGAACTGCCAGATCTGTTTCATCCTCAGTTAATTTTCAGAGGAAGGAAGACCTGGGCCCACAGGAAAGGGTGATAAGCTGTCTGCAAGAAATTTTGGTGTTGCTCATCTGTTCTGCATTGCATTGTAATTGCTTACACTGTGCATGAGACCTGGGCACTTCAGTTAGTAGAAAATGGTTCAAAAGCTCTGATGAATATCTGGACTTTGCACTACCTTTCTAAGCACTGGGTTTTATCACTCTTACATGAAAAGACCATGATCTTGCTGTCATCTTCTTGAATACTTAACGTCTATGCTGACTTTGGATCAATTACAAAAAATTGAAATAAGCATATTAGACCAATTTATCTATGCCTCGTATGCGCATGACAGCTATTCAGTGGTACACATTGATAACACTGGGAGGGTCTAAAGTATTGTTTGCATTTATGTCCCACTGGATTTTATCATGAGTGGTATTTGCTAATGATGTATTTTACTACTAAGGAGTCTTCAAACAGTTTACTATGAGAATGTCATGAAAAAGGAAAGAAGAAAATAACCCCATAGTGTTATACTTGTAAGCCGCTTTTCATTGAAAAGGTCTAGGAATTTTCTATCCTCTTTGTTTTACAAAAAAGAAAGTTATGTTGGATTTGTGATTGTCTAGAAACTTTAATGAAAATAAAACTGTAAAAGATGGTATTTCTCATATGTACTTAATTGGAAACCTTTAATTCTTTCCTGTAATTGTTGGAAAGTTATGCCAGAGAGCAATTATTATATTGTTTAGTGCTTGGATCTAATTAATTTTTTAAAAATATTACTTTCTTAGTCTTTTCATTGGTGCGACAAATTTGCATTGCTTTTTTTGTACCCTGTATATTGCAGCTCACATAATTACGTTCCTCCTGCTGAGCAATTAGTGGGAAGGAGTCCCAAAATTAAACTTAATAGAACTCTATAGTTGCCCGTGAATTCTGCCTTGTTTCTGCAGTTGATATTAAGCAATGCCTTTCGTGAGAACAGCAAATCCTTACACATCCTTAATATCAAAACTGTGGGCTTGATTTTTAGAGCTGCATTAATATATTTTAAAAAACTAATGAATCATTAGGACTTTGCACATACTGTTAGCAACAGTATACATACTTCCACTGCACATAGATCATGTTTACGCCTTGTGTATATATACTATGCGGTTTCATATTGTCACGGCTGTGGCATTTTTCCGTAATCACGTAGAGGTCTGAGGGTTTTCCGGGCTTAAGAGCCGCTTCCTCTGCTGTCTACGAGGAATCAGAGCCCAGGCTGCTCTGCATGGGTGAGATTGCTGTGCGAGGAGCACAGCACTTCGCTGCTAGGGCAAGGCTGATGCTGATGGACCAGACCATCTACAGCGGATCTGCCAAAATGGATTTGCTGTGCACACGCGGAGGATTTTGTATCGCTTCTGTGGTAGTTCAGAACCATTGCTCTGAATTCCGTGGTTCATGCAAAGAACTTCTAAACAGATTTTGCGTGATTCAGTCTGCCACGCAGGCCCGGGAAGAGTGGCAGCCTCCCAGTTTCCCAAAATGACCCTGCTGTCGGCAGATCTAAAGCTTCTGGATAACCCACTGAAATGCAGCAGGTGACTTTTCTTTTCTTAGCACTGACACATTTGAATTAAACATACAAACAAGCAAGTAAGAGGCAGCAAATTATTTTTATTGCCAGAGGTATTGTCTTGTTTTTCTCTTTTGTTTTTCTGATTAATAATAAAATCCTTACTTGTTTTTATCATTTCAGGCTTGCCTCTTTTTCTTAACCTGATTCAACCTGATTTGACTGTAACCAATAATGTGCTGTCTGTGAGGAAAATTTTCTAATAGGTCTAGAGTTACAGTAATGAGTATACAGAGGAAAAAAACCCACACAAGGCTGAATATATAAATGTGTAAATTTGGTAAAATTTTTAGCAACTAAAACAACCTCTTTTTAATCTAATAGGGTGTTCAATTTGTTACTTATCAGCATTCCCTAAACAATCTTGGAGATTGGACTCACTGCATTTTTTTTTTTTTTTAATGTCCAGAGATTTTGTATGAGTATCTTGGATGGTTTTTACATCCTGTACTGTACAAAAGTAAATACACTTATTAGAAAGATAAAAATAGATACAGAATTTCATTTTAATGTATCTCTTTAGAAAGCTTGTATATTCTTCCCATGTTTACCTTTTAGCTTTATGGTTCTGTTTTTCACAGTTTACTGTCTGATACTTCACTGGACATTTAGTGGAAGGAACTTTATGGATGCATAAAAGTAAAGCTAGACTATTTCTTTTGAACTGGTTATCTACATAGGAGCTGGTATCTCCTAGAAAATTTCAAAAACTTATATTTAAAAACACATCTGTGAATATCTTTGTAAAGTTTATTCTCTTCTTGTATGCTATCAGTTTCATGATGTGTGAAGAAATACAGGTTTTCTTTTGGTTTATTATGTGGTTCAATTTTCTATCCAAAAGCCTGATCCCCATTTATGATACTTAGTTTCCATGATGATATCCCAGATGGAGAATAATTTTAAGGTGAGGTGTACATTTTGAAGAAAAGATGAACGCCACAGTCCAAATATGATTCTTCAGTCATTTCAGCATAAAAACGCATATTAAAGCCCTAGAATATTTTAAGATAGTAGTTAGAGCTGTCAAACCCATGGCTATCTTGCTTTTCCTGGCTTCCTATAAAGACTTCTGCATCTCTGTCTAATGAGTCAACCCATCCTGGGTATAAATTTAAAGTATGCTTTAGACTGTGTTAAAGCCAAGCAGTTATTTTAAAATTAAAGTTGTTGACTGATTCTTAAATATGTGAGTATTACAGATGCCACACTTATTTCAGTGCAAACCCATGTATGAAAGTGAATTTATAAGATTTAATTTTTCACTTACATGATACTGATATTGGCTTTTGCTGTTTCTGGGAGTTAGAAAACATGGTGCCAAGATTCAGGAATATCCCTCCGCAAGGGGAAGTGGCTGTTACAGAAATTTGGTGTAAGGAACTTGGTGATCAAAACGTGTTGTAGATGTTTATTGTTTCTTCTCCACTTGCTTTAACTCTAACTCTGGAGTCAGGAGCCTTGCTGCCTCAGGGACACGCACACCTATCTTCCTGCCTCAGAAGGGCTTTTCTTTGTTGGGTAGGCTACCTGTTACATTAAAAATTCATCAGTCTGGCTCAGAGCGCTCATTAATGATCACTCAAAAACAATACACAAGTGTCTCAAGCAGTGATTAGAAGAAATGTGCGTGTTTTCATTTAATCCCCCTTGAAGAGCTCTGATGCTGGGGAAATTAGTATTTATCCACTTCACAGTGAAATACTGGGGAACATAAAATGCAATAGTCAGTGCAACACGTAGTGATTGTCAAAAAAAAAAAAAAAAAAAATCTCAAGCCAAATATTCTTCTGGCTATTGAAGAGGAGTGAAGAGACAGACAGACACATTCAAGTGAGGTGATACAATACCCAGGGCCAACTCACCTCGTCCCCTGAGCTGTGCAGTGCGTGACAGCAGGAAAGCCTGCAGATAGTCTGGGCGGTGTTTTCTGTTTGTCAAATTGGGCCCTGAATTACCTGAAGACAGCTCCTTTGAAATTGCCTTATTATAATAGGAAATTGGCTTATTATTTCACAAATTTTCTCTGATAAACTACTTTGTCTAATGAAAAGGGTATGCTTTCTCAGTTACCAGGAAAGTATTAATAACTGTAATTGCCACTTATTAGCAATTTTACAAGATGCTGAGCACGTAAGTACACTTTCTAAGTTTTAACAGTCTATAAAAAAAGCACAGCATTAAAAATAATACAATCACTACTAATCATTTTCTGGCTGGAAAACGAGATTTTTACGGAAATATTTGAACATTTCACATATGGTTGTATGGTGGTATGGAATGAGATCAACACAATTAGTATTTTCAGGACAGAAAGGAAGTGAGAGGTGTCATCTGGTATAACTAAAAATTCTCCCATTTAAGTCGTTCTGCATCCTCACCTGACTCAAAGTCGGGACTTGAATGCTGCCCCTCCACGTTGCCTGGATGCTCTCAGCCTCTGCCACTGGCATATAAACATGCTCTTCTTGACAGAAGCAGTTGTACAGACATAAACTGCATGTAGATGAGGTATGATCTTTTTAAAAGCAATTTGGCACACATTTTGCACGAGCAATTCTGCAGGCTAACTCCTTCAATACTGTTTTTTGTTGTTTGGGGATATTCTGGTTTTATTTTGCACTGACAGGTTCCAATTTCTTAATGACAATTCTGTAATGTGGCTTTGCACACAAAACTTAACATTTTCTAAAAAGTATTTTATGGATTGGATAAGAATTGTCCTTTTTAAAGTCCAAATGGCTAGTTTCTAATAAAACTGAATGCTTTCATGTTGGAAAAGGGGCATATGCTAATAAGTATTTATATATATATACACAATATATATATGTATCTCCTAATACCAAGCTCTACAGAACACTATCTTCAATGGATGAATAGATTCTGATATAGATTTTTCATGAATGGGTTTGCCTTTGCAGTAACACCAGACATGGAAAATTTCTCTAGAAAGTTATGAGCATGAAAAAGAAAGTGTTGCAATAGACATTAAACTGTGCCTCACATGCATCTACTGCCAGCTAAAGTTGTATATCTCCTATTATGATCTATGATGGTTCAGACCCCTCCATTTATCCCTTATGGCCCATCAAACACAATATTTCTGTACACAAAGTTTTGTGGTCCTTTTAAACTGATACGTCCTTGGATCTGATATAGCACTTTGTTACCTCTTAGAGTCATGTTGGAAGAATTGTTTCATTCAGAGCGTTTTGAATGGAGTACATAAGTACAATCCTTTACGGTCCTTGAGAACTGATAATGTGGGAAAGGATACTTTATGTCAAAATGTTATGGCTGTATTATCGTTATAGAAAAATATATTTTCCAACATTCATTCAAGTCGAAGAACATTTCAGGAAATGTACTTACTCAATCAGATGAATAATTTATTTTGTACTGGCAGTGCTGCATTAGCATAGGGAATTTCAAAGGGGCATAAAGGAGGTAGGCAAGCAGTCAATGAGAGCTGAGTGCCTAATGAATTTAGCCATTCAAATGTCCAAAAGTATATAAATGGATTACTTATGAAAATCAGCAGTGCTAGTTGTACAGATTGGTAATAAATTCTGTTTCATTACAGTGACCGGTATTTTAAGATTTAATACTAAGACTGATTAAATCAAGTAAAATATGCATGTAAATTGTCATTATGTGGATGGATACACCTTACTATATTAAATTTGGATTTTATATTTGCTCCGCACTTTATTTTGTAGCTCATTTTTTATGATGTTTTATTCCTTCCACATCACAGATTATAAATTCAGCTGTATTTTAGTTCATGGTAGGCTTTGGATGTAATGGTGTGTGTGGGGTAAACTTTGTTTCTCTTTTTTTCCCATTTTCCTGTGTCAGTATTTTATACAAGGTCAATAACAAGCTTCAGTGTGTTTACAATTACCAAGAGGATGGAATTTGTTATTGTGCACAGACAAATGTGCTGATGCTTCCATTATTTATGGAGAGGAGATAAAAATCGTGCAACGTACTGAGACAAAAGTAAGGTGTATGTTTTATATCTGTATTTTTGATGAGTTCTCTTAATAGACATTGGGCAATGCATGGCTCTGTGACTGTGTAAGGTAAATTTTTCTTTGCAGTAAAGCTGTCAAAGCTTTGTGGTTTTTTTATGACTCACGTTTATGCAACTTGGAAGCAAACATCTAACTTCCTACAGTATTTAAAACCAGAAATTATTGTTTTGAACTGTCTGCAGTCCAAAGGGGTACGTAAAAATAGGACAAACATACTCGCTTAATACTGAGGACATTTTTAGGAAACTTTTGCTATGAGAATTGAATTCATTATTTAAAAAAAAAAAAAAAAGGCACAATTTATTTTAACAAGCCCCTGAAATGTCCTTAAATTCCACATTACTGTGGTCCTTGGTTCAGCTGGCATTGCTTAATTACATAACGAGCATGCGGAAAGGGCTCTTGGTGAGCCCCATTGTGCCTGGGGAAGGTGAGCCAGGAGAAGAGCAGTATCCTTCCCCTTTTCTGTGAACTCAGGGGGAACGGGGAGTGCCTCATCTTCTGTACAGCCAGAATTTGGGAGGTATGAGTCCCTTCTTGCGTGTCTGTGTGATGAACAATTGTCTTTTGATCTGCAGCTTGTAAAGCAGTTAAGAGTGGAAGATTTACTATGCTGTGATTGCATGGTTGAGTGATGTTACTTGAATATAGGTCTTTCCCGGGACCAAGGATTTGTTACTTTACCTTCTTCTAGCTCTTATCACAAGTTGCTGGTTAGATCCAAGCAATACTATTCTTTTTGTCTTTATTATGAAATGTAAAGGTAGAATCCAAATTGTTTCAAATTTTCTTTGAGAATTTATTTTGTACTGTATATTAAGAACTTGGTTTAGATGAAAAATGTTTGAAAGTATAATTTTAGCGAGTTTTGCTTTGTGTTAAATTCATAGCCTTTTACTTTATTCATTCTCTAGCTAACCTGAATAGTGAAAACTACACTGCAGGATCGCACAAAATATTTATTAGACTGTAAGACATTCTTGGATGTTATCTCTCACAGTGAAAGGTGGAAAAGGAAGAAGACATCTTCCTTAAGGCAGGGAGAGCAATTTTATAATTGAGCAGCAGCCTTTATTAGAGAGGTAGGTGTGTTTTCTATGGAGTTATTTTGAACATCTTGAGAGCAGCAGCATTTTTATAATCAGATGATAACTGTGCATGTTGTCTAGAACAAGACTATTTATATGCCTTTTTATTTTCTCTGGTGCCACTGCTATACATAGCCAGTAATTATATTTGTTTTAATACTGCCAAGCTATTTAAATTTTAACTTTCATCTCCATCACATGTGCTTCAGATCTACCTCAACTGCTAAATATGTTATGCAGGAGGGATAGCATAGTTTCCTGATCACATGCGCAGCATTGTATTATGGACATATACATGGTTTGTGAAAGCATTTATGACAATGGGCCTATCCTTCCAGACCAGAAAACAATGAACATTTAAATACCTTATTAATAATTTCTATATTGTTCCAATATTTGTTTGGTTTTACTTGAGATATGATGGGAATTCTTTAGCTAGGTTCCCCTCAAAACAACCCCAGAAAAAATGCTTGGTAAGGGATTGTAAACCTTTATTTCCAGTAAAATTTCTATATTAATCTCAGTGCATCTAGGATAGAGATGCACTCGTGTAAGGGGAAAAAATTATGCCAATTTAAGCTTTGGGTGAACCTCAAGGACCTGTTAGCCATTGTCAAGACTTGAGTAAGATGGCAAACCCAGTTGGGCTGAAAGGGAGAAAACGATTAGGATGAGAAGATTGACGTGCGATAGCCTGGTGGCAAAGCTTGGTGGGATGAGCATGGCTTGGACCTCGAGCGTGGTCCCAAGGCAGAAGGAACTTCCCTTGCAGGTGGGAGGAGGCACAGGGAGGGTGGTGGTACCAGGGCTCTGATACTTGCAAGGCATCTCTGAAGTTGAAGGTCATGTCCAACTTACAGTTTTGGTTGGGTTATGTTCTCCTTGTATTTTTGACCCACAGAATCCTTACATTACTGAAGTCCCTATAATAAAGGTGTATCTGGAAATCTGCTGTTTACGTACCGCACTTCCCCTCTATCCAGGGCATCAGGCACATAACTCCTTGCAGGAGTCATCACCAGCCACGTTGCACAGAGAGAGAATTAAATTCTACCTTGTGTGATTATGAGCACAGTGAGGCTTCCGTGGAGTTCTGCATTGGGTTGTTTGTTGGTTTTTTTTATTCCAAGTTTACTAATGCTCAGATAAGGTTGTGCAACTCTTATGTAGCCAACTCATGGCCAGTCAGCTAAAATATTAATGTATTTTGTGATGATAGTCTTGAGGTGTAGAGTAGAAAATAGATATGCATTTTTAGTCTGATTTATGTAAAATTAGAGGTTGGTTTATAGCTGCTAAGGTAAGGTTACATCTCCTTGTTTGGTGCAGTTTCCTAGAAAGAAGGTTAATTTTGGTCAGTTGAGTTTAAAGCACTGAATTTTTAAAAGCTCAGTAGGGAACTACATCTGGCATATTCATCCAGCTTTTGCTGTCTGGACTCATTAGAGGAGATATAGGAAGAGCTGAGCTATTCTCTTCGAGATCTACTATGTACAGATAGAAGATCAGTTTTACATCAGATCTCTGGTATCTTTAAGTTTTACTAATAATTTACTGAGCTATGAGTAACAACTGTAGAAAACATACATTCCAATAAAGTATTAAGCAGTGACATATAAAGACATAATTCATTTTAGAATTAGTGGTTTATTCTATTCCAGTTAAACTTATAATATAGGTATGAAATATTTCAAATGGAATAAAATCAGATCTGATTATTGTTTCTTAATAATATATTCATGCATTATTCACAGGTTTAACTTTCTGACTACCATATAGCCATTATATTTTATTTTTGTAGTTATATATGAATGTAACCTACTCAGTAAAAAGCGTGCACTCTAATTAATTCAGATCTGTCTTTGGACAAATAGTAAGGAATGTAATAATGATGGGAAGAACAACAGTGTAGTTTAAGTTTTACAATTTGTTACTATCTTGTTATTTTTACCTTTACAAGTAGCAGTCCTGTAATGGCACAGGGTAATTTCTCTCTGGTTCTCTGTAATCACAGTAATTGGAAAGACCGTACCATCATCTCAAAGGCAGGGTCTCGCTGCCACTTGAATGCGTAATTTTCTGCTTGAATTTCTGTGGTATGGAGGAATAGGAGTTTATTTGGTCTCTTCAAACTTCTCCAGCCCGCTTTTCCCGCATCTCCATCCGAACAGAGAATTTCCTGGTCCTCTGCAGCCTTTGTGGGTCTACAGGAGCAAATCTGTTTTCAGAGCATGCAGTGTTTAGGGTCTTCTTGATCAAAATGGTTGTCAAAATGGCAGTTAAGTTGAGGAAACATGATGAATAGGCCAAGCACAGTAATTCTATGGTTCTTTTTAAGAAATCAGTGTGATGGTACTAAATTTTCAATATGCTTCAAGGCTTCTGAACTTAAAGCAGAAAATGGAGGAAAGCAGCAAGGGGAGGTGAAAAGAACCAGAGATTTTATTAACTGAGTGAGGTGGCCTGAAGATTAAAAAAATAATAATAATTATGCAAGCATTAAGCATTGCTAATTGTTTTAACCAGCATCTAAAAGAGGTCTCGAATAGAATATATCACCACTAAAGTTGAATTGGTTTGAACTCAGAGCCTTGTCACCTGCAGTTGGTCTGCGGTTCTCCTCTGTGGCCTCAGGCTGGGTCAGGGCTGCCACGTGCCAGCCACGCAGTGACTGCCACTGACGAACAAAACCACTCCTACAAATTTTATAAATCACTGCGTACATCTTACCTTATAGGTATGGAAGTGCCACCAGAGAATAAAGCAAGAAACTTGGGTCTAAAAGAGGCCTGAATTTCTAAAGGTTTCAATTTCTTTTTCTCACTTCATTTCTGGAGGGCTATTTATTGCTTTTGATAATTGGTTGAATATTTTCACGTGCTGCTATATTTTGGATATGTATTTTAGACATTACCTTAAAAATACATTTCCCTAGGAGAAGTCTATCCATTAACACACAAATTTCAGGTATGCACTTCTATAAAATTCCAAGTAAATGCTCTAAGTGTGGTAGTTTCTTTTTCTTTAATTTTTTTTTTTTTCCCACTCTCAGTTCCAGGTTGAGCCTAAAACCCAAGTTTCACTCATTTACAGACTGGACAGATGTGCCTAAGAAACCCAGAAAATTAATTTACTGTTCCTGTTACTACAACATATTTTGCTTAATTTTTCGTGGAAGAAAATAGTTCTTGGTACTAGAAGTTTTTCTTTAATAATTTTTCCTTATTTATTTGGTAAGTAAATGCACTTTAAGAGGGATTACTCTGTGGCATAATAGAGATGATGAAAATTAGTGTGACGTAGAAAGCAACCTTCCTTTTATAGCACTTTTAAGAATTTGTCTTCCAAATATGTTTGTAAGGTATAAGCATGTCCTCAAACTGTCAGTTGTTCTTGTGTATGTATGTCATGTTAAGACTTAAATCCAAAGTTCATTTTAAATACTGAGGGTATTTCCATTAACTTTAATGGGTTTAAAATTTGACACCCACTGGCAAATCTCTTGTCTGTGTAGCTATCTCTGGCTGTTGCTTCTTAAAGACCAATTCTGCTGTTGTCTGCCCTCTTATCTAGAATTACAATTAGTGCTAGAAAACCCATCGAGTATTTTCACTCACTGAGATAGCTTTGATTATGGAAGTAATCCTCATAATCATATAGTCACACACTTTTGATGGAATACCTGAGAAAAGTGTGCAAAATACAGGTAATTTCAAGTGTGTTGCAGTTCTCAAAAATCATTTTACCAGCTCATCATTTCTTTTGTTAGGTTTGTGGGGTAGTGTTGTTTTTTTTTTTATCAGATTGAATTTCCAATCAGCCCTCACACCTAGTGAATTATTTAGCTGCAGCTTATATTTGGCAGGGTGATTACTGTGGAAGTTTAGCCAGCCGGTATAGCATTCACTGGGAGCTTTACCTACATTAATACACCTAAAACAGGCCAGCATCTCTTCAGAAAATGAATATGACACTTTTTCATTTTTCACAGTAAATTTATCTCATTCTTCATTAGCTTTCTCCCTGATGGTGTAACTCTTTATTGTGGTCAAAATTCTTTTGGTGGTACTTTGAAAAGCCTTGGCCAACACTAGAGGTAGCAAAGCAGTAACCAGAAAATAGATATTTTGAATATTTCTTGCTTTTCTATTTAGTACAGTAAATATTTGTTTGAAGGGTAAGGGTCAAGCTGAATTAAGCAGTAATCAATAATAGTGCAGAAAAGGTATATTGTGTACCTGCAATTAACCTAAATAAATAGTCAGGATAATAAATGAGAGACCCTTTTGACTTGTTAACAGCTCTGCTTCATGTTTAAAGAAAACAAACAAAGGAACCATCTGAAGGAAATCTGTAAATTACTCTTCAATATAGGAATTGCTATCCAAATTCTACTTTTGCTGAGCAGGGATGAAAAGACCTGTTCAGACTGACACAATTTTTATGCCTTTCACTATAGGAAATAATATTTATTATTAAAATACATTTTTTTGTCAGCATTGCAGCAAAAGGAAAATAAGCTTCTTTGGAAAGCAAATATACACTGTAATAAAGATCATTACAACTATCTCATACATAGAAAGGCTAGTGACTAAGTGCAAGAGGTTATAAATGTTTGCTTATAAATTAAAAAATAAATAGATTAGTCATTCAGACATTTCCTTGCCATAAGGAAAGCAAGCTCCTTAAATTTACAAAAGCAATTCCTCTAGTAAAATGATGCTTTAGACCTGCCATCAGTTTTTGCTAGCTATTTTTCAAGGCTGTCACTTTGTGCTGACTCAGACGTGTGCGGTGTTGCTACTGCAGAGACAGTTAAAAATTTCTTGGGCTGGGTGGGTGGGATGACAGTCTAGTATCATCCCACATAGGGAGAAGGAACATTTGCAATGTATATTCCTCCGTCTTGGGCAGGCAGAGACCATCTGGGACTGGTAACGAAATGTTGTCTTCCTGGTTTGCTTTGTTGTGAATCAGACGTCAAGCAAGCCCTGCAAATCCTGTGGAGCCTCCCATCAACCCTGGGGGTAGCAAATAGTTTGGTACTGCTCTGTAGTAAACTCTTTACTGGTGAGTAAAGGTGGAAGAATAACTTTGAAGAGAAAAGTGGTGTTTTTTCTGCACCTTTATTGCAGTATTGAAGTTTATGTGGATTCAGAAAAACAGGGAAATTATCATTGATCCAAAAAAGTGGATTGAAGTAAAATAAAGAATACCACTACATTTCTTCATTTCTTTTTTTTTTTTTTTTTTTTTTTTTTGCCCCTCCAGCAACTTCACTGGCGGCCTCCGTCGATTCTTCAGATACATATATATACTAATATTGCCATTAGAGCAATTTTTAAAAAAATGTGTGCTCTAGAAATAACTCAGATATGTGGGTGTATAACCAGAAAACGTCTGTCCTGCAGTGCTGGATTTGCAAATGTTATAGTGTAGTGATCAATCAAATTAAATCATACAGTTAGATGACTGACTCATCCATAAAGAAACCTGGTAATTATAGTCTTGAAGTCAATGGTACTGAAATCAGTCACATGCAGCAGCCATAATTATAGAATATGATGCTCACATGATGCTCCATCATCAGAAGAAAACGTCCCCTCCTCCACCTCCCAGAAATAACAGGAAAGTTAACAGAATAAAATGCAGGTAAATTAATGAATCCTTATCAACGCCTTGTGAGCATGATATAAAATGATTCATAAGGTCAGCATATCTCTCTCACAAACAGTGTATTTTGTAATGCCAACACAAATGGGCTGGAACTTCAGAGGGAAAAAAATCAGTTCTGAAGCAGTGCAAGATATCTGAATTATTCATACCTCAAGACATGTGTTCTGTGAATTGTTTGTTTTTTAATGCAGTTCACAGATTCATAAACTGTCTTAAAATCCAGTTATTTCTTGGTATGTCAAAAGTAGTCTCAAACTTGGCTGAGAGCCTGCATTACTGGGCCTGATAAAAAGCCTGGGTAAGATCATGGACATTTTGTGCAGGAAACAACCTGCAGGAAGCAGAATAAAGGGAGTAGAACCAGAAGAACCTTCTCTTAAACATTTATGAGCCAGCATTATGCTTTTACAGCATAAAAGTGATAATTTATGCTTTTAATTTATCCTGATTGTAGCTGATGGGTTACAATACAGCTTTTGCGTCAGTCCTACCACGTTTCAAAGACTGTGGACTAAAAGAGAGAAAGATAGAAGAGAGATTATGACAGATGTATCAGTATAGTGTAGGGCAGAGTGGCTGAGGAAAATACAGGGCTAGAGTTGGACCAGAACGGAAAAAGTTTTGGTTTTTCAATGGCATTTCCCCTTTGTTTCTTTTGAAATTGGAATTGACAGATACCTTCAACCACTTTTGTTGGGGAAGGCTGTTGATGGAGAGGTTCCCAGGCAACAGCCACGCATGGCTCGTCGTTGGTCTCTGCTCTCCTGGGGCTCTGCCGTGACAAGTCCTGCCACTGTTTGGACCTGGCAGGCTCTCCTGTGAGCGAGCACTCGCCTCCGTTTGGACGTGGTAGCTTTTCCTTCCTGTTTGCCTCTTTGCTTTTAGCCTGACCGTTCCGAAATAGGAATATATCAGTGGCCAGAAAGGAGGAATCTCCTGATAGAACATGGGCAGACCTGTTCAGAATAAAGTCCTCTGAAACCTGTGCGGCAGACAGGACTATCCAACAGGAGTCTTCTGGTGGTTCCCTGTTCTTCTGTGGAGTATGCAGACCTGAGGACTAACCTTAAGCTTTTCTTGGGCCTCAAACTTGGCTCTAACCTAACTCAGATTTTATCACAGCAGTGGGGCTCGCTGATACTGGAAGAGAAAGGGTGATAGCTGGGAATGTGCCTGTGCCCGTCCCAACTCAGCTCCTGGAAACTGCAAAATGCCAAGTGCCATAATGCTCCTTTTCTGACCACAGCGTGCCACTATCATGGACATGAACCACCCATCCTTCTGGGAATACATTTGTAACAAGAAAGGCAGAACGATTACTCCAAAGCTACTAATTTCAGCTCTTGTGGTTCTTCCCTAGAACATGTAAAATGCTGCTGTCATTCTGCATCTGCACCCTCTGGCTTTCACAACCCTCTGACAAACCCAAACTCTAGCCTTGCCCTGAAACCTGGGCTAGTATAAAAGCATGTGGCTGTCAAAAATAGAACAAAAACTTAGGAATATTCCTTAACATTGAGGAAAAATCCCTCAACAGAGGAAAGCAGTGTTGCTGGGAAGAAAGAATAACTTGAAACGTATTAATCAGTTGTGCAGTTGCAAATATCCAGAAGTTACAAAGGATGTGTGGTTTTCCTAATCCTAACCCAAATCAGCCCTACGTCAGCCCAGGGCATGCTGCTGCCTGGCAGGAGGGGATGGGAGAGGGATCGGCTGCAGCCGCAGCCTCCATGGGAACTCACCAAAGGGGGCAGTTAATCCAGACCGGGAATCCCCACTCCTGTACTGACAACATCTAGTACTTTTTTGTTTCATAAAGCATACTCATATTCAAGTCCCCAGCCTTTTTTGGGGGTATTTGTTTAATTTACCTGTTTTCCTACTATTTTAATATACGGGTGTGTTGGGGGGGTTCCTTTTTTTACTGTCTAGTGCAATGGGACCTCTAGATGCTACTGTGTTGTATATAAAGAATAGGAAATAGTAATAGGAAAGATTTAATACCTGTTTGGCATTTCCCAAGTCTAATAAAGATAGAGGAAAGCTCTATCTTCCTCTTGATTTGTGCTGCTGGAGCAGCTCTAGCGAGCTTGTTCTAAATGCAATCAATTGAAATTATCGATAAATACAGGAATGAAATGCACGCAGAAGATAAGATCTATGAAAAAAACGGGGATCTTTTTATCAAAAATGTGTGATTATCAGTTCTTCAGTACCCCTGCCAGGAACGCAGCCGGAGCTATTCTGTCCTGGCATCACTAGAGGGCACTCAGCAATTGCGTTTTGCTATCTTGCCATCCATTTCGGAGACGTTAAAAGTTTCTCTTCTTTAAAATCAAAGACAACACACGTATTAAATACAAAGGTTTCTCAGGCATTGCAACAGGATTTATGGCTGATAAATAATTCTCAATAGAAATGTAAAATAAATGTTGTGTATAAATAGTGCTGGAATACAGCACTTTGGGGAGTGAAGGAAGTTTTAATTCCAAGTAACAGGTATTTATTTATGTCTGACGAGAAATGGGATGCTCTTGAGTCATCCTGGCATGAGGACTCCTTCCCAACACACTTACAACTGAGCGGGGCAGAAAGCAACTCTGAGCAGAATATTCTCTGAGCAGAAAAGTGCTGGTAGAAAAGAGGTTTCTCGCCTGCGTTTAGCATCGGGAAAGTGGCGAGGAAAGATAAGGTGAGGGAAGAGCAGACGGGAGGGCGGCATGGCTGCAGCACAGTGCTGTGTGCCAGGGAGGACTGCTCCCAAACAACAGCTCGCGAACTAGCCCTTCACCTTCCAGTACAAACCAGTTAAATATAAACCACTCTGGATAATAAGTGCAAAATTAACTTGCAAGCACCACCTATGTGCTGTGCTCATTTGCTTCTGAACCCAAGAAAAATGTGACCAAAGTTGGCTGGACGAAGGCTTGGTTTTCATTGTATGGTTGAAGTTGTGTGTAGCTTGTGGTAAGGTTTTCTGGTGAGTGGGGAGTTCTGCTGCTGGACAACCTGAGATCTGGCAGTCTCTCTTGGGAAATACAGGAGGGATTAATAAGGGACAGTATGGAGGCACCTGTAGGACCGTGTAGCATCATGCTGCTGAAGCAGCTGCCAAAGCAGAAATATTGTGGCAGTACTTTGCGTAGACTAATCAATAAATTGTTTGGATGAATAAATTAATCTTGTTGAAATTGCCTTTTCAGGTATTTTTTTTTTGTTGACTTACAGCTAAATTACTTATTGCAAACGCAGGCTGAGCTACAGCCTTATCCTGAACCCAGCTGTCCTCATAGCTCTCAACACTGAGCAGGACTCCAGACCAAGTCCACTTTCAGGTTTTTCATAAGTCCCCGTCTATTTTCTGGCTAAGAAATTGAGACTCAACTGTTTGGAGCTTCCCTGTTTCTGTGTGCCATAAGCCCAGTGGTGAGCTCTGTTGCTTAAATTAAGCCCCTCTGTTTTCACCAGAGGCTTTCCTGGTGCGAGACAACTCTCCCGGCATCCTCTGCTATCCTCCTCGGAAGGGAAGTCCTGAGCAATTAGGGGTGATCCGAGTGGTCCTTCCCTCTCTGCTATCATCAGAAAACACAACACGCTGAGCAGGCATAGCGTTGTGAAATAATCTCAGCTATTCAAGCCTGTGGCAAAGACCAAAAACCACATACAGTGAATCTCTCCATCTGCCTCTGAACTTGGTTTAGGATGCTTAGGGGGGTGGCTGGTTGAGCTACAAGGCTTTAAAGCAAAGTCGAAGGCATAAACCCAACATTTTCTGTACTTATGGGGACATTTTCTTCTTTTGTTAAAAGTCCATCATTTGGCTACTGCCAAAATGGATTCTAAACTTTTTTTCACAGGAAGCCTATTTTAAAAGAATTACATTCTTCAAATAAGTGCATTATAAAAAGACAGATATTCTGTGTAATCTTCACAAGGTACTAAAAAAATGTGCCCTGACACCAGAAATGACCATTATTGTTTTCTTTGCTATGCTGTTCCTTTTGCTTTCAAATCAACTGTAGTAAAAAGAAGTGGTTTCTCTTTTCAGGAAAGAAAGGAGAGCTAGGAGCTCATTTATATTGAATTGTGTTAATGACATAGAATATTTTATGCGCTTAAATGCTGTAAAGTATACTAAATCAGAGTTAGTAAAGGGCTGCAATATTGTTTGAGGTCTCAAACTTCTATTGAAATACTGCTGCTTCATCTTGTACCATCCTAAAACCACAAAACTTTGATGTTCTGTACAGCTGCAACTTCATAGATGGATGAATATACCAAAGGTGTTGGAAGTATAAGTTCATGAACCAAAAAACTTGCTCAACAAGGGTGCATATACCGATGGTTCCTCTTCAGATCAAAAATCACTGTGGCTACAGCTAGGAATTGCCAGTGCTGTGATGAGTTTCTTCAAATGAGGTCGCTTTATACTAATGGAGAAAGTGCCCTGTTGTTCTGGAAGAGAGCAAAAGGTCAGGCAAATGTTCGGGGGGAAAAAAAAATTCAAAGTGCTTAGTCATTTTGTATTATTTCTGAGAGCAAAGGCATTCTTTCCTGGTTTTGTAGGTATTGTATAGCAGAACATCAAACACATGCACCAAAGGACAGAACTGATGAAAACACAAAGGTAAAGAAATTGGGTGGTGAGCTGCCAAGGAAAATCTCATGCTTTTAAAACCACATCTCTATGACTGAGTTTTGCTATGATTTTTAACTGAACATAATGAGAAATAAAAGCCAAACATTTGAATTGGCTAGTGGAGCATAGCATAACCAGGCTTGAATGAGGGCCTGTTGTAGTTTGTTTTAAGAGATTTCTTTCTGTAACGGTGAGAAGCACTGGAGAAACCTAAACTGATGGGTGGGGGAGATTAACTCAGACAATTGTGGTTTTCCTGAGAAAGGATTCAATAAGAGGTTGAAGGTGGGAAAGTAAGGAAAAGAAAATTAATTTGAAGGTTTGTTCCCAAACTTGCATCCCTTGGTGTCTCTCAATATCAGAGAGATCGTATGTGTTTGGCATGCAAGGTCCTTGAAATTTGGATTGTTGCATTTCACCCATGCTCGGTAGATCTCCAGGAGATTTCCCTCTTCTGTGGCATGTGGTAATACATCAGGCCCTTAGCTCTCTCCAGTTATACCTTGTCAAAAGCCAGTTTTCCAGCCTGCTACAGCTAATAATCAATAAAGGAAGACAAATAATTTGATTTGGGAAAATGCCTTATGAAAAAAATCTTATTTAGGGATCTTGTGTCTGTCTCATCTATGTGGGCTGTAACTGCTAAAAATAACAAGATAGAAAACTAACGCCATAATACACTAACGAAGTTTTCTTTAACTTTCCTAGGTATCTCACCCAGGGAGCAATATATTTTCACATTGGACTCCTGTTGACATAATTATAGGTTGAGGTCTCTTAACAGCTTTGATCACAACACTTGTTACATTATCTGGGTGCCCGATGATTCAATTTGACAACTTTGGACACAGCCATGGGAGCTACGGGAGACAGTCCCTGCCAGCCTGTCTCTGCCTGTACAAGGTAGATACCCAAAAGGTAGATTTTCCTCCTCCAAATGTTGGCAGATAAACAGAGTGTTAGACTGATTTAATAACTGCTACTGAAAACCAGCCATCCTGCTGCTTTAAATACAACCTGTAAGTGTTTAATGCCTTCGGTAATCAGACCGTTTTGACTTTGGTACCTGTATGTAGATTTTAGGAACCTGACTTCAGGTATGCAGGCTTCAAGACTTTGGCAGTTTCAGATGAGTAATGGTGGATAATTTAAAGGAATGTTTGGAAGTGCTATAATCGTTTCATTGTATTGTGTTTTGCATTGCCACAGCAACAAATTCCAGTGTGACTGCAGTGATAACGGCAATGAACTAGCTCAGAATAACGTCTCCTAATAAAGATCAGAGAAATGAAGACGACGATTGCTTCTCATTTTTTCTGCATCCTGGAATGATGTGAAAATTCACAGTAATTTCCCTGCATAGAAATCAAATCTAATCAATACATTTGTTTTGAATTGCAGTCCCAGGCTCCACAGAAGCAGGTTTCAGGATTAATTTTCAGCTCTAACGTTCAAACGGCCTTCCTCTTTAATTGTGTTATGTATTTTGGTATGCAAAATGCTGTATTCAAAGAGGAACCAGATTATTTAATTATTCAAGTTAATTAAGATGAGTAATTAAACACAACTAATGTATTATGTATTTTACATTTTATTTCCATTAAAAGTGTTTTTTAAGTATAGCATCAATGAATGATTTGAGATTCCAAATCAGCTTTTCTAACTCTTTTTCTGTATAGCCCTACTCCCTGCCCCTCCAGTATTTCCAACTGTGACACAAGAAGCAG
Source organism: Harpia harpyja (assembly GCF_026419915.1). Taxonomy (NCBI): domain Eukaryota; kingdom Metazoa; phylum Chordata; class Aves; order Accipitriformes; family Accipitridae; genus Harpia; species Harpia harpyja. The sequence goes on from NC_068969.1 coordinate 21,361,326, forward strand.
AACAAGCATTTGTGGAAAACAATGTGAGCTCACAAATTTCCATGTACTTATCTCAGTAATCGTGTTTTAATCCAGTATTGTAGTTCCACTTTTTCAGTTGCCTAATATACTGTGAGCAAATTATTCCCGGTGACTTACCCATATTTTCTAATTCCTCCCATAATCATATTTTTATATGCTACTGATTTCTGTTTTGGGGTTTTTGGGGTTGTTCTTGGTGTTTGGTTTTTTTTACTTCAATCTCTACATTCAGAACAGAGCAGTTACTTGATTTTTCTTGTAGATAAACAGTTAAGAGTGTTGCAGCTGTCCTGTCTGAGAAAGGAGAGGTCCATGTCTAGCTCAAGTCTAAAGCCATTCTGTACTTAAAATATAAAGGAGTTTCTCTGTACAGATATGATAGTTTACTCAAAATTAGTGCCCGTGGAGAAGTCGGAGGGGGAAAAAAAAAAAAGGTTGTACTGTTGCAACTTTCTGGGGCTTTCGTTGGCCTTACCGTGTCATCATTGAGGCTAGCCAAGTAAACGAGTTGGAAGATACGAGATGTGCTTTCAGAGTGGCACTTTTCTATGCCACAGCATTAAAAGAGATAGGCCTTGTAACGCTATGACATGATGATGAGATATTTGTCAATAATGAGCCGGAGAAGTTCTCTTTCAAAGCGTGAGCCCATGGTTAGCATGGGGATGGTGACCGTGTGTTTCTGTGCGTGTATCGTGACATGTTGTTGTTTCAAAACAACGTTGGAGTGAGTTAGTGTGAAATCCCAATGGCAACATGATGGTTAAGTGCCATCGTGTCCCCTGGGGAACAGTGGGTAGCTTTGGGTTCATCTGTTTCTTAATGTCTTTTCTCCTCCTCGGCTGTTTGAGCGAGGAGCCAGGCCTGAAGAGCAAAGTTTCAGGCAAGGTCCTGCATCGGGCTTCCCTTTGGCACTTGCTAACAATTAGTTAAAGTTTAGTAACTTCCAGCCAGACCCAAGGTCTCTATGGCTACCAGAGACTCCAGCTGTTTTCTAGAAACAATACAAAATTGGAACTATAAAATATCGCAAAGGTTCCTTGTGTTACATCTTATATGTAGGCCAGTGAAATCCCTTCAGTAAAGAAATTACCAATCCTTACATTTATAAAAAACCCTCTAAGATCAAAGTTAGGCTGAGATGGGGGAGAGTGTTTCACCGAATGAGGAAGACTCCCTGGATCGAGTGTGATAATGCATCTCCTGAAGTTTTCTCCTAGGATTTTCCTGCTCTATCACAAAACTGTTCCATTTCCATACTGGCCATTATACAACTGCCAGTAAACTGGTCTTTGGCACAGGGCATTTATAATGTATTTCAGGAAGAACATAGGAAGCCGGGTGCTTTAATAGAAGAAATCTTTGTAGATGTTGTAAGACAGGTTTCAATGTACTTCCCCGCACAGTGTATCACGGCAAACATGCTCTCCTTTTCTGCCGACAAGGATGTTTGCTTTGCATTGAGCGGCTATCACCCCTTGGCTGACAGAAGCCGTTCTGACAGTATGGTGCCTATCCAAGTTTTAAGGCTGGAAAGTAAGGCTGATCTCTTTTGCATGAATTGAGTTTCTGTTTGAATTTTGGCCCACTGCAAAGTTGGCTGCTCATTTTACTAAAGCAAACCCAGAATACTAAACAGGTAATTAATTTATGTTCTTTGCCAAGAGTCAAAAGGCAGGGTTCACCAGGCATTGAAGACCGGCAACGATTTTCATGAAACTGAGCATTTAAAAAATATATAACTAATACATTACTAGAATTTGTATGCAATGACGTAGGCAAATATTACTATGATATTTACATTTTATTTTATTGGTGCCTATATCTTTCTATTTGCTTACTTAAAATGTTCTTTGTGGATGCAGTTGCATTTGTTAACCAGGCTACAAAGCACTCAAATGAGCTTGGGGTGTCTGGTTTACTTGTACTAGCGCAGTTTCTTTCTTGCGAGTGGAAGAGAGTGAGGCAGGCAGCATTAGGAGAAGACATTGCCTTCAGAAATGTAATTAATGACCTGTGTGTTTTCTTACTAGCGATAATAGGAAGATGAACCAAGACATTCCAGATTGCTCCCCAAAATTTCTCAGTCTGATCTTGACTATTTGGTCTTGGCTGTATTTTTCCGTTGCAAATCTATTGAAGAACAGAGAGGAAAGGGTCTCTGGCCAGGCAGCTGTTTGGAGAACTGCTCCCGTTTACTGTGGGGCTGCTCAGAAAGCCATGAAAAAAGATGAAGCGCTGCCAGTCAAAAAGAGGGACATCTTAAAGAGATCCAGGCACGCTGGCCAGTAAGTGAAGCCCTTGGGAACAGACCAGGCATGCCTGAACTACGTGATGAGCGGAAATCTCAGGCTGACTCAGGCCGATGCGCTGAGCTGAAGAAGTTATTTGCTATTCCAAGCAAAAGAGGGAACTGGACACTTGATGAGGTGCTAATAAAGATAAATTACCTTGTTACATGGTCAGAATTTGTAAATTAAGGACTCTAGTCCTCTGAAATGGTAAATTAAAGACCCCAGGCTAAGGGAGGACTTCTTGTCCAAGACACAACATTGAAAAGATAATTAGGTGATTTCATGGAAGGAAACTTAGCTGCTCGGTTTGATTCCTCCCTGAACTGTTTTTTTATAGTAAAGTATCCCAAACATCTGATGGCTTCTCACTGTCTGAGTTGTTACACGGCCACCAGGCATATGGGATTTAAAAGGATAAAAGAATTGGAAGTCCTAGATCTGTGATGTGCCCAACTTTCAGCAATATTTGCCTTAGCTGAGAGAGAGAGGAGCTGACAAGACAAAGCCTCTTGGAAGCACAAATGATCCAAGAGAGTCTGTACAAGAAGACAGTTTTTACAGAAAAAGTCAAGCTAAGAGAACTCATACTTATTTTGCTTCTTAATTTAGATTACAGGCTGCTGTTTCTTGAGGATGTGTTTCCTTGTGCTTAACACTCGGGATTATTTTGACATTCTCCAAGTATATGTGCATATTTTTAGTACCATATTTTTATCAAAAATACTTTGGCTGTAGTAGTCATCTGTAGGCACCCTGGCACAAAGTCCAGACAAAAAGGAAGGGAAAGGAGATGCTACAAAGCAGCAGGGAAGTAGCAATCCAATCCAATCCAATGTGTTCAGGAAGCACCTTCATATAGCACAGAAGAAATTAAGAGACAAGCTGGGTTTGTCTTAACATTTTAAAGTACTCAGTGTTGAGAGAACTTGGCAGCTGCCAATATAAAGTGTTGTCTATTTCACATTGGTCATTCTCTGAACTATATGTGCACTAAAGTATTTATTAATTTGCCTTAACAAAAAGAAAATTGTTGTCTTAAAAACCTCACTAAATATCTGATGGAATATATAGACTGAATTATGCCCGGTATTGATCTAATCTTGTGAATATGTACTGATGTCCAGTCACTTAAAATGCATATAATTGGCTATATAAGTGCCAAGCACATTTCTGGAAGACAGATTAATGATCTGATGAAGTGATCAAGCACTTAGTGCCTTTTGGCTGATAAATCATTTCAGCTCTTTCATACATACGGTATTTAATTATGGTCATTTAAACCACAGTTTATTGTTGTGCCATTCTATAAACTAAAGCAATCAAAACATTAACTCAAATGTGTAGCAGAAAGTTATTGTACCCACAGCCTTATAGATCCTGTATGAGCAATGTTGCCAGTTAAATCAGGGCAGATTTGGCTTTTTGGAGGATAGGAGTTTCAGGTTTTACACAGAACTTACCATTTCATTTGGCTGTTAGTTTCAGGGGGATGCTCAACTTTCTACCTATTTCTCTGCGCACAGAGCAGTCTTCCTGTTACAGGATTATGCAAAAAAACCCAAATGAGGGACTGAATAAACGCATCCTGCACCCACTGGAGAGGAATGGCTTCCCTACAGAGCCGCAATCCCTGCAGCTGCACTGGTGTCCCACAGCAGGTCTCCTGCAAGTGCAACTAAACCAGTTGCTGCCTGGCCACTCGGCTATGAATTTGGAAATATTCCTCTAATGTTGTTCTTCTTCTTCTGTAGACTGAGAAACCTTGCACTGGAACTGGTAGACTAATCAGTTTTAGCCCAGAAATACTAATTTATACTCAAAGCCCCAAAACAAATAGATTTTTTCTTCCTGCCGGAAATCACTTTTATCTTCTGAGCAGCACAGATCTGGCAGCAGGTTTGGCTCTTCCCCGGGGAGGACCTGCCTGTACTGGAGATAGAAAATCCTCCTTCCTTCCCAATTTCTGCATTTGTATTTGGGAAAATTGCCTGCCTGTTTAATTTCACTACTTTCTTTCTGCTAATCTCCACCTTGTAAGAACTTGTAAAGAAGTTCAGAGGAATGGCGGAGGTTTACACCAACAGTGTAAACCAAACAGCCTCTCTTTTTTTGTATTGTCTAAATAGTAAATGAGATTAAATATGGCTGGTGGCTGCGCTAGCAGCTCAGGTGGCCAGAAGCCAGAGGCAGCTTGGGATGCTCCACTTGTTGCAGAACACTACCTCTTTATAACACCACCTAATCATCCTTTCAGTGTTTTGCTATCCTGACTTGACCAATCTTCGCCCCACTGCTCAGTGAATTGGGCATTCAATTGTTCCGTCACCTTTTTGTGTTTTAGAAGGAAAATCAGAGTAATTGCTGAGGTGAAGTGAGACTATTCCACCCCAAAACCGCTCCGGCGCTGCTGAAATCTGCTTTGAAACGAGCAAATGTTACGTAATTCTCCTGGCGTTTGGGGGGGGTGTTGTATGTTTGTTTTTATGGGGCTAACCCAGATGCCAGTACAGCCAGTGGGAGGCTTTCCACTGACTTAATTCGCTGTTGGAGCAGGCCTAGGAGACTCTTGCCCGTTAGTCAAGGACTTCCTGATGGCTCCTGATATCTCTATACAGCCGGTGCCAGTTGCCTTCAGTTGCCCGAGCTCCCTTTTGTTTTTGTGCGGTGGACTCGGGTGAACCGCAGCGGTGTTGCTGTGCTGTCCCTCGCCTTTACACGCAGGCGGGAGATGGGCTTTTCCTCCACCTTCCCTGCGAGCGTTTGTCCCTTGGCAGGGTTATCCGCTTATTGAACTCATCTCCGCAGACAACCGAGGGAAAGCAAACACTCAACTTCTGCAGCAAGTCGTCGAAGTGCCTATTAATTATATAACATTTAATTTTCTAGTTTCATATTCTTTTCTAAGTGGGTAAATATAAATATATATACAAATAAGCAAAACAGGCAATGCCACCAAGAACTCTTTAGACTTACTGAGTCTCTGTCCAGCTGCGCCCAGGGTTGGCCGTGAGGTTTGGAGGGCACCGACGAGACCACGCTGGCAGGGGAGGGATGCTGCTGGGAGAGGAGGGGTCTGGCAATGAGGCCTCGAGCTGGGTTTAGCTGGTGATGTCTTACACATTAAATCGTGGGTTGCTTTGCATGACGTTTTGCTGAATGTGGTCTTGCACCACTTACACTAGAAATCTGCACGTAGTGCTTCGGTCCTGGTAATATAAACATTCTCTCTGGTCCTTCTTAGGTCCACACAGAGATACCTTCACGTGCATGCTGAACCCTGCTAAAATTAACATGCTGAGCTGAAGGATTACAAATGACAGTTGAATATTTGATGAGGGAAAAAATCTCAAATATTGGGATGGACGAAAATAAAGATGACCAGGTAGGAATGAGGGGCTGTCTATCTCCTTTTCTCTTGCTTAGGGCCAGTCTTTCATGGCTTCTGCAAAATGGACTCTCACTATTAATTTCTGCTGTAAGCAGGGGGAGGAGCTGTAAAGAGCGTGGCTTTTGCTAAAATGTCATTACAAGCTGTTACTATTAAGGAAGCCTGGAGGAGGAATGAAGGGAAACAACGCAGTGGTGTGCAAGGCACTGCAATGCTTTTGTTCTGTGCCAGTGCAGCTTTCAGAGCTGAAGCAGAATTTTAGCCATGCTGCAGTGACATTTGTAAATGAGAACATGGCAAGCCTCTTAGTTTGGCCAGAATAAAATGCTCTTTTTAAGGAGGGGGGGAAAAAAAAAGAAAGAGTCTGGCTTAATGAAAGAGGGGAATCAGTCCAGGGGGAAAAAAAATAAAAAGGTTTAAGAAGCAAAACAGAATTTAGAAAGAGCACGCATGCCAAAAAGCGAGAGTAATCAAAACAGGAGAAAGGGTCTTGCAGAGGCAGAGTACATAAGGCTGGGAGGGAGGGACAGCGGAGAGGGGGGGAAAGGCTTCTGGAATGGCACAGAGGCTTAGAAAGCTAAAATGAAAACAAAAGGCCAAGGGGGAACATTCAAATGGATATAAGGAAGAATGAATGGCTGTAAGGCATCTCAAGAATGCGTGTTACAGTCTCCAAACTGAGGATCTTTTTAAATTTGTTTGTTATGAATTTTATCCTATGTTCTGTTTTGCCATTTCATACAAGACTGTTATGTGGAAAATACAACCCCCATTTCAGGGAGCTGACATTATTCCCTTAAATTTCATGGATCTGTAACATTGCTTAACGTTTCCTTTCATTTCACTGAGAAGGTGACAGATTGATTGTGGGCATCTTTGACCCCCTGTTTATGCACGAGGTCTCGCTGTGCTATAGCAAGCACAAACTGTAAAACGTATAAGCAAATTTTTAAAAATGCAGGTGTTCATTTAAAGACCGAGACGAGCAGCTACTCTGTCCCAGCATGAACCCAGTGCAGCAGCCGGTCCCATGTCACTGGAGACAGGACTGGGAGCAGAGGTGGGCTATAGCCTTTGTTTTTTCCTTTCCAACTCTTGCTGCCTCTTGCCTAATGAGGCACCAGCTATTTGTGAAAACCAAACTGCCCAGGAAGAGCTTGAATTCTGCTGCAGAAGTGACTCTTGTACGTAGCGATTGTCGGTAAGGCATGGCAAAGGCTATAGAGGAATGCCGGCACATCCATCCTGGAGGCCAGGGTAAAACTAACCCATTAGAAATAACCCCTAAGCTTTACTAGATTCCACATCAAGGGGGGAAACACCTGAGGCTTCATTTATCTTTGCTCTCAGAGGGGTTTGCAGCCTCCGTTCCCATCAGCAGAGCTCCGCCAGATGAGGCCCTCGCCCTGCAGGCACGGCAGAGAGGAACCGTTTAACCGTCCGTGAAATGACGGAGCGAGTCTCTGTGAGATTTGCTGCTCCAGCTGCTCATGGGTAACCCTGGCTCCTCGGTCCTGCCGTGCTGGTGGGCCATGGCACACGGCTTTAGGGCAGCCTGTGCGACCCTCATCGCTTCTCCATCCTTCCAGGCAGGTTGTCCTGCGGTGGAGGCTGAAAATCTGGGTAGAAATGGAGTCCTTGGAATTTTTGTCTGTCTTAATGAGGATTGGAAAATATATCTTCTAACACTAACCCTTAAAAGCAAAGGCTTTGACTGTCAATATAATTATAGCCTGAATTGATTTTTAAGTTATTGCATTTTTGTTGGATTGTGCTTTGATGTTTACTTACAAGAGCTGAACGTGCCGCTGGTCTGTGCTGGCCGGGGTTTTTGTAACCAGTTCTTGCAGTGTCACTTCAGAGATTTACACATTCACCCAACAATATGGTGATTTCATTAAATATGGGGTTTAAGTAAACTCCAAACCAAAACTCATCTGCTCTGACATCGGATCCGTGCAAAAATGGGACACATGGAAAACAGTACATGAGACTGGGCTATTAAGAATAATTAATACTAAATTTAATTGACAATTACTTAGCAAGAGTGATATTTGGCTTTAAAAGGCCATCTATATTTATGGTGCTACATAGTACAATAAAAAATAACAATCTGTTTTACTGAGATGAACATAAAGCAGTAACAAATGCAAATGTTGAACTCCTTTTATCTGCAGGCAGTGCTTTCTCACTGAGCAGTGCAGGTAGACGATGGCTGGTACACGCGTGTTAATCAAAACTTCAGAAGGCATCTTCTAATTGTTTCGGCATCAGTACAGACTGGATTTTAATTCTTTTCGGAAAGGAGGCAATAGCTTCTAGACTTGGTGTTATTTACGTATAAAAGATTCATCTGTTAGTGTTAACGGGCTGTGTAGCGTACTCACTTGTCGATGGGCAGGTGACTTGTATAGGCTGTGTATACATATATATGTATATTCTTTCCTTGTTACTTTGTGATGCCTTTGGGTATTTTCTATGTGGTTTCCTGCATATAGTTTAAACACTGATCCCATACAATCTCCTTTGTTCCTGTGTTCAGAATATTACTCCTGATACACTACACCCTCCAGCACATCACTTTCTTACCCATCGGCTATTTTCCCCACTCTCTGAAGCCTTTAGATATGGGTATAAAGGAGAGGAGATAGAGATGAACAAAATAACTAAAGTATATGTAATGGAATGAATTTTTAAAAAAAAAAAACAAACCCAGTAACATAAGGAATCAGTAACTAATGAGTAGGAAGTACCACACAGTATGTCATTCATTTAGCCCTCTCTGTACAGGCTAGTACCAGATGGTGCCCTGAGGGACTTGGATGTTCCCATATATGCTCTAACACTACTAAAGAGGTGAGATGAGAAAAGAAGATGAGATAGATAACACCAATCTGCCCAGCAGAAAAATGATTATGATTACATAACTAATGACCCAGGGAATTAGACAATATCAAAAATAGGAAGCATGCCAATTTGTGCTGTGACACATCTGAACAGCAAAAGCAATATGAAGATGGTATAAGGAGAGTTTATTTGAATGTATAGCAGTGAAGAAAAAAAGGGGGTTCCTTATAAAGCCTTCAAAACCGTTCTGTTCATCCGACAGCAATTTCTTTAGATGTTAGCTGATAAAACTCCACTATCGCATATTATTGCAATAATACTGACTAGGATGTGCATTTACATGTTCTTCTTTTGCGTTACTTAGCTCAGCTGGGGACTTGTTAGAATCTGATTTTCCTCCAGTTACATTAAATAGTTTTCCTGTTGAATGCAGTAGTAACAGGATTGAGACCTTAGCACTGCTACTGAGGAAAAGCAGCTTGTGCCTCGTCTGTACAAGAACTGTCAAACTGGTTCTTACTCTGCTTTATGGCACACATTTTAGTGCTGAGGCTCCTGTTCCTACAGGCTTTATGGCATTAGGGAATAGCTGGAGGACTGTGTGTCATGGAATTGTGTCTGGTGTAGGACCAGGCAGAGGTCTTGGGTGTAGACCTTAGGAAAGGATGGGGTCATGGCACCACAGGAAACTGAAATATTCCATATTGGAATATTTTGGGGAGAGGAGTACTGGATGAAATTTTAAGTTACTCAGAAAAAGGCTTTGTTTAAACAATTTCCCTCCCTCAGTTGTTCTGATTTGATTTGATTTGATTTGATTTGATTTGATTTGATTTGATTTTAATGTCTGGGAAGGGATTGCAAGCTCTTTCTATTTCTGCTGTAACATCCTGATGCTAGTGTCTAAATACACGTCTACCAGATAATTTGATTTCGAAAACTAACTCTGGTGTGCAGCCCTACAGCACGAGTAGCTTAGAGGTCTGGCTATAAAATGTGGAGCAGTCCAAAATGATATAAAATGCAGCTTTTTACCATCTGTTGGAAAATGTTAATGAGCTGGTGATCTCATTCTGTGTTTTAGACAGGTGTCCACATCCCCAAAAATGTGACTAGAAATGACATCTTTGTTGACAGTCTCATCAGATTAATTGGACTTCAGGACTGAGCTAATTCTCACATCAAGAGGCTTGAGAACATACTGTCGGAGCTGTGTGAAGAACCTTGAACTCCTGTTTCTTGTGCTGTCGCCAGATCATAACAGCTTTGATGGACTGGATTAGGAAATCAATATACACACATTGACATGCTAATCCCTTCAGGGACACTCATTAAATAACATTCAGATAAAGGGGCCATAACAGTATGTGTAGAATCAATGGCTGCAGCAGAGTGTTAGATTTTGTTTGGTTTGGTTCTTTCAAACAATTTAACATAAAAGCATATAAAAGATTAAAAATATATATTAAGTTCCCGAAAGCAGGAAATTTGGCATTATAATGGACTTAAGTGTTAAAAGCATGAAAAAGGGTCAAGTTTTGATTGCACGTATGCATTAATGTGAAGAAACTCCTAGGAGTGAAAGGGATCTGCTGGGTCATGAGTTCAGTTCTCTGCTGTAGGAGATATCCATGCCATGTAATACCTTCCATAAAGTGATCAAGCACCATTTTAAAACTAATTAGAATTTTTCTTCTCTTGGGACTCTGCTCTGTAACCTTTCTCCAATAATGGGTAGAGACCTTCATCTAATTTCAGAATAAATTTATTCCTGGCTAATTTATATTAATTTTTTTTCCTCTCCCTTTAGCTTACAAATCCTTTTCCTCCTCCTTGTTGTTCACATGGTGTATTTACAGACAGGGGCACCTACTCTCAGTTTTTGTTCTCTAAGGCTGAATTGGCAAAACTTGATGAATATTGTCTCATTATGCATTCCCATCCCTTGTTGCTGTAGGAGTTCAGCCTTTCTGAACATCAGTGACACGACTTTTTCTGTGCTCCACATATATCTCCATCACACTTCACCACCTTCAGTTCCTTGCCTTGTACAGACCTTCCAGTCTTGGTACAGGACAGCAGATCTTTCTCCAAGGAGTTTGCCAGGGAGGTGGCTGAAATCCTGCCAGTGCCAGTATTTTGATAGTGCTACATTTGCCTGAGGCATTCTGGTTGCAATGAACCAATGTTTACCAGTGGGGGGGGGGAATCACTGAAGTATTCTGGGTAAACTTGTATTTTATTCTTTGGACTTGTTTTCAATCTGTTATGAGTTGCTGACCCCGTATTTAAGTAAATAGAACTACTTCAGTTTTATACCAGTCTAGAATTTGCAACAGGGATTCAAATCATTGTTAATATTTAAATATTTTGTAAAGAAACATGCAGCATCATATTTTCAGATGGGATGTTTTAACCCCTCAAAACATACTTTTTTTTCCAGCCCATTTAAATGGATATGATAGTGTGTATGATACTAAGTGTGTCAGTTTTACTCTGTGAGTTACTCAGAATTGATTATTTTTAAAGTACATCTGTGGAGAAAGATAGTTCTCATACAGCTCACCTGAAGTACCCTGAGCGCTGTGTTTTGGAATTTTTAAAGACTGTTGACTAAAAGCCCCAGTGGGCTGCTGTTAGGTCTGTTTATTGCTCTTATCTAGTGAATTACTTCCTATCAGGTAATGACCATTGCAAGTCCCAGCTAAATGAAAAAACAGGATTTAATGTGTTTTGGGAAGCGAGCAGAAAAGGGAAGGACAGCAAAAAGATTTGGATGTCTTCATTCTACTTCTTTACCCAGTCTCATGCTCATGATTATTACTTAAAATATATGAACAGCCAACAAGACTTCTGTGGCATAGTTTTCCATACTTCTGTGTATGTTGATTAAAATTTTTTAATGACTAATTATTCTAACTTTTTACTATTTAAAAAAAAAAAAAATTCTCTCACCTATTTACTAAAAATGCAGGGTATCCTAACACAAAGAACCCTAGACATAAAATGAAATGGAGTCATAACATTTATTTCTAGGTTGTATGTAAAAAGAAGCTGCACTGGTCTTTGTAGCTGGCTTCCACGGTCTGGACAAAATAAGATCTTCCTGAGCTTACAAGATGAAGTGAAAATGAGGATGCTTTAATTCTTTTCTTCCTCAATTGCTAACATAACCTTGGTTTACATCATCATGATTCATTGCAGTTTTCACAAAAAAAAGAGGAATGCTATATTGGTTTTTTTCTGTATAACCTTTTTTTTTTTTCAGTTTCCCAGATTACTAAAACCAGACAAAGACACCTTTTCACACTAAATTTATGTTTTATCCCAGCTGGAACAGTAACGTATTTTTTAAAACTGAGGAAAAAAGACCTCAGTAGTTTCTAGATTCTGGAATAGAAATGACATACTTCTTTTTATATACTCAAATGGAGTTGTATACTCAAGGGATGGACGAACCAAAGAACAAAAATGTGTCCTTTCAAAAGAATTCCAACTACAAGAAATCTAGTAACAGTATAGATAGATAGAATATATAAAATAGTATTTCACCTTTTTAGAAGAGTTCATGAAAAAATGTTTGTCTTGAACTAAAGCTTCTCAGAACAAAAGCTTCTCAGAACAAAAAGGGACAGACTCTTCATAATCAAATATTTATGGTTTTAATTATAATAAATTTACTATACATTATGAATTTTTTGTTACCAGACTGTGGTTTTAACAAATACATTTATTTTAAGTCAGCTGTCTACCTAGGACAGATTTACCTGCTCCTTCAATTGTTCGTATTATGTTCATTCACAGAGCTGCTCCAAGTGTTTCACATTTGTAACTTCAGCAGTGTTCTTTGTGAACGTGATTTTACAGCAAAAGGCTTTTTGACTGTGAGAACTGCCCCAAAATAAGTGAAACTTTGCTTTTCTGAACCTGTGTGAACTGGAGATGAAGAGATGTACAGAATGTAGGCAGCAGGAACTCATAGTTGTTATGTTGGACTGTATGGGATAGGAAGTGGATTCTGTTCCTGCTTTTAAATAGTCCTCACTTAAGTCAGGCACGTTTCTTTCTTTCTCTTAAGTCCCATTTAAACTTCCGCCAGCGCAACTCAACCAGCTGCGAACGATGGAATATCTTTGCACCATGTCTCACAAATGGGACCCGGTGTCAGACAAGGTCTGACGATAGTAATGTATAATGGGGGGGAAGAGGACAGAGAGACAAATAGTGTCAGGAGTCCAAGAAAAGTTAAAAAGAGGTACTCAGGACATTTTGGCAGTCAGCCCCAGGCCCCCCGTTAATAGGACCACGTTGTGTACAGAGGGGTATTTGGCTCTATCTGTTCTCTTAGGCGTCGGACTGTAAGTTCCTGCTCTTACAGAAACCACTGCGACTGAGGGTTGCATCCAGTCCTGCACCTTGAGCGAGGCGCTGGAAGGCTTTTCTCAAGTAGGAGAGGATGCTGCTCATCCCTCCAGGATGCTGATTGTTCCTGTTTCATGGGATTACGTTATCAGTTTTGACTTCAAATAAGCATCTTACAGAGTTTTCCCAACTGTAAATTATAACTTTTTCTTCATTTGATGTCTCCACTCCTCCTTGATCCTCAAAGTAGGCATCACATGACTCCACTTAATTGATTATTTTGCTGTTATCTGTTTCATCTAGCATTATTAGCAAGTGCCGCCTTATCTCATTTTGGAAGGTTTGTTAACAGAGAGATCAGCTGGATCAATATCCACATAATAGAGATGCTAATTGCTTCGTCTACAGCTACGTTAACTTTTAGTCGTCCTTGCCAATCTTGCGTGCCACTGTAGCATGAACTCTTGATAGACTCTCAAAATATGTTGCATATTTTAACTCACTTTGTTGGTATATATCACACCCATAAGATTTAGCCTCAACTGAGACAATCCCTAGAGTTTTGGAGAAAATCTGAAGTTTCTGGGCTCTTTTCTGATATAAATAACAGACCTGATCTGCTGCTGTCTGGCATGCTGTGGTATTGAAGCATTGGCAGAATGTTGTATAGAAAAATAGGTGATCCATCTTGTACTCTGTAGTTCTGCCCACTCCATTTATATGTTTCAAAAATTGTATTTGTAGGGCCAATGTAGTTAAATCATTCTTGATGGCTATGTAAATAGTCTTACTCTGGGTTTAAGAGTGACTTATATTAATAAATAGGTAGAAACTTACACTTGTTTTTAATCTGATTTAAGCTAAAATATTAGAACCTTCCTGCATTAATTATGTTTGAGTTAAGTTATTTTTTAAAGTATATCTTAAATATAGTTCAGGTAAGGTGGGGGAGGAAAATTGTTCATAAAGTTTCTAGCAAGCTGCCATGTAAATAATAAAAGTTCATTGTTATCATTGGTGAAGAGCATTAATTTATGAGAGAGATCTATTATTTTATTTATTTTTTATTTCATAAGGAGAGATTTGTATGTGGTGAAATAGAATATTTGGTAGAGAAAAATAGCAGATTATTTTAGGCACAGGTGACAGGATGACAGATGGTATAGAGAAAGTTGTGTAAATATCAATGCAGATGAGGGGAAAGGAATAGGAAAAGTTGAATGGAGAGTCTGGAGGAAGAAGAATACATACGTGGCACAGGTCAAGAGCATGGCAGCTTTTACATGTAGTGACAGAAATATTCTTAATGTGTTGAATAGTAACTCACTGGTGAAATCAAAGAAGTGATAGAACCATAGGAGAAGAATGTGACTAGTTTGTCAGCTTATAGTTTTTGATTCATTCTCTTCTTTTGATTGATTATCTTCTCTCCCCTTTCACACTGGTTGCAAACTCATCAGTAAGGAATTTAATTCTGAAGTAAGAGAAGTATTTTGTTATATTAAAAAGGATGGATCAACTGATTATACTACCAATCTTGTAGAAAATAACAGAAATCTCTCTTTTAACTTGAAATAATGCAATATTATCCTGGTACCCTTTGGGATGGTAGCTTAGACTGTGAAATGCCTATACTTTGATCTTGCATTCTCATAACAAACCTGGGATCACTGAGTAAATATGAATACAGGGAACACTGTCTTTTTTAGTTTGTGTTGTGTTTAAACATCTTTGTCTTGATACAGAACAACAGCTAGCTTTTAAAAAGGGCATTAGCTTTCTTCCCTTTCCCCCTTTTCTCAAGCCTTAGGTTTGAATAGAAATGTGTAAATAGTTGGTCAATGAAAGGGGGGAGGCACTTACTGACAATCACGCGTAAGCAGTCTTTCAAGGTCAGATCTGGAGAACAACCAAAGAGATCTCCTGTGAAGTTTGTTATCTATCTGTTCCAACATTGTTCTCTCTACTCATTTTTTGCTGCTGTAGGAAAACAGCAGACCTAATTTTATATATATATATATATATATATACACGTGCGTGTGTGTATTTGTGCAGCACGGAGCTTGTGTACATGTACGCTGGAGACAGCATTGAAGGCAATGATCGATTTGATAGACTGTATCACAAAACATGTATAAAACACTCCTTGCTCTTGTAAATTATAGTTGTTTCTTTTTTTATCTAGCCTGAATAAATTGCACAGACGCAAAGTGTCATTAAATGCTCCTCTTTTACAACTTACCATTTTAACATGTCCAAATTTCAATATTAACATTGTATTCCTTTGTGAATTGAGCTTTTATGCATTACATTCCCTTTTAGTCTAATAGTTATTATTATGCTGCTCATACTTTAGCTTCAGAGCTAATTATAGTCTTTGGCTATCTCCTTCTGGAATATAGATACTGATATATATTAATGACACGTACCTTGCTCTCCAGCCAGCACTTATTTCACAAGGATGCTGTGATTTTGTCCTCTTACACGGACTAAAATGTCCCAATTCTTTTTGCATCATCATTTTGCCATACTGAAAGGCATTATCTACTAGAAATCTCTGCAAAGAGAGATCACAGCCCCTCCATCCCCCCCATCGTTGGAAATCCCTTAATATAGCCATGTACTGTCAACTTGCACATAATGAAAATGTCAGTAGTCCTCAGATTGGAACAGTTAAGGTACTGAAACAGATGTAGCCCAATACAAAATAAATCTATTGAGCAGATGAAGAGGGAGATGGCTTGGTCATACAGTCATTAAAAAAAAATAATAAAAACAACCCTCAAACCTAAATTAACCATGAAAATCCTGCTAGCAAGATCACATTGCAAACAATGCAAAGTGATAGACTCTGGCCCAGAAGAGTCGTGTTTAGTGCGATGCTGCAGCTTGGTTCCAGAAGGATCAAAGGGAATGAGATCTTAGTGCCTGCTCCCTGCTGACAGGATGGCAAACCTTGCAATTCCCATGTCATTTCTCAGCTCTCCTGACCAGAATACAGGAAATAATTATAATTTTGTTCAACCTTCACCTTTCCAAATCCTTTGAAGGCAGGATAGAAGTTAGAGAGAGAAGTTCTGGTACATGTGCTAATTACAGATGCAATTCTAGTAGAGCAGCTATGAAATGTTTAGATAAAATTATTGAAACTGTGGGTTCCACTCTTCTCGGTGTGTATCCCTGAACCGTGAGCAGAAGAACCGAAGCTTGTCCTTTCATATAGCGTTCATGCTTTTGGATTAGCTTCTTCATATTAAGGTGGTTCTCAATCAAGAGACAAGGTCAGCATCTGAATGTGCTTGGGAAATTTAATATCCTTTAAACAATGTTTTGAATTTTCTTTTCTTTTCCTATCAGGTCTTTGTAGATCAATGTCAGTAATACACAATTGGTTAATACCTGCAAAATATTCACAATATTTCCTGAAAACTACTGTTTGATAATCAGTGGAAAAATAGCTCCCGTTACAGTGAGTGACCAAAAGGTCACATACATCCCAGGATTTATGGACAGTGTAGTATTACACAATTTATGCAATTTAGAAATTTCAGGGAGTACAGAGAAGACTCAGAGAATGGTGAAGTGGTTAGAAAATTTGTCTGTCAGTGGGAGACAGCAGGTGCAAAGTGAATAGTAACAATTCACCAAATCAGTCTCTGCTTTTCCCTGTGAGAACCCAAATCTGGATAATCAAGTACTTTCAAAAGTTACCGTAAAATGCTTGTCAGGAGAAAAAAAAAAAAAGTCATAGTCTTAACAGGCATGGCAATTAACCATTTCAACAACTGAATATTTTTTTGTGGATTTTCTCTCAACAGCAATTTTTTTAAAGAAAATTATTCCGCCTCCTGCAAGGTCTGCTTTAACTCAAGCAAGGATTCATTCAAAAGGCTTCCAGGGCCAGTATTAGCCTGTGAGGTAAAATTGATGACTAGTGTAAATATCATCAAGGTTTCTAAACTACTTGTAGTCCTATAGAATTTAACAGTACTCATTAATAGAGTTCGGGTCCTTCTGGAAAGAAATCCTTTAAGTTCAATAGTATCTGAATAAAATTGTGATAAGAGGCATTGCTTGTACATGTGTTTATGTCCTGGGTTTGGCTGGGATAGAGTTAATTTTCTTTCCAGTAACTGGTACAGTGTTATGTTTTGGGTTCAGTATGAGAAGAATATTGATAACAGACTGATGTTTTCAGTTGTTGCTAAGTAGTGTTTAGACTAAGTCAAGGATTTTTCAGCTTCTTATGCCCAGCCAGCGAGAAGGCTGGAGGGGCACAAGAAGTTGGGAGGGGACACGGCCAGGGCAGCTGACCCAAACTGGCCAAAGGGGTATTCCATACCGTGTGACGTCATGCCCAGTATATAAACTGGGGAGGGTAGTTGGCCTGGGGGCATCCCTGCTGGGGAAATAACTGGGCATCAGTCAGTAACTGGTGAGCAATTGCATTGTGCATCACTTGTTTTGTATATTCCAATCCTTTTATTAGTATTGTCATTTTATTATTGTTATTACTATCATTATTGGTTTCTTCCTTTCTGTTCTATTAAACTGTTCTTATCTCAACCCATGAGTTTTACCTTTTTTCTCCCAATTCTCTTCCCCATCCCACTGGGTGGGAGGAAGTGAGTGAGTGGCTGCATCGTGCTTAGTTGCTGGCTGGGGTTAAACCATGACAGTCCTCAGCACACGTGTTTTTAACTTGAGAGAATATAGCCGTGATCAGAAAGGATCTTCTAAAACAGATGTATCTCATTCTCACGTCTTTGCATGTACTTGAAATGAAAAGGGAACGCTAATCCCATTTTTCCATACATTCATCATTTCTTAGCTTGCCTTGCCTGCACACATACACTGAGATCATGATTTTCCTCAAAATTTCCTCTCTGAAATGACTGAAATCTATAGACTGTTTGTATTTACCTTTTCAGTGGCTGTTTTAGTCCACGTTGTATATTATATTTATCTTTGAGATCGCTTTTAATTCAAAATCCTAATAATTCTATTTATGTGGTGACCTCTTTGTTTTCTGATGAGCTGTGTGGCATTGATATCCTGCAAGGACGTCTAGGAAAGATGCAGGCAATATCTCTATTAATGTGAGATAATCTTATTAATGAGTGAAAAAGAAATAAGTATGCTGTTCAAAGGATAACAACTGAAAGACAAGTAATGCCAGAAAGAGGTGTAACAGCATTGGGGAGGTTTTCTTGTTCTCTAGAAATTCTCATCTTTTTGAAGAGTATTTACAGGACTTCTGGATAGCAGTAAGATTAAGTGCCTATACCATGAAATATTTCAGTTCTGTGGGTAGTATATGTTACTCCTGAGTGACATTGTTGTAAATTAGTCTTTGCCAGATGCTTTGTCTTGTGGCCTAAATTGCTGTAAAACCCATTAAGATATATTATGCACATAAAAGGGACAGAGTAGTTGCAGAATCATTGCTATAAGGGATTATGTGTTACTTGATTGTTATCCATTAAACAAAAAGAATTGCATCATCCCACTTGAATCTTATTTTAGATGCCTGTGTTTGAATCCGTAATGAAGATTAAAGGCTATACTCGCAATCTGCCCGTGTAATTTCTCCTGTCATATAATTGTTCGTTAAATACTGGTTATTCCTTTGTGTTTGTGTTTCTGTAAAAAGGTACCACGGAAGCCCTGAAGTATCTGCACTGGTATTTTAAATCACACGTATCTGGGCGAAAGGGGAGCTGTTATGGAAGAGGGTCCTTGGCCGTGCCCCTGCCCTCACCCGTGCGGCTGTCCCATCATCTCCCCAGTGAAACACACTCCAGACTAAGCAGGACTGAGCTTATTTATTAGCAGGTCAAAATGATGTCATATTTACTTTGAGATTCAAGGCTCCAGTTTAGCATACATTATGTGTCTATTACTATTTTGCAAGCGCTTGATTGCTGGCTGGTGTAGGCTGGCGTTATTTAGAAATTACTGTGATTTAGGTATTTTCTCAAGAGCTGAGTCAGACAATAACACTGCTAACCCTGGGCTTGTGTAGCCTAAAAGTGTAAGCCAGCAACAAGATAACCTGAGCACGTGCACCCAGGCTTTATTTTTTTTTTTTTTTTAGTGTTGTTTTAGTTACATTATTTGTTTATTTGTCTGCTTCGTATAGATTGCAATAATACAAATAAAATTTCAAGAGTAACTTTCAAAAATATTTTCCAGTATAATTTCTGTGGATAGCTGGTCCCTGGGAATCCATGCTAATTACCTCCTGCTACATTATGTTTTGAGTCCTCCGTTTGGAGTTAAAAACCTCAATGAGTCTAGGAGAAAAATGAGTGAGTTTAACCTACTTGTGATCCATTTGCCTCAGTTTTTCCTTCAATTGGTTTGTTTTCACTTGAAGGTCTGCAGTTTCCTTCCTTAAAATCTTGGCACTGTGATTGTTTAGCTCTGAAGAATGCCTTGGGGAATTGACAGCATTTGCTTTTGCAGGTATTTCAAAATATATATATATATTTTTTTTCCATGTAAGTGATTGCTGAATGTTTCACCAAACGTTTCTGAGTTGCCACCACATTGGCTGAGCTCCCGCAAAGAGTGATGGGGCTGAGGAGATGAAGGACTGGACCCTCTCAGGCTATTTCTGCTATAAGGCAGGTCACTTCTCGGTAAAAAAGAGCTTCTGAAAACTGTCAGGCTCAGCTTTAACTTGTTCTACAGACTCCCTGTTTCTTGTTTATTTCTTTGGTGGTGAGGAGCAGTATTTCCTTGTCTCTGAAGGATGGTTGAGCTCCCCTAAAATCTGTGTATGGGGGGTCTCTGCCTCCCACTGTTGGGACCGGGGTGCTTGGGTTTCTAGATAATTCAAGTGAGAAAGATTCAGCTTGACTAAAAGCCACATGGTCAGAGATATCTCATCACGTCACCCTGGTGCAAGTGGTTGCTTTTTAGTCCCTTTTTTTCCTCCTGAAAGTAGTGCTGTGGTTAGTCTGAAATGCAGATACTGTGTTTAGCATCCTGGCTCTGTCTACCATTATGTGGTCTGTTGAAGGACGATAAAACTCTTCCTTTGCCTTACTCTGTGGTTCACTTTTCTATGACTAAATTTTCCTGCTCTCTACATTTTTTCCATGGAAAAATGGTAACTATGCACTCACTGGGGTACCTGTAGAGCTGGGACCGTAGATGAGTGCCAGTGTCACACGTGCGTCTTTGGTGATGCAGCCTTGGCAGCGAGTGAGTACTAGGTGTGATGGGCTTGTGTCACTGCAAATGGTAAGAAAATGCTATGAAGAGAATGTAGATTGAATCACTTCCCTGTCCTTTCAGGTAGAAAGCAGATAATACCTCAGGGCTTTATTGTGATTCCATTTTTCTAAAAACAATATACTAGGAAATGTCTGTACCTGCTGTAACCCACCTCCTTTCAAGTTCAGTCTCAGACCTCTGGTTCTTTGGGGACACAATGAAAGTGTGGAGATTGGTTTTAATATTAATTTATAATCCCAACACGGATTCTTTTCAAATAGAAAATTGCTCCTTACACTGAATGATGCTGAAATGCACGCAGGGTTCAGAAAACAGGCTTGTATCTGGTTGAAGCTTGGAAACTGGAAAAATTTTGAGAAATGATGACTGCGTAGATTTCCTGATTCTTTTTGTCATGTAAGTCCCTTAGAAGATTAGATGTCGGAGTGATTTCACGCTGTGTAATATCATGTCATTGGCAGGTTTTCTTCGGTAATAGAATTCGGATTTTACAAAGTGCAGCGGCTGCTAAATCAGACTGCATGAAGAGCCAGGTTTTAGGTCTTGTAATTGTGATACTTCAATGAGAAGCTTAAAAACTGATGTTAAAGGTAGTGCTGCTGCCTAGAAGTGTCTCTCAGGCTACAAAGGGGTAGGACAGACTGCCAGTGGAGGAAAAATACCTTACATAGAAAATCTGGTTACTTAGTATTTAAACCAACTACGTCTATAAGCAGCAGGATGCGATCTTTCACTCACACATGAATAAGCAGGAGGAAAAACTGGTGACTACTCTTTCTTTCATTTTGACTACCTATTAAAAATCTGGTTTACTAATACAAATGTAACTTTCTTTGACTAATCTTTTGTGGGCTTTTTACAAACGTAAGTTTTAAGTCAGTGTTTGGGTACTTTACGGTAAGTTCCATTTTGGGGCAAAATATATTTCACTTCAACTGAATTTTCAAAAAGCTTGGGAAGTCTACTGAACGTGGCAATAGATTACCTCTTTTTTCCTAGGATTTTTCTCCCCAGTGAAGTTAATAGCACTTTTACTGAGGCAGTACTGAGACTGTTACATTTTTTCGTTGTTGTTTTTGGTTACATGTTGATTAAAAGCAAATACAAGCCGTTATGAAAACAACTGCCAAAAAATCTCAAGTCTTAGGGTTTTTTTCCTTTAAAAACTGTTTTGCAATGCTTGCAAATGAGGAGCCGAGGGTATTGGTGCATGTGCTGAGGATGGAGTGATTAGACAGTGATCCTGTATGTGGCTCCAGTTAGAAAGAGAGAAAGAAAATTTGACAAAGAAAATGTTTGTTTCTACCATTTTCAGGGAGATGGAGTTTAGTCACCTTCTATTACAGGGGGGAAAAAAAAAAAAAGCCACAAGCTGAATGCGACAGAGTTTGAAACGTTATAGAGATGCGATAGTTGTGGGACATCCCTGGAGAGTGTTCATGGTAGATTCATGGTGGTGTTGAGCCACTTTGTGTGTCTGATAAGTCCGTCTGGCAGAAATGCTACTTGATGTCGTTGCTGTTTACATACCTGAAACTTCTAGACTGCACATCTTGATTGTATAAATCCGGATTCAGGTTTGGGTGTTTGTTCTTGGGATAAATACGATACGGATCCCCAAGGCCTCAGCCTTCTGTTTTATGCATACATAAACCCACTCTCTCTCATTAACTAACGATGTGGGCTGAATTAGCATTGGTATGCTGATGCCGTTCAGCTCCACACCACCTGTATAAATTTTGCTTCCTCGCTCAGCCCAGGCTGTTCAGTGCTCCGGCTCCCGCTCCGCTGGCGGCCAGGACCCTACAAAGGGCATTTCTGCTGGCAGCGGTACCTGTTTGCATCCTCCTGCTTTGAATTCCAAGCAGGAAGCCTGGCAGACAAGAGGTGTAGAAGATTGCCATATCTAGGAACACCGAGACTGTTTTATTTTCGTGTGATGCTGCTCGGCTTAAAGGAAGCAGTTCTGTGACTCTTTCTAGTGAGGCATGACTTTTCCCTGAAGGTAGTTTTCTTTTTAATTTTTTACCATATCCTGCAGGTGGTCATATGGGCTTTCAAGAGGATGGTACAGGTATTTTCTTACATTCATGCAGAGCATATGCACTGAGCCAGTTATTGCCCTACACAGCAAATGTACTTATTTTTACACTCTGCACATAAAACCATTGAAATTATTGGGACTGGTTGTTTTAGTTGAAATAATTCATGAATCCTTGCAAGACTAGCACTTAAATATTTGTGTAGTGGGCCGAAACAGAGGTTTTCTAGCATATAAACCAACACTTACGGGATGCTGGCACACAACCTCTGCCCCTACTTGAGCAGATAAGTTGAAGAGGTAGGCAAAAGTCTGAGAGACAGAAATAATTCTTCTGACTTTGTAAAAGTGATGCTGACCATGGCAATAATAGTGTAGTCACACCTTCTTTCACAGGACCCTTCTTCACCGGTCTGGACAGGGGACGCTTGGAAAGGGGACAGAGCCTGGGCAGTTTTCTCTTCAGGAGGTCTGAGAACAGGTAAGCGCGGAGCTACGGCAGGTTTGGGTGATAAAAAGCTACTAAAATACTTGGGTTTCCTCTTTCCTCCAAGACTGCCCTTCCCTTTCTGTAATAATTTCTGAAGGACTCTGCTGGCTTAGTAGATGAACTTCTTAGCAGATGAACTTCTTGTTCTCTCTTAAAGCCTTTCCAGCCTTTTGCTGGGAAGGGGGGATGAGAACTGAGGGAGACTGTGGTTCATTTGAGGTGTCCTCAATGGGCACTTACAATTAACAACTGAATGCATCAGTTGCTTTAAATAGCCTGACTACAGTCATTCATAAGAATAACAAAAGGCGGCGGACTGATTAACATTTGGTGGAGTTTGAATGTTGAACTTTTTTCAGATTTATGGGGGTGAGTTAGGAAGTCTTTCTCTCTCCCACACACACATCTGTTTACAAGTTGGGGATGGCTATTTAGGAAGAGTGACAGGAGATTTGGCCAGGACTGCTCAGTCCAGTAAGCTTTTGACTGGTTTAACTGCCTTTATTTGTAACTGAATTATCAAAGTGAAACGAGAAGAAAGTAGCAGCAATCTGGATTTGGGCACTCGATGGTATCCCTTTCTGGGGTAAAACCAGTTTGAAGGAACTGGCCCATATTTACAGCTGCCGAGCTGTGAGGCGCATCATTGAACAGAGTACAGTGAACAGAAATCTCAATTTTAAATGAGTTCATACAAGACAGAAAGTTTTAATTTAGTGGGAGAATGTGGATAACACACTTGCCCTATTTACTTGCGTTGCAATCTGTGGATTAGATGGACTTCATGTGTGACTAAATATTCATGTATGGATGGCAACAGTCTGAAATCAGAATCCTGCCCAAAATGTAACTACATCTGAGTGCCCTCTGCAAATTTGAATTAAGTAGGAAATGCAGCCGTGCGCTTGGGGCATGTACTTGTTTACATGTCATGTAAATCAAACTAAACATAAATAAATAAATAAATGTTAAAAATTGGGTTTTGATGAGAGAGCTCCTTTTAATGAGGTCTGTGAACAATTTTGGGGATTGTGTTGCTACGTTTCCTGCAAGGA
Source organism: Harpia harpyja (assembly GCF_026419915.1). NCBI lineage: Eukaryota > Metazoa > Chordata > Aves > Accipitriformes > Accipitridae > Harpia > Harpia harpyja. The sequence goes on from NC_068969.1 coordinate 21,385,069, forward strand.
AAATGTTCATTAAATGAGGCATTTTTTGAGCACGGCCATTTATTTCAAATGAATGGATTAAAAAAGCTTTAAGAAAGCAGAAGGTGTGGATTTAAATGCAGAATGTAGAAATTGCTGCTGCAAAATCTATAATTCAATCTTGGTTTATCATCCTAGCAAAAGATGGATTTCTAGTAATGGATTGTCAGTTTTAAACTGCACTGTATCTTTTTGTAATAAGCACAAGTAGATTCTTGTCAACTCAGCATGCAATATTTTTCCACATAAATGTTTTTCCTTATAATATTCTGTGCTGGTACCTGTAAGTTTTAACAAGAGACCATGCTTTGTGAGGATATTTGCTCACATCACCCATCATGAGTGCAGAAGCACTGGAAGTAAAATGCTTTTGCAATTAAAATTTTCCAGTTTCAGGTGCAATCTTCCTTACTTATGCAGGGCTGAAGCTTATCATAATTTATTCAGTGATTTCTTTTTTTGTACCTGAACACAGGCCTTGCAAGTCAGAGGTTATAACCCTGGAAAAAGCAGCCAGTAATTACACCTGCCAGCATTTCCCTCTGGCCACTGGTACAATTACCCATCAAGGATAATTGACAACTAGCTAATAGGATAAGCTTTTGTTTGTTTGGGTTATTTTTGTGTGTTTTCCCCCTACTTAGCAAGGGGAAATCTATTAACTGGTGAGGCTCCATCAGGAATGTGCTCATGGGCACATAAGGACAGTACTTTAAGCAACCTGAAAGGGACAAGCATTTTTAAGGAGCCAGGAGAGAGGAAGAAATAAATGTCTTTCATCTTATCTTTGACGTTAAAATTCCCAAGCCTCTCGCTGCACATGCCTGGAGCTCTCCCCAAAGGAGCAGGCAGCCATATGTCCTCCACCTGAGCCGGATGGGCTGAGTTGGGCAACAGGTCTTCTCAGGGACGAGCTCAACAAGCCACAGCTACCGTGGTTTCTTTCGAGGTGGTGACAGCAGTAGTTGTATTCTGTACGATGACACGATGGTGAGACAAGGTGAGACCCCCGAAGCACTGCCTTGATCTGAGAAGCGTAGGGTCCCTATCCTGAGAGCTCAGGGATGAAGAGGAGCACGCATCGTCTTTTTTTCCTATAGCAGTGGTCTGTTCGCAGCTGGTTCAGAGCAAGCAGCGCTCACTGCTCACAGTCATCGCAGCAAAGGCTGGAAGTCCTGAGGCCAGAAAAAGGGAAGAAGTCAGAGGCAGAGAATGATTCACAGCTCAGGGCACTCAATGGGACACGGGGAATCAGGATAGCCAGCTCCAGCATCGCTGACCAGGTTTACGGTTTACATCCCATTGCTGACTGGTAATACGCTCTCCTCTGATGTGTGTTAGGTCCTCGTCAGACAGAGGGGGGAAGGCAACATGGATCTTTCACTTCTAGAGGCCAGCAAACTGTAAAATAGATCAGATCCATACCAATTTATCTGCATTTCAGTCAATCTCGGAAGACGAAATTGGACGCAAAGTTGCAAACAAAAGGGACATCTTTCTAAGTCAGAGAGCAGCATGAATTCGGTCCGTGTTTAGTGTTTGCTGATGGCTGACTCTAAAACCATCCCTTGATCAGCCTGTGGATGTTTTTATATATTTTGCCAAATGCCTGATTACCTTTATGCACTTTCACTTCTAGAGTCTAGCTCTGGCAGCTGCCACTGTGGTGAAAATGTCTACGTCCTTCATCTACCCCCAGCTGCCTTTATTCGAGTGTAGCAGCGCTCTCCGGATCTACTTCAGGACTCTCCTAAGTGGCACATTTCTCCTGTGCCTCTTCCCTAGTGATTACAGTTTTGTTCCATTGTAATCTTTCCTACACAGCTAGATGTCTGTATCTCAAGGTATGTTTAAATATCTGAAGGGATATTATTAACTCATATTATTTGTATTTAAAATATGCAAACGCATTAACGCAAATTACCTGCCGGTTTCCTGCTGAATTTAGTTTTCAGAACAAATCCCGTTACCTTTGAGAGAGCACAAAAATTGGGTTCTAAATAGCTTCTGTTGTAAAAAATTAAAACTATGAATAAGGACGTTTTAAACTCTTTAAACCATCTGCATGCTGCCAGCTTACCTATTGCGCCTTTAATTTAAAAGGAATGCTAAAATGAATGCAAACACTGAAAATTATGGCTCTGTGTGGAATACTAATCTGCAATATTTGCATGTTTCTGACATTTTAAAATTCCCCAGACTCTCATTCCTCCAAGTTCCTGTTACAGCACTCGTGAGAACATTTTGTAGCTACGAGTAAGAAACGAAAGCTAGGAGGATCTCATCAGGGCTGCTCCGTGTGACTTGGAGAACCCCATGTAATTTTGGGATTCATCAGATTAAAATCAGTACTTCTTCCCTTAACATTAAGGGAGGCTATATGAACCATTATTCTATCAGGAATGCAATAGTATTTTCTTTAATAGTTCTCTTTCTGTGTCCTGATTCACATCACAAGTGAAAAGGACATTTCTTCTGCAGCCAACTCCTAAAACCAGAAAGACAAACATGGTTCTTTCAGATTTGGATATCATCACCCGTTGTCAATATTTTAGCATTGGAATTTAATTGCCAGTCCTACCAATGACACACAAGTGAGAAAGAAGTGCATCCCTCTCTTCTTGAGAGGGCACTGGGGAGCTGAGGAGTCGAAGTGAGCACACCTTCATGCCTTTCATTAGGTGACTGATGTGGTTTCAAGTTGTGAAAATGAAGGCAAGTCAGGATCAGACTGTAGCTATGCTCAGCTTTTTATAAAATGCCTGGATAGCATTGTCTGGAGACCATAGGATGAGAATTTTCAGAAGAAATTGGGACTTGTATTTGAGGCCAGATTTTCCACAGTTTCTTCTGCCTTAGGTGACTACTGTGGTCTTCCCTACGTATCACAGAAAGCATGGGTTTTGTAAGAGTTCGGTGTGGACAGAGTCTTTCTAAAAATTGGTGCCTCCAAAATTACCTCCTGAAATATCTTTAGTCACATGCAAAAAATAATCCTTTTGGATTGTTAATATCAACTTCCCATATTCTACATCTCGTGTGTAGGTAGGCAAGGACCTTGGCTCTACGTTGGTTCCTTGGCCTCACTCCAAGGTAGAGGTCATAAATTTGCCTAACTGGTTTTCTGAGGAATCCAGGGTGTATCATGAAATGCAGCATATAAGAAAAGGGATTATGCTGTCATTCTGCTGTTCACCTGTGAATGCGTTTTGAGATGTATACGGTAGTATGCAACTACTATTGGTCCTGAGACTGTTAGAAACTGTGCTATACGCAGAAAGCACTTATGAGAACAGTAAAGTGGTATCAAGCTGTGTTTGACAGTTATATTGGCCCTGCTTGGCTGAACTGAAGTATCTTGCCTAAAGAACAGCTTCTAAGTTGGAATAGAAATGTTTATATCTGCTCTGCCCTCACTTTGCATAGATGTAAAGGATGATAAAAATGAAAGGCAAAACAGACTCACTGGTTTGGAGCTCATTCTAAACACTAAGTCCATGCAGTTGCAAATATTCCTTCTTCATTTTACCCATTTATTTCCACTGCAGAATAACCAAGGATGAGAACTTCTGCTGTCTGAAAAGACATTTTATTAGACCTTATCTTCATCATCCTCTCCACTAGTTCAGAAGCAGATGACTACAAGCAATTAACATTTTGATGCACTTCACCACACAATTGCTAGCCTTTATTTTCTTCCCATTAAAATCATTGGCTCAGTTTACAGATGGCTTGTTTTTTTAATCTGGTCCTTTCTATTCATATCTTAACGGAATCCATTCAATTAACATCGTGTTGGGTGGAAGGGAATATCAGTTATTAAGTAGTGCCTATTTGCCCTGGCCAAACATGGAGCAGGGGTTACTTTTTGCTCTGGCAGAGACAAAAATTTTGGAATTTGATGTTGTTAGGACTTAATTTTGTGAGCAATCCAGGTAATTGATGAACTGTTGATGTGGGTAGTCTCTGAGTCCAAAAGAGACATCTTGGCTTTGTGGTTTTGGGGGGGGGGAGTTTTGTTTTCATGGTGGTTTTTTTGTTTGGTGGGTTTTTGTTGTTTTTTTTTTTATTTTTGGTTTGGGTTTGTTTTTTTTTTTTTTCATTGAATCAACCTTGTTTTGTATAGCAAAAGAAGCATAGAGAAAATGTGTTTGAATTCTGCAGTACTTCATTGTGAGTAAATGAATAGCATGAAAGAATAGCACAGAAACCAGTGAACCTGAGGTAGACTTGAACTTTCTGGACTTCTTTTGTTGTGGATTTCTTTTCATTACCATGGAAGGCATCTCACTGTTGGCGTATGTTCCTGCAGTCATAATAACCACCCTGAATAGGCTCCGTCACAGCACTTGAGTGGAATCAGACCTTTGTTAACACTGTAAGCAAAATATTCATAGAATTTGACAAGGACAAGGAATCTTCCTTCCCAAGAGTGAAGGAAATGCAGGAGGGGAGTGGCAGCCCTGAGAGATGCCTAGCGTTGGGGCACAATTATTCAAGGAGTTAGCAAGACTTCTTCACCACTGCCACCTGACAGGTCTTCTCCAGCTGTCTCCCCGTCCTCTTCTTTTCTTTCGAATTTGTTCAAAAAGGATGAGGACCACGGCAAATGTACTCTTTTCATCTTTCTGTAGTTCTTCACGGAGCAAGCAAACCTGTGGGTTTGGATATTCTGGTACTTTGGAAAACAGTAATGCAATAGATAGGAATAAATTTGCCCTGCCTGAAATCTTACTTCAAAACATGGTATGTTCTACTATTTTAGTAATTATGTGGAAATTATGACAATTTTCCTGTGGCAAAAGAAAACAACAGACAAATGAATTAAGAAAACTGGCAGTTATCAATGGAAATTTTCCCAGTGTCTTCAATGATATATAGTGATGTTATATATCAATTGATATATAATGCAAAGTATTGTTTGTTTTAAAAGTCCTGTTCAAGCAAATATCAATGCATAGTTCGGAAGAGTGTCACATTCAGACCAATTACACAACTGGTGTGCATTTCCAGAGGAAAACATACAAAATGGTTCCTATTTGTAAATCTTAGTAAAACCTGGGGTGGGCATGAGCTGATTTTCAGTTTTGCCATAAAATAAGAGACCCACAGTCACATGGTTTTGAATTTTTTGGTTGTAATGTTTCATTGCCAGAGGGCAAAAAAAAAAAGCTAAACAGCCTGTTCAATTAAAATCAATGGAAATTTTCCCAGTGACTTCAATGAAACCTAGCATGGGCACAAGATCTGTGAAGATGACTGGAAATGGTCCGTGGAGAATTTTAAGGCAGGCAGCTTTGAACTGGGTATGAAATAAATTGGAAACCAGTGTAAGTGTCTGCCAGTGGGGCTGTGATAAGCAAATGTGCAGACACTTCCTCTGATGGCACTGGAATTAGCTGCAATTAAATATGATTTCAATGAGGAACACATTGCATTTCCAGTTCATCACAGCAAGAAACATTTGTGTAAAATGACAGCTGCAGCTAACTGTTTATGAGTCTCTGCAGGCGCTTCCTGAAGTTGGTGAGCTGGTTTATTTGTGTGTACAAAGCCAGTAGAAATTTCAGGCTTCCAACAATGGGAAGAAATTGGGCCACACTACAGCAAAGCCCAATAGACCACAGCGCTGTCTTTAAGTTCAGAGCGTGCTTTTCTGCCCTAGTGCACACAAGGTAGCCCTGAGGTTATGCAGATGTCTCTACCCCACCAGCCCTGTCACCTACCCATGACCCGTCTGTAACACTTGTTTTACTAAAACTTGGTGAAGGCTTTAGAAAACTAGAGGAACACCCCTAATAGAGGCGTTTCCTTTTATCAGCCTTGCTTTTGCATGTATCCTTTTTTGCTCCCTATTATTATAAAAGTAGGAAATGGCAAGTCAGGAGAGCAGTCCCTTAGCTACAGACTTGGACTGCAATTTTTGCCAAAAATGAGTTTGATGGGAACAATGAGAAACTGAAAAGTAAGGGGCAAAACCTCTGTGAGAAACAGAAAGAAGGAGGAAAAGTGGAGGGCTGCAGACTGAAACATGGCAGTGTCCCAAGCCATCATCTGTCTTGGGCAGATGCTGTTTGTAGGGTAATCCCTGACCTCACTCATCTGTTTTACTGTTATTTTCAGAATAATGATCTGGTTCACTTAATGGAAAAATCAAGGATTCAACTGAAACAGGTAGGTAGGTAGATGCTGGAGCATTTCTATGCACTATAAAGGTGGTATGCACTGTAAATACGGTACTGAAAGCACAAGATTCTCATATTTCTTCTCTCTGTGGCTTTGTTTCTCCTCTTTCATCCCTATTATCTATTATTCTGGTGTAGGTGGGATGCTGTTTTCCCTCACTGATTTAAAAACTGCTCTGTTTGCATGTTTCTGCTTATGCAGTGCTTAACTTAGGGTATAGTATGGATCCCTTAAGGAATTCCCTAAAAGGCAACCTTAATTAATGTTACCAGCTGTATGGAAATGCATCTGCCCCTGGCAATGTAGAGGAATGATGCTGAATGGTGACAAGGTTGTCCTCCCCCTCTTGAGCATAATAACTCTTGATCTTTCCTATTTCAGCACATGGAGGTGCTGAGCCTGTCTTGTAATGTAGCTACATTGCAATGCATTTGCTTGCCCACATAAATTATATCTGTACCCATCATTTTCTCAGTAATTGTGTTTTAGGAAAAGGTGAAGAAGTACATGCACTTAATAACGGCTCTAGACCAGAAGCACGGTGATCATCAAAGGTGTCCTGATTTTTAGAAAGCCTTACAGAAAGTAGCTGAACCATGGCATTTGCAGCTAGAATTTCACAGAAATGAAAGCAGTTGAAATATGTAGTATAAATACATCCAGGACTAGTTGCATAGCACTAAGTGCTACTGGCAGGACGGCTTATCAGCATAGGTGAGTAATAGCAGGGGAAGCTTGCCCAGCCACTGTAACTGATTTCTGCCCTCAAGGTACTTGTCAGGAAATATTGTCTGCTGGTTGCACTTTGCAATGACAGGATTTGTCTTCATTCCCTCCAATAATGTGCATGTGTGTGGGCACGTGTGCTCCTGTGTTTTAAAACAGGATGGAGAATATTTTATTTTGTCTCACAAATGATAGTTTGGTTCATTGGGGTTTTTTTTGAAGAAGATTGCAACTAAAATGATGTTGCCTAAGTCCAGACTAAGCCTCCAGATGTCAGGCATTTCGGAGCTGAGCTGTGACGACGTGGCAGTCGAGTTTAGGTTTGAATGAACCTGCTGACACTGGGATCTCTTGACGTCCTGTGGTACCACCAGCTATTCACTCTGTCTCTGCTGCTGAGACAAACTTCTTCATGTGTGGTGATGCTTTTATTCACAGGTGGCTTTTTGTTGAGAAAATTTGCCATTTTCTACCTCCTTTCTCTTCCTCTGGTCTCTGACAGCTGACTCATTAATCCTGTTTCTTTTTCTTTGTCTTTCCTACCCATAGTAGTGCCTTTCCCTTTGCTTCTGTTATGCGTTATGGAGGTCGGCTCTGCTGCCATTGCTGATTAAACAGGGATTGATGCAGACTTCTCTTACCGTTAGGCTGTACGGTTTTGTGTGTGGAAAATTGGTGGTTTTATTTTAGCATTGGTGCTTCTGCAGTGCAAACTCTTCCAAAGGTGGGGAACAGACTTATTGCAGTCATAATCGTGCAGGAGTTTATATAAGCTTTAATTCTGTGAACCACAGAAGTCCTAAGGAAGTCAGAGACTGGGTATGTCATACGTACATGTGGACACATGTAAATCTGCATGTTTGTGCTAGCAAAAGCCTTCACATAGATGCAGTTATTCTTTAGCAGAATTTAGTAATTTGGGCAGCTAACGCTACCTAAACTGAAGTTGCTTGCCAGGATGAGCCACGTCTGTGCTAGGAAGGCATTTTGGGATGGTTTTGTAGTTTAGACAGCCCTTACTTAGAAATGATAAGTTAATACAACCACCAGAATCTCATGCATTCGTGCACACGATTTAATCTACAGTTTATGGTCTGATCCCAATCCTGCAGCAGCTACAGACAGTGAGAAAACTTTTGTTTCTACCTTTGGCAAGTTTAGGAATTGCTCAGTGCTTCCCTTTTGTAACTCACCAGTGTGAAAACCACTGGGGAAAGTTTCGTCAATAAATAGCTGGAGAGCAACATGGTCACTGCATGGTGACTCTCAGTGGTGGCTCTTAGTTCACCTCTGCAGGAAGGAAGAAAACCGAAACCCCACGCTCTGTACGGCTCGTCTGCAGAGCTACAGTGTTTTCTTGAGTTATTGCAAAGCCCTTATAACATGAGAGGGTCATGGAGGGTCCTCAGTGGAGATGTTCAGCATTAAAACAAAATGCCTTTCAGGGATACGTAATTAGGAGCTTGATCCCACTGCTTTGATTCAGTGAGATTACTCAAGTGAGTAAGAGCTTCAAGATTTAACTTTCTTGCTTTTCAGTGACAACATAATTGTATGTGTGTTTTGGCAGGAGATCCATGCAGTGACATTCAAAATGGGAACATTTTTCCTAGACTGAAAATATCTTGGCAATAATAATAAATAAAAAAATCCCAAACAGAAAAGTAATAAATGCTGACATCCTCAAGTTAAGAAAACCACACATTTTTCTGACAAATCTCTTCACCTAAGCCATGCAAGGTAGCTCTTTCTTGAGAGATGCTCAGCATGAATGCCTTGTCAGGAAACTGACTTTTCTCAGGAAATGTTGACTGTCTTTTGAAAACAGTCTTTTCAAAGTGCCTGAGATGAGGTCACCCATTAAAATTGGCAAGCTGGCACCGTAACTTCAATGCACGCCATGCATGCCTTACTTCTCGGAGATGTATCATTCACTCTTCCTCAGGTTTTTTTTTTTTCTCAGTGGAAAGGCGACCTTCCGGCAGGCAATAAGGGTCGTACCTGCATCAGAGTGACGTGGAGGTACGTGGGCTATACTGCTGGGACGGTCTCGTACACTACTTTTCTAAGGCAGGATAAATTACACATCTAATAGGTTGCGTCTGCCCACCAGTGGGAAAAAGGTATAGTGGCCACTTTCTCAAGAAGATGGATGTCAAATATTTATGCCATTCCTTTTGCACTGGTGATATTGTATAGGAAATCGTGTTCAGAGCCAGTGTTCCCTGTAATGAAGTTTAGAGACAAAGATCTGGGTCTCCTGTTGACAATATTATCAGCCTTCCTCAGAGGGAGAGCACGCTGCATGGCTTTCTTACAGCAGTATTTCCATGGTCGCTGCTCAGCATCACTCCCTATGAAATGTCCCGGTTTTGTTCAAGGTTGCCGAGAAGTTTATGGCAAAAAACCCCAAACCATAACATCTGATCATCTAGGGATGAGAACAGGTTGAGTGTTTGCTGTGTAAAATCACAGCACTACACAAAGTCGGATTTTACCAGTGCAATACTTCTTTATTTGTTTAGCATGAGATTAATATGAAAATACTTTTTGAGGGGGAAGGTCAGCTGGTCCACAAAGCCCGAGCATTTGGCAGTACAACAATTTTTATTGGTAGCTTCAGGCTACCTATATTTTTTCTTGACAATTTGTATGCTACTCAACCCAAAGTATGTGATATTATCTGTTTGCAGATTCATGGACAGAATGAAAAGTTGGCTTCAAACTGTATCTCAGGGCTTCACAGAAGGACTCTTGCTCTGATCTGGTGCGATGTTTTTCTTTTATTAGCAAATTTGAGCTTTAGAACTCTTGGTTAAGAGAGGCATTACTTAAATTCCATTTTCAGTGTTATTTATTGTTATTTCAAATTCTATTATTTGATGCATAATATTGTTCTTATTTTAGACAGTCAGCAATCCTAAATACCACTGTCACATCTGAGCATGAAAATGTTAACATGCAAATTGCTTATATCTGGCACTGAATATGTATGTTTAAAACAAAACTCTTTGATACTTGTGATAATCATTACTCTTAGCTGTAAAATCTCCAACTGTTTAAAAGACAGAGTTCATTAAGTTAATTACAATTTCTTGATGGCAAATCGTCTTGTTGGCAAAGTCAATCTCTATAGGAAACCTAAACAGATGAAATGTAATCAGATGCTGCTACAGCAAGTGGTTTAAAAAGGCAAAGTGGTTGAAATTAGCTCATTTTTAACTCAGGGCAAAGGCAGTGTGTGCCAATCCTGGGTTCTCTGTGTCTTTCCTTTTGTCAAAAAATTGATTTTTGTGTATTGTTTTTAAGTCAGCCAGTACAATAGGTAATTCATCATCACTGTGAGATATAAACTCAAGCAGTCTCCAAAAATAATTGAATTTTGCAGAAATTCTCTAAGGGGGTGAAAAATCCATAACAGCCATTAAATTCTGCTCTTTGTAGAAGGAATCTGAAATATTACAATTATGACCAAGTAGAAAAAAACTCTTTAATTTTAGTTGGTGAATCTAGCAGGAATAATTTGGTGTTTTGTTATGCTGTTCTACTGTTTCAATGGAATTTGTATGAAAAAACGTGATAACACATATCAAAAGATGTCATTTGCAGTGGGAGGGGGAAAGTTGTTTAGCAATTCCAGTCTGAGAAAGGCAGTCTTGATCTTTAATCTTGATTGGGAGCTACGCTTATATTTGCACCTGGGGAGCAGCTTGTTGCTACATAAATTAGGAAGTGTTTGCTGCCTGCCCTGTTATTGCATTTCTGTGGGATTATAATTTTTAGAGCATCTCCAGATCTCCTTTATGCCTGCCCAGCTGTGATTCCCAGGATCAACCCCTTCACTACACAACTTCAGGCCATGTGAAAGAGTAATATTCATCTTGGAAAACCCATTTGTCCTTGGCAACATCACGGTATAGGAATGGCACAAAGACCACAAGTAGGATCTAGGTTTGAGCTCTTTATCAAGTAGCTATTTCAAAAGTAGAGCAAGTATTATAGAAGGAACTTTCCAAAACACAAGAAGCAATTAGGACTGCATCTCCCATCTCCCAGGGATTTTGTTCCTTTCTGGGTAGCTGTAGGATTTGGCTTGCTCATCATCTTCAAAGATGGATCAAGACTCTTATTAGTGCTAGTGTGCATCAGTAAGGCCTGAAGGTCTAGTGCTCATATACTGAACATTTGCTATCCAGGAAAGATATCACAAGATCTTGTGGTCCATGCTTCTAAAGAGCTCGCAAAGATTAGGAAATGGACCTGTGTTTTTGTAAATGGACTTTCATTGGCATGGGTTGAATGTGAAAGTGAATAGGTACTGCAAAGTAAATAGATGCTGTGATAATTTATTACAAGCTAGGGGTTTTTTTTCTATACACATAATAGCATGCTGTAAAGTAATAGATCATATCAGATGAAGCCATAACATGACAAGATGGATCATTTAATATATTAAATGATGCTGTTCTGTGTACTGTTGTTATCCAAAGTATATTAAAAAAAAGTATCAGACAGTATATTTTTTCCAATCACCCTCCTATGCTTAGATCTGGCTTAGTAGATCTACTGCATCATTAGCTTCTGCCTGAATTCAGCTTTTAGAATGGTTTACAGTTCTGAAACCATTTCATTGTAAATTGTCATTTTATGGGTGTTTGTTAGTGAAATAACCATTTGGGAACAAAGGAAATAAGTGACCGTGCTGTTTAATAGGATCTGTACCCAGATCTAGCAGGAAAATGGTGTCATTTCCATTCACCTACAAAGATACAATTTTGTGTTGGTTATCAAGACTCTTCCCCCCACTGCTGTGAGGGTTTTCTTTCTGTCACGTCTCAAAGAGGGGAGAAAACTAAACTTGTGCATGGGGCAGGGTGGTGGTGTGATGGAGCAGTGCTGCAGCGGGGTGTCTGCCCTGTGCCAGGACCTGCCCCAGCTGGAGGACGGGCAGTCCTTTCCGTCATCCTCTGACCATGCTCCATTCTTACTTCTCAGTGTAAACACGTTTTAAAAAGCGATGACGAGAGGGGAGCAACACTCTGCTTATCCTCAGGTGTCTGGGATAACCTAACACAGCCCCATCCGTAACCTCAGTGCTCAGGGCACTAGGTGTGGGCTGTCCCAGACTCATGAGAATAAATGGCATTATTTGAATGTTTCTGATCATACCCCTTATAGCACCTCTCTGGAGATAAATGTGATCTGCCTTGCAATATGTTCTCTTTCCGCATGGTCCCATGGCAGTAAAAGGCAACTTTAAGTCTTTGTAACATATGAAGGTATTTATCCATATTTTTTCTTTCCTGGGCTGAATTAGAGCAAGCAGGTTGCTCCAGACCTTTTGAAAGCACACAAAATGGAGTTCTTCATTTTCTTCTTCCGCACAGCTCAAGCCAGGATCAGAGACAATTAAGTGTCTGTATTAAACTTCAAAGACATCTTAGTTTTTTTCATTTTTACAGAAGTGAAGTAGAAAAAAATCTGGGACCAGACGTGGAGAGGGAATATTACTGCACCGCTCAGGGGAATTTCTGAATGCCGACAGAGCCCCTGAGAGATCAGGAGAGGTTTTGCTGGGTCGGTGAGTACTGTTGCTCACTTGCAGCTGAATCGACGTGTCCCTGATGCCTCCTGACAAGCACATGTGTGCACCGCGAGTCAGTGATTCCTGCTGCGACCTATACATTTTGATTCCCAGTACGTATGGAGACGAGACAGACCCTTCTCACTGAGCTGGGTGATGACTGAGCACACTTGCCAGGTGGGAAGGAGGCCAAGAGGAGAGGAAGAGAAGAGAAGCTAAATGCCTGGGGGTGTCTCAGGTGGCAGCTACAGCCCAGGGAATTGGGAAGAAATAAGGAGAAGTTAGGAGGTTTGAGAATTTTATTAGCATTCTAAGAAAAGAAAAAATTTTCAGAAAAGTCTGAAGTAAGCAAAACCCTTGGAAGTCATGAATTCAGGTGTAATGTAACTCCGTTTGTATATATGGTATACAGCCTTCTCCCACCATTGCGATCATTGACCTTGCTCTCGGTTACCCTTAAGTATTGTTTGTCTCTAGAGACACGCACTCACCCCCCTACACCTACGCGCATTTTAAGCTTAGCACTGTTGCCAGTGCTGTGCCTTTTACTGTCTAACAGTTGCAAGGGAGTTGAAATATAATTACTTCAAAGAGGGTAGTAAGGGAGAAAAATGCTAAAGAAATGTCTTCGTGGGCCTGACTCAATGTTCATTAGAAAGCAGAATGTCTCCAGCTAATATCAATAGCCCCCCGATCAGCCCCTTCTTCCTTTTCCTTTCTCCTCATTCTCTTCTGGTTCTTATAGAAGCAAGTTGATGGATTTTGTAAAGGCTTGTGTTAATTCCTTGCAGGGTTCAGATCTCTACCCTTGCCTCTCCTTGGCTTGCACGTCCCCCAAGGGCTGGACCTTAGGAAGGCACTTAGGTTACTGAAGCAGGGGCTGCTGCTCTTGGAGTAATTCATCTTAGCCTGGAAAGATGTTTGCAAAGGGACTGTCGGTGCCCTGAGAGAGCTGGCACAAAGGAAACCTGCTCAGGACAGAAAACGGATAGGTAGATTTTAGAAATGAGGGATGGAAAGAGTTATTCTAGTGGGTAACATTTGATTTGGGTTGTTCAGCACATGTGACTTTGCAAGAGATTTCTGTGCAGCTAGTCTCCGATTCTGGGTGTGGTTTTAGTTGATGGGCTGATTTAAGGCCCATTTAAGAGGGGGTAAATTTAAGGCCAGGTTGCATTAGCTCCTGCTCATCTCCATAATCACCTTTGGTAATATTTAGCTGAGACACGCTGCTACTAGTCTGTGCTTGGACGTTACCGATACCTGAGGCCAGGGCTTCTGAGCTGGGTATTGCTTTCACCAGCATAAAGACAGTGCCACAGTGGATGGTTGTGGCTATCCCAACTGTTGTAACCAGTACAGTTTCTAGCGTGAAAACAAGACTGCAGAATTGTTTGGGGTGGTTTTGTTTGTTTTTTTTTTCACAATCCACTGGCAACTACAAGCATTAACTGTCAGAATATGCCACAGTATTTAATTTTACTTAAACACAGACTTATTTGTATGGTAGCTAAGACAGTATTCACTGAGTTTGATATTAGCTTCCCAACCTTTCCCCAATAATGATTCTCAGTCCTGTTTTGGAGGGACCGTCACAAAGGGAGGTTCATGGAGTTGCCATGCTTGCTGCCCCTGGTAGGAGAAGGGGAAAGAGTGAGTGCTAGAAAACCCATTGATTTTATGAAGTGGAAACATCTTTATTCACAAAGGGCACAGTGATCATAAATTTTAGGCAGTGTTGATGGGGGAGATGAGCTGAGTCAGTAACCTGAGGGTAGAAAGCACTGCATACTTCTAGCTGTCCAATACCCAGCTGAGCTTGGTCTTAAGACAATGAATCTTTTCTCTTTATTAAAGCTATGAGCTCCTATTTTTGGCTTTTTCCAAATTTTTCAATGACTGCCTTGCCCATTATTTTCCTGCTTCTTCTGTCTTACAGCATTTTATATTTCTGAGATGCATTATGTGGGGCGGGATTGTCTTCCACTGAAGAATTATCTACTAGCCAATGTTGAAAGAAGGATATAGGATTTCATGGACCAGTGAACTAATACGATGTGAAATCCTATTTTCCTATCTTCCAAGTGTCTACAGAATTCCAAGTTAATGTACTTTATATTATATGGTTGCCACCTGTTTATATTATCAGTAGTTTGAATATTTAAGCATTACACACTCCATTTCCTACCAATTTGTCTGTATTTCAAGAATGGTTTCTCCTAGTGTTTCCATACTTAATTTTTTTCTCCTTTTTCTCTCCAAAATGAATATTGTGGCCTAGCCTGATTACATTTAAATTTTCATTTAAAAATTATATAGTTCACAGCACAGATTTAATTGATCACACTCTTACCTGGTGTAAATCAACATAGCAACATTAATTCTAACAAGATTTCTCGCCAGCTGAGGATCTCCTTCTATGTATTTTTATGTTATTCTTGAAGCCCAGAAGAGCACACCTTCAGAAACTATCTTTGAAGGTGGTTCACTTTTAACAGTTCAAAATCGCATTTCATTATCATACGCACATTTGGGAAACATCATAAATCTCACATAAACAGCATATAGTTTTGGTGCATATATTTAAATGTATGATGATCTAAGGGCCTATTGCATGCTGGCGCACAGACGTGTGGGTGGGTGTAAACACATCGACTCATAAGGGGTCGTTGGATCATTTCTGCATCTGGACTAATAACTGGCAACTGCAGTTAATGGAGAACAATGAATCTTGGAACAAAGGGAAAAAATAGCGCATCTGCTGAAAGGAAAGATGTGTCGAATACTGATTAGGAAAGAGATCTGGGAGTTGTTGTAGAAAATCTCTAAAGCATTCAGCTTAATGTGCAACTGCAGTGAAAAGGGCAAGCAGAATGCTGGCTTGTATTGCTAGAGGAAGGCAATATAAATCAAAGCAGCTGGCTTTGTTATTATCAGGCATTGTTTTGACATCACCCAAAGAACTGAACTTTATTTGCTATTGGCCACTACAGCTTCAGAAGAATGTATTTTTTTACTGGAGGGGATTTTCTGTATAGCAAACTAAATTACCATCTTCTGCATTTTAAGATAATGCAGAGGAAGAAATAGAAAAAAAAAAATCAGCTCATTAAGAAGTAAAGCATATACTCTGATTGGTGCAATTGTTTGTTGCCAGCAAAGAACAGTACAACTTGACCTGAGTTTCAGTTTCAGAAAAAAGGATGCGGAAATATTACCTAAAACATGGTGAATTCAGATTGAAAAATAAATGTTTTGTTGAAAATCTCATTTCATGACAGCCCTAAAATTATGTGTTATCACTACAACAACAGCAAATGATAGAGAAAAATGTAACTGCTAGTGAATGAAAAGCACAGACGTGAGCTCAGTGCTCTTATCTGCTTACGAGCATTTGAATTTTGTTATGTTTCAATTTTACAAGAATCTCACAAAGACCAAAGGAGGCATTATGCTTAAAACAAACAAACAAACAAACACCACCCCCCCCCCCAACAAACTTATAGCAGAACCCATTGCAGCTTTTATGGGCTCTTCTCTGTGAGCATTGCCATTGCGGTTCCTTGCATACAGAAGCTGACGGTTCAGCCGTAAGTAATCACTACTAGTTGGAAATCTGGTATGCAAAATTCTAGCTAGAATACAGTCATAGAGTCTGTAAAAAGATACATAAGGGAGGTATTTTAAACAACAACACAAAATTGCCACTTCTATTACATTCAATGGGAATATCTGAACTTAACAAAACATTTTTTATTGGATTTGAAAAAAGATGCAGAACATTTATATACTTTTCCTCTTTATATACTTGGAACTTGAAGTCCCTCCCATGGGATTGTTAAAAATGTCTCTGCTTTCTCCAAACCCTCCAGATTCAGTGGGGAAAAAAATAAAGGCAGGTCAGGTACAACACCTCTAAGCACCCTTCATGGTTGGAGTGTGTTTGCAGTGGAGCCATGAGAAGCACAGCAACCCTGGCTTGCTCCCCTCTCCCTGGTTAACTTTTCCCACGGGCCGTTTCTAACTGGCCCCAAACACTGTCAGAACAACTTAATATCACCACAAAGTCCCAACATCCTCATGAAGAGGGGTCAGAGCTTTTTGGACCATGACGCTTCTGGACATAAACCTATCCTTAACCAACAGGGACAAGGGGAAAAAAAAACCCAACTTATTGCATAGTGAAGTCATTTCATGCTTGCTAATAACAGACTTTGGATTCTTTTCTCTGCAGATTTTGGAGCTGGCTGAGCAGACACCTGGCTTGAGCGTGCAGCCGGCTATGCAGGCAGTCCTGTGTTCTTGTGTGTTAGCCATGTGCTATGGCTCTACTTCTTGATCTTGGCATTTTTTCTCTGCAGGTCTCATGTGGTCCAGTGGACAGGAGGCTGGATCTGCGGTAATTTGGTCTTAGTTCCCAGCTCTCTCACTGTTTTGCTGTTTCACTAATATTGGTTCTCCCACCTGCATAGTAACCAGTCTAACTTTGAGCAAATTGTTTTGCTTGCTTATACCCCAAAGTAAATATTTGTAAAACGTGGATAATATTTACTTACTTTGAAAGTGTCTCTGATGAGCAACACTGTGCAAAAGCCAGGATTTGTAAATACTAGACATGTAGATAGGAACCAGCTCTTGCAATAAAAGCTGCACATAGTTCTAACTGCAAACCATATACGCACACTTGTTATGGAAGGTTTTCTATAGCATAGGAGTGGACAGTATAAAATACCAGCTGGTTTGACTGGAACAGAAAGTCCATCATTCTTGTCCTCAGGGCCATGAGCAGTAGTTCACTCAGTTCCCAAATCTCATTCCATTCTGTTCTGAAAAGATTTTTGAAGTAATATTTTCAGGCTGTGATTACCTGTCAGATCAAGTGAGGTGACGATAGTTAAGAAAGATGCCTTCGTGTCGTTTCTATTGGCTGTGCCCAGCTCAGAATGGGTGATGTTCACCTTCCCTGTTTGCCTGTGAGAACATGATACAAACTGATAGTCAAGCTCTAATCTTGGGAACTAGTTTCAGTTGCTTGAGCCTGGTACGGTGCAGCAGATCCTCAGGTAGTCCAATGCCAGTTGAACTCCAATGACTCCAGTGTAGTCTTCCAGACTCATCCTTTTGCTTGTTTGCTGGCCTTCCTATTGTGCGTCTTATCTAAGCCTTACTTTGCTGAAACTACTTTCTTAAGCTTGTATTTCTGCATCCCTGATGGGCTACCAGAGTATTTCAGATGCTGCTGCTTATCAAGGTAGTTCTGCTAGCACTGTGACTTGCTATGAACAGTGCTAAACCCTTTTCCTCAATAAATTTATACACTTCCTAAGATACAGACAGAGGAATAGATTGAACACCAATATAGATGGCAATATGTATGCTTCTTCGTAAGGATTCACAGAATGGTGGCTTCAGTAAAGCATAGGAGGTGCTTCCTGCAGTAATTTTAGCACTTCAGTAGTTACATGTATATTTTTCTCTGTCAGACCAGTGTAGTTTCCCAAGGACCAACTTTTCATCAGGCAATGTCGTTCTAGCAGATGGGTGTGAGGGCAGGTAGCAAAGGCAAGGTCTGTATCAAGTGTATTTACTGAAGGTGGATTTCCTGCTGGGAATTTCTCAGCACGTGCCACCCTCAGTTCAAGGGGGTACAGCACTACTAATGCAACTCTGAAGCAGATTTACTGTCCAGAGGCAAAATCAACCTTTCATGGCCATGTGGCCCCGAAGACGGTCTGGGACCCTAGACCATATCTGTACAAAATACGAGGATACACTCAGCCTTGTCAATAGGACACTTCTCACCTTTCTGACTATCCATCCTGTGTCTCAGTTTCTAGATTGGATGTATTATTTTGCAGTTATATTCCAACCGAAGTCAAACAACAAGAATAAATTAGAGAGAAGTGTGGTGAGCTGAACAGTTTTTACTTTAACAGTATTTTAATAATCAGGAAAGTCACCCATGTATAGTAATGATAAATTGCTTTGCTACAGGGTAATATAAACTTTAACAAGTATAATAAATATTTCTGCTTGGCCAAGAAAACTGAAATACTGGAAACTGTTTAAATATGTGCATCAGAATGAATGAAGATGAAAAACTGGTGAACATTTTAAAAATAGCATATGTTTTTGTAAATTAAATCTCAACCTGTCTTTATAGAAAAAGGAATTTGGCGCATTGATGTGTTTAGGGTCTAGCTGAAATCAATGAGATTTTGGTGTCACATAGCTACAAAACTCAGATTTATTTCTTTTCATATTGCTGTTAAGTAAGATGGGATTAAGACATTCAAGGTTATTTAAAAGAAACGTGTCCATCTTAGATTTTTAAGCTAGAGATTTTTTTGTGGCAGGCTATGTTGTTGAGTAAATAAACCCACTTTTTTTTCATAGGAAAGCTCCTTTTCTGACAGTTACAGATGTGATCCATATCAAAGGCAGTATATATATCAGTGATACTGAGACAGAATGAGATTTTTATAACAGCCCTGCAAAGTTAGTTTCCCACTTCCCATCAACAGCCAAGGGATGAGGGAACTTAATATCATGGGACTGTAAGCCAGGAATAGCTTGTCTGTATGAAAATACAGGTAATAAAAATAGTAAAAGGTAATAACATTATTAGGCCTTTTTATTCCATTTGTGATTAGTGAAAGTTAAGAGGGACCAGAGGGAGAGCTTTACACCGCTTAAAAACTGGGGTTTCAAGCTTGCTTCAAGCTTAGTTTTCAGTGCTTGTGATACCAGTCTTTCACTCATTCTGTGGAGGACATTTTCTAACTTTATTCAATTTTCTTTCCAAAGTAGTTGCATTTCTCTCCTGCTAAGAAATGTCTAACTTCAGTAAGAGCATCCAGCTGCAATAGCCTGTTTTTCATCTTTTTTCGCCATGGATATTGTCAGTCAGTTCAATCTGAGCAAACCTTTATATCAGGCATGTTTTATCCAGGGTTTCCCAATATTTTAGAGAGAGGTACAGTTTTTAATATGACTTTAGTATAAATGCCTGGGTGTTCCTGCATCTCCCTGTGTATGTTTCCAACATGCTTTTCTCTTTGCTGACTTGTACTGATTTTTCCTGTGCATCTTTTTTGTTTTGCTTTCTTGGTATGAGTGGTAGACGGGAAAAGTTAGACTGGTTTCCAATTTCTGCTTCTATTTTTATTTCTTCATTACCTTTTCCCTTCTTCTTTTTCTTTGCTTTTCAGCTGTATCTCAACAGGAGTGACAAGGCGTCACTGAGGGTAGATGTCACCAGTATTTACACTTCCTCTGCGACGGACAAATGTCAGGGAAACAGGTGCAGAATAATCTTCTGACAACACCCTAATCCCTATTGTGGCAGATCATTGCAAGGTCAAATTATAACAAAGAATGTATATGATTTCCAAATCTAGCCCTGGAGAAGAGCGGCATAATTCAGCCTATCATTACCACAAGAAGAGCTGGAAACTTTGAAGTTGACCTTTTGATCTTTGGACTCTAAGTTTAAAATAAAATCTTGCTGATTGTCTCCTCCAGTTTTGTTCTGTATTTCTTTCGGTACTCTCTGATGTATGGGTATAACCTCTGGAGATGCAATTCTTGCCAGGAAGAAGCAGCATTCTGTCTTTGCATCAAATAAAGGGAGGATGTGCTGCAGGAGGGTTTTGGCTATTGCTCCGTTTTGGTTTACTACACTGTCTTGTCCTGACTTCTCAACTCTGCTGAATAATTTCGTTCATTTCTGATTTGTGTAAACGCTGTGGACAAAAATTATTTTCTGAGACACAGCAGCTTTCTAATTCCTGTGTGGCTGCTATGTGGTTTTATAGCAGAGATTTCAAAATACGGGCACTCAGATCTCGGTGGATAAAAATAAAAGAAGGTTTATGTGCTGAGGAGAGCAACCTGAACGAAATGGCACTGCAGCCGTGAGCACGGGCTGTCTGCACTGACTCCCTTCTTGTAATTGTTTTGGGTAGACAGTGCTCAATATCTTTTGTAACTCAAATTGATTTATGTGTATGAAGGAGCATATTCAGGAGTCTAATATAAAAATAAAGATGATTAAATGAAACACTGCAACCCACTCACTCCTTCATTTTGTAATAGTACACATTGACGTGAAGCCTGATTGCCAGGGATGCTCAAGAGGTACTTAGAGCAGCTGTAAAATTGCCTGTGCATGTCATTGATGCTATTGGGATGAAACCAGCTCCCAGTTCATCTGCGGCCACTCTGAAAGTGGCTGCAGAATGAGCCAGGAGATCCTGCCAGATGTGGATCAGTTTGGGTGTCTGCTTCTGTCCCTGCCCCTTCCAACCACAGAGGTGACCCAGCTCTCTCCTGCTGCATGCCTTGTGAGTGGCGGTGGATAAACCCGGCGTCCATCCACAGGTGAATTTTGGTTTAAGACAGATTTGTGGGCCTACATTAGAATAAAGGGCATTTACCAAGAACACAAAATTTAGCTTTTTCTGTTGGGACAAGGAAATGATTTTATGAAGTTCTCACCTGGCATAAAACATAGGGATCTCTGTGTTTTTTCTTAGACAAGCTATTGAATTCATTGCTCAGCACATCCTGGAGGAAGCGAGGCAGGTCATACACCGCTCTCTCTAGAAAGGGCCTGTTACGAGTTTTATGACTGTTTTTCTGCTTGAAGCGGCCATTTTGTTAATATTGCTGACATAAATACTGCTGGCTTTCTTGCTTGGCATAGCATAAGCATTTTCTAATAGGGCAGTAACAGGTTCCTAGAAGAAGGAATTTGCAATGACCACCACCAATGTTGGGAACACCTCATGTCCCTTCTCCTCTATTTTCACAGGAGAATTGTGCAGGCAGTGGGGAGTAATTAGGATTGATTTCTGCTGTCTCAGTCGCACACATGGATTCTCCTATAATTGAGAGAGATTTCACTGATAGAATTGAGCTGATTAGCCTGAACAAAGTAATGTTGCATCCACATGCATCCTGCCTTCATGTAATTATAATTGTTGGTCTTCCAGGAACAACTGAGAGCAGAACACTGTGAACTAGAGGACTCCATAGGAGATAGTTCCTCCTCCAAAGTACTGCCAGTCTAAATGGAGAATTAAAAGGTAAGAATAGCAAGAGAGAAAGAAGGAGGTGAAGTACTTTGCTGAGATTATATGGCAGGACAGTGACTGCACTGAGTAGAATGGAAATGTTCAGGGTCTCTGACCCTGCATTTTATCCACTGGATCACATCCAATGTCTTTTCAAGCCACTGTAGTACAGGCACCTTTTAATTTTTTTTTTTTTTCAATAGGCTCTGTGCCTTTAAAAGCAAAAATAAATCTACTGGCTTGTAAAGGAGGACTGAAAGGATGTGAAATACTCCTGCAGGTGCATCCATCCCTGCATGATGTCACCTCTGTTTTAAAATTAGCAAATTGTCAGTGGGTACATAATGGAAGCCTTCTTACACAAGCACATGCACACACAAAAAAGATATTTATTTGCAATTTACTGCTTAGGAAGATGCTAGCAAAGCTCCTTTTTGCTCTGAACAGTGCTGTCCCTCATCAGTCCTGGACAGGTGAAATCCCATTGCAAACCTCCTTAAAAGAAAGATTTTTTTTTTGTTCTTCATGATTTATTGAGGTATTTGAAAGGTTTACTGTAAAAGGAGCTCTGCCATCCCACATTTACATAAGCTCCTTATGTCAGACAATACCTTTGTTTGTTCCTGAATACACCATGTATTTTTCCTCCATGTTTAAATTTGGATTCACATTTAGGGATGATAAAAGGGTTCGAAATTAAGCGGTTCCTGAGTTAACTGCAGCACCTTCTTTCATTTAGGCATTAATACATTATAATAATCCCTATTTTGAAGACAATTCCACTATGTAAATGAAAGATTATTAGCAAGAATGCCCGAGAACAACACCTCTCCCCTACCCAATTAACGATTTATCCTCTGAATATTTTAATGTAACGCCTTTCGACCTACTTGGATCTAGTTCTGCCTTTACCTCACTAAGTCTCCCAAATGTTGCACACTGATAAAATCAGTGCCCAGAAATGTTTCAAGACAGTTGTTTTTTGGCAAACTGTTTCTGTCTTCATCAGCACCTGGGATACAAAATTCAGTATGATGGACTGTTAGAGCAAGCTACATAATGAGCAGCTGAAGAAATGGTATATGGTTCCCTGAGGACATTTTTATTTTATCAGTATTTTCTGGAAAATGCTCACACTGAATTTACTCTAAATAGGAAAAGGGGTTTATGTGCAACATCAGTTTGTGTATCTCTTTTGCTTTAAGTCTGATTAATAAAGGCAAAAATATATATTTGTTAGAAGATACTACCTAGTACTCGTGGCCTTGTAGAACCCTGTCGAAGGGCATAATGCCCTGTACTGCCTTGTTTTTCTCCTTTGCCAATTTTTCTTTTCTGCATTCAGATAGCTTTTGGTGGTGCAGCTGTAAACTAGAGACTGTCTTTGCATCTACTGACCGGTGCACATGAGGCTGTAGGTGTTGGATAGTGAGGTACTGCCCTGAAGTAGAAAAAAACCCAGTAAATACATGATACATGATACATGTTCAAGGTGAAGAGGCTTCCTCAGGGAAACTGAGGGGTGAGTTTGGGTGAGGAAGACTTGAGGAGGCAGCACGAGCCGTGGGGAGGGGACGAGACTCTGCTCTCTACCAGGTCTCTTACTGACCTGCCGAGTGGTTGCGTGTCCTCTGGCATCTGCTGCAGAGGGACGGCGGGACATTTCTTCTATGTCCTACAGACGTGCTGTTAGCAAGACTCAGGTCACTTTGTGCAATCAGTGAAACAAATGGCTATGAAATTATAAACCACCGCACATTAATACAACACCTCCTCATCTTGCACGCAGCTGTGCTCTCCCAGTCTTTGGTACTTTTTCTCAATACCGATTTAATGTCAGCTTCATCTGTTTTAATTCATTCCAATACTCCAAAACAGCAGCAGCTGAAATACCGATTTCTCCAATTAGTGCAATCTTGCTCCTGCATGATAATCTTTTCTCCAAGCTGTTACCTGCTCCGAGAAGTGCACTTCAAGAGAACTGGTCCTCCAGTTTACTTCAGGTTAACTGAAGGCAATGTAACTTTCAGGAGCAAACACCGATGGAAAAATACTATGTGATTTCCTTTTCAGATGGAGGCAATAAGGTAGGGACAGGCTGTAGAATACCAGATTTCGCCTTTTCTGTACTGAAATTCCAGATCTGATATACTATTAGGTAATAAAAGGCTGTCTGTTCATCACAGGGGTTTGTTCTGTCGTTTGTAGCATAGTATTATAATGCTTTTCTTTTGAGTTCAGTAGTTATAGTAATGTTCTTAGCTGATCACACCACATCTTTGTATCTTCTCAGGAATGAGAACACTGCCAGAGAAAAGAGCATGTGTATCCTGTAGGTGAGGACAGAAGAAGTTGGCAGCATCTAATCTTTGTGAAGGAAAGGTCTCCTCTACGTTTTGTTTTGTGCCCACAAGACCCCTCTGTCACTGATACCTACACTGAAGGTCTAACGCGTGTGGGTTGATTTATTTGGGAAGCATCCCCCCCATGACAGTAGTTCAGACTGGAAGCCTCTGTCTCCTGTTTGTGAGTCCCTTCCACAAGACCTATGTACAAGAGTACAAAAGGGGTTTGGTTTTACCCACATCAGGCAGTGCAGAGCAGTGCAAAGCTAGCCTTGAAGGAACCAGCTTCATCTCAAAAGAGTTTGTGTTAGCTAAAAACCGGGGATCATTTAATGGACCTGAACATATAGCCGTGATACTTCCAAAACCAAATGACACGCCTGTATGTCACTGCAGTATTGTTCATCTGACTGGACAGCCTTGGCATGGTGACACATCTCATGGGTTTGCTCAAGTCCCTTCTCTCCCCGTGCATGAGGTTTGCTGATTCAAATTTGGAGATTATCATAGACACCAGTAAATAAATACCAGTATCTAGTGTCAGTTTACCACCGATTAACCATACTGGTGGTTCCACTGGAGGAGATCGTGATGCTATGGCACCAGGAGAGGGCACCAGCATCCCTGACTCCATTCCAGCGTGCCCCAGAACTGGAAGCGCAGGAGACGAAGTTTCCTACAAGGCAACTGTTTCTCTTCTGGACATATTCCTTTGTTCCTAGGTTCAGAGATACCTCACGGTCTAACTTGGAAAGACTGGGATTTTTAGCCACAAGAGCTTGCGGTGCCCTGTGTGAGTTAAATTTTTCTACAGGCAATACTGAATGGACAAATATTCATATACAGAATGACATTCAGAGCTGGCATCATCTGGTACGTTGATTAGCAGCTTTAGCAAAGAGCTGAAGATATAATTGGGAGAAAGAGCGAACTGCAGACAATCTCACTTTTACTACAAAGGTGTGAGGTTCATTAGTGAAACAGTGTTGGAGAATTTGTCTTTCCTCTTTCATCCTGTGGAGACTGTGTGAATTGGCTTGTGATGGGTTTGTTCTGTGCTTAAATATTGCTGTCTGATTTACAGACTTTGAATAGTCTTAGGCAGATTCTGCAGCTGAATAAATAGAGAGGGAGCAGCAAGTGAACCAAGCGTGCTTGGGGGAGAAGCAGAAGGGAGCTTTCTTCCATTAATGGTCTGCAGATAAGGTGGGATAGAAAGCCCGCGGAGGGACTAGTCATCTCTTTTGACCTTTTTGCAATCAGACACATTTCCCTGGCATGTTCACACAAGCGCATGTATCTAAGAGCTGCCTCTTGCAAGTTCATTCTTGAAGGAAGTAATTGAGTCTCTTGGAGAAAACTGTCTTGACTCACAGGCTGAGAGCACTGGATTGACTATACAAAGGACTGGAGGTCCAAAAAGCCAGTCTGGTTTGCCAAGCAAGGAATTAGAAGCAGTGGCTTGGATGGTGCATGTTATCCCAGATGAAATAGCACACTTGGAATTATTATCTCCAGCCTTAGAGCATCGAGAGTTACTGAATTATCTCAGGTGTCAGACCGCCGCCTTTCTCCAAATGACAACTGTTATCCTGGCACGGTTTTATATCTTCAGGTCTTTGCTCCTGCAACTTCAGGTTGGATACAGCTTTGAAATTAACTGGAGAAACATAAGGAAACTCTTAGTGCAAATTTCACTGTGTGCAATTGCATCTGGGTATAATCAGGCATCTCCTTAGGCAAAACCTTTGGCATTCAGCATGGCGATGCTGTACATGCCTACAGGTGGTTACAGAAATTCACATCAGCAGGCTTGCTTATGAATGTTGCTGTCCTAGAAATGCCTCCATGTTAGGGCTTTGACTATCTCTGTTTAATATATACGTAAAATATCCACATCTTTATTCAGCTGTGAAACTACACAGAGGGATCCCCTACCTACCTGCCCTCATTGCATATCCAGGATTCAGAACCTCGGCAGCCCTTCAGCAGGCTGTTTCCATAACAACAGAAGAGAAAAAAAACCTGAGAAGTAGTCCGTAGCTGCGTGCAAGGCTGGTCGGTGTGGCCTCCGGAGGTCCATCAGGTCTCCTGAACCCCACAGCTTCCCCCAGGCTCGGGGCAGACCCCAGAGTCTTCCCTTCTTCCCCAGGCTGAAACGTCCTTTGAAGACAAAAGCCAGCCCCCCCCCAGCTCCTACGAAGGAAACTTCAATTCTGTCGCTGTCTGAACTGAAATGAGAAACTCAGCTCTGCGGTGCAGATCCACACCATCACACAAGAGGCTAATGCCTTTCAGCTCTATCAGTCAGTTAATTTTTATCCATTATCCTTTTGCTGCGCATCCTCTTTCACCCCGTCTCTCGAGGGCACTGATAGACTTAATTGCTCTGAGCAGGCTCACCAGGACCCCCACTCACACACCTTCTCCCGAAGGACCCAGGAGCTGTATTTAAGCCCAGCCCCGGGCACCCAGGTATGTTTAGGACATGGCACAGGCGTGGTTGTGCCTCGCTCTATCTCCCATGGACCCGCCTCACTGGCTGGTGAGCCCTGGACCCGTGCCGTGGGATGGACCTCAGAGTCACCCTCTGGGTAGCCTTGACCCCATCTCCTGCCGGTTCTGACTGGACCTTCTGGATGCTCCAGGTCTGACCCCCCCATCTCACCCTGGGGCCTCGGTCTGCCCCCAGCCCTGCTTGGGTGCAGTGGGACAGCATGATGTTGGCCAAGGCAGCGTCCCCACCGACACTCACTCATCATCCACCCCTGCCCTGCTCCTCGTTTACCCTCATTTTTAACATCTTCTTTTTTTTTTCTTTTCATTTCAAAAGAGCTCTTCCCCTCCTGTCCCCTGAGTTGCCCTCCAGTAGAGAAAATAGCCCAAACCAGCCATTATAATGTTACAGTATGAAAGGAAACAACAACTTCATGTTATTAAAAAAACTGCAAAGAGAGCATTAGCCTACGACGAATATGGCCTGATTGCCAAAATTCCCTATTACCCCATTACATTGTCATTGTTTGTGCCATTCTTTGCTTGATTTCTATCTTTTTGAATGTTATCTCAGGAGTGCGCACACAACCTAATATAACACTGAACTCATAGTCATTACTGCAATAGAAATAATGATAAATTATTCTGTGTGAGCAAAACAAATCCTGTACAAATTGGATAGCAAAAGTTGTTTCTCAAGCAGCTTTAATTTAAGGCACTATTATGTTTTTCTCCTGATTCAGAAGTGACTTGTTCACTTAATGAGAAAGGGTCTCATTCTGATCCCACTTGCTCCTGTTTCACAGAGGTATCACTCTACTGCTCCTTGGCATTACTCCTGATTTATACCAGCAGTCAAAATGTGCTCATCTCTTACTCTGTCATCTTTTTTTATTAATTCCAGCTTGTCTTTGCCCTTTTTGGGATGCATAACTCCAGCAGGCACAAGTGAGAGCACTTACTCAGTACAGGTGAAAAGGCGGCTGCCAATTAAAGCCCCATTATTCACTGTCATTCCTACAGGAGATAGAGACAACACCGTTAGAGCAATCCATCTTATCCTCTCTTTGGGTCACACTCCAAGCCACTAACCTCATCAGCGTAAACACCCACCCATAAGCCTTTCTTATCCTCTTCATCACAGTTTAAGCCACATTTTACTTTCTCTTGCCTTTTGGTGGTTTGCATGCTGAACTTGCAACATGAATTTCTCCATTGCCTTGCACAACTTACCACACTGACTTTCCAGCTGGGAAATACTTTTGTCAGCCTACAGAGCTAGGGGAAGTCTGTGGCCTCTCACTTTTCCACCTAATAACCTTACCTTCTTTGGTGGATCAAAGCAGCATTTTCTGGGAAACACGTAAGCAAATTTTCCCTTGTCATGAAGGGTAACTTATGCTTAGGTTAAAGATTAACTGCATATCTTGGAGGATAAATACTTGCCATAAACCAGTATCATAAGGGAAAATATGTTATTTCATCTATACTGTTGTCTGTTATCAGTATTATATTAATGCTATTTGTAATGAGCTAATACACATCACAACATATTTTAAGGAGACATCATTTCGTGTTTAAGACTACCCAATTTTTTAACTACACTAGTCAATTAATATGTTAGTAACCATAATAGATGCCCACAGGGGTTATCTGGTGTACTTGACTTTATTACAGAGGTATTTAAAATCAGCCTTGGCTGAGTGCTCTGTGACAACATCTAGATCAGCTGTGGTTTAAAAGAGGCTTTGTCAGCGCGGGGCTCCTCACAGTATTGAAAACTCTCTCTGGAGATCCACAGCCATAAATATGCTGCAGCTTGCTCAGTAATTTAAGTTCAAATAGCATCTTTTGATGAGAAAACGTGAGTCAAAACACACAGTAAAACAAATATTTTTCAGGTTTTTTTCCTCAGTGAAGCACAAAGCTGCACGAATCAGTGACAGCATTCACACCTTCAGCCATTGCTTTGAAGATTTCCGTGATTTTTTTATTTGAAGACATGATTGTTTTTTTTTAATTTTAATACCTCTCAGCTGCTCTTGACAAACACAACTTGCTAGCCCATTTTACTCTTCAACATCGAACATTAAAAGTGCTCAACTGTTTATGGTAAGTCAATACTTTCTCTTTAAATATATAACCCGATCTAAAATGTGACTAGCTTTTAACTGTTTAGAGATTTTTAACCAGCACTACTAATATTTAAATTAATAGTCAAATAATATTAAACAGCAAATCGTTCTCTTGTGCATCTCCTGGACTGTATGCGATAATGCATCACCTTTGGCCACATGACGAGACCCACTGCAGGCCATTCTGAACTGTCAGATGAGGGTGGCACAGCAATGTGTCCCACCTATCCACTTAGTGGGTGAATTTACATCTCCAGCCCAGGCACTGTACGAAGCTGACACATAAGGCCCCAAATCTTGCCAACTCATTGGTCTTTCAGTTCCTTTTTTGAGAGCGTGGGCTCAGATATCTGCCAGAGTGCATCGGTAACAGGATAAATTAAATTCCACAGCGTCCCTTCACCCATCTGGAAACAGCAATTCTGGCTGTTTCCCATTGACCTCACAAGATTAATTGGCAGTTGATAGCCTTTATATTCTAATTTTCCACCTAAGGGCCCCGTTATATTTCAACTGCTGTGCCTGAAGAAATGCATCTTCATGTAGAATTAAAACTTTTATGAGTGCAAAAACTCAGATCAGAGGGTGCCATGCCTATTTTGAAGTCTTCTTTTGTCTTTTAAACCCTGCTTACTCCCACTTTGGATAGACAGGTTATCTTATAAGGAGTTCCTTTTTTAAAGGTTTCTGTTAGGTTTTTTTGGCTTTGCTTTTGCTGCAGTTGCATTATTTAACATCCCTCTCTTTATTTTCAGTCAGTCCAATCTCTTGGCAATAAGGATGGAGAACAAAATAATCTCCCTTCTACAAATTAGGGGATAAATTAACCAATGAATCCAGAAGATAATTATATAGGTTGGAATGAGATATAGTCACATAGAAAGAAGTAAAATTTGAAACAGTTTTTTGTTTTATTTATAGTTTGAAAGAAAATGGTAACCTCTTCTCCCTTCTGGCTCCCTCTATCAAGAAAATGTGTAAGCCTTTTAATGTATCTCAGTGCATCATGGATGGCACTGGGGAAGGATACCCATTCTAGCAAAGGTAAGAGAAATATAAACAATTTGGGTATTCACAGCTTGGACAGAGGATTGAATATAGCTTTCTAGAAACAATTCCTTTTAGAAAAGTTCCTTTTGTACATTGGTGATTACTGTCATCGTGGCAAAATGATGTCTGACTTGCATTCCTGTCCAGAGTTTGAACGTTGGCATGGGGATTTCTTTCTTTGGTGGTTGTATAAGGGATGTGTGCGACTCTTCAAGTGTGGAATATATGCTAGGCTGTGTTCACGGACCTTGTAAGAGATTGGTTTTGTCAGTGGTCAGTGAATACTTTGCAGAGAAATGTATATCCAAATGTAGGTGTATCGGCTTCTGATATTTTTTTAATCATTATGCGTTTGTGATATAAGTGCATTTCACTCCCAAATGAGGCAGGACACTTTAAAAATATACTTTCCGTTGTGCTTTTCACTGCTTTAGTATGGTCTACAGAGTCACTGCCAGAGAAACACATGTGAGCCCAGCAAAAAAGCAGACGGCGGAAGGACTGAGAAAGCAGTTTCAATGAAGTTGAAATTTGAGAGCTGTTAGAGATGATAGATATATTTAGAAAAGTATATAGGATAAATTTTCAGCTGATGGAAAGTGTCACAGCTATATTAACTTCAAGGAGCTGGAAGTCAGCTGAGCTTGAACTGCATGATAATTCTATATCATTAAATCAGTATGTAACATAGCACACCCAGATCGCTCTAGATACAGGTGAATTTGACAGCAGTTTTTCTCTGGTATTGTTTCCCCTCAGTGTTGGATTTAACGTCTAGCCAAACTAGTACGCATGTTTAAGATGACATATACCTGATCTTGCTGTCGGTTTCTGAGGGAGCATATTACCTCTCTGAGAAACTTTTTCAAGCCCTCGAGCAAGATGTAGCTGTTGTAACTGAGGATTTTTTCTGCTCCATCCCAGAGCTGGACTATGCACGCAGGAACGGGAGGACGACAGAGTAGGGTCAGCCTGCGTGTTCTGCTACAGCTGCAGCCACTTTGCAGCTAGACAGATCTCAAAACCAGTTTCGTTTTGCTGACAGGACTTGGCTTAAGGGGTTTCTTTGGAGGTCATCTTTGGAGCAGTGCACCCTTGGTTCATTCCAGGGTCCTGTTGGCCTAGATCTTGCACTTAGTTGTGCTTTTTGTCACTGCTGGGCATCAGCAAGGGCTGCAGTGCAACCTCTGTGATCAGCCAACAGGAATTTCTTATATTATACATTCCCGATTCAATCTTTTTTCTTGAGCTAAAAAGTATTTTTAAGAAAAATAGGTAGTCTTGGTATTATAATGGCCCATCATGAATAACTTGGCACAACTAGGAAAATGTTGCTAAAAGGTTAATTAAACTCACTGTTCAGAAAAAAAAATTAATAAACAATTTTCTTATCTGCCAGTCATTAGATCTTGTTATACTTTGTCAGCTGGATAGAGGAACCCTCCACTACAAAATACCTATTCCCTCTGGTACCACGGACTGGGATCTAATCGCCTCTTAACATGCTACTTGATGAATTCTCGTTGCTCATTCTAAGATGTACTTTCAAATGCTGCAGTTGTTTCCCTGACTGCTTTGTGAATCCTAACAAGTAGTTTGCTATCCATCCTGAGCTGCAGATGGCAGAACTAGACACTTAAATTCCAAAATACATACCAGCACAAAATACAAAAGCAATAGAGACTTTTTATACCTACTTAATATCCTCTGCTTATACAGCTATGGATTTTGTACCCCTCCAAATAGATAAGGTTCAACCTCTGGTTCTTAAATCTCTCTCAGACTTATGTCCCACTCAGAGTATAGGTTCTTCATAGGGATCCTGATTCTATCACTTGCATTCCTTGTTCCTTGCTCCATCACATTGTGTTTACTGGCTATTCTGAAAAAGCGTACTGCTTGCTTACAGCCAGCTAAACAAATGGTTAAGGTCACCCTGCACCACAGGCCTCCATTTACTGTTAGTTTTGATTTGAAAGTTTTGGAAGTATTTATCCTTTTAATTTAGATACTGAAAAAAAATACTAAGTATTGCCTGCAGAGTCTACTAAAACTATTAAGGTGTATTATCATACCTGACAAGTATAATGCTGACCATTTTGGTAATCCCCAGACTTTCAAGGGAGTCCTTAGTTCCATTCTTGTAAGAATGTAATTTTTGACTCACGCTCATCCCCTTGGCCTGCGGACAGTATTTCCAGTATTTACTGAGCGATGCTTATTTTTAATAAAATTTTCTGGTTTCCATAACATCAATTTATATATATATATAAAAAGGTTGAAGGGTAAGACAGAAGTATGCTTGTTTTTACAGAGTGTTTTCCCAATTATTGTATCTGATATTCACAGTACTAATTTTTTTCTCCTTGAATGTCTTGTCTGAAGGACATTGAAGAGGGATAAATCATTTACGTATTCTGTTACATGAGAATTGCCAATATTTTTTAAAAGAAGTCTTACATTGTTGATCAAGCTATTGCTTTCCTCCTCACATTAATAACTTTGTATAGCTTTACTGTGAAAAAAAATTTGGTTTAATGTACAGTTATTTGTATGCTGTTGTTTCCTAAGCCTTCTATTCTTCATATAACTTCGTCTGTCTAGTAGAATTTAAAAGCAGTCTGAAATGTAATTGGAAAATGTGTATCATACCATGTAGTATTTAGAAGTAAATTGTCTGGACTGAAATTGCTGATGCAGGTGACCTATTGAACACCCTGCAACCCACCCGTCAGATTAAATTGGTAAAGGAATGCAGGGAGCACCAAATGGTTCAGCAACAAACCATCTAGTGTTTTGTTTTCGATTTGGACTTTAATGTAGGTTATTTTAATAAAACCGTTTCACTATATGGACATAAAAAATGGAAGAATACAAATGATAGCATTAGCCAAGACCACTGTTTGTCCCTGTCTTAGCAGATCAGTGTCATTTCTTCTTTTCTCATGAAAACCAAATGAACCCCTCAGTAATCATCTTGCTCACGTGTCTGCAGAACTTGGGAGGGGGGGGTCCCTGGTAATTCTGAATCAGCTGTTTACATTCATAACTGTGCTTGGTTTCAAAGGTAGCTACAATAATTCCGTAAATGTTACTTGTTATTATAATCCAAATGGGTTTGACTCTCAGTGGAAAAAGGTGCACAAATGATTTCTTTAAAATACTTGTTTTTATTTTTATATAGGGCAGTATAGATAATCAGGTTGGTTTATATCAATGTAGGGTTTTGGCAGTAGACATTATGTACAAATTACACCAGTTGACCTTGACAGAAAGCAAAAAGAAAGCATTTTATTCAGTAGTTGGTGAGCAATAGGTCTCATCTACATCACTGGAAAAGCTATGACTGTGTTCATGGGTTATCCAGGCAAAGGCTTCATTCCACATATCCCACCTCCACACTAGGCAAGAATAAGAGCAACCGTGGGGACCTTGTTGCTGATGTTTTGTCCCGTGACTAGCAGTTATTGTTCAGGAAATAGAAAATCTTTATTTCTAGGCCTCTTTAATCTCTTCCACAAATGAATGAGATCAATGCCATTGTCCTGATGTGAGTCACAATTCCACTTCTCTAAATATTGTGGCTTGCTCTTTCTGGGCTTTGTGCCAGTTCTGCGCAGAGACCAAAGATAGATTTTCAGATAGCGTTTTTTGCGAGTACGGTACTTGCTTTTCTTTATAAATGACCTTGTCCCCTTGTGTGCTGCATGAGCGGGCATGCATTGGTCTGCCGTTCAGGCACAGCCTTTCTGTTGGACTTCCAGTTTTGTAGCTTCATCCCAGAAACTGGTACACACCAACTAGATAACTGGGCAGGCTACCAAAGGAGAAGGTGTCTGTGGTGGAGTGGCCAACTAAACTGACGTGGCAGATCTCTACTTTCAATACATGTACGAACTTGAAACCTGTGCTACGGAGTTCTGCTATTTGAAGTGTGGTATCTGGCAATGTCACTGCTGCGCAGTGCAAAAAAAAAAAAACCCCCAAAACCCCCAAAATAAAACCCCAAACCAAAAAACCAAAACCCAAACCAAATCAACCCAAACCTAAAACCTGGAATGATAAAGGTCTCACTTAACGAGCAATGCCATCAAAGATGAGAAATTACAAAGTTGTTCTTGTATGTTATATTATATATTCATTCAGAAAGAAGTGTTCTGGACAGGTTCTAGGATCTTTAGTGAATGCTTGAAGGAAAAAGCATGAATAGTCTGTTGTGGCACCACTGGAGTTCAAGCCTTCCACAAATACCGTAAAGAAGGTGAGGCTCAGTTTTGCTCCAGGCTGGGTCCAGTGAATCTTCAATTATTTTCTGCTTGATGCAATGTGTTCTACAGAGCTCAGTCTATCTGTCCTGGAGCAGAATGCAAACTTCTGTGGAGCTTTCTGGTACAGCTGGGAATTAAACCTAAATCCCCGTCTCCAGGCTGAGCTCTCTCATCTCTTGCTGTGCCTGTTTTTCAAAGAAAAGAGAACCACAGCCTCTTTTTTGATGGAAACATATGGTTGTCTTCTTACAAGCCGGCCATAGGAGATGCATGGGTCAGCCTGCGTGGTGATTTGATACGCTATGAATTGATTGTTTTTCATCCCCATCTTTGAATCTGAACCTAAGTATGGAGGAACCCATTTGCCTAACTTGGGTCTTTAAGATTCATTGTGAGATTCTTGCTCCTAAGTTTCGTGTGGTTTGGGTTTTATTTATTTATTTATTTATTTATTTATTAATCTAGACCTTACTGCTTTCTTTCAAAAGAACTGTAGGAAAGTAACTGGAAAATAAGAACCAAATATTTCACTGAATTTGATCCTAAATCTATTAGTGTTTGCAAAGCAGATAGGCAGCTCACTGTATTTTGGTGTCGTATTTGTTATTACGGTTTAGATCAATTGTCTAGCTACAGTAGCAAACACACCCCTTGTAATGCACTTAGTCAGTTGTGAAATCATGTACTCAGCAGTGGGAAAAAAAGAAAAACCTCCATAGCCCCTTCAAGCAATCAATTTATGCCCTGAAGCATGAGATTTGATTACCGTTGTTATTATCTTAGCTTGCATAGTTACAAATGTTATTAGCAGTCATAAAATTATCCAGCCTTTAAAAAATTATATTAAGAAAAAAATCCCAACATTTCACTCCAGGTTCTTCAAAGCCTAAATTCCTGGGATTGATTCGAACTGCGAAAAGTGGTAGTTCCTTTAATTCATTTCAAATTTGCTGTCCTTTGATCACATGGATTTTTCCTGTATTCTCATTATGAAGGAATAGATGAGCATTTTCTAGCACGTCTATAGCTTCTCTGCTCTGGTCAAGACCCATCTAACTTTCAACATTTCAAGGCTGTTGATGATGCGTACTCAGATACAAATTTAATAAAGCATTAGTGGGATATGCATCACTCTGTCTCATCTGTATTTTGCCCTTTACAGATGAAATCTTTCCCTATGAGCTCAAAGTTTGTAATGGAGCTTCGTGCTTCTCAATATACACCTCAGCTGGTATAATTTAAATATTCTAAAAATTCCAAAGTTTATGAAAATACTGTGAAATGTTGCAGTAGGACATAATTTCCAAACCAAATTTTGACATGGAAAAAATGCTAGTTGGCATGATGTCAATTATTTTAGCCATTTAATTTGTCCAGGACCAAAACAGATTCCCAGAAACTTAGCATTTAAAAAAAAAAAAAAAATCAAATTGTGGCTTTTGATATTCAAGTACATTCACATTTTTGCATATCTGCCTATTTGAAAAATTCCATCATCTTTATTAACGAGCTGTGGTGGTGGGATATGTGCTGGCAATTACAAGCAAAATGAATTTTCTCTAAAGAAAGTCTGGCCAATCTGTTCTTTTGTCCTGAGTATTTCACCTATCTTAAGGGGCATTTAGAGTAAGATTGGAAATCTTCTGAGCCTCCCATCGGACTCTGGAACTGATTTTAAAATGGTAGGTGTTCTATTCCTTCTGATTTCTTTGGACAACTCCTGAGATAAATATTCCGAGTGTTTTTCCTCACACTTGATTTGAGACAATATTATGCATTTAATGTGTATTTTAAATATGTGATCAGTACTAGCCTGGAGAGATTTAATGAATTTTTCCAAAGTTTCTAGCAGCGTTGTGCTCTCAGTCTCACATCAAGTAACGGGTTTGATGAAAAGGCTCCTTGATTTTCGGCAGGAAATCCCAAAATAAAGAGCAGTTCTGTGGAGACGTGGACAGGACCGAACTGTGCTTCTCTGTCTTTATTTTTGTTCTGTGCAGACTTAAGTGCGATGACATTTGCCCTGTTTCATTACCCAGTGAAATCTGGAGCACTATGGATTATGTCTATTTACACTTTACTTAAGGCAAACCCTAGCCTTGGAAATAGATGCGATTAGTGCCGTGTCTTACTATGAACAAGAACACATTTTATTTTGGAAGCAGGGAGCGGTTTTTGGTAAGCTGACGTACTTTGACTTTTCCATCAGCTGGCTTCCTAGTGGAATGAAAACTTTCTGCACAATTCTGTGTCGAAAAATTAAAACCATTTAAGGGTTTCCGTATTACGGGCTGAAACCTGAAAATGTAAGAAGACCCTGGGTAAATCATGTTGCCAGGGAGGATCTAAAAGTTGGGCCAGCTAGGCAGGGAAATGAAAGTCTAAGTGGTCGCTGCATTTTGGGAGCCCAGCTTCCTTCTGTTCGTGGCACGGTGTATCTGGGTAGTGGATGCTGCAACGTAGGTATGGGCAGCCTAGGAAGTTGACTTTGGCAGCAGCCCTGCCTCAAGCAGTCACTGGAGGTAATTAAATTGTCGTGTCTCTTCTTTATGTCAGAGCCCTGCAGAAATCAGCCTGGAAACTCTTGGTGCTGCTGAGGCATCCCAGGAGGAGGGCAGTATTGGCCAGAAGCGGGTAAGAGTCATTGTCCCCGTTTTTCATCCTCTTGGCAATAGCAGGAGGGGCAATGCCAGCTCTTCCCAGCTCTCCGGCCAGCTCTGTTATCTCTGCTCCCAGACCAGCAGGGCACAGCTTCTCACCCTTGGCGTCTTCGGTTTTTGCCAACGCTTCAGTAAATCTCCAGTCATCTCTGGATTTTGACTTGATCTCCGATGGCCACGTTTTTACTGGGTCAAATGGCTTTTCAGTACATTGGCAGCCCTGACACGGTTGAGATGTTCCTCTACAGCTGTCTCCTTTTCCATTTATTTTCCGAGGTTTCTGCAACATGGGGGCACAGGCCTGTTGCTTAGCTGTTGGTTGCTTTGGAAGGCAATGTGCTGTAAATATACCATTTCACTGTCTTTGGATGAAACAGTAAGTCAATTCGGGATTTGGCTATGAGAGCGGGATTCAAAGGGAGAACTCCCGTTCCCTTATGTGTGCTCTGGGCCGGGCCTCTGCTGCACAGAAATCCGACTGCCCAATGTCAGAGCTTTCTAAGCAGCCAGAGCACACTTTCCTTACATAATAGCAGCTTTTCTCCATGCAATTGGTGAGAACTTTGGCATTTATATTGGCGCAAGTTGACTTAAACGTAGTTTAACATGAAAATTAGATCTATGAATTGCCTGACTTTGCATGACGAAAATATCAAGCATAACATTGCTTTAACAGAGTTTTGCATTTGCTTTCTTAACACAGAACAAGTATATTAAACTATTCTACCCTTTTCCCTACTAGTTTTCAGATTTTTTTCTTTTACTGCCACTTTTAGTTTATAATAGCTTTCCTTAAATGTAATTATTTACTTCTTGTCCAAAAAGTAAGCTCACCTACCTAAATCGGCTGGAGAAGAACACCACGAGTTGGCCAGCACCTCCACAAATTCTGATTGCTACTGTCCGAAAAATCTTTAACCCAAATGATAATAATCCCCTGAGTGCTAACTGTGATTTGGTAGGGTGGTTTTATGGTTTAATGCCCGTGAATGTTACTTTGTGATTATTGTTCATTGCATTAGACAAGGCTCAGAGAAAAGAAAAACACCCAAAGGTCAGCAGTGAGACAGAAAACTGTCTGAGAAGTCCAAGTCCTCATGAAAATGATTATGTCTGACCTTCACCACCTCCACACGGCGTCTCTGGATGGAGCGCTTAAGAAAATGACTGGCAGATTTGTGACGACTGTCTTCAGCAATCACTTAAAAATTTAGCCCGTTCCACAAAGGGATTACAGAAGTAAACCATACCGGCAGAAAGTCCGAGTGTTCAAGCACACACACATAAACCCGATCGGTTTTCATGGTCGCGCGCGCTGTAGAGCGCATGCAGCAAGAATTGGGAAGAGGGGTATTTGCAAAGAAAAATGAGGAAAAGACAGGTTTTCAGAGGTTTCTACATATAAAGCACTAGGTGTTGCGCTGATGAGCGCACGGGCGGGGGGGCCCATCCCCATCTGAGCTTTTCTGCCCCCTCATCCTTTCCTCCGAAAAGCAATGACACACCCGCACCCCGACAGAAGGCAAGAACACCCCATTTTAGCAGCCCCCACCACCCTGCCAAAGTGCCAGCTGCCGAGCGAGGATCTTGCCGGTGGCAAGTCGTGTCCCGTCCGTGTCCCCCCCCAACCCCCCCCGCCTCCACCTCCCATTTCTTTAACCTCTTCCTTGCCTTGGCTCTCGGCTGACCGGGACCAAACCCTAATCCCCCCCTTCCCGTGCCCGGCCGTTCCCTTTGCGGGGGTGGGAGGCGGCAACGCTGCCCCCCCCGAGGCTGGAGGCGGGCAGGGGAGGTGCGGGCGGGCCGGGCCGGGCTGGGGCTCCCCCCCACCCCCGTCCCCCCAGCCCCGTCCCCGCCATCCCCAGGTGCCGCCCGGAGAAGCGCGGAGGTGCCGCTGGCTCCCGGCTCTCGCTGGAGGGGCGTCGGATCGGGCAGGTGCGAACCGCCGAGCGGGACCGGGGGCTGGGGGCGGCTCGGTTTCCCCCCCCACACACATACACCATCCCTCTCCCAACCTCGGGGGAGGGGGGGAAAGGCGGGCAGAGGTTTGGGGAGGTGCGGGGGGGGGGTTCGTTGCCATGGCTCCCTGCAAGCTCTGCCGGAGGAGATAGTGATGCCAGTCACGGAGGGACCCCTCTTCCTTCTCGTGGGTGTGGACCTGGGTTCGGGGTGGTTGGGCTCCCCCCCCACCCCCCCCCGCCTCCTCTTTTTTTTTTTTTTTTTTTTTTTCCGGGGTGGAGCCATTAATTTGGAAAGCCGGGACGGGGCTGCGGACACGCTGCGACCCGCAGGTCCGGCCATCATCCCCCCCTTACCGCCCTGCGAGCTGCCGGCTCTGCCCGCGCAGGGCTCAAGGTAACGCCGGGGGGGTCACACTGGGCTGGGGGGGGTCCCGGTCCCGGTCCCCATCCCGA
Organism: Harpia harpyja; assembly: GCF_026419915.1. NCBI lineage: Eukaryota > Metazoa > Chordata > Aves > Accipitriformes > Accipitridae > Harpia > Harpia harpyja. The sequence goes on from NC_068969.1 coordinate 21,424,028, forward strand.
TCCCCATCCCCTTTCGGGGCTGCCGGGTGGCGGAGAGCGCTGGGACCGCGGGTGCCCAGCCGCGGGGCTGCCCCTGCCGCCGCCTCCTCTCGCCCTGCCTTTTCCACCAAAAGCCTCTTTAATAATAATAATAACAATAATAATAATTATTATTATTATTATTATTTTAATCTCTTTTTCCTCCTCCTTGTACGCTCGGGCTCCCCCGTCCCGGCGCGGCGGGGCGGAGGAGCCGCTGCCCCGGGGAAAGTTTGCGGGAGGGTGCGGAGCGGTGCGGAGCGGTGCGGAGCCCGGGGGAGGTGGGGGGTGGGTGAGGGAGGCTGGATGCGGAGAATGGGGGGGGGGGGGAATTGGGGAGGGGGTCCGGGGAGGTCAAAAGCACGGTGGCAGTGGGCTGGGGGCTGGCGCGCTCGGTCTCGTGTGGTTTTAGGTGGGTTCAAGTTTGCAAGCCTGGATGTCAGGCGTCTGTGGCAAAACGCTTCTCCTTTCCTTCACTAGTGATTTTGGAGAGTATTTTATTTTTTTTTCCTGTAATACCTAAATAATTAGAAAAGTACTCCCCCCCCCCCCCCCTTGTTTTTTTCCCCTGGGGAAGTGATGTGATTGTGTTGCGCTCCAGGAGAGCTGTAAGAATCTTTAAACCTCAGTGTTGTGTGCTGTGTGTTATTAATTTGTGTTGCACGATCAGAGCATCAGTGGTCTCGGCTAGGTTTAGGTCTTCATAATGCAAGGAGGTTCTGTTTTCTAACGGTCGGACACAGTAAATGGAAATAGACTTTTCATCTATCGCTTCTATGACTAATATTACTTTGCCTCTTATTTTGGGGTAGAAAGGAGCTAAACTATGATATTTTGGATAACATACAGGTATTCAGCCATAACTCAACAGATAGAAAGCAAGTGAATTCATTCTCGGCACTACCTAGGAATAGTTTTGCTTGAAACATGTTTTGGAAAATTTCACCAGAGACCTGACAGGTGGTATTTTTGTTTGATTGTCAAGGGTTCATTTGATGCGACTGAGTTAAATACATGTTATGTAGCTCTCCCAAACACCATTCCAAAAGCAATAAATAATAAATATTATGAGTTTAGTTACAGGCCTGAGGAAAGGAGATGGGGGAAAAACCTGCACCTTAAAATGAATGTGTAATTTTTGCCCATTCGTGAACACACATGCAACGTTGCCTTGTCGGAGCTGTGCATGTGATCCTTTGCCCATTGCTTCCCGTGATGCTCTGATTGGCTTTTACTGGCGTGAAGTATTAGAGTGCTCGACTACTGCTGCGTGAACACTTTTCTGTTGCTTAAAAGTAAGGAATTTTCTTTGTCTTTCCAAAACATAAAACCAAACCAAAACCCACCTCTCCCAATGAGTCATTAAAAAATTAGAAAGTTCTTGTTAGCCAGTTTCTGTGGTCCTTACTTAGGCTGAACATCTGCTGTCAGTAGAGTCTGGCTTACAGAAGAACTACAAGACTAGATTATGTTACATTAACATGAAATGCAAAAGATAAGATACCACCAAGGTTTGCAGGAGGTAATGGAGTTCCTTCAGGAATATTGCACAATATATGTAAAAGTATCATGAAATATCTTTAGTAGAAAAAAACCTGTCAGCAATCCAAGAGTTGTAGAAGTTTTGCCATATGCAACACACAGCTTTTAAACCAGTTCGTTCTCTAAACTCTTGCAATTTATTATTGATTTTTATCAAAATAGGAATAAAATGAATTTTGAATCTGAGGCTGAAATGAAGAGACCGTACTTCAGCTATATACTCTTTGATTACTTTTAACTCACTGTCAGTGTGAGTGAATGTAATTATTATGGGCATTTAGTATGTGTTACTTCAGTCATTAATGAATGAAAATACAACAGTCCACTTCTTTATCCCAAGAAACCCAGCAGATAAGCCTTCATTTAAATGAAAGATTACGTTATTCACGACATGTATGTGTACCTCCAGTGGCTTGGATTGTAGCCATCTTGTTTGCCAATAAAAATACACTTTATCACTTAAGTTTAGAAGGAAAAATGAAGAAAAAAAAAAAAGTAGCTGTACGTTACATAAAACGATGTTGTGGACAGTTGCTTCTGTGATAAGGAAGGATCTGCTCCTTTCCCCAGTGGGAGAGGACGGGGACTACTTTAAACACTACTAATTAGTTCAGTTTATCTTGCATGCGTTACAATGCTGTAGTTAGTTAATTATAGCTTTTCCCATTACCAGTATGTTAAGAATAATGAATTAACATATCACACAGATCAAAAGAACATCTACAAAGTTTATCTTGGAGGAAAGAAAGTGTTATTGTGTGGCAGGAAGTCCCCATGGCTTTCCCAAGGCACAGATTTGTTGGAATTCCTGAGCTGGTGCTTCAGCGCCTGATGAATGACTTGAATTGATCACAAACAAGTGACACTGGAGCTCTTGGTTGCTTAGCAACCCACCAAGATGCCACAATTTCTTTTTGGTATATTTGTCCAGGAAAGTAGAAATTCTGTCTTGTTAAAGATCCCTTTTTTTTTTTTTTTTTTGCTAGCACAAAGCCCACCTTATAACAACCTCAGATTATGTATAATTAAAATTGATGCCTCAGTACAGGGTCTGGGGAGCAGCATGGGTGTGAAGAAAAGAGCAGGAATCTTACCTGTAAACCATATTATTCTGGTGGTGATGTCCTCAGTGTTTTATAACAAGTTTCAATTGCCCTTTCTCGGTTAGACTGCTGTTCAAAAACCAAAATAATTAGTGGGACAAGTAAGTCTTAACAAAGACAGTCATCTACCAAATGCTTTTTGAACAGATCCCCTCATGCTGTCTCGAGATGTGAGATCCTGCAAGGTCTTGTGGCGTTACCCCATGCTCCATTATGAGTAAATCAAATGCAAGATGGAGCATGCGGTTTGATTGTTGTCCGAATTATGTCAGGGCAGTCTGGCCCATCCTACAGCCCATATGGCTGGAGATCTCTGCTAGGTTGTCCTGGCAGAAGACACTGGTTTCTTAACAGAGCGATTTTGTGTAAGGAAATAACAGATTTAGTACTCAAAGAGCAGAAGGAAGATAAATGTTATCATGGTTCTGTATACCCAAAGTACTAATATTGGCTTTAACCAGGTTGCAGCATCCTACATGCACTTCATACATGTGGAATTATATTTTTATGTCAGTGAACACTTTATTGTTACCCCTGGGTCCATGTACGCTGGCACCTTAGTTCTGGAGTGCACGTTGGAAGGGAATCTTGCAGTTGTCCCATCCCCACCTACTGTGCTTTGGTTTGCGTTATGGGGAGACCGCACAAACCGGATTAATTTCGGATGAACCTAAGCCAGAATATCTGTTTCAGGAGTTTATTTTGTGCACTTCAGCTGCTAATGGGTTTTTCATCCGTGGCCTCCTGCCTAGAGCTGAAGCGAAGCCTTTGCAATGTGCGTGGGTGGATTTGGGGTTCCCAGCACCGTTTTGCTCTACTCATCTATGCCCTTCTGAGCTCTGCTACTTGCTAATACAGACATAGCGTTTTCCTTCTAAAATCATAACTAAGAAAAAGCATACTAGGGCTAGGAGAACTGCAGGCTGTCACGGCATTTAATTTACTCAGATAGTAGTTGGCATTCTGGAAGATTTCTTTCTCCCTCTTGGTGAGAAGAAGGAATCGAGGTATTTCTCTTCTTTCCTAGACAAAGAGCTTGGGTATTGCATGATTTACTGGTGTATTGGACTAGAAGGGGATGTTGTAGCAGTGCCCGTAGTAACTGCTGCCATTTGTGGACCACAGCGAACTAAATCTCAACTCGTTGTCAATATTCCTAGGCTAAGATTATTATAGTTCATAATCTGTGTACTTGTAATTGCCCTTCTAGGCTTAGATAGATTTAGGTACATGTGAGCTTGTTTGATTTTGTTGTGGGGTTTTTTTGCTGTTGTTTCTATGCAACAAAGTCAATGCCCAAAACTCAAGGTTGTGTTTGTTGTTGGGGTTTTTTTTTCACAGCTAATCTCCTTGTATCTGTTTTACGCATTGATTTCTCTAAGAGCATTTGCATACCCAAATGCTGATTAGTGATTGCCTCTGCATTATAAATCGATGAAGGTACACGGTAATATTTGGCATCTCAAGTTTCTCCTCCCAGAGTGTCCAGGCACCCTGTGTGAAACGCAGAGTGTGGAGCTGTGACAGCCGTTGTGATGTGTTATTTTCTGAGGTTGCAGCGTTCCCTAGCGGATGTTTCCTTCTTCCTTCATTACACCTGAATGTATAAAACTCCAAAAAAGGCAGATGGAAAACAGTTTATCATTAAAATTAGTGTTTATTTTTACAGCTGAACTAGTGTTAGTTGTTTCGAGTGTGACCTCCAGGCGCAGATCCTGCTCCATGCAAGAAGGACAAGATTTATGTTGCTTTCTTCATTAGGACTTTTAAGTCTTCATAATTTCTTTTGAGCCTTGCTAGCCCTCTCTTTTATCCATTTATCAAGAAAATTGCTAATTTCTCTTTTCAGGTGTTTTTCTCCTTTTGCTGAGTCAGCAACAAGATGGTATGAAATTAGAGGTGTGGTGGGGACATGACTCGGGTTAAGGAGGGTGAAGGGGCGACTGGGGAGGACAGGGATGAGCCTGCTTGGATTCATCCTCATCTTTGCTCCTGTTCTGCCGCACAGAAGAAATAGAGATGTCTGGATTCAAGCCTGAGCAGCTGGGGGAGAAGGAGCTAATGGTCGAGCCTGGGCAGGGTTGTTTCTGTAAGAGTGCAGCTTTTGAGGATATTTTTAACAGATGGTTCCCAGTCTGGCTGTAATAGCCGGTCTGTCAGCCAGGCTGAGCTGCCTCGGGGACAGCCCCACACCGAGCTCCCAACAGGTAATCTCCAAACAACCGCTGTCGCTGTGGCAAAAACCGGAGCTTCTCGTAGTGTCCCCGTTTCATCCTCTCCACATTTGCGATCGAGGAGGTGGGCAAAGCTGAACTTTGTGTACTGGCTGTGGACTTTTTCCCCTGGGCTGCCCCAGTGCAGCAGCAAGATGTGCACCGGTGGCCTTCGCATCGCTCTGCGAATGATCTTGCTCCTCAGCCCGGACCCCACCTGGGCTGCTCTCGCCTGCCCAGCGATGCTCCTGCCTCCTTCTCCTCCTCCTCCTCCTCCTCCTTGTCGTCCTCCTGCTCCTCTTCCTCACAGGAGCGTGGAAGGCAGCACGTGGGTTGTGCCTTCACAAGTTCTTGTGGCTGCTGGTCTTTTTTTAGAGGTGGAGAGGGCTGTAACTTTAAAGGTGGGATGAACCCATGTCTGAAGGTCTGTTATGGCTGGGAAGTCTCAGCGCCCTCGTGAATAGAAAGTTTAACTGTAAACAAGCCAAGTAGCGAAAGCCCAAGACTCCAGTTCCAAAGAATCGTATCTAAACATTTCAGTGAGCCAAAGTCCTCCTGCCTTTCAATATAGCTTAGTCAGGGGACTTCAGTACTTTTAAAAATCTCATTTCAAGTGTCTCCATTTTTTTGGGAGACCCTAGAGACAACTGTGAAAGGTTGGCAGTTGCTATTCAGGACAGCCTCCCGGCTGAAATTAATTGGCTAGGCAGTAATGGCCTAAGAGGAATAGGAAAAAATAAATTGCAGAATCGGGCCCATCCACCTTTCAGTCTGCATATCCTTTGGTGACTTTTCGAGTGTGACACAACCAATTCCCTGTCAGCCTTTTCCGCTGGCTGACACAGAAGAGGTGGCTTTGAATGCTGCCTGCTGTGCTTGTATGGCACTTGAAAGGAAGCGAGGGCTGCCTTTAAGGGGTGTATTCCCACAGCTTTAAAGTATATTTGAAAAATGCATCGTTCAGTTATGTTGTGTGTGTTACAGTATTAAAACTGATGGAAACCTGGAACAACGTTTCAGTAAAAAATGGCTGGTGCCATTGCTGTATCCCCAGTGCCTGAAATAAAATTAGTCTTGATGAAAGATTGCTTTGCTTATAGGAAAAGTAAAATTATTATTCCGGGGCAGATTTTTTTCTGTTAGAAAATACCATAACAATGCTTTCAGCTAACAGTAGTGATTAACTCTATGGCTTTTTTTCTTTTTAGACATACTCACAGAATACACCTTTTTTTTTTTTTTTTTTTTTTTTCCCAGTTTACTGAAATCAGAGACTTGTTAATGATAAGAGATTGTCTGTAGGTTTTGAAGCACCTACATTTTTTTTCCAAGAGTGATCTCATAGCCCAGTGTGTTTGGTCGGTCACATCACTAAAATCCTTCCCTCTGCAGTACTGGGGTGGTTTGTGTTGGTTGATACAGGTCTGTGTGCATGTTTGCACCCATGCCTGTCTGCCTAATTTTGTTGGGTTTACTACTTCGTAGGCAAAATACTCTAAACCACAATATGTTTGCTGATTTCAGTGGAAGTATTAACTCAAACTGGGGCTATTGCTCAGGTGTGTTACTAGATAAGGGCCCTGTGCTTTATTTTCCATAGGTTATTCTTTCATATTACTCCACCGACGACTTTGTTCTAGTAAAATTTCATTGTAGGAAATGGATTTTAGAGGATTTCTATTTTGACCTGATATGAGTCAGAGAAGGTCCCATCTGATCTTCTTGGTCATGAGGCAGTTTTACAGCTGAATAAACTGTATTCAGTGCTTACTTTGTACGAGTTCTGCTGAAGCATCAGTCAAAACTGTAGCTATTTTGGTAATTAAAATCCCAAATCCTTTGAGATAAATATTCCTTTTGTTACATTTGAGCAGAAGAAAATAACACAGAACTGAACTACTAGTATCTGCAAGTACGAATGGAAGATTTTATTTAATATATTTTTAGGTAAGTAATAAACCCGATACACTGTGATGACTTCCAGGATTAATATTGCACATGAAAACCACTGGTGAAGTCATGGCGCCACTGAAATAGATGGTCAAACTCCCACTGACCTCAGCAGAGTCAGGTTTTTGTCCCAGGAGTGATGAAAATCTAATTTACAACCTAACCAGTTTGAGAAATAGGCATAATGGCTCAGGTCCTTGACTGATACAAATTACCGTGGTTCAGCTGAGGATGATTGAGTTACACTGACTTACGCCATCTGGGCTTCTGGAGAATCATGGCCGATGTCCGCATGGGCTTGTCGTGCCCATCAGTGAGCACGCTGTAACAGGCTGCGCGCTCGGGCTCGCTGCAAACACACGGGTTGGGAGCTTTATAATGGTGTCTCCTATCAAGTGGTGTGTTCTTGTCTCATATTTTGATGGAAACAAATAACCAGGAAACAGTAATGAATATTCCTGTTTTCCGACTCGTACAAATTACAAATGTCATACTGTAAGCTATATGGAGTAACAGTGATTAAAGGACTGTCCCAGCTGTACAAAGCTAAAGCATACCTACTTCATTAAATTTACAGGCTTACCACTGAAATCCACAGTAATTGCTCAGGGTTTACTACCTGCATGACAAATGCACCTTTCTGTTATTGACTGTATGAGGTTTGACTTAAGCTTTCAGCTAAATCTGGGACTTTTATTATCTCTGATTATCGTGTTGAATTGCAGCATCCCTGCTGTCTGTGTCTGCGCGGCACTCCACCGGTGATTTTTGCCCACCCTGCTTTTCGGCTAATACCTGCCCAGACGGTGCCTGCCTGCTGGGAAACGCTCGGCCTCACCTTTTCAGCTTCGTGTTACGTCCCAGGGAACTGCTGAAAATTGAGAGCTGTTTGAGTTGTATTGTGGTACAGAGCTTTATTAAAGGTAAAGTGCAGTTAAGTGTGGTGGCACCAGAAAGTAATACAGCTGGTCTGGTTGTGCAGCCCCTAAAGAAAAGGAAGTTTCTCCCATTTACTTCCACCTGTGCAGGATCCTACCTTTTGGAGCATTGTAACTAATTATCCTGCCAGTGCAGCAAATTCTCACTGTCAGCCATTCCCCCTGTCAGACATCACTGTGCAGTGAAACCTCACATAATTCCGACTGCATAGCAAGATGAAAATTTCACCTTTGGTGCATAAGAAATATGCCTCAGCGTTTATTTTAAAAAAAAAAAACAAACCACCAAAAAACCCAACAGGCAACAAACGTCAAGGGCTATTCAGAAACCTTATCATGTATATCACAAAAAAAAAATTGGAATAATCTTTGTATTCAGCTGATAAGCAGCATTCTCCATACAAACCTCTTCCACTGTCATCCTCCAAAATGTATGCTAAGCTTGTCTGTGCACAAAGCTCCTTGTCATGGGTGGTGGTTGGACCAAATCTTTTATCCTTACATAGGATAGGATATAGGCAGGAGCGCTACATATCTGCAGTGTTAATTATATAATGCACTCACGGAAAAGGATAACTTATGCAAACTTTCGAAGCTCAGGCAATAGCAATCCATGTAACCGTTTAGAGCTTTATGTATTTTATAATCTCCAAACCCAAATGTCCCTGGAGAGGGAATGCGCCCTTAAAAATTTTAGGACTTTAAATTAAGTGAATTTAAACTAACTGATTTGCATACCTTTTTTCTTTGTTCTGCCTGAATGAGATATTACTTCAGTAATTGAACTGTAACTTTGCTACAGGTAAATAATGTAAGACAGCTTATATTCCAAATGCTTGAACGCATTAGGGTTGTGTGGTGCTAATCCGGCAATTTGCAGCCCCCCTTTGAGAGAAGATGGTGTCCAGTCCACTTAGGATCACTGAGCCTTGGGCTGGCGCTTGAAAGTTCAATTAACGTGTGGTGCTAAGTGTGCTTCTCGAACAGGGACTCGAAAGGATGCTGTGGGGTAATGAAACAGGCATCCCTGGGAAAAAACCTCTTACTGAGTTAATATCATGGAGATAGGCCAAAGCTGAATTCTCCTAAACCCCAAATTTTACAGCTAAAACGTAACACTGAAGCCTCTGAAACAGCTTTCATGAGCAGGCTGTGGTGATAGCCTTTGTGGTCTGTCTTGTTCTCAGCAGCTGGATTTGGCATCTCCGTACCTGTGCGACAGATAAACCGGGATGGGCGGACAGAACTGGTGGTGGGAGGGAGAGGCAGGACTGATCAAAGGGATAATATGCCTATTGGAAAAAGTCTGGCTTACTATCTTTGGGAAAGATAGGGTGATATATCATAGAAGGATGACGAAGTATTTTGGGCTCCGTTATCCTACGTATCTTGGTGTTCTGCGGGAATACCGGAGGAGCCCATGTACAGAGAGGGAAAGCAGAAGGAGGTGGGGGATGATTGCCTGGGGAGCTTGGCACCAATCCCAGAAAAAAAATGGATAAGTTAATAGAGGACTGAATTAATATAGAGTTAAAGAATAGAGAGATAATTAAGGCCAGTCACCATGGCTTTCTGAAAAGGGATCCTATTCCTGATGGGGTTATGGGTTTGATAGATACAGGTAACTAAGCGTTGTGGCAGTTTTCTAGATTCGGTATCTGATGAAATCTCAGTTAAAAACAAACAAACCCAACAAAGTTAGTATGTAGAATTAGTAGCAGTCTTGCTTAATGGATTAAGATTTAGCTAACAGAGCTGAAAAGGTATTTCTCCGTGAGGATTATGCATTGGAAGATGTGTGGATTTAGTGCAGTTTTGCAAGAATGAGAACTAGTCCTGAAACTGGTTAACATCTCTATCAATAATCTGGACACAAAAATTAAATGACTGCTGCCAAAGTTGTGGATAAGGCAATATCAGTAGTGTGGAAATAATAAGTTATATGGAGCAGACTGACGGGCTGGCAAGATGTTGCCTCTTCTCCTGTCCTCCCAACAGTCTGTGCCTTAACCAATGCACTTGGAAGAGGGTATCCTTGAGAAGAGTTACTGTGAAAGGGCATGGGGGGGTCACAGCGGACAAAGAAAGGAAGATGACTTCCCAGCGGGATGCTATGGCTGAAGGACTAGAGGGCTCCTTTGACACAGGGTTTTTATCTGAGTGCATGAGAATGCTGGAAAGCTATGGCCACTTCTGGTGTCAACAGCTGAAAAAAGAGTTTACAAAACTGAAGAATCAAGAAAATAACCACAATATTGATTTGAAGAGTGGAGAAAATTCCCTGCAGTGAGAGATTTAGAGAGCTCAATCTGCTTAGCTCATCAAAAAGAGGATTGAGAGGGGACTTGATTACGGGGACAAGCATTTTCATGGGGAAAGCCTATCCAGCTTTTTAATCAAGAAGAGAAAAGAAAAATAAGATCCAATAGCTGGAAGCTGGAGCCAGACAATTTTAAATTAGACATTAAACACAATTTTTTATCTGTGATTAACCACTGGAATGAACTACGATGTGTTCAAATTGAGACCGGATACCTTCTGTGATATGATCAGTGAAACACAAGTTACTGGATATGATTTGCAGGCGATAGGGAAAAGCATAGCAGCCTGTGACGTATAGAAGGGTGCAAAGGCCTTAAAATCTGTGAGCATTGAAAGGGTAATCAAAGGAAGAAGATAAGAAAAAGGAGGAACGTACGTGAAAAGCACAAAAAGGAGAAATAGAAGCACCAAAAGGGCAAAGAAAGGAATTTCATCCGGAGAAGGAGCTTCTGTTTCTAAATATGGGAGCATATGTTTCAGCAAAGTGAGTTTTGGCATTGGGAACACCTTGAGTGTTGGCAGAGCTGGAGTCATCTGTTTCATAGTCAAAACAGCAATTTTGGATTCTACGCTTTGTTAATGATGATGAAGGAACCTCCTATTTGTGGTTTGGGCTTTTGGCAGCATCGGCTCCCTGTTCTGCTGCTGTGAGAGAAGACAGCGCAATCAACTTTGCTTAGACGTGATGGAGCCGAGGGCTATATCCCACCGCAAGAGCCGTGCCGCATTCCCCAGAAGCGAAGGGCATGTCATGTAACGCCTGGGCTATGGCACGATTTACCTTCTCAGCGGCGGGCTGTCACTGGGGTCTCTTGTGTGCCCTTCGCTTTATTGACATCAGTGTTATACATACAAGTTTTAAAAGAAATCGTGAACCCTATATTTATACCATTACAAACAAATTTTTGGGAAATCCAGCAGGGAAACCTATGTGGTCTTGTCTGCTTTTGATGAGTACTGTCTGTGTGTGTGTTTGTCGTCTTGAAATAGTTTCACCACATCAGTGACTGTATCTTCTTTTTTCAAAGAAGAAACATACCGTATTTCAAGTGCTTACAGTGCCTAATAACCACGTAATCATTAATTTAAATGTAATATTGTGTTTCTTTGGTGGGGAAGTGCAGTGGTTCAGTCAAGGTCATGGCCCAGGTGAATTTGCTGCTGGGTTTTTTTGTGTGGATCTCCAGTTATCATGGAAGTGAAACAGATGCCTTAAGGACTGTAAGTCACTTTACTATTGTGGAAGCCTTTTAGCCAGGACTGAAAATCACTTTTCCAGAAACATTTTCAAAAGCGCTGTCTTATGTCCACAGTAGAGAATACTACTGTAATTGTTATGGGGAGAGAAATAACTCGCGTGTTATTTTTTACAACTCCATCACAAAGCCTTTACCTTGGTTTAGCAACGTTTCCTGTATTGGTTTTGGATTTGAAGAGAGCAGTTATTTCAGGATCTTTACAATGGAAATTTGCAATGTGTTTCCTTTGGACTGTTTAACAGAAACATTTGTGACCAATTAAAGCACCCAATTACCTGCACCTCTTCATGGGTCAACTATTTCTACCTCATACGGCCATAGACATTTTACATTGCCAGCAATACTGCACAGCAGTTTTCTGACTTCTGGGCTGGAGTTGGGTATTTTCAGGACTGCGCTAGAACCTGGGCTTATTATGGTAATATTCTCCTTGGAACTAGGAAGACTGACAAATTATAATAAACTGTTTTCTTGTGGAAGAAAAAAATCATGCAAAAATGTCAGCATTACCTGTAATAATTGACTAACTGGACAGTAATTATTCTAAAATACTGTTGGAAGTATGTTGACCTTGATGATCATTTTCTTTCTCAATGGACAGCTGAATAATTGTCTTTGCCTAAGGATTCCCTAGAAGCTGTTCTCAAATCAGAGCAGCACTTCAGCATTTAACTAACGACATTGTGACATCCATTAGGAACGCAGAGAGGTAGGAATTACCCTATTCAATCCGATTAAAGATCCAATTAACTTAGAATCCTATCTCTGTTAGTAACTAATGCTAGATGACTCAACACCCTGGGAAAAAAAAAAAAAACAAACCACCAAAAAAACCAACCCCAAACCTTCCTCCCTCCTCCCCTGAACTCTCATTATCACAATTAAAGAACAAAATGTCTCTGAAAGACTTTTTTTTCTTTTTTTTTTTTTTTTTTTTTTTCTTCTTACCAAGCACTTACTGCTTGGCTTCCATCCTGAAACATGAGATCAATAGCCCTTATAAATTCTTATCCTGGCTTGTGAAAGTATTATTATTAGCACTTTAAACATCTAATCATTCTCCTAATCATTATGCCCTTTGTATCAATAACATTTTTGTGTCGGAGAGTTCACAAAGTTAATTATTGTGATTTTCTTTCCCGTTTTAAATTTGCTGTCTCTTAATTCCGGTGTGATCATGAAAGTGACTGACCTTGTTTCACCTGTTTTCATAAATACTTATGTCTGTCATGTTCATTCCTTGAAACACTTCATCTGTGCATGAAATACTGATAATTCTTTTCATTCCTTTCTTAAAGGGACCTTTATTTTCCTTATTTTTGACCCATTTAGTTGTTTCTATTTCTGTAATTTTTGAATGCCCTTCGAATGCAGTTATACTTAGTGTCAAAGGTAAGAATTTATTAGCAACACATCTAAATTGCTAATCTTGCACCATACTTATTTTAGGTCCTTGCTGATACATTCTGTACAGAACCTCCCATTTCAGTTGCATCTTGACCACCTTGGTCTGCTGAGCAGATGCTTTCTGTTGAAGTGATTTTTCCTTTTTTGTAGAAAGAAAACAATCCAATAGAAACACTATTCTCTTTCAGCCTTCCTAAGGCCAGGGGCTATTTGGTGAATTTAACTTTGGTTAAATAAAATGAAACAAATCTATTACGACCCTCTAAGAAAGTCTCATGTTTTAGATCATAGGCCCTTTCTAAATATAGGGATCGGAAATTAATGTCTCCCTGGATTGATTATTCTGTAACTGCCTCCTGCAAGGTTTTTCACAGTTTCCTTTGAACTGAGTGTCCTGGCCATTTCTTAAGAGATAGTAGTTTGAGTGGATAAAGTGTTAAGATGATACACTATAAGGGGTGTGTATATATATATATATATATACACACACACAATTAGTTACATTGTGTGTTTAGTTAAACTATATATGTATTTTTTTGCACAGAATTATTGAACCATCATGGCAGTTCATGGAAAAAGAAGATCATTTGGTATTTTTATATATATATATAGCATTTTTTTTTTTTTTTCTAAACCATTTTGTGCAACAGGCAATAGCTTTTGCCTTGGGCTTTTGAATCTGATATTGCTTTATCTTCCGTGAAAATAACCAGAGTACTAGCAACAGCTGATGTGACTGAAAGGGAAACAAACAAAAGTGAACCAGCTCAATATGGAGCATATCAAATTTTTAGATTTATTCCAGAGACATGAATTTTGAAACTTGAAATTACACACTTATAATGTATATGTTTGCATGAGCATACACACACGAGTGCACATATACCTTCTATTTATAAAGATATGTGTGCAATTCAGATCTTTGTCTTGTGCAGGCACATGAGAAGTGCCTGAAAGCTCGTATGCTAATGTTTATTGGTTCCTAATATTTAACAGTTAGGTCTTACCACAGCTATGGAGAAGTGATTCAGATTCCTTCTATTTTGGGGTATTGCTTTTATTTAGGTGCTGCTCTCTGTAGAAGAACATCTTTCTGTCTTTGGCTGCAGACACTTGCTGTGGCAGATGTTATGACTCAGAACAGACAAGAAGATTCAGATTTTATTTTTTTAATTTTTTTTTTTTCATAAGTGACTTGCCCCCAGGCATGTTTTGACAGGGAGGATATCATTTCAAATTAAATGTGAATGTGGAGGCTTTCCAAAGCTACAAATTGCAGAGATTTCTCAGCGTGACTCAAAGAAAAAAAAAAAAAAAAGTGTTGTGCATGCTGATCACTTGCTGTGGTGGGAGGGTGCTGCTGTGGTGTAGCTCTGCTACTGAAACCCATGGTTATTGCCTTGTTACAGATTTGGACACGAGAGGCAGTGTCCATGAGTGAGCTGCTTTGACTTTGTTCCTTTAATAACCATTTTCCTCTGTAAACTACATAAAGGCCAACACGGCAGAGCTGTTTTTTCCCTGCTACCTTCAGGTAGGCTGGGACGGTGACTGGAGGTTTAAAATCTCATTTCCCCTACTTGTTTTAAATGGTCAGGTGAATCTCTAGTATCAGTGAGCAGAAGATATTTTTAAGATGACAAAGAATTTGGTCTGAAAGCGGGCAATCCAGAGGATGCTTTCTGCCAAAGACTGCCAGAGGGCCATGAAGGGCTTTTTGTCTGTACCAGGATGATTGTTTTTCCCTCTTTGAATAGGGAGAGGTGCAATGAGGAGAGGAATTCCTTGTTAATTGTGGGTTGTTTTGGGGGTTTTCAGGAAAATTAATGGAGGGAACATCTGTAGTTGTGAATACCATCTTATGAGCTGTTGGTGTCTGTGATCCGTGTGTCTTTCGAAGTAAGACACCTTAATGCTCCAGATCTCTAACATTTTAAAGTTTTTCCCATGTTTGCGAGCAGAACTTTTTCTTGCTAATGAAACAAAGCAAAGAGAACCGCCCTGTTCCTTGCCTAAATCTCCAGATCTATGGCACAGCCATAACGAAGGTCAGATTTGCATTGTTTGAAGCTGGTACTCTTTGCGCTTGTTCTGGCTTTCCGAGGATATTATGTCTTCTCAGAGTTTGTCTTTCATTCTTCCCACCTTTGTTCTCTTGTTCACCTTTTGTTCCAGCTTTTGACCTGTTTCATCTCGCTCTCTGCTTCTCCTTCTTCAGTTTTCCTCACCCCACCACTGCTGGGTCTTGGGCACGTGGCGTACTCGGCACGTGGGCTGTTTCTGCAGCCTCTGGGACAACCCTGACCACGGCGTTTCGGTGTTAACATGGTGTCAGGAAAAGGAACGATGCTGATCAAGGACCGCTTTCATCAGCGTGCGACTTCAGCTGGGATCTGTTAATTTATGCTTCTCTCGGAAATCAGCGGAAATTTGTATGCAGGCAGGATCTGGCCCTCTGCCTTGGCTGCGTCAGCCCCAAGGTCTGTAGCATCTTACCGTCCCTTTAGGGAGATGTGGACATGAGCTTCCTTTGTGTCGCCGTGTTCGCAAGGTTTTTCCTTCTGTGCTGAGGGTACAGCGTAGGAAAGGAACGAGAGCGAACTCTGATAGCTTTAACCCATAATAAATCTGATGTCCTCGGGGAGAAGAGAGATTAAAGAGCCAAAATTCTCTAGGAGATTGTCAGTTGGCTAATGATGATAGTAGCCTATGGCAGTCAGGGATGATATGGCTGATACTTAGCAGGGGTTGTGAACCAATTAGTCTGCTCAACAAAATACTTGGTCCATTGGGTGCAAATGTTAAGAATATTTATAGGGCTGGCTATGGAGTCAGCTAATCAAAACTGGAGAAAGCTACTTAAGAGGCTGTCCCACGCTCTACAGAGGCCCTGAGATTACACAGCTGACCGATAAACAAATGTTTCCCCATCTAAATATAGGACTCAAAGATTATATGTGAACTCTTTTTCAGTTTCCTGGCACTGTAAAATCAATTAGGGACGCTTAAAACTTGCTAGAATCTGCTTCCCTGTGGAGACCTGACTTCAGCAGTGGCTGTCCATAGGTGATCTCCTGCAGGTTGGCTTTTGGTGTGCCTCGGATGGGGCAGGTAGGAGCCCAGTTCCATGCTGGGAGAGGATGTCACATAAGCTGGCCCAGGTAAAATGGCAGCAGCACAGTAATAATTCAGCATACGCTAGTGTGTTGGTTTGCATTCATTAACTGCTTAAGCTCTGAGTATTCCTATTGACTTCTTTACCCATTAACTCTTTAACCTACTAACTTTCTGAAGTATGAAACTATTGCAAATCCACATTAGTATCACAGCCTGGTCCATTATATGAGTAATGTCCGGTCCATTATACTAGGGATGTATAGAGCTGGTACTTACATAAGTCCTAATAGTACAGTTGGAGAAGAAATGCAGTAATTCATCTAAATTTACAGGGTGGCTTAAACATTTATAAGGGTTTATTTGTTGGCTTGTTTATTCATTTGCACTTCATGTTAAGTGCAGTTAGTAAAATAATTTTTCATGTTTTTTGCCCCTCTAATCTAAGGCATCACTTAGCAGAACCACTTCTGTTAAACAGAGAATACAATGAGAAAAATCCACAGGCTTCACTGGAAAAGCTTTTTGAAACCGGAGAATATTGATTCCTCAGATTTAAGACATAAATGGGGTTATACATGTTTTTTACAGAGAATCTGCAAACAGAAGAATAGCTTCTAACCCTGCTACTAAGCTTCCGATCAAAATATTCTGCCTTGCTATTTTACAGCTGTTATTTTACAGCAAGCAATCAGTTTGAAATACAGCCATTTTGAATTTGGAGCTGAAGGTGGTTTCCTCCAGTACTTATTTGAAAAATCAAATGTTAAACTGGGGCATTTATTGTATTTGGCAAGCTCTACATTAGGTCTTTACTTATAGAAAAATAATATATTAATAAAAACCAGGTTGCAGATTGTTCTGGTAAGCACTGTGTGGTTTTATATATTTTTTATTATTATTATGGTTTTTTACACCTCCCTGTGTAAAAGCTTTCTTTGTGCTGTTGCTATTCTGACTGTAAGTGGTGTTAAGTGCAGTGGGTTTTAATATATAGATGTTATTTCTAATGGATCTTATATATTGAAAATGGCTTAATGTCTTTTTAGATCCTGAAAAGCACAATGCTTATTGGTACTGATAATTGTGTTAATGGCTGGGGGGTTTTTTTTTTGGTGGTTGGTGGGTTTTTTGGTTTTGTTTTTTTTTTTTGTTCATATGTGTATCAGAGATGCACCGTACTGACAGTTAAATGGGGTAAAAACGGTCTTTTCAAGAGGAAGATCCAAGTCCGTGGACACTCTCCGGGGATCTCATTAAAGCGCTCTTTTCTTAATATAGTGTACTGCAATAACAGCTATCAGAATCCCCACAGTGTGGTTTCCTGATAGGTTAGTTTACACAGAATTAATTGTCTAATTTTGCAAGCAACCAGTACAGTGCACATTGATTTTTGTTTATTTATTTATTTTCAGTTTGATGTGTTGCTCTTGTGGATTCTGCTTCATATTTTAAGTTAGTTTTTACAATCCATCTTTACTTATACCACTTTGTCATAGCACGTATTACAGAGGAATCGTGATTTATTCTTATCCTCCTTCTTTTTGTTGTTCCATATATAAGAATTGCTGTTAATTTAAGCAATAAATTTTTGCATAAAGTGTTCTTAAACAACACAGATAAAAGGATGCATCAGAAAAGCAAATTGAGTTTGTATAAGGCTTCTGTGGTTTAGGTGCTCCAGAGACCAATTCTGAATGAGGAGAGTGGATTTCCCTTGTTGTCAGAGGTCAGCTTGCTGGTTTGTCTGGTACAGGACTAGAAAAGAGAAGATGAGCCTTATGCAGAACAAAGGACCAGCAACTTGCAGTCAGCTGATACAGAAGCATAGAAAAGTGTATTTGAATAAAATCTCATAGCCTGTGCTGGGAATTTGGCTTGAACAGGATTTTAAATGTATTTGGAGGCTTCCTTTTTAAAGTGAAGTTTTTTAAAAAACAATTTACATACAAACAGAAGAATTCTGTCTTACTACCCATGTTGTTTAACCACAAGAGAAAGATGGAGTGAAGCGGAATATTCTTCAGCTCAGTTTGGGGCAGGACAGCTGCTAAAACTACTGCTGGTCTCGACCAACTGCTAAAAACTGCCTTCCAGCTTGACTTGTCATTGCTGCTGCCTTCGGGAGATGACTCTCCTTCCCTTACCTGCTCAGGCTCGTGCAGGTGGGGAAAAGATGATGGGATTCTGCTGATTCCTCGCCCCTGGACCTGGCAGCGTTCCTGCAGCCTGCTGGTATTTTTACCCCAAGGAATGGCTTTGCTCTACAAAGACCATCGCAAAATACAAACATCTCTGCTGAAACCACGGCTATTCACTTGCGATCAGCGTGTTGGCTGGAGGAATTGGTGACTATGTCCTCAGCTACTCTAAACTGGAGAAGTTATACGAGTAGCTGAAAGAGGTTTCTGGATAGATGGAGTTTGGAAGCAATATAGGAGGCAGGGAGTGAGCACGGGCTGGCTATGAGCGGGAAGAAACGTGGGAAGAAGAGATGGAGCCCGAGTAGACCATGCAGAAATAAGAGAATAGTCCTGTCCCAAGTGCGTGCGTTTGTGGATGGTTGGGTACCTGCTGTCTTGGTGCGGTGATGGGTTATTAAAATATCTGTTTGTTTAGGATGAAGAGCTGGATGGAAGAGGGAGGGAGAGCTGAGGAGCAGTGTGGAAGAGGAGCAGGTCCCCATCATTCTGGCTGGGAGTTCAGGCAAAGGGGGTCCTCCAGCTGGGAGTGAAAGGATGCCAGAGTGAAACACTTCATTTAATGTGAGGGAGAGTAAGGCAGTAGTAGTAGCCGAGAGAAAGGACAGGTCAGGATAGCTTATTTGGAGGGGGAAAAAAAACCCCTAAACCAGCAAACCCATCATCAAAGCCTGTTGTAATTCAGAAAGTATGTGTTTGTCAACACTTGGATTTTATCTTTAATTTCTCATTTACATACATGAAACATTCTGCAGGTGAAAACTATAACTTTTCCTGTAAGACGTGAGCATTTTGGACAATGCTGCCGTCCTCCTTGCCAGCGTGTCTAGGAGAGAGAAATAGGCAGGAAATCAGTGAAAGGTGAGACTCCTTTGCCTTCTAACTCATTGCCCTTTTAGCTCTCGCCTCTATTAAAGAAGTTAAGGAGCAGTGTACGGTGTGAATTTCTAATGCCGGAGCTATTCCAAACTGCTTTTGTAAACAGGGTTTGTATCTCCCTGTTAGACACTAGATATGAAAAAGCCAGCCTACGGGCTGCAGTATGGATCCGGCCCACCAAGCAAATGAAATGTCTCCATCACACTGGTGAAGTACTGCTGTTCCCAGGTATTACAGACCATGTTGTGTGCACTGGGCTTGACCAGACGTGAGGCTGTTCTCTGTTGGGAGGCACCCGAAATGTGAACGTGCCACCATCCTGTCTGGTCCTGTGACAGGGATTTGACGGCGTGCAGAGCCTTTGAGTGCTGGGTCCCATCCTGGCACCATTGGTAACGTGCATGTTGTTCTCGTGTCAGTTGTTATCTCAAAGTGTTGACATCATATACTAAATAACACTTAAGCAGGTCTCTTTCCATTAAAAGATGAATTCCCGACACAATTGAAGTCAACAGGGCTTTTGTCACTGACATCAATAGGCCTCAGCTTCCACTTCATGACTCCATGGGAAGAGGAATAAATTGCTGCCGAAAATGCAACTCTGACATCCAGTTGGAAAGGATAATTAGCAGTCAGTCATGGAGCTGCCATCGTGGTTGTCTGATGAATAATAGAACTGAGTACAAGTGATATGTTGCCTTCCATGTGGGTAAAGTGATTTTTAGCAGATTAGCATGAGTGTAGGCAGCCAAGAAATATGGTATGAAAACCAAGTGTGAGATGAGTTCTAGACAGTAGACATCAACTTTTCCATCTGTCTGGCCTCTGAAACATACCGCGTAGTTTTATGTAAACACTAAAACAGGAGTATGTTGGGGATCAAGAAGACAAAGTCTTGTGTTAATAGGCTTTGGTTTTTTTTTTTTTGTTGAATTGAGTTAATGTTCTTAAAAGAACATGAGAGAGATTTCAATGAAACCTCTTCTCCCTTTTTGCTTCTTGTCAAAAATGCCTCTGAAACTGGTTAGAGCATGGTTGGAGCTCTGTCGTAAGGATGATGGTACAAGGGTAACGGACCATGTTTTATGGACGTGTGCAGCTTCCATGCATTGAGGAAACCCTGGCTTGGAAACCCTGATTTCTAACAGAAAGACAGTTAGACCAGCTGGCGTGGTGGGCTTCTGGGCTGAAGCACAAAGATAGGCGCTGGATTTGCGGATCCATACCGTTTGAGTAAAGCGAACAACAATTAAAGCAGAAGAAAGCAAGCTCAATGTAGTTTTAATCATTAGTTTCAGTTTGTAGTTGGTCTTAACACTGCGTGCAGCTTTGTGAGAGCATAAAGACGGCACTGTAACGCCGTGGCTTTTAACTAGGCCTGTTTATGTATTGTGATTGGCGAAGCTATTGACTTCATATTCTTTCATGTTCTTTATGTTCCCTTCTGTTTTGATGTTATCGTGCAGTCATCTTAGCTACGTATTAAACAAGAGCCTACTTCAATATAAAATGATCAAAGGGGTAAGGGAACACAGGGCCATAAAGAATATATGGAGAGCTCTGGGAGAATGGTAAGTTGAATTTAAATGCTTTTTCAAGCTGCTTAATTCCTGCTTAGATTGCTGGTGCCACCAATAGGCAACAGTCGCTTTCTTTAAATCTTTTACTAAGGATTGACTGGCAGAATCACTGTTTTACACGGGGTTTAGAGAGTAAAAGGCCACCCTGAAGGTCAAGCCCTAAGAGATTTCCTCTAAGAGCTCATTGATTCTACTAGATTTTTGAGTTGAAAAAAGACCACTCCTTCCTAGATCTGCCGCTTGGATACAAGTGCCTTAGTATGTGCCAGCACAGAAGGCAGGAGCAAAAGTGTAAGTGCAGGAAAAAAAATAGAGAAAGGTGCTGTGGGGCAGACAGACAATGATTTCAGTCTCTCACTTGTACAATTCAAACTGGTGACATTATTAGCTACTGGTCCATGAAAAAAGAAAGTATTATTTTATTGGTTTCAGAAATGGATTATATTAACAGTGAAATTGGGCAGAATAAAGATTTATAGTCACATCCTCAGCTTGAGTAAACAGGCAGAGGACCTCTGCTTGTAATGGGGATAGAATGGCTTGCTGCAGCTGAGGAGCTGGGCTGTAAATATGATGGGTCTGGTTTTCTTCATATATATAAATGAATGCATGGTTGCAGTGCATGCATATGCATGTAACTGTCTGTATTTTGCACAAAAATTAAGATGAGCATGTTTTGCCTCTCTAACCTCATTATAACATTGGCTAAGTTGCCCAGTGCTGTCGTAGTGATTAGCAAAATGAATCTGAAAGCCTACCCCATAAGCAAACTCTGTATTTGCGCTATTACCTACTCCTGTGATATTTCAATCTGATTCATTAGAAAAATTAGCATTTTTATGGACTAATTAGGGGAAAATGTTGCTTGTACTCTTGCTGATAGACAGAGATTTTCACAGCTTAGTAAAGCCAAATAGAAGTGAAACATGATTCCCCCCCCCAAAAGGAAGAAAAGCAAAAGGATTACTCACATTAACTCAAAAGATTGGGGAAATTTGAACTTAAAAACAAGGCCAAAAATTAATTAAGAGAAGATTAGATGACTATACTATTGGCAGTTTGTACAGTTTTTTGAATTCAAAATTCCAGATCTCTTTCAGCTATTTTGGTTCTTCAGGCATAAAAATATTTTAAAAGCTGTCAGTCAGTCACCATATTTTTTGTGACAGTTGCAAAATGAACAGGAATGAGAATGAATAGTAATGAGTGCATTATTCAGTATCTATAAATACCAATTGATTTTCATTGTACGTTTATATATTTCAGTCAACATACATTTTAGTTTTTCTCTTCTTTTTAAAAACAAGCTCAGGTTTTATTAGACCATAGCTGTTCATTCAGACATGTCTTAGTTTTTCTCACGTTACGCTAATGAACCACTTGCTTTTGAAGTTTAATTCTAAATATGCATGTGTGTCACTTGCTCCTGATCACATTCTCCATTTGCCAGGAGGGTAAAAATGGGTGTCTGTGACTAAACATCTGAGGTCGTCTTTTTGCAAGGGAAGTATTCTTTCTTCTTAGAGGATGGAATATCATTATTTTAATCAAGGCAGGCATCTCCTGTTTTGATCGTTATGTTTTGATAATGATCTTGATTCACAGAGACACAGAGCAGTGAACCCCTCATTTTGGGCTGCTGTGGAGAAGGCAAAAATCTCCATCTTGCACAGAGGGTAGAAGTTCAATTAGGCGTTTTGGTGTCATGGGATGCTGATTGTGCTTTAATTGGCTCCAGCTGGCTGGCTTTTAGGCCATGATATTCTTCACCTGCAGTTGGATACTTCTCAAATATGTATGGAATTTTTTATTGCATTTAAAAATGTTGCACAAAGAATAATTATTTCCAAATGATACTTTACAACTGAATGCCCTATGATAAATATAAGTGAAGGAGAAACCATTAAAACTGTAGAATAATTTATGTTGGAAGGGACCTTCGGACATCATCTGGCCCAACCTCCTGCTGAATGTAGGCACGACTTTGAAGTTACATCAGGTTGCTGAGGGCTTTGTCCAGTTGAAAACAGTAATTAGCTTTCTCTTCTTCAGGCTAGACAAACACAGTTCTCCCAGCCTCTTCTCTTAAGTTATGTGCTGCAGCCCCTTCATCATCTTGGTCCTCTCTGCTGAATTTTTGCCAGTTTGTCAGTGTCTGTTTTGTGACAGGGAAACCCAAACTGAACACTCTGTTCCAGATGCAGCCTCACAAGTGCTGAATAGAGAGTAATAACTCCTTTCCTTGTCCTGCTGGCTGTGCTCCTGCAAATGCAGCCCAGCGTGTGGTTGGCGTTCATCACTGTCGCCGCCGACTCCTGCTCAACCCCCAGGTTGTCTTCCCCAGAGCTGCTTTCTGCACCGTGCGTTTCCATTCGCAGAGCTTTATGTTGGCTTTGGTTGAACATTGTAAGCTTTCTGTCAGCCCACTTCTCCAGCCTATTGAGATGCTGCTGAATGGTGGTCCCACTCTCTGGCGTGTCAGCTGCTCCCCAGCTCTGGTGTCATCTGGAAACTTGCTGCCAGTGTATTCCCTCTCATTGTCTAAGTTGTTAACGAAGGTATTAAGGGGTTAAACAGATTGCCTTCAGGAAGTTTCGTTCCGTAATCTTCTTTGGGACCGAGGTGATGGTCACCAGATGGTTGGATGTTGGTGTGTGTTGTTCCTTCTTGCCCTTCTTGGGGATGGCCATGATGGTTGTCTTTTCCAGTCATCAAAAGGATCTCCTAATTGCCACAATATTTCAAAGACACAAAGAGCAGCCTCAAAATGATGTCAGCCTGTTTCCTGCACGTTCATAGACCTGTGTAGGTCCAGTTTGATTAAGTGGTCCCTAACAAAATCTTCCTCTACTGTAGATAGGACTTTCCTGTCCCAGACAAAAACATTAGGACGATGGACCTGGGCAGCCTGAGAGTAGGCCTTGCTAGTCAAGACTGAGGCAAAAAAGGAACTGTGTTCCTCATCCTTCCTCTGTACCCTTTGTCAGTAGTTCTGTTGATCCACGTTTTCCTTGGTCTTTTGCTGCAGATATACCTATGGGTGAGCCTTTCTTGTTGGCCATACAATCCCTTGCTGTTTTCAACTCCACCTGAGCTTTGGCTTTCCTAAGTTTGCCCCTGCAGTCTGGGCAAGGTTTCTATAGTCCTCCTGGGTAGCCCGTCCCCACTTCCACCTTCTGTTCGCTTTCTTTCGGTGTTTGAGCTCAGTCAGGGATTCCATGTTCAGCCAAGTCAGCCTTCTGCCACGTCTGCTCCACTTATCAGGGTGGATTGTTCTCATGCTTTGAGGAGTTTTTCCTTGAAGATCAAGGAGCTCCCCTGTGCCCTTCTGCACCCCAGGGCAGTCATCCATTACATTACACCTGCTAGTTCCCTCAGCAAGCCAAACCGCTCCCCTGAAGTTCAGCATCAATATTGTCTTTGATATGCTCATGAAATCTCGGTTGCTTGTGCACCACCGGTTGCCATCTTAGCAGATATCAGGGTGCTTAAAGTCCCCTGGGATGACCAGGGCCTTTGATTGTGGAGGCTGAATAAAGCTTTATCCACTTCCAGTTCTTAATTTGGGTGGTGGGCAGAAAACACACAGAGCAGCGTCCTCCTTGTTGGCCTCTCTGATTCTGACCCATAAGCATTAGCTCCCAACAAACCCATCACCTGTTTCACAGCACAGCTCCAGGCATAAAAGGCTTGAGAAATAATTCTGACTCATTAGCCTCTTCTGAGGAAAAAAGTCTGTTTTCTGAGCATACATTTTAACAGCTTTTAATCCTATACAGTGCCTTTTCCAGCAGAAACGTGGGGTTTTTGATAGGCAAAAAAAATTTTGAAACCCTGTTGGTCTCTAAACATTTGGGGTACCGTAATAAGTTAAGTATCTGCTTAGTAACCTTTCTCCATGGGGGATTGTTGGTATTAAGTCTTTATGCATGTCTGTGGGCAGAAGGAGTTAATAGCATGCTTGAAGTCTTAAGTGCCAATGTAAAGCACTCATTGAATTGATGCATTTTTTTCAGTTGCACTTTTCTCTTTGCGCTTTCAGCCGTTCCAAAGTTGCGATACTGAAATCGCCCATCTTGACCTCAGTCATCTTCTGTGTTAATAAAATGCCCTGTGCTGTTACTTAGGCCATTAGCCTGGGACTCGGAAGTGTTATTTCTGGCTCTGCAATTATCCTGCTGCTGCAATTTCCCTTTCTGAATTGGGGATAACAAAGCTCTCCTTCTTTGCAGAATGCTTTGAGATTTGATGATGAAAAGTGCTATATAAGGGTTCAATATTGTTATGTGAACAAATATCACTTTGTTTGCATGGCTTGACCATCTTATAAGCAAGTAGAGAGCTGATGACCAAATTAAGATTAGAATTGAACAAATGAGTTATAATGAACAACTTCAGTCTATTGACTTCATTTTTTCCCTCTGTTTGACTTGTAAAAGTTAATGACTTTCAATCTCTAGAGAAATTTTTAACCTGTAAATCATTTGTCAGTTAGCTTAGAAATCTTTTAAGTTTGCTTGTTTCGTGGTTTTACTTATCGTTTTAGATGCCAAATAAGTTACTTATTAGTTTGTATGATCATTAGCAATCTGAACATAGAATCGCATAGTATAAGGCTAAGTTTCCAATTTCAGTGTTGGATGTTTTTCAAGTGCATTTAAAAGGCATTACCAGGAAAAAAAACCCTGAAAAGTACAGATTAACAGTGAACAATCTTTACAACAGCAAAAAAGTATTCCTTCATTAAAACTGTACTCTAAATCTGTTGTGAACAGGGCAGCAGCAAAATTGATTATTTAAAAAATAGTTTCAAAAACCTTTCTACATTATTTGTACTTAGTGTCATGGGTTAGGTCCTTCTGATCTTTCTGACTTCAGGTATCATGGCAGTTTGCATATGATTGACTTTTGTGTTGTAGAGGTGAAAAAAGCATCCTCAGTTAAATTTGCATACTGCCTGCATAAAATTTTTAACGAGGAAACATTGGGGGAATAGTTTGTCAGGTGGTGTAAATAAAAATAACTTCAAAAAACCTATGCTGCTTAATCCAAGTTGAAGATTTGCTCCAGAGTATCTGAGAATGACTCTGTTTTGGCACATGGGTGTGCATAGTTGAAATCTAATTTGTATCAGGAAAACACAAAACTAAGTTTTCTGGCTGTATTCTTTCCTGAAACCCCAGTGTTGTGATAACAATGCATGGGTCTCATGAAAAATGGTGGCTATCTTTTAGCTGGCGTGTAGATACTCATGAGGCTGCATTACCAGTACAGGAGAAATCCTTTTCTCAGCCCATCTGCCATTCACTTTACACACATAGTCCGTGCTGAAGAGCTCAAGGAAAGGTTGTAACGCAGAGTTGTGTTGTGCATTAGAAGGTTATTAAAACCAAGTGAACGTGTTTTCTATACCTTGGGGACCTTAAATGCAAAATCATTCTAACTAATAAGTGGATACTAAATGTGCCAAATTTTACCCCAAGGTATGCCCAGGCTCCTGTGGTGGTGTTGGTTTTGCTCGCTGACTTTTATTGACTATCAGAATTTATTGACCCAGGAGGGAAATATTGACAGAGGTGATTCTCTACCAGTCACAATCTCCCTTAAGGGACAATAACACCTGGTGTTCACTGTAAATCTAAACTCAATGCATGCATGTGTGTTGTGGCACAGGGTTTAACCGCTGAACATATACCTACCGTGATCGTGTGGCAGTGCTGTACCTGACACCTGAGTGCTTTTGCACAGACCTTGACCTTTTTTTTAGGGAAAAACATCTGTGATGTGCCTGGCTAGTGACAAGCCTGAGGGAGAGAGTGTGTGTGCGTGTGTAGGCATTAGCCTTTATATGTATGTTAGAACCAAGGTGATTTTCTTCCGGTATCCGTTACAACAACTTTTAATGCCATACATCCATACCGGGAAGTTCACTACAAACCTGAATTATGTACCGGCAAAGTGCTATAACATTTCTTATGCCTGAGTAATCATGGACCAGAATCTGGCCCAATATGCTTGATTTACAAAAACTTGTTCATGGCTGCCTTCTTTTATTGGTACAGTAAATCACAGAAATTGTTGGCTAACATCATGTGATGGTCTTAGACAGCTATGATTAGTATTTCAAAGCTCTCTTCATATTCTGATAGTCCTTTCAGTAATAAATAAACAGATATTAGAGCAACTTGCAACAGTGTGCTTGCAGTAATTACGAGCCACCTTATTCTAAGTGTGAGACTGACCCAAACCAAATGTTTTATTTCCTGCTGGGAAAACTTAAATATTGGCAAAGCATGTCTGCTAAACCGGACATCTTAATTTTATTCCTGTAAAATCAGTACTTTCCTACTGTTGCTAAAAAGAAAATAATCGTATGATTTAAGAAGCAGAAAAACTCTTGTACTGACTTTTCTCAGCACACTACATCTCTGTTAGGTTGTATTCATAATGAACGTGGGTAAAATTACATCTAAAAATGTTTGTTTCTTTAATAATTAAGAGCTTCTTTTCTCTCTTGCTCTTTTTTTCTCAACCCATATTAACTTTATGTATTTGGTATTAGTCTGAAGTTGTCATTGCAAATACTCCCTTTAGCACATTTACACTTATGTGGGACCCATAAGCTGCAAGGACAGCAACCTTTTGCTGTGAATACAGTTTAGCCATTTCATCCTGTGCTATTTTCCAAGCTGGTTAATGCACCTTTTTATTGTTTGTCAGAACTTCCTCCTCAAAAAACCTTCTGCTATTAATATGCACAAGTGAAGCTTATTCCTCATTCGCAGTGGTGCTGGAGCCGATGGGAACGCTGCCCAGGCCTGGGCGCTGGGATTTTGGGTCCTTTCATCCCTTTGCCACCCACATGTCACGCGATGTTTGTTGCAACGGGATAAACCTTCATGGTCAGCACCGCAAGGCAGAGTCGGGTCTCAGAAGATTTGACGTGCAGAGCACAGGGCTGCGGGAGCGGGTTGGCTTCAGGAGGGCTTTGCTGCGGGAGAGTGGCCAACGCAGCATCAAAGCTTCGTCCTGGCCAGTGTTCTGCCTTGTCGAGTCCTCTGGGCCAAACCTATTAATTGTTTTCCTCAGCATTGTGGGGATCTGCAGCAGGCACGATTCAAGTAACGCTTAAATATTTAGTTTCCCGTTTTCAGAACATTATCTGAGCCTGACTCGGAGGCTTGTACTTCATTGATTCATGTGTCTTTTTAGAGAGAAATGGATGGATGAAATGTGAAGGTCACATTGCAGCAGGGACCACTCGTCCCTGCTCCAGTCTGTTCTTCCTCTGCAGTCAGTAGGTGGAGGAGCCCGGGAAGCCACCCGTGCCATCTGTGGTGTGGCCAGAGGCAGCGGGTGATGCCAGCCCTAATCCTGGCTGCAGCATTTGCTCCCGTTTCTGCTCCGAGACCAAGCAGCCCCAGGGTAACTCAACACAGGGATCAGAGATATCTTAAAGCCATCTTTGTGCCCTGCTGCTTCTCCCCTTCTCTGCACCATGTGTGACTCGGCTGAAATACGGTGTCAAATTCAGTGAATGACCAGCTGAGTGAATAAAAGTGTGAACAGCATTCCCTCACTTAGAAGTCTGTCAGCTCCCTCTAACCTTTTGGAAAATGGAAAGACCAAAGTGACTGTACTTGCAGAACATCATAACAATAAAATGCCATTGCGAAGCGGGAAGCAGAAGCAGCACTGGGAATCCAGCCATGCAGACACTTTGCCCATACCCACAGAGGAAAAAGATTGTATTTTTATTTCTCATCTTTACAATCCCAACAGATTTACAAGACCAAGGCACGTAACCACTTTGATTCAGGCCACGGGGTCTCTAGGACAGTCATCATAAATCCCAGTTTGTAAGTTTGCAGATTTTTCCCTTGTAGTATGGAAGGCATGAAAAACCAAGGAGCACGTTAAGTTTTCAAAGTAGACTGGGAGACAGGTTTTCTCATTCAGACATACGTTGTTTCAGTAATTCTTTCTTTTCCAGTGTAGCGCTAGATGCAATCTTTCTAGACCTTTTTTACACTGCAAATTTTCTGCAGCCTAGAAATGGCCGCATGGATACTTCTGTGCACAGCAGTAATAACGGCACATAGCCTAGAGTGCCACAGATCCTCATCTTATCCCTCTGTGAAATAAGCCTCATGGTTGATTTTTAAACTTAAGTAGCTTGATTCGGACAGAGAGCCATTTACCTGAGTAAGGGAAGCAAGAGCCATCTGTGCCTGTTGCATAGCTGTTACGCAGGAGGAATGACGGTGCTTTTTACTGACAGCATCACCCCAGATGGGAACACCCAAGACACAGACCACCGAGTCGTAATTCTTCCTTCGTGTTACAGAAGAGACTTGGGCAAAGATGATGGATAACCTTCCCCAGGTGATGCATGTTGCCAGGAGCTTAGATCACCTTCCCTGGGGAATTGCTGTATCGCTGCATGGAATATTGGATTTGAGGTGGAGGAGGATTGTGGAGATTTATGGTCAGCTTAGTTCCTTCAGTAGGAGAGTCCTGATAGCTCACTGGTGAAAGCCTAAAGCAAAACTCCTTAGCAGTCCTTGAGTTGAAGCTGCAGTAGGTGTGCTTGAGCAATGAAATCAGCTCTGCTCCTACTCTGCCTTTTTAGTGTTAAACATTTTTAGTGGTTTTGGGGAGTGATAAATTCTTACTGTCTGTTTATACTATGCCTGAAACAACAACAACTGCTATAAATTGGTTGGCTCTAATAAACCCGATAAAAACACCCAGCGATACAGACTAGGTTACTAATACTGTATCTTGTGTTTTTTTCCCCAAGTTTTCCCATACTTTTCACCAGAACCGTTTTTGATATAAATCCTTTCCTTCTATCCGTCAGCTCTATTTAACCTTTTTCCGTCTGTACAGTACACTGATAACTTCAGTCCTACAGACCTTCTCTCCAGGAAATTCTATTAAGATTTTCTTCTAGCAAAAGTGAGTAGTCCTTCAGAAATCCTTTATCAGGTCTGTTCTTTCCTGTTATGGTTTGCCTCTGCTTTTTTTTTTTTTTCATGGATAGCTGTAATTTAAAGCTTACTAGATCGATAAGTCCAAGATGCACAGCATAAATGGGAGAAGCAGACAAACAGCTGGTAAAGATAGGAGACAGTTGATTAAAAAGAATTCAGCTATAAAGCATCTGAGTTACTATTCTCTGCTGTGATTTTTGAGTTAGATTAAAAAATAGGTGGAGGGGGACATACAAATCATAATTCCCTCTTCCCTCAGAATCTCTGAATAAAATAATTTCCTCTTGAATTTCCCCTTTTTTCATGTCTCTAAATAAAAAGTGGATTTTTTATTTGGAGTAGATGTTTTAATCAATTACAAGTGAATTGGCTTAATATAGAGATAGCTGGGGGAAATGTAACGGTGGGAAGTCTGGACCTGATGTAATAGCAGCATCTCTGGTCTTGAACTCTCTAAATCCAGTCCTGTGATAAACTGAAATCCTGAAAATAGCCTCTGTTTTACATTGATTCACAGCACAGGGATTTTATACTCCGCTTTGCAAGCCCTGGTGATTGTGCGTGGGACTGGTTTTGGGTTTGCTGTGCTTTCTAGCTGAGGCATGTCTTGCAATCCTTGGATCAGGCTGCCACAGCTTTGTTGGGTTATACCCAGCTGGCACAAGGTGTAGATCAGGCAATTTGCATTTGGCATTACAGATTGCAGCTACATTACTTTGTGAAGGTAAAGCCGTCCTAAAAGGCTGAGTGTATTGCTAGCAGGAGAATAAAGATTTCTAAGCTAAAGCCTCAATAGAAGTCAAGAAGTATTAAGGTGCAGGTGAAAGTAGAATTGAGGTTCCTAAATCACTGCAGAGCTTTAGAAGATGTTTTCTGTTCACATTGGAAATCATAATTTATTGACAAAGGGGTCGAACTTTAAAATATATGTGCTAGTGAATTGTGTTTCAGTGAAATTGCATACTTCTTTCGATGGGGTGGTTCATATAAAGGTTCTGTGTGTGCCCATAACCACAGAAACTATATGAAAGCCGAGATGTGTGTGGCAATAAGCATGTACATCTATGTATGCTGAATTTGGCTATATATACACCAAACTAGTAGAGAGACATTACAATATGAATTTGAAATGCTGTGGAAAAGGAGGTGCATGTGCACGTGTGCACTTTGGAAGAAGGGTTGGGTCTGTCCATGGGGAAATAAGTCTGTCTGCAACTGGTGAAATGAGACCAGATAAAGAGATTATCAAGTAGTGACAAGAAAGAAAATAGGTTAGCTGAATTTCTCTTTATCACTTCTTTTCCCTTAAGACATCTCACTGAATATCTTGTCATTCATATGGAGAGTCTGGAAAGAAAATAACTTTTAAAGGTGACCCACAAAGGGAAAAAAGCTTGTGTGCTGCTTTTGCTCCTTGGTGGCATGGGAATGTGGCCTGGGATTTACACAGTGTCTGTGTACTCTCTTTTGGGAGGGCAAGAAAAGTGGTCTTAGAGCTCTAAAGCCTTCCCACTGCCTTTGCTGCTCCCAGCACGTAGCAGAGCATCCTATGGGTACAGAGCAGGATGCTGAGCAGAGGCTGAAGCCCGTGGTGCGACGTGGCTCAGCCAGGAGTGACTATCGAGGTGCTAGTTCAATAGCAGAGGTGCGACGTGTCCACGTACACAAGTGATTGATATAGAAATGAAACTCTTGGTCAATGTGTTTTAAGTGGGGGGAACGTTATTAGAAAAAAAAACAGTTAAGGGATCTGTTTCCTCTTGAATATACTTTTCTTTCATGGGACTTTATTAGTTTTTTTTATTTTAAATGAAATTAACTATTGAAAATCATTTTGACATCGTGTTTCATATTCATGGACTATAGAAGAGCAATAATGTAAGTGGTGATTGATAAGACATTGTTTCTGGGTTTGTGTTATCTAGTGATTCTAATGAAAGCTGAATCTTATCTGTTTGATACTATATAAACACTTAACAGGCTTTAGAAAGCTTGTAATCTAAGTAGACAAGAAAGGCAAAGAAAGAGAGGGGAAATAGAGGTGCAGAGAAATGACTCGTTCCAAGGTCACAAACCAGATTTAGAATAAGAATCAGATCTTCTCACTTCAGCCCACTTTTCTATTCCATGGGGTATGTTGCTTCTGTTATTCAAATACAGAAAAAACTGTCCTTTTCCAGTTAAGTGGAGGGCAAAGAGAATGAGATCAGATATAACCTCAGTGATACAGAGAAAAAAAAAAAAACAGAAAACAAAGAAATTGTACTGATAAAGATGCTATTTTTAAATAAATTCAACATATGACATACCATTACTCAAATCACAAATTTGTCTTTCTCTCTAGATGCAGTAAAGTGGGGAGAATGATTCAGATGTAGAACTGCAAATTGACCATGCATTGATGAAGAGACAGCTGCATGTACTGGTTAGAAATGCTTTTCTTTTAAAATTAAGTATTTGTGTTTTAGATGTAAATTTTATTTACCTTTATTTCTGAATCATAACAGTTAAAGTCATTGTAACCATTTTAGACCCTTTTGATACCATTCTTGTCTTTAATACGCTTTCTATAAAAGCATAAACACGTGTGTGTATATTTGTTTGTGCATGTATGTATGTTCTGGAGTAATTCCATGTGATTTTAATTACTTGAAGTATGCGGACATGCTTTCAGAGTCTGAAAGCTCTCTAATGTCAGACGGAACTTGTTTGTCTTCTCTTTTTACAAGTTAAGCAAACAGTCATTTGTTATTATATGTGTAGCTGAGCTCTAAGCTAGGCTTTATCCTACTGTAGCATCTAATTGGCAAGGAGCTTGTGATTTTACATTTAAAAAACCGCCCTCAAATCTCTTTGGTCCTTCAGCCTGTAGGAAAAGGTGCTGTAATTATTCTATTCTGATTATTTCAAAGGAAGTCTTCCATTCTGCTTTCCACCAGCTGGTGACGGTGACCGTCGGGGCAGTGAGTTACCCCAAACACCCGAGGGGCTGGATCCAAAGTGGTGGACGGACCTTGCCTCTCTTTAAAGTACCCCTGGGGCATGTTGAAAATAAATAGCGGAAGAGCAGGGCCTTAGTGGTGGCATTGCCAACACCTGTTCACCAGTGAAAAAAGGTCTTGGAGCCATGGAGTTATTTATGACTTGGGCTTCTCTAGGATAGCTTGTTACCACGGAATTTTAGTGCCTGTGGACCCTTCTTGTAGTGAGGTGTGCTTGGAGGAAATAATGACACTGGCAAGGGTTTTCTATCTTTTTTTTTTTTTTTTTTAAATCCTATTCATAAAAAACCTCTCCTGTAATTTTGTGTTCTGTTTCTCATTTGTGGCTAATGAAAAGGGAGTCTGTGCTACCAATATGTGGAGTTTAAAACCGCATTTCCCATTAACTTTTGTTAATAAGAGCTCTAAGGCTAAAGCTTTGAGTATAATGGGAATTATTTACACCATAACTTTCTTTTGAGATACCGTTTATTGGGATTTTCTGTATTCTGCTCACTGGCCTTGACTACTGCAGAGAGCAGGGCTGAGAACATTGTACTTATGTATCTGTTGCTGAATTTCATTTTCCATATTTTTGCGGTCTGTAAAATTCACAGTGACAAAGTTATTGATAAAATGTAGTCTGTCTGAATATTGCTTTAACTTTTTTTTAGTAAAATTTTTTTATTCTTTTATTATACCCACTGATAAATTTATTTTTTTCCTTACAGCCAGTGATTGTTTCAAGCAGAAAATAATTTACTAATTTTTGATAAACCCTGACTAATCAGGCAATGGGATTCACATGCTGTGTGATTCTAGATCTTCATAAAATCTGGTTATATTTTGATTCACCTCTTTGCAGGAGCAGCTCTGAACTGAAAAGCTCACTTTCTTGTCATTTTGTAAGTTAGCTTACAAACTTTCCCTCTTTCAAGACCAGCCATCTGGAAAGGTCACTATGTGAAGGCTGACTTTTTTTTAGGTATGCAGGAGCAAAGAGAATAAAGATTCACTCTGCTTTTCTTGTGGGACAGTCTGTCTTGTTTCTTCTTACCCATCCCCCAAAATGCATAAACTCCCCCCCCCCAAAAAAAAAAAACCCAAAACCTTCTCCTATATTCTCTGTGAGACTATCCCACGGGCTGAGCTATTCCATTTCGAGGGAGAAATACTGGAAATATAAGCATAACATTCCGAGTGTAGACTTGAGCAGATTTCTATCTAGAATTATAGAATCATTTAGGTTGGAAAAGACCCTTAAGATCGTTGAGTCCAACTATAAACATAGCACTGCCAAGTCCACCGCTAAACCATGTCCCTGAGTGCCATCTTTTAAATACCGTGACCTTCTCCCTCAGCAAGAAAGGTCGCAAAGTGATGCAGCCTTTATAACCAGCTGGATGCTTGGCCGCAGCGTGTCAGAAATGTGTATGTTTGGGAAATGTGCTTTTTTCTTCCCTTTGGTTCACAACTTCAAGTACACTCACTTTTCTAGTTAATATGCCGTTTCCTCTCCAACTGAACCAGTTTCTCAGCGCAGGGATCAGCCTCGTGACCTCTTTGCCCTGCGTGACCAGAAAATGAACCCGAAGCCATTCAGATGGGGCTTCAGACTTAAGTTAATATGTGCTCCAATGTCTCCCCCACAAATAACTGCATTTACACAGGACCTTTTTGTTTAAATGTATTTCTCCTCTTTGTCAGATAGAGAAATTTTAATTAAGATTTCATTGTGTTTAACTGGGTGATAAAGTTCCTCTACTTAGAGTTTGTGAGTCTATTACCTTTTAAAAGATATTTGGCAATGTGAAAGTTAGTACTCATTTGTTTTCACTTAAAATTCAGGGCATGATATGTGAAGCTGTATTTATAAGGAGGATACACCGTCATGTCATTTTCTACTTGCTTAAAAGCTAGATAACTGGTTAAGGAAGCTCCCATCCTGAGGAGAAGAAAGGGCTCATTAAAAACATTAGCTGATATAGAACAAATTGAGCTTCAGTGCCCTGCATAAAGATTATAATAACTGTAATAATAAATGAATTAATAATGCATTAAAGGAGAATTCCTCCAGTCAGATTGTCACATGCTTATCCTTGAAAATTGAGGTGTGTCACATGAGCTAATCATAGAATCATAGAATCATTTCGGTTGGAAAAGACCTTCAAGATCATCAAGTCCAACCATTAACCATGCCCCCTAAACCATGTCCTGGAGTACCCTATCCACTCGCTTTTTGAATACCTCCAGGGATGGTGACTCAACCACTTCCCTGGGCAGCCCATTCCAATGTTTGACAACCCTTTCAGTAAAAAAAATTTTCCTAATATCTAACCTAAATCTCCCTTGCCTCAACTTGAGGCCATTTCCTCTTGTCCTATCTCCAGCCACCTGACAGAAGAGACCAACACCCACCTCACTACAACCCCCTTTCAGGTAGTTGTAGAGAGCGATAAGGTCTCCCCTCAGCCTCCTCTTTTCTAGACTGAACAACCCCAGTTATCCTCAGCCGCTCCTCATAAGACTTGTGCTCAAGGCCCCTCACCAACTTGGTTGCCCTTCTCTGGACACGCTCAAGCAGCTCAATGTCTTTCCTGTAGTGAGGGGCCCAAAACTGAACACAGTACTCGAGGTGCGGCCTCACCAGTGCCGAGGGATTTTTCCACACTCCCAAATCCACTTAAATCCATATTTCTGCACTTTTGACAGTTAGTCTTCTGGACTGAGATGAAGCGGGAGGACCATTTGGTGTTGCAAGCCAGGGGGTAGCTCTTTGCTGAAACAAAGCGATCTCTAGTTTTAACCTCAGGTAATTGGAGTTGGTTAAATCCTGACCACTTGCAAGGAAAAATCAGGTTAGCAATCCAGCGCTGCAGGCTGCACAATGACACCAGAGGCACGTGCATCTTGGGCTGATGGGGGTTCAAAAATTTATACAGCCTCCATCATACGAAGAGCTTCCATAAACTTGAAGCTTTTGGGTGGAGTTCACATTTGGGTGCATCACCAGCAAATTCTCTCTCCCGAAACTGGAGATGAACTATCACCAAACCGCTGCTGTGTGGCATGACGGGGCCATTCCCGCACTCCATGGGAAGTAACGTGGTCCAAGTGTAGCTCAGTCTGGCATCTTCCCACCTGCTTCTGCGAGGGCTGAACTGGGAGGAGTGGGCATGTTCCAGAAGTGCCTGCTTAGGTACTAAGCATGAAATAACTTGAAATAGCATTGTATCTGAAAATCCCTCTGAGCTGTGAGTTATAAATATCATGAGATTATCAGGATTTAGGAATAAATTATCAAGTTCAGCACTGAAATGCAGGTGTCAACAGGGGTTTAGTAGTGGAAGCATAGGTGCTGAGGCATATCTATAGACACAGCAGAAAAGTGAGAGTTTGGGGATTTCTGCTGTCTGCCCTGGGTAAGAGCTGGGTTTATAATGGTTATTAGGCACTTATGCTACACTGGGGAAAAATTGCATTAAGGGAATTGATTATCCAGACATCATAAACCCACACTGGTTGTAAACTGCATCTTTAGGTACCTAGGTACCTTTAAAATGAATCCATTAGTCACTCCTGAAGAAAACAAAATGGCTTTCTTAAACTCAGGTTCTACTGGAGAAGGAGTTTACATGAGTCATGAGGTGGTTAATTTTTAGAATCTTAAAATAATTGAGGCTGGAGGGGACCTGGGGAGGTTGTCTGGATGCCTCAGTTCAAAAAGGAATCTGTGGGTTCCAAACAGAGATTATGGGGAACACTTGTCCTTTTACTGTATGTCACACTGATGCTTCTGTGTGTCCCCATTTATACCTGCAAACACGTATTTGTAGGTGTTGGTTTGCATGTGCAAACGCTGAGCTTTGCCTATGAAAGATATGAAAGCAAAATTTCTTCTGGGATGCTTTTTTGGAGAATCACAGAAAATTCATCTTTGTTTGGTTTGGGTTTTTTTTTTTAAATAAAAATCTTGTTCAGCATAAAAAGGCAAGAAAAAGGACAACATCAATGGGTTTCTTATCAGTGCTTTGCATCATGTTAATACTGTAGCCAACAGTAAATTATGTAGGCATTATACTGGAACACAGGAAATTATACCAGGGGTTTTATTTGAGAGGATTTTGAGTTTCCTTGTCAAGTCATGCAATATGTGGTCTGCCTTATTTGCTGGCTAATGTGAGGCTAGCTGAACAGTTGCTCTAGTTTGCACAGGGATTCTTCTCTTCCCCAGTGCATTGGTTTCCTTTGGTACATTATTTAATACATACCAGAAAAATAGGAAGATATCAAATAAAGATAATGCATTAATGTACCAAATTGTTATGGCTCAGACAAAGGGCCTGAGTGTTGCCTATGCATCACGTGAAGTGGTCACTTGGAGTTGAAAGCCCAATTCTGTTTTTCAACCCACCAAGCAATAAAAGAAACAGCAGCGCTGAGGATGTTGAATTTTGGAACAGAACAAACGGGTACCTGCTAGGAAGCTGCTAAAATAGCAATAGCCTGGGACTGGCAGTGTATAATAAGGGAAATACAACTCTACCTGCCGAATGAGATCTGCTCCTCCATACTCTCTCTGATTTCTGTATTGACTGCTGTCAGAGGCAGGAGAAAGGGCTAAATGCTAAGGCTATTCTTAAATTTTTAGCGACGAGACTAGGTTCATAAGAGCTCTCATCAAATGGCTTTCAGTTACTATCAGTCTAACTTGTGTTTGAATTGATGACCTTGAGATGAAAGGCTTTTTATTCTATTATCCATCTCCTGAGCCATCAAGTCTTTAATATGCCGTGTAAAATCAGTTTTCAGATGGTGTTTCTTTTATATAATATTGTCATTTATTATTAACAATGTCTGATTTTGAGTGCTAGTAGCTATAATTGTGCATAATACTACTTTTGTTATTCCTATTATTTCAAATATATCTGCTATATTACTACATACTTGTAGACACGTAGAAAATAGATTGGTAAGAGACTATAATCCAGGTATATATAAATGAGTTAATAAAATCACAGAAAAATACAAAGTTGAAATATATTCAGCATCAGCAAAACTCGTTCATTACTTCAGTAAATTGAAATATAAAATTCTGGTTTGATGCTGAAATAAGCTTTCCTGCAAAGTACTGTATGGGACTACCAAATGCATAGTAAATTAAGACAAATGAATAAGAATATGTAATACAAACCGTCACAATGAAGGAAGTATATTACATGCCACCCTCCTCTTTCTGAAAGGCTTTTCCCTAAAGATAATATTGAGTAGACCATGTTAAGAAACCAATGTACACAGGAGTGTTAAACAGAAGTGTGACAATGTATCTTTGTCTATTTTGGTTTTATTTGATTGTGTTTCTTAGGAAAAGATAAAATTGGCAGCACTGGGATAAAGAGGCGCCTTTGTGGACTGATTCTTTGCAAACTCTCAAGCTAATTGTCCATATTTGATCTGACTTGCCAGAAGAGATAATGTTTCTAGAAGATGTTATTTCTTGTTTTTTTGACACTGAACATGTTAGAATGCAAATCTGGCACAAAATCTTAGGGGGTCATCCAGTTCAGCTCGCTGGACCACACTACATAGCCTGCCTCCAGGAGAGATGTTTGTGTCAAGGTCTTTTTAGAAGCTTCCAGCGATGGGTCCCAGCAGCTGTCTTGGAGATAATGTATTAAAATGATTAACTATCTATACAGCTCAGAAAGCTTTTTGTAATATCTGTCCTTAATTTTCCTTTCTGTGAATTAAGGCAGTCACTACTCATGCTCATGAAATACAACTGATTGTAGTTTTCTTAATTAAAACCTGTTATGTATTGCAATATTGCTGCTATGCCTAGTTTTTGGTCCTCTCTCTTTATGGAGTGAACAGATATCCTTCTTTCTAGGTCATGTTTTCTAAATCTCATATGAATAATTACCTCCTGTGTCCTGTGGTGAACATCTGTTAATATTTCCCAAAACACTACTTGTCTCTCTGGCTGCAGACTCGCATTGCTGACTCATGGTTAGGTTTTATCCTTGCTAACCTCCCTCTTCGCTCTCTATTGTTACCTACCCGATAAAGCCATTTTAGAATTTGCACTTGATTATTTCCAAAGTAGGCAGGACTTTGCATATCTTTTTATTAAATTATCTTCATGATTTCAGATTTTTTTTTTTTCCCAACAAGCTGAGATAATTTGTTATGCTACTGCTATCCTCCAGAGTGCTTGCAGATCCTCCACACTACATGTGACCTAAGTTACTCATGAAAATATGGGACCAGGTGCAAAGACCTGTGGAGATCCAAATTGAGGGAACACACCAGTGTAAGCAGACAGTTGAAAACTGTTCTTTGAATGTGTTTATTGTAAGTCTAAAATAAGAAGTTGGTAAATCTGCCTTCCTGTGATAGAGGAATATGTTTGTCTATTCAAAATGTATCACATCTAATTCCTTCTTATGATAGGGCAATTATCTTGATAAAAAAAAAAATGACTGGGTTGACATGATTAGTTCTTCACAAATATATTTTGGCAGTTTCTTCTCACTTTATATTCCTCTGGGTGCTTATAATTTCATTGTTTAATCATTTGTTCCTGGGTCTTTCTATGTACTGAATCTAAACTGTGTAGTCTTCCTTTTTCCCATTTCTGATACTAGCTGCTGTGTTTGACCACCTCTTACCCTCCGGGACCTCAGCCATTCCCTGAGAGTACTAAAAAGTAATTATTAATAGTTTAAAGAGAACTTCATCTGATACCTGAAGTATTTCAAAATAAATTTAATCCTTAATGATTTACTCAGTTATATCTTACCCACGTGGTCTTTAGCTCTCTGCTCAGCTTGTGTTCCAAGCTCCTAGATAAAATGAATTATATTGAGAATCTGGACACTGTAAAACATCTTTTTGTGAAGACATAAGGAAAAAAGGTATTGAATATGCCAACCTTTTATATGTGGAACGTGATTTGCTATTCTTTCCCTATTAGGTAACGGGCCAATGTTTCCCTTTATCTTTTAAATCCCTTTTTGCAGGAAAGGTAGGAAGGGCGGATCTTGTCATCAAAAGGAAAAGGTTCTTTAGTAAATGACCATCTTTATTTTTTTGATTAATTACAGTTAATTCAACTACTGAAGGGTTAGAAAAACTCATTAAGATTTATATGAAGTATTTCTTATTGCTTAATTAGTCTTCATTAGTTGAACTGGAAGACTTGAAGATTCATATTTTTGTATTACTCACCGAAACCATATTAACCATACAGCACTAATATGGTTTCTGTACGCGCACCGCAGTTGTGGTTATGTTCTCCGATTGCATTACCTTCCCGGCTGTGTTTTCAGCACCTTTTTGCAGTCCTGGTGTCTGAGCCTTGCTCCGGCAGGGAATGTCCCGCTCCAGCAGCCTTGCTTAGGCGATGGTTAGTCACTCCAAGATGGTGCATCTCAAGTCTAACAGCAGTAGGGACGAGAGTGACGGGAGTTGATCTTTTGGCAGTCTGAGCATCCGACACGTGGGGGTTAGAGGGGTGGGGAGGGTTAAGGTGTCAAATGTCTCTGAAGTTGGTGTGCACTGGGATATTTAGAGGCTTATAGCTCGATAACACCGTGATTTTTTTTTCATGACGATGGCAAAGGGCATGTCCTTGAGACAGGAGGCATCCTGTACTGAATTTGGAGGGCAAGGGAGACAGAGCTCTTCCAGGAAAAGAGCTTAAGGATTTGTATTATGTGCACAAGAAACCGGTATATTTTTGCTAGTATTCACCCTGGGGAAATGCAGATCCATTTTGGTTGAAATGAGTCAAAAGAAAAAAATAATAATAATAATAATAAAAAAAAAAAGAGAAGTGTGGTGGGGGAGGAGCAAGTCCTTAGGTGTAGAAAAGGCAAATGTAAAGAGGCCAGTTTCCATTGTGGATAGGGAGGAAGGCCAAAACTGTGGCATGAATGAGTGAGGACGGACATTGGAGAGACACTAGCCAGTGACCGAGCCAGCAAGCCCAGCCTGAGGTTGCCGGGGTGGCCGCTGAGGCTCCAGCTGCGGGGAAGGAGCAGTCCCTCGGTGGGTACACCCAGGACTGACAGAGCTGTGGTTGAGTCTGCCAACAGAGTAGGTGACTTCTTGTAGTCCTTTCCAACGGTCTGGTTAGATGAGATAATAAAAATTAGATTTGGGCCAACTTTTGAAAGGGAAAGTTGTTACCAAGATGAGCTCTTAAAATGCATGGTTTGTTTTGTGAAGGGTTTTTTACGTGTGGGGAAAAAATGTGTACAATCTTGAGGCTTTACCACAACACTATATATGAATATGGATGCAATAAATTAATGCATTGGTTGCAATATTAGTTATAGATTTGGACAGCGTGTAGTATAGTGCAGTACTCTGATGTCCACTGTAGAGAGTAGAGAGTATTAGAATAATAAATGAATGGTAAGTATAATAAATTTATTAAAAAGATGTGATAAACCATGCGTTATAAGATTCTCTTGAAAAAATATAGCTTATTTTTGTTATGTTTTAGTAGTTTTTTCTCTTTCCAAGTCCTGCCCCCATAGACTTGAATGTTAACATATTTCATTCTGCTGTGAAGAACACTCACCTTTTCTGCAATGCCACTGTCCAGTTAGGTATTTCTGAGGCAGATTTGATAACAGGGTGCATACAGTTCTGTACTTTGGAATAAAGGAAACTATTTTAAAAAACCCAAACAACACAGTACCCTCCATGAAATGAAAAGAAAAATTAATTTTCTGAAAGTGGCTGAGCTATTGAATTCCTTTTCTAAATTCATTCTTTGACAGAATAGTATAAGTAAATGCTAGAGAATGGAAAGTGATTAAAAATGTAATAATTAATAGCAAAAAATAGATAAGCAGATGTTATGTGTATAGGTTTGCATCCTGTGGCATAAAGAGAATTAAAGAATTAATTTACTACTGGCATTTAGTTTGGAAAAGTCCTGAGGCCAGTTCACATAAATAACACTCCTAATGTGCAAGGACCCTAATGAAGTCAGTGGGGCAAAACCAAAAGAGTCAGCTGAAGAAGAAGAATAGGAAAAAAAGCCCCCCAATTTTTTTTTTTTTTCTTATCAGGTAAAATACTAAGTTAATAGAAACTATGAAGATGATCGGACTAGAAATTGGAATTACAATTTTCTTTGAATGTAGTTTGTGGTAACTAGGAAGATTTTGAAAAGAAAAATGATTGCATAAAGAGATATGATTTGTGAACCAAATTATTAGTATTAACAATATTTTATCTTGAGGCAACAGTAACTCAGTCTTTAAGTGATGAGGAATTGCCTTATTTTCTGACAGTCTGAAAACTGATTCTGACACCCTGATCCATCCTTGATTGGATTAACTGAACTGACATTTTTCCAGAAAAGAACAAACAAAACACACGGCATCCATCCGGTGATGAGTCGACAGAGGCGGTGTTCACAAATTCCCTCCTCACCAGCCCGAGCTGTGGCAACGTGCCAGCTCTTATTAGTATCGGCCCTCCGTTTCTCTTCCCAAACCACATATGTTTTACAAAGTGCTCATGTCTCCCATGTATGACAAGTGCTTAGGGTAGTAATGGGAAAATGTGTGCAGAAGTTAATGTTTGTCTGAAAGGACTGCTGCTTTCTCCTCGGTCATTTTATCATGCATTATGGATGCATGGTACGTGTCCATGTGGATTCCTGTTTTCCGTGCCACCCAAGTACGCTGAGCAGACTTACAAAATTATACCTTGGCTAACCAAATCAACCACTTGTTAGAATCTTAAGCCTTGAAAGTCATTGCAGCTCCCATTTCTGAAAGCTGATGTCTCGCTACAGAATGACTTGCATGCCCGAACCTGGCTTGACAGAGATGTGAAAAATTACTTGGGCATTTTCTTTAAATGCTGCTACACTATTGACAGATTTCCTCAAAACCCATCCTGTCATACTAGATCAAAATTGGTTGCGGTAGAAGTTATTCCTGTGTAGCTGTAAGATAGATTGTTGTTCAATTGTACTGACAGCCTGTGTTTAGTCATCTGTTTATTTGGCTGTACCATCTTCCTTGGCTGTGTAGAAGCAGGATTCACAGGCGGGCAGATATTTCTTGGAGATACCTCACTTTGCATATTTTGTCACTACTACCTTTGAAAAAAGTCATTTGCTTCTAAACACTTCCCTGCCAAGCTTAGCATTTTATAGACTGCCAAAAAAATCGCTGATCGTGTCTGAATATGGCAAAAGAAGAAAAAGAGTTCTTACT
This sequence comes from Harpia harpyja, assembly GCF_026419915.1. Lineage (NCBI taxonomy): Eukaryota > Metazoa > Chordata > Aves > Accipitriformes > Accipitridae > Harpia > Harpia harpyja. Next base: position 21,466,778 of record NC_068969.1, read on the forward strand.
CAGTGGCCTAATGCACCTTTTCCCCTTTAGTGTAGCTGTTGTTTTGTCCTTGCATACAGGGCTAAGGGTAAGTACAGTATACCAGCTACGCTGTGCCTGAAATAATTTGGATGGAATTTATTATCATTAGCATGCAGAAAGGGCAAAGCCAGTTGCCGCATGAGTTCATTACAAGGGAATTATTTCCTTATATACATTTAGTAAGAGTCAGCCCTAAGTGATGTTGCCTCATTAAATTCAAGAACTTCGATACTGTTATCGCTCTTCCAGATTTAATAGGCATGCTTTTTCCAAAGGGTTGCTTTTCTATAATCTGCTGCATAGCATGCAGACACCTGACAGATGCTCAGTAGATTTCTGCATCTGATGAAGGTTGGAGCTTTGATAAATGTAGAAGAAGGGCTGTCGGAAAGGCCTGAGGTGTGAGGGTGCAGGGATGCTGCCACGGCAGATTTTGCACGTACCGAGAGCTTGGAAGAAGCTGCTGTGAAATAAACATTTTTTGTTAGCTGGTTACCCGACAGCTTGCGCTGGCTGGAGGTCACTGCGTGGTTTCTGTCGTCATACGAGAAGTTCTGTCTCTGAGCGAGGGGTGAGGAGGACACCCACTAATAAGGGACTCAGCGTTATATCCTCAGTGGGCCACGCTGGAAGACAAAGGGACGTTGTCTATGCTCATAATCCCTCATTCGAAAATTAATGAACAAATGGCAGGCTACAGACGTGATGGCTATGAAACTTCTTATATTGGGCAAGAAGTGCTTTCCCACTGAGTGCTTTCTGGTTAATGATTTAGTTTCAAATTTGAGTAAGTCTTTGTTGCTGTGCAGTGGTTCTGGGCGAACTAGTTTTGGGGGAGGGACAGACCTTTTAAAGGATGCTTCACGCCCACATTAGCGAAATACTTATTTTTTCTTAATTCTGTCCAAGGCAGTATCATGAAATCATGCAGATTAATGATGCAGAAGGCCTTTCTGATCATCTGTTGAACTGCTCTGTCCCTACAGGGTGGGTTTTTTCATTAACCAGCTTTGGTTTACATTTCTACAATGCAGATTTATGTAAAAAGTTAATAATACCCATACAGCACAAAATAACGGGGAAAGTAATTCTCTCCAGGTAATTAGAAATGAAGCCTTTCTGTAACCTGTGAACCTAAAAGCCTGATTTGCTTTCCTACTGACTTGCATTCCCAAATGCTCTGCACGGGGCAGTGCTCGTGCATTTTCTGTCTTCCCCAGCAGGTAGGAGATAATACTGGGTTACTCACAGCCTATGTTATGTACAGGCTGACTGGCTTGCCAGTAAATATATTGAGATTTGCCAGTCAGCTGCTCTCAAACAGAATTTACAGTGTCCTTTCTCTCAGTGGAGGCACTAGTTTGGGTTTCTTTGCTTTGAAAGTTCCCTGTTTGCCAGTGATTGAGGGGTTTGGATAGATGGGAGAGGCTGCACAAGTGCAAAAAGCCCCATTTCTCCAGCAAGCTGTCGCAGAAAATAGCATTTTTTCCTTTGCCAACGAAAAAAGAAGTCCTCATCAAACCAATCTATTTCAACATTATAACCTTTATCCCCCAAATAGAGATGCATAGGTTTTGCCAAAACCCTGCTCATTACACAGGATTTTCATTTCTCTCTGAAGGGCTTACGCTGGAGCTTTTAACATGCGAGTGCGGTGGGTGAATTCCTGGGAAGGGGGGGTGTACACAGGGTGCCCCATCGCCCCTGGGGTCCCCTGCCCTGTCCCCAGGGCTGGTGGCCGAGGACGGAGTCAGCCCTCGCCAATGGGGGACGATGCATCTCCCTTGGGGGGGGCTGGAGCAGAGCTGGGGGTCACTGCAGGGGGAGTTCGGGTAGTTGAGCGTTTTTCAGTAAAACTCTGAAAACCAAGCCTGGCATCTGTTGAGTAAGTGATAACTTCACCCTGATGTTCTCAAGATGATAATCGAGTCATTTTACTTTTTAAAAGAGCGTTCTGGGAAGCAGCGGCTTTATCAAAGATTTCAGTATGTTAGTGTTGTCAAGGCGCTAGTGGAAGCACTGAAAAAGCGATACTAAGAAAGCACTTGAAAAACTTTTTGCTTTGCAGCTAAGAAAAACTGAGACCAGCTCTTGATGCCACTCATTATTAAACGCTTTCTTTAGCAAATGGGCTTGAATACAAACATAGTCATTCGTCTCCCTCTGAACTGCTAATGCTTTTGACATATTTTTTGAAGTTCCCATAGCGAGCTGTAGCCTTTGGACTCCCTGTGGTTTGCTGGCAATGTCCAGACCTGAAACTTTATTTTTCCTTCTTGTAGTAAGTATTAAAAATCAGTGAGAAAAGGTTGCTTGGTATTAGGATTAACTTGAGCTTCAGTTTCTCTTCACTCCATTTTCTGTTCAAAGTCATTGTCACACTTGCAAATCAAGTGACCAGTCATTTAATGTTGTGTCTGATGGAAAAGTGCCGCACTGGATCCCACAGGAGTCGACAGCCGTAGTCAGGATGCTGCTGATGGGAGGAAGATTGTGCCACGAGGCAGCAAATGAATGTTGTGCTGTCAGTCGATGAGAAATATATCCAAAAAATGATCATATTTCTGTGAAAATAATAAGAAGTAGAGAATAATATTTTAGATGAAAGGTTAAAGGAATTGGATTTATTTGGGATTTTTTTCTGTGTCTGTGTGAAAGGGTAAGAGAGTGTTTTACTGCAGCCTGGTAGACCTGCAAAGAATAAAGATTTTCAGTCATAAAATATCTAATTAATCCAATTGATTCGTCTTCTTGATGTCCGTGGTGTCCTTTACAGATCATGTCTGTATATCATATATATTTATATATTATATATATATGATAGAAAGAATAAATATTGTATTCTATATTACCATGTAATGAGCTCTGACATCCAAAGCACAGGTTGGCACCCTGCTCCTTATGGACTAATGAGGTGTTAATCCCTGCACCATTACTGTGTGTATACATAGGAATATTAGTTTGGTATTAATCTCTTCAGACTTCCAGGACTAGTCATCATACCTCATTTCATTGACAACAAGTAATCATAACATAAGGATATTGTTTAATAAATTATTATGAATTGTTATTCTTTGACTGTTCCTGTGTAGGTGGTTGTTCAGTTCGCTGCTGAGTTGTCCAAATTAGTGATCTGGATGCGTCAGATAACATCATTTACTTGTTTTAGAGCAAGACATGAGACCAAATCTCTTTTCTTCCTATTTCCAGTGATAAAATCCTTGGGTTTAGATGACTTGCCAGATTTCTCTGACTCAGTTGTGGGTTTTTCTGTCTTTAAGTCTGTCATTTTCACCCATCTGCAACCCGTTGTCTATTTGAAAAGAGGGCTAAAAATACTTACAGGCATTATCTCAACAGTCAGTTGCAGAGAGACAGCAATTTGCTGACGTATCAAAGGCAGGTGCACACTGACGTGGGCTACAGAATTTAGAATAATCAAAAATAGTCTACTGATTGAAAATTTAATAAAAAGAAAAGGTGCCACATCTCATAAGTTGGTAGAGGGTCTTCTGGTGAATCTTGAGATCTCCCTGAAGGGAACCTGGTCGTCTCTGTAACACAGATTTGCAGCCTGGGTACATTCAGTGTAGAATAATGCACATGTAGAAGGTCCTTTCATATTGGGCTAACAGAAACTCTGTTAGAGGCCATCATAGCCTGGTATGTACTTGTTGGAAGTGATCATACTTGGGTAGTTTTAGTTACTTATGCGCTACATAGAGCCTCCTAGAAACCCTCCTCAAAAGTGAGTGCAGATATAGGCAATAGGATGCTGGTACCTGAGAAAAATGAAAAAGTAAAGCATTGGAAAAGCTTGAGATTGCTATGACAGTCAAAGACAGTAATAAGCTGAGTTTGGGAGTGCATTTTAAAAATATTTAAAATCTAATTTGCTTGGCTGTAATGGAAGATAGAATTAAAAAGCTTTTTTGGCCGAGTTCAGCTGACTTCTTTTAAAAGAAGAGTTCATTGTGTAAAGGGCAGAAGCCCAGATATTTTAAGACCAGGCTTTGCAAGTACCACATATAGGAAAATATAGTGCTAAACACTTTCCCCTTGACAAATGTGGTTCTGCTGCCATATGATCCATGTTTCCAGCTCTGGGATGTATCACCCTGAAAATTGCAATACTAAGTATTAAGAAATATGCCTTGAAAATGTGCCAGCTAAGTTCCTTAAAAGGATCTGAGAAAGGATGACTCACTACTTAAATGGCCATTCATTGCATCTGCAGAGCATTTCAGGTTAAATTCTCTGAAATAGTCATGACTTCTTGTAGAAGCTCCTCTGTGTTGCAGAGGCAGTGCTGCAGCCGCAGCCCATCGCTGAGGTCCTGGTGAGGTGGGAGAAGGGAGGTGGCTTCGTCCTGGAAGAGGGACGGGGTCCAACAAAAGCACCTGCAGCTATCCTGAGCAGTGAGGAGGAGGAGGAGGAGCGCCGAGGCTACCCCGAGGAAGGTTTGAAATTTCTGAGTTGATTAAAAGCTGATCTAAAGCAGGTTTTGGCTGTCAAATGGCTGGTTAACCACTGGGGTCACCAGAAAGGAGCGTATGTGAAATATTGTCCTCTTGTTCCAGTGTGCTGTTTATGGTGCGCGAGGCAGGGCTTGGGCATCGCAGTGATGTATCAGACCACTTTGGTGAAATGTTTGTGACCTGTTGATGTGTGGGCTGTAGCTGGTATTTCGTATCTATGTTCGTCTCTCCATCTTCCTTTGCTGTCTTTGCTGTTTTGTAGCAGAGAGCCTTCTTTAAAGCACATCTTCGTATAAGATCAGGGTTTTTTTTCTATTAAGTCAGTATTTCCGAATTTTTATTTTAGCCCAGATGTTTTGTAGTTTTTTGGGGTTTTGTTTTTATTTTTCCTTTCTTTTTCTTTCTCAATAAAACCTGCTTTTTCGACCTCTCACGGCTGTTCCCCTGCAAGCTGTGAGCTCCTAGGGCACAGATATGCCTGACGTCCCTTCATAGCTCCATATGCCAATGAGGCAGAGTGGAAGTGACAAATGTTGAGCTAGTGCAAAGCTGAGACATCTGAGTTTATTCTCAAGTGTCTCGTGCTTTTTGCTTGTTAAAACACATATAGAATAGCCTTTACTGGAACAATTCCTTTTAAGATTTCTGTCGTCTTGGTCACACAGGAATTTGATTTTTGCCAGTTGTTTGCTGACCAAATACACCAGACTTTCTTTACAAAGTATCTTTCTGGTATGGAGTGCTTCAGTTTTGATGAACCTAAATTCAGGTGCTCTGTAGGAACCCACCTTTCAGAAAACACTGACTTCATCTGCTGAAAAGCAGATCCTTTTAAGCATTTATCAGATTTTTAGAGTATCCTACTACAACTATTTGCAACCTTGAATAGTCTCAGCTGGCACGGGTAGGTAAATCCACCAGTAATGTGCAGGCTCTCACGCCTAATGAGCTCCGGGTTTAGCTGCTGTGGTACGTGCCAGGTTTTGACTGACAGCCTTTTTTGCCTCCTTCTGAGTGGAACCAGATTCTTTCTGTCTTTTCAATAAACAGAGCGAGCAGCGCATCAAGGCAGTGTCTTTCATGGTTATTTCTCATAGCTTCTGATCCTTATTTGAGGAACCTTTACTGAATTTTTCTATTTGGTTGGGTGCACTGATATATATTTGCTTCCTGTGTTCAATTATTCATTTTTCTTCTTTGGACCTTGAGAGACAAATAAACTGGGAAGAATCCAGTTATATGTGCTTCCAGATTTTCAAGATTCATCAAAACTGTGCTATAGTCTTTTGCAATTCCTTATGGAGGAGGGATCCAAACTCTGCTGAAGTCAACATGAACCTCTTGCTAACTTTCATGATACCTTAGTGGTCATTTCACCTTTGGCTCTATATGGACAGTAAGTAAAAGTAAATGTCAATTATCTTTTCAGACAGAGGTCCTTGTAGAGATACCACACTTAATGGGACTGTGTCCTAGGTTGTTGTCCTGAAAGCTCAGAATAAAGGACCTTAAATAAAATATACATATTTTATTCCTGCTACTAGAAAACTCTCATGTTAAGAAGTTTATGTGGGACAGGTAGAGAGAAGGAAGGAAGAATAAGGAGGGAAAGTAATCCATTGCTTAATGGTGGTTGAAACTGGGGAGGGCAGAAAAATGTACCTGAAAAGAAAAAAGAACAGTTATTTTCTCATAAACATCAAAATACGAATTCAGGTTGACATACCATCATCTAAATCCCAACAAATTTGGATGAACTCTCTTCTTCTCTAGCATGTTCTGTGGAAGCCAGTACAAATAAAGTTCTCACTTCATCTGATCTAAGGCAGAGGGACAAAATCCTTGAGTACATCCCAGCACATTTTTGGGTTGCAATAAGAAGATGCGATGGGGAAAATGAACATGTATGTCGATGAATATTATACATGTTGCCATGAGTGTCAATACATACTACTCATGTATGAAACTGTGTGGAAAATAGTATAAGTTTTCTTTCTATCTGCTGTTAGGTGTGATTGAATAGAAGAAATGCTATGATTTATTTTACAAAGTTTGCATAATAGCCTTATTTGCCGCGAGTTTGGGAAAGAACGGGAATATTCTATTTACCAATCACGGAATTGATTCTAATTTTAGGTATTGATTCCTTTAGTCTCTGTTAAAGTGTCTTGTATTCTTGTCTGTCTCCACCCGCAAAGCCAGGTCTTTATGTGGAGCATGTAGGTTTATGTTCCACAGGTGTGTGTTTTGCAGTGGTAAACCAATATTTTCCTTTGCAAAGTACAAGCAGAGCAATTTTGCCTCAGGTAAATTCTTTCTCTCGGAAAACCCATTCAATAATGCTTCAGGGCTTGTATCTCAAGATGAAACAGAAATCTGTCTTGCTGGTAAGATGTGAGTAAATTTTCATGTTTATGACAGCTGAAGGAAAATTAACAGGAAAAAAAATTGTACTCTGTAAGGGGAGGGGGAAGTAACCGAACCCTCAGAATATATATATGTTTTCTTAGCTCTTGCCATGAATTTCTGTCTCCTCTGAACTGCAGCTCTCACACACCCATCTTGAGCCTTTCCCTATTTTCCTGCTGGATAAACCTCCCAAACCTGTATTGTTTTCCTTCTTCTATCTCCTTCTCTCAGCCTTTGTGAAAAGACAGCATTATGGTGAGGCTGTCCTTCTTGCTCTGGGGTCTGAGTCTGGTGGTGCTGAATGATGTCAAGTAATCTAGGGGTTCGGTGAGAGTTTTTGCCTGCCCTGGGGTATCTCTGGAGTGATGCAGGACATGTGCGGTGCTGCTCATTTTAGTGACCAGCGCTGTTCTGCTGTGTTGGATGTATACATTAATGAGCGGGAATGGGTGCACATCAGTTGTCTTTAGAAGGAAAAGAGACATTTATGGTGGTGAATTGTCTTATTCTAAGGTAGATGCTGTGGTTTTGAGGTTTGACTATTAAAAAAAAGAAAGATTTTTTTTCTCTTTCTCTCTTCTTTTTTTTTTTTTTTTTTTTAATGTAAGGTCAGAGGTTTGATTACGCTGTAAGGTACACGCCTGAGTTTTGAATCCGTTTACTTCTCTGTTTTGATAGCTGCATTTTTGGTCACGATATGGTATTAACGAGGTTTGGTCTTTCTCCTTACTCAAAGCTGGAGGTTTGGTCTGCTGTAGCTTTCCAGCGTAGGCACCAGGCTGGCACTCACAGCAGTGTCGGTCTGCGGTGGCTATGCATCAGCAGCAGAGCATGTGACTGGCTTATAATTAGTTTGCATTTCTTTACGGCTCCTCTTTTAGGCGGCTGAATTGCATAACTTAACATGAGTAATACTAATTATTTTGGATCTGTCATTGCACAACTGATGATGAATAACGCAGATACTGCTGTGACGCTAAATGCAGTTGTTGGGGATGTTTTGCCTTTTCCCCTCATCATCTGTCTTGAAGTATTGTGACATTGGGTGACACAGATAAACCTGAATTCTGTAATTAAGTTTTATTGTAACGATCCTGGAAAATATTCAATTTTGCATGTTCTCATATTTTAAACGTGGCTTAATGAGTCTTCCAGCTTTCCTGTCTGCTTAACACACTGCTGACATTTCTCCATTTGGATAACAAGATTCAGTAGGATAAAACTATCTTCAAAATGCTCCACACTGGCATATTTAGGTTTTCATATTAAGGGAGATATTTTTCTGCCATTAGATCTATCATTTTCTTCCATTTATCTGTGGAAGGCCAAGTCAGGCCTATTGCTAAGCAGACAACACCAAAAGATGAGGGGGAAATTTCAGTGACTATGAATTTGATTTTTCTAAAAGAATTCACCTTATTTTCCATGAGCGTCGGTGTGATTAGGATTTCTTGCACTGCTGCTTCCAGAAAGCAAGTTTTAAGCCTCCTTGTACAGGCTTTTGCATTTGCAGAAAAATCACATTTGATGAAAGCAGTGACTGAAACCACACTCCCTCACTGTAAACTGTGCACAGAGTCGACTGAATATGTAGCTATGCAGAAAAAGCTATGCTTAGGTGGGATCTTCTCAATTTTTTCCATAGTATGCCAGCAGAACTGCTGGCTGCCTTGCTAAAGAAAAGACAGTTGTGTGTGTTGGGTGAGGAATTTGTGTATATTCAGCTTGGCTGTCTGAGCTGACACCCGAGTTATGAGAGCTGTCCATAACATGTCCAAACTGGGATATTTTTAGAATTAAGTTGATCCCCTTTAGGCACAGAAACTTATGAATTTAACAGTCTTTTTATTTTTTTTTTCCTCCCTCCCCCTCCCTCTTTTTTTTCCCCCTGTGGCTGTTTAATATTAAAAATACTGCATCTTTTGGTAGTAAAGTCAGCAGGGATCCTCCTGCTGCAGAGGAGAGCTGGATGGTAATTATCAGTGGTACCGGGTTCCCAAGCCCCTCGCCAGAGCCCTGCCTTTGCAGCGGCCGAGGCAGCCGGCGCGGTCACTGTGCCATCGCACCTCGCCACATGCTCTCAGGGTGTTTCAGGCTCTCCGTGGGTGTAGACAGGCCCCGTTGGCCTTCACGGGCTCTGCGAGTTTGTCCTCTTGGAAAAGATGCCCCAGATTTGCTCTGGCAATAAGGAAAGCTTAGCCTAATTTTCAGAGTTGATTTCTGTGAAAGGAGGACATGCTGATGGCCAGCTCTTTCCCAGAAGGGAAGGTTTGAAGCATGCTCCAGGACTCCAGAAAGGTGACTTTATTCAGTCTTAGACATGGAAATGAATCTGAAAGTATTTTTGTTTTATCCAGCTATATGAGTGACATTTCCAACCATACTTTTCTGCCTCAGTTGCAGTTGGAAAGGCTATGGAAAAGGACTAGGAAAAAAATAGGCTGTTAGATGATTCTTGCTATAGAAGAGTCCTTTGAAGTTTAGCAGCTTAACTTCCTGTCGTGGTTTAACCCCAGCCAGCAACTAAACACCACGCAGCCGCTCACTCACTCCCCCCCACTCAGTGGGATGGGGGAGAAAATCGGGAAAAGAAGCAAAACCCGTGGGTTGAGATAAGAACGGTTTAATAGAACAGAAAAGAAGAAACTAATAATGATAATGATAACACTAATAAAATGACAACAGCAATAATGAAAGGATTGGAATGTACAAATGATGCACAGTGCAATTGCTCACCACCCGCCGACCGACACCCAGCCAGTCCCCGAGCGGTGAATCCCTGCCCCCCCCCACTTCCCCGTTCCTAAACTGGATGGGACGTCCCATGGTATGGAATACACCGTTGGCCAGTTTGGGTCAGGTGCCCTGGCTGTGTCCTCTGCCAACTTCTTGCGCCCCTCCAGCTTTCTCACTGGCTGGGCATGAGAAGCTGAAAAATCCTTGACATTAGTCTAAACACTACTGAGCAACAACTGAAAACATCAGTGTTATCAACATTCTTCACATACTGAACTCAAAACATAGCACTGTACCAGCTACTAGGAAGACAGTTAACTCTATCCCAGCTGAAACCAGGACACTTCCCAAAGTCACGAGCCATTCGGGGGTGATGTGTGTTGCAGTACAAACCAAGTTGGTTACTTCCAGAAAATAAGTTAATTGAAGATGTATTTATTAGCTCTGTGGCTTGAATTCAAAGATCTTCAAATGCGAAAGAAAGTGTTCAGTTTTCCCAGTAGAAACATTTATAATGGGAAGAAATAGTTTGAAAGATTGGCCTTTAATTTCTAGCCTAAGGCCAAACAGAGCAATCACATGTAGACATATCAGATGTATTCTATGTATAGAATGGTAGAAAAATCTGTTATGAAGCATCAGTTAACGCTATCATGTTATGATTTTTAGGTATGTACTTACAATCACGGAGTATTTACCAAGTGTGAATACTTACATTCCAGTGATTTGTTACCAAATTGGACATGGGGCTTAGTTTAGATTAAATTCAGAAACTTTGTGTTTGAAAATTGCTCTGTACTTTATGCCTTGTAGACATAAAGTGCAGAGGAAAACCATGAGAAGATGGAGAGGAAATAAGCACCCCATTTGTAGAGATAATGATACACTTATTTTTCTTTTTTAACGTACAATAAAGGTCCATGTATGATAACAGAAGCAAATCAGCTTGACCTAAATCCATTGCAAACCAGAGGTGCACTACATGTATCGAAAGGGAAGGTTAAGCACCTTAACCGGGGTCCTGTAGAAGTTGTTTTTTGGACTTGATTCTTGTGAGACTAAGCCTATGTAATAAGCACTAAATATTAATTAGGCTACTGGTATATTATGAAATAAAGGTGATTTAGCATTGAGAAATGAAATTGAACCAGATTTAGAAGAAACATTTCAAATTATTTTGTGCAATAGGCTAAAGCAAATATTGCCTCACTAGTACGTTAATGCAAATAAATTAAATTATTAGGGATTAGTGACCAGTTTAGTCTATAGAGAATCCAAAACAGAAGGCTTTAACCCTGTCACTAGTCTTCCCTGACTCATCTTTGGCTGTAGCAGCAGTCATGTATGTCTTCTTCACCGAAGCACTAGTATTCTCCAGGGACATCTTTGGTCAAATTAGTCTATAATCTTTCATAATGTGCTCTCCAGAGGGTCTTATTACTAAATGCTCTTGATAAGTAATAGTATATGCAAAGTAGATCTGCACTCATAGGTCCTGTCATGTAATAAATGATTGAAGTATAGCAGGGAAGTGCGCTGCAGTAAAACCTCTATTAGCCAAACCCAAGTTAGTAAAATTGTTATAATCTGAAATTCAGACGTGTCCCCCAGGCTTGCTTATCCACACTGCCCTGGATCTTCAACAAGTCAGGATCATTCTCCAGTGCCAGTTTTGTTCTCTGGGTCCTGGCGGAACGAGAAGAGGGAAAAGCACCAAAGGAGTAAGAAATAGTGAGTGTTTTTTGCTCCTTTTGGCAGGGTGAGGGCTGAGGTGTGCCATGGAGGTGGGACGCTGCACCGAGTCAGGCATCGGTGCTGCCGGTGTGACCTTATCGTGTCTGTTGGACCGTGTGGGGAAGCAGGAGGAAGGAATCGCTGGAGAACTTCTGGTTTTTTGTCATTGTCACTGGTTCCTCCAGAAGGGAAAGTCCCGGATTTTATTTTAGTTGTGTTTTATTGCACGTGCCTTCTAGCTCCCGCCAGCCACCTCCAGACCGGAGCTGTGACTGGAGCTCCTCTGTGTGTCCCGAGTCCCTCCGGTTCCCTGGTTTTTAGAGCAGCAGTGAATATTGGGAACCCAAGCGGCAGTCACTTTCACTTGTGTCCTGGTTTCCCAGTGTCATTTCATCCGCCCCGGAAAGCCCGCTGAGCGTGCAAGCTGCGTGCCCTCCACGCTGTGCAGGAGCGGGCGGTGTTCCCCGCTCAGCTCTTACGAAGCCTTGAATTCCAATAATTTCACCTTGCTGAATGTCCTAGATACTTACTCATATTACTTGGGTTTTGTGCACTTTAATTAATTATTTTTATAGGCTCAGAGGCATTGTCAATTCTTCTGTTAAACCTCCGTGTAACATTTATGAACTGGTACAGGGCGGATTTAAGCATCCTTTTGTTTGTAATCAAAAGCCTGGATTTTCTGGCAAATGTGGAACAAATGCACCTCAGAATAAGGCTTAAATAGTACTTTCAGGCCATGATTAAATGTATTGTTATTAGAATAGACAGGTTTATCCCATGGGAAGTCCAGGGAGCATACTCATTGCACGCAGGTCCCATCCTGAGAAACTTATGGTATGGATAGAGAAGGTGTCCAAAAGATGGAAGAAGAAGGTACATCATGGCTGGGTGCAAAATGGTTCAGTAAGATCGCATATAAAGTCTGTCAGAGTTGGGATCTCAATTTCTGCCCGTAGTCCAAGACCATCTCCTTAATTAAAAGCTCCACAATGATTTGGGAAAGCAAAGGACTGCAGCGACAAGGTCAGATTTGAGATTTGTAATCCACATTGCCTTTTTCTGAGCTCACGTTCTGCCTCGCAAACATTTCATGGAGTGCAGGAGAAGCGCTGGTTTGTGTATGAAGCTGGCAGAGTCGAAACGCAGACTGACGTGGACCTCGGCTGCCCACTCCTGCCTGCCTTTACTAACGAGAGCCTTTGTTTAGGTCCAGCAATTTTGCTAGTGCCCCATATATATCATTAGGAATCACTAGCCTAATTTCTTGTTTCATTATGGATGACAAAATAAAACATTAATAGGTTTTTTAATATGAAATGGAAGTTAAATATTCATTATTTCTTATTACTTCAATGTCAGTAAGCCTTTAATATGCTGTAACTCAGAGTCTTCTCTCCGCTCTCTACTTGTACCATTTTAATTTACGAGTGTAAAAGTCACCTAAGCGTTGCTTCTGGCGCATTTCATTCCTCAGCAGCTCCCAGCTGTACGTCATGTCATCGTGTGTCCTCATGGATGGCTGCTCATATGCATCATGAATGTTATCTGACTTCTGGTATGCACTTTGGCTTTGGGCTAACCTCTTCCTAAAGCTGAACCAGTCCTCGATAACTGCTTTTTCAGTATGTTTCAAACATGTGATATATAGAAGAAAGGTTATGTTAGATGGGAAAGAGAAGCACTGGGCCATCCATGTGCACATACTGTGCCGGAGGGATTTGCCATACAGTGTCGTGGTGGCCGGGGAGCTGTAAAGGGATGCCATGTTCATAATATAACAACAGTAGCCGAGATGAGAGGGCCCGGCTTTGCAATTTCTTTCTTAAAGCTATTTGTGTCCTCTTTCACCTTTGCAGCCCCTTTTTGTGTCTGGATAGTTATCTTATTCCTTTATCCTTCCAAGCCAGCTTTCATGCAACTTGCTATCCTAAATTGTCCCCTTCAGATTTGATTTTATTCTGATACGATGTGTTCGTATTTGTTTCTAAGTGAGTGTGCTGAAAACATTGACTGCCCATTGTTCTTTAATCCCAAGTATTTTACATAAAAATTGCATTTGAATGCCGTATGTATTTTTGTGGCATCTCTCGGCAGAATAGGAGCAGAATCTGCATGCTCATATATGAAGTCGTCTTTGTGTCTTAGTCTTACTCAGAACCCAGTCATAACCAAGCCCCGCTAGTTAACACCGAAATACCATAATCATTAGTTGTCTAAGTCATTGTATGTCCCTGCAACTATGGTCTTAGGTCTGCTGATGAAGAGGAGCAGCGATGTGAAAATCAGCATTGGAAACAGAGGGGTTTAAGATGGGGAAAAAGGTATAAAAGTTGATTTTTTTTATTATGAATAACCAGTAATTATGAATAATGGGATAAGCGGGCCTGTAATTCAAACTTCTTGTCATACAAGTTGCATCCCGTAGATCTGGGGACTGAATTTTCAGTTGCTAGAGCACAATAGCACCTTTGCTATCCTCCTAAAAGTAGAGCTACCAGTGAGTGCTCAGTGCAGGTCCTGCTTGTGGGTCCTGGTCTCTGCCTGGCATCAGCACAGTCCTCGACGCCGAGTGAGCAGGCTGCTGTCCTGGCATCACTGTCCTTAATACCATGCAATTCCTCACTTTTGGTTCATTTCTTTTGGGTTGCTGGATGCAATGATCACAACATCCTGGGGGAATAACTGTTTCATTTTAATAATCTAAATGCAGTTCATTGCACTGAAGCTATAATGACACATACAGTGCGATGTTACGGTTTTATGCTATGTTGCACCTGGGCATTTTCAAGTAATAAGTTCTTCACATCCAGGTTGAAGAGAATTCTTTATCAGGTACATGATCTCCCCTGAAAGACACTGCACATTTTGCTTTCTGTATGATTAAATATTTTGCTACCAAGAAAAGCAACCTAACTGTTAAGCTGGTACAATGACAGATCTGCACTACAGCAGGCGCTTACCTGGCGAGGTGATTGCTGTTCTCTGATGGGTTGGATTTTTTCTGTATGCAGTAGTATGCCGAGGAGTAAAATTAAGTTGTCACTCGTGATACAACCTTAGAATGAAAGATATTTTCTTTTCACACAAACAGACTTCCTCACAAGTCCAAATTTCTGACACAGATGAGATACGAATGCTAATTTCTCACTACTGAGTGTTGTGTTTACTACCATGAGCAGGGCCATGGGTGATTTCAGTGTGGTAGGAAGGAGCTGGAATAGCAATAGTCCTAGAGAGAAACTCTAGCACTTGTTGAAAAAATAATACAATCAATTAATAGATAATCAAGTGTTAATAATTTAAATGAACTTGGGGATGAACGTTGTTAATATTTAAACATTATTCTGATAGATTAAAATTAATCACAGTATTACCTATCTATCTGGAGGCATACTGGGGATAAATTCAGGTCTACCTCCTGATAGAACGGATTTCTGTAACCCACTTCAACATCAGCTTATGTTTTGTGATTGAAAAGACGTTGAACGTATTTCCTACATGTTATCTACTTTTTTACAAGCATTCAGGGAAAAGAACCTCAATGTCTGCAATGAAATACATTCAAAAGGAATTGGTTTTTGCTTTTTGTTTTGGGTGGGGGTTTTTTGAGAATTCAAAGGGTGTTGCTTTGCTACTGCTGCTTCACGTGACAAAGCAAGAGAGTAACCCAGCCCCGGCAGTGAGCGCAGGCGATGTTGGGGTGCAGGACCTGTGCCCTGGCTCTGCCAGTGCAATGTCAAGTGCCTCTGGTGCAATTCTGGTCCACGGGAGCAGATGGGAGATTTTTGCAGCTGATGTGTTATTTGTGTTAGGGTTACTCAGACTGGCTGTGACATTTGAAGTCTTGAATGAAAGAAAAGCAAGTCTACATGAAGGTGCTCCTTCAGGTGTGTGAATGGAATACTTTGGACTGCTCATGCTGAATTTATGAAGTGATGTCTCTTGATTACTCCAGCTATTTCTCCAAAAGTTTTTCAGTGCATGTCCATTTTAAATTAGTTTTCTTGCAGTATTTCAGTCCTATAAGTTGCTTCAACTAACACTGCAAAAAGCTGGATGATTACTATGTTGTCGTGTACTTTATTTGTAAATCCTGAATGCAGTAATAGGATGTTTGAATTCCATACTTGCCTTTATTTTTTGCTAAGGGCAATGTCTGTTATATTACAGGAGGAAATCACCTCTTTCATCTTTCTTGATCTTTCCCTTTCCAGCCCTCTGCCCTTTTCATATCATAGCTACAGCTGCAGATATTTTTATTTTATTTTATTTTGAGAGGCAAGTGAGTTCCCCCAAATAATCTGTGGTGTTACAGGTCAAGATGGTTATTGCCCATCTGAAATGGCAAGAGTGAGAAGTCAGGGAGCTTGAGGAAAGAGCTAAGGAGCTTTGGTTGTACTAGACTGGGTGTAATGTTAGCCTAGGTGGACCAAAGGGGCCTGTGCAGAAAATGGGTAGGCTGCGTACAATAACATATGAACCACTTTGGAAAATGTAGTAGGTACTAGGTCACCTGAGGAAGCAGGGCACAAACTACGCAAGATCATCTTGGAATAAAGAGTAAAGAAGGAAGCATCTTTATTTTATAGTCTGGACTTTTACACATGCATTCTTTTTCCAGGTAATTTTAACCTCATAGATTCGTAGCAATGAATATATTTCAGTCTTGAAACATGGCAGTTCTCCAGGTCCTTAGAAAAACTTGTTTCTGTTGTCCTCATCCCCTTTCCCAGTTCACATTTCAACTCTCAATGCAATAATTTATTGGCAGCATTTTAGATTCCAATAGTTAGTACTTTATTCAGCGACTCTGGAAGAAAGGCCAGGATAAAAATTTGGACTCATGAGAGAATCCAGAGGTTCCTCACAGGTTTTTGCTTTCATTCAAATTCTTCTGCTTCAAGGCACCAGACTTCTTGTGTTTTATGTCATCTGGGGTTTTGCTGTAGTTTGCTCCTGTAACGGGTATGTTGTTTGCTACAACTCACATCACAACTGTATATTGTTGGCAAAACACGTGGTCACTGTCTTCTTAAATGCTCTGACCTCTAAAGCTCCATCATCTGGAGTTAAGGTCATCTTCACATCAAGTCAATGTTAGAAGAAAGTTCAAGTCTTGGGAGGAGTAAACCCTATGAGCAGCAGATTGCTCATGATACAGCAGTGTAAGTGACTGTTGTTCAAGCTGATTTATTCCGAAATTACAGACTTGCAGATATGTGAACATCAGATAAAGATAAGTGTTTTTTTCAAATCTTTAATTTGTCGTGGGCTTACATGCTAGAAATATTAGTTGAATAGCATAGAATAAGATACTGAGGTTTGGACATATAATATGAAGAATAACATTTAAACGGTAGTTAGATTAATAGAACCTTTTAATTATTTGTATCATTTACTTAATCATCTCCATTAGATTTTGAAGCATCTCTAAACCAGGAAGCAAGTCCTCCTAGAAGATCTTCTTGAGGTGATTAAAGCGGGAGACAGATTTATCACAGTCAACATTACAAAAAGGAGAGAAACAAAGAATGTTTCCTTTGAGGTTGAGGTGCTTATCTCTCCTGCTTTTAAGATGCTTGGATGGGGAGCAGTTTCAGGGCCCCAAAGGCTGTTTTTGTGCATGCTGCAAAATTCAAACGTGAAAGTCTTTTTATCAGTGGATTTTGTACAGCAGTCACTCAGATTTGTATTCCAGCACTTGCTGGGTCTGGCTGGGGAGGCACGGCGGGAGACACAGTCAGCCCATGGCTCTGCCAGTGCACACAGGGTGGGAAAACACACTTCAATGATTTTTCTCCTTCAGAGCTCACTTTTACATACAGAGGGTTTCTGTATGTCAAAGTCAATAAAGAATTACTTGGAGGCAAGTTCCCTGTTCATTTTTGTATATGTGCTTTTTTTTTTTTTTTTTAATGGGAAGTGCACTTGATTCTCTCTAGTTTTACCAAAATACCTGACATCCCATGGATCTGTTGAGGTGAGATGAGATTAGTGGAATATTCTCTTATCAAGACAAGCAGTTTAAAAAGTCTGTGCTAGTGCTGTAGAGGGCATTGCTAATCACAGAAAGGCCTGGCAGAGGCAAGAAGGTAAACTCGGACAAAGTAGAAACTCCTGCACATCACTTTTTCTAGGAAATCTTCCTCTAGAGAGGGATGCCGAAGGAAAAGGTGCAGTTTCTGTGAGAGTCATGTTCCCATTTGAGCATGCTATGACCTGTGAATCAAGAGAGGTGCTTATGGCAGCTCTTTGAGCTTAAATATACTGACTTTCCTTGTTTTAGGTGTTGTCACCTTACCTTAGAAGAGTTGCTGATTGCAAGAGGGTGGAGACTAGGCAGCAATGAAGAGCAGTGCTCTTACCTCACTGCTTTTGACAGCTGAAATCAAATCTTTCTGGTAAGGCCAAGTGAAAGTGAAGGACTTTGTTGCTGTCCACCTCGGTCTCTTTTTCATGTTCATGCATATATACCTACATACATGCATGCATATATACCTACGTGTGCATGTTTGATGCAGTGGAGAGCTCCAGGAGCCTGCACACACGCTAGGAAAAATACAGAACGACTTGAGATATTACACCTACCTGAAACCCTCGTACCCTTACTGAACTGTGTATTGGCTTGCAAAAATACCTGCTCTGTCTCTCAGCTTTCCACCTTCCTAATGGTGAAGAGCACTGCGCTGTCTCCTAGCATTGTTTTTGAAGACAGTTATATGAAGAGGTGGTTGCTAGAGTTTGGAAATGAGGAGTGTGGCCAAGTGGGGAAGGGATCTGAATTGCCAGAAAGAATTCTTTATCAAATGGCTCCCAGTTTGGGGGCTTGTGTTCTTCATTTTCTCTCCTGACCTGTTTTAATTTTGTTTTTTTTTCTGGTCAGCGTGTGTGTGGGAATGAAGGTAAGCATTTAATACACAATAAACTTTATAATGACTGTGATTAACATTCACACAAAGTAACTCAGGGATGGGAAAAAGACAGCTGGGCAAGTTTAATAAATGCTTTCATAAGTGGATCTGCTTCCTCAGCACTTGGGAAGAATACACAAACCAAAAAAAGAAAACCAAAAACCCACTCTGGGATTTTCAAATTACCCTTGGAGATTGGGCACACAGATTGCTTATGGTATTAATGTGAACAGAGTAGCCGAATCCCTTGAAATATTGGTCTTAATCATGTCAAACGCCTGGAGGACTTGGTGTCCTGGAGGGAACCGTTCCTGCAGAGAGTTGGGAGTTTGTGCTCCTGCTCTGGGCTTCAGCGGCTCAGAGGTTTCAGGCTGTTGAGTCCCAAGGTTTTAAATAAGCTGTGCTGAGTAAAAGCCCTAAAACCGTGAGTGAAATATGAATTAGGGAATAATTCCTGCACTCTGCGGAAGGCAAAGCTGTACTCATGGACTGGATTGGATCTGATATCTAGATAGCTTTTACCAGGACTGGCCCTGTTATGGACATAGGCTTACACAGAAGTCACCTCTGATCTGTCTGTTCTGTCTGCAAAGCATTGGTGCCCTTTTGGACAGACTTATGTTATACACCATACCTGCGCTGTGACCGATATAATACAAAACAACGAAGGAACCAGGTGCACACAATTCCTAATTTTTTTTTTTTTTAATTCTATTTTGATGTAAAAATAATTTCATTTGTACTCTTCCGCTCTTCCATTCCCTCCACCCCCCCGGCCCAGCCCCACCTCCAAGAACAGGTTCCTACTTGTTTTCTTTTGTCTTTTTCTTATTGTTACTGTAATGGGCTGTCTTGGATTTACAGCCACCAGAAATCTTGGTTTGATGAGGCTGCTATGAAACATTTAAAGGTTTAAATTATAAACTCAGAGTGAGGAAATCAGTGATGCATGATTAGTTGAAAGTTTTAAATATAATAGTCATATTTTTCATATTCATGTACAGAAATGGCTTATGACAACTGTAATGTGACTTTTAATACATATTAATAAACTCTGTTACAATATAGATGTTTTGTACACCTTTTGGCAGATGGCTGTGGTATTAGAGTCTGCACAGTATAAATTAGACATTTAGTAAAAGAAAACAATACACGAGTGATAAGGTCAATTCTGTTCGGAGATGCAGTTCCAGTGCATCGCTCCTGCAACCAAAAGGATTAGAAGCAGGATCAAATTTGCCCTAGAAGGGTTGGAGAGGAGGAACATGTCCCGCACGGAGCCCCACGGCTGTGCCGTTCGGGAGGCTCAGGCTGCCTGCCTTGGACATGTGTAAGGCAGTAAACAGTCTGCCTTAAAACTGCCGTAAAATATGAAAGGAATTGATGCCTGAGCATTGTCTCCTTTTTTTTTTTTTTGTGCTGTTCGGAAAACAGAATTAGCTGGTGATGAATCTGCGAGTTCTTTAAGTGTGTTACACTTTTCAGGTAGTGGCCTGACAAATGATAGGGATTTTGTAGGAAATCACTTTAGCAAACATTAAAGAGCACTCACCTCTGAGCCGAAATGCAGCAGCTGCTTTAGCAATTTATTGCCGTGCTCAAATACCTATTCAAGTTGATAGTTTGTAATCGCTTTGACTGGTAACCTTGGCATCGCTGAAGTAGTCTATAAAGAGATATTAAAAAAAAATCTGCATTTTCTTTATTGGAAATCTTTTGAACCATTCTCATTCCTTAAG
Source organism: Harpia harpyja (assembly GCF_026419915.1). Classification (NCBI taxonomy): domain Eukaryota; kingdom Metazoa; phylum Chordata; class Aves; order Accipitriformes; family Accipitridae; genus Harpia; species Harpia harpyja. The sequence continues at coordinate 21,486,809 of NC_068969.1, forward strand.
TTTTCAACAGGAGAGGCAGTAGCTTTTGGCTTATGCTTTATCAAAATGATTGTCAGGGCGCTTAATGAGCTTTGTGCCAGACCAACCGCTTTAGTAACATATGTCTCCAGCAAGAACGTTGCTCCCGCTGCCTGGGCACACTGCTCCTCTCAGCAGGTAGGCTGCATCTCTCTGCTTAGCTTATCCACGTAGCATTTAAATGTTTCAAGACACCCATTTTGAATTAGGACTTATCATCACCTTTGTATCGAGCTAGTCCCTTTGAACGGTTGCTCTGTAATGAAGGAAAAGTGGAAATGATTTCTAGTGCAAATCACAAGACGCAAGAAAATGGCTTCTTTTTACTAGTTGGGATCGTGTTTTCTCTTTAAAAGAAAGTGCAAGAAAATTGCACTTTAATTCTTTGAAAAGAAACATTATGAGATAAGGTGGTAACTAATATTAATGCACAATAACTGCCTGTCAGGTTCGCACCACGCGCTGACATGTCATGTCGGAGTTGCTGTAGATAAAGCAGAGTTCTTTGCTGGAGATGTAGCAATTGCAGATCAAGTGATATATAATTTACTGAGCCGCTTGTTAATTCTATGGTGTTATGAAATCTCCTGGGCATATAATTACTACAAATGTTTACTTGACTTTACCACATAGCTTGACATTATCCTGTAGAAGTTTGTACTTAGCTTGACATTATACTGTAGAAGTTTGTACCTCAGTAAAATTATGGCCTAGCTATAAAATGCCACTATTAGGCAGCAAAATACTAAAGAAGTACGGATGAGACTAAAGGCATTTTAAAAACGCTTTCTACGGCTCGGAATTACAAACATTCATCCCATCTCCCGCTGATTACACACTTTGTAATAGCTATTGTTTCCACGGCTGGGGTTTAATTTTCCGCAGTACATTGGCAGCGCCAGCGATCTCAATAGCAATCCTCCCAGCAAGGTTGCGAGGGCTGCGGGGAGGACAGCGGGGAGGCAGCGTGATTGACAGATATTTTAAGCCTTTCTGTGGTTCAGGATTAGTGAAACATTTACGGGCAGACCTGTTTGAGTGGGTAATATGTGGGCTGGCGGCCAGGCTGGGATCCTGGCACCCATGGGAGGCTCCGTCGCCTGTAGGAAAATTGGGATGACTTTGGGATCGGGTCGGTGTCATTCCTCCCTCCAGGTTACGTTTCAACCCTTGATCTCTGCGAAGCCTGGAGCAAAGGTAGTGCCTCTGATGAAACTTAAAGCCGCCCTCTTGACTATTCGTTGCTAAATTGCTGCTGAGAGGCTCTTCAATTATGCTGGTTAGCCCCAGAGTAAAGGCGTGTGTTTGAGCTGAAAATTTCAGGGAGTATGCCTCACCTTCAGCTCTTTTACAGACTGCTGACCTGTCATGTTAAGCAGGCGTTGGGGTTACGCTCAGCCTGCTTTGTACCGGGACACGTTCTGCAACACCGGTCCTGTCTATGCGGGGGTCCATTAGGTCTAAAAACAGATGAGCTGCACTGCACACCAGTCTGGACGTTTTTTAGAGTCCTGGATTGTCCCTTTCGAGAGGGAGAAGCGGTGCTAGAGATAACAACCAGCTCCTGGGACGGTTCCTCCCGGCCTGCAGCTTGCTGGTAGCAGCCCCGGCGCTGATTTTGCAGCTAGCGAGAGCCACTCCCAAATGCCTGGGATGCCCAAACTTGTCCTGGATTATAGAGGCTTAAAGTATTTGTTGAAAACCCTGATTTCTTTGAGTGTGAAAGCGGTATTCCTCATGCTCAACAAGTTTGCATGAGCCCATTTAAACATCAGACAACTTGAGAATGAAAACAACTTTCACTCTAATAAAGCAAAAGCTGCAAAATTAGAAACAGTGTTACAAAAGAAAAGCCGACAAAATTAGGAAAGAGAAACTTAACATATACCTGGATTAGCAGCTGCGGAAGGCGTGACCTCTGAATCAGGAAACTCGTTTGTTTTTACTTTGGTGCTTCCAGTCTGATAACGCTCAGATTCTGGTGAGGTCTATTAGAGGTGGGAGTCTACTTGGAGATTTTCCTCCTCTTTATTTTTTTTTTTTTAATTTCCTGGCTACTCCTAAATGTAAAAGGCATTTTATAATAGCTCTCAGGCTCTCCCTGATTTCTCCACTGATTTGAAGGACCTGTGAGTCTGCATTTACCTGCCTGGTGCCCTGGAGAGTGCTAATGAACTGAGGTTTACTGGCACATGGATCTGAGCAAAGCAGAGGGACTTTGGGATACTGCCCTTTTCTATTCCTCTCAGGAAACACACTGAATTGCAGTTATTTGATAATGTTTATAAACAATATAAACCATGTTAATAAATCCCCCCAAGAAAGGTTTTCCTGAGATAGGTAACAGAGAGTGGCCCCAGCCCCAGCCCTGCTTTGCTTTACTAGTTGCTTCTGTTAGCTGGAAAGGCAGGGAAGAGATCTGGTACATGAGTGGAATTTGATAGGTTTCCCATAGAAACAGAGGATCAGATTTTTTTTTGCCAGTGAAGGTGATGTCAGTTGGGAGCATCTGTCCTCACCTCAAAGGATACCGTCTGGTGTAGATTAAAGTGAGGGCTGAGTCCTCTTGAGCCGCTCTACTGATGCAACTGAATAACTTGTACAATCTTGTCTGTCTTAATATATCTCATTCATATATATATATATATATATAAAATCTGCTTGGTGCTATTAGTCTTTCTTTTTGAAATAAATTCCCACTGCATCTCTCAGCTTGGAGAGTTCAGGCAGGTTTGAAATACACTGTCGAATGAAGAGTTCTCTGCCACGCTCTGCCTCGGTGAGCTGCTTTTCTCTCTGATCCCCGCAGACTGCCGTCACCATCGTGGGATCTCCCGTTCCCTGCTTGGTGCTTTGAGACTCAGTCTGTCTTTCATTTCTTCCCCAGTGAGTTACTGCTCCAGCCTCACAAATTCTCCCAAGCTCCTGCCCTGCTTCTCTCCGCACAGCACCGAGCCCTCACTCATCTGCATTCCCTGCTATTTTGACAGAATCAGCCCCCTCCCAGGATCTGTTCACTCGCTCATCTACATCTAACGGCAGCTGCTTTGAGGCCCCACATAGCTGTACCAGGCTTGTTGGTGTCTGGTCTAATTTCCTCATGTACTCCTCTTGCTGCCTCTTTTTCCCTGAAACCTTTCTCTCTCCACCTCCTTTCCACACCCCAGGTCCTGCTCTCCTCTGTGCAGCTTCACAGCACTTCACCCCTTCAGCCTCATCCCTTGCTGCTTTCTCATTTCTGCACTACCGCGGGTGTCCATGCCCACTGTTGAAACATCTTGGCTCAAAAAGCATTTAATTTTTTTTTTTTCCCTTTACCTCTTCTACCTCCAGTGTCAAACTGGGTCTAATGGATAGGGTTTTTTTCACAGTAAGTGGGCTCTGTTGTTTCCAGTATGGAAATAGGTGAGAATCTCTGACTCATGCTTAAACTGGGTAAAGATGAACCAAGACACACATCTGCTTTATGAGACATCAGCAGGAAAGCAGGTTTTCCCTGGGCAAGTCAAGCCTTTACTGGTATTTGGTCAACCCAGTTGCCTTTAATGCTGTTCCCAGGGTTACCTGCCGGGAGGAACACAGTGAACAATTCTGTTAACACATATGGTAGAGTAAACCGAATGCCTCACTGGTCTTGGCTGGGAAATACCATAAAGCATCACAGAGGCATTGTTCTACCTGGCCACTGACTCGGGAGAAATTCAAGGTGAATGAAATTTTTAAGAAACCTGCTTGAAATCTGTATTTCCTAAGAATTCTCTTATTCACGTTGCAATACTCATCTCCATTTCCATCCTCTATTGCAACCTGCTTAGTACCTGTTGTGATATCATTTACCTGATTTACTTTTCAGTTATTGGTGGGAGAGAAGGCAGAGAAGGAAAACAAAAAAAATCACTTTGTGAAGTGCTCTGCCAATTTACCATGCCATAAAAGAGATATGGCATAGTTATTACTAAAGTCTAATTATGTAAATGACATAATTTAATAATGATTATTAAATCCCAGCAAGTTTTGTTTCTTTTCCTTATTGTTGATGGTTGTCCTTGATAGCAAATGTCAAGGTGTACATCACGAAATTAATTTTTGTGGAGACTTCGCATCATTATAGGGGCGTGGAGTGCAGGAGACCTTGCAGGCAAAGGCAGAGGCTGCTCAGCAGACCTGTTATCTTTGCAAGAACAAATGTTGTCCACAAGGATAGCAGAGAGGGAAGAGAAAACTCGCACAGCAGCAAATATTTAATTAAAAGAGCTGCTTGGGCTGACTAGTTGTGGCAGCAGCTGCTTAAACAGAGATCTGTCCTTTAAATAACTTCAGCTAAATAAAGGGAGAAAAAAGAGAGTGAAGGGAAAAGCTCAAAGGGCATGTGCTGTAATTGCAGAAGTCGTTTTCATTTTTGCATTGCAATGTCTTTAGTAGCCATTAGCTGCTCTTCTGCCTGTTTGGAAAATCAGGATGCTTCAAGCTCTGGGAGCTCTACAGGGTTGCCAAAAAGTAGGGAGGGGAGTGTCATGGAAGTCAGTACATCACCTGCCAGCTCCTGTTACCCGTATTTTAGGTGTACAAGGTCTAATGCGGAAGGCTCCCATTGGCTTTTCTGCCATATAGAATAAAACAGAATTTGGTAGGTACAGGGTTAGTTCTTTTCTAGTATTCAGTGGCTAAATTATAGATAAGCGTGTGGCTCCCCATTGCAGCAGGTTTGGCCTTGTGCCCTCATGCCAGAGCGCTGCCCCGGCTGTGGGCAGTTTTCTGCATTTATTATCAGACTCTCTGCGAGTTCCCTTTGCTCCTTCTTGAGCTGTCACGCTGTGACATGGACCTCTAAAGGATTCATGCTATTCATTGAACATGAAATATTATTTATAATAATATAGTCACATTTTTCAGGTAATACCTAAGAGCATCCATCAGGCTTTCAAATGCAGTTCAGCTATATCATAAATGATGTTGTTCACCCCAAGGGGATGAATCTAATGGACACAGCAATTGGGTTGGACAAGCAAGAAGAGCGTGGGGTGTCCATGCATTTGTATGTGTTGGGGAGAGCTGTGTGAAATGCTCAGATCCGTAAGGAGTGAAGCCGTGCAGCTAGTCTTACCTGTGCTCTGGGGACCTTTGTAGGCTCACAGCTGGCTGCAGGGAAGCATGAAGAAGCAGAAGTTAAATTGGAGATATTTGAGAGTAAAGAGTATGACAGGTATTGTGCAGTTCTTGTCTTTTTCATAACTGACTCCTCTCTGTGGTTTTCGTAGCCATTTTCTGGTTAGTCTTTCTAAGGTGCATTATCAGTTATGTGAGATAATGATTAGAGGGCAATAAGTGGATCTATCCATGTGGTGCGATACAAATGAGATGAAAAACAGTATGACCAGCAGTATTTACAATTTCTCCATTTTTTTCTTTTTTTTTTTTTTTTTTAAGAAAAAGGTAGAACAACATGTGATGCTATAGAAGCTCTGTACGAAGTGTATAATACAGTTTTCACGTGTGTGACACGGAGAGTGCTTTTTCCCAATGTGCATGTAATTGATTAGTACAATACATCTGCAGACAGGCTGGAGAGCAAAACTCACACTTGTTCTGAAGAACATCGTGTTATGGGCAGAATGGGTAATGAAGACCATGGTTCTGCGTATTCAATGTTCAACATTAAGATTCTCCTTACAGTTTTATGTAACTTTAACAGATTTTAATCATTCAAGCAGAATTTTTCCACTCCTGATATATGTTTGTTGTACTTCTAATTTAATTTTATTTACTTTAATTTCCAGCAAGGTGGACTTCAGGTTTTTCCAAAACTGGGATGGGGAAAATACGGTGTGTTTGTGCTCAGTGTTCATACAATCACATCACGGGAAACCGGCAGCAGCTCCAGCTTTTGGAACAAAGACTTAAGATTTGGTCGTGTAGTTCAGGTGCATGTGTTTCACTGCTGCCATGGAAAGCAAAACACCCAAAGTAAAGGGAAACAAAACATAATGATGTAATTACACTCGTGTAGTTAGCGGGCACTACCGCCGGGTTGTTTCTAAGCCTACTTGTCTGGTCTCGAGAGAGATGGGTCTGAACTCCCATCGGCTAGCTGAGGGAAAATGGACTTAGTTTTGCCCAATTTCCTTCAATACATTTTTCTCCAGGTACTTTGTAAATAGGTGAGTAATCTTACTTTTTTAAGGCTTTTAGACTGTTTGCATAGTGTGTTTTGCTACGTGTGTTGCTTCCTCATTGTTCTCTGCACAGGCACCTAGTTGGAGTGAAATTGCATCTCTAAAGATCAACTGTCCTTTAAAATATACCATGTGCATATGTGATCTGTCTAATGAAATATCTTCTCTGTGATCACCTGAAAATAATGCAGTCACGGGCAGCTGCTTTGCTGCATCTTGCTGGTAGTGAAAGGGATGATGAGTGTAGATCCAGGGGAGAGAGAAACAGAATTACGAAGTCTTTTCCCTTTCTTTCACAGCTACAGTAGATATATTCAATATATTGTCAGCCGTCTTCAGTGTAGATTGATGTTTTGATTCAGTGCCCTGAAAAAAGGCATTAATGGAGAGAAGCAACTATTGCAGCTAAAAATCATTTGGGTCTGGAGCGTTCTGAACAATGCTTTTCCCTTACAATGGTAAAACTACATAAGTGAGTGCAGAAAACTGCTGCTCATGCTCAGAAATAATCTTCACCTTATCAACAGCTCAGTTCCCCTGAAAGCCTTGGTACAAAACATTTCCATTAACACAAGCTATTGAAATAAAATGGTGACCAGATAAATTGTAGCATTATGCTCCTTAAAAGAATGTTTCAGGCACTTCCAGTAAGACTATAAACTCTTTCCTCCCTGGAGATCCAGCCAAAAACTTGTGCCCTCAGTTTCTCTCATGCCTCTGCTAGGATTGTAAAAGCTCCTAAGGAATACAGGTGAGACAAGAGTGTCCCACATATGTGGGCTGGGTTTTTGCATGTGTGTTTTTCTTCAAGCTTATTGGGTTTTTTTAGCTGTAAAATTGTTCATGGAAAAAGGAAATTACTGTAGATTCCAGCATCCAATGTAAACACAAGGAGAACAGAAAATGCAGAATCAGGATGAAATATCTATTCCTCTTTTATGCTACCATGTTTGCTCGAGTGCTTAGACTTCCTAATGCATAAACTGGGCCAAATCCTGCGCTTATTTCCCTAAGTAAATTCCTCTGGTAATTCTTCCTTGGTAGACTGCAAATCCCACTGGTAAATGTGGATCCTGCTGTAAAAGCTAACCAAGGTACCCAAACCGAGAGGAGGTGCTCCTTGTCCAGGCAGGGCGTGCCAGGATTTCAGAATTTGTCCTGCAGTGATGTGGATGGTGTTTAACTTGTATCCTTAAACACTTTTATGCAATGTCTGTGGTTAAATCATCACATTTAACTTGATTTTTTTCTTTTCTTAATTTTTTTTTAGGTAATCCCTTGTATCTCTAGTAATGTGGAAAATGTTGGAAGCTTAATGGCCTTGACTTACCAGGAAAAGCAAGCAGTGTGAGGTCCTCCATGAAGCTAGAAATGCTAATCTCCTTTATTACACAGAAGGAGAAAAAATCAGAGGAAGGCAGAAAGTACACGAGATTGCTTGCCGTGAAACTCTTCGTTGTCATGAGTCGCTGACTGCAATTTAAATTAGAAACACACAGTGTCCCAATGACTTTCACTGTCTTGTAGTGCTATTGTGCTGAGATACAAGAATAACATTGATATAGAAGGAGATTTGCTTCAGTTTTGATGTTAGTTTTTCTTTGGTTTTAAGGTTTTGTGTGTGAAGCCTGCCAGGATTTTCCTCTCGGGATCTTGGGAACATGCTGAGCCTCCCCTGAGTCCGTGAGGCAGAGAAGTTCTGTGAGTGTGCATCTTGCATGGCACAGGTGAAGCAGTGGGCTCAGATTTAGGATTTTTGATATTTGACAGTATTTGCCAGTGTTGTATGTTGTGAACGAGTTCACCTGTCTGGGATGCATCAGGAAAAAATGATCCCTAATGGGTCAAGTGGGAATAATAGCTGTTTTCTGCTGTTTATAGAAGTAATTCATTTGCAATTAAATACCTTTTTTTTTTGCTTTCCCCTGTTCGTATTGTCACCTTGCTACTAGCACAGGGAACTCTCAAGTAAACACAAACCCATGCTGTGAAAATCACTAATGCAAAGTGGAAGCCTCACCGCTCTGCAGCGGTTTCTGTTGTTGTCAGATGATTTTCCTGGCACGGGGATTGCTCCCGCACCGCGAGCATGCCACGCTCTCAAATGGAGCCCATTGGGTGCTGTAGATTTTTGCCCTCCTTTACTACCTGCTAGAGTGCAGAATTTCTCCTGTGGCAGACTTTCGAGTAGCCCGCACCTATGCGTTGGGGAGGGATATATGCTGTTTTCACTGAGCTTTATGCTGAATGAGCAATCTCATTAGACTCCAGGCCTGCAAGGAGCTCTGCCTGGCAGATCCCCTGCCCGTATTTCCAATTCAATAGGGCTCTGCCTGGCTTTGTGGCTGCTGAACCGTGTGCTGCAGAGCGGGAGCTGGAATGGCTAAAAGTAACTATGGCATGAGCTGGGTTTCAAGAGAGGTTTTCAGGGTGAGGCAGGATTTCTCCTAGGAGGTGTTGCTTTACTAGACCGCATTTGTTTGTTGTTATTAACACGAGAAAGCTCATGATTCTGCTATTATTTTGTGCTTTGAAAGAGGGAGAATGAGCGTACAAAAGAAGAAAGCGCCTTTGCCACAAATTCGTTTTGAAATTCAGAAGAATTTGCATTGCCTCCGTTGGAGGAGGCTGTCATTAGCAGTCTCATCTGAAAACAAACGGCAACCTGCTTTTATTTCCTTTGTGCTTGGCTGACGTGCCGTCATTTCCAGTCATCCAGCCCAGTTGCTACTGTACTTTGGTTTATGCTTCATGCTTGACCTATGAGCTGAAATGCTAATCGCTGATGAAAATTTCAATTAATATAAAACTAGTTTTAGCAGGAAATGTGGTAAGCTCATTTAGGAGGTATAGTATCTCAAGGAAATATATAACTGTAAAAGCCTCAGACAACAGTTTAATTTTTAACCAGCTGGTGTGCTTTCAGATGTATCTGCAAAGCTCAAATCTGTGCTGTTTTGTTACCAGCAAGAGGAAGTGATTGTCATTGTGTATTTGTAGGTCTGTGAAAAAGCCATGCTCACAACATTCCTCTAATACAGCGTTATCTCCTTGTGCTGGAATAATTTCTCTGATTTCATTGGTTAACAAAAAATGAATGAACGTATGGCCATACCTTTAAGAAAAGGAGATACAACAGATACACATGGCAGGGATTAGACCGCTCTTACATGTGTAGATGTGCATATATATATAAAGCCAAGAACCTTATTTTATGGAGACTTGTACAAGTGTTATGCAAAGTACACTTTATAGGGTAATGAAGAAATATAATCTAAAATTTCATCGTGGTATTTTTAATTCAACTTTAGATACCTTAGAAACTTGCTAATTAAATAATTGTAGATTTCTCAGAAGTCTGCAAAATATTTACACAAGCAATTTATGCTGCAGGATCTGATACATACAGCTCAAGTACACTGTCTTAAATCCAGATTTTCCCCTGAAAGAGAGGTTGCTGCCACAGTAGAAGAGAAAGCAGGCTAGAAGATGAATGTAAAGATATGGACTGGTTCCCACTTAAGGAAAGACTAAGTTTGTGTGTACAAACCTAAACTCATCTGTTAAAGGAGCTGCTACAGTGGCCCAGTGCTCCTGCTGCTCAGAGTTGCCGCCCAGTTGACCCAGTCCAAAAATGAACTGGAGAAAAAATGATTTTACATGCAGAGAGGATGGCCAGAGAAGCAGCATTTGAGACCAAACTGGGCAGCTAAGTTACCCCACCACACGCACATGCTCTGGCTAAGCTGGTGCTCTGGGAGGGTTCAGTCTGGCAACGGGACTGCAAAGGGGGGATACAGGGAATTGCACGATCAGAAGTGATGCAGAGGGGAGGACCCGCAGAGAGTCGGGGAGAGCCAGTGAGGCTATTAAGCAGCAAGTTGAACACCGTACTTATTGAGGGACTCATTTTCTCAGGTGGTGGAGGTCAAAGTATATCATCAATTAAGAAAAAAAGGAAAAGGTACTTAAATTTGTGGAAGAAAGGCCCCTTGGTGGCTATTATGGACAGAAGGTTAGATGCAGCATCTGGCTCAGAAAGTCCCCAAGCCGCTATAGGAGGTGGGGAGGATGTATTTACGGGAGAGGATCCTCCTGCACTCCCTCTGCTGCTTACCTGTGCCTGCCCCGTAAGGAGGGCTGAGCCAGAGTGACTTCGGTGTGACCTGGTGTCCCGCTCGTCATTAAGCACTGTTGTTCTCTTTAAATCAATACAGATGCTTGTATTTATTCACATATTTAAGAACATCCATAATGGTGGAATTTGGCTGCAGGGTATTCAGGTTTATGTGCTCCTAATGGTAGGAATAACCACATCAGTGGTTATCTCAATTTACTTGTAAGTGCCGTGTCAATAACGGTATAACTGAAGTTTAATGACGTATTCATCATAAACAATGTACCGTTCACAGTTAACATTTATTTCTTTGGTTATGAAAAAGCTAAACCAGGTATTGATTTCCACACCGGATTTTCTGTTGAGTCTCTATTACAAGTGCTGCTCAGAGGCATTTTGAGCTCACAGCAGAGCTGATCTGATGGGGCTGGCAAACCTGGTCTCCTTGCCGTAGTAGCAGGGCTGCTACTTTTTGAGTAGGTTTCCATTAGGAATATCCACAGCTGCAAACGTGAACTTTGGTTTTGGCAGTTGTGTGATTTGTATGAAGTCCGTGGTTTTGTCAAACGTTCCAGGTCTTAAGCTAGTTCGCACAAATTTTCACAGGAAGCAAATACAAAAAGTGGGGAACTTTATTTAAGATTGCTTGATTTAAAGTTTACAAACAATCCTCTGCTGGGCTAAGTCAAGTCTAGTTAACGTTAGATGGGTTGAGCAGATAGACCAAAATGGGTACTGACTAATTATTTATTAAGCTTAAGTATCATGTGTTGCCACAAACATTGCTTAGTTCTGTCCTGTTTTTAAAAAGCAAACTCTGACTTGAAAGGACCTAGCCAATGGAGCATGCTGGAAGGTGTAAGCAAAAAAAAAAAAAGGAAAAAAAAGTATTCAGATAACCTAGTTTGTATGAATCATATTGGTGAAATGACAATAGGGAATCCATTTATTTTTTCAGGAAAACCTGAAGACCTCACATCCTTTGGCAGCAAGCACCTCCAGATCCTACAAAGGTGGCTCACATCAGCAAATGTCAGCAGAGAGCTACCGACAAGCAGATCATTTGTACTGATTAGAAACCACATTTCTTTAGTTTTCAGTCATTGTGTGTGTGTAGAAGACATGCAAGGCTTTAAGAAATATGGTCCTTGTACTCTGTGATTTAGTAGTACAGTGCTTCAGCTACGAGATGTATGAAACAAATTAAATCAAATCTGTCAGGTGCTGTACCATTATATGGGCAAAGTGATGACCAAGAGAAATCATTAACCATTTATAGCTAGCTTTTAAATGATTTGAGAGCATAGGATGTGATCTACTGAGACTTAAGGGGAATTGCATTTTAGGATTTTGTTGGGAACAGCTGGGAGTAGATAAGGAGTATTTGCAAAGATGGATAGCTGGTGCCAGCTGCCTTCTCCCAGGGCTGGGCACTTGGAGGGGAAGATGCTCATACACCTTTTCAGCTTCCTCTCAGCTCAGGGTAGATCTCAGACAGAAACAGCATAAATTGAGTTTCCACACAATTTGCACAAACATCAAAGTGAGATGTCGGTCACAGCCGGGGCGATGGCAGACCACCGGCTCGGGGACAGGCACCAGCCATCACCGTGCTGTGTCTGCCCGGCTGGGGAGATGCCCTGCCCGGCCGACGTCTGACTTCTCTTCCAGAAAACCAGGACTTGACAAGCTGGTCTCCCGAAATCCCTACTTATTTCTTAAAACCTTGTCCCAGGGAAATTAATTCTGATACTTACGCTGTTTATCGAATTGAATGTTTTACTGCTGCTTGTGCTACAGTAAAACATTTCACAGCCTTGTGTACGTATTTCTTTATTATTTATATTCATTCTATCACATTTTTAGAGGGGTTTTTGTGATTTGAGAAACTGGAAGCCTGGCAGATTACAAAATTGGGAAAGCATAACAGTTACAATCATATTTGAAACACATAAATTCTGTGAAATAATGTTGAAGTTTAACTGCACTGAAAACTTTTACTTTACATGTGCTGTCCAATAATGTTTCTAAAGTCCTTGGCAAGATAAATAATGCATAGACTTCTCTCACTAAACCTCCTGAGAGTGGAATTGCATCTAAAAAATATCTTCATGCTGATGTGCTACAGTCTATTTGGAAATATTTTACCACGGAAGGAAGAACGTCTTACTGATTTGGATGATTATTTTAATCACCTCCAGCATATGCATCATAGGCTGCTTTTCTGAGAACTGGCAACATCCAAAAATAGGTGACTGGGATAGAGTCAAGTGAAGGTTATCTTCTCCCTGGTACTAACACTGGGATGTCAAAAAGCATTTAGGGGACAAGCTATGTATAACATTGACACCTGAAGTAAAACGATGGGTCCTTATGAATATTCCTTCTCATCTTTTCCAAACACATGAGTGACTCTGCATGTTGGGGGATGTTCAGGGGAAAAAAAAAAAAAAAAAAGAACTATAGCTGCATAAACTACAGCTGTTGCTATAGCATTACATTTAAGGTTTCACTAGCATAAATCTCAACCTTTCTTAGCTAATTAGTGAAGTAGGGAGGTATTCCTACCCGTGGCATGGAAAAGCGCAGAGGTGATTAATCCTGCATGCCCCCCGGGGCTCAGCCTGTACCCCAGGGGACCGTGGCCCCTCTTCTGGGAGCTGCTGGGGGACCACTTTGCCCCACGCTGAACACATTTCCTTGCCTCATGAGTTTTTTGTCACCTTTTTGCTGGAAGGCTGGGGAGAAATGGGCATGGAGGCTCACTGGGGCGGAGATGAACGCTTTCGGAACAGAAGCCCTCGTCATTTTAGATGTCACCTGCAGTGGCCCCTCAGCCAGGGCGTGCAGCTCGGAGCATCCCTGCTACCCTCTGCTCTCAAATTCCTCAGCACCCGAGGTCGCTCCCTCTGATCCTTGATCGAGCCTCACCTTCTCCAGGTTTCACACAACCGGCCTCCCCAAAGAGGCCTTCAAAGGTGGTAGGGCTTCAGCAAGCTTCCCTTCCGAGGGGTACGTGGGTGGGAGCTGGATCCCAACCGCGCCGTCTGGGGCTCGCCGGGACGCGGGCACTCGTGATGTGCTTCACAGCACGACCGTTGGCCGGGGGCAAAACCCAGCCATCGTCCTTGGCTGAGCAGGGACTGCTGGTGTTTTGGGATGGGGGACGTTTTGGCTGTGGATGGGATTTTTTTTTTTTTTTCTTCTTCTGTGATTGTAATTGAGAAAGAGTGAGAGTACTTCATTAAGCTCCTGTGCTATATAGTCACTTAACTTGCAACTTAAGGTGTAATTAAATAACCAAATTTTTATTTCTCGTACCAGGAGGCAATTTTTTTTCCAGAGTTTTGTTCAATTATTATGTAACTGGGGCCATCCCGAAGGCTGTAACTTCTAATTACCTATGGCTTTTATTTAACAATCTTGTAACGTATATGTCACTGAGAAATTAAATCTGATTCTAGCTAATGAAAAGGTCAGCTCAGAAATGTACCAGTATTAAGCTATGGGAATCCAGTACTTGCATGAATATTTGTGCTGTACAGGACTTACACAGGGACTAAATCTTACATATTTTAAGAGGGAACCAAATAGCTGAGATTGATGACATATTTAGTAGTGCAATATAATTTCTCTTGGAAGCAGTAGACCAGTAATCTGGGAATTTTGGCTGTCATTGTGCTACTATTTATGAGCAATTTTAATGTAGTAATTATATGTAGGGAAAATTGTTCACTAGGTTTATGAGATAAATGGAAATTTAATTTTTTTTTCCTTGTTTAGTTGTCCAATATTTTTATTACATGCTTGTGGAAGCAACGGTATACAAAAAAAGAATCTGGAACTGGGTTGCTCCTTCAAAGTACTGATATTTTGAAAGATTTGCTCACTGTAAGTTAAAGGCAGCTCATTAAACAAACAAATGAGCTGTCCTTAGAGCAATCAGTATTTACTATTAACTGAACAGCACAGTAAATAATGAATTGCAGGTAAGGAACTACAGATAAGTATTTGCAGTGAATTCAAATTACTTGACTTAAGCCTGAAGCGGAGAAAAGAGAACATTAAGATAGAAATGGAGGGAGGAGGGGGAAAAGGAAAAAGGAAGAGGAGGGATCATAAATGTAACATTTGTTGTAGCACCCACGTTCATTCATTGTGCCGAGGAAAGGTTTTCTTCGGTAATCTTTTGCCCCCCTCCCTGGTGCAAGGGACGCTGCAGCCGACTCCGCGTGAGAACAAAGGAGGATGTGGAATTCCTGGGAAAAAGCAGGGGTCCACAGCAAGCTCTGGGCCCGATCCAGCACACTGGCTCGGAGAGCAGGGCTGATGTTTTTACCAAGGTCAAGGTTTCGCCAGTTGCTCTCTGGCACTTACTAGACCCCAGGAGAGCGTTGTGCTTTGGCACCAGCGAGACCGAAACCTGCCCCTGGCTGCCAAGTGCTTGCGCAGCTACCTCATTTATTTCTCCAAATTACTTAAGCAGCTAAATTGTTCATTTGCGAGGAACTGGCACAAGATGATAAATTTTGGTTTGGAGTTTAATCATCATGGCAGAGAAAGATCGTGCTGCCTGAAGTTTGGGTACGCAGCTGCTTTTAAGACCGGGATGGATGGGGTGTCCAGAGGCAGTCTGATATTGCTCATTTAGGAAGGGGCTTCGGGTTGTTTGGGTGCTGGAGATGAGCGGGAAGGTCGGTGATTTAATCAGGGACTCTGCAGTTTCAGCTGAGCTGTGGGCCTGAGGCTTGGTCGGACAGCCAAACGTGTGACAGCCATACTAAACACCTAACACCTGGCAGCCCTGTCTATACATCACCTTAAATAAGGTTAATCGCTTGACACAGGTCTCCTTGCGGGGAGGACGTATGTCTCACCTGTCCGTCCGCTGAGGACCGTCACTGTCCAGAACAGGGCACAGAGGAGCGACCGGTTAAGTGGGGCACACTGGGGAAGATGTGCATGAAGTGTTAGCCTTCCATAATAACTGCTGTCACAGCCAGCGTAACGCCTCTGCTGCTCTGTTAGGGGTAATATATATAACATACGAACAGGAGGCTTATCTTGCTGGATAGTTATCACTAGGTAAATACCTCTGCAAAGATACTGTTGCTTAATTCACGTCACCCCGGGATTGTACCTCGTGGAAACGGCCGCAGAGTAAAGCGGCAGAGGTTAAATGCAGCTGCAGGGAGCTTTCCAAGTGGCCTTTGGAAGTAGCTGGTTGCTGTGCTCGAGTCCAGCACCGTCGGTTCCCAAGTGCTCGCTGCTTCCAAATGCTGGTGCTGTCGGCCCCCTGCATTAGTATTCAACACAGGGAAAAAGAGCAAGGCGCTAGACAGACCAACTAATTACAGCAGCCTGCAGAGGCAAGTCCTGCCGTACCACATGATAAAGGATATCTTTCTTATTTAGTACATTTCTTCTTTGCTCTCTGTCACGTTATTAAAAAAAAAGAAAAAGGAAAGTGTGAGCTAATAGGTTTGGTTAAGGAATCAAGCCGTTTTCCTGTTTTTTCTTGAATTTAATCTGAATCTATGCAATGCTTTGTAACATTCATACAAAAAGAAACTTCCTGCTCCTCAGTCTGCAACCCTAGCAAGCTGCACACCTCCTGTAATCTCAGCTCCCCTTCCTCCGGTTGGCATCCTGACATGGGCTGCTCTGGTCCCCAGAGCTGTCAGCAGATGGGAGGGGAGAAGAGGGCTTCGCTACCACTAATGTGCCATCTGCAAGCGGCAACACCGGTCAGATTTTTATGAGCCTAAATTGCAATTGTGTGGCTAGAGGGTTTGCTGTCAGAGCATCTGTTTTACCGTCGATGACACAGATAGATCTGGAACTGAGCGTCTGCCAGGACCAGGTAAGGCAGGGTGGGAGAGCCCAGTCCTGCAGTGACAGAAGTTGTGCAGCCATCAGGTAGCTGCTGGCTGGGGCTGCTGTGCGGCTGGGGCTCGTGTGTACCCCCCCAGGCTGTGATACTGCCCAGATTTTATTGGACTGAGGTTTGGAAAGGTCTGTTGCTCATAAGTCAGAGCTGGGAGAAATCAAACTGAGGGAAATATTGACTGCCGCAAAACCGAACTTACTGGTGTTGCCCAATTCTGCCTGATTTGCACCCAGACACAACCTAGGGGGGGCAGCTCAGCTAGCAGGTCCCCATCCCCTCCAGTGCCCTTCTGTGCCGTCCCCCTCTGCGAAGCGAGGCACTAAGCAGATTAGTCAGCTTCTTCCATCAGCGAACACTCGGTGCCTAAGATACTTACAAGACATCTGGTTTTTAGCCTCATTTCTAAACAAATGAGGCTTATGTGATTATAGTGTCTGTCTCTTGTCCCCTCGTTGGCCAGTTTCAATCTTCACCCAGGGATTTTGGTCTCAAAGATGTTAACTTCCAGGAAGTTTTCATGAACTGGTGACCGAGTGAACAGAAATTATCCTGCTAATGCCTCTGGAGAAAGGGCCACAGCACAACCTGTTGCTCATCTCCGAGAGCTGATGCGAGAGGGAGCACGCCGGGTAAAAGGGAAATCTCTGCTTTATGCCTGTGTTTTGTAGAGGTCCAGCAAACCAACCATCAGGAGCAAACCATCCTGGACCGGAGCGGGCTGGCTGCGTGGCTCAGCGCTGTCTCTGCCCCAGCTGCAGCCAGCTGTGCTGGGCAAGGGCGAGCATCCCCAACGCGCTGCCCAGGTCCCACCTCCTGCCTGCCCCCACGTGCCAACTGCTCTCGGTGACCCCGGGATTGCTTTTCTGATCCGTGGATTAACCGGGTGGTGTGTGCAAGGATATAAGAGCTGTGTGCGAGCCAGGCTTAGTCTGGAAATACATTGCCGTGGTCGTAGAGCTCTGCTGGTGAACTCAGTGCCTTGAGTCGGAGCTCGCTGTGCTGTGCGGGGCTGGGCTGCCGGCGGGTTGGTCCTGACCTCCAGAATAGTGGCCTTGCCTTGAAAATTGCTCTTGCAAAATTATCTTGACAGCTGAGGTCTAAATTCTCTTGAGACTGATGTCCCATAAGTGCTATGTGTGAGAAGATGCGCAGATACATAACATCTTACACCGGTTAATATTTCGCTGAGATACTGTGAATGATGCTGATGACTGAAAACCTCCTTACACCCACATTTGTAGAATTCGCTCTCCTTTACTGCTCTGTGAATTACACTTAAATGCTCATTAGAGCTAAATATGTCTTCTTTTGGCAGCCGCCTGACATTTTTGCCTTGTAACACAGAACCTAAGGATGTATAATGGATTGTGTAAAACCTACACATAGTAGTTCTGGGATTATGGAGGAAAAGCAAGGGTTTCATGTTCTGGTCCTTATTAATGAACTCAACTAGATTGTGTCCTTTTTTAAACATAAACGAAAGATAAAAGACATATGAGATTTATGAAGAAGGTCATTAGTGTACCAAATTTCTCTCATTAGATTTGTTACATTACTTTCCAACTTGCACAACTCTCATTAGAAAAATTTATGAACTGGAATGATTACAAGTATACCATATTTTAAACCATCCCTACTTTTAATTGCAAAACAAAAAATAATTATACTTCTGTGCTTTAATGAATTTGTACTTTTGTGCATGTATTTTTATGCTAGAAATTTAATAGAGGACCTTCCTGAAGCCAGGGGGTGGGGGAAGAGGAGAGGAAATTGTGCCGCTTAGTGCAATTTGCAATTCAGCTGCAAATCCTGAAGCATTGCTTTAATTTAGTAACCTTGTTAGAACCAAGTTAATATTGCAAGCTAATATGGCTGTTTCTTCTCCTCGCTAGACTTTCAATTTCACGTCCTTACATCTGATTTGAAGTGACCGTGACAGAAAGCATAAGGTGTCTCTCGTTCTGTTTGGAGTCCTTGTTTACAGAAGAGTGATGGAGATGCTATTAAGCACAAAAGGGATCACCACATGCCTGTTTTTCTTTGTATTAAGTTTGGCAGCAGCTACTGAAATACCATTATCAGGTGAGTTGTAGCTATTTACTGAACACTTTGGTGTTTTGTTTGGTATCCCTTTTTTTTTTTTTTGTAACCTTTCCCCAAAGAAAAAAAAACCTAAATCCTGCTTTTCAGTTGTTCCATTTTGGATTTAATTCTGCCAGAACATGGCCTTTGGGAAATTCAGATGTGACAAAAACGTAAGCTACTTTGTTTGGACCTGTTTAAATGGAGCAGTAAACTTGTCTAATAACATATATCTGGTGTTTGTGATCTAACACGCCGCTTAGCTCCAAGGATTTGGTTTTGTCCTTCACATAAATTCCTCATTTTGGCTCTGAATCTCCCTGAAGCTTGTTTGATGTGCATGTACCCTCACTTACTTGTCTTGCAACCTGCCGTTTCAGTCTGAGAAAGGAGCAGGTGTATGTCTCAGGGCATACATTAGTCCCCAGAGAAGTATTTCCTACGCCTCGCATACGGCCCTGGGGAGCACCTCCTTTCTCCCTCTCTGGCTGTGATGCATTCAAACTGCCTGTTTTACACGGTCGGTGGGGTTTCAGGACACGTGTAAAATATGGGATGAGGCTCATAGGGGACGATCCAATGAAAGCCAGTGGACCCCACTGCCTGGAGTACAGCCCAGACCTCCCAAGCTTGGCGTTTTTCGAACATAAATGGACCAGGAGAAGTGCAAACTACAGTTTGCGGGGTTTTTTGGGGGAGGGGGAGGTGAACCAGCAAAGCAAAACTCAACAATATTGTTTTTTATGAATTATGGTGGGGAAAAAAAAAAAAACAAACTTAAGGAGAAAGAAATGTAGGCTGTTTGCAGGGCTTTGGGTGCTGTAGCCTCAGAGTAGGACACGGGCCAGTTTCGGGGCATCATGTGGACCTGCCGTGAGCTGTTAGCACTCTGGAGTCTGCCAACAGCCCTGGCTGCAAAGGAGAAGGCAATCAAGCAGGTTTATAGGATATTTTTCTAAAGCTATCCAAACTTGTTTAACAGCGTTTGGAAGTAGAAGGTTATTTTGGAGGAAGGTACCGCAGTGGCTCCTTGTGTTTAAATAAAGCAAAAGTGGAGCTGTGACTGTAAAGTGCAGGACAAACTGTCTAGGCATCCATTGCTTTTAAGTACCTACACGGGGGAACCATCTAGCTCTTAATTTGCTTTAATGAAGCATTTTATATTTTAATAAAAAGGAATTATGTCTGATCAGTGAAGCTGGTGGGCTTGGAAGTGTTCGGATTTGAGACCACACAATATGGCAAGACACCACATTTCACTCCAGCTTTGAGCTTCCTGGACTTAAAAGAGAAACCAAAAAGCATGTTAATTTTCTTCCTGGCTGTTTATAACAATGTGATGATCCTATTATCCCCAGCTCCGCTGTGGGGAGCATTCTCCCTCATGCGGCTCTGTTACACAGGCACTCGCAACAGTTTAATTCCCTTAGAAAAAAAAAAAAGTTAGTGAAACATCATTGTGTGACTGTGTGACTGGTAACAGCTCTTCCCCTGCTGTACCCTGGAAGGGGTATTAAGTCATCTTTGCAGTCCATGGATTTTCTGGCAATTTTATCCAGGATGGCGATAGCAGTTTGCTACTTCGTGTGTGTGTGTCTGTCTCTGGATTAAAAAGCCAGTTATTGACTTCAGTGCTGAAAAAATTTACCAGTCCACACAACGTTGCTTTGACTTTAGTTTTAGCACTGCCCCAGCTCTCCTTTGCCCTGGAGGGGTTGGTCATACATGGAAGTGTGCGCAGGTGATGCCCGTGAGCGGCTGGCCGAACACAGTCGGTGCTGTCAAGCCTTCCTCCGCCTGCTGAGGCAATCACAGGGTTCAGTTTGGGGAGCAGAGAGTATTGGCAATGCCAGGAAGATGATGATGGTCATCCTTTTTTTAAGGCAAGCCTCACTTTTTACAGGACTAAGGCAATCCTGACATTGTCCCTTCTGAAGAAAAGACCTAAGCAGAGCACGGTTTTGCTCGAATGGCATTTTAACCCAGCACCTCTTTGTGTTCAGTTGCGCAGCTTCCAATGATCACGGAGCAATCTCACGCCCAGGTTGCCTACCCTTTTGATGAGGACTTTACAATTAAATGTGAAGCGAGAGGAAACCCACAGCCCACGTGAGTACTGCTTTCACCGGGAGAAGCAAACAGAGATTGAGTTTGCTTTTAGCCTTTGCCAAACATTGTTCTGGTTTTGAGGAGGGGAGGAATAACTGAAGTACAGTAACCTGCTCATCATCGTAAGGCGAGGTTGAGGTTTGGGTTTCCCTTCAGGCCATTCAGCTTTTGTTGCTCCATCACTTCAACTCACTCTGTGAATAGATATCAACATGCCTTTTTCTTGTTGGGAGACGTTTCGTTTCTTCAGCATGTGCTAAGTTCACCCCGCGATTCAAAAGAGCTTGTCTGGGCTGTGCTGCAAAAGATAGGAGGTGTGTAATGGTAATCAAAGGGTCCCAGCTGTACTTCTGCCTTTTCCACAGCAACCCTAAAAATACCAAGCACATTAAACCATGTATTCAGAGATCACATTTGCATTTTATCAGATACCTTGTCTGTACCTAACATCATCATGGCCGTGGTGATGTTACAAATATACACATAAGGAGTTATTCAAATAAATATCCAAAGATAAGCTTTATCTATTTTACACCAGTGTAAAAAGGAAAAAGATTTTTAATGAAAATGTGATTAACAAAAACGTAATAATAACAAAGTAAAAGCTCCTCCTGAGACTTTCGCCACTGGATGGTCTATGGGCTAAATTAATAGCTGATTTGCATGTCATTTTTACTCTCTAATCCTTCCCTTCTTTCTCTGCAACACAATTTAAACTTGCTTTGAGAATTGTTATTTTATATCAAGATGATTTGATCATTTTTAATTGAGCTCTGAATGGAGATTTGTAGCATGATAACAAATTTCCTTTGTTTCACTGTTTGTCAGCGGATCAATGAAAAGTTTTCTGGTATATTTAAATGTATGTCATAGTCCTGGTTAGGCGATAGGAACCCATATTCCCCTCCATATTGTAGCAAGGCAGTTTTGCCAATACTAGTGAAGTGCCAAAACATACATTTCTGTTGACGTTAATTTATTCTCTTAAAACATTGCAAAATATTGATAAAGGTACGTCTTCCACGAAACACATGTTATACTGTAATTTCCAACTGTTTCTGATTGTGAATCAGTTTAGCCCAATTTCAATCTATCTGAGACTTCCAGATACATAAACTATGGCCAATACATCAGCATTCATCAAAATCACACCCCAGTAGCATCAAAACTACAAGTAATTCTATGTCAAGACCAGGAGAAACTCAGTCATCTCAGTTTCTCCTGGGTTCAGCCATGGTATCTTCTGTAGATGGTGAGAACAGCTCCTGTCAATCCTTGCCAGTCAAAAGTCCCAACTCTCCTACAGACACAGCTTTTTTGCAAACCTCTAGTTCCTTTCACTGTGTGGCTCTTGCTTTCACAGATGGTCTCTCCCATTTATTGTCCTTGCCTTAGGCTTTGTATTCTTATGTCATGTCACAGTCAGTTATCCAAAAGTAAAATGTTCGACAGGAGAGACATGCCCAATAGCTAACACAAGTTACAGTAGCATAGTGGTCATTTTACCACTCAAGTCCTCCTCTTACATGAAGTTTTTCCTTTTATTTTAATAGTACGCTACTGGACCCATATTTACCACTGGTTTTGTACCATAGCGCGCTCTGGTCTGTCACCTGTCCTTTGTAACACTTGCATTATTTTTCAGCTTTAATTGGACTAAGGATGGAAAACCGTTCGATTTATTATCTGACCCAAGGATAGTTCCATCTAACAACTCTGGAACGTTTGTGATTCAAAACCGTGGAATCATCACCAATTTTCAAGGGAAATATCGTTGCTTTGCATCCAATGTGCTGGGAACTGCCATGTCAGAAGAAATTGAGCTAATTGTTCCAAGTAAGGGCTTTTACTTTGCTTTTTGTTTGTTGTTTTGTTTTCTTTTCTTTTCTTTTTTTAAGATGAAAACTGCGTTTCCTCAAACTAAATGGGAAAGAACTAGTTACTAAGCTGGAGTATGGTAAAATATGCCCTGTTTGTTATTCAGTGAATATTGGAAGGAAAACCTCTGTGTGCTCCCTGGAATGATTTTATTTCATTCCTGGTTTTGAGGACAGAAACCAAATCTGAATGCAGGATTTCAGACAATACCACTGGACTATCAACTCCTTACAGGTTTCCCAGTGCTGATACCGACACTTCTTCCCAACTTGAATTAATACAAATGCAACTGGGTAGACTTTGTATATGTTTTCCCGGATATATTCATTTGGAAAACATTTATTATTTACTTTTGCTTTGTGAGTCTCGTCTGCCCCACTTTGCATAAAAACTGTAAACTTTTTAATAGCCATCTCAGGAGAGCTGAATGTTCAATGTCAGAAAATTATTATTTGCTTTGACTTGACTATTCAAATGCTTTATAAAGCACTTGCTTTGCCTTTGCCATAAAACCCATAAGAATTCTTTTCTGATTTGTATTTGCTTAGAGCCACTTTTTGTTCTTGTGATGCTTCCACTTCTAATACTTTTCTCTTTCTGTAAAGAAGAAAGCATAAATATTGATGAGAGCTGTAGTCTGATAAATTCTCTACCTAATTGGGGCTGAGACAATTTGTTTGTGAGCTGATGCCGGCACATCATGAAAATACAGAAACTAAAATATTTGGAGAGATAAAACAAATAGAAAAAATGGCAGAGTAGCTATCTTAACTGCAGTACAGTTATTGAAAGATATTAGCTGTTCATGAAAGAGAGAAATAATGGCATAGATCATGAAATAGTGTTAGAAATACATTAAAAGTTAATAAGGTAGTGGGCAATAAAAGAATAGGAAGTCATTGTCAGAGAAAACAAAATTGGTTTGAGTCAGGTCACTTTGGGGAAGTGTTGTAAAAGACAATTTGTGAGTTTGGGGAAACTCCTGAGTTAAATTTGGAGTGATCTCTCTAATACTGGAGAAATTTATTTATAAAGAATTAGGAACTATGTGATGCCTTTGCTTTCCAAACTTTTCCTGGAAAGCGAATGCTGTTAAGAGTCATAAGACTGTAATATTTTAGCTTGGCAACCATGACTGAGTGCCCAGAAATTGGGAGGACAATATGGTCTCCATCTCAGAGCAAGGAACATGAAATCAGAAGCTGGGGGAAGGATGGGAGAAATAACAGTTTATTACTGCAAAATAGCAACTGATGTAAATATTTGAAAGCTGAAGGGGAAGTGATCCAATCAACTGTGAGTTCATTAGTCTGGTGTCAGTAGCATTCAGGGTTTGGTATAAATACTTAGGGGGAGAATATTCAAGACTTGGAACTGAATGGAAAATGAGCTCAAAAATATAGTAGTCAAAATTACTGATCCTAGAAACCTGTCCCTCTGTCAGTAGCACCGAGGGAGGGCAGAGGAGGAAATTGGTGATTTTAAGGGCCAGGTTTATAGAAGTGGGATGAAATTTACTGTTACAAAGTTCAAGGTCCTGATTAGGACAACGTTGATACAACCAGCTTTGTACCAATACATTTAAGCACTTGTAGTTTGGAAGTAACATAGGAAGATGAACACACAATTGGTCCTATATTCAGGATTGAAATATATGAAATTAGAAGAGGAAAAATTGAAGCAGAACCTTCCTAGTGGGACTACGAAGGACAAGAAGCTTCACTGGCTCTGCAATGGAGCAGGGTGAGAACATGAAGCAGACTATACGATGTAGTTGAGTGGCATAGACAAAGAAGAGACTCAGCAGTGCAGTAGAATTCTTTTTCAGACGAGATCCTGAATTTCCAAGTTCCTACAATATTTTGTTATCAAGCGATCTGAAAGCGCTGTGCACACGTGGAATTGGTGTGTACACACAGTGGGGGATATCTCCACAGTCTTCTCAGCCTTTGCAGTGACAGGAGATGGCTACCTGTCTACAAAAACTACTTCTAGCAGGTCAATGCAGATGAAGTGGGCTATGAGAAACGTGCATAACCATTTTTCTCATGTCTTTTTCATAGAAAATAATCCTGAGAAGCATTCTAGGCATAGCCGGGGGTGGGAGAGTCGTGGCACTGTGGCCGCGTTGAAAATAAGACACATCGCAGGGGCTGGGAGAGTTCCTGGGAGAGGTCTGCTAAGGATGCCATGTAAATGTATTTTTATGAGTGCTCCTCATGAAAGACATGATTTATTTTCCTTCCAGCCAGTTTTATGGATTTTTTTCCTTTGGAAATTTATTTCACGTTGCACCGTATTGCATAGTATTCCCTAATGCAGTAGCTTGGTGTTTGGTGAGGAATTACCAAGATTACATGTATTGCTATACGCTTTAGTCTCTACCAACTTGCAGTTGCTTTAGGGGAATAGCATTCCTAAGTAGAGGAGAACTGCACAAAGTTTGAGGACAGTAAATTGAAGTTTATTGAACTAATGATGTAAGTTGGCTCCACAGGTAGGACAGTGCAGCTGATGTCATCTGGAGTTTCAGGCAGGAACAGGAGAGTGATGCAGTTACTCAGAGCTTTAGACAGGACATAATTATTCACTTTGGAGTCTGGCCAGGGCAGTGGGGTTAATACGGCTTCTCTTAAGCAAAGTGTCTCAGACTCATTAATTTTCAGAGGAGTTCAAGACCTCAGTGTCATGTTTCAGTGAAGGTATGTCACCTCCAGCAGCTGAATATTCTGATACTCCATTGCTACTGAGCTAAAAAAGATGCTTAAAAATGGAAAACAAGAACGAGTTGATGTCTGTATCTGGGATTATTGAATCTGTACTCAGAGCAGATAATTTTTGCTTTTAATGAAAAGTTGTCTATACTAGCTTGAGTAGATATTAAATATACTGGGGGGTAGTTAGCAACAAATTAATTGAGAAGTTACAAACATGGTTGTTATCAAATGCGAGAGGAATTTTAGTGCTAATACATACAAAGTCCTAAATCCAGAAAATAAATAAATGGTACAGATAATGTATTAGAGGGATTTACCCGACTCCCACACCTTTTAAGGCACATTTACTTTTATTCATACTCTTCTGCCATCTGTTCTTTCATTTAATGGTGCAATGTAGATGAGGCAAATTAAATCAGGATTCAGAGAGTAATAGAAGACACCTTTGATTTTCTAAAGTGCTGGATAGTCTACAACTGTGCTCAAGTGAAAGAGAGCTGCTGGTGCACAGATCTGCTGTAAATTAGGCAAATCACTGACACAGAAGAGTTTGGGATAAATTACCTCTATTCACCCACAAGTTCTGAAGGAGAGACTGGTACATGTGAGATCACTACATGCATTCATGATAATGATGCAGAGGTGGCAGTGCTTTGCCAGCTGTATTCAAGTAAAATGTAAGCTACTTGGCAAGTCATTGTGCCAATGAAGTGAAGAAAAGCCCAGCAAGTCAGACAAGGCCAGTTTTTTTCATAAATTACATTTACACTGCAGAAGTAGAATACTGGGTCTGTAAGGTTGCTGCTGAAAAGGAGAACAAAAGACTGTTTACTCACAGTAGTCATTCCAGGAAAGCAATAGAAATGTCAGCAGAAGTGATCATTAAATCTCACCTACATAATGAAAATACCACACCTCCCCTATATATGATGACATTAAGGAGAGAGGGGAAGAATGGGGTCTGAAGATCTCTATATGTTTGCATTGTTTACAAAGTCCAGATTGTCACAAGATACATGCAGCATGAAAATGAATTTAAATGGTGAGAACACAGACTTCAGCTACCCTCCTCCTGTATTTAGGGAATCTGTTGCCTGAACTACTGAGTAGGCCCAATGCCAGAGGAAGGAGAAGAAGAACAGTTTAAACTTCTTTAATTAACTGTAGTGTAAAAGACTCTTTATGGTAGACTGCATTAAGATTTATGCTCAGTATTTCTAAAGCCACTGCTCCGAAAGACCGAAGATCTGAGGATGGAAACATAGCCGAAACATAAAGTTGTCCAGTGGCAGGCTGTGCTATGCCAATGATGTTAGTTCTAGAATTCTCAAAGAAAGCAAAACCTGTGTTAATATTCAAAAAACCAGATGTGAATATTGTGAAATCATTAAAATATATTGATCTGATACTAAAATAGGAGGTCTCAGTAACACACTTTGTGAAGGTGTTCAGTATAGCCTTTTTGGAAGAGAAAACAAAAGAGAGTAACTCACTGAGACTTTGCAGTCAATGGGAATAAATTGTAAACGTCTTGGCTCCTAAACCAGTGTCTGATACCTTTGACAACCTTGCTGGCCATCTAAATCATTGGGATCACTGATTGTTGCTAGCGACCATCATTTTGGAAAGGGCAATAGAGAGAGATTTACACAGAAAAAAAGACCGTCACTGATTCCATCATAAAAGCTTCTTTGAGAGCAAGTGGACTGACAGCCATCTTCTTGTGGAAAGGCAGACCTTCCTAACTTTTTCAATTTAATGCAGCAATTAAAAAAATCCATAAATAAGCAGGATCGTATCTCATAAACAATTCAAAGACTGCAATGAAAATTACAGATTTAACTACTGCTTATACTACTACATGGATCAGAATATGAATTGATGCACTGAGATGAGTACTGGAAGCTGCCCAAGCTGTATTCAGTACAACTCATGTGATCAGTGACTGTAAGTCATGTTTAAGATTCGTTGATGTGTTGGGCTGTTCACCGCACAAGATATAGATCTGTATAACAAATCACTCAGCTACTAATTAAAGTGTCTGAGAAGCTGGGAATTTCCAGGATATAGAAATTTCTTGACTATTTCCACTTTCCCTCACTCTTACGTCCTTTAAGGATTTATTCGCATGGGAGAACTTCAGAATAGCCATGACTGGTCAGGCTAAGCATCCACCTAGCCCAGGACACATCTCCAGCTGCATCCATAGGGAAGGTTATAAAAACAGACCTGGTGTATAGTGATGTTTTCCTTCAAGAATTTCCAAAATATTTGCTAATTGCTGATTTACCGTAATGAGCTGATTCCCATTTTGCACCAGATACTGGTACAAACCAGACACAGAGGTCTCAAGGACTTCTACAGTTACCTGGAAAACCCCTTTTCCTTCAGTTCAATTTCTCAACACTTTACCCAGAAACCTGTAAAATATCAGATTGAATGGTCTCCATTCTCATATAAACTGGTATAAATTGCCATACTTGATACAGTTACAGTTGTGTGAAGTCACTGTAGTCAGCAGTAGGACAAAAACTAAGCTGTAGAATGAAGCATGCTAATAGGTACCCAAGTAAATCTGAAGTAATCCTGCTGGGGGCTGGAGAACCCCAACTCCAGTTGCTATATTTCTGTATCTATACTGCTAAACTCAAATTTAGATTTTATATTGCATTGTGTTGGTCTGCCTCCTGTTTGCTTTTTGTTGAGATACTGCATTTTCTGAACAGATAAGAAGCAGAAGGGAGTGACCCAGCCTCCTTTCTGAAATTTCTCTCAGCCAACCTAATTTGCCAGTGATATTTCAGCCTAATCTCAAGTACAGTTCAGTCGTTAAACTTTCAGTCACCCTAGGGATTAAACAGAGCCTGGTTCTTTGCACAGATGACTCTGGGCACTGATAATCTTCCATTTCCATGGTTTACACACTGTCAAAGCACTGTAATTCTGTTTTTTGGGAGCTGTACAGCATTCACGGTACAGCCTTGTCAGGAAATAATACTTGGGCAGCGAAGCCTTTCCCAAGACTGTTTTGAGAGCTTTATATGTCACGGTGGGCTTTTAGAAGATGTCTCCATAACAGAAGCCAGGTGTGCAGTTTTTCATCTTCCCTATGGCTGTTTCATACATGCCACTTGATTGCTTGTGTCATGAGAGCCATCCTGCTGGCACTTCAGCAAGCCTTTCTCAGAGTCATTAAATAATGTTCTCCCCTGTGTTATGGATATGTGAGAGGTAGCACTTGGAGCTACGCTGGATTCTCTGTCCCCTCTCATTATATCTGTGTGTGGGGAATTGCATGAAAGATTGACATGACAGTTTTAATGGTATCGCTGCAAAGAGATCAATTGGATGTGAATTTTACAGTGTCCATGTGCTGCATTGATAACTCCATACAGTATTAAACACTTTCATGACACAATTAATCTTGTATGATACTTTCGAGCTTAATTCAGCTGTGATAGTTTCTGTGATCAGCTACAAATCAGTAGTGATTGATTCTGGAATAGCCACTAATTAAAACAGAGGAACACTGCAAAAAAAAAAAAAAATATTGCCTACATATACGTACCAAAGACAAATGTGCGAGAGCCGAAGTCTAATGTGATATTAGCTTCTTAGTTTTAATAAATCTCCTCATGCAGAATTCAGAAGCACTTATTTTTCTAGTCTTTGAGACCAGTGGGACCCCAGCAAGAAAATATGCTTGTCAGAAGGTTTGGCTTGGAATTTCTCATGGAAGTTGAGTTTTCCTCTCTTGCAAAACCCTTCAAGGGTTCAAAACACTCGATGTTACGCATTGAGGGGAAAATCAAAGTTTTCCAATGTTTTGCACTATGAACAAAGTGAAACAAAACAGCATGGAAGAACCCAGAAGCCCTGACCACCTGCGGTTCAAGGACTTATTCAAGGTGGAGGACATTTGGGTTCAAATTGCTGCTTCCCCCAGTGAAGTGCAGAGGCAGACATCTGGGCCACACATTGGAGATGATGTCTGCGCTGTCAGCTAATGACACCGAGACCATGATTTTTCACTGTCTCCTAGTGGGACTTACTATATTTTTGTATAATTCTGTAATTATTGGCTACAGAAATTGACTGAGAAGACCAGTGGTTATGGCACCCAACTGGGATATTGGAGACCCAGATTTAGTTGTGCCAAATGAGGCAAAAAATGGGTTTGAACAAGAGTTTCCAATGTCCTAGATGAGTGATCGCACTATTAGTCTCTTTGCTGGTCTCTTTGGTTTAATCGGAAATCCCTTATCCTTCACCTGGTCGAGCTTTCTTAAAGTTTTGTTGAGAGTGATGTGCTTTTGGGAATTAAGCTTTAGATCCAGAAATTGGCTTTTTCCTGCTGGAAAATGTCCTACCTCTCCAGCAGTTGACAGATGTATTTTTCCAGGGCTTGAAGACTATAGGTTATTGAGCGCACTGGATTTGAATATACAGTTCCCTTTATTATCTGAATTTTCACCTACAGAGTGGGTAATGCTCATTAGCTCTGTTTTGCCTCTCCTAAGAACTTGTAACGTATTAATAATCCTCCTGGAGATAAAATCTATGCACGCTCTGCATTCAGGCAATATCAGCATTACAGAGATTGCTTCTTTTTATGTTTACTAATCCTACAATGTATAAAGTCTCCTCAGAGTCCTGGCCCTGCATTTCTCACCCTCCTCCTTTGGTTTGACACCCGCAATGTGACACTGCAGATATCCTGCGGAGCCGCTGGACCACTGATGTTTCAAATTGTTTATTCACTATCAGAGTTCCCTGTCCTGACTTGAACACCAGGATGGCAATATTTGCTGTGCCAGTTCGACTCTGCACAGCCAGGATGCTTTCATCCCTTTGCTGTTTAATTGCTGTTAATTTTGCTGTTTAATGCAGTTGCCTGAACTGAAACTTTTGCTAGTTTGAACTTGCCTGAAACGAAAGCAGAAGACAACATCCTCCCTGAAACCGTCTTAGCTAAATGCATTTAAGGAGTGGTTACATTTTGCAGACTAATTTCTTTGCAATAATCTCTGAGCTGCAGCCTCCCAGTGCCTGGTTTGGTGTGGGCTCCAGCCCAGCTCAGCTTCCCTTCTTCTTGGACGCACTCCGGTTGCATTTTGGGCTGCTGAGACTGGCCAGGTTGCCCAGGTTTGCCAAGCGTGGTTCAGGCTTTGAACAGTCTGCTGGCATCGGTGCTGATGCTCTGGGTGATTAGAAAAGTCCTTGATCCATTATTTATTTAACCTATTTTTATTCCCCAATAGCGCAACCCTTGCGCACCCCTGTGTATTCTTTTGTGCAAAGCCTGTCTCTGCATCCCGAAAGAGAAGCTTGCTGAGAAAGCCTGCAGGTCTGCACAGCAGAGTTTTTACACCTGAGGGAATGAGGAGGCAATATTATCTTTAAACCAGACTTCTGCTTCATCTGATTCTGGAGATGGATAAGAATTGGGACAACTCCAGGCACAAGGTGGAATAGCTGCCTGATGTCTGTCCTCACGTGCATTGACTTGCAGTGGCTTCTTGGGAACCACTTTTTAGCCAAGACTTCCCAGAACTGCTCTCCCAGACTGGTTTCTGATCCCCCGGGAGCAGCCTGGGACCTGTCAGTGCACAGTCCTCTATGCCAATCTTAGCCTCAGGCTTTGGTTCTGTCTGACTTTGAGTTGTCCCTTCCAGACAGTACAAACAAAGGAGCTATAGAAAGTGTTTGAAAATAAATGCATTTAAAACAAAGCCTGGGCAAAGCTCATGGACATCACAGACAAGTGTTAAACACCACCATTCAGTTGACTGGCTTTCAATACTATGGTCTGTGCACTTTGTGAATGGAGAATGCTAGCAGAGATTTCTTACTCTTATTAAAATGCATCATTACGCTGTAGCACTTTGTAAATAATAGTAGTAACTAAAGGCAGAGAATGCAAAGGATGATGTTAAGGTAAATATTTTATTAAGAACTATATTAAAAGGGATGTAAAGGGCAAAATTTCAAAAGGTAACAATGTAAGAGGAACTTCTTTGCTTTTGTACAGGCGTACCAAAATTCCCAAAAGAAAAAATTGAGCCCCTTGATGTGGAGCATGGTGATTCTGTGATTTTGCACTGTAACCCCCCAAAAGGCATCCCACCTTTGCATATCTATTGGATGAATATTGGTAAGTAAACAATTTGTACACAATTCATATCAGGAGACTCAAAACATTTGTCTTCCAGAGCAGTTTCATTACAGATTCATAATAGATGGGAATGGTAATTGTGCAAGTGCTTAGGAAAAAAGATATGGATATTGAAAAACAAAGTTGAAGAATGGAGAATGGAGATATGTTTTTACATAACACAAAGTTAAATTGTAGAGTGCATTGACACAACATATTATTAAATGAGGTATCAGAAAGCTTACATTTCAGTAAAGGAGTCTACCAGTAATGAGGACTACTACTTTTGCAGTAGAGAGGGTAGAATGTGTCAATATATTATTTCTATCATTACTGTTTTCCTCTTTTCATAAACTAATGGTTGAGTTATGATATTAAGGAAAAAAAAATAAATGTCAAGTATGTACAATTAGTTCCTTGTGGGTTTCTGTCACATTGTTCTTCAGCATTTGTGTTCTGCAGGAATTTCTGGCTCTTGGGAGGCAAAGTAACTCAGATTGCCTCCATGACATGAAGGGTTTGTTTCTGATGCTGACCAAGTACTTGCAGAGACAGGGTGCCAGATTAAACCTCTGATCTTATAAGGCAGCCTCTCTACTCCTGACATGTATTTAGCACAGCCCTGCATTTGGTTGGATCAGCAATGAGACAGTACAGCAACCTTAGCTCGTACTAACACTCCCCCGCAGTAATCTGTAGTTACAGAAGAGCAAAGTGCTTGGGGGACTGGCAGTGGGGGACAGCTGTAAACGGTGACCTCCGTATCATCATTACAGGCCTTTGTACCAGGGAGAGGTGCTGGAAATTTCCTTGCACCTGAGCAGGAACTTTGTACTGAGTATTTTTTTATTATCAATTATTCATTATCAATTAGTTTTAAATATATTATAATATACATTTAAAATGCATTACTATATTTAAAATATTTATTATCAATTATCAATCGTATGTTGAATATTGATAAATAACTCATTGGTTATGCTGGGTCTTCTGCCTCTTTTGCATCGAAGTGGCATTCTGTATCTGGAAGCAAACATGTGACAGGAGAGCATTAGTAGTCATATTGGTGAAACAGCTCAGTATCATTACCATATCATAATTATTTTTTCTTGCTAGATTTGCAGCACATTCCGCAAGATGAAAGGGTCTCCATGAGCCTTAAGGGAGATCTCTACTTTGCAAATGTGGAAGAAAATGACAGTCGAAGTGATTATTGTTGCTTTGCAGCATTTCCAAGACTGAGGACAATTGTACAGAAAATGCCAATGACGCTGAAGGTTTCCCGTTGTAAGTCTGTGGATGAGTAGTTTCTTGTTTTCTGTTGGTTTTACTTTTTTAAACTCCCCAGGCACCAGCAAATGCAGATGTGCGCCCTGTGTCTCTAATGTGATTCTCTCTAAAGAAAATGCATGTTACCGTGCTTATTCCTGCATTATTAACCTTACTCTAAGGGCTAAATTCAACTGATGAAAGCTTTTTGCAGCTGTCGGCCCCCCAAAAGTGCCCCATTTTTCCTCCTGTTCTTCCCCCAGTGAAGGCCAGTGATGCGTTAGGGAAATCTGCTTCTCCAGTGGGTCACCGATGGATGGGACTTCACTGGGTCTTGAGGCTTTTATGTGGCCATCTCCTCCTTGGGTGCTGGCCTGCTTTGGTCCGGGTGCAGCAATGTGGTTGGGAAGGACGACGTTTTCCAGGTCTTTGCAGGCTGCCTTGAGCATCCATAGTGCCACATGAGGCATTTTCCGTTTCCTTGATGAAATGTTGAGTAGGGTACATTGCATTTTAATTCTTTCTTTATTTTAACATCTCTGTATTCCTGTAGGCTCCGAGGGTCTTATACAAAAGATGGTTTCAGGTGCTGCCCCTGCCCCTGAGTCGCACCGGGGTATGTGGGGTTTGCCGTCCCATCATCAGACGCGTGCATTTGTTCGGTGTACACCTACCTGCTGCCCTATCAAACTGCTAATTCAAGCTGCATAAAGCCACTGGATATATGGGGTGTACAACTACGAGTGTTAGAAACACAGGAAAAGAATACAAATATCCAAGCCAAAAAAAAAAAAAGCAGCCTTTTAGGGCACGCTCTTAGCTGCATTAAATCAGCAAAGCCCGAGAAAAGCCGGTGGAACTAAGGCAGCTTATACCAGCTGGAGACCCATCCCACTTTGCTTGAATCTCTTGTGGCTGTAATAGTTTCTGGTATCACTTGTACCACTTGCTGAGGCTGCCTGTGCCCTTAATATCAGTCTTCTGTTTCACTAATACTTCTGACCTTTTGGGCTTATGCAGCCCAGAAAGCCAAGGAGATTTTTCTTCGTGAATGAAAGCCTAATATTTAATATATGATTTTGAGAGTTTTCTTGTTGGGATAAAAAGATAAAGGATTAATAGTGGCTTTGTATATCTTAATACTTGCTTAAACCATATCTTGGGATAATAATTGTGAGAAAAATATCAAAATGAAATGTTGCTCTCCGTAGCTTTTCTAAGGGGTCCTTTCCCACACACGTGCACACACAGATTACAGAAAAATGAGATGGGGTTTGACTGTGGGGCTGCTGATAGCCCTGGCAGTTGCCCAGCAAAACACTTCAGCACGTGCACCTTGCCGTCAAAGCCACGAGACCAGGTGCAGGCAAAAAAGGGAGGCATATACTTAAAGGGTTTTGTAAACTCAGCTTGAGACTGCCCACTCCACTCTGTGCCCAGTCCCTGTTGAGGCGCAATATTAAAAAAAATACATAGAAAACAAGTTAAGCAATAAGAAAAAAGAGACTGGATAAATTTTACAAAATTTCTTTATAGTGGATACTTAGGCGTTAGTATTTTTTTATTCTACTAGGTAGCTAGGATGAAATGATAATTATATCACCCATAAAGTACGTTGCAGAATAATACATATCTTTGAAGAATTTTCTTTGTATTTTCAGATATTTGTTGTTCATCTGTTGCTTTGCTTTACATTTTTCTTTGTTTCTTTCTTTTATGGCAGAAATTGGGGGGGGTATGTTTTTGTTTTGGTTGATTTATTGTTTCTTTTGATTCTATATCAACTATGCATGTTTGTGTTTGGTTGTCACTTTTATTTATTTCAGTTAAGCATGCTAATGACTCAGGCTCACCTAACGCTGCGGTTACTAAGGGTGAGTTGAATGCATCTGTTATTTAGCCTTTAAATTGAGAATCTACCAGCTGAGATGAAACGGGAGCTGCTGCTCAGGAAAAAAGAAAAAAAAATTTAAAAAATCACAAAAGCCTTTTTATTGCAGTGGGATGGATTTAAGTGGTCCATAGAGTACACTTTGCTCATCTTGTACTTTTTGACATAAATCTGAAGGCTTTTTAACAAAGAGGTAGTTTTCTTACTTGAGAAAAGAACATTCACGTTTCATAATGTGAATGTAAGTAAGGAGGCTGACATCCTGGGTTTCTTGTGTTATCGGTTCAGAGCAGGAGCCAGAGCTGGATGCTCCAGATCTTCCTCTGGCAGTTAAGAAGATGCTGGCGTTACATACCCACCGTTTAAAACCATGAATTCATGTCTAAAGGGTCGCACTGGGGCTGCATTACACCAGGGTGAGCTTAAGGTGTGGATTTAGAGAGCTTTAGGTGCTATGTGTTACCTGTCCCCACCTAACAGCCGTACCTCGTGGTAGATGGGAGGTGGTTCTCTTTGGCCGTCTATTGCCCTGTCTGATACTCGCCACAGGTAAGCACTGCAACGAAGCCCTTATCCTCGCTTTGTGTTCCCCTCTTTGTGGAGCAGTATCCTGAAAATATTCTGCTGAGATTTATGCAGGCAATGTGGGTAAGTCAGAAGGCAGCCAGTAGCTGTTCTTGCAATTCTCCACCCAGTTAATTTTGTTTAAAATACGTAAAAATGAGAGTCTTGGGTTTTGGGTGTAGCTCTTGACTCTGATTTATTTGGTTAAATTGCTTTTGAGAGTCTCTGGTTTTTGAAATGACCAATTTGAAACTCCTGAAAGACCTTGTTCTGCTGGACAAGCACTGACGTTTTTGAAAAGGGTTTCTCCTCGAGCGTTTGGGACTGGATAACTCAAAGCGCTGATCAGTCCTCAAGCCTTGGCCTATGGAAGCTAAGGCTTGTAAGCAGAACAAGCAGGGCTTGTACAGAGTGACAGACACTGAAAACCTGATTTTTCCCTCAGAGAGATGTCTGAACTCCTGTCGCCGGTTGGGAAGGGGGACCGTCTGCCTTTGGCAGCAGGACGTGGAGGGCAGATGGAAAATGTGCAAGCGTATCCAGAGGCACCAAAGTGTTTTGCTGCAGCTCTGAGCACTTGTGACACAGATTTGTAGAGATACAAAGCAAGAGGAGGAAAAAAAAATTAGAAAATGGTTCAGAGAGATACATGTGGTCTTTTACCAAATCATCCGTAACTGACTATTTTTGAAGAACTAGTACCATTTGGGGACTTATTCATTACTGTGCTAATTGTTATTATAGTGATAACTGGATAGCCATTTAACTGTATGCATATTTCATCATGAAACCATTGTTTGGCAGGCTGGAACAAATGGTCCATTGGAATCAAATCCAGGTCAATCTTGTTTTATTATTTTAACAGTCTTCCTTACAAATTGTATCTCCATTACTGTAGATTTAATAATTGTAGCAAGAAGGACCATTCTGTAGGATATTCAGGTCGGGAAAGATGGGTTTTCATTTGACATTTAAAAGATGATGGAGTCAATGCAGAAGAAAGGTGCTAAGAAAGATGGTGTAGACCTGAAGGTCAGCAATTGAGAAGACGAGTGGACCAAGACTGGCTGAGGTGTATGAGAGAAAGGGCCAGTGCTTGGAAAGCAGGACATGAAACTGTAGGAAAAGGGGCTTCACTAGTACTGCTGCCTGTTGTTATTACTGTAGCATCTTCTGACTGTTATCAGGAGAAATAGGAGAGTCCTGGATTAGTCTCAAACCATATAAATAAAAAAGAAAATTTACAAATCGATGTCCGAAACCTTCTGACAGAAGTAATGTTTGTGGCATTATTGAAGGATAAGCAAAGGCTCTAAGATTTCATATCTAACTTTTATTTTATTTTATTTTTTAGCGAATTTTATCAAGGAAAGAAAACCCAAACTGCTGATCCCTCCTGAATCTGCTGGCAGTAGCTCATCAGTCACTGTCATCAAGGGAGGTGTCCTGCTACTCGAATGTATTGCTGAAGGGCTGTGAGTAATGCACAATACTGCACAAACTTAATCACCTTTTGAAATAGAATTGAGCAAAGAAAAAGCTATATTAAGAATTATACAACTACAAATGAAAATACCTACTTGCCTATACAGTTTTAAATTGAACCTCTATGTCGAGTTTTTCTGAAGTATGCATACTCCTTGTAAAGCAGCACAGAGCTAGCATGCAACATTCATGTATTTGTTATTGCTATAGCTTATGAACAAGTAATTAAAATGATATCATGGTAAGTATTGATTTTTTTTTTTAACTGTTATGTTAAAAAAACCCCTATTATGGAACTTTTTTCAGTAGTACTACTTTTGAGATGTTGAGAAACTAAATAACATCGGAATTCAGCTTCTGTGGTTTGGCTCACAACCTATAAGGTTTCTATTCTAGTTTTGCCAATTCAGTTTTGGTTCAATGCTCAAAAACTATTCAGCATTTTTCCAGGTGTCAAATCACAGGTCACAGACAACAGTATGTTGAGAAACAAACTCCACAACTATGTAAAAATACAGTGAACTGGACTCAGCTGTATTGGTTTGATCCTGCTAAAACTAACAGTAATGGGCTAACTTCAGATTTAGTTCCAGTCCCATGTTTTCTGCTTGGGCCCATTCCTATGCATGCCTCTGGTGCTTTGTGCTGCACAGATATCTCAAGCTTGTTATTGCTATCAGCATTTATGTTAGAGCACTACTTATGCTCTAGTTGTAGATCTGGCTGCACTAAGCATGGCAGAGTATCTCGATGAGGAGTTGTTCGCTGTAACAGTATAGGGAAGGGTTAAAGTAGATGGTATGTGATGGGAAAGCAGGACAGTTTTGTTCCTTATCATAAATAACACAGGACAAAATAAGGGTAAGTAAGGAAAGGGAATGGCTAAATAAACGTTAAGTGCAGTCCTCACGAAGCTGTGAATACCTCTCTCAGACCTTGTTCCTGCTGCAGTAACTCAGACAGACATCAGCTCCACTTTGCCCTCAGTCCGCTTTTCCAATGTTTACTGTGTGCTTGTAGATGCAATAATCTGCCCCAGAAGAGGTGCCACCAGAGAAAAAGGTAAAGCAAAAATGTCTCCAACCGCTAAACCCACAATGAAAGCACAGTTGCTTCTGGTTTATTTGTGATAGAGCTTTTTGTTGAATGGAGGCTTAAATCATCATCTTCTCATGCGGTATGGTAGAGCTGCAGGTCTGAGGACACAGACTGTGGTTAGCAGATAGGTAATTCATATTAAAGGCTGTGCAATTATATTCCCTCTATAAAATTCCAAAATCAGGATCTTTATCTGCCTGAACAAACATGTTTAGGGTATTTTGTTTTTCCATGTGGGCTTGAAAGGGCATTGCTCATTTAAGCTGGCAAGATTATGCCTCTGCAGTTGGTTGCCATTTCTGAGAGAAGGTGAATTACTTGTCTCTGTTGGATTCACTCCAAGTATCTGCAGTGAGTTTTAGTTCCCTGTTGCAACACTTCCTTGTCTAGTTCACTACCCATCAAGCTAATTCGCAGGCCCACAAACCTCCACAAGTCCACAACTATGAGTTTCTAGTGTTTTCAAGGTACTTAATAGGAAAATCACCTTGGAAATACACAAATCTGAATTTTCATGTGCAAGAATTAATATCATGTAGAAGAAGAGAAAGCCAGAAAAGGCTTTCTGTTTATCTGGAAAAAAGTAAAGAAAAGAAATATTTTCCAGGAAACTTTTTTTGAAATTATTTTTCGAACAAAACCTTTTTTTTTTTTTCCCCTCAAAGGAAGACAAAGTACTTCTTTGTCTGATCACCAAACAAATATTTTTAATTGAAAGCCTTCAAAAATGCAACATTTAGACCAAAATAAAATGATATTTTTATTTACTAAAATTCCCATTTTCAGCAGAAAAATGATCAGCTTTGCCTATATCTCTGCCAATCCATCCCACCAAATGTCCACAAACCACAGAAGCGGGTAGACTCAGCCAGATTTCAAGTAACTAAGATCAGGGGCAGCCAACTGCAAAATAAGGAAATAAGTACATTTGCAATCTGTCATTTTTGAAGACTTATACTCTGAGTAATGACAGTGTCAGGAGGGCATTGCCTCAATACAACACCAAGGCAATGCAGAGCCTGACTTTGGTACAGGAGCAGGACAAGGACTCTGGCAGGAAATAATAGGATATTTGCACGGTTGTGCTCACTGCTCGTGGAAAACCGTAATTTCTTGGTACCTGGGGCTTTGAGTAGCTTGTGCCCGGGCATTTTGCCACAATAACAGATGGACACAAGAGTAATCAGATATGACACTGTGTATGTACGTTGTGTACGGTGTCGGGGTCGCGAAGCCCAGCTGGGAATGTGCAGACAACAGACAACAGTCTGTCCTGGATTTCTGTGTCACTGCCATTTGCTTTCTAAAAACGTAAAGAGCATTTTCAGCCATCTCCAGTGGTTGGCCACCTTTCTAACCAGGCAGGGCACTGAGTGAAGTCACCGTAATGAAGTCTTTACCTCCTTGTCTGTCCTCAAGTGCCCTTTTGGAGTAGGATGAAATGAGCTCCGTTCCTTCTCCCGCAGTCCTTGCCAATACGCGTGCAAGGAACGCAGCCTCATGCCGTGGCCTGGTGTTGGCTGTGAAGAACCTATTCTTAGGGGCCCTTCAAATTAAGAAGCAGTATGGACTAGTTGTAGTCTATAGTATAACTCCTAGTATAGCCCCAGAGTTTTAAAAGGGCTCAAAAGACTCTAAAAACTTCACCTTGCAAACCGTATGCATGGAGTCCAGCAGCTTTGCACACACAAAGCATTACAGCAGCTTAGTATTCAACTCAAAATCTTTCTTTTTTTTCTTTGCTTTTAGCCCAACTCCTCACCTAAGCTGGGTCAAGGTCACTGGAAACTTACCCAAGGATGAACCAGAAACAGAAAATTTTGGGAAGATATTGAAGATAGACCAAGTGACTGCAGCCGATGAAGGAACATACCAGTGCACGGCAAGCAACCCCATGGGGAGAGCGAAGCACGAGTTCCACGTTCACGTGGAAGGTGCTGAGTACACTTTACTAAGCTTATTGATTTTGAACAGAGAGGTGGTCAAAGGGAAGTGAATAAGGACCTCTGCTAATATCGCTCAGTGTAATGCATAAATTCAACCAACTCTATCAGTTTATTAGCATAAAGGACCCGCCTTACAGTTTTGGGAAGCTTGCAGAAAGTAGCACCTTTTTAAAAAAACACAAACAAAAAAAAGATATAATGCATTTTTTTTCCTGAACCATGAAGGCTCTACAAAGTGGTGAACAGGAGTACAAATATGTGAGCAGATCCAACACTCTAAAGATGCTAGTCAAGCAGAGATATTGATGAAATGTCTTGTATTAATCTGAATGTCAGACCAAAAGATCTAATTATTCTACTTGCTCTTAAAGAATGTGAAAAAGGCTATGCTGGGCCAGATCAGAGGTACATTTAGCTCAATTTCCTTTCTTTGGCTTCCGCCAAAAGTGAATGCCTAGGGAGGATTGATAAATGCAGTGACCAAACATGGTACCACCCCTCTCTTCTCCTCCTTCACGTGCTCCCTTGCTGTCATTTCTATATGGGGACGACCTGAGCTAAGAGTGGTTTCTATAGCCCCCCAAAAAATATCATAAAAACTTACGAAACAAAGTAAAAAAAAGACTTTCTACTGATTTTTAACAGTTAAAAAAAATAGAAATATGACCCTTTTTGTCATCCCACTGAGTATCCAAGGCCCGTTCTCACCCTAGCCTGCGTGCTTGGAAGGATGACCAATATATTAGCAGCAATTCATAAATAGTCTTAGGGTTACACGCATGTATATCATACTCTGTGCATAGGGTGGTGCATCACTGCGCACGAGCATATACACAGGTCTGGTGGCTGAACTGGGTGAGTGCTGGCTGCTTGTGCTAGGCTAGCAAAACAGAGAACCTGGTATGTTTGTGCATCCGTTTGGTTGTCATTTATTTATGTTGCTGCTAGAAGAAGGCAGATTAATGAAGCCAGCCAAGAGACCTTCATAACAGGCATCTTGCAGAGTGCAGACAGAGGCACACGGCGCCTGCTCTCCCTCCATCCTCCTTTCTCCCTTCTTCTACTCCCCAAACCCTGAAGGCGTGAGCCCTTCACGTGAGGCAGGTGCAGATGCTCTTTTCCAGGAGCAAAGCAGAGCTCCAATGAGACTTAACAGACAAGCGAGCCCTGCAGAAGTATCACTGCCACTGCAACTCTTTCAGCAACGCTGCCCATAAATAGCTACAAAATGAGAATCCTGAAGCACAGCTGAAAACCTTGCTGAAAACGTTTTCTCTTTACTGAAGAAAAATGCTCCAGCCTCTGCTCTGCAGAGTTAAAAAAAATAAAAAAAAAACCACAGACAGTATTAAACTGTCGGGGTCTGCCAACAGCTTCATTTTAATCTGTGCTTCTTCTCACTCCATGGTCACGAGGAGTCCTGACGGGAGGAAAGGCACTTTCAGCTACCTGCTCTGTATTTACTCGTCAGCTGAGGAAAAGCCTTTTCTCCCAGTATGTGATGAATCATTCCCATTCACTTGACACAACCTTGTGTGTTACAGTCTCCTTTCCTGGAAGTGTAGCAGAGGGGGATACCAGGACATGGCAAGTTTTCAGCTGCGATGGAGGGGAAGTGCTGACTCCTAGAAATCATTCCAGATGGTTTGGAGCATCTCTGCTGTAGCTGAATATTTTAACAATCTGGCTATGATTTTCTCGGCTGTAAAAATTGAATCCTTCAAAGAAATTGCAGGAGCTGCAAAAACCAAAATACCAGGGAAATAACATTAATTAAGCAGTTCAGAATATTGACCACCTTCTCCAGTCTCTAGAGGGGGAGAAGCTTCCAGGCAAATTGTTGTTCCTGCTTATTAACAAAAAAGTACTTAAAAAAAAAAAAAAAAAAAGAAAAGAAGGAAATAATCTCACTCTAGCCGTTGCAATGTAAAAAATGCTTTTGCAGTTGCTATTAAGTTCATTTTCCATATGTGTAACTAATGTTGGCTGCTGTCACTAGCAGGAATTCCTCCTATTAGGAGTCACCTCATATGCAGGGTATCAAGGTAAAATTGAGCCCGAACACTGTTGTCTTCTAGAATTTCTAACCAGAAAATGTCACTACCATTAATCAGAGATGGGCACGTTCATCGTTCTTGCAGCAACTCTTGTGTGCACACTCAAGGGCAGATCTTGAGTTGGTGGAAGTGAGCATTAATTTCAGTTGGTTTCAGGGAAGTTGTGCTGACGTAGGGCTTCCTCACACCTGACAGGCTCTTCTCAAAGGATGCATGCAGGGAGAAGAGAATTAAACATGGAAGAAAAATTATCATCTCAGTTATTAACCGCCAACCCTTCTCAGTCTAGTGCTGGTGTGTAAATCAGGATTTTGCTATCATTTCTGCACTATGTCACATGTTCTGTTCTTCTTTCCAGTATTTGAGGATCTCAAACAAATACCCCAGCCTTCTAAATAACAGTCTTTAATTAATGATATTTGCATGCAGCCCGCTTACTAATCCTACAGCAGTCTGAGGGCAAACATTCAGGCAATTATTACCAAGCATATGAAAATATTCAGCTAGCAAATTGCTTGACTGTTTGAGCATTTTAATCTCTTTTTGTTAGGAAAGATGTAGCCTGGAACTTTGGAACAGGCACAAAACCCCCACTGTTCTTAGAATGAGAAAGAATTATTAAAAAAAAAAAAAAAAAGCAAGCAAAGCAAGCTCACAAATTGTCTTGACTTCAAATGTTTGTTTATTTGGTTATTGTATATAACCTGCCAAGCCCAATATAAAATGTACATATAACCTCAAAATCTTGTCACTATCACAGTGCCTGATCTAGTGGTACCTTGATCTTGACTGAGGCTCTTAGGCTGTGTTTAATAGAAATAATTATTACAATATAATGATTAATTATAGTAATGATATAATAGCTAAGGGCCTTTGCAGTTATGTCTTGTAATAATTTCATTACTCAGCTAGAGAAAAATAAAATAGATGAAACTAATGTGAGGCAGAACCATGGCTGGTTGTTTTAATCAGGCTCAAACTGTAGTTCTGTGCTTCACTGGAAAGCTGCTTCAACAGGGATGCAGACCCCAAGGTAGTAACTGCATCTGAAGCTGCAGACGATACCCCCAAAAGTGGGATGGATTGCCAGCCCTTGGGAAGACGTGAGGAGAACTTGAAATGATCTTGACAAATTGGGAAAATGGTCTGGAATAAAAAGGATGGGCTTCAGTAAGCACAAGTGCAAAGCAATTCTGATCAGGCAGCGCTAATTGGCTTCATAAGCACAGGATGGAAAATGTCTGGTTAGACTAGTCTGGAGGATATACTGGATCGCAAGCTGAACACAACTTGGAAATATTAGTCTTGCAGAAAAACAAAAGTCATCCTGGAAAGTATAAAGAAAAGTGTTGTTGTAAGAGAGACTACTGAGAACTGATAAGGTCTCACATAGTGCAACCAGTTTTACATTGAGCACTTCATCAAGGCTGGAGTTGACTCAAAACAGTTCAGGAGACAGCGGCAAGGACAGTCACAGAGCTCAAAAACATGCATTTGAGAAAAAAATGATAGATATGTTTAATTTAGGAAAGAATAAATCTGAGGAACGCATAGCAGCCTTTAGATGCACCAAAGTTTCTTCACAAATTGCTCTCCTTGTTCCCTGGGGACAATGCAAGATACAATAGACTTAAATTGCAGCATGGCAGAAGTTGGTTAGACATTAAAGATTTGTTCTAGTTCTGGACAGCATGGGAAGCTGTGAAGGTTTGGATCAGTTGGGGGTGGTTTAGGTGTGGATGGTCTTGCTTTGCTGCAGAAGGATGGACTAGATGCCCATTTTAGATCCCTTCTATTTTTGGACCTGTCATTGTATGTCATTTTATACATATAAATCTCTTGATCAGGAGCCCCACGTTTATAACTCTTACCAAGAAGAATATATTATGCAGTGAAGTATTTGCCATACCATATTGCTTATGCAGATTAACTGTTTGACTGTCCAACCACTAGTTTTTGTAGTTGCTAAAAAATACATGTATATTTTGTTATTCTTATACTTTGTATACTTACGAGTAGAATAACATATCTGCCACACAGAAAAGAGGTTCTTCAGCCTTTCTGTGAAATTACATTTCATACTTGACAAAATCTCATTGCCTATGGCTTCGCAGCTGCATCACTTTCTTGGGGCAACCACAGCAATTCCCATGCTGAGAAAGGAAAGCTGTGGCATAATATATCTGCAGCTCACTTCCAGAGTCTATGCACAGGTGAAAATAGGAAAGGATCCGTCAGGTGGTTTGCATTCAGTCTGTGCTTGGTGTCTCACCTCCTCCAAACCAAGGAAATACCCTGTCTCAAGCACTGTGTTTGTGGCAGACCTAGTGGGGAAAAAAAAAATCATCAGAGCTGTTACAAACCTTTACACCTCCATGTCTTTGACCTGTCTTTTCCTGGTGAAAGCATAATGTATATGAGAGAGAGGGAAGGATAAACAACTGCAAAACCAAAACGTTCTGCTGCTTACAGAGTTTTTTTCCTGGGGTCAAATACAAGGAAGTGTAACAAGTATGGTCACGTCACACATTGCATTATGGGAGGACAACCGGTGTTGCATGAGGAAGGCAGTAGAAGAAATCTGTGCTGTGTGAAGGAAATGCAAAGATGTTATAATTTTAGACAAGCTTCGGTGTCTTGTATTTTACTTCAGTCTTTAGCTGTTGCTTAACAGTGTCTCTTCATGGGCGCTCTACTGTGGAAATGGTGGAATGTGTGTAGAAGCTCTTGGGTATCACAC
Organism: Harpia harpyja; assembly: GCF_026419915.1. Taxonomy (NCBI): domain Eukaryota; kingdom Metazoa; phylum Chordata; class Aves; order Accipitriformes; family Accipitridae; genus Harpia; species Harpia harpyja. The sequence goes on from NC_068969.1 coordinate 21,530,997, forward strand.
TTCAGGGGTGTTTTTTTAATATATCTGTGTGAATATGAGCAATGACGCTTTGTTTTTAGTGTATCACACTGATAACATCTGGAGATGTATTACCAGGCAACAGCTCTTTTAATCTTCAAAGCGCTTTATAAGCATTAACTAATGAATCCTCATGTTTCCCATACATTAGCTCATCTTTTTCAAATAGGGAAAGCGGCCCAGTGACCTGCCCAGCACATGCAGAAGAGGTAATATCAGGTCTGGAATTAAAATTTGGAAGTTTGTTGCTTCCCAGGGAGAGATAATGATGAATTCAAGGCTGTGTTTTGGGTTGAGGCTGCCCACTGAAGGGTAGGCAGGCTCAGGGATCTGCATTCAGTCTGTAGAGAACAAAGCATTCATCAGATTAATGCTTCTCCCTCCACCCCCTCGGTTCCCCTCCCTCCCTTATGGTTGTGTTTTTCCAACGAGGTTTGGGTACCTGATGCCCAGGGGCTGGTCTGCAGAGAAAGAAACGTATAGTAAGATGCAAAAAAAAAAAAAAAAAAAGAGAATTCAAAAGCAGAAATCAAAGAAGGAACAGGAAGCAGCTCAGATAAAACTGTTGGTAACAGATTTAGCAACCTGTTTACTTCTGAAGGAAGCCCTTGTGCTCTCAACAGCAGAGATCAAAATAAGCATTGCACCTCGGGACATAGGGCAGAGCAGCTCCCCAGAGCTACCCCAGTTTAGCTGGCAGTGCTGGGACAGAGGAGAGCCCAGGGAATGCAGCAGCACACTGCTGCTCCTCTACCACCACCCTGTGGGCAATCTTTCTGGACCACTCCTCAGGATGGTGGTTCTCTCATCCCCAGTGGTGAACGGTTCATCATTCTGAAACACCTTAAGGACAAGCCTCTCATCTGAATACATGGTGGAAAACCAGTATATCGAAGACCACCATGCATTTCCCCAGTCCGCGTAGGTGAGCAGATGGAGGTGCTGCATGCTGTCGTGGAGCTCCGCACCGCTCCCGCACCGCTGAGCTTTGCCCTCCACCTGCTCCTGGGCGAGCGGGTGGAAGCCTCTTGCTTGCGCCTAGTGAGGGGGATTTGAGCTGGATGGATATCTGCATCTTGTTTGAGTTGCTGAAATAGTCTCACTTCATTTCACAGACCACAATCTCATGTCTGAGGGTCCTTGGGAAAATGCTGACCCGTTCAGGTTTACCTCCTTCCCCAGCCTCTCACCTCCCATTTACATTTGTTTTCCACTTGGATAAACACCGCCCCTTTCCTACACTCTCTCCCTGACACTCACATTTCACAGAGTCTGAAGGACAGAAATTGATGTGTGCTGATGCTAATTTTACCTTTTGTAACATCGGTTTGCAAGAAATACAATACAGCTGCGCAATAGGCTGCTAGGAGCTGCCTGGGAACTGTTGGCAGGGTTTGCCATCTCCTGGAGGACCCTAGCAATAGCAGAGTTAGACCTGTCTCGCTGTGGCACCTGATACCCGCTATGTCCCTTCTTTACAGAGCCTCCTCGGTGGATAAAGGAGCCCGAAGGTGGAGTTTACAGCGTAGGAACAAACCTGGTGCTGCTGTGCGAAGCTATTGGCAACCCAGAGCCAACCATTCAGTGGAAACTTAATGGGAAGCCCATCGATAGTAAGTGCAAGGTCCAGCGTCCTCCTTTAGGTGGTGGCAGGGTGGGATGTGCCTGTGTAGCACCCAGTTAGAGGGGATGCGCAAATCCTAATGCGCTGAATGACGTCTGGTTTGACATCTATTTAGACATGAATTAATATTTATTTACTTAATAAAGCTAATTTTCCAAATGTTTGAATGGGATCTTGAAAAGAGTAGGGGTGAAAGCTGTACAGTGTTGGAGTGGTGCTACCCATGGGTTACTGCCTCTGCCTCACCCTGTAACGCTCCCATCTTTTGGGGATCTGGCATAGCTTACGTTCATTGAGGGCTCCTGGTCTTTCTTTGTGCTTCTGAATAAGCACAAGCGACTGTGGGGCTGGGGAGCCCTGGGGAGCCCTGCTCTTTGGCGTAGCAGTATTATTACTACCATTTTTAAAAGTCTGTGTGGGGATTTTACCGCAAATTGGTGCTGTAGAGCACTTTCTTTAGGCCACGGGACTGCTGGCAAAGGCAGTGCTCTGCAACTTGCTCTCCAGCTGTTGAGCAAGGTCCTGGTTTGATCCTGAAGACGTGCTTTGCCTTTGACTTTCCAGCAGTGAGGAGAGACTGTAAACTCCGCAGTCGCAGTGTTTTCTCCATCTTCTGATATAGTTTGGGTCTTTCCAGGTAGGAACTTCAGAGGGAGAATCTCTGCCAGAGAGATCAGCCTCACCAACCTCCAGCTGCAGGACAGTGCTGTGTACCAGTGCGAGGCCAGCAACAAGCACGGCACCATCCTTGCCAGTGCCAACGTGAACGTCCTCAGTGAGTACCCTCCTGGCCTTTCCCGTTCACAAGAGAAGGTCGAACTGAAGTGTCCCATTCTGCTGACTGAATGCTTCAGAACAGCTTGGGGATTGTAACCATGTCATTTTCTTTTGCGTTGGCCCCAGATTTTAAAGAAATACGTTGTCCAAACTAATGTAACGAGCCTTATCATGGGCTGTGTTATATGCTTAGCATAAATGTTTATGAGCTTTGATATATCCTTTATTTTTAAAACATGGTTGTGGTTGGGCGCAAAACCTTTTGAATTCAAGTGTACTAAAACCACTGGGGGCTGAATTTTGACCACAACTCTGTTTTTGAATTATTAAGTGTATTGTTAATCTTTAATTTCAGTTGTGATGCTCAGACTGTTCTTTGAAGAAAGGGAGTCATGGGAATTTATTTAATAAAAGAGGTCTCTAGATGAATCGGAACCGGGTCTGTTTTCTCTCCTGGAGCACACATGTTCTGACATGTCCAGCAGTCAACCACCGTTATCTTTGTCAGTGAAGCTTACGAGAGCTCAGTTCCTCAGTGCAACTGGTTCCAAAAGGCAGTGAAATTCCTATCAAGTGGCTAAGCCTTTGGCCTTTGCTGGAAAAGGGGATGATACGGCGACAGTATTTATATTGCCAGTTCTGAAATGCAGTGCTGCTTATTTTGCATCTTCTTCTGCAGATATTGCTCCCTTAATACTGACCTCAGATGGTGAAAACTATGCTACAGTTGTGGGTTACAGTGCCTTCCTGCACTGTGAAATCTTTGCCTCGCCTGCAGCAGATATTAGATGGTAAGCCACTGAGAACTGATGTTTTCATGTGAGACAAGTTCATACAGGCTCCCAAACACTGAAAAGTGTGCTAGTTATTATTTCTGTGGAGTTAAAATTAGAAATTTGTAACAAAACTACATGTAAGTATTCTGTGTTTAAATTCACTTTCAAGAAGCCCAAAGAACTGCTTTATAAAAGAAGGTTAATGAAAGTCCTCAACAGCAGTGTGAGACAAGCGCTGGGATATTCATTAAACCAAGCCGTGCTGTATATAGGCAAATCCTGCTACAGCTTCATCGGCCTTAGTTTAATGTTGGCAACTTTTTAAATTTGGACACATTATTGAGGTGGAAACCTGATGACTTACAGAGCATATTTACCTGGAAATGGTTCTATGCGGTTGGAAATCACAGGATTGTCAGAGCACTTGACAGGTGCAATAAAATTGCAGGTGACAGCTATAGATGAAAGACTCAGCCAGACTAGTTTAAAGACCTTGCTAGACGCTGTCAGTGTGGTTTTTGGTTTGCAGGAAGCTTATATCCCTTTATGATTTACCTGCACGTGGGTAAAGTGCCTTGCTAATCTTGACTTGGTCTCTCAGTGGCAGATCTGAGACCAGCTCTCAAAATTCCTGTGTCCCCTGCAATAGCTGCTAACCACGAAATAACAGTTCCTGCAGCCCTAGAAATAACCCATAAATATTGTTATCATCTTTAGGACTAAGGATGATAGCATAGAGCCACTTTCAACATTACGCTATGAGTTAAATAAGAACGGCACCCTAGAGATCAAAGAAACAAAGAAAGAAGACTCGGGATCGTACGCGTGCTGGGCCGCAAACTCTGTTGGAAAAAGAGCCATCACTGCTAATCTGGATATAAGAGGTAGTATCTCACTTAAACAGAAAGACCTTTGACATCTGCTAAGGTTTTCTATTTACAAACTTTCAGTAAATAAGTAATTAGTAAATATTTAGTCCAAGATGCAGATTTATTGTGTGAGGCTGTAAATCCTCTGTATACTAAGACCTGAAATTGTCTCCATTTTCCTGTGTGATTTCTCCACCCTCATATCTTCTTGACCTTTGCAGAAGCTGCACAAGCCACCAAAAACTTGCAGTTTACTTCCCAGATCCGTTAATGTTATTAAAAGGATTTTCCCTCCTTCTTGCCACCATCCCTGTTACACTCAGAGCAGGTTCTTGGCTGACCCTGGGGAGCCCAGAGCCCTCGCTGTGCTCGTGGGCTTGGTGGGGTCCTCACTGAGCCGGACAGGGTCCCTGCATCTCCCCCAGCTGTGGGCTTCCTCCTTTTCTAAAGCTACTGCCCATCTGGTGATCAGAAGGTACATCCCAAACTAAATTAACTTCTATAGTGAACACGTTGCAGCAGGATGAGTTAGGGGGTGCAGCTGGTTTAAGGGCTTTGCATTGGGCTTTTGCCTGATTATCAACTTGACAAATATTTGTAAATAGAGGGAAAAAAAAATTACTGAAATGTGTTTACTTATAAATTTCAGATACGTATCTTGTGCTCCAATTCTGTTTTAAGGGATTTATGTGGTTGGTTGAGCAGGAGGGGTTTTCCCCTGGAGGCTGTGATGGCAGTGGACCGCTTCTGTTGATCACACAGGTTAAATTTAGTGGGTTGCATACAAATTTACTTTAGGATTTAGGGCTTGCCAATAAAAAAACCCTTAAATACTCAATTAGCAAAGTCCTCAGAACTCTCAGATGCAGGTTTGCTGTGACAAACTTGAGGAAAAAAGCGCACTCTTTTTGTGTTCTATTTCTACCCACTCCCTTTGCTTTGTAAATTTTACAGTGATAATAAACATGAGAATGTACAATGAAATTCTCACAGAGCAACATTTCACTGTAAAAATAAATTCAGCCAAGTGCTTTCTTCTTACTTATTCATCTGTTTCTGCATTCAGATTAGAGTCAATTAAAAGAACAAACTTGATTGCAATAATTTTTTCTCACTTGACTTTAATAAGCTTGTAATTTTTCCTGGATCATTGCCAAAGCCTATTTCATATGGCAATTGGACATAAAAATCATATTCAAGCCTTTTTTTTATCATCCATTTCATGACAATCTGCTAACAAGGATTTTCACCTGTGACATTTTTGTGGGTTTTTTTCTGGAGCTCTTTGGTTTGGAGTGAACTAAAAAAGATTTTTTTGAGATAGAAAATGAAATCCTAGCAAATATCTATTTCAAAACCAACTATCCTTCACTTGAAATGTTTGTATATATAACAAAAAAGACATGATCATTGCTCCTAAGGTTGATTTTTATGTATGAAGTCCTTGGTGAAAATTTGATGTAATAGTCTCTCTCTCCTAATCAAAGTGTTTTTCTGTGATCAATCAGATGCTACAAAACTTGTTGTTACTCCGAAGAACCCCCGAGTGTTGAAATCACATTCAATTTTATTGAAATGTCAGTCTGAGTATGATTCACACTTGAAACACAGTTTTAAATTATCCTGGAGGAAAGATGGAGATGAGCTGCCAGTCAACAGCACAGAAGATGGCAGGTAAGCAGGGAAGGAACAAGAGTTTTCTTGATCTCAGCTGAATAATGCTGTATGGTGCTGGAACACGAGTTTCAATAAACATGAGACTTAATAGCTTGAAATGCAAATTTATGTCTGCAAGAATTCTTCACGTGATAAGTGAATAGATCTGCATTTTATACACATATAAATACAAGTGCATCTGTATGAGTTCTGAGCCATGGTTGGCAAATTATTTTGGATTTTATCAATTCTCTCACCATCACAGCAGAATATTGCATAAACGTTGGTTTAACCCCAAAATACAACCCTAGCCCCAGTGCACTCAACTGAGGTTTTGTTTCTCCACTTCGGTGGAACCAGTATTTTCCTGTGTTTTCTACCTGTTCAGCCAAAGCAAAGTCCTCGTAATGTTGTAACATTGAAGTGAATGGAAAACAGGTCTCTGGGATTCTGCCTAAAATCATACACATTAAAAGCAATGAGTTTTTCCTGCATGTGAGTTTAGGACTTACAAGTGCAGGCTGAATTTTGCCTTACTCTTGTGTTTCCATTGACCTTGAGGGGATGGAGCTCAGCCTGTATTCCATATGAAGGGCAATTAGATGTCTTTATTAATTACCACAGAAGAAAGATGGTTTCCCAAACACTGCAGTGCTGGAGAGGTTGAAGATCCTGCTGAGGGCACGTAGCGTGGGGAGATAGCGCCAAGCAAATGCCATGTCTGCAACAGAGCCCACGTGCCTGGGTTAATGGCAACTTCCCCTGGTGCATTGGACATTACACAAGTGGGTTGGGAATGCTCCGTTTTACTCAACCCTTTCAAAAATTCAGACCCAAAGCCCATGTATTTGCCTCATTAATCATGTGCCAAAATCCTATGTTCCAGACACTCAGCCGATGCATATCAATGTGGCTCTTTTCAGACCAAGAGAGACATGCCAACTTCCAGCCATGGAGGCTAAATTGCTGCAAAATACAAATAATAGTCTACAGCGCAGTGTATAATACAACTACAATTATGTTTTAAAGTAATAGGCCTAACGTGCAATTATGTTATTCAAAATGTCCTGTTACCAAGTTTTTTTATGAACAGTTTTTCGGTGTCTGTCTGTCTGTCATATGCTTATCTTACAGATTTTTCTCTTCCTTATTTGTATGTACCTCTTTTTTTGCCCCGTAGGATAATTCTGGACAGGGATACACTGTTCATATCAAGCGTGACACTGGCGGATCAAGGAGTTTACACGTGTGTGGCTAGCACTTCTCTAGACAGTGTCACAGCTGAATCACAGTTAATTGTTCTTGGTAAGAGAATATTTTCCTGGTGTGTAAACAGCTCCATGCAGTACGTAATGCCACTGCAGCACTTTTGCTTATTTGCTTCTTTTGCCCAATTCAGTTACAGAGCCTCAATAACCCAATCTCATAGACGTGCAATGTACCTCTCACTTGTTAACCTCAGTTGTGCTATCCTTGTATCTCCTGGAATGGGGATGCTGACGCAAACTTTTCATTTATATTTAATCTTTGTTATACCTAAGACGAGGCAACCTTTTTTCTCAGTTCAGGAGTCACCCACAGTGGCTGTAGGAGATTGCCCAGGCTGGAAGGCGTAATAGCATATTAAGAATGGCTCTGCTTCTGCTTTGAAGTCCTTGGTCAGTCCTTCACCCCACTTTACTAGAGATTTGCAATGAATTACCACCCAGTTGGACTATATTTTGAAGAAGAAAGACATAAGGCCGGTATTTAGATGTCCAAGTCCTCTGACGATCAGTGAAAGTTAAGCACCTCAAAGGATTAATTATCTCTGTGAACCTGAGCATGAATTATTGTCCAGTGGCAAACAGCAAGTTCACAGCAGAGAAAAGCCTGGACCCACAGAGTGGGAAGCTTGACCTCATGTGAGCATCCTTACAGCTCCCTTCCTGAAAGACCACTTGAAATTAAGGGGAGGAACTTGTGGAGTGACGTGCAGTCCTTTGCACATGTACCTAAGGGCGTCAGCCAATAGCTAAGATGCTATTTTACTGACAGTTTTGCATCATTTTAATTTCATTAAATTTTGCTTCGTTTTACATCTTTATTTATTTCTGGCAGTGATTCCAACATGAGCTAAGACAATCTGACCTTCAAGATGTTTTCACACTTTAGATGAATGGTATTTTTCAGTAAATAGTAAATTAAGAAAATGCTATGCACATTATTTATGGTACCGTGTTGTTTAGTGCTGTATAATTCAAAATGTTTGTAGGCTATTTGTTACATTACTTATGAAAATTTCATGAAGCACTTTATTCCCTTTTAAAAAGGTGATTTGCAGAAGAGGAAAAACAGTCTTGTGCTCCTTTCCCCTTGTTTATTGTATATAAGGAAGGTCTTGGTGGATTAACAATATCCGTTATTTTCCAAATGAAAAATTCAGGCTTCTTTTGCAATGAAAGACTTGTGAGATGACTAAAGAACTAAATATGGCACAGATGGAGACATCAGAACATGGTAACTAAGAGCAAAAGAAATATTCCGTTAGAATTCTTCTAAGTATTTGTTCTATGATTAATGAACAGATAGAAGGATGAGTGTGTTTGAGATACACCATTGCCATCTTTAAATTAATATAATATACTTAATTATAAAAAACCCCATAAAACAAAAACCCCAAACCCAAGCATAACCTTTTCAACTTTTTGATGTAACCTGAGATATACAAGAAAACTCAACATTGTTATTTAAAAAATTCGGTACAGACACAATTAATTTCTTTCACAATGACAGAGGCAGACTTGGTGGTTGAGGTAGCTGTTTTTCCTGTAAGAAATGACATTGTCAGCCAAAAATGTAGTTGGGACACGGGGGCAGGAGGAGGTCAAAGACCCGAAGTTGTGCAATCTCATTTCCTTGATCTGTATATTTTTTAGATTTTGAAACGCCAGCTCCATGTTTAGGGAGGAGGGTGTGTGTGTGTGTGCCTTTGGAAGGATGAGGGGTAACCATCAGCCCCCTGCAGTGAGAAATTACTCTTTTACATCAGGCCCTATACATTTCAGTTACCAGACTAATCCAGTACAATCAGACTGCAAATTGTGAAAGCAAGCCATAAGGAAGATAAGCATCTGTCAGCCTGAAACCGCTAAATTTGAAAGTGTTCATTCAACTACAGGCAATTTGGCAACCGAGCCATGCCACAGATCACTTCTTCTGCCCCTGATGCTGTTGAGAAACCAGGTCGGGCTGCAGACGCGTGCCCCCACTTGCCATCTCCCAGGACCGTGAAGGGAAGCAGCCCATTTCGGTGGTGCTGGTAACCTCAGCACCGGTTAAGACCACATCCCTGAAAAGCGAGCTCTGACAGCAACAGGGTAGTCCCGTGCTCGGGGCTCGTATAGCCCCATTTTTGTCCCCAGGAGGTGCAGTGCAGTTATACCAACCACCGCCAACTCTGACTCTGATGTATTCTCTGGGCAGCATTAGTTGAGCTGGCAGGTAATTAATTTTCTTGTTTCCTTTTAATATAGATCCCCATGGCTGGGATAATGAATGTTATCCTTTCACTCATACTCTAAAAGGCCAAGTTCGATAACTGTCAGAGCTGAGTCACCTTCTACCGCTCTGGTTTGCACCAGAGTAAATCCAAGTGATGCTAATATAACTTTCTGCTAAGAGCAGTGTCAATATCTATTAATGATTAAATAGATCTTAGTGTTGATTTGAAAAGAAAAATCTTTGGAAGCGCAGTAACGAGAGTAGATGGAAATTAACTTGAGAAGAGATATTGTGCTTATAAGGGAGAAAACAGGACCAGAAGCTACAGACTGGTTTTCTGTAATGAAAAGGATCTTTAAAAGCAATTCCCACTTTCCTAATTTTGTCCATTTTGAAATCAAAAGATGTTTTACCACCATCTTGACTGAACTTGCTGTTCCAGTCCTTTGGAAAATGCCAAGACAAACAGAAATAGCTTGCCGTGCTCTTGACACTTCTTCATTATTTCTCAGATGTTCCTGATCCTCCAGAAGACCTTCAGCTCTCAGAAAATCAAAACCGAAGTGTTCGACTATCTTGGAAAGCTGGGGCCAATCATAACAGCCCTATTAATGGTATGAAGGATTTTAGCAGCATCATCTTGCACTGTTTAGCATTATGGCACATCATGGCTGTTAGAAGAAATAAACCATGCTCACAGCCATACTTAATCGGTTTTACTATGACAGTTAATTTGTTGTAAGTTCATTTCCATCCTTGGATGGAAAGCCGTTTATACAGGTTCTGCCTTTTTTTCTTTTGTTTTGTTTCTTTTCCTCCCCAGAGTCGATTATAGAGTTTGAAGAGAACAGGTGGGAGCCAGGGAGGTGGCAGGAGCTAACCCGAACTCCGGGGAATGACACCACAGCCCTTTTGTCACTGGCCCCGTATATGAATTACCAGTTTCGTGTCGTATCTGTGAACGCTGTCGGAAGGAGCCAGCCTAGCAAACCATCGCTGCGCTACGCGACACCTCCGGCTGGTAAACACTGCCATCAAGTTTTCTGAATATCCGTATTTTTAGTGTTTTGCTGGGAATATCAGTGTCCTCCTGTGCTTCTGAGGGGTGTGAAGAAATCAGGGTGACTTGTGCTGCTTTCGCTGCTCAGCGGCAGCCCAGGGATGCCGAAGGAAGGGGTCTAGGCTGCTGTGGTTAGCAGGCTGGCTCCTCCCAGGGTAAGTCTAACACACCGCTTTCCAGAGCTCTGCCGATTTTGCACCTTTAAAGCCCATTGCGGTCCTTTGTGGACAAGCAGTTGCTGGAGAAGATCAGGGTTTATGGGGAGCCCTTCAGCAGCGCTAAGCTTCTCCAAAATCTCCATTCACAGTGCATTTCTCACTGTGACAGAAAATGTTGTGTCCCTGAAAGTCATTTTAGAGGCCAACTGTTCAGCACGGCATTTGCATTCCTTGGCATTTTTCTTTCGTTTTTTCCCCTTTTCCCCTTTACTTCAATTTCAGGTCCTTCTTCAGCTTTTCAGCTCTGTGCATCCCACTAATGATACACCTTCTGTTTACTATCCCCATAGGGAGAGAAATCTCTTCCTCATAATCCCCCTACATCTGGTGCTTTGAAATCCAAAAGTCACAGTTTCATGTTAGCTGGTGGCTCCAACCAGCAAGGGCACTTAGGAATCAAAACTGCATAAACAATGTGTTTTGGTCACAGCAGCTTTGCTGATCCAAGTAATTAATCTCATGAACGTTTTTTGTTTAGGTGTCTTTCACTCTCAGTAATACAGAAATAAGAAAAGTTTTTTGCATCTTTTTTTTGCATTTAAATAATAAATGCAAATAAACCCCAGGATATGTGAGCTAACCTTATCACCTGTGTGGTTCCAGCTCCAGACAAGAACCCAGAAAACATCCGAGTTGAAGCTTCTGAACCAAATGAAATGGTGATGAAATGGGAGGTAAGGCAAACGTGTCTGCCAGTGCTACAATATCGGAAACAGGTTCTCCCTTCAAGCAGCGGTTTCTAAAGCAGCATGGAATTTATCAGGATGTTGTTTTAATATAGTAACATTAAAAAAGAAATAATGGATCCCTTGACTTTATCTCCCCTTCCCCTATCCCCCGTTTTTTAGGAAATATTAGCAAATTCCATAGGTAGGATCCTTGATGCTCCTGAAATCGAAGGTAAAGTTGTTATTGACTTAAATGCGTTCTGGATCTCCTCTCTTAGTTTCATTTTTGTTTCAAAAGTGAATTTTTTACATCTAACTTGGCGGGTTATTAAGAAATATGAAAGTCCTGAAAAGCATAGTGAGAATTCCCCAGAGTATGCTCTTCTGCTGTGCATCTTGCATACAAGAAAGTGCTTAAAATAATTGTGGTCCTACCCTGCTCCACAGAGGAGCAGCCAGCTCCAGGGAGGGGATGGGTTATGCAGAGCTTCTGCCCTTCCAGCCTGGAGGTTTAAAAATGACGCAAATCACTTGGCCAAGAGAACGTGAGCTTGAATTTTTACATCAAGAACTAAAGGAGTGTAGATAAAGCTCCCAAGCACTTGTGTCAAAGGAATTGTGTAAAAGTCTTGAGGATGGTTTCCAGTCTTCAAATTCCCTGGCTTTTAAGCTTATAGCTTCTGTACCAACAGCTGAGAGAGATATATATTCCTTCATTTAACACAAATTTCAGCAACTGTGGAAGGAAGCATAATTTTTTTGTGGCTGGAATTAAACACAATTTACATGAGATTTACTTCTCAATCTGCTGTTTGCAGCAAAGAACAATAAATGTTTCCCCAGCGTGAATTCATGGTTTAGGCTATAATTACACCAAAAGGAGATGGCCCTCTAGATCTATTGGCTTGGACTTGAATGGGGATTTTTGCTGTATGACATAGCCCAGGGTCAGGGAAGACGATCCTGCCTCTCGGAAGAAATGCAGAGTGGTAGGAACCAGCATGGCTGGGAAATACTGCTATGACCAATGCTTTGTTGAACAGAGAATGAGCACTTCTCCTCACCGGGAAGCCTGTAATCCACTGCTCAGACAGGGCAAAAGTAGAAGTGAAAACTGAGACTGAAGGGAGAGAATGGGATGGACAGGCTTTGTTAAATCTTGTTGAATCATTTAAATGTCGTAAACAGGATATTCATTTATTTATGGTGCTTCCTATATGCTTTTCAGAGGAAATGCTAGGCACTGAACATGCTATTTCTGGCAGACAAAGGCTGCAAAATGATGTTAATCTGCCTACTTTGGATTAAGAGACCAGATGAGCATTAGCAACTAGCTTTTCAGCCAAGGATTTGCAGCATTAAGGGAGATCAAAATAAGTCAAGCAGTGCTGCAATTTAACTCGAAAAGAGAACTTATTTTTTAGTAGGAATTTTTTACTTCTTCAGCTTCTCTTGAAAATCCCGTTCCCCAGGATCTTTGCCATGGAGGTGATTCTCCCAGCAGTGCCTGTTAGAAAGCTGTCCAGTCTACCAGCTCCTTCACCGCAGTCATCCCAAAGGTCCTCATACGCTCAGAGCAGCTAAGTGGGAATTTTTGCAGATCCCCCAATCCTAGGTCCCCCCGTGCATGAGGGGCATCAATGGGGCACCACTTTCTGCTGGCACTTGCAAGTCGATGCTGTTTCATTTCAGACCTCTGTGTGCAGTTTGGATACCTATCAGTTATTATATATTTAATATGTACAATATATAATTTAAATATTATGAAAGGTAGGCTATGTGGTGGGAAATACCCACAGCTGTCTCAGTGGACTGAAATAACCTTCATCATTTTTAGTAGTATAGGTAACCAGTTAACTTTATTAATTTAAGAAGTACATTTTCAGAGAAATAAACTCATCTGGAGAATGTCTCATGACAAGCCATTGCTTTACGCCTTCTAATATTTTATAAATTAATGTTAATTAGATGGGAACCATGTTGTGATGAATTCTTTAGCTGATCAGAAAAAAAGAGTAGCGCAGCAGTTGCACATTAAATGTCCAGGCATAATTTCAAGCATTTGGTGTGTACTTAGCACCAATCTAAATTTTAATGACCCAACTTGCTGTGCTACATAAAATTCTAAGGTAAAACGCAGATTTTAGCCGTACTAAAAAGCACACAAAGCCTTATGCCAAAATATGCATTTTAGTTGTGCTAAAAGGCATGCGGTTTTACATCACACAAGAAAACAAAGAAAACCTGTGGCAAAACAAAACATGATGTTTGTAGTATGCAGAAATACATCTACTAGCAATTAATCTATTTTTAATCCACTGTTTCTCTGCCTTTCACCCACCTTTCTCTTGAAGTCATGACCTTTTTCTTCCAGTATTCTTAAAATTAACATGACAGTGAAAAGCTAAAGCTTAATTTTTTCCCCCTTTTCGCTCCCAATGTTGTCACAAGCCCTCCAAAATTATTGCCCCCTCCCCTCAGCTGCTGTTTCATGATTACTGCAACAAAGGCAGACAAGATCTCTTTTAACTTCTTCCGCAGCCATTGAAACCTGTGGAGAGGAACGGGCCGGGGCTGGAGTACAAAGTCAGCTGGCGGCAGCGGGGAGTCGAGGCGGACTGGAACGAGGAGATGGTGAAGAAGCATTCACTGACCCTGCGAAATACTCCCACCTTTGTGCCTTACGAGATCAAAGTCCAAGCAGTAAATAATTTAGGATCTGGTCCTGAACCAAACGTTACCATCGGATATTCAGGAGAGGACGGTAAGTAGCAGAAACCTCCATGTAAAAATACGCTGCATGGGGAATTATTGCGATGCAAAACGATCGGATGCGGAGTGATGGATTAGGCAGCCCACGGCCAAAACTGCTTAAATGCCAGTGCTTGGTCTGACGGGCTACATGAGATACAGATACAACTAATGCTGGGTGCTGTGGATGCCAGCTTGCTGGTATTTGAGGGGTTTTTTGAAAAGGTCACTTGTGCTTTCATTAACCTCAGTTGCTGGCTTAATCTGGATACTTGTTTGACAGCCACAGTCCATAAGATGTTTATGAAGTGTAGCAGTCATGGTGGTGTGCTTGGTGGGGAAAAAAAAAAATCTTTCGCTTGTCTGGGGCTTGATTCAGCACTTTAGCGCTGTCAGAAGTTAAGTACTCTGGCAATTAAGTACAATCAGGCACTGGGCGTTGTAAGTGAATTTATAGATGATGCCACATTCCCATGTATTCTGGGTGTTACCTTGTTGAGTCCTTGAAGAACGGGTCCTCTTCTCCAGCCTGGGTTTCTGTCCAGTGGCTTTCCATGGCTCCCGGGTGGCACAGCCCCCTCTCAGGCCAACCTGTGTCTCTGGAGAAGTCTTCCTCCACTGTAAGGCTTTGCTTTGGATCTACTCCCACTCCAAGCCCCCTCCCCAGGTCTTAGCGCTTGCCCATGTCTGATTTTGGACTCTGCCTGGCCCACAGTACATCATCCAGGCCAGATCAAAGAGGCTTTCTCCCCTTGCCACCCATTTTCACAAAATAGGTGCCCTGGGCCGCTCTGAAATCACAGCAACTGGATATGATACCCACCCTTTGCACATGCTCTTTGAGCTCCAGCTTCATGGTGGGCTTTAATAATCATGTCCCGTTAGGAGAGGTGAACAGGCAGGAGGACTGCCCTGCGAATAGAATTAATGCCGGTGCCATGCAGGATGTGGCAGCCCTGCTGCGTCCGTGGGACACTGGATAATGTCACTGCTGAGGCCACCCCAACATCTCTGAACAGCAGTCTGCCCCTTTTGGTGTTTACCGCCTGACTAGAGATGATATTTGGAAGACTGGAAATGTATCCAGCTGCAGTAAAGAAATGCCAAGCCTCACTTTAGGAAGCAACCCAGTTAATCACTACCACCACCGCAAAAAAAGAATCTTTTTTGTAGGAATTAAGGATTTAAATCAGCAAGGGAGTAAACAGTATGGTGGCCAGCTAGCGTGGGGTGCCAAGCTTCCCTGATCCCAAATACAAATGCTTATTCCATTTGCAAACGCTTAGCAGCAGGGGCTGGGAGCTGTTGGCAAAGAGGGGCCAGGAGGGCCAGCGAAAGGTCCGTGTTTCAGATCTGCAGATTAATTTTATTAGTTACAGTCAGACAGTTTTCATCCCATGCAGAATCTGAAGCCTTTAAGTTGTTTTCGTAAGAATGAGACAAACTGACAGTTTGAATGGCAGTTGAAAAGTCTACAGTGGGTTAGCCAACTAAGACAAGCATGTATTTTGCTGCTTATTAAAATGACCAGCCAGTCATGTCCTTGATTTAATCCACCACGTCCCGCAGGAGTCTTTCCCCAGCAGCAGTAGTATAGGTGCTGCTGCTCCCACCTCTCCACTTGCTGCAGCTTCTCACAGAAGATTGTATCCTGGCCCATGGGAGGTATTATGAGACCATCAGTAAAGTTGCTGTGATAACCACAGACGTTACCAGCCTTACAGAGGGAAACTAATCCTAAGGCAGGCTCTCTGGAGTACTCCTCTTGTTGAGTGAGTGCACCGAGATCTGCGCTGTCAACCCTCAATGGACCAGTTTGATGTTTACAACCTGCCGAGTGCTTCCTGGTGTTTCACCCGCACCAGGTGTCAGCGCTGGGAACGGCCGTGGAGCCGTTCGGATGGGAGAATCCCCACTGCGCACCCAGAGGTGGGCAACGGGAAGGTTTGGTCGTGCACCTTCTCTCCCCTGTGGAGTGTATGGCAGAAGTGGTGGTGAATAGTGAGAACAGAAAGAAAGAAACCCTGCAGCATGTTTATTTTCTTTGTGCGTCTGTGATGGATATAATTTTATATCTATCAGTGGAAAATCTTCCTTGCAATTCAGTTGTCAATGGATCAAGGCCTCTTTTTTTCAGGCACTGTAACAGCTCTCTGTATTGTGTAGTGATTAAAATCCTACTGTTTAATGAGCTTAGTTGTAAAATGAAATTGATTATAAAAAAAAAACTTTATGATTGCCTTCTTGAGTGCTGTGCTAATCTTTTTTTTTTATTCTTCTCACTGCTGTAAGCATTACTTGAAACAGGAAATCATAAATACTGATGTAGAAATTCATATGTCCCAGTGCACCTGTATTCCAGCCCTCAGCAGAAAGCCCTGATATGGCAAAAAAATGTTTATTGGCCCATTTCACCCACTGAATGCAGGTGGAATGACTTTTTTTCTTGCCTGCAGTAAGACTGCATGAACTGCCACAGCTTGAGCTGGAAAGCCAAGCCCTGTAGCTGTGAACAGTATGAAACTGAGCCTTTGTAATCTTTAATACGCAGCACTTTTGTTTTTACAGTTCCAGATGCTGCTCCTTCCGGCATATCGGTGGATATTGTGAACAGCACGCTGGTCAAAGTCTTCTGGTTTGGAATACCAAGGGACAGAGTTCGTGGACATTTAAGAGGCTATAAGGTTACAAATTTTTCTTTAAATATTTGTATATAGTTGAATAAACTACTAAATGAATCCCAGATCAAGGATAGATTGCAATCTCCCATTTCTGGGAAGATGAGAGAAATCAATGTCGCGTTCAGCCCCATACAACATAATTTGCTATAGAAATACCAATCTCGATGCAGGTCAGTTGGTGGAAAACAAAAAGCATGCTGGATGGAAAAAGGCATCACCCAGAGAAACACTTCCTAACGTTTGTAGGAGACAGAAACTATGGGATGATTCCTGGTCTAGAGCCCTTCAGTGAATTCCGCTTAACTGTTTTGGCTTACAACGCCAAAGGAGATGGCCCGGAAAGCTCCCCCGTTGTGTTTGAAACTCCAGAAGGAGGTAAGACAAAATGAGAATATGGGGTGGAGGGACATAAATAGAAATTGTCCATGTAACAAGGTGAGTTGATTTCCTTATTTAAAGTGATTGTAAAATCTCCAATATTCATAAACCTCTTCACTAGAAATGGGAACTGTAGGTGTTGAGCTAAACTATATCCTCGTTTAACAAGTATGTGTTGAGACAGACCTGTTCAATCTTCTTCTCTAAAAGCTAATCCCTGTATCTTGCAGTCCCCGAACAACCACGTTTTCTAAGGATCCTGAACTTTAACAAGGACTCCGTCACTCTGTCGTGGGGACTTCCCAAGAAAGCAAATGGCCACCTTACTGGCTACATTTTGCAATACCAGATAAGTATGTGCTTGTTTTACTTTGATTTTAGAATTTAAGCATTATTAGTTAAAAAGAAAAAAAGAAAAACAAAACAAAACAAAAAAAAAGGGGTTATATGTGCAGTTCTTTAAAACAGAGGCTAATGAGAAGGGCTGTTTCTGAGATCCCTGTAACAACCACAGTGTCAGAACGGTGTGTTTTGATCTGCGATGTGTGCACAGCCTGCTAGAGGGCAGGCTAAAGTCATCTTCCAGAGCAAAAAGTTTTCCATACACTTTTCTGATGTAAGCTCACATTGCTGCCATGCCCTGTTCCACATTTATAGACTAATTCAATTATTTCATATTTACAAATTATACCTAACGTAGTGGTTAAGAAGACCCATAAATTGTGGGTGCATTTTACTGAAGTGAAAGTCATTCAATGCAAAATAATTTGTAATGAGAGAACTTCAGCCACATTTGTTCAGATCTTCACATTATGTCAGTGAGCACCTCCTCCCTGTAGAATGCCTCAGCAGAAATGCAGACAACTACCACCTGAGTCATGTTATTGAGTAATCACACTGAGAAACAACTAAATACCAGGGGTATTTCTTTCTTTCTTGTCTGTGAAAGAACTGAGTAGCTGGGAAGAGACTTTGAGCAGATAACCTCAGGCAAGATCCAGTATTGGTCCCAGACTACCACAACACCAGCTGTGAGGCGTGGTGACAATTCAGGGTATTTTATATGTTCTTTGAGGATGGAACGGGATTAGACTGTGCCCTGTTTACAAAAAACACCCCATGTAATCTTCACTTATCTCTGTGTCGTGGTTTAACCCCAGCCAGCAAGTAAGCACCACTCACTTCCCCCCACCCAGTGGGATGGGGGAGAGAATCAGGAGGAAAAAGGTAAAACTCGTGGGTTGAGATAAGAACAGTTTAATAGAACAGAAAGGAAGAAACTAATAATGATAGCAATAACAGTAGTAAAATGACAATACTAATAAAAGGATTGGAATATACAAAACAAGTGATGCACAACGCAATTGCTCACCACTTGCCGACCAATGCCCAGTCAGTTCCCGAGCAGCGATCCCTCCCAGGCCAACTTCTGCCCCAGCTTATATACTGGGTATGTCGTCACATGGTATGGAATACCCCTTTGGCCAGTTTGGGTCAGCTGTCCTGGCTGCGTCCCCTCCCAACTTCTTGTGACCCTCCAGCCTTCTTGCTGGGTGGGCATGAGAAGCTGAAAAACCCTTGACTTAGTCTAAACATTATTTAGCAAGAACTGAAAACATCCGTGTGCTATCAACATTCTTCTCATACTGAACCCAAAACTGTACCAGCTATCAGGAAGAAAGTTAACTCTATCCCAGCCGAAACCAGGACACGCTGCTGATAACAGAACTGCCCGGTTGCCTTTGCAATCAGGGGCTGGAGGCTGAATCTTCCCTTTGGTTTTGGTGCCTATGGGCAGAGAGTGGATCTATCTATTTAGGCGGCTTGTGAGTGTCAACCCCTCCTTCAGCTGCCAGCTCTGCCAAGGCAGAGGGGAGCAAAGCAGGACAACCATCCGTTAACTTGCTTGCAAAAGTTTGCAGATGTTTGGAAGCAAAGCAAGAAGCAATTTATATATATTTAATGATCTAGGAGACAGTAATTTTTACCTCCCACTCAGTACGTGCATATCTAGAATCAGAGAGCTTTTTAAGAACAGTAATAGCTCACCGAGTAATTGGGAGATTGACATGGACGAGATAAATCCCATTTAAATACTTGGCAGGGAGGTGAGATACGTTTATTCAGGCTTCATCCTTCCTACTTACTGCAGAGTGCCTCCCTTGCAGGAGCCTTCATGACATGTTTCATGTTCGTAGCCTTTAGCTGCTGGATCTGACTCAACTGCCTTTTCCCTTTCAGTAAATGAAACGCATGAAATCGGACCTCTGAACGATGTCAGTGTAACCAACCGCTCCACGCTCAGCTGGAGGCTTTCAGGTCTCAGCTCCAGTACCAAGTACAAATTCTATGTGAAGGCTTGTACAGTCAAAGGCTGTGGGAAGCCGGTCACAGAAGAAGGACTAACGATGGCTCAAGGGAGTAAGTTAATAGGCAATATGTTTTTATGCAGAGAAGCTCTAACAATAACGGAAAAATCTATTGAGAATATTCCAGGCTTGACATTTCCTTTGTAATTAGAAGAAATAAATTTGTTTTTCTTTCCGTGAGAACAATCAATGAACTTTTTAATGTAACCATGCAGCTATTCAGAAAAGTAGAGCTTATCTGTTTCATTTTGCTGTATAGCACTGTTTCTATTCCCACCCATCAACTCTTTAAGCAGTACTAGAATAAGTGAATTGCATTTAGTCATGAAGAAAAAATTGAAGATCTAGACAATCTGTTCTCAGTAATATTATAAAAACAAATTTTGTCCTTGCATGAAGATGCGGGACTGCCAGAAACATTAGGGGCAGGTATTTGACACGGAAAATCCAGATGAACATAAAGTTGACTGCAGTGCATTTGATCCATTATTTTATTATTATTTTATCAGAGACTGGAAGTGAGCATTTGTGTGCCACTTATACCCTATCCTAAACCACTGATGTTCAGTGATGTTCAGTGATTTAAAGGAAAATTGCAAGCACTATATGGTAGCTCATCTTTCACATTCAGCTGAAATGAAATAAAATGTACTGTGCTCAGCAAGTCTGAAAACTCTACAATACTGAGGAACAGGTCCTTGCTATTAATCAGAAACCATTGCTGTGCACTTACCACAGGGAAGGAGAAAGAGAATGTGATAAGCAAAAGAGTCCTGGCTTCATCATTTTTAGCAATGATAACAGTCTGGAACAATGTTGATATAAAACAGAAAAATGGTCTTTGTTGCACAACATCCTATTGAACTTCTAAGTTGCAGAATCTCTTCAGTTACTGGTAAAACAAGTAAAAAGTACTTTAAACTCATCATGTCCCAGTTCAGGATCCATCCATGAACTATCATCCACTTTCTCAAATAGGGAAACTCCTTCTCATCTGCCTTGTAGCCTCCAGTCTCACTGTAGTATATGGGTACTCGCGTAGTAGTAACTATGAATCTATCAGCAGGGTTTAAAATTTATTCTTCATTAAGGAAAGTAAAAGATCCTTATTTTTTTTCTTTCCCTGAGCTAAAAAATACACAATATCACCTCATTAGTTACCTTTTCTGGCCTTCATTGGGCAGGGAGAATGATGTGTTTTGGCCACTTGAAAGTCTATAACTCCGTTGAATAACCTTGTCAGGTTTTTTGAAATGCTTCCCTGCCTGATATGCTTAAACAGATGATAATGTTGCCATTCATTTTGTTCTCATTCTCTTCTTTCCTAAGACTTTGTTTCAGCAGAGGCAACAACTGATTCTTGTGAAATGCTTGTAGAATAGAGTAGTATAATTAATAAAAGCCGCAAGGGTCCGGTTCTGTGATTAATGTGTGCTCCTTGCTGGTTCTCAAGCCACCCCAAATTAGGACACTGCATCTGTCACTGAGATGCCGCTAGAGTTTTGTGTCATTATTTGCTGGCTAAATTGTTCGGATATTTTTCAACTAAACATGATAGGCTGAAAAAAAATCACTCTCTCTTTGTGACCTTCTTGGGGTTTTAAGCTGTGGTATAGAAAGCAAGGCGATTGCTCAAAATTAAAACAATCTCTCTTTTTGAAGAAAGGGAGTGATTTTGGAAGTCAAAGTTCATAATTTAAAATGACCCACATAAATGACAGATATAAAATGTTGTACCCCCTGAAATGAAACTCTGTGACAGAGCGCTCCAAGTTTCTTTGGGTTTTGATTCAGTGATTCTATATCCACTATGTTCTGGTTTTAGCAATAAAAACATAAAGCTCTCATTGTTCATTTTAAGACTTTGAATAGCTTCCACTGCTGTAATATAGCCTTTGCAGGCTGTGCCATGGGTATTTCAGAATTTCACAATATGTTCTGCCAGGAAAGTGGAGATGTTAAGGTGGAAGCTATGGATTCATTCACACTTAATCATTGATATACTCAATCTGCATCACTGCTATTGCTTTCATTTATTTGCAGTTCTCCCTGCTACTGTAGTCTGGAATCAGAAAGAAAAGTCAATCTCTTTTTTTTAATATGTACATATACGAGTATGCATGTATCACCACTAAAAACAAGTCCGTGTAGGGAACATTGTTGTGCTTTAAATGATAATTTTGCCAGCCTGCAATTTATGTGCAACCCATTTCCTGAAGATGCATTTGCAGTGGCATGAATGACCGGATTTAGTAAAAAAAGTTTCTCTCAATTAAATGAATATAACTCCCTCTATAGATAAATGGGTAGATCACACACTTTCTCTACAACTGCAACATCTTCCTCTGTGAATGAACCGTTCAGATTCAGATTTTTATCAGGAGTAACACATTGCTTTGAGCTAGTGCCACTTTACCAAAAGGTCAATGAGCGGATACTGATAGGAAAAGACCATCGCATGCTCACATCTCGATTTCTTCATTCTCCGGTGGAGCAGTGCCCCACTCTGTGCGTGTCTGGCAGTGGTGGAGATTGAGCTCTCTGCTCTGCTCTGCAGTACGGCCTCTGTCAGAAGGGGCTGGTGCTATATAATTGCTTAACAGAGGAAAACCACACTTTAATATTTGTCTCTAAGATTAAACGCAGGCCCACTGGAATTAGTGAGAAATAGCAGTAGGCAATATAAAAAGTTTTGTTTATAGAATCTTTGCTGCGTGACCCAACACCACTGGCACCGGCAGCTAATACAAAGTCAATGAAATAAAAGGCCTCTTTCTTATGAAAGATCTTAAACATAGCCAAAATAACACAGGTATGAAATGTTGATCGACACCTAAACATTTTTTTATCTGTTGTTGATAAAATACTGTGGACAATCGTGAAAAACGTGGGCAAAAGTATATTACCATTGTACTGCAAAATAAATAATAGTTTCATTTTTGTGGCTTCATCTTGGTTTCATTCCACAGAAGAAGGTATGCTGTCTTTAGAGAATGAGTTTTATCTCTAATTTTTCATTTTCAGGCAGTATTTCTTAAATGACCTACAAACTAATTAATTTTCCCCTTGAAAATGTCAATTTCCCAATTATCATTAACCTCAGAAATGTAACACAAAATAATGTTCTCACATAAGTGAAAAAAATTAATTTAATATAGCAGTCCTTTTTTAACACAAAGCCTCTTTTCATCTAGTTACCAGTGTTTCTCGAGGATTACTAAACACGTATTACATGTTGAGAATGATTACTGTGTGTCCAGAAATTCAAGCCTTAATGAAAAATTCATCCAGAGGAAGCCGTACAACTGTAGTTTTATTTTCCAGAGAAGCCAGAGAACAGAAGTTCACCAGTTTCATTATATTTCAATGGCAATTGGCACATAACTCCCACAGGCTTTTTGAAAATCTTAGCCAGAGGGTACTAACCTTCATGACACGCCATAAGATGAGGAGACTAACCATTTGTTACAAAATATATGGGTTTAGCTTTCTTTTGCCACAGGCACAGTGAAAAAGGAAAAATACAGCTGCCTTAGCCATATGTAACCACTGGTATCGTTACCAGCACCCCCTCAAATATGCCCTGTTTGCTCACAATCAAAAGAATCTGATGAAATCTTGATGAAAAAGTTCTTTTTCTGTCATTTATGCCACTCCATTCTGCTGCTTTTTCTTTGGCCGGGGGACCCATAGCCCATCAAACCCTGTTGCTAATGATGGGCAACGAACCGTTCTGCCAGCCCCGCTGCTGCACACAGGCTGGACCGGGAAAAGGAATATGTGATATATCGCTGTTTCAAACCCCTAACATTTTGAGCAAGAAAAATAGGCATGTTAAATATAATATGCTAAATATATCAGTCTTGGAGTACTTGAAGCAGATTTGTGATTAACTGTTTATCTTTGCTATTTTTTTTTGGCTTTTTCCTCTTCTACCAGCCTGCCCCAGTGTAGCCAACACAGAGAGCTTAGAAGAGGCAGCAAGAGATGAAATAAACTATAACCTGTCTTCTTGTCCGAGCTCAGATTTCTCATACAAATGACAATCAGCACAAATTGATGATCACTAACACACCTATAAATTCTTCTCAATAGACTTTATGTACAACAGGTTTACTAATCTCTATAGCTTAAACTATTCCCAATTAGGCATGAATTACCTCCTGCACTAAAAAAGCCCAGAAGATGAAGGATACTGGTGATGCATATTTATACACTTTTAATAGCCAGGCAGTAGGGGAAAATTAATGAAAGTTCAACTTTCCATTTATTGCAGCAGATGTATTTAGACAGGTATGGTTGTAAATTAAGATGTTGCCCACAATTAGGATTTAGCTATTAGACTGCCAGCTTTTTTATATAAGTATGTTTTATAACAGATGTGCTAACTTTTGGAGAACTAGCACTCTTGTAAGTCTTTGGGGGCAGGTTATGTTGTTTTTCCCTTTATACCATAAGCTTCTATGAAAAATGTGTGTTCTGTTGTTCTCATAAATCTTGAAGCCCGGTAGGAATATTGTAAAATTGCAGTTCAGTGTTTAATGTTCATGCGAGTCCCATGGTATGGCTGATAAATAGTGGGGGAAGATGAGAAGTGCTGGTGATATGCCTTTATTACTAATGCTTCTTCTCCCTTATTGTAGATTAAAAACCTAACCCAACTGCTTTCAATTTTCTGAAGCTAATTTCTGCAGCTCACTGACCTTTCAGTCTGTTGAGCTTTTCCTTATCTGTATATCTTTGCTTTTATTTTTCAGGATGCTACACTGCTTTTTCTATTCCAACCACCAAACTTGCCCCACTTAGCAATGCTTTCTCCTCTGTAGATACTATATTGAGTGTGTAACACAGACCAGAAAGAAATCGTGTGGAAAGAAACCTCATAATCACCCATCACTGGACACCTGTACCGAGCTTTAAAGAAAAAAATTTGTTTAGTGTTTTGGGATAGGTGATGTTAAACAGCCTGGAGAGCCAATGGTAAATCCCCAGTCCCAGGTCAGGTTGGGCTCAAACCCTCGGTCCAGGATGCGCATCCCAGCCCCGCGCTGCTCGGTGTGCCGGGGCAGCAGCACGGCCGGAGGGGCTGATACAGCTGAGCAATAACCTGGCAGAAAAGGGTTGGTTTTCAGCCATATCAATTCCCCCTTTCTGCTTCTGTAAAGAGCTGTCCGTTCAAAAAGAAGAGGCTGGCACGAGTTGGAAATAAATAGGTGATAGATATGGACTGGTTATGTTGGTTTAAGAAGATGCACAATGGACCGCAGCTGTGGGCTACCACTGGGCTCAGGGTTAAGCATTTTGCTTACCAGGAATTCAGGAGAAATGCTTCCTAAGGAGACTTGCGTTGTGTACAAATTGGACCGTGTGGTTATCGTGTCATGAATAAGTGTTATACAGTATTTAATACACAATGGGTTGAAGGTTCACATTCATTCTTGTTACTTTATGGATAGTGTTTCCATTAAATAAGTTTTTCTGATGTCTTTATTTTAGAACATGTAATTAAAATATACCTGTGGTATCCTGTTGCTTAATTTGCAGTTTGATTAAAAATTAGAACTTAGTTTCACATACTTCATTTAGCAAAAATTACCAATAGATGGATTAATTTATGCTAATAAGCTGTGCTTCAGTATCAGCAACATTTCAGCTGTATGTGCTCTCTCTGGGTCCCAATGGTCTACTAATTTAACTGTTTATTGCAATACATGTATAGTTGCCTTGGAAAACTTATCTTGAACTGCTGCTTTGATTGTGCTTGGATTCATCTTAATCTTTTTTTTTTTCCTTCAGCTGTCAACTAAGCCTTAATCTCTGAAAGCTTCTTGCTTTGCTTGTTTACTAGTTTAAGTATTAACAAGCATTGTTTTACTGTCAGTGCTAATTGGTCAAGTAGTTTTCAAATTATATTGTGTGCTCAATCCTTAGTTTAGACGACTTTGGATAAAGCAGGCAAATTAGGCAACTGAACACAATTGAAGAGTTATATTTATTACATGCAGCCGCCAAAATCTCTCTCCTGCCACCAAGGGCAGGCACGCTCCTGTGTTGTGCCCATTGGGTGACTAAAGAGATCCCCCAGGTCACACGCAGTTCTGCATTTGCTCATACGAACGGGCTTTTTGTGTTCAGGCAGTGATTGCTAACTTCTGTAGATGTCCTTTTTTCTGTGATCCACAAATGCTGTTTTAAAAAAGCTTTAATACCCTGCAATCTTAACACCGACAGAAATTACAGTAGGCGTTTTGCAAGTGAAAAGGCTCTAAAACTAGGGCTACTGGAACTTCTCTTCTACCTCTTAATCAAATATTAAGCTCATCAGGAACATTTAAATGCCTAAATATCAATTTAAAAGCAAACTTCAGCTATATCTAAAACAGTGCTTTGTGCAGGCATTGTGGTATTTAAAAGGACATGGAAAATCACTGTCAGGAGAGAAATGAGTACAAATCCCGATGTTAATTTTTTCTGTGAGACATATAAGAATCCATTTCCACATAACAAGCTGTCTGTGCTTCCCTGCTGACTTCAGTTCAATGGGAGAAGCATCAAACCCCAGATTATCTATACAAAGCAAGCCCATTTTCAAGTTGTAATTTTTTTAAGGACACATTAGTTAAAGCAGATTCATAATCCCCCATCAATATTAGCTTTCATCCTGGGAAATGTACCAACCCCTTCATAAACATCAGGATTACTTCAGTCTGCTGTTTATTTTATCTGATGGAATATTAAAAATCAAATAGGGGGAATGTTTTTTACTTTACTGCCTGCTTTTGAAAATCAGATTACCTGATGACAAATGTTAAAAATCCTTGTATGTCAGATTTGTGTGTTATTTGCATTATTTGTAACTGTGCATTTCACAGGCCTTTTGTTCGATGAATACCATTAACTAATATGACTTGAATATGTACATTCCATAGGTAAAGGGATCGGCAAGATTTCAGAAGCAGTAAAGCCCACCCAAAAGTTTCACCCCATTGAGGCACTTGAGCCTGGAACTGAATATACAGTTCGTCTAGTGACTAAGAATTGGGTTGATAACAATAGCATTTTTGAAGATGTAATTGAGACAAGGGGGAGAGGTGAGACATGAAACCCTTCAAGGTGATAAAGATTTATTTTGAATGTAAATAAATGTTGAGGTTACATCTTACGTTGTGCAGTGAAAGTGTACCAAAGTCATTACTTTGTTCTGTGATTTTTAAGTTGACCCTTGCAGTTGAATCCCATGGGAGCATAGATGCATCCGTGGTTCTTGGCTAAGTCCTATGCTTTACTTGATGCACAATAGCCCGGAACAATGACAAACCTTTACAAACCAGTTTTCCCTCCTATGAGATTTTGAAAGGGTAGTGCTGTGATATAATCCATTTTAAGTGTGCCAGTCCAGCGGTTTGCATGTATCAGGTGCACTTTTAACTCTATTTCTTTCGCAAAACTGCTTTTGCATGAGAGGCTTAACAATTCTCTGTTCAGCTTTCCTATTTGGCATTAATCCTTTGAGTCAACTACTCGCTCGGAATTACCTTTCCAAAATGTCTGTACTGTGCCTTGTAGACTGCGCATTGCCCTTAAGTCTAAAAATGTCACGCTCTGGACATAGTTTTGTCTTGCAGTTCTTTAAGTTGAACACAGTAAGTAGTGATAGACCAATTCAGTTAGGATCCAGTGAAGAACATGTTATGTATTCATGTTGTAGTAAGGTGATGACCTTTTCCTCTGATTAATTTTCTTCTCTTTTACTCCTCTTCTGTTTCACAAAGCCTATGCTGGCATTTACGATGGAATTTCCACCCAGGGGTGGTTTATTGGACTGATGTGTGCCATCGCTTTGCTCACCCTACTGCTGCTAACTATTTGCTTTGTCAGAAGAAATAAAGGAGGAAAATATTCAGGTAAATGGTTTTATTGTCCTTTCGCTATGTTCACGTGTTAATAACAAGCATCCTTCAGACTTTTATCTCTGGAGGCTGCAAAGCCACAAGCAGAAACATCCAATTAGGATTTGTAGCTTTTGATAAATATCCACAGAATGGATTCTAATGAATATAAGTGAAGCTGTGCTCTCTGGGTGAGATAGTGCTGCGTGCTCGTCAGAGATCTTGCTAAGGCCTTTGATAGTGCTCGGTGAATCTTCCAGTATTTAATCCAGATGTAGAGTCGAGGTCCCTACCAGCTGCACCTCTGAGCCACTGTTGCCCAGGCTACCTGGTCACGTTCCACCTGATAACTGCTACTTGACATACTAACTGACATAACTTCCATGGGTAGCCAAACTGCTTAACAATAGAATAGTTTGCTAAAAGTAATTCTGTCATTTTCAAAGCAGTGAGTAAGGATTGAAGTATAAATATTTAAGTATAAACCTGGTTGCCCAGGGAGGTGGTAGATGCCCCATCCCTGGAAACATTCAAGGTCAGGTTGGACGGGGCTCCGAGCAACCTGATGGAGTTGAAGATGTCCCTGCACATGGCAGGGGGGTTGGACTTGGATGATCTTCCAAGGTCCTTTCCAACCCAAACCATTCTATGATTCTATAAACACTTGCTAGCTTTCTTAAAAATTAGGGAATGGCCCCAAACCCTTGATGGAAGCCTGCTGGTTGTGTCCAGCCAGATGTGCAGTGCGAGCTGCTGCCTTCCAGGTTAGGCTGGAGGTGGTCACAAGGCAGTTTTCCTGTTGCACCTGCGAAAAGAAAAGTCCACGGCGGAACACGGCATACAGATCTGTGCTTTATTTTATTTGTACAGTGAAAGAAAAAGAAGATTTGCATCCAGATCCCGAAGCTCAATCAATAAAAGATGAAATCTTTGGGGAATATAGGTAAATAGGACCTGCTTTAACAAGCGTTTGTGTTTGTTGGGGTTTTGTTTGTTTCCAGATGTCATCATTATTTAGGACATTTTTATAGCATGCAATTAAACGCTATTTTTCATTTTCAAGGCAAACCTCACAGGAGTGGATAATAGTAGGAATATAAAGGTATATCCAGTATACTTAAATCCATCCAGGTTGGGATATAAGTAAATGTTGATGTATCAGTGGTTATTTTTCACTTGTTTTTTCGTTTTTTTTTAATTAGCATTGTATGAATAATGTAAATATATATGATAATTTGGGTTCCTGCTGTAATGTCCACTGAAGTCAATAGAAAGACTTTTATGTCTTCGGTGGGTCTCTGAAACCCAGTCAGGCCCAAATGGTGTAATATGGGGAATGTTCGTTTTGTGGAAGAAAACAAAGAGAAGTTTGAAATACAGTAAGAGATGGCAAAAACCCCAACCAACCTCACTACAGAAGTTTCTGTAGGAGAACTGAAATAACCACTTTGGCTGCTTTAAAATAACTAAAGCTTACAATATTATGTAACTGTGGTATGAAGAAAAATACATCATTATAAGAACCATGCTGGAAAACTGATGTCACTGGCCTTAAGGGCA
This sequence comes from Harpia harpyja, assembly GCF_026419915.1. Lineage (NCBI taxonomy): Eukaryota > Metazoa > Chordata > Aves > Accipitriformes > Accipitridae > Harpia > Harpia harpyja. The sequence continues at coordinate 21,559,774 of NC_068969.1, forward strand.
TAAAATTTCTGTTGAAATCCCTCTTATATATACTACATTATTTGTACTGGAATAGGGTTTTTTTTCTGCATAATTTCATCTTTATTTAATTTTTAATGCTTTCTAATGGGACAAATATTTAGAAAGGTAAGAAAGTCCTGAGGTTAATAACTTTGACCCCCTCCTTTCCCCCCAAACTCCAAACTTGTCTTTTTTTTATAAATAGAAATGCCATGTGTAGAAAAGTAGCAAATATTTTTACTGTATTGATCATACACGTTAATGATTATATGCTGAAGAGGTAAGGTTCAGGTGCATTTCTCTGTCCTTCCTTAGATAATGTTACCAAAGCTTTGACACTGAGTTGGCATCAGCAAGGGCCACAACTGAGTAATTAGGTACCTAGTTCAGAGGCCTAATTTGGGTTTTTTTTGTAATATTTTAATCTATGTTCCCAATCCCCCCACATGTCGTGCTCAGTCAGGAGAAGTCAGACCGCTTTGGTTCTTCTTCTGTGGTGCCATTAGGAGGAATGGCCAGTGGAATTTCCCTTTTTTCCTGAATTTTGGTGGTGGACCTGTCCTTTTTCATGAAATTGCCTTTGAACATAGACTGCATAAGAGCAGATACAGACACTCTGATTCTGCTTTCATTTTTCCCTGTTCCTCCCCTTCAGCAGAGAGAAACTCCATCAGTTACAGCAAGATAAGATAATAGCAGAACAAATGAAAAAAGGGAAAAAGCCCCTTTGTTTGTCATCTAAAATGAAAGAAATGCTCACAAAGCAGTGAGATATAACCTACAGCTGATGCCTCATCCCACAACTTTACATCAGTTCACCCACCCACCTCAAAAGAAAAATGAACTAAATAGGCCCTGAATATTGCCCACTGTTTTGTAAAATGAAAATGTCTTTTTCTGTAAGGTGCTGAAGACTTGACAACAGCACCGATCGCTGGAACGGATCCCTCAAATCCTTTCCAGCATTTCGTTTGCTTTCCCTTTCCCTCTCTGTCCATTCTTCTGTCTGTCCAAGGCAAAAAGGGAAAAAGCAAAACACGTGTAGTTTTCATTGATGTTTGCCTTTTTAGCCAATTCCGTTGTTGTAATAATCCCCAAATCACGTATGTGGGGAATTCAGGTCGGTGTGCACGACCTGTTTGAGGTGCACCGGACGAAGCAGGACTCACGGGGTCAGATCATTCTCAATGTACAACCCCCCCAGAAACCTTTCCCTCGCTCTTCCCTCCTGCTGCTTGCTTTCACAATAAAAGAGCAGTTTCCATGCTTGTAATTAAAAGCTAGATTTTTGGAAAGGCGTTTCTTTGTTTTGTAGTGACAGCGATGAAAAGCCGCTGAAAGGCAGCCTCCAGTCAATTAACGGGGACATTAAAGCCACTGAAAGTGCTGATAGTCTGGTAGATTATGGAGAAGGGGAGCATGGGATGTTCAATGAAGATGGTTCATTTATTGGAGCTTATTCTGGATCTAAGGAAAAAGGATCAGTGGAAAGCACTGGGAGTTCTACAGCAACTTTTCCTCTCCACGCCTAAAATAGGAGCAAGAATGATTCATGTTTAATTGTGATATTTATCTTGATTAGTACTCCGCAGTTGCCACATGTGATTGGAAGCAGGTTGCCGGTTGAGCCAGTCAGGGACCTGACAGCCAGGTAATACAAAAATAAGTCACTGCCACTAAAAGATGATTTTCCATCCTAATTTCTAGGTGTTTTCTTCTAATTAAAACAAAACAAATAATTTTTTCCTATACAAAACATCTTACTCGGCCTTACCAAAACAGAATTTCTCAGTGTTACATCTGTATACTTAACTGCTACTGCGTGTGTTTCTTAGGTTTGGAATATGTTTCTCTGGATAGTATTTTTTTTTCCTGTATGGCTGTTGTCACTTTGTACGTACATTTATATGTAGTATTCCCTCACGTACCATGGCCTCGGCATTGTAGAGGTTATAACACAACAAGAATATCAAACAAAACCAACAGGTTACTCTGCAAAGTGACACAATGCATCCTACTGAGAAAAATGAGAATTTAAAATACTGGAGAAATATATTCTATATATTGTATAATTTTTCATAAAGAAATAAACTCCTTTGCTTATGATACTCTAAAATTATTTTAGTGGTTACAGCTGACTGCAATTACCAATACTTAGAGATGCAACTTTATCCACAGAAAAAATTGCTCTTAAAAGACAAAGCTCTGGCCTTGTGGATGAATCTTCTGACCAGTAGCTGGCACTATTTCCTTAAATAAGTTAAGCTGCAGTATCTTTCCTGTGGCAAGGCAAAACAGGGTTCCCATCCACCATCATTAGAAAATATTTTGTTTTCCCGAGTCTCTGCAAGCTGCATTTCTAAGCAAAATGCTTGTTGTCTGTCTCATATCTGTATATTTGTGCGCTAGCATACATTTCATGGAGACGTTGTACATATGATATTAATATTGACACAAGTAAAAATCAGCCTTGTTTTATTTTGAAATGAGACATGTTGCTAGCATGAGTCTGTATAGCTGTGTAGGAATGAATAGAATTGCTTCTCAATATGAGTTTGGACCAGCAAAACTAGTTTTCAGAAGGAGTTGTGTGTATACCAGTCATATACATCTTTCTAGTATCACATAAAATAGACCTACCTGACTTTCAAGAGATCATTTATTTTCAAGCTATTCATTGTTAAATAAACAAAAGCAAAAGCAAAGAGAAAATATTATGGTATAGTTTCTTTTATATTTTGTTTACTGAATGCTGGTTTAAATCTGGTCCCTTTCCTTGCCTCTCCAACACTAACTCAGCAAAGCTGTGCAGCACATTTTTTTGGTCTTTTTGTATTGGAATCTTCTGAATTTCTTTAAAAGCATTTGTATTTTTTAATATGCTTATTTGAGTAGAGTATCAATATGGCTTCATTTCTTCTTGCGCTTACAAATGACTGTCACTTCAATTATAATAGTTTTTAAATAGTTACTGCAGGAGGAATAGATCCTAAAAGCCATTTTGCATCATGATAGTAATTAGGCAAATATCCCGATGGCTCCTTCATGGTCTCCATTACTGCAATGGAAGAAAGAGAAGAAGCAAGAATTACTCACACGGTTATGAGTTTCCAGGAAGGGCTACAATTAAGACCCGTTAGTTGCCCACAGAAATGCAGGTTGTTACCAGTAGAAAGGCCACGGTTCGTACACAGCTCCCCTTACGCTGGGGCTTCTCCCCAGCGCTCATCGATTTTGGAAAGCAGTAAATGGCCTTTGGTGCTCGATGGTTCTGCATATCTGTTCCTCTATTTTTCTTTTTTTTTTTTTATTGTAGCTTGTAAGGGCCTTTCATATAGCCGCTATTTGGGAAAAGCAAACCCCAAACAGCCAGCCCGAACCCCCCAGTGATGCCGTGTGTATGAGCATAAAAAGATGAGGCAAAAATCACCCCACTCCACGTCAGTGACCCAAGACATTAACTTTTATTATTTATAAAGTTTTATTTTCTGCATTTCACTCAATCCAAGTGCTGAAAAAGTCCAAAGTCTTTTTTATTTTGGAAAAAAAATCCAGCATAATTGGAGAAAAGTGAAAATTGACATCTCGTCAACAGAGACATTTCCCACCAGAATCTTTATCTGCTGACTCTCGTCTGCTGCAGCCCCAACCCAATAAAGTCTAAGAACTGATTAGGCTCATGACAACCTTTGTTGCAAGCCTCAGGCTGGTTTTAATGTATGCCCTTTAGGAATCATCCTCACCAGCGCAAGATCGAGGGGCTTTGAAATAGGAAGAAAATTAGGGCTGTACCTGCGCCCGGCAGAGCTCTCCCACCCGCGGGGTCACTAACCGGGGCAGAGCTTTGGGCGGACACGCGTGGGTGAGGCTGGATGCGACCCATCCGCAGACACGGGTGTCCATTTTCTTGTACTTTGAGTGGCTGTGGATCAGCTAGGCTCTTTGTCCCGGAAAACATCGATGTTAAACAGACACAAATTTCCAATCTTATTAGTGAGTGTCAAATTATTGAATAATGAATATAAATCCCCTGTGCTATCAATTGTTCTGTTGCTGCTAAGGGATGTTTATGACATTCCTGTGATGTGCTACTCATCTGTGCCAGTATGAGTGCTTTTTCTATTAAAATTTTAATTCAGAGCCTTAAATCTTAATGTTGGTGTTTCATGATGCCTTAGGGCCTAAAAATCATACAGTGACAAAAAGATGTGCAATAGAATTTGTACAGTGTGCACTGACTTTTGAGGAATATGCCCAATGAATATTAAACAAATGGCTAAAACTCCCAGGGAATCTCACTCACTTGAGCTTTTTTCTCTTTCCCAATAATTTCTTTTTCTTTTTTTTCTTCCCATTGGGGTTTTATTTTCTATTGTAAGGGTACCACTCATACGGTGTACCTTGGAAAGTGCAGGACACTAATGGTTTTTTAGAGATTTGCTTTCAAAAGTAAACTGACATAGCAAGCTTAGAGTTTCCCGAGCAGTTTTTTTGTCATCACCAGGAGATGGGCTGCATTTTTTTCTTGGGCAGTCTGTTACAGGTGAGAGGAAGTGGAGCCATGTAGGCTGAATAAAAAGTATCGCTAACTGTACCGCAGGTCTGAAATAGTACATTAAATCCAATAATTTTTTCTTAAACTCTGGCCAGGAGTGTTTATTAAAATCAGCTGATGGAAATCTGTGGAGATTTCATTAATTAATACCTAGCAGGGAATTTCAGACTGCCTGCTAGGAGGAGGGAGTCAGGGACAGCCAGCCGTGCGAGCATGCAAGCCATGCCGGAGAGGGAATTATTAATTACCCAGCACCGTGGCACTTAGTTTGGTTACATTTGGTTACGATAGGCCATTACATTTTGCTGGCAGTACAAGTGTGAGAGGGGAAATGACACTTTCAGATTTAATATCTTAGTCAACCCGGGATGCAATTTCATCCAGCAAGGAGGAGGCATTTCCCTGGCCCCCGGAATCCTGGCTTGCGGATTTAAGTAGCTGCTTCTAGAACGAGAGAGGGATGGATGTTTCTCAAAAAGTCATGCAGTTTTGGCTGTGCATAAGATCAAGCAAATAAAATCAGCTCTTCCTAACTATATGGGAAGCCCTGCTGTGTGCTAGCTCCCATGCAAGTGAGCCGTTTGCATTCACAGAGCAGTGTACCATTGATTTGGTGTAGATTGTAATCTCAGACCTAAGTTTTTATTTAAAAAAAAATATATATATAAAATGTAATTGCAAAATCAAGAACTTGTAGGAGTGGCTCCAGCTTCAGTCTCTGGCAAAATTTGGGGGCCCAGTCTCAAGAAATCCTCACTTGCGCTTGACTCTGCTCTTCAGCAAGGATAACAGTACAGGACTGGCTATCGAAGCCCTTCTGGGGCTGGATCTTTAGGAAAAGCAGAATTAGGAACTAAATCAGAAAATAACTTTCCCCTCTGGATAAAAATGTGTGTATGCATAATAAATTAAAAAAACCTTCTTTGTAACTTACATTTTAAATGGATCTGATTAGCATATCATTTAATGTTTTATGATATTTGTTCTGTTCTTATTACACAAATTTTAATGAGTAGCTCTTTTTCTGATAACTACTTCCATTGACTGAATGGGTCAGATCCCATGCATGAGAGGTTTTAATAAAAGTTTTCAGGCCGATCTTATTTTTGAGACGAAAACAAATACTAGCACAATCTTTCTATATAAAAAGGTGGGGTTTTCTAGCAGTAATTCCATGTGCAGTTTTGTAAACTAAAGTTAGAATAACATTCACTGATCCTTGCGTGCTTCTGAAAGGAAATCTCATCATAATTTTTTATAGTCTTTTTTTTGCAGATGAGTGGTAAATTTACATTATTTTATGTACCTGTAAGAACAGATATAAAGCAAGGAAATTCTTCATGGCAAGAGAATTTCCTTTGTTTGACAATGGATCAAGCCCTCAGCTGCATCTCTGTTAATGTTTAGTATTTCAAAATAAGACATATAAACCGTGTTGGAGTACCAGTACATGTTTACATTGCAGCTCCGTATCTTTCATGTAAAAGTCTCAAGTGATCTGCACTGATTTGTTTGGTTTTCAGGCAGGAACCAGTAGGTGGGTTTGAGCCAAAGCATACTGTCTGTTTTGTTTTTTGTTATTATTACTTTAAACAAGATACTTTGTAATTTCATGAGAAAAGATCAAAGCAAATGTGGTGTCACCGTTCCAATGTTACTTTTTGAGCTAAATGTTAGTGTGCATTTATTAAAGTTTAGAGAAATGTGTTGTACTGTAGTTGCTGTTTGTATTATGCATATGTGCACGTATGGTTTTAAAAGATATTTTCATTTTACATGAAATACAACTTTGCTAATAAAAGTTTGACTTGATGTAATCTTCAAAAGCCTTAGCTGTAATCAGCAAGTTTCTCTTTTGTTTTGGTCTGTTTGTTTGTTTGTTTGTTTTCTCCTGATACCATTTCTTTGCTGGGAATCTGTTTTAACTGTCATTCATAGCCCTCTCTAGCTTGTGGTCTACGGTGGGTTTTCTTGGCCCCACACCAAGGTCAAGCTGCCCTTGGCTTTGGCTGGGACTGTTGGACACCACGGACAACCAACTATCTAGAGCTGATCTACAGCAAAGCAGGGGTGAACCTGAATGGCAAACACCCTGAATTCAAATACCTCATTTATTTCATGGTATGAGCATCTCCTGGATCAAACTATCATCTTATATAACATTAGCATCTCTAACATGCTTTATATACTCTCTGTCGGATAACATCATATAACCTTCCAAGCACACAGAACTTTAAGCTAAGTGGCATGTGAAATACCTGCAAAAATAACATTATTCAGTATTAAAATACATTTAGCCATGAAATGGAAGAAAAAAGCTCAACATACCAGGCATGAATGGAGGTGAAAAGAGCAGATCCAGTTATAGGTGGTAGAATACAGCTATAAAGATTAACAGGGTGAATTTCTACTCTTCTTCATTAAAGATCACCAGAATACTCGTGATTTTATAAATATCCAGGCATCTGGAAACCCAGTAATACTCATTCTTTTCTTATTATCCCTTAGGAAAAACTCCACTTATGCTAAAAGTCTGAAATCTATATGTATTCATTATACAGAAATATAAAAAATGTTCTTTGTTTGCCAAGGAAAGTAGGAAAAGAGCAAAGTACTTTAGTTCTTTTGTTACTGAGTATTAAAATTGTCATCCTGTCTCCCCCCCCCTACCTCCCCTAATATTCAGTGTTACATAATTTTGTTCTTTATTTCTACTTTGCCTGTCCACGGAGAGAGGTTAAGCAGACAGGACCCTCATGATGCACACAGGTACACCCATCTGATACCTGAAACAGCAAAACTACCGCTACTGAGGATTCGTTAAAAGTCAGCAGACAAATCCATGGCAGCTGATATTGCTGAAAAAAAAACAATTTTTTTTTTTTTAAAAAAGATATTTAACAGAAATTTGAAAGATCTAAGCGGTGCTCAAGTGTGAGGCAAATTGCTCACACAGAGAGTAATCCCTGGCTTCCAACCCTGGTGTGGTCTCTGTGCTATGGTAAGAGCATTTCACTCAGTGAAAGAAATGCTTTTGTACATTCTTTTTTCTCATGTTTTTAGCTACTTCACTTTAGCAGGAAGGTTTCAGGACTTTTTTAATGCATTCTTCACCTGCAAAAACTCTTGAGTACATTCAGTGCAAATGGAGAAACAACTAGGACTGTGCTAACTAGCATTCACCTTTCAGGAAGGCATCAAGGGCATCCCGAGTTTTTTTTATTATTCTTCATATTCTGGAATAATAAGATTTACACTTTTCTCAATAATGTAATGGAGAGGAAAAAGTCTTACAATCATGTGCTTCACTGGAGTGAGAATAAAAGGTGCTGCTGCCACCGTCAGGTGCATGGGAGGCAGATCTCAGCTCACTGCATGCCACAACCTTTGCTGACACCCAGCTGACAAATCCCTGAGCACAAGTTTAAGGAGAAAGTACGGGACCAATATACCTTTATTTGATATTTTGCTTTTAATACCAAGTTGGCATTATTGGCACTATTTTGGGGGCAGAGCATTATTTCTAATGTTCAAACATTTCATTCTGTTCTTCAGTATTGCAACGAAATGTCATAGCTTTTGGACTTTTACCATCTGTTAATAAGCTTGAAATGCAGAGAAGTCAGTCAGTCACCCGGTGGGAAATACCAGCAGTCTCACTTGTTGGAAATGCATAAGCTCTGTGGATTTATAAGCCTTATTTAACAAGACCTGTGCGTCGTTTTTGCCATGCTGGATGCCCTGGTGGCCTCACTGAGGCCACATCCCTCTTTGATGTGGCTAAACCTGCAGAGCAGAGCTGTCCCACTCTATCACTGCCTGGAGATATGAGTATTTCTGGAAAAAAAGGCTCTGCCCCAGTGCCTGGCCACACAGTGCCCAGCTGGCAATACCTGCTGCGCTGCTTCCTTTTGCAGAGCATCTCTGTAAGCACAGGAGATGTCCCTGCCTGGCTGCAGGACAGCTTCCATTTAAAAAAAAAAATTACCTGTAGAGTTTGTACTCCTATGCTGCATATCCAAGCTCAGCCTGGGGGTTGCAGCACGGTCCTCCCCATTTGCTTGGGACATCAGGGCAGGAACATGTCAAAACAGAATACATACAGCTGTATGTTTTGTTTGGGGTTTTGGTTGTTTTTATTTTTTTCCTTTGACAGCCCAGTCTTGTTTTGGAGTTCCATGGCTTCACGTTGGAATGCTTCTTCAGCATGCTTGCAGTATTCTCACTGCAGCCAGCAGCACTTGGCCAGAATAAGAACTGGCTCATTTTCAATTGCTCTTCCTGAAGGAAATGACATACAGGTGGTACTTCTTTACTAATTACCCTGTTAACGAATCAGTAGCCTTTCCTTCCAATCTGGGATGTAGTTACCTTTATGACTGCAAAGTGTTTTCATCGCCTCTTGATGGATGAGCAAGCATTGCAGCGGTGTTACAGCTCGTCGCGTGAGAGCAGGAGCGGGAGGTGAGGCCAGGTCTCCCGTGTGTTTGCTGGGCTGGGGATGGAGCTGGAGCTGCAGAAAGCCCCACGAAGCCCTATGGCTGTGGGGAGGTGACCCAGACACCCAGGTGAGAGCATACCAGTGCTGGGAAAATGGGTTTGTTACTGCTTTTACCTGGAAGAGCAAGGTGGGAAGGTCAGGAGACCTTGCTGGGGAGATTTACAGGGCTGTGACCCCTACCAAAGGGCTTTTCCCACACTACGTGCTGTGGGGTTTTCCCCTTTCTCCTGGCTGGGTGAGGTAGCTGATCCGTGTTTCTTCTGAAACAAGTTTGTTGTTATCCCTGAAGTAGCAGGGCTGCCTCTCCTGCACAAACTTTGGTTTTTTTTTTTTTCTTCTTCCTCCTGACTTTCTATCAGGATCTGTCTATATTGATCCCTCAACTCCCCGGTCCCTGGGCTTGGAAAACTTCCAGCCTGTTTGCACCGGTGCTATATTGGAGCTTCTTCATCACCATGTGTTTTTCTCGCCGCCTGTAACCTCCCTCATCTCTTCAGGGTGGAAAATATGCTCCACTTACAGCAGCACCTGGGATGTTGAAACTGCTGTGGGTCAAGATGTATGAACTGTTTCAGACTTTTTTTTGGTGTTTGTGGGGTTTTTTTCATTTTTTAAAGTTTAAGAAAAGTTTAAAACATTTTTTTAAGCTTAAAAAAAAAAAAAATTAACCTGCAGGTTTTAAGACTCCATGTAATAAATACTTATTTCTGGGAGGGGAGAGGAGAGACTCAAAGGGGAGCATGACCTGGGCCACGTCCCCCAGCTCCATCAGGCAGGGTGCAGGAGCCCGGGGAGCGCTTGGTCGGGTACCCGGCTCTCACTGGAAAGCAGAGGGCTGAAGACACAACAATTTGGCCAAAATAGTTCCAGCTTGCCCCTCCAGGTGATGTAAAGAAGATCTGTACAGGTGTTGAGGTCCTCACCAGTGTGTTACTGGTGTGGAGACCTTCCTTAGCCCAGTCCTGGTGCAGGATTCAAGCCGGGAATGACTCGCGTTGCTCCGTCCTGTGCGCTTCTGCCACACTGCATGTCTGCAGGTGGTTGGACATGTGGTAATTGAGATTACGTATATTTTGAAGTGAGTTCCTTTTATGATTGTTTATTAAATAATTAAAAGCACAAATGCGGTTTCTAATAAAAATAAGCTTACCATGTAAGAGGGATGTTATCCTTTATGACTTCAGGCGGTCATTGTTCTGAGCATTTATTTTCCTCTAAGTGGCAATTTACACAAAACATGCATACAAAAAAAGTACTGGGCTATTTAGACTGACAGTGGAGTAGCAACTTCCAATAGAGCAGGAGTTCTGGTTAATTATTTATAATTTAAAAAAAGAGTACGTTTGTCCAAACTCAGCATGAAACCGAGGCCACTAAGTAAATAAATTTACATAAAGTGCAGTGAAATCAGATCACTTGACACACTAATTCACCTAATGTAAAAAAACTTAAAAAAAAAAAAAAAAAAGAAGTACCTGAGGCAAAAGTAATTGTTGCAAAGAGTAGTGTCAGCAAAGGGATCTGGAAGTGGCAACGACAAGCAGAGGGGGAGAGTAATTTTGGAACACAGGTCTTGAGGAGCATTGCAAGATAGAGGGGGAAAGCATCACGGCAGCTATTAAAGCCACTTGTTTTCATTGTTTCTTCATCAGGAGTAATTTAAGTGATTTTTGTTTTAAATTTGGGGGGGGGAAATTATTTACTGAAAATGTTTGTTTTGTTTCATTTCCCATAACCGTCACTTGTTGAGGATTTTAATTTTTCTTGATATGTTTCTTGAAAAATTTTTACTAAAAAAACCCCTGACCAAAACCTGTTTACTTTTTTTTTTTAAATTGCATTTTTTAATGACTCCAAGTGTGCAAATTATCTAATTCTTAGTGGTGTCATGGTTGCTGTTACAATGCCTCTTAGCTACTGTGTTTTACCCATTTTTCTGGCTTTTCCTGCGTGTAGTTAGTGCTGAGCTCTGCTAGGCTGAGCAGTACTGCCGCTCTCCTGCACAGGTATTCATTCTCCCAGGGCAGCAGGGACTCCGTGGGTTTACTTGATTCTGACTTTTCTGAACTTCCCTGGACTGCAGATTTGTGAATAACAGGGAGATCTTAACTGTTCTGTTTTCAGATTGTTTCAATAGGGAAAAATATAATACAGTCCACCTCAAGGAAGAAAGGACATCGAGCTCCATCTGTGACTTACTGAGAATTTTAGATTTCAGATTTTTTTTTTATTTTATTTTTAAAGAAATGGTTACAGCAAAACCCAAGTCACCAACCTTGTGGAGCTTTGAAAGTGTGCACCCATGAACCGAAAGGTTCATAAAGCCCTGGGGAATGGAAGAAGAGCACACTAATTCTTTAAATATGCAGGATTGTGAGACTGTAGCTGACTCTGACTTTCAAAATTGAGAGTTTAAATGTCTGTGTGAGAAGCCCATATTTTGACTAATTTTCACAAACCTCATAAAAATATGCATTTCTCAGTCCTATTATTTATGAGTTTAAATTTGTCTACATCTATCCTTGCCGAATGTTCTGAACATTAAAATTTTCTCACATCTGCAATTTAAGTTTCCAGCTAAGGAATGGAAACTTTAAACTCAACTGGCTCGTTTCATCAGCCTGCTATCAGCGCCCATTGTATTTTCAGGTTTCTGTCAGTTTGACAAGACATAGCTGAATCCGCTGCTTCTTATAATCAAGATAATAACTACTAAAAATTGATGGATTTTGCTGCAGTTGAAAATGCAGACTAATTCTTGCCATAATTATCAAGTCTTTAAATGGTAATTACACACTGTTACCATCTATCTGCTGTCAAATTTATTTCAGTAATTGACCTCCTAGTCCAGGAATTAGAGACAGCCTTTGATTATTGGTTCAATTAGTCTTAAAGCATCATGTCTCTTTTTTTTTTTTTTTTCCTTTTTTTAAGGTATTTTAGTTATCCAGCCAGTCAAAGAAAGTAACGAGAATGTTGCTAAATATTTCTCTTTATGGCTTTCTATCAGTACTTGCTGTACCTCATTTTAACTGGTGTATGTATAGATAAATTGATTAGGTTTTTTATGAGAAAGTATTGACTGGCTTTGTGCTTTTTCTTCAACCTTTAGTGACATTTTTCTTGGGCAAGGAAATGGGCTTTACTGCAGTGGCATAGCCTATAGCTATTTTCTGACAAAAGACAGCACGTTGGCTACTTCGGAGCGGTGTGGGTGGGCTGCTCCATCCCCAGTGCTCCCCAGCCCAGCTGCTCCCATTGAGGCTGGGGTACTGCTCCAAGCAGGATTTTGGTTTCCTTCCAGGAAAAAAAAAACAAACCCAAACTAAAAAAAACCCCCAACCCCCTTGAAAAAACCCCAGACAAACACCAAACAAACAAGGAGTCAGGTATAGGTCCCATAGACTCTGTTGTATGCACTTTTAAATATGGGAAAGGCAGAGAGAAGAATATATATTTTCTGGGATTGTTATTGTAAGAGACTCTTTCTACACAAAATGACCAGGGCTTGGCTTTGGAGAATGGAAGAAAAGAAATATTGTGTTCTTGACATCCACAGCCATGTGGAGATGGAGAAACGTGCGCAGCTTTATTTGTTCCTCACTTTGTGTGAAACAAGAGCAGTGCCATGGATATATGCAACAGTTTCTGGTCTGATTTTAGTCATGTAAATGAAAGAAAATGCATGGCAACAGGGGACAAAAATAAGTGGATTTTTTTTCTCTCTTGTAATTTATTAACTATTTAGATGCTTTTTTTTTTTTTTCTTTATAAAAAGGACATAAAGTCCTTTGACTCCCTGACCACGGACCATGCTGTTTTCTGTGGCAGTGCTTATTTTGTAGCTGGGAGATGAGGAGGGAGAAGAATATGGAGAATAAAACTCGCATCCAGGTGAAGTGCCTATGCAACCATGATGGAAGTCCAGCTTGGACTTTCTAGCCAAATTAATCACTGACTTTGTTTTAAGTTGGATGTGTAAAGGTGGATTTTAGACAAAGCTATGCCTGATAAGCAGCTGAAAGGGCAAAGAGATCTGAGGTGGAATTAAATCAGTATTGGACCTGATCTTGTCATGGAGGGAGGGAAAAAAAAACCTCTAGTGGTCTTAAACCTGCCCTTCCCTGCCTTCCCCAAACTCCTTTTCCCCACGTTTGCGCAGTTTTTTCCCCCCCCTTGCACATTTTTGCCATGGAAATCAAGCATATTCCATAAGGGGTTTGGGGGGATATATTTTTCTGCTGCTGTTGCATGTACACAAATGATTGTTCATGCAGCAATGGAAGAAAATGAATGAAATAAAACAGAAACCTGTTTTCTCGTTTCTACCCCAAGATGAACAGTAAGCCGTAAAATAAAATAAAAAGCCTTCCCCTGTATGTAACAGATATGTGGGCTAGACTTTTTAATTATTTCTTTACAATGATATTTTATTCAGTTCTACCTTAATTTTAATCATTGTTGTGAGGCATCACTAAGATACATTTTACAATCCACATCCCTCCAGGCTGGTAATGAGAGCAGTGTAGCACAGCTATCTTTCATGCAGCCATCTTCTGCAGACCAAAACATCTGCTGGTGATGCAGACAAAAGTCACACTTGGCTTTTTAATTCCGGATGATCTCCATTTGATAACTCTTTTCATAAAAGCAAACGATTGCTAAATATAAACAAATGCAGTCTGGAATTTCGTATTCCACAGTGTTCACCTGGCGTTTCTGCTCCCTGCTATTATCCCCAAATCCCTTCTGTTCTTTGCCAGTTGGAGCAGAAAAGCAAGTGTTGCTGTGGTTACACCGGGGAAATAGGCAGATGCTGCAACATGCATGATGACTCTTCCAGGAAATGCTTCAAGATAATTACAAGTAGCAATTGTGCCAGGGATATTGCTTGTTCCTGTGTCTCTTCAGATAATAACTTTTATAACCTCCTTGGCTGTGTCCTCTGGAAGGATTTGAGGACATAGTGATTGTAAGAAATCACCTGAGATTATTATTTCCCTGTGTATTCTCCCTCCTGGACTGAATGACAGCCTTCCCTGCACCTCAGTAACGTGTGCTCTAACTCTCTCGCCTCCAGTTCTTGAGGTTTGACTGTATTTCAGCATCTATTTTTTATTCTTGAAACTTTTGCTGCTTGAGGATTTAAGAACTTCGGAACAGCTAAAGCACCCGAGCCCAGTGCTTAGCTGCTGCCTAACCTGCAAGTGCTTGACATCAGTGGGTATATAGGTACAGCTGTATTTTAACACAGGTACAGCTGTATTTTAACACTAAACTTTACCGTCTCCCTGTAGCTCCGTTCCTGGGCGTGCGTACCCCAAAGCTCTCGCTCGTAATGATGCAAAGCATCTCGTGTTTAAGCTGGGGGGAAGGATTCCCAGCGGAGTTTGCCTGTCTTTTCGTGGCTGTACTTCTGCAGGTATGACCAGGGCAGACCTCACTGGGTGCTGAGACAGGTGGATGTTGGTCTATATTCTCCTCCAGCATACCCATACTGGTGGGACTGGGCAAGGTAACCTGGGAGTGAGGACTCTGTGGCAGGAGGTGTCACATGGAGACCTGACCCACCTGAGGCTGGAGGATCCCTTTTGGAATGGGGGCTCCAGCCAGTGAAGTTAGGCAGCAAGAACGGGGTGCTTTAAATAAATAAATCAATCCCGTAGCAAAAACCCATCCTTCAGTCTTATTTCAGCATTAGTTGCCGCTCCTGCCTAGCAGTAAAATGCAAAAGCTTCAGAAAAGCACAAGATTTAAGACACTTCAAAGGCATCTTGAGCTTCAGTGTCCCCTGTTTACTGGGACCTGGGTCCTACCGAGGCTGTGAAGGGATGTGCCTGGATCTCTCCCGATATGTTTGTAAGGAGTCTAAGCATTGTACCTAAGCTTGAGAAAACAGTGGTGGAAGCAGTCCAAGTTATCTCTGAGAACTGGCCTTCAGTCAATGCACTCATTACATTATTAAAAAAGCATAAACAGTCAGGGAGTTCAGAATTTCCCTTCTCTGTAACTTAGCCATGGCATCAGAGTTGCCAAATATATATAATTTCTGCCCGCCCCCCCAACAACAAGCTTAGCTGCTTCCCTGAGAGTATTCATTTTCGCCACATCAGGAACTTATTAATTCTTGATGAGAATTCAAGCATTAATCAATTCTTGATTGAATTCTCCCCAGAGGGAAAGGGGAGAAACTGGGCCAGATTTGCCTTTTGGCTGCTTGGAGTTCTGTCTCTGGCTTAACAGACATGGCAACAGTGGTATAATCAGTCTGCTCAGCTTCAACTCCATATCAAATGCATCTTCACAGCCAATGTAGGACTCTGAAGACGATCTCCCTGCTACAGGTACTGTCTGATGAGAAGAAAGTGGCCAGAGCCCCAGCAGTGCTTTGCCTTTGCGGTCCCTCCTGTGGCAGCCGCAGCAGGTAGCGGGAGAACAGCCTGAGGGTTGCTCTGATGGGGGTCAGGCACGCACAGAGCTGCAACAAGACTGAGGCAATTAAAAGGAGGAGAGGAAAAAAATTATTATTATATTTATAGCATCCTTCAGCTGTGTTTTGTCTGTTGCAGCCATACCTTGGGGTCTGGCTGGCAGGTAAGGATGCAGCAGGGCTGAGTGTTGGGAATCGAAGTCGTGTCTGGAGTCAAAGAGCCTCAGTCTTCTTTCTGCTGGTCTAAAGTCACGGTCGATTTAGATGCAAGGATGTCAGGTTTCTGTAGTGGGTTCTGAAATCAGGCCCTCATGTGCTCTTAAGATGTTCTTATACTGAAGCTGTTTGTTTCTGGTGCAAATCTTACAAGACAAATCAAGTCAGATTTTTAAACTGAGATTTCCTCGAGGTTTCATTTAGTCGTGGTATACTGAGGAATTTACATTTAGATTTATACAGTTGACCCACTTCCTTGTAACTGTATTTTGCAGAAGAAGGAAGTTTCCCTGTGAGATTTTTAGAAGTGTTTAGATGAATTTTACTTGACAGCTCTATGTCATTTATTTTATGGCTCCCTTGCAATGAATTAGAAATAATTTACCATTGTGCTAAAGATTTGCCCTTTTTTCATAGGGAGCCAAACTTCCTTTATTATTCTTGTACTTCTCGTGAAAAGTAAAATGTGATGACTTCAATTCCAAGGTGAATTAGACATGGCACAAATTCTAAAGGGATGCCTACAATATATTTAATTTGAGTTGTGCTTTCATTGTCAGCTTGTCTATCTCTCAAGTCAAGAGAATGGATTTATTTTTCTTTTTTTTTCTTTTCAGTAAGCTAACTACTGTTTCTTCAGAAAAGATATTTTTTCTCTCTTCACCCGCCCCCAAAGATAGAAGTCCAGTCAGACTGCATTCATAATCAATACGTTTCTAATTCTTGTGTACATTTCTTTTTACTAAACTATCATAGTCAGAATGTGGCATGACACATCAAGCAGAAGTTTTGCATGGATGATGTTGGATGCATTTCCCTGACAAAGTGAATGTTTTGGTACAAACTCTTACTAGAGGAGAATGGCAGATGAGACAGGAACACCAATTTTCTTTCAACATGACTTCTTGTCCCCAGCATACCTCTATGCTATCTAGAGGTAGAGCTGGTGTTGGTAGGGTCGCTAGAGTTGATAGCCATAGCTGGTGGTTTTTTGCAGTTACTACCTACTTCATTTGTACATAAACCTGTTTTTTTTGTAATCTTTTCCTTTACAAAGTGCTTTGAAACCTACAGATAAAAGTGATTTATAAGAACCGCTGCTGCTATTATTTTTCTCACTCGTTCCAGAAAAAAACCCAACCACATAATCTTATGAAAAATACGTCAAAACGACCCAAGGAAATTGTGTTCCCATTAATTCCAAGAGAACCAGTTGTTGAAGTCCCTGTTGGTGGCTGCTCTCCTCACCAGGGAGCCTTGCGTGGCAAAGGTAGCGCACGGTGAGATGGGAAGGAGCGGAGCAACGAGCATCCTTAGTGCGCGGCAACGCAAGACTGTTCTCCGCTCTTTTAGAGCGGCCGAGCTGCTCGCTTGCTGCCCGGTGTCTGCACCGGAGCCGTCCGGTGGCACGGCGAACGCCAACTGATTTCTGAGCACAGGCTCTGAGGATGGACGCGTGATGCTCAGCCCCAGCGGCTTGTTCCTTCCTCCTTCCTACATGCTCGTGCAGTTGAAAATTGTGTTTCATTTTTAGTCCTTCCAACCCTTCAAAGGCAACCTCTGCCGCTTTGAAGTGATTGCGGCTGGAAGTGGTAACCTCACCTGCATTAATGTAACCCCACTTTGAGCACTAACTGGAGGGAGTGAGGGCTGTAGGAACCCTCCTGCCCGACCCAAAGAAAAAGCAGGTTCAGAAGGGAATCGGAGCCTGGGACAAGGACAAAGCGTTTGGGCATTTCCTCTGGGCTTGGGCAGAGAGCTGAGCTAACCTAAGTGAGAGCTACTGAGAAGAGGGGTGGTTTTTAAGCTGCTTTATTCAGATTTTCAGGTTTCTGAGTTGCAATGGAATCGTGGCCCTGTCTGTCCTGGGAAAAGCACACGGGAACAGGGTGAGCTTTAACCTCGGTGCTGGAGCGCGGGTGCCGGAGGAGTGGGCTCTCGGTGGCATGGGGAGGAGCAGCCGCTCACGGGTCAATCCTCTCTGTTTTGGGTTTAAAGTAGCAGTATGTTTTGCTGTTCGTTGCTTTGGAGGACACCGCAGTGCCTTTGCAGGGCTGGGGCATCGCCAGCAGTGCCTGTCTCGGCAGCTTCAGGTACCCACCTTGGTGATGATGATGATGGTCTCTGCTGAGGGTAACCGTGTTGCAGCCTCTGGTTTCACCTGTGAATGGCTCTAGGGGATTTGAATGGGTGAAAGAAGAGAAATGTCCAAATTCTTTTCTCAAGGACCCTTCATGCTCTAAGCGTGAAGGGAAATACCCTGGCAGTGATAGCAGTCAACGGGATTTGGCTTTTATGGATTGCTGTCCTCCTCTGGAAGGAGAAGACCTCTGTTTCAGCCAGCCTCAGCTGGGACAGTGTGAATAGCTGAGCAGGAAGGGTAGAAAACAGCTTAAGAAAAAGAAAAAGTCAGTAGGGGACTGAGGGAACATTTAAAATGAAGATGTCAGCAATGAAATGGTCACTTACAACCATGTAAATTTAATTAAACTGATATTGCTTGCAGGAAATAGGGAGTATTGAATATAACAATTAGTGGCTCTTTCTGCTCTTTTGGGAGAAGCAAGTAGGCAGAAGGCCCAGGGAAATGGCACTTAGACCAGAGTGCATTACCCTTGTCAGTCACAGGCAATTAATAGAAAGGAGCGATCAGTGTTTCAGTTCAATTTCCTAATAGCTAAAATACAAGATGGGGCACTTGGTCATGTCTGCTAGGAAAACAAATCCCACAGGATTTTTTTCACTCTCTGTTTTGCAATGTGCGTTTGCAGGGTAGAAGGGAGGTGGGCTTGTGGGAGAAGCAGGAGAACTGCGGCATCGTTGGGTCCTTTCCTCTGAGAAGGTCTCGAGCGGCTGGTATGAGATTGCCCTTGGCATTGCTTAAAAACTGTGGTTGACATTTCCCTACCTCAAGATGCATTGCATCCAACAGAACGGAGCTCTATATTAGATCCTATCTCCACAGCAAGAGAGTAATTGATCACTGAATGAAATGTTAGTGGTTGCTTGGTGCAGGGAAGCATGGTTTGATTATGTCTAGTATGTGCTAATGGGAAAAAAAAAGTCTCAATAATTTATTTACTCTTCTCCAAAAGATCCAATTTTGCAAAAATGAAAACAATAAAACTCTCCTAATTCTGCCCCCCCCTCCCTGCCCTTGGCAAAATACTCTATAACAAATGGTGAGTGGGGCCATTAGGAGCGTATAGCAGAGAATATAAATGAGGAGTTGAACACGGTAAGATTGACAAGCAAAAGAGCATGAGAAAATGTATGGCCAGCAAGTTTAAACCTATTTCATAATGTCCTTTAAAAATGACAGGAGTGAGATGAAGTTTAACAAGTTGCACCAGCCCATTTGCAGATGGAAACGGTGCTGTCGGTGTGTCCGTCCTCTCCCTGGCGGGGAGGGAGGTGGGTGATGCCGCTGCCTAGCAGGAGGGAATAATTTATATCCCAGCAGTGATTAAGAGGCAGTTAAACGGCAGCTACTATTGTTGGGCTCTGTTAAATCAGTAAGTCTAGGTAACTGGCACCTAAAATTTTTAAGAGCCAGCTGAGCTACTCCTTGGATCATTAATGTTTATTTTTAATAAGTCCTGGATCACTAGGGAAGTTTCAATAGGCTGGAAGAAAGCTCATGTTCTGCCATTATTTAAAAAGGGTAAATGGGATGACCTGAGTAATTACAAGCCTGTCAGATGAGCATTCAATCAATATGTGTTTCATACCACCAAATGTAAGGTCATATATGTAAGAATAATGAATGTAGCTGATACTTGCAGGATAGGAGATTTTATCCCGAGAAGCAGTGTACAACAGGAGAATACTGAATAGGTCTGGGGAGAAACTGTCTTTCTCTCTGTCACAGGGCAACTCCACGCGGCAAAGCTGCTGTCCTGGTTTGGTGTCCACGATTCATGAAGCCACTTGGAAATTCAGAGGGAGTTCAGGGAAAAATCACCAGAATGGCTAAAGATTTTGCAATCCAGCCATATAAAACTAGGTTGTTTAAGCCACAGAGAAAAGGCAAAGGACTTCCCCGATCGGTCTCTAATGATCCGTGCTGGGATAACACTGGCAGAAAATGTAGTCGCTGCAGCTTGAAGGCAGAAAGCTCAGACTACGAACGATGTATGCAGTGCTCATTAATTACTGACCAGATAAAGGAGAATTGTGGCAAATTTCCACCACTGGATATCTTTGCAGTAATCGCAATTTGTTTTATAGAAATATCACCTCTAGTCTAACCGTCTTTGGTGGCCTTTGAACTGGGAGAGACCTTGGCTGGTCTTCCCACCAGGCAGGCTTTGCCTGGCTGCAGCCGGTGGCTTTTGCGGGTGGGAAGAGTTTTGCCGTTGACTTTGGCTGAGGACGCGCGGAGCAGGTCGGGGGCACGGCGGGGCGTCTGCGCGGGCAGAGCTTTCGGCAGGACCTCTGGAGTTGGAGCAGCCCCCCCCCCAGGAATGAGAAACGGATGTCTGCGCCAAAATGTAAAATTGATAATCCGCCCTTCAGGTTGCCAAAATGTGTTTGACCACTGAGCTCAGAGACGATTCCTACTTAAGCTCTTCTATTATTTATAGCTGTCTAAATGGCCATGCAGGCTACAAGGCTGTTTTTTGAAGGTGCAGTGTAAATCTAAATTGAAGCCTATTTTTAGTACCTCTCCTGGAGGTCGGGATGTGCACAGGTGTCTATGGACTCTGCAAAATCTAAAAATATTTTCCAGATATAGCATTTTTTAAATTCTCTTCAGAAACTTATGATCTTCCTGGTTTTAAAGCAACCACTGAATTCTTGTGCTGTCTGGATTCTTTTCTGACTGACTTTCTTCTCTTAATTAATTGACAAAATTAGCAACAGTATCTTCCCTGTTTTTTTCCCCTTCAGTTATTTGTTGGATCTTCTGTACAAAAATACTGTTGTATTTTTGGAACTTGGATTATGCATTACCAATACAATTTGCACATTTATGTTGGGTCTGTAAATTATTTATCTTAAAAAAGAAACTGCCAATGCCTCTAGGAAAAAAACAAAACAAAACATAAAAGTCCTGGAGGAACTTGGTATGGAAGGGCTTCTGGAGACTGCAGAGCAGTTAGCTCATTTTGGGTGCTACTACCCTGATTTTTCACCAGGAGTTAAGGAGATGTGGATATAAAATGGTGTTGTGGGAATAAAGATGCTTTTGACAAATTTCCCCCTGAAAAAAAGAAAAAGCCTTTGAAGCTTTCTGTGTTTATTCATAGTATTTGTAAGATTATTAAAATATTTACTGGATACATTCATGTGCAAAAGGTCTATGAAGAGGGCTACTAGAATATATATATTTTTTTTTTTTTTAAAGTATTGTTTGACTTTTCAAGTGAAGAGATGCATTTGGAAGGTTTAAATGGAATTTAATGGTTTGGAATTTAAGTCAATATCCTATATTTTTTAAAGATTAAAACTAAATGAAGTCCATCAAATTGTTCATTAAGGGATAATTCCAAGTTTCAATTTTTGTAGTACAAGTTCCCTCTTCTTTTTACCATTCTGCCCCAAATTGAGCTTTTTACCTTTCATTTAATTCCCAAGCAGGTAAAATTTAATATTGATATTTCTCAAAAAATAGTCCAATATTTGGTTCCTTGACCTAGCTACTAGTAAAAAACACTTCAGGAGGTTGAAATCCCTCGGTGTGGCAGACAATCATATCGGTACACGGCTGTTCTGAAGGTATGAATGGCTCCTAACGGCTTTGACAACCCATTCGTCTCATGTCTGCTGTGCTGAGGATACATTTTGCTGCAGCCTCTAGAATATATTTGTTTCCAGAAATTCACTTTCACAGACTCTCCTTTGACTTTCTCTTTCCCTTTCCTCAAAATTCCAGTTTTTCTCCTTTTTCTTTAGGGAAGTAAGCCTTTGAAGCTTTCTGTGTTTAGTCATAGTATTTGTAAGATTATTAAAATATTTACTGGATATCTTCATGTACAAAAAGTCTATGAGGAGGGCTACTAGAATTAGCTTGTATTTGGGAGTCTGATTTGGCTCTTCCTCGTGACTGGTAAAGCGGTTTCTGCTCATTTGAAGTTGATGAGCCTGATTATCAATGTTCCTCTAGCAAGTAAATAGAATTCTATTGATTTGGGTGGAACCATGTCAGATTTATAAGTTAACTTTTAATCAACAGAATCCAACTGAATGGAATATAACTGGTAGGATAACATCACTTTCAACCCAAACCAATTAACAAATAACTTTTTTTTTTCCTCTGAGTATTCACCATTCTACAGATCTTAATTTAGTGGTTTTCTTAATGTGCTCTATATCTCTTTAGTGTTAAAAATAAGAAAATAAGCATTCTTTTTAATTCTCTAACAGTGGTTGGTTTGTTGGCTTGATTTTTTTAATGAGTACTTCTTAGTTTTTACCATTAGAAAAGCTACTGACAAAAGGTAGTGACTTTGCAACTGCAGTCTTGTCCAAGACCAGCAATGTTCAGGCTGTTGTTGATTTACAGAATTTTGTCAAATAGTAGTCAGTTTGAGTTATCATAGACAAAAATTTGTTCTCTGATCAGCTGACATTTTGTCCTCAGCCTCCAAGTCCTAAAGAAGATAAAATATGCTCTTTAATGTTTGCAAATGTGCTTTCCATAATTGAGCAAAACCAGAATCAATGAACAGCTAACATCCAATTTTTGTGAAACATATGGAAGCCACTTTTTATAGGGTTTCTAATGAAGTCTTCATTATTGTGATATGTATGTATTTTGAGTGTTGTCAGGTTGTCTTTCATCGGTTAGTGCTAAAATACATTAATTGGCAAATGACTATGAATTACATGGAGCTGTGATTTCATTTAGGCGTTCTGGTTCCTACTTGAATCACTTGGGAGTGAATTATCAGAAGCTTAATATGAAATTTTGATCACACAGCCTCATTTGTTGTTTGGTTTTGTTTTTTTTTTTAACTTTACAGGGAACTATAGCCAAGGGAAACAAATAAAATAGAGATTACTTCACAGAGTATATTGACCGCCAGTAAATGATTTTCAAAGGAGTGTCAGTCACAGAGAACCCCTGCAGCATCTCTGTGCTGTGGCCTGTGAAACTGTGATATTTTTGAGCTATAAATGGAAGGTGAGGAGAAGGGGAGGGGGTGTCTGTGTACTCGTCACCATCAGCATATGCCACCATGGGGTGCCCTGCTGCTTGCTAGGATGAGCTGGGAGGTCTCCTTTGTTCTGCTAAAACGATGAAACTTATGGTGTCCTTCAGTGAAGAACAAGCTGAGAAAGAAGCCTGGCATTAAGAAAAGAAAGAGCAAAAAGACAAGTCCCAGCCTTGGGATCCTGATCCAGATTCTGGCCGAGCTGTGCAAGGTCGGTACCACGTTCATCTCTTGCTCCTTATGCAGGCGGTGTCTCCTGGTGAGCACTGTGCTGGTGATCAAAGCACTCACAGCGGGCGTGCAGCTCAGGTTCAAAGGCTCTAGCCACGTCTCTCATTTATACATTAATATATTCCTTATATTTTATTCTCTACTAGTTATTATTTTTGTCATTCCTGTTTTCCCTTGAAGGTGGTAATTATTTTATATTCATGCTTCAGTCATTATCAATTGATGTGATCATTTAATGCTCTGTAGCTTTGAACGCTACAGAAAATTTCCAGCTGGGATGTCTCTGTTGTACAATACCTATTTGCAACCAACGTAACTGTGATGGGAGGTGTGACGTGTAGACGTGTGTTTAGTTTTTTGGTTTACTGTCCAGTCACTTGTCTGAGTTGTGCTCTCAAGCATCTCATGACTACTGTTGCGCGTCCTGATTTTTGGGCGTGCATAGCTTTGTTTCACCAGTATGTTAAAAGAGACGTTACAGCCCAGGACACCTGCGGACCGACTCTCAATCTATGCTCCCATGAAAAGGAAGGGTATTTTGTGAAGATTCTGCTCCTGCCTGACCGGGGAGTCTGAGGTATATGTGGGTTGTCTTTGCTACCTGTGCACGTAGGTGGTTGGACTGATCCTGCAGTCTTGTCTCCTGGGTTATGAGATGCTTGAAGCTGATCTGAACCTTTTTGGGGTATTCTCAGTCTTCTAAATATCTAGCGCAGAGAAAATCTCGTTACAGTAATATCATTTTCAGAATGACTCTTGGTTTTTTCATGACCTAGAGGTGTCGTTACAAGGCTCAGCAGTCACCTTAGTATGGATTTAGTACCTACAAATATAGGATGTGGAGGTAATACCAGTTACTTGTTTCCAGCCACTTGTTTCCAATAGTTAAGCTGAAGTATGCTAACAGAAATATTATTGATTAGCTTTCAGGGTAAAAAATTAGGTATGTTTGCACAGGTATGTTCAGCATCATTGTATATTGACTAAATGTATTAAAGATAGATAAGATACAACTGTGATAGGCATATCTTCTTGTCTGAAGCAATGGCTTTCATTAACTTTATTATTAAAGTGAGCATATTAACACTCAAGTCCTAGAGCCCTTCTGCATACATACCTGCGTGATTAGCATTTGAATCTTAGAGTTTACTGATATCTAATTCAAGTTTTCCAACAATATAATCTTCAGTATAACATGTTTCATTCTTTTCTGAAAGACAGCTCATTCAGGGAAAGAACTGAGAAGGAATGAAACTACTTGCCTGAGCAATTTTGATTAAGCATGAGAAAAACGTGTTTCCTTCACATTAATAATCTACTATTAAGTTTATTTTCACAATTGGTTTGAAAATGTGAAAATCACTTCATTTTCCAGATAATCTGATTCATCTGCTCTTTGCTGTGTATTGCTTGAGATCCAAAAAATGCATATTTAAACAGAGGTGATATTGTCACTGGAACAAAATAAGGATGTGCTCACCCTGTGGTTGTATTTGCTATGTTGTACTGAGGTTGCCATTTATTCCAGACTTTGTGTGCAGTGGAATTTGGCTAGTTACTGTGATGAATTAATGGGCTAAGAAGATAAAGTGCTTTAATCATAATTGCATGTTCATGAGCCAAATTTCAAGGCAAGGATTTAATATCTTTAAGTGCAAGGGATAACAATAATGGCAAAAGTTATATTGTAAGGAGTAATTTCAGTTTCTAAAATCATTCTGAAAAGGCAACCCCACTCAACCAGGTAATTTGTGTAGCTACATAAATATTCCTTGTGTTCCTTAAAGCATTTCTTTTTCTCCTGAAGTCTGCAAATTACACTTTTATGAGATGCTGTACAAACTAACTACTATATCTATTCAGAGTATGATAATATCTCCTTGCCTTTGAATGAAATATTTGGCCCTTGAGAATCTGGCAGTATCTTTCCTCATAAAATACCTGAAAACTGAATAAGATCTTAAGCTTTATTATGTACATATAATACTCGTACCTGTGGGATTATGTATAGTAACCTTATTTACAGAACCTTAAGATGTATTTGCAGAATATATTTTAGGCTGGGACAACTCTGTAACAAGTGTTTATAATCTCTTCTTCTTATGTGACTTGATCTCGAAAAAATCCCTAAGGTCTTATCTCAGAAAAAGTATACGGGTCCCCAGTACAATCTGAGTGTACCTTTAAATTGCAACGTTTCAGAGTAGCAGGAATAAAATGCGTACCTGATGCAATATAAGAAGTCAGTTGCTTGGGCTATGTTGTTTGTTTCTAAGTCCTTTTTGCTCAAAATGCAAAGAAACTGAAAGGAAATGTAGCTTTTCTTATAAGAGAAAACATACATCCTGGATACTGCGTCCACAGAGATTCTTTTGAAACTGGAATAGGGCCATGAATTTTCAGGTTTCAGAGAAATACATTAGAGATGTAATACTGATGAAAAATCTTAACTTTCTTCCAAAAGTGCATTCCCTCTACTCTGGAAGCAGGACTTCCTCCGGTAAAGCATTAAGGTGAAGAAGCTGCTCCTCCAGATGTATGCGATTTCCCAAGATGAAATCCCCTCCCTTTGAAAGAAAGGAGGAAAAAAAAATCTTACCACCTACAAATAAGAGGGCCTGTACTTGGAAATTGTGAATGAGTTTCAAACCCTTGTTTTTCAGGAGGCAGCTGGGAAAACAGAGAAACATTCATTTGTCAGAAAAAGTATCCACCTCATCTGCTCTGTGTGCATGAAATTCTTCTTAGCCAAATATGGATATATGTTAGCGCTTTGCAGAGCAGTGGTGTGGTATTATCCATGGGGATGCTGATGTAACAGGGCTTTATAGAAACTTTTGTGAAGTCAAAATACAGGACAAACCAACTTTTTGTCTTGGTTCGAGAAAACCAGAGGTTTCAGAACACTTTTTTTTTCCCCGATCCTCTTAGCAGTTCCTTCACAGCTAAATAATACTATTATGTTTCTGTTTGAAACACACAAACATCATCACTTTGGTGGTTTTATTTTATTTTTTCTTTACTAAGCTGCTCTTTACAGGCCTTTTAAGGAGCTGGAACTGAATTCATGTCCAATCAAACTGATCAGCATTTTCAATCACAGCATGATGTACAGTCATTTAATGTAACTTTATACAACAGAGCTGTTTGGATTATCCCCTAAAGATTATCTGCAGGATCTTAAAGAGCACTTTGGATAGCTCAGAAGTCTCAGCACTATATATATTTTTCATTACATTCCTGCTGCTTTTGTAATGTTTCCAAAGTGTCAGTGTTGGGTACAGTAACAGAAGAGGGCTTACAATTTACTTCGCTGAGATAGCAATGCTGTCTAAGGTGAAATTAAAATAGACTTCACTTATTTGTGGAATTAATTATTAAAATGCGCTCAGCAATCATGCCTGTCAACTCTCTATGCTTACAGAGCTTTTTTCCCCTTATGCAAATGCCACCAAAACAATGTTAGGTGGTACAGAGTTGCTTTGCATTAATGATAGCAGTCCCTTCTTGCGTCTTTTGTATTATTTAAAATGTGGCTTTCATTAGTCATTCAGTGCAGTGCGTTTGTGGGGGACGAAGTAAGCTTTATTCATTTTCATCAGCATCTAAACCTGCAAATATGAGTAAAAAATAAAAGACTTTAATGTTTGGGCTCTTAATTGTCATTTGGTTGTTGCCAGATGTCAGCTTTTGAGTTAGGCTCAACAAATTTTCATAAATTTGGTTCGTAGGCCTGATTGGTTTTCAGGGTCGGCTCCTATATGCATGGGGCAACTCTTGGTTTGTCCAACACTGGGTAATTTAGGAAGAGCTCCATGGTGTCAGCAGGTAGCGCTTCCACGAAGATGGCGAAGGAAATCTTACCAGAGTTTCCTGAGATGAAGCTTCATTTAAGGATCACTGAAATGAATTATGTGTCAATGATTCTCACAAATTGCACCTACATCACTAAGCAGCTTCATTTAAAAACATGTATCTGTTTGTGAGCACATTTTAAAATTGAAGAATTTGGGAGTGGATGTGAAGAGGGACATTTAGAAGGCTCTCTACTGTGAAGAAGCAAGTTTAAAGGTCTGAAGTTGTGGGGTTTTTTTTCCAACAGAAATGATCTTTGAAATCTTTTCCATCAGTTCTCTCCACATTCCAATTTCAGTTTTATAACACCCCTCACTGTGCAAGTCTTGGCAGGAAACTTGCCCATCTTGTGGAGCCTTGCATGAATAATTCATTTAAGTGTCACGCTGATTCTCAAAAGGTTGAAATACTTCTTTGGAGAAAATGTTTAATAAGATTCTTCCAAACAACACAAAATATAGCTTTGTATGAATTTTATGGGGTAGTATCTCTTAAAAGGTTTTGCACAATCAAGGATTTAATGAACTGAAAACCAAAACATATGGTAGTCCCTTCTACCTATTTGTTTCCTAGGTTGAGGTATGGAGGTGAAGCTGCTTAATTGGGGTCAGAAACTTGAATCTGTCAGATCTGAAGGCATAGGCGGAAGTTCAAGGAACAGGATACAAATATTTGGCTCCTTATATTTATATCTTCATTTGGGTGATACTGTGTGACAAAGAGAATGAAGCAGCACTTCTGCTTATTTTCCAAGCCGACAGAAAATATCACACAGCTCCTGTGAAATCCTGTCACTCTGAAAGACTCCCAGACATTTTGTTCAACAAGGTGTCGTTTA
Source organism: Harpia harpyja (assembly GCF_026419915.1). Lineage (NCBI taxonomy): Eukaryota > Metazoa > Chordata > Aves > Accipitriformes > Accipitridae > Harpia > Harpia harpyja. Next base: position 21,587,560 of record NC_068969.1, read on the forward strand.
GCCCGTCAGGGACACGCAGGCGTTTGCTGTCCTCTGAAGAAAGAGTGAGTTCCATGACAAATTATGGATATTTAGAAGTTAATGAAGCTTATTAGAATGGAGGGTATTTTTGCGTTGTTTGTTTTTCCTTTTGAAGACAACTTTTAAATGGGCTTTGGTGATATAAGAAGCTGGTTTGAAATGGGAAGTGCCTTGAAATCTTTCAAAAGAACCCCTTCCACTTTTTTTATTTTTTATGGTATTTTAGCATTATTACAGTTTTTAATGGGCAATATTTTGCCAGAAAAAATAAAAGCAAAGCCCATGTCAAGAATCAGCCAGTGTAGCTAGAATACAACATCACATCAATCTTGTCGGTGTTTGCAAGAACACATTTCAGTGTGTGTTTGGCAGCTAAACGACTAGGATAAAATATTTCGTGTTGTTCTGAGGATGGGAGACCATGTTTCCAACAGGACTGTTTGTTGAGAAGGAAAATAACTCAAGGGAAATGTTCTTGGTATATAATTGGTTCTCATTATTAAGTTAATTAACTAGACAATCATTACACTGTTGTCATTTCAAGCCATTTCATCAGAAGAATTTGGCCTCAAATCTAAATTAGGGCAAAGGCTCCCATTGGTGTTAAAGTGGCAACACAATACACTTGAGCTGAGTGTCGAGGTTACGGATCTGACCTTGTCAGCAGTGAGTAAAGATGAGGAGACAGCCGGAGCACTTTGGGGCATGCTGACTTTCATACTGTGACTTTGCCCTCTCTACTATTTGAAAGCTGGAGTGAGATTTCTTTCAGCTCTCCAGTTTAAGAAAGGATGGGAAGCCCTTTCTCCCAAATTTTCCTCCAGCAGCACTGGTGCCAGCTGCCCAGGGAGATGCACAATTTCCATCCTTTCAAGACTTAGCTAGAAAAAAGCCACAGCTGACTTGATCTAGCATGAAGAGCTCCACTTTGAGTGGGGAAATTATGATCCTCTGTGGTCTCCTCCAACCAAGATTTCTACGAGTCTATGAAATCTTCAAGGCAAGAGTCACTTAGGGCTTCAGTGAGGCTTTGGGCAGCAATCAGTTGCATGGGACAGATCACGGCCCATAGAGTGGGGTCAGAAAGTAGAGCTCCTTGAATTTCGGTGCAAACATGCCAATAAACCTAGCTGGATCAACAGCCTGCCTGTGTGCACACGTGTGTGTCTGGTTCCCCCAGCTCGAGGATCTAGCCTATTTTATGGTCAAACTTGTGGCTTGACAGACTTGAAGATTTGCATGTTCATTACTGCTGAAATGTATTCCTACATGGATATTGCTCTTCGTAGTGCCTTCCAGGGAGCTCATTTAAAGATTATATTGGTGACTGGTGGTTTTCAGTGTTTGTGAAGTAGTTTTCATAATCACTATCTAAGAGAACTGAACTCCTTAAGCTAACTGAATTTTTTTTTTCCTAGTTGTCATTTAGTTGAAATTAATATTGTAATTGCTTTCTCTGGAGACTCTATAGCTTTATGCACTCTCATTTATGGAGAGAAATATGGATGATGGGTGACTAATGATGCTTAGTTAGGCATTTTTTAAAAATAAATACAGAATCTGTCAATCCGTTCTCTGTCAGAGAAACAGCTCTCATTTTCACACAGTCTCTTCCTTCAGGGGATTCTGTCTTGGGAAGAACTATAATAGGGAGAAGTGTATGGGTTTTGACTTCTTTGGCAGATTTCACCCTTTCCTTTGCAAATACCCTTCCAGTTTTCTGATAACGTTTATGGGGTCTGAGAAGCGCATTGCCTACCAAAGAAGGTAGAGCAAACTTCTTGGAATGACGTTGACCACAGCATGTCATGTCCATATTTTCTAATTTTAAAACTAAGGATAATAAAAGTTGAACCAACAATATCTTTAGCCTGAGAAACTCAGCTTAGCTGTATTGATTAGGATGTTGCTATGTGGATTTAAGTTAGCTGCATCTGTCCTTTCATTGTTTAGAGAAAGTGGACTGGTATGTCTAGCTCTCCATCTACATCCTTTGCAAGCTGCTTGCTGACAAGTCATTTTTTTCCCTATCAATAGTCTGATGATTGATTAATTCAGTTCAGATTCCTCTGACTGAAGATTCAAGAGGACACAGTCTCATTTTACTCATAAATATACAAGATTTTCTTTCCTTCATATTAGCTCCTCACTCTTTAAACATTTATTTCTTACATTTTCCCTTCTTGTGAACAATCTTGTTTCCTGCTGCTTAAAAAAGAAAAAGAAACAGTTTACCTTCCAAGCCTTCCTAAGGGTCAGCCTCCTCCGTTTTGAAAATTAGTTGTGGGCTAGAAGGTGCAGGGGAACAGAGGGTGGAGTGTGGCAGCATGAGTGATCAGCTTGGATCCAGACAGAAAAATTCATGACCTAAACGAAGTATCTCCCTCCAGATGTCAGAACAGTGAATAAAAGTTTCATAAACGTTTCATAAACTTTGCTTTCCAGGTCAGTTCCAAACCACGATTTTATGGTTGTGGTTTTAACCCTTACTACTCAGCGAAAGCAGCACGGTGAGATTGGACAAGGAGCAGGGATGTGTTCCTGGACATCCCTATTCTTGTGAGTAGTCGCATCACTAGTGCCTCCAGCCAGGAAAAAACTGTGCAAGACTGATACCCCGATCTTGGGGATGAGGAATAATATCACATGGGTTTTCTTTGTAGAAAAATCTGAGGAAATCATCGCCAAACCCCATGAGAGTACATCATAGGAGGTTTAGCACCCGAGAGCAACAGCAGCCAGTAGCGACTGCTGACTCAGGTCACCTCCCTCCGCACAAGAAAGCTTGTCGTATTACAGCGCAATAGAGGGAAGTAGATGGTGGATGATTCCATTGAGGAAGCGAGGGCACAAAGCTGGATTTATGTTTGTAAGGTGAACACTTTTCCAGGGACTCAACCCTCACAGCTTGTTGAAGGACTGGGTGCTTTATCTACAGGTGAGGAGGAAAGCCTGTTACTGCTGCTGTGTCCTCAAAAGCAGAGAAGCTTTGATTATATGTGCTAATCCTCCGCTGTTGAGCAAAGATGCCTGGCACCAAGGCTTTCCTGTATGCAAGATTCATCTCTGTACTCCAAATTGGCCCCTGTGATGTTCGTGGCGCGGGGAGCTGTATCATGGCAACCTGTGTCTGAAAGCCCAGCCTGAGCTCGCTGTGCCTATTATTAGGAAGCCAAATGAGACTGCACACCACGCAATTTTAAATAGAGCATGGAGATTGTCAGCAAACTCTGTTAACAAGTGGCAGAATTTATGTGCTCGTGGACTAGTCTCCACATTGGAGATTTATGGTATTCTCCTTTCATGCTGTGCTGTTGCTGCTGCTTTACAATTAGAGAGAAGCTGGCATTAAAAACATCTGCTACCCATGTTGGCCCATAGTTGCCAAACTTTTTGCTCTCTTTCTGCCAAGTAGTACCTTGCCAGCAATACCGTTGTGCTTAAATGTTAGGTCCCGAAAGCAATGCTTGCCACTGAATCAGCACTAATACTGACATTTCACTTAGGGAAGGGGAAGGATTTGTGAGGAAGTGGCACCTCCAGGAACTTAATTAGCATGGAAGTGCAGAAAAAAATAGCATGTCCTACAAAAGAGCACAGCAAGAGGTTATTTCCTGTGTTTTCCTGAGATTTCCCAACATCTGTTCTGGATGTGTTATGTGGGAACCGGTGGCTCGGTTCCAGGCTGTGGTGCTGCACTGAGGTCCCAACCTGCTGGTAACAAACCAGGGCACGCAGAGCCCCAGCGTGGGTGTCCCAGTTACTACCACCAGAAGTACAACATCTACTGTTCCCTTTGTCCATTCAGCTGCATTTTTTGCGAACTATTATTATAGTGCTGATGTTGCAGTGAGCTGCTCCAAGTCGGGGGGGGGGGAGGCTGCATTAAGTGGGGTACGATCACACGCTGAGATGAGGTCCTTGTCTGCAGCGTGCCAGCATCCTTTCCACTCTATTTAAAATGATTACCAACAGATAAAGAAGTTGTCAACTATTCATTTCCACTCCTCACTCTAATGGTTAGTGATTTTTTTCTGATTGCTTCCTGAGCAATATAAACGCCCCATTGTAATATGTACAACACATTTTCATAGCACAGAAGGAAGAACAGTGGCAAACCGCTAAAAAGACTGCACAGGAGTGCTGAGCTGGGGGGTGGTGATGCTCATGAATAACGTGAACGCTGACTCTCTCTATCTTCTAGTTACGTTTTGAGATGAAGTACCTCGGGGGATAGCTAGGGGATATTCAGCAGCCAATATATAATGGGCTTTTCTTTGGCCACCATAATATGTTACTGATTCTGGGGAGCAAGGCACTGTGTAGCTCCATGCTTTGTGAGACTGCTGAATGATGTATCATAGGAGAAGATATGCCCATCTGAAATAATAAAATCAGCATCCAAATTCACCGACTGTTGGAGAAGATAACGCGCACACACACACAAAGGCATGTACTTATGCAGGGAATATACGGTTGCAGAACCATTACCAAAATATTTTTCTACTTTAATTTCTGTGAAAAATATGAATAGCGAACACTAGAGCTAAGGTTATACATCAGTAAAGCAGCCTGCAACACTTCTCTGGGAAATGGACTCCCAGAAGAAAAAGTTGTTGGTGCATTTTTCAAATTTGACTGAATCCTATTGTTGCATATAAGCTGAAAGTTCAATCTAAAAAGAAGAAGGAATTAAATGTAAAGGGTATCAATAGACTCCAAATATTGCCATGTGCATTTCTTCCTATTCTTCATGGAGCAATGTGTTCCTTCCTCCAGGCAGCATTTAAACTTAGGCTGCCTTCAAGTTTCCCCGCTCACTATTGGATTTTTTCTCTTTTTGTAACTGTTCTGCTTTCTTGTAGTTATCTTTCAGTTTTTTAAACTAACAGAGGCTTTATATTTTCTGTGGCTTTATGCATTTGTGACATTCACTCAATTGCAAGTAAGACCCTTACTGCATGAGCACCCCCAAGCATAATACTTTTTCTAGCCAAGATAAAATTTCCCTTCCACCTGTATCTGCTGGATGCAATGACAGTTGGCAAATATCTGTTTATGGCCCATGTTAGCACTTTGCTTATTAGCTAAACAAGGATATCAAGTTGATAATATGTGTATAACAAGTTACAGATATGAAAGACGGTGCTCGGTATTTTCTATTTTACTTCATTCAGCATGAGAAGGGCTGCAAGTTTGTGACTATTTATTTATGCATCCACGTGTTTGGCTGTGCCAGTTTTACTCACCTTAAGAATTTCATTACTCTAAGTGCTAAGCTAAGTGCCATGGCATGGGCTGTTTTCAAAGTGGGACAGTTTATCTCAATATACAGCTGCAATATGAAACTGTCGATCACTTTTTTTTCCTAATACATTAAAAACGTTTCACTTCATCAGAAAGGAGAAAAAGACAAAGTTTAGCAGCAATGCAGCAAGTCAGAGAGTTTTTGTTTCTGGGCTGAACCACAGGACTTCTTAAGATATGTAGAGATGCTTTTATTTTTAGGCAATATTGCCAGTATAGGTGGTGGTTGTTAAATTTCCCTGTTGTTTGTAGCTTCAGTTAGAAAGAAGGTGTTGAGGGTTAAAACTATATACGGTTTCTTCCTGTAAATGTAAAGGCGCATACTTGGACTGTATTTCAGGTGGTTGTGAGCTGGTTTGCTGCAGGAGCAGAGTGCGGCTGGTTTAATCCAAGCAGCGATCAGCAGAGGGCACTGATCTAATAGAAGTTGGAGTAAACTCAATTGTCATTTTACTTCAGCGCAGCCTAAAAGGACCCAAGATTAATCTGTTAATATCCTCTCATTCCTTTTCCCTCCTATATCAGTGTTAATTGCCAAACAAGTGACAACTTTCTCCAGTATATTATACTGGTACATTACGCGCTACTGCTGTAGATATGGTTATTTGCAAATTCGCTACAGACTCCTCCACAAACTGAAGAGGGTTTTATGTGGCTTCTCTGTATGAACACAAATAAATAGAGGCTGCAATTTCATCTATATCAAATTTAATCTGCATGCTATTTAAAGCAGTCTAAATATTAAAAACAGATTATTGGAGTATTCCACAGGACTGATTTTATTTATCAGTTTACTTTCAGATAAACCTGTCTACTTCCTTTGGTTTTATTTTCTTCCAAAAGATGCATTCCTTACAGTCTTACAGTACTTTTTTTAACTATGCGTTCACACCCATATTTAAGAACTGGTTTACACCTGTTCTCAGCTGGGCTGATAAATGCAGTCATGACTGAGACTTGGCAGAAACAGCAATCATAAACCTGGCGACATAAAACACCCCTGTAAACCGAAGGAAATCAAAAGTAAAAGGCCAGCACGGTTGTGTTGGGGTGAAGGAGAAGGCAAACGGGGCATAAGCTACTGGTAGTGTTTCCCCAGCTCCGAGGGCAGAACAAACCTCCGGAGCGGTGGCAAGGGATCGCAGCGGCTGCAGAGAGGGTTGTAGGCGATCCAGTGTCAGCAGAAGCGATGAAGGCTGGCATGTCTGCAAATTGCTCTGACAGCCAAGGCCCTATAAAATTTTAATTTGAGAAATGAACCTGTTCTAAACTTTGAGAGTCGAGCCCTGCAGCTTTTGCTTGGGCAAGATTTTTGCTAAGATAAATGAAAATAGACTTAAGGACTTTGACAGTAGCCAGTGGGCAAGCCCCTGTCTTGTGTCTGGCAAATAACCCTTTGTAGCCCTGACCTGTGTCACAAGATTGGGGTCAATAAATAAATATCAGTTTGGTGGAAGCGTGTCTTGAGTGTCACAGCATTATTAAAAGCCTTTCAGGTTGAGCAAAGGGCAGTTTTGTAAAGTTAGTCTCAGAAGTGTTGGTCTCCTACAAATCGTATTTCTATTGCCTTTTATGTATTGGTCTTACTAAGAGCACTGTAGCAAACGTAACTATAGCCTGCAGAATTTTCTGAGATTTGCTTGTTCACTGGTTTTGGAAGAGTTTTGGATGAAAAAAACCCCTATTACTGAAGGTGCAATTTAGATGTTTACTGAACGTCATGGCTCAAAATAGAAAAGGGATCTCAGTCTTAGCTATTTAGGATGAAACCCCAAAATGAAACCCAAATGAAGACACTTAAGTGGGACCACTACAGACAGCACTTCTCGCTGTTTCCTAATCACTGCCATACAACAATTAAAACAGGCAAATATCTTGAATGGCTGGAAAGGGGTTAACACTGCACCCCTCAATATATGCTAAAAGCAGCATGTTTAGTATTTGTTTTGGGAAATTCCGTCTAAATACAGATCATACTGTTAGGAGTCAGCAAATAGTTGCCAATTAAGGACTCATCTATCTAACTTCGTAGTCAGCTTCAACAGAACAATACCAAATTAGTGCTATCTCAACTGAAGACAGATGCCCACCTAATATATTCAAACTGATCAGTCCAATAGACGTTATTTTCAAATATGGATGTAGCATCTTCCCAATTGATGCGCAGTGCACCTCTGTAAGCACTAATCACTTTTTTAAAGACAGTATTCGTATTGCATGGTCATTCTGTCAAATATCTTTTTAATGTAAACCGGTTTATACTTAAGTTTTGGGCCTAATTCTGCTGTCCTTTTCCTCACTGGGTGCTGCTTTATCCCCTCAGTATTAAGAAGGCTGGATTTTGTGGTTAATTTTATTTTGCACGTGGCTTAGCAGTGCCCATTTGACAGAGAAAGCTTATTCATAACTGTGAATGTTAAGCAGAATCTGGCCTCAGTTCAATCTGGGATGCAACAGGTCAGACTTAATCTGTGGCAGCTTTCTGTTTTGTTTGTTTGATTAAGTCTGGTTTAGCAAATGCCTAAAAAAGAATTTCATAAACTGAATTAGGTCATCTCAAGTAAGGGCCAGTCAAAGTGGGCAGCCCAGAAAATTCCTTGAGTTTAAGCTATGTTTTAGTTTGTTCATGGCAAAGGGATGCAGCCCAGATTTCTGCAGCATACAGCTGCTGTTGGGCACTCGTTCTGTCCATGAATCTCTGCCCAGCTCCGGTCCTACTGCAGGGTCTAATCTGTGCTGAACTTGCCAAAAGTGTATGCAAGTCATTTCCTAACTTGTATTTACATATTGTAGTAATGTGAGAGAAGCAGTAAGTCCACCTTTATAATGCTTGAGCAGAAAAATGAACGTAGCTACAGCTGCATGTATAATCCTGCAGAAAAGAGATGCGGGGGAGATATTTAGCAGATACCTCAACTACTATGGAAAAAGAAACAGTTCTGTATGTCTGAGTCCAGTAGCTGCAGCAAATGAAACACGTCACTTCACCCATGATCCAAAGCAGAGAGAAGAGCTGGGTATTTCAGGTGTGGGAGGCCATCCCGGTGGAAGGACCAGATGGAAGGGAAAGCAAGCCCAGGTGAGCGTTGTTTGAAGTCCCCTTCTTCCATATGCTCATAACAGCTGAAAGGAAAGCTAAAAATGAAAAGAAAAAGAAAGAAAAAAGGCATTTTACAGCTATTGTACTAATGGCACTGGGTTAGGAAAGCATGGAGGAGATGTTCAAAGAGGTCTTCGCTCTGAGGTTACATTGCTGTGAGTTCAAAGGAGGAGTATGGCATCAATCATTTGCAGTGACCAGTGAAGAAACTTCACCGAGGTCTTCATTCTTACTGCATTTGGTTTCCTTAAAAAAAAAAAAAAAGTTAGCTTTCCTCGCAAGCCATACTGCCATTTCACAGAAAGCAAAGATACAGCTAGGAATAATTGCTTTAGCCTTTAGTTTTGAGTGGAGTTTTTTCTTTTCCTCTGCCAAGCAAATAGAAAAAGCACTTGTACTAGTTTAACATACACTACTATCTAAGAAGAAGAAAAATTCAATAGAGATGAAGATAACTTTATTTCTGTCACCAAAGAAAAATATATATTTGATCCAATCTATGCTGAACTTTTCTTTGCAGTTCTTGAGAAACACGAAGAAAATCTATATATCACACTCTTGGCCAGTACTTGATGACATTAGCCATCAGTTTTTCCCTCTGTTGTCTTACTAACAACAACAAAAAAGGTAGAGTGTAAGCTTATGTATCAGTAAAGGTAGAGTAGCAGAGTTCCCATGCACCTCATTTTACAATTTGCTTTGACATGAAGTGAGAAATAACCGAGCACAACCTTTACTACAATAATTGGATTTTTGCCATCAGGAAAAGCTTGTTACAATTGTGTCCTCTGAGAAATAATACACTTTTTAGGTTTAGTTTTATAGAATCCATTCTCTGTAACCTTAGAGGGCTCAAATTCCAGTGAGAGAGATGTGATGTACGCGGGCTGGATCCTTCCCCATCTGAGTCAATAGTCTGTCGTCATTCTGTCAATAGTGTTGGTTGGTTTACACCACCACAGCCTAAAAATCATTTTGTGAGACACATCTTAAAAACATAGACTAATTTTAGAGCAGTCTCCTTTGTCTTACTCTTTTTATTGTGCTTTCTTCTTTTTTTTTTTTTTTTGGTTGTTGCTTCAGGCCGTACTGTTTTGCTAGTGATTTTTCTCCCTTTGTGCAACTTCCTTGAAGAATTATAGGAAAATATAATTAATTATAAAATCTGCATGGGTATTGCACCTGAAAACATGTCCGTCAGGCTATAAGGGTCAGAGCCTAAGGATGAGTGGGCTTTGTGAGCTGGGGATAGGAAGTTCCTTTACTTTTAGTATCTCAAGTGTTTTAAAATTGCCTGTGGTACTTCCCTCCTTCACAGCTGGGCTCCCCCAGTCCAAGGAACTGTGTAATTATATGCATCTCATTAAAAATGTAAGTAGTTTCATAGATTTCATTAGTACTGCTAAATACTACTTTACATAAACATTGATCTACAGGTTTTTCAAAGACTATTTTTTTGCCATTCTCCAGTCTACAGCTGTAGTTGAAATGAAACTAATATTAAAAAGAAATATAAAAAACTGTTGCTTCAGATTTTGTTATCATACAAATCTGTGCTCTTACTAACTTTGCTGATACACTCTCCAGAACTTTGAGTACTAGAGCGGTAAAAAAACAAACACGTATTAAAGAATATTCTATTAAGATTGTGTTATTATTTGAAGTATTTTAACTATATTTTAAATTATAACACCCATTAGGGTAACGTTTGGATTATTATTTTTAAAACTAAGTAGTAAACTTTTTTACTTGGAAATAAGACTGCTGTGTGTAAGGAGTTAACAGAGCTACTCAAGGTGTGTGAGTCGAGGGATTAGAATCTAACTGCAAGGTACCTGCTAGGACAATGGGCCGAAATAGCTTATGGAAGTACGAAAAAGCAGTGGAGAATGCAAGTGCTTCAGTCTTTGCCACTGCGGTCACTCTGTCTTTGAGGTGCCGTTTTGGCTGGTGAAGCGATGGCAGGGAACTGGCAGAGACAAGTCCAGAACAGCCCTTTCTCCAAGGAAAGCGATCCCGGCAAAACCCTGCTGGGTGTAAAAGACTGGGATGACTTCAAGAGCCGTACCGCCTGTACCTGCGGGGACATAGCTGCTACACTAGGGAATCCAGCCGGTAGCAAACAGTACGTTCAAGACGGGTATTAGAGTAGCGGAAGGATAAGACCTGAGGCGGATCTCCGAAAGAAGTAACAGGAACATGGCATATGAGCATCACCAGTGATGCAATATTCATGTCTCCGATGTATACAACAGATTGTCTTTTTGGCATCACTGGGACTAAGTATCATATGAGGAATAATTCTGTTTGAGAAAACTATGTCCACAAAATTATAATTATAGGGTGTATTCTTGGACATTCTGAGTAGTAAGTTCTCTGCAAACTATCAGCTTCCTGAAATCTTTGGTTTTTTGGAAACCTACAGCCATCTGATGGAGTGAATCTGATGATACAGATATCACATTCATACCTCTTCCCTTTGGAGTCAATAGCAAATAGCTCCCATTGACATTAACAGGAACAGGATTGGGCCTTGAATTATTAACCACACAGGATAATAGGAACCTGTTTTGTTTAAATATAACCAATGTGAGATTGGAAGTGTGAGGCGGTAGTAACGAGCCATTTTGAGTAGAGGGAGATGCATATTAAGTTAAAGTGCCTTGTACTCAAAATCAATTTGAATTTACTTCAGACTTTGCATAACCTTCTTTTCAGTGCTATACAAATGTCTTGATAGACTCATTAAAATCTGGAAAATGGGAGAGAAAATCATAAGATCAGAGACTCATGAAAGAGCAGAAATAAAAATCTATAACTGCAGTGTGAAGTTACAGAGTGGATCAGTGAGAATTTTAAGTTCCAATTTCTTCCACTTTGTGGGTTTATCACATACTAACTGTTACTTCACTCTTTTTATGTAGTGGAACACACACATTACAACCTATTTATTCAGATTTCTTTTTGCAGGGTCTTCCCTCTGCCATTCTACTCGTGTAGCTCATGGTGAAGACCCCTGAGATGTCTTTGACAGAAGAGAAGACCCAACATTAGTAAATCTGTGAGAAATAATGATTCTTGCATGCTCCTTTCCATACCTCTTACCTTGGAGGCCAAAAGAGGACAGTACTCTGATTTGGAGCAATCCCTTATGAGTTAACTGGCCATCTCCTCCTTCTAGAAATAAATTGCAAATGCAATTTACCTCATCAGGGGATGTGCATTAATTTGTTTTTCAGAACGTTCTTCTGACGTGCTGCTAAGCACCATGTCTCATGAATGCATATTTCAACTACCTGTTCTTGTCTACCTCCAAATAGGCAGTACAACTGGCAGCATTTTATTTACTGCTACACAACCAAGCCAAAATTGTTTTCTCGTATCTGCTGTACCACTGAGGTTAAAACCTGGCTCTTATCCTTAAGGATAACTTGAAATGTGACTTTTATTCTGATGAAAGATTTTTGGTTGAAACTCCTATTTACACCCCAATTTGACAGAGAAAAATTGAGATTTTCCTTATCATGATGGTACAGTATGGAACAAATTGCTTCAGATTATGATTCCCTCCACTTTAAATTGTTCCATTGTTTAGACTAGAGCTGGCTGACAGTTTCTTCATTTATCTTTCGTAGACTAGCGCTGCAGTGGACATATTCAAGGCATTAGGCTGGTGCTGATTTGTCAACCTTGACCTTCTGCCACATTAGCTCATTGCAAACCTGACACTCTTAATTTCTCAGCTGTAGATTTTTTTCTGAGCTCTCTAAGCCAAGATTAGCCACCATTGTTTATGTGAAAGTTACATGGACACGTATCAAAAGCCACCATACAGCGGTTTCTTTTTCACATTGGATCCCTATTCACCAACTTGTATTCTCTATCGGAAACACGTATCTCATCATTCACAGCTCATAACAAAATTTAATTGCTATTTGTCTTAACTCTGATTTATTTTATAGACTTGGTCTGGCTTAATAACAGCTTTTACACAACAGACCAGCCTACGCTTGAAATATAGGCCACTGAAATGAGCAGTGAGTTCTTGCTACTTAGTGATCAGAAGTAGTCTGTGTTGGATATACCGGTGGTTTCTTCTAAAAATTGGCTTTGGTCAACCTTATAGTTAAGCTTCATTTTAGGAAAGGATTGCAGTTGTTGGAGCTGAAATCTGAGGAACCGGTCTTGCACATTTGCAGCTAATACAAGCATGTAAGTACTTCCATGAGTGCTGGAAGCTGATCCCATGTTCACTTTAAATTGGATAAAACTAACTGCTGTTTCAAAGCCACCTGGAGAGGCAGCCAGCATGGTCTCATCAGCTTCTTTTCACCAGGAAGCTGGCCTTACTTCTTTACAATAATTTCTTGCAGACTTTGCATGTTCAAACGGTAGACCTCATCTTTGGTCCTAATGGGAATTAATACCACCAGGAAATTCTCACAGCAGTTGTCTCTTTTAAAGGAGTACAGTGTGACTCTCACTAAAAGCAGCTTCTCCAGTTTCCTTGCAGGTAGGAACCCATGGGGAAAAAAGCACTATTGCAGAAACCAACAAACAAAATCCACAGTGACGCTACTCACAGTTAGGGACAGTGGTCTCCCAGACCAGTTCGTTTTCCTAGGTTAATGTAACTCACAAACCTTTAAAAATACTACTGCTTGAAAAGAAGTCTCGGGTAGATTGCGCAAACCCAAAGCATTTGGGGATCAGCTGCCGAGGGAACACGAAAACAAAGGTGCTGAGTGCAAGTGGTGGGAGAAACGAGGCAAACCTCATCCCATCAGGGAGATTTATTGGTGGGGTCGGCTCAGCTCTTGGAGGAGAGGGAGGTCTGTGGCACCCTTCGCTCATCACTGAACCCACGTGCAGCTGCTCGGCTGCCAGATGCTCTTGTTTTAATGGGTAAATCACAGCTGCATCGCTGAAAAAGCGGTACGTAAGACTCAGATCTATGCCGTTAAATCCTGATGTCTCATTTTCAGTTTACAGATTATTTTTCTTTTCAGTTCTTTAGAATTTTTTGGTTGATTCTTTCTTTTTTTGTCCTGTTTTTGTAGAGATCTTTGCAAGCTAGTGGGCTTATGTGTGGTTATTCAAGTAGAGCTCAATAAAATAGTTGAAGTAATGCAGGCTTTAACTGAATAACACTCCCGTTGAAGTCAATGAGAATTTAATATGTTTAAATACCACAGAATGTAGCCCTAAATTTAATTGAGTATTGCAATAAACTTAAATCAACCATTTAGGAGGTCTTAGGAGGCTTTCCCCGCCCCCCCCCCCAGGATAAGCATTGTGTTTCATATAGTGATAGACATCCAAAACGAAAATCAGGGTCACCTCCTTTAACTTGGACTACTGTTTCATAGATTATTTACCTTTATGGTACTTCAACTCTTAGTGTAGGCTGATCTGACAAAACATAACAAGACGTACTTATAACTTATCTTCACTGACTAAAAGTTACAAAAATAAAACAATCTGCCTTTGGTGAAACACTTGAATTTTAAAAATTCTTTTAATAACACTCTTGGCCTGCACATTCTTGCAAATTCCTAGACTTCTGCAAGCAAATGTCATGAAATGATCTACAACTATTCCAGGAATGTGGGGATTTCAGTAGTGTTACCCAATATCCAAGTTACAGTTGTTGATTTTGCTTTTCTTGAGTGGCAGTGACTACTATTATTTGCTTCACAGTCTGTGGGGAAAAAGTAAAACTATAAGATCATAAAATTTGGTTTGAATAGTGCAAATAAGTGTGAAGCCAGGAATAACTCTCAGAACGGAGCCAGGATCTTGTGCTGGCAGAGGGGCTGAGCAATGAACTGTAACAAGGAGTTACTGCTTGCTACTTTTAGGGTAGCCTTTTGTAACTGTGGTTCTTATTTACGAAGGGTTAACGTGTTTTTGTCTGTGCTATTGCTATTCTTAAGGATTGCTAGATGCCATATAAAAACCCACTAATATCTTGACATCTTCTTCAGATAAAAAAGAAAGAACATCTGTCCTTGGCAAATTGCAAATAATAAAGGAAGGCGAGTAAGATGATCAGGTGAGGTTTGAACGAGAATCAGGAAACAGTTGGCAGTTTACAAGAGCCTAAAATCAGGGTGACTTTCAGATGGCACAAGGTCTGGGCATGTCCAGAAGATGAGTTTCTCATGACTCTGCACTTATGGTGATGATAAAGTGTCGATCTTTATCAAGTCTGAGCTATTTACATAATCTCCTTCCTTGACTGCTAAACTCTGAACAAATCCTACAGCTAAGGGGACAGAAAAGTAATGCTTTCAAACTTGTTTTGAGAAGGACCCTTCTCACCCAGCACTGTGAGGTCACACTCATCAACTTTTTGTCTTCAGTGGAGCCCAGACTTCATCTTACTGCTGGAGCAGGAGAAAGCTGTGATTATCTGATAGCTGCTGGTTTACATGTAGTGAGAAGTGAGAATGACAATTCTGCTCAAGAGCACTTCACGTCTTTTCTTCAAACTACGTAACGTATTACTCTTTATCGCCACTTTATTCCATGTAAGACACAGGTGAGGCCATGCGACATTTTACTCCTCTCTCATACTACAGTAACTGTAATTTACATCAAGAGTTGTAAATTGCCAGGCAATTGGAAATAGCATGAAGTAAATGTTTCCTAAAACGCTTTAATATGAGAGCTAATAGCTATAACGTATGTTTCTTGTAACTCAGTTCAGTCTAAACTTATAGTTAATTGGATTGTCATACTTACGTGGGTAAGAATTCAAACATGTCTAAACTTCATAAAACCTCCCGTACAGAGAGAAAGACAGTATTAGAGCAAAATCAAAAACAAACTTTTAAGCATGTTTGCACAGCAAGCTCAATAAGCACTTTTGCTGATCTGCATGAAACCTGTACTATTTAAATGCCATTATTCTTTTTGTCAGTGTGCAGGCAAATTCTAGTACTAGTGGAAAACCTAAAAAAAAGTTTACTTAATAAAACCTATTAAAATGGGTGGCATGAAACTGAATTATTTCAACTGGAATATATACACCGGGGAAAAGCAAGATCTTGAATATTCACATTACAGCTCATTGAAAAGGCAATGGGCTATGCAACAAGATTGACAACAAAGGGAAAAATGATGAGGAAAATTGCCTTACTTATCTGCTAGAGTGCTCTTGACTGCCAACTGTAATTTTATGGTTCATTATATAAAAAAATACCATTAATGTTAGTACTTGTGTATCATAATCATGCGAAGAAGGGAAAAGTTCATTGAAATGTGCTCCATTTTTAATCAAGACACTATAATTGTGTGTTTTTCAGGCATCATCAATTTCCATCAATGTTACTGCTGCAAAAATAATGTGCTGCTATAGTTCTTCCAAAGGTCAATTCCTGCATAAGGTACACCGACTGCAGGGATGTAAACTGTAAATAAACAGCAGCATAATTTATCTTCTCTGATATTACTTGATTCATCATGAGCTTTAAGTTGATAAGTGAAGAAAATGGAATTGCTGGTTTTAAATTTCGTGGTGCATCAGATAACTTAGAAATTACAGGAACTTTGGTTATATAAATGTTGTTATAGAAAATGTCAGGCAACAGCCAATATTAGCATTGCAGAGCCAATATTACACAGCAAATGTATCTGTCAACCTATCTGTGTGCTTTCAGTAGTTTTGAAAAATCACAGATCAGATAAAATTGTCTGAAACAATGGCAGGCTCTGCACTGCGATGCATTGCATGCCTTATGGATTAACCATCTCAAAATGACTTTGTCCATCAGGGAATTTGGCTTTCGCACACCTAAAGGGAACAGTGGTGTTACTAACCCAAACACCTCGTCTCTTTTTTTTAAAAGGGGACTCAAGGAAATTTAGTGACACGTTAGAATATGCAGAAAGTTTTGTGCAGAACAAGTTTTCCGAATTAATGTTTGTATGATTCCAGTGTGGTCAGGGAACAAGGCTACAGCAAAACCTCAGTCCCAGTGCAACCTCAGTGTGAAGAAGAGTCCCTGTCCCAAGGACTTTCTTCTTGACAAAATGGAGATGAGTCCTAGATGATATTTTCCCAGCTAGGGGATGCTCAGACTTTCTTTATTCCACACCTCTGTGGTTGAGACTGACCTTGAGCAATAGCAGCTCTTTTCTCCTGGGAATGTGCTCTGAGTATTGAAGCCTGGGCAAGGTAAATTTTGTTTAGAAGTTACAACTGGCCAATGAAGTACAAAAAGTTCATGCTAGATATGTTATCAACATTTTTAAAGGCTGTCCTTCATCTGCTGGTGCAGAATACTGAAAAGCAACTGATGTGCCCTATGGGCAAACTCTGTCATAGCTAATCCTTTATCCCATTGAACACATCCCCTTGCAGAACTACTACCAGTATTTCTTTTCATGCTCACTCTTTTAATCTCAATCTAAATTTCTTGCAGTGCAATCTGCTTATAGATGCCTGACATTGAGGGCATCTCTCTGCAGAGGCCAAGTGCCGCCTTTCCACCCTCGCAGAGAATCCCAAGTGCACTGAGTCCCCGCTCTCTGTGCCAGGCTCCCCAGGGACCCGCAGACTGGGCTACAGCACTGTGTCCCCTTGAGCGAAGCAAGGAAGGCAGCTTTGATTTTTATTAGCCTTATAGACTGCTTCGGTCACAGCTTCTGTTGCATCACGTGAAAGGAGGAGTGGTACACACCACAGCCAGAAAGAAATACATTTTCTCTCTATTCTCCATCTTTTGAAAGGTCTCTCTCCTTAAATAAAGCAAGAAAAGCCTAGTACCCTAGAAAGGGCTTCTGCTGAGTAGCTCATATTAGGGCAAACAGGTCATAAAACCAGCATTACTTGGATGATGTATTTGTGTAGCATTTTATCTGTACTAGTGTAATACACTACCAGGTTTGTGTTGCTTTGGTGATATATTACTTGATAAAATAAGGTCAGCTGTCAAAACCCCGTTCCAGTGTCTGAGGCACTCAAAGTTTTGTTGGGGGAAAAGAAAAAGAAAAGTTCATTTTATTCCTAAAGAGTGCACTCTTCAACGTGGTGAAGTGCAGGACGGTAAGACTGAAGCTGAGAGGCTTTACTGGGGCTGACAAGCCCTCCAGGAATCCCACTGCTTAGCCAAGGCAGTAGAGGCCAGGGCCCTGGGAACAGAGTACGGCATTTGCTGCCAGCTGAAACTTCTCCTGCAGCTCAGCAATAGGCCTGAAACAGCTGAAATAACACAGGTGTTTCTGCCTATTTTCAGATAAATATCACTGTACGCCAGACACCTTTGAAGTGGGACCATTCCGTGGCAGAGGAGCATCTCCCTTCTCCTGCCCCCAGCAGAAGCGACTGTCTGGGATAACGCTTTGCAAATCTCACTGTAAAAACATGGCATTATTCATAGTGTATGATTAGTCTTTCGTGCTTTCCTTGTTAAAAATATGTAACACATGCTACAGTGCAGAATGTGATAATATATTCTAACATGATCTTTAATGCTGATATTTAAAAACCTGTTCCTGAATATGCACAGTTTAAATTTCACATGAATGTACATCTACCATTTTTCCTGTTTTAAAGCATAAAGTCTTTAAGGCAAAAAGTAGGTTTTATGTCTATCCATTTTTACCCATTTCTTCAGCTCATGTATCTGCAGCTAAATATTTTCTTCATCTTCCACAGGAAAAAATGAATTACTCTCAAGCAACATGTGCTGCAGTGTGTGTGCGTGTGTTTGTTGGTAAGTCAAAATACAAACACTGGGAAAAGATATTCTCATTTGTTTTCTGTTCCAATTTTTAAGTGATATGTTAGGAAGCAATCATAATAAAGAGGAGCTGAAGGAGCTGAAGAAATTATTTCTCAGTTAGATGGCAGCCTGCTGTTATCTCTAATCTAAGAGGCACTGGATAGAGGTCATCTTCTGATCAATGAAGTGAATTTCATTTTATGATGCTGAAAACAGACAGAGAATGGTACAATCAAGTGCTTTCAAAGAGAAAACAGAAGCAGTCAGAGAGTGATGGAAGAACCATAACAAAAATAAACAGATTTATTGCTATGTATAGCCTGTTTTACAAGGAGTTTGTAGTGCAGAAAGAGGATGTTACTCTACTTTAGCCCCCCAGACGTACAGAGTATTGCCAAGATTTATAATCACTTTACCTGCCCAGGACAGTGTTCTGGACAAATGGGGTTAACATGGTGTACTGCTACATTCAACGATTACCTCTCATATAGGATAAGCAATTTAGTTTCCAGGCTGAACACTTAAGCATGTAATGTAATGCAACTTTCGGGAATCCCCATGCACAAAGAATGCTGACAGCTTTTTTGTTTCAGAGTCTCCAGAAACTCCAACAGGACCGAGTTTCTCCCATGCACGCTGGCTCTGAGGGGCTGGCTCTCCGGCTGGCTGTGGTGGGTGCCCATATTTTGCTTTTCAAGTGGACTTTGACTTGGCCAGGTTTTACTCAAAGCACCGTCTGATATGATTTGGGGTCACTAAATAATAATACAGATTGCAAGGCCTGATTAAAATGTTTGCTATAAACCTGAAGTTTTATAGGTAGTTTGGAATATTAAGCATGAACATGGCGCCATGGTAATTGAGCAGATATTGGCTGTATGATCTAGCCTGTGCCATAGGTAAGCCTTAAAACGGTGTCTGCTGTTCCATTTAAAAACTGGGGAAAGGGACAGAGCATTCATGTGCCTTGGAGAGTTTGGTTACAAATGGCTGTTCAGCAAGAAGTTAAAAATACTTTCCCACAAAAAGGCTGAATTTCTCAACAAGCACAATTGTCTATTTGAAATGATCTGTCATGTAGCAATCTGGACAATTTTCACGAGAGGAAGCAAGATACCCAATATTGATAAAAGCAAGTAGATGAGCAAGAGGAAAAGATTGCTTAAATACAGAAAAGGATAAAGAGATTTGAGAAACGTACGTACCAGGAAAAGAGCAACTGTGCATCTGTCACAGTGGATCAGGACATCTTCCGTTTCTGAGTGTCTGACTTTCTTTTATAATTGATAGATCAGACACAAATAGTAAGTTGGACCGGGAATATTCCTTGTTAAGATTTTAAGAGTGACATTAGACTTGTACCCTGTGCAACTGTGGAGGGAAAGCTGTCGCTCAGCCAACGATGGCAATGAGCAAATGGTTACAAACATTCATAAACCAGTTACAGAATAAAACTGCAAGAAGAGAGACCTAAAATGGCAGAGCAGCAGTGTGCAAAGGAGCCCAGAATTTGAACTGATCTGCTGCCGCTACGTCTGTTGGAGGGTGCACAAGCAAGGAGCAGGAAAAGGTGAAGTATTCTGCGGGCAGTGAAATGTAGAAACAACTTTCTACATTTTTGTATGCCTCATCCAAAAATAAGGACTGCTGCATATGCATATTCAAAAAGATAGTGTTTGCCCCGAGTAGCAGAGCTTACTTTTCATCAGAATGTATAGCAGAGCTTTTTTTTTTTTTTTTTTGCAAACCTTGCAAACTATCTTCACACACAATGGAAAGATAAAATGAGCTCTTGCTGTCAGTGTGGATTAATCTGGAATTCCCTGGCATCTTCAGACCCTTGTGCATCAAAACATTAGTTTGCATCAAAAGTTTGAACAGTGACTGCAAGTATTCAGGAGTTCAGAAAAGTATGAGAGCAAATGTACTAAAATGCCTCCAATTTCTATGGCTTGCAAACTTCAAAAATGTAATTGTGTTGGAAGTCTTTGATCTCAATATTACTCTTCTATTGCTTTTGAAGTCAAAAGCGCAGGGCTATTGCAGTGGGATCCTAAGGTCTCAAGTGTTAATTCCGTATAGCCACAGTTAAGGTACATCGTATTAGCTATTGACCACTAGGTGCTAAAGAATGTAACCATATGTAGAGAGAGTTTTCTTATTGAAGAAGTTTTCACACATCAGTAATTTCGGCACAGATTGTTTTTTTTACCAACAAAGAGGTCACCGCAGACCACTGATGCACAGGACCTCTGGAAGATGTTTTCTAGAATAAATGAGCAATTACACATTTTTAATAATCAACTGTTACAGCTGAGTGGGACTTAAAATGATGTCAAAAGTTACATACTAAACAGCAGCTTATGTGATTTTTGGCACTTAGGAGGGAGCCCTGGAAGGCGGAGGTTGGTGAGGGGCTCAGCTGGAAAGCCAGGACTCTCTGCTTGCCCCTGAGGTGGGAGCTTAACGCTGTGAATTGGTACCAGCATCGGCCTTCGTGCAGCAGAAGTGGAAAAGAAAAATGGAAAGGGCTGCATTTATATGACTTGTAAAATATTCATTTATGAGCTGCGCTTGAGGAGAATTGATCTCTAGAGAGCGTGAGGTTTCTCCATCTCAGTCAAATTAGATTAGAGGCAAGAGCTGAGTGGGATAAAATGTCACGGGGACAGCAACGGGGCAAAACGGTGCGGGCATGTGCTCACCTCTGATCCCCTGACCGGGGCAGGGGGGGTCATTAGGAAGGGCTGAGACTGCAACGGGACCGAGGCACAGGCTCACCCCTGAGCAAGCATCGCTGGAGTTTGATTCCACTAGGTGGCAAATCATTGAAATCTTTCTGTAGATTTGGTCTTCAGTGACTTGTTTTATCTGTCAAATTATAGCAAGGTTAGGTAAGGTCAGCGCTGAGGGAGACAATGATTTATTCCTTTTATTTACAGTATTATTTTCAGTGTACGGTGAAGGAGAATGCAGCAATGGGCGCAGCGGGATTTCTGCTTTGCTTCTCCGCGGATGCCTGGTGCTCCTTAGCATCGCTTGCAGGCGCAGGGTGTGCCGCAACGATGATACACAACTCCAGAACTTCGCGAGGGGCCATACGTGGCTGGGTGGACTTTCTTATTTCAGCCTCTTGAACATCAGTTGCCCAGTAGTTTCCTCATCAGTTGGATTTCTGTAAGTCTGTGCGACCCCTCGGCAGGTCTGTGGGCAGGAAGGGAGCCGTGAGGTGGGCAGTCACAGCTAGGCTTGCCCATGGCTGGAGTGACTAGTCACACCAACCCAGAGCTTTTTTTCCTGGTTAAAATGCTCTTTGAAGATTTTATGTGGGACCTGCTATTGTGAATGGGGTTCTTTCAGGCTTTTTCTGATGTTAGGGGATCCTGAAGAGTTACTAAGAATGGATTTTTACATAGTTAAACTGAGAAATATCTTATGTAATGTTTTCAGCTACTTCTGACAATGATATCTTCACCGTGGGAGCAAAGCATTCATGATGATGTCAATAAAGACAGCAGCTTTGACAGCAGTTTTATATATCAGCATAGATATAGAGTGCTGAATATTACCTGTATTATCAAATGGCTAACACTTTCCACGAGAAAGATGTCTCTTCAGAAAGCTGTGCCTTTTATGAGTGACATCAACTTCTGTCAGGCTTGACACGGCTGGCTTTGACTGGGTTTGAGGTTTTTGTTGTTGTTTAAATTTCTGATAAAATAAGCGAGCATTTTCTGAGAGATGGGTATTGAAAAATATGTTACATTCAAATATAAACTGCTTCATTCTACTGGTTTTTTTGTGAAAGCTTTGAGATCTGTGGAGGAAAAGACTTAAGTAATAGAGTGATTTGCCATGCTTTTGGTATTAAAATGGCACAGGTACAGTTCATGCAGAGGCAGTGATCTATTAAAGCTCTAAATATCTCTCCCTTTAAAAGCTCTGGGGTTTAAAATCTTTCTTTGTGCAGATTCTCCATCGGCTTTTGGATAACCCAAGGGCAGAGGAAGAAGAGCAGTGAGGGCAGCAAGTGCAGGCGTGTGCAAGTGCGTAATATCATACCAATAAGAAACAACTTATTTGCAAGGATGAGGAATATTTATTTTTCCACATTATGAAAAAGAAATTCTCTGTATTTCTAACTTAGTGTAAATCAGTATGGATTCATACTTTATTTCAGATGCAGTCTCTTGATGGATGCAGAAAGAGTGCAGGCTTACTGACAAATTTCTGCCATCTCAACTTTCTCAGTGTTTGTTGGCGAGCATAACATAGAAAGAGGACGTAACATAGATCATATGTCACAGCTCGCCACCGGCTTGTGTCTGCAACTGGTGGCTGAGGGCCATGCTCCTGAAGAGTAAGGAAGCATCGGTTGTGCTTCTGACCGTTTCCAAAATGATCACTGCCGGCTTGCAAGGTGCTGATATGAATTGCGAGCCCTGGGACAACTCGTGGGGATGTGCAGTGCTCTTTCAGACCGCACTGCTTGAGCCACCTTCTTTTCTGCCTCTAAATCTGCAGGCAGGCCGACCACGCGGCGGCTGCGTGACCTAATGACGTGCCGTCCTCTTGTATCGGCACGCCGAAGTGAAATGCGGATGGAGAGCAGAGAGGAGCTGCTTTCAGTATGGGAGGTCTCTTTCTGAATATTTACGTCTGAGGTGATACAAATCAGGCTTAGCACATCACTCAGTGTAATAGGTTCCTGTAATTAAATGAGAGCTTTATTGAATAAATTACCACGGTGGTAATTATATGTGTAATACTCTTGCTGTATCTCCAGCAATTCCTTTGACTTTATTGCAGATAAAACAATGACCTTGTCTGTTTTCATAATGCTTGATAATTTCAGAAGACTGAAGAAATGTTAATCGTGAGTTGTCCAAGAAGTCTTTAAAAATGTTACCATTAATAGTATTAACTCAATATTGAGACAATATTATTCCTAATACTTTCTGCATGCTCACAGTGCCAGTCATACCCCCTGTTACCTTTGGAAACACAAACTTACTTGTATGAGCAATGGAGCTTGGTATGTGCAAAAACCACTGGTAACATAGTGGGAAATGTTGGTTTAGTCCATAATATCCCCAAATTGATTTTTCCTGATGGAGTGGAGAGCCAGAAATTGTCTGCATCCAATCATCAAGGCCCTTTATGTAAATTAATGCAGAATTAGAATAGTGGAGTATAACTTGATGACATTGGCCTTATTTTTTTGTATATTACTCAATACTTGCTAAGTTTACAATTTTCCCTTTCCTTTGGCTAAGTTATTTATATATGCACACAAGTACAAACTCACCCATTGGATACTTAAATTAAATTCCAGTGAGGCTTTATTTTTATTTACTGCTTTCTCCAATGTATGCACATCTTTCAAATCTCTACAGAGTTGTATCGATTCCTGTAGTACCATCTCCTAGTTTATTGAGTACAAGTGGTGACTGATCGTCCCTTGATACTTCAGGAAGACCTAAAAGATACAAGATGTAGTTTTAAATAGGCTACGACTTTATTAAGCTACCACCACATCTGGGAAATTATTTGAGATGGTTGGGAATTTCTTGACAATTTTTTTTCCCCACTGGAAAGAAATGCTGATTTGCCAAAATCAAAAGTGTTTGCTAAGCACAATTTGATTCAACATATCCAATTAAGAAGAAAAAGAAGCCAGTGCAACAGCGGGTTGCACTGTTAACCAAAGATTGTGCTTTTTCTTGTGATGGCAATTTTTCAAAATTTTAATGAACTTCTACTTAAAAAAAAGTTGAAACCAATTAATTTGACTGACCTGACCAAAAAAAAGAGGGGAGGTGTTGGTGGGTGGAAATGTGAGGTCACAGACAGACACCCTGGTTCGTAAACAATTTCTCTGCAAACTGTTGAAAACTTGTGGGACAAGAAAACACAATCCACGCTCAGCGGGGAACTTCCTTGCCACGCTGCCACACTGCTGATACCCTCCCAACCCCTGCTTATGGGAAACTTGGGAAATTGGGGGAAAAAATCAGCATCTCAATGTAGGAGGCATTAACAGCCTGTCTTCCTCCTTCTTGGTGTCTTCTGGTTGGTATCTTCTGCTTTTCTGAGAGCAGCTGGTTTCCATCACCTTGTGCCAGAGAGTTGAGCTTGGGGTCCTGCTTGTCTTTCTGCTCTTCCTTAGCGTGTGCCAGCCCATCCCTGGTCCTGCTTAGCTTTGCCGGGATGTTCCCGAGCATCTCCTTTTTGCCTCGATCCTACTGAACATCACATTTTTGTGATAAGCTGATATTGATCCATTTCTAATAATGACTTAGCTTGAGATTTGCATTACTGTAATATCAGGATCCTGCCAAGTTAGTTTGAAAACACAGACTGGTTCAGAGAAAATGCCTGAATTTAAGTAAAACCTCAAACTATCTTCTATTAATAACATTTAAAAAAAATAATTTGCACTTGTGGTCAATAGGGTACAGGAAGCATAGCAAGGCTTTTTACTGTGGTTTGAAAAGCCGTAGCAAATAACTTCTTCAGTAAAAGAAAAATAACCTAATAGCCACTTTCTATGGAAATTCACAGTATTTCTCTGTTCAATGGTGCGTGAAAATACATGTGCTTTGTATGAATATAGAAATGAAGAAATAATTTATCAAGCAAACATATAGGTACTTCTTCAGGAATTTCTATTGCTTTGGAAACATTATTCTTTTTTCAACACAGCTTTACTGATCTGTTGTCTGATGGATAGGTCTAAGATGGGAGAGGAAATACTTTCCTTCCTTTTACTATAAAGAAAAGGGAAGAAAGAAAAACTAAGCAATAAGATACCAACATGTGTTTCATCTACTTCAGTTCTGCCTGAGAGAACTAGATTCAGCAGAACAGTTTCACCTTCGCAGAAGTTATTGCCTTACCTTCTCTGCCTCTTCTCACAAGTTTTCCTATTTTCTCCTTAGTTTCTTTGTATTTTACCTTTCACAAGATAGTAAAGCATCTGCTCTCTAAGGTTATACAGAGATCAATGCCATCAAGTACTGAAGAGCCCTAGGTCTGCTAGACTAAGGGGAATATTTTTAAGGGTGATATTCTGTTAATGCAATTAGTTATTTATGTACTTCTAAAACTTATATAGAGCCTAGAGGTATCTAAACACCTTTTAAAAATCTGCAGCTAAGTGTTTATTGATAAACAACATGAATAGGCCTTGTCATAGAAGATTTTGCCGCAGTGACTAACTGGCTACTGGCCAGACGCATCTGGGGAGAAAAACTTGGTTCAGAAGTATAAGACATTTTTCTAGATGTAGCCAGAAACTTCATGCACCTCAATTGTCCTCTGCCCCAGAGCGGTGTCAGGCACGCTTGCAACATTTTTGATGGTTCTTTGTCCAACCTTTTCTTAAATGCTAGCGATGGAGATGCCATGGTCTGAACTGGTCCTGCAGTTAGGCTAGCTTAAACCTCCCTGGCAATATTTGTCACCTGACTCTCAATGGCCAAGAGAATTTCTTTCCTTCACCTTTGTTGCTACCTTTTAAGTACTTGAAACCTGTTATCATGGCTCTGCTCTGTCTTTATGACAGATTATGGCAAAAAAATCCCCAGTATTTCACGTAGGTGATACTGGTTGATGTTTGATTGTTTTCATTGTTTTCCCTTGTCTCTTTTTCTTTGACCAAATAAGATGTACATCGAGCTTAGACAAATTTAGGTAACACCAAAGTTGCTGCAACAGGAGTTTCCCCACTTTGTGGGGTAGAGATTATTCAAACACTTCCAGAAGTTGCATTTGGTACATGCGCCAGGTATGACAGTGTCGTTGTGACACATATCTCATTGCAATAGTACCATTAAAATTCTCAGTAAAGCCACAATGGTAGTAACAGACTGAGTAATCTCAGCTACTGTTTTTCCTTTTCCATTCCTGCTATACTCCACAGGAAAATAATCTAAGACTTTTGCAACTATAATTATTCTAAAGTCTGTATTGTTAACACACTGATTACATTTAGGTTAGACCGGCACACTCAGGTTAGACAGAGGATTTGCTGTAGGAAAGAGAGGGATGGATAGAAAGAGACTTACAGTTTAAGGAAAAGACATGATTATTCATTCTTCTTTAGCAAAACCTAAGAATCATAGTAATTCTTCAAAATATTGACTAGGAGCCAAAGGCTAAAGCTGTCTTCTTTTAAAAAAAATAAAATGTTCTGTCTGTTGGGAATTATTTTACCCTGAACTCCATGGTCAGCTGACATCCTTGACCCAACAGATGGAAAGGTCATTGTTAAAACATAAAGTAGCTACTATTTTAAAAAGTAAATATAAAAGACATTTAGCTCAGCAAAATATTATTTCTAAGCTTTGTACACTGAAAAGAAATCCAAGAATTTCTGAAAGCTTTTTGTAGTTGATAATGTAAACATCTTTCTTCTGATGCAAATAACAGGGATATTTTTAGCACAGATTATATGGCATGGTATTTCTGATGCTTACTTATTTTTTGTAAATACATTTTCTAAAGAAGAAAATTTACTGTCAGCAGGCTTTTGGGATGTTCCAGGTCATATTCAGCATCACATCCTCTTGGCTTTCTGGGGCTGGACACATGACACTTTCTGAGATGTGCAATTGCTTCTGCAGCCCCCAGAGACCCTCCGTGGGGTGGCTGTCATCTGAGCATCCTCTGGACAGCCCCTTTTAAAATCCTGCCACACAGCTGGAAGCCGTACAGCCTGCTATTTAGTTGAAGGCCATGGGGTAGCTGCTTAGCTCCTCCATCCAGTTCCAACAGCCAGCTAGCAAGCTTCATGCCAAGCACATGCCTTGACCACTCACCCAAATGTCATGCTTGGAGAGAGCTTTCTGCCAAGACCATTCCACATGTTTCTGGAGCGGTTCTTAGATAGACAAGACACAAACAGAACTTGACATGAGGCAATAAAGAAATATGTGAGTAAATGTGACAAGACAATGCTGTGGCTACCTCTAATAAACATGAGTGCAGCGGTTGTTATTTCAGGCAATGAATGGGAATCTGCTCAACGGTGAATGAGGAGGGAACGCACAAACTTGCACGCATGTCTGTTATCTCTGCCCACTACCTTCCTTATATTTACAATACAGCAGAGCATATCTTCAGGACCGCGAGATCATTACTGAAATGAGGATTACTCTGACCTTGCCCATTGGGAACATGTGCCAGAAGCTGCTGATTGGAGCTACAGCTCCTGAGGGTAAAGGGAAAGGATGCTTAGAAGTGAACTTTGTGCTTTGCAAATACCTGGACAGATGATAAGTTGGTGTGGCCTCTCATTTGTGCTGGGCCTGACCCTCCCAGCAATTTCGGTCTGTAACGGAGGCCCAGTAGAGCGCATGGAAATATCCCACCTTGGCAGGTTGGTAAGTACAAAACATCTGCTTTGCTATTGAGACTCTAATCTTCAGACTTTTTAATTTAATTAGTGCACTTTTAACCAGTCTATTTTGAGGGGAATATTGATCAGTTCTCTATCTCCAATATTGTTCTTATTTCTCTGAGAGATGTTAATGGAAAAGACAGTGCCTTCCTCTAAACATAGAGGGTTTATTTATTTGAATCGCTCTCCCCGGTTACTTAAGTTTGTGAAGAGGTATCAGCTGGAGACATATATTGAGTAGCAGGGGTATTTTTCCATGATTGAGTTTCTACTTGCACATTTCCCAAAGCAAATAAACCCAGACTGGAATTGAATTAAGGGGGTTCACACAGTGTTTGTACTGGTTAATTTAATAGGTATAAAATTCACCTAATTAGTTAATGCCATACAAATGTCAGTTTGAAACTTCTTTGTTATGTATACAACAAGCAATGTATCTCTGTTATGTGAGTTGTGATTTTCTGAATGTTATGAAAGATGATTACTTTTTAAGATGGGGAGCAAATTTGATTGTGCCCATGTTTTTTAAACAAAATCTTCTTTGCCCACAGTTTTTTCGGGAAGAAAACCTTTTGGATGACTTCATAGGTACCTATCAATGAAGACTTCCCAAATCACTTTAAAAATATTTAATATTTTTGTCTAATTTTACAGTTGGACTCTTCAGAGGCATCTGCAGAAATCAGGTTATCAGCTCCCACTGAACTTCAGTATGAGGAGGCTCTCTAAAGCCTACAGGAACCTCTGATTTCCAGTAGTATTGGGAAAATAATCAGACTACGTTAATTTTAGGATTAAGACGCAGGCATGGGAAACATTCATTTATTTACTGGATTCTGATAGTCTCATAGTGATTAAGTGTAATTTTCTTTATTTTCCTTATCTTCTTTGCAGTTCTGGCAGTTATCAAATGTACATATTGAGGAAAAAAAAACCCCAAACCCAAAAACAACAATGCAAAAAATTAATGCCCTGAGTATAACAGAGTGTGATGTGAAATACATAGAGAAAACTTGGTTGGGCTTTTGGTCCAGTGGAGTTCTTCAGTCCTATAGCTCTCCAGGTGGTAAGTGAAAATGATCTCTCTTTCTCTCCCTGTTGTTAATCAGAGATTCAATGCAGTATCTGGGTGGAATTCTCCTGTTGTACATTAACACACCAAGAGTGTACAAGAAATCTCAGTGAGTCATCAGCTTCATAAGTATTTCCCTCTGCAGCACTGCAAAGCCCCTGTATCTGAATTACTCTATATGTCAGTAAAAATGCAAAGCCATTTTCCATTTAAATATTTCAGTTAAGCAATTTGATAACACAGGCAAGAAGGACTGGTAAATCTCATCTACTATCATGAATATAACAGTGACAAATACTAGTAATACTTCAAAAGAAGGTC
The DNA here is from genome assembly GCF_026419915.1 of Harpia harpyja. Taxonomy (NCBI): domain Eukaryota; kingdom Metazoa; phylum Chordata; class Aves; order Accipitriformes; family Accipitridae; genus Harpia; species Harpia harpyja. Next base: position 21,616,515 of record NC_068969.1, read on the forward strand.
AGCACTCCAAACAAATTACATTGGAGCCTTCAGCTGAGGCGTTTGCTCTCCAAAGCATGAATACATGGTAGATACAAAATTTAAGGATATTATTAAGTTATTTAGCCTCAGAGTTTGACTTCATGATAGACAGTGGCACTGAACTCCACAGCTTGATTGCAGACCATAAATAGTGCATGTGTGCCATATCAAATGCATGACCTAATTTCATTTATATTGAGAATACATCTAGAATAGGAAATAGAGGAAACCGAAAACTTTTTTTTTTTCTTTTTCTTTTGTTTCTTTCCGAAGCTTTCTGGGGGAAGGGATGTATTTGAAACAAAACTTTTTTTGTGCATGTTTCTCAGCTTTGCTGGAAGTTTCAAAGACCAGCTCTCTGAGCCATGATGGTTTCTGTTTAAAAGGTAACAACCTCCAAATGGGATTATTTTCCTGGATAAGGCAAGAAAGATCTGTTTTCAAATGCTTGCTGTGAATCAAGCAGAAGAAAGACTTGAAACTATCAAGTGGAGGTGCAAGCTATACTTGCAGTTGACAGCATCATCAGGTTTGTAATATTGCAATGATAATGACAGTCAGGTAACTTCTGGTCCATTTTCTTACCAGTATTGATTAGCTGACTATGCAAACATGTTGCAAATGTGTGGCATGAAAAAGCCTTGCTAACGTTCATGAACTGCAAAGTGCTCAGGTCAGCGAGCATCACAAGTTGATGATTCCCAATACACACTTTAATGAAGTCTGACATATAACTTCAGTGTGACCTTGTTTTGTACAAGAGCAGTAATATCGTGAGTTACATCAATAAAACTTGAATAAGGTTTTTTTTCACAGAAAAGAGTCTCTGACACCTGCACCACTATAAATATTCATTGGAACAACATACCAAATGGTATTAAGGTTTATTTTTGGTAGGACTGGGGGCTGCATTTGGGTTTATGCCACAAGATACTAAACAATTTAGGATTTTATTAATGAATATGTACTAGAAAAAGTAGTTTAAATTGGAGCTACAAATGTAGATATGAGAGTGTTTCCACATGCGTTTGCTGGAGATATTTAAAGAAACTGGAAATGGACTGTGGTTCACTAGTGCTCAGCTCACCCACAGAGTTATGTAGTATATTGCAATGCACCAGTGCACTCTAAGCAGGTCTTGATGAGATGCTTTTATAGGGCCTGTGCTATATTTAAATACTCATTTTCCTTTGGAATATCCCAGGATATTATCTGAGATAAGAGAAGTATTTTGTCCTTTCTCAAGAAGAGTTCCCTGATCAGGGGACAGCAGTTCTTGTTGGTTCAAAGAAGTAATATCTGCATACTCAAAATATGGTAACAGAGCTTCTAAATACTTTTGCATTTGTTTTTTGTCAGTTACTATTTTATTTTCTTTTTCTCTGGAATGTAAAGATTAGGACCGATGTTTAATTAACTTTAGTTTTGGCTGCTTCATGGTGGCTGCAGGGATGTGAATACAAGTGCTGACTGAAAGACTGGATCTCTGTTCATTTGCTTGAATTTGATGCCTCTGTTGTGTTCCTGAGAACACTTGGGGCAGTGGATAGTCTGTTCCACAATGAACTGCTTATTTTGGGAAAGATGGAAATTATAGTGAAGTGACAAAAAATAAATCTGGAGCCAGTTCACTTTATATGGTTTTAATGTTCTACTCTTCAAAAAGAAAAAGCCTTTAAAACTGAAAAGGATACTCCTCAAATGTATCCACTGAAGAAACTCATTGCAAGGGAGGTGGAATTATAACACAGACCCCTCAAATGAAATCTGCTTTTTTCTTGGAGCATTTTGGACCAGGAAATCTATGATACCTGCATGCTCTTTGAGGGAATCAGCTCACCAGCTCTACCCAGTTTCCCCACCTCAGTCATAGAGGACTTCTCCCCCAGTCAATGAAGAATGAGTCTGGTGGAGGAATCTCCTCTGGAGAAATAGCCTCAGCTAAGCTGATAGGTTTAAGATAGGTCTTATTACAAACTGAAGATGTGTTGGGGCCAAAAATCTAAATCCAAGCTCTGTCTCTGTGCAAGGAATAACAAAATCTGCAGCTGTGTGGTAGAGTAATGAATGTTGCACTGAAGATGAAAATCACTTCACCTTTTGTTTCTTTCCTTAACATTATTCCATATGTATTGAAAACAGAATGTGAGTTGCTGGGAAAAGGCCATAAGATTCGTCTGAGTGTATGGATAGTATAGCAGTCTCAGAAATTTGACAATTCCCAATGCATTCTTTAATAAAACTTGGCCATGCAACTGTAATCTACCTGTCTTTGTTCAAGAGCAGTAATATTGTGGGTTATAGCTATAAGGTCTGAATCAGTCTTGTCACTGTAAAGATTGTCTTTTTTTGACACCTGTATGGCTTCAAAGACTCATTGAACATTCATATTGACTGGTATGGAGTTGTATTTCCTATTTGGCTAGTCAATAGATTCTCATGACAATCTTCTATCAGTTATGCACTTAACAATATCTGCATATCTAGATTATTAGAGCAATCAAATGTCCTGCCCAGAGTCTAGCATGCAAACACTGCCTCAGCCCTCTTCTGCATGACGGGTGGAGCAGCTGCTCCATGTTTGGGGAGATGAAACCAGCACATCCTAATTTCAGCAGCGAATGCACCCTAGCCAAATGTAGGCCAACCTCTGCTCTTCTGCTTATTAAACAACATTCATCATGGCACAGCTAATGTGGCACAGCTGCATGTGGTAAAGTTGGTATTTGTCTAAGCATGCAAAGATATATGCCTAAAATATTTTTTCAACATCGTTATTTTTAGCATATATCTATTGTTCAAACTTAATATACAGGCAGGCATTGTTATTTTTAGAGCCTTTTTAACACGCATTCTGGACACACTGAAAACAGTATTTTTAAAATACCTATGCATATTAAAAGAAATATGCAGCTGTGTTTCCTGAGCTCAGTAACAGCTACAATCTGGCTTTACCTTTCGTATTGCATCTTTACTATCTTAATGATGCAGTTTACATTCAGGCAAATTTTGATGTGAGCTTTGTGAATATGAATATTATTGGCAGAAGCCCTTTGTTTCACCTCCAGTAAGAAAGGGAGCAAAATATGTAAGAAATATGGCATTTACAGGTTAACAGAATCAGGATTTTGCTTTTGTGTTTGTTTGTTGTTGTTTTTTCCTAATGCTTCAGTCAGTGGCATTTTTGGCTCATCATGTGCTGATTTAGCTTTGCAAAAGGCTATGGAGTGCTTTTATGTTACTCAACAGCCTGTGTTGATGCTGGGAGGGGCACAGAGATGTTGGTATGGGTAGGTGTGGTAAGAATTATGTCATATTTTGTATTCAGGCAACCTGCCGTTGGAATTCTGACATCCTTGCTCATAGATGCACTGTGCTGGCCCCTTCGCTACGAGCCAGCTGAAAGGTGGTTCCCCGCGTCGCTCCCCTGACGCACTGGGGTTCAGGCAGGGCTGGAGCTGCAGTGCTGGGGGAGGCATTTTGCAGATCGTCCTTCTGCATCTGAACGGCCCTACAGAACCAGCGATAGGATGGCCTTTGCCCATGTGTTATAAAATCATTATAGAAATATGAAAGATGCCAGGCAAAGTGAATACGATTTCTAGATTTTTCCAAGCATATGCATTTGTTTAAAAGAGAACAGATTTTGTCTTAGTGTACTGGCATCATAGGTTTGTATTTTATTAATACACCACCCAAAAAACCAAAACTGATGTGGTAGAGCTGTAAGTGTGCAGTACAGGATGATGGATGGTTCGAGGAGAAGCTGGGCTGTCCCTCCTGCAGACAGTAGCTTCAAGTCTAAAGGATTAAGGATTTAAAGGACTCCAACCCCGATGATGTACTTATGTGACTATAGAATAGGACCTAATTTACTAATCAGACACAATGAAGAATAAAATGTCTAGAGAGAGAAAAAGAGGAAATTTAGCACTGAAAGAGGATAGAGAATAGAAGAGAAAATCAGTAAAAATATAGGAGATGCAATCTAAGTTCAAATAAAATATACGTGCTTGTCTTATTGTTAGTACTTCTCTTATTTCACATGCTTTGCTGATCTCATGTAGTCTTCACCATAAAAAGTTGCCCACAGTTGCAGTGATGCTTCTAGAAGGTGAGTATATGTATGTCAGGAGAAAAAATAACACTTGCATTGAAGGATGATTTAAGATTATTCTTCCACACTTCTGTGTGAGATTGGATCTATTGTAACCTTCCTAAACCTTTGTTACCTTTGTAATTTAAACTGACAGGTTAAATGCTAATGCAATTGATAGGGGTGAACAACTGGTCAAGGAACAACCTGATCTGACTGTATAATGCATCAGAGAATTGCAAAAATATGCAGGTCAGATGTAATTTTGACAGAAAATGGCTCGCTGCAAGGGTTTATGTTTCCCTGGATAGTCTTAAAAAGAGTTGGACTATAGTAAGTACCACACTGCTTGAAAAAAATATCGAGTTAAACTTAATGGAAAAAATCCAAGTTCTCAATATCCTCAGATTTCATTATCAGTTTTTATTGGAACTGGGATAATAAGATTATAGAATTAAAAGAAAAGTTATACCCATTTTCTTCAGCTCAGCAGTCCTAATGTGCAAAAAGAAAGCGACACTCATTTCTCACCATAAATACACAGTGAAAACTACTTGGAAAAAGAAGTGGTCTCTGACCATATACAGCCTGATTTGGTCCTTACCGAAGTAGAAATTCTGTTACTTGAACAGGCACTGGGTCATGGCAATTACCTGTACCAGTAGGTAAAAAGACATTATCTTGTGAATTAATTCTAAAGTTAATGGTTCTCCACTTGGCATAACATGTATGAGTGCTGAGTGAGATTGGGATGTGAATCAAGTGCCTGGAGCAGCTGCTCACAGAAGCAGCCTCTGTTTTCCAGGTGTAGTATTTATTTAGGTGAAACAGTAATAGCTGGGAAGATTGAAGGCACTTTGACCTAGACCATCTTATTTTCAGTTTAGCGAGCTACCTGAAAAGTAAGAGACCCACATTTAAATCACTCCTCTGACTGGTTGAGATGTGTCTGAAGCAGAGGGAAAGGGCTACCTACCCTGGAAGGGAAAGTTGGGCAACTTTCACCGTGTCCAATAATACTCTGTGAATACCACCTTTATTTCCTCATATTAATGTATGTGCTCAAAAAAAAGCAGTGTTTTCGAATATGGATTCATTTCCATTTTGAGGCATTATAACAAACTGTTTACTCCAGTCTAAGGATTACCTAGGAAAAACCCCTTCTACCAAAGACATCGGAGAAGTGTCGGTTCTCTGAAACCTCTCTGATCAAGAAGAGAGTTGGTGAATCCAAAATTTGTCAGCAGTGACATTATGCCAATGTATTTTTGGTACCATATTGCTTAAAAGTGTGCTAGTTTGCTTGCCTTTAAACTCTGAAATGCTGGAAATCGCTCAGACTGTTGCCACTGCCAAGCACTCCCCAGCTCCCCACTCCAACAAGAAGCCACAAGCAGGTAGTAAATGGACCAGAACAAAGAGAAAGAAAATAAACATATAATCCCTTCTTTCAAGAAGTTAACTTATTTTTAATATTTTACTAATTTTTTTTACATTTTTTTTTTTTTTTCTCAGAGGAAATTTCAGGGTTGAATTTGTCCTCTTGCCTCTACAAGTGTTCAATGTATTCTTCAAGTATATGAATGTTTAGAAAGGAAAATAGCAATGTAAATTGCCTCAGTGCTTTTAAAACCTTAAAAATAATAATTCAGTGACTACTCTATGAAATGGAACTATCCTCGCTGCTTTAACCTGCAGAGTAGGTTAGCATAACATGAAATCAATTATCATACTAGACACATAAAAACTGTCAGGTTTAATACTTAACTGCAGTATCTCCCTGGAATGTTTGATTTCCAATCACCTGTATGAAGCTCCAGAAACGCAGAGACATGAGACAGATTCTGGGGTAAGAAATGTATTCGACTATCCTGAGTTACAAAAGTGAAATCTGGAATGAATAATACACCCGCGAACACGATTCCCTTTTCAATCAAACATTTCCTAGTCCCCTAAAGTAAAGCACAGCACAAACTACAGAACAAATATTGAATTTCTATTCTGCATTGTCATAATTGTGATACCATTTCATTTCTTTTTCAGCTTGTCTGGAACCAGCTCAGCTTTGGCTGGAATATTATTCTCGGGTTGTTTTGGTTTGGGTTTTTTTTTTTTTTTTTGGGGGGGGGGGCGTTTCTCTGCAGAGTGACAATCAGAAATAGAAAAGAAATGCTTTGACTTTCACAGCTCTTCTACTGTCTACTACTAAACTTTATTATATACTTATTATACGCAATGAAAATTATTATTAGTCTTTCTTCTGGTATGTGCTTTATTATGTGACCTTGTTATGGCTAAGATTGCAATCTTCCAGTTTGCAGTGGTAGCGGTGACCACGGACAGCGAGTCCTTCATTTGAGAGTCCTAAAAATGATGGATTAAACACGCATTAAGGATTGTGAAGTGCTAATATTACGATAATGGGCACTGTTTGAAACAGAGCTGAGACAACTGCCTGGTGTGGTGGGGAAGGAGTACAAACTGTGACTCTGACTCCTTTCTCCTGCTAGGTACTTCTGTAGGGAAGGGGAAGGCTGGGACTCACTTTGCGGAAAGTCATCTTAGAGCCCGTGTCCTTCAGACGGACAACACTGTAACCCCTCAGGCAAGCCTAACAGCCAGGACAGGTTTCTGGGAGCTGCTGCTTTGCACATGCCTGTTTAAAATATCTCAAAAATAAACCCAAAACAACCTGGAGGGTCTGGTTTGAAGCTCTCAGTCACTTGACAGCTTTGGTGTATTGCTTCTAACACCAGAAATGTTACCCGCTCGTGGTCCATAACAGTTTGGTACAAAGAGTGATGTAAGTATGGAGCAGGAGAGATATTTATCTTGGTGTATTTCAATTGATTCCTTCTCTGAAATACAAATTCCATGTTTAGTTTGTCTTAAAAAAAAAAAAAAGGGAAAAAAAAAGGAAAAAGATAAAAGAAACCAGCATTTCTCCTCAAGATCAACTCTCGTTTTCTTTCAGAAATTACATTCTAGACAATAAGTAATCATTATGTGCCAACAGACCTGAGAATCTAATTTTAACTTTCAGGTAACATATTAGGGCTATAACCAAATCTGAGGACTATTATCATAGCAAAATGACTGTAATGCTTCAAGGCTATAATAGTCATCACGTTTTTATCATTCATATTACCATCAGGCCCAGAAACAATGAATTGCTTTAATGTTATTCTACCATAACCTTTAACTATATGCATTATTTCAAACATCTGAGGTAGTCCTTTATATGACACAGTAGAATAATACATTTGCCACTCACTGCACACTAGAGTTTGCTAAGCCCAGATTAGTCCAAAAACTTAAGTCTGTTCTGTATACCACCAAAATACATCTATTCTTTCAATCGTTCTGTGGAATGACCTTTAAGTGATACATAAGTTGAAGGAACACCAATAGAAAACATAAGGTTCATGAAAGTCTAGGAACGCTCTTTCAGTTATATCGCCATTATAAAAGTGTCCTGCTTACCTAGTTTTGGGAGGGCTTTACTTGGCTAGCTCTCACATATTTTATGTGGAATGTACAACATAAATATTCCCTGGGTTCATTATAAAACTGTGCTTGTGATATACCTTTCCAGTGTCCTTCGTGTTCTTTCGTGAAATGTTTATTCCTGTTATATCAAGTAGGTGCTAATGCATAATACTAGCACTATACAGAGACCATCTTGATAAATAATCATGTGTATGCTCCAGTGATTTTGTGCATAAACGCTCCTATATCTAAGTTACTACAGCCCTAGGCCCTGAATGGATCAAATTTGTAAATACAGCACTATATTTCTTACCTCTGTTGAAGTGTATTATGATAGCAGTACCGGCATTTATCTAGACTGTTGATATAAAGGTTTCTAGCCACACAAGCAATGCATATTGCATTATGGAATTTTGTAATAAACTGCTTGAAATATTACCAGAGATAGAGGATCTTGCAAAATATCAAGGGAGCCCCGAGGCAGAAAGACTCCTACTGAGTACAGAGTGTTTTGGATCAGGTCCTTGGAGAATATTACCTCTAAAATAACAAGTCTGAAGAATTTAATTGTGACTTCTTCAATGTCATCACGTCACCCTAAAAACCGGATGCTTTAGTTCAATGAAAGGTCTCAGCAATACAGAGTAACTTTTTGTTAAAGTTTAACTACTTCAAAGAATTTGAAAATCTCATTTCTATGACATGAGGTATGGCTTTCAGTTGTACTAAAGCGCTTAAAATAATTGTGAGCAGGCAAACAGGACACAAAGGTTCTTCAGCTCCATGGGACCGGCTTGTGCTTCTTCTGTGGGAAACTTGCCCAAGAGATCTTTGCTTCCATTATCTGTTTGGAGCATCAACATCCACTACCAATGAAGGCTCCAGCTCAGGTCCCAGGGAGAAGACCCATGATGTTAGGCCTGAATAAAAAAATAGTAGTACTCCAAAGCTATCCGTTGTTCCACATCTCCTCTGCAGCAGCACACAGCTGGTGGTGATATGAAAATGTAATCTTAGCAAATCTAAATTTATTGGAATATTTCTAAATTGCATTAAGGAAAAGGGATTCAGATACAAAGGATTCAGGCATAGGGTAAGGGACAGTTATTCTTGTACTGAACAAGCAAAAAGTTATTGGACTTTTGGTCTAATTTTTCTGTGATTTCTCATGTGACCTTTTACAAGCCACACACGGTCTGCCCAAGGAAACCACAAAATGATTTCCATTGGCTTCAATGGATGAGAGATTAAGGTCCTAATTTCTCTTTGAATCAGTTTTCTCATTAGTAAATTACCAACCTCAGAGCTTAATGTTTCCAATGCTCTTCAGTATCCTTGAACGGAAAGTGATATTGGAATGTTAACTGTCCCTATTGCCAACGGTCAGATAGCATACAAATCTAGATTAATATGAGCCTTTCAGTGGTGATGACAGCGCTGTGAAATCTGTACTGTGTTCCCTCTACCCTAGAAGAACTAGGCGAGAGTCAAAAAGATTAAACATTATAGGTAAAGAGAAAGCTGGTTTCTCAGCAGGTACCTTGTATTTCCTGCAGGTTTTACTATATTTTAGGACAGATTTTCATTTGCTGTCATCCTAGCACTCTACTAAAATACTCATTTCATTCACAGAGTTAATCAGCAAGTTCACTTCACCTGGATTTGAAATTTCTGGAGCTGAATGTTCACCTTGTTTCAGTACTTAAGGGCTTACAGCCTTCAAACAGCGTTATGAACTCCAAGCTCAAAGAGAGGTAAAAGTTGTTCATGCTGGCAGTGGTTATCTTTAAATATAAACATCTGAAAGGAAAAGGTGAAAATTTCAGAGTAACCTTCAGCGGAGAAGAAACGAAAAACTGACAGCAATTTTGCTGATGAGCTAAGTATTTCAAAGAAGGCCAATTCTGAACATCAAAAAGGCCCAGCAGGAAATCATTAAATCTGAGTGATAAAATGGGTTTATTTTAATTTGCTAGCTTGGATGTTCATTAACAATGAATGGATTGTGGAAAATATTCGTCTATAGCTGGCAGCATGACTTAGATAATAACTGTATTAACCTAGTCAGATTTCCCATCAGCAGTTTCTGTTGGATTGTTTTTTATCATATGCTATTTTCATCACCAAAAAGGTAACTTTTTTATATTGTTTAGGTGCCATGGGCTAGACCCGTTGGAGTATTCCAACCTCTGTAACTGTGATTTTTTGATGCAAACATTTAAATGAATGTCCTCAAAACCTCAGCTCAGATGTCACCAAGCCCTGGAGTTACTGGCTGCTGCAGTGGTCGTGCAGATGAGCCTGTGTCAGAGCAGGTATTCCCCAGCTGTGATGCCTCAAGGACCTGCCCTAATAGATCTCATGGTGTGAACTTCATGCAAAACACAGCCCCTTCTGTCTTCCCCACCTAGAACTGCATTGCTGACCTGGGAAGTGGCAGACTGAGGTTCAGCTCTGTGCTTTGCTTGAGGAGGGTTGAACTCCTGCCTCTGAATGTCCTCCCCAGACCAGGCCACCAGTTAACCATCAGGGACGACTTCTCGATACATCTTTTGAAGTTATTCAACTTGCATAAATTCAACTGCTTTCGTCTTCATAAACTCATTGGAGTAGGGGTGGAAAGCAGATTTTTTCCTTTTCCAAGGTGGGTGCTTTAACCTGTAGTCACCATGGCCACACTCACCATGGAGCACTAAATCTTGCTTTGTACCTGTGTTCATGTACCAAAGTAAAGACTAGGTAAATCTAGTTTTGGTATAATCCATTATTTGGAATAAATGCCTATCTCCCTCATCCCCACACTGTGCTCCGAAACAACCGCATTTTACCTTCACCAATTAAAAGCCCGTCCCTGCTCTGTCTCATGTATGCTCATTCATAGCCACCCTTTCAAACTGTCCACATGATTCTAGTATACTCTTCCTAGCCCTCTATGCATATGATTAACCCAGCCTTTGACTCATTAGTTATACAAAATTCCCCAGTGGCAAATTCAATTGTATCCTGGGTGAACAGGTGACTGATGCTATGCATAAATTTCATATCAAATGACTCCATCCCTTTATTGGTGCTAACTAGAATGGTAATTCTTAGACTGTGACAGATGGTACAGATATTTTGGAAGACTTAGATGTTTAAGAGATTTGGCAGTGGATGAACAATAGTTTTAAATATATTAGTGATATCTAATAGAAGATTTAAATTGTGTGGAAGTCAGAACAGGCTTCAAAACTTGCCCAAGGTGCAAAATTAGAGCATGTGAGGTAGACATAGATACACAAGTCTACAAAGATTGAAAGCATGTCTGGTATGCCCATGCTACTGTCATTACTGGGATTAGAGGTACCCACCAGTCTACATGACTGTTTTGTTTTCTCTTGGTCAAAATACACCTTGGGGCACAATCTTGAGCTGGGTGGAGCGCAGCACTGTTCCCAGGAGAAACATGGAGAGGCTTGAGTGGCTCTGCCCCTTTTCCAATGGCATCATGACATGCTATAAATCACAACCCTTCCTTCTTCTCACTATTACTTGGTATTCACCAGTGATGGAATATTATTATTTTCAAAAAACATTCATGTACTGCCTGCCCAGCCTGAATGTCCCAGCTAGAACTGCACAGGTTAAAGCCTCAGATCAATCCTTCCTTTTAACAGCCTGGGGAGCAGGCAAGCAACTTTCTCAAGAAAGATACAGAGGAGAACTCTGACCAGCTAAAAGGATATAAAGGGTACAGACCTAACACTCAGTCTCATTTATTCCATTGCTTGCATTTCTGATTTTATCGATGTTGCGCATTAGGCACTTATTTTAGCCCTAAATTGAACTATGCACACGCACATACCTTGTACAAGAAGTTTCTTCATAAATATCTCTGTCTTGCAAACACATCAACAGTCTTCTGGGTGAGAGGGGGTGGAGGTGTGTATCCAGTAGCATTTCTCGGCAATGAGTCCTTATAGCTTCATCCCTGTGAGAATAGAATGTGCCTTTTCAGTAAATTAAAAAAGAAACCTCCATCTTCGCTGCGGAGTATCACCTGACATGCTTGTTGATTTACTCAACTTATTTTTCGTTCCATAATTCTTACAATCTGTGTTCAAATGATCTCATCCTGCATTTGTTTGATGAAGGTTACCAATCTGGAAAAGCCATCTACTTCCACCTTCATTATTATGACTGATATTTCTGCTGCTCTGTTTACTTGCCTTTAATCTACTCCAAGGCTAACATTTATTTTTGGTCTCATCCATAAGGAATTCAGCAATACCCTCCCCGCTATCCCCCACCTAAGTAGTGGGAACCTTTGCACGGCAGTGAATCCTTTCCCTTACATTATTTTAATATTTTAACTTCTGATCTGGTGGTGCATCAATAGCTGTGGAAATACCGCATGGTGTAGTCAGAACAACTCTAACTGATTCCAGCCACAGCCTGAGTAATTGGTCACAAGAATCATTTCAAATTGGTGCAAAGTGATCATCAGCAATTGCTCAGCTTTATTGTTTGTTACCCTAGCAATGGTGCGGAGTTAGTTCCCAGTCCTAGGGGCCAGAAGGCATCGTGACTTCAGCAGAAACGTTCCTAAGTTATTTTAAAAGCCATCGATTTTCAAAAGTGTGCTGTGTTGAATTAAAGCTTGTCCAAACTATTCAACGTGGTCATATTTCTTCACCATCAGTGGTGTATATGTCATCTGTTGTTTCACCACCTGCTAATCCGTCTGTACCCTAGCTGTAGATTTGATTTATAAAGATGCCTATATCTTACTTGTTTGCTACATGCGACCAGTGTAGTTATTTTTTCCATCATTGTTTGTCTTTTCATGCTCCATCCACCTATTAGTCTAAATGCTGAAAGACAGGAAAATATGAAAAATTTTATTCCCACAACTGTCATTCACATTTTTCTACCTTTTTATCGTGAGTTATTGAAATCACATTGACACAACAGGACATTGTTCAAGTACGTATTTTGATTTACAATTTTTCACCGCCCTCATTCATTGCTATCAAAAATGAATTCTAACCGAGAGTGATATGTATATAAACCTGATGACTTGTATTCATAATCAGCTAAAGTTATAAGGAATCTCCTGCTGTGGTTAGTCAAGTTAATGCAGACATGAGCAAAATTACTTTACTCATAACCCGCAATAGTTTTAATAATGGTATTTCTATTTCTTTCAAAATTCTGGGAAACATTAGCCAGATAAATGATACCTTTTGATTACCAAGCATGTTCCCTTCTTCAAACACCAGCTTTGGACTGTAAGCATGAGCTCAAATGGGGGGGGTTGGGGGGGGTGTGTGTTCTTTTTTGGCTATCTTAGCTTTGGGCCTGGGTATGTCTGTTCTTCAGTTCTACTGCTATGTTCCAATATGCTAGCAATATTTTTCCTTTTACTGGCTCATTTAACCTATGCAATAAAGATGCTTGTCATGTCATAAGGTAAGTATTTTCCCTAGAAATTGCTATAGAAGTTCGTATCAGACCGGACATTTCTATTGATTTTTGAATGAATATTAGCAAGTCTGTTTCTGCCTTCTTTTTAACAATTGACTTTTAGACCTCCACATTTCTTGAAAGAAATATTGCTGTAAATTGTGATGACCCAATGTAATCCTGACCCGCTCTTTTTCTTCTGTTATCGCTCAGTGTTCTACTATTCTAATAGCTTTTCTTATGCTCCTCACAATTAGTTCACAGAAAATTAGAAGAGATAATGGTTAATGAACAACTGCCACTCACTGTCAGTGAAGTGCTACAAATGAAAAGGCACTTTCAGAACTCAGAGAAATGAGATAATATTACAGGGACAATGAGCTGCCTAGAGTTGGGGAAAAAACTGGGAGGAAGCTGAAATTTTCTTTGACCAAGACCCTTTTGAGACCTTGAGAATATTCATCTCTGTGTGGCACTCACTCGGGTCAAACCTTGAAGAACTTTTCTATTCCTCAATCCACGTAGTGAAATGACCCCATATCAATTTAGGCCAGTGATATTGTTAGAAATAATCTCATGGTCTTTCATAGGCTTGTCTCAGACCCTTTAAAAGATACATGAAAAACCAGTTCCTGTTATTAAACCTGTGTAATATTAAAGTACCTATATTTATACCCTCATCAATGAGCGCCTTCACTGATGTTGTGGTCAGCATGCTGAGAAGGCCAGTTTAGTCTTAGTTTCATCAGCACAGAAATCCACAGTGTCTACCACATTAAGATAGTGATTTTCCATGTATGATTGTTGCCTTCATTCCTCCAAGATGAAATGAGCAAAAAAAGTAAATGAAATAAAAAACTTTTCTTTCAATTATTGCATAATTACTGAACAACATACATTTCCTTCAAGAGATTGGCAGTAATATTTTATGACCTTATTTCTGCAATAGTAATTCAACTGGCTTTAAAATACATGATTCATATCTGAGCATCTTTGAGAAGTGCATGGTTGCCTAACTAGGATGTGTGCCAGCTGGGATCCTTATGTTTACTTATATATAGCTTGTGTTCAAACTACACTATTCAGCACTTTGGGCCTTTCTTGTGAGTACGGAGATGCATTTTTTGCTGCTGTTAAGTTGGATGAGGATAGGCGCTGAGGGCCACAGTTTTAAGGCTCAGTAATAAGCACGAGCTACAGGTATTTGCCTATGTAGACATTATCACACGGTGGGTTTTTTTACCTGCACTTTGGAAAAGTCAAAGCTGACAGCTTCTTGATAAATAAGATTAACAGAACAGAAATATCACTTTAGGAAGTAGCATTTCAGGAATACTGGAGAATAATCCCACTTTTGTAGACTGCCTATACCCCTACAGCGCACAGTGAAAATGAAGAATCTTTTATTCTACTTTTCTTTTGGATCTAAAAATAGTCACATCGAATTTAAAGTGGTTACTTTCAGAATAAGATCCCATACAGGATAAAACTTTCTAACAGGACATTTCTATTACTTATTTCCCTAGCCGAGCTTAGTCAGAAACATCCCTGCATGTGGTTTAGAATGCTGTTTGTCTTCATCTAGGAAAAAGATCAATTCTGTTGTGGAAACACAGTGCACAGCATGGGATGACACTAATCGATTTGAGCAGGCCTTGGTAAAACTATCTGTTACTCTGCAATCCAGCAGCATCAAAACTAATTAATACTTTACTCAGCTTTAATGAATGTATTAGTGGTTAATATTTGTGTGTAAGCTACTCATAACTCAATAATCCTATCACATTTGCATTATTAATAGGACAGGTATGTGCCTTTGATTTGATTGATCATAGAACCTATTAACCTAGATTTGTAATATATCTCCAGTTACCTCCAAGGCAGAGCAGTAATCACTATGGGCACAATAGCAGGTAACAGATTCAGTGGTATAAAGGCCTTTTCAGATTCCAGGTGACTGTGATTGAAGAATTACAATGAGACATGCATCTTAAACCACATGTGAGCTGATCTAGAAGGTGATAAATGTGTAAAACCAAGGACTAAGTGCCCTGGATTATGAGATTCCCAAACTCTTTCAGTTCAAACCCCCTCTATAAAGGAAGCAGTAAAACTGGGGAAAAAAAAAAAAAAAAAAGCCTAAGCATGGACTAATCCACTCCATACAAGAGAGAATTTCCCTCACTCTCTTTACCCCACTCCACACATAAAAACCTACTGTGTAGTGCAAGCTTATTTATTTAAATGAATCTGTGGGTTGTTTCAGGTGGGATATGAGTAAATAAACCAAGTACTTCTCCAACGCATGTTAGAGAAGAACAATATTTTGCAATTTCCCTCCTACAGGCTTTGTGTTCTACAAAGAGAAATAAAAAAGTACTTCATCCTTTTCAGCAGCCTTGAAAGCTTTTGCTTATTCATACCTCCTTACAATAGAGGACAGATAATCATTCTGAAAGGGGAAAGCAACATTCAAACACTGTGGAGAGAATATGCAGTTAGATGAATTCCATGTGAACAATAATAAAAAAAAGATATGAGGAAAAAGCAGTTCATTCCTTTGGAGACCCATCTTTTTAATGCACTATTTCCACAGGATCTTCTAATTGCTTCTTGCGGGATTGAAGTGTTTTCTCTTGCAACTTCAGTTTAGAAATATGTTACATTTGTTGGTACGTCGTTCTTCTGCTTTTTTATTTTTTAGGTTTGAAGAATTGTTTTCCTATCCTTTTTTTCCCTGAGATATTTTCCCCATATCTCACATTTTCTTGTTCACATTGTTACTATCAATGAAATTTAAGCTTATATGATGCTGTGAAGCTGAATCCCCTTTTATTGCCATACTTTCTTATACGGTGGGACAGCAGTGAAAGCTGCCGGTTAATCAGTTCTGAAGTCCTACATGCGGGCAGGAAGATGTGCTATTAATTATCCAGTGAGGTGTACCTGCATGATTAACGTGAATTCATTTTCCAGTCTGCACTCTATTGCTTCTCTAGTTGCAGTATCTTTGTTAGAACTATGTCTAAATGGAATTAAAGGGGGAAGAAGACGTGCTGTGTAAAAACTCAAGCAAAGGACACAGACGTTGGGCTAAAAAAGGAGACAAGATGAAGCAGCAATGCCGCTATTCCTGGTTGTACTGCCCAGATGTTTCTCATCTTTTCCGGCACAGCTTTTTATTGTCAGCTGCCACAAGATAAGTTGCAAAGTTAAGGCCTAATAAGTAATTAAGGCAGTCTGTCATGAAACTGAGAAAGATGGGGAAAAGAATATGCTTTCACCTCTTTTCATAGAGCTTTGATTTAACTGGTTAAAAATGTTCCTCTATTTTGCATAGGGCTGAGCAAATCACTCATCATAAATAATGTATTAACCTAATATCACTTTTACTCTGTGAAATGTTCCTGAGTAGATTTAGAAGTATTTCTTTCGAAAAGGTATTGGTGCTTGAAAGCAAATTACCAGATATTTTATCTGCACATGATAGTTACATGCAAACAGGTAATACTGTAAACTGAGAAAGTCTGATATTACCTCTCCATATCCTATTTGAGAAACATTTAAGAAATAACTTCAAAGAAAATATTTATAGCTAAAATAAGTGTGTTAGGAAGATTTTGTGCAACTGAAGCTCACTCATCAAGTGCTTGAGGAAAGTCATTGTGAAGGACTCGGGCTCAAATAAAAATTAATTATTTCTTAATATGCCAGTAAAATTATTGCTGTCACTTGATCTGTTTTAATTAACAGTCATAGCTTTCTGGGATAGACAATATCGTCTCAGGTATACAAAGGCCATATATTTATATCCAGATATCGAACTGCTCTAAGACAAATTGCCTGTGTTTAACTAAAATGTGTCTCAGGATTACATCAAATCTTTTATTTCCCTTGATGCAATTCTGTTATTTCCCTTGAAGGTCTCTGTGCAGAAGGTTCAAACAGCAGGAAAAACAACTACTGAGGTAATGCAGGAAGATACAAAATGAAAAGGGTGTCCAGATCTCTGCTGGAAAAGAAATTGCATTTCTGGTAAGCAGCAGAGATCAAATAAGGCAGAAAGAGCCTGACTGCCCATCAGTCTATTAAGGGCAACGAGAGTCAATGGAAGATCAATATGTTTTGGGTAAGGCCTTGAAAGAGACCTCTAAATGTGCATAATTAGCCATTCTTGAAAGTGTCAAAATAGTTCACAGTAAAACACTCTTGCGTATGTGAAAACCTGCGAGAATACAGCTACTGCTTATACTCACATGAAATCCAGGCTGACCGCCATGTGTGAGAGCAACTATAAAAGCCAGAAGATTGACAACGACTAAACCCTAGAATATATTATATCAGTCATTCATACTTTGGGCTTGTGAGGGCATGAGTTAAAACTTTCAGGTGAATGCTTGAAAACCAGCATTTTGTGTTCTATGCAAACGTTTTGTATTCTACCCAAAGGTCTGGCCTTTGGGATCATGAATGTTTTTCGGGGTGAACAGCAGCAGCAGAGATTCATTCCACTTGTAACCATGCATAGGAAATGCACATTAATCCTCTACTGCACCTGAACAATGGAAGCTGAGAGACCTTACAATTCATTTCAGTTTTAGGATAACACTATATTGTAAATAGGGGCTAATATTACACTGTAAATAAGGACTAGCTGCCATCCAGGAGGATTGCATAGTCTGTAAGGATTCAAGAAAAGCAATTTTTTACTATTGTTTCCTTTCTAAAGCAATATCACAAGAGCTTTTTCTGCCAGGTCCTTTGTGAAAGGTTGGGGTGCACAAATCTGGGATATGGCGAGTTTGGACCCTTGCTTCGGTACATTGTAACTGAGGTTCTGCTTTTAGTATTTGGAGGGTCTTACCAACAGGAGCTCTATGTTTTGCAGTTAATGAAGTTCAGAAGATGAAACCCTGTTGCTTTAAGACGTGTTACTAAAACTCCCTTCATGCCAAGCAAAAACCAGATTTAAAAAAAAATCTGGCGGCCTATTTATTATCCTCTTGGCGGCAATTCGTAACTCTCAGGAACTCTAAATGAAGCTGTATGGACGGATTGTTTACAGATGTTTGTATCTGGCTGCAGACACTCCAAACACACCAATACAAAAAGCAGCTATTGTTCATTCATTGAAAATAGGCTTTTACTTTGCAGTTAATAATCCACAAACAGATTTATTCTCTGAACAGTTATCAATCCTCAAAACAGCAATATTTTTTCAACCAGGCTAGGATTCCTGTTTTAATGACTGAAGGAGCTAAACTACACGATTAGGTTTCCTTCTTTTTACCCTCTTGTGACATTAGACTGGCATTTGAGAATTATCATTAGAAGTCTCTGGTGGTTTTAGAGCAAAAACCCAGAACATGCAACAAACTGAAAGATATAAAATATATCTTTGCCCCCCTCAGGGTGGGATCGTGCATATATTCTGCTATAATGTATATAACGTATATAACATTGTACATATGTTTTTACTGTCTGGTACAGGATGCTCAAACTCTCGGCCTATTTATCAAAGATCAATTTTTGTGATATCATTGATCCGCTGAACACTGGAACTGTCATCCTTGCCCAGGAGTAGCTGCAGTAGCAGCTGAAATACAATCCTTTCTTCTGCATTTCTCTGTGGATTAAGCCCTCGGTATACACATAATAGACACTCTCCTTGTCCAGATTATATGCCACTGGTATCAGACAAAAAAAAAAAAAGAACAATAATAAGGTAATATGTTTAAAAAACGTTGAAGAATTACACACGAATCATTCTCTGCTCTGTGCCCAGAAAGATACCAGAATAAGTAGTCAGACAATCTATTTAAGCTCTCAGAAGATGAAAGATTATAAGAAAAGAACCAGCATGGATGTTTTGAGAACAAATCGTATCAAGCTTACCTAATGCCTTTTGGTGATAAGGTGGATAGGGAAGAAGGATAGGGAAGATGTCTGCAGGAGAGGACCTGTGGTGGGAGACAGTAGCAGTGTCATTAACAAAGAAAAGCAGACAGCAAATCAGGATAAGTAAACAGGAATAGCACAATTTAAATGTGAAGTAATTCTTCAAGGCTACACATCAGTAAGACTACAGCTGGAGAACTCTGGCCTGTCTTGGACCCAATATTTCTAAAAAGATATGGAATGACTAAAGGGAATTCTGCGGAGAACATGCTGCAGTCAGAACTGCAGAAAACATGGAGCATGAGGAAAGCCTGAAATAACTGAGCTTGGTTAGTCTGGAGAAGGACGATAAGGGAGGTGAAATGCCTTCACACAAGTGAAAGGTTGTTCTAACCTACATGGTATTAGCTCTAGCTCTGTCCTCTGTGAGGAGGAAGGCTGTAAAGTGTACTCCTTGCCATCAGGGAGGGAATAGGATCATTTCCATGATGAAATTGCAAGGGAAATTTAGGTTAAACACTAGGAGAAAAAACCGTCCAGCCTAAAGTCTAGATAGGTAGTGGAATAAATAATGTAGATGTCTGTGGAATTTCCATCAGTGGAAGGACAGGTTAAGCAGACACCTGTCAAACACAATTTAAGTCTGGTTTATGCTATCTTGAGATAAAAATGACGGAGTGGGTGACTTCGTAAAAACCCTTCTTCCCTTATCCCTGCTTTATATGACTCAATTTTTATTTTTGTCCTGAAATCCAGCTTAAGGTTAGACTTAATTAAAATATTTGAAGCCAAATAATATATCTGTGATTGTTGTGTTTCTTTACAAACCATTTCAATTTGCAAAATTGATGGCTTTTGAGTAGACCACAGTACAGCAACAGGTTTCAAACACATTGGGGAAGAGCCTCCCTGGCTTTTCTTTTACTCCTTCATCTGATCACCCCCAGCATGAAATCAGCACTGATGTCTTTGCAATCATACTTCAGTTTCCCAGCATTTGCAACAATTCCTCCATGATGGCTACAGCCTCTTCAGGAATCCTCTTGTAAAATGTATTTCCTCATTTTCTTTGTTCCAAATACTGTATCTTTTTCAAACACTCTTTTCATGGTGATTGTAGTGGAACTACTACTGTTTTTCAAATGTCTTTCTGCACTCAGGCCCTGTTCTAGCTAATGTACCGTATGCCCATGAGTTAAATTAAGTCAAAATACATCAACCCCAAAAGTTTTCCCAGGTTTGCATTGAGTTCTTTTGAAATTCTGCACAGTTTGCCAACATACTGCTTACAAAACATATACTAAAAATGGTGACCATTGGAAATATGTTGGTAGGCCTTGATGCATGGGAGCTGAGTGAAATTCCATGAGATAGAGGAGATCAAACAATTTTCCAGTTGTTCCAATTCCAATTTCCTTTCCAACTTTAAAAGCCATGGAAATTTGCTTGTGGAGTGATAAAATCTCTTCTTCCTCCTATTTGCAGCTTGTTCCCTGCATCAGTACCCAGCTTCCCTGCAGAACCTACAAGCTGGGGCCATCTTCCACCCTTAGCTCTTGATACCAAGAGCAATCCAAAAAATAATTTTCAGGGGTTTTTTTGCAATGTTCCATTATTAATTTTTTTTTTTTTAAATACATCAAACTTTAGGGAGAAATTCAAGAGACATCATGTTGATTTTTAGTTGTAAGAATCAAGGTCCCAGAAAAAAATCAACTTCAGTTAAAGACATTTATCTTAATTTTCTGATTCCAGTTCTTATTTTTTGAGAGCAATGAAAGCTCAGGTATGATCTTGCACTGTTGATTCCGTGTACTTATCTAGAAATGTAAACATCCATAGAGTCAGAGCCAAAGGTTTCTTTAAATTAGATGCTCAGTAGCCAATAGATATTTGTTATTATTGTTCATGAAGTCCCATTCTCATGAGATAAATACACAGAGGCAACTTTTATATTTCACTTTGTTGAATTCATTTTATGAGATCTTCAGGCTTAGTGGTGCTTCGTTGCTTTTTGTGGATTTTTTTTTTATAAGATTGTGTTTTCATTCAATTGTCCTTCTGTAGATTTACAGTAAAAACAACTAAGGACACTTTGTACCCAACACTTTCATAAAAAGTGATTGAAAGTTCAGCTGAATATGCTCAGTGCATTTTTTTTGCTTGTCATCCTTCACAGATTTACTTCTTTCCATTCCATCTAAAAATATTGTTTTGTTTAAGAAGAAAAAAACCTATCCTTGTGACAATTTGCATAATATGTTAAAGCTGATATGCATCTAGACATCTGGATGGCATTTTAATATCTCATTCTCATTCGAACAACTAGAAACCACACAGATGGTAGAGACAATTTTAAGAGCATTGTTGCAAACAAATAAGGCAGCCAGGAAATCAAACAGGCTCTAAGATAGGCTTTAGAGCCTCTACTGCTTTCTGTGTGAGAATATGCATATGGCATGTTTTGACTGCAAGAGAGAGCAGCCTTCTTCAGTTGCAGATAAACTAAGAGGTAAATGCAGAATTTTTAATTGAGATTGAGGATAATTTTATGAGAAACTCCTTACCCTGCCTAGCATAGCTGGCACCACGGATTATACTCAGCGCTTGTGAGACTAAGTTATTTGAGGCTCGAGATGCTGCGGGGCAGACTATATGTTTTATTTTATCTTATTTTCAATTAGCAATAGAAATATGAAAAATCCTGATTGCTTCAGGAAGAAGACATGTAAATTCTGTTTTCATACTTTACATAATAATGTACCTTCTAGTAGTTATTTGCTCCCGTTGTTAAAAATTCATCCATATGAAGTTGTAGAGGACTCAGTAATCCCCTGCAGTCCTCTTTAGTCTGCTCCTTGTTTGTACCTCTTTATAGGTATGTAATCTTTCTGAACTAGAGCAACTACTGCAAGCGCTGATGTTTTGGATGTCTGCTCAATACGCTTATGTAAGAGCTATACAACAGCCTTTTCTGTAGGTGGAGCTGACGTCTCAGCAGTTGCTGCAAATTGGTGTATCTCTCTGGACTTCATTAAAATTACTCACACCTATCTTTATCAAATAACATCATAAACTATTTTCCCCTTCACTATAGCTGCTCTTGCTCCTCTTAGCAGTTATGGCTAGAGAACCCACACAATTAATTTCACTGACCTTATAGAAGTTTTCAGGAATTCAGCTGTACTCAGTGATAATACAAGACTCCTGGACGTCCTCCTTCATCTCCTGTAACACAAGTAAAAAGTTACCATTTAAATTCTACCCCTTCACTATGTAATTTCAAGTAAATGAAAATATTACAAAAGCTATTGGATTTTACATTACAAACTAAGTATCGAAGCCTCTACTCATAACCCAAGGAACAGTTCAGGTAGTGAACACCAACACAAGCTATTTGGAAAACTAGTTAAAAATTTGTGCCCGATACAGTCTAGTTAACTGAAGACCATGGGACTCTCTCAAATTCAAGAGAATGAGATTAGAAGCTCATGGAAAGCTGGTGGGTAACCACCTCAGAAAGCAGTTTATGAAGGGAACTTGTGAAAACAATAGTTCCTAAAATATTTCTGCTTTTCCTCTCATCTCAAAACCATGGATTTACCATTGGTAAATGCTAAGAAGGGAGTAGAAGACAACTCACAGAAATGAAAGGCAAAGCTAATGGAAGTTCAACACAAAAAAAGGCCTTAAGTCATGTCTCAAACCTAGGAATAAAAACAATACCACAGCATAAAATAACCCGACAGAAGCCTTTCAGAGCGAACACTGAATAAACCAACTTTCCTTCACAACGCCGACCTGCTCCCAGGCTGATGACCATTCCCCTTAACCTGCAGGTGATGCCCACTACTGGGTAATATTCTTCTTTCCCGTAGGTGTTTCTCTCAGTCTCCATCTCCCACACTTTTCCTTTCTTTACGAACCCCTCCGCACTAGAGTTTGGTGGCCCCAACCAAGCTGTGAGCCAGGTAGCCGCAGTGAACTGAAGACCATCACTGAGACTGGGTTCAGGAGCTCTCGGCAGGTGAACTGGAGGCAGCAGGAGCTGGAATCTGGGCCAGGAAGTCTTCTGCAGTCTAGTGCAGCTATGAAAACTTTATGTGTCATATTTTAAGTTTGTCTCAAAAAGAAAACCAAACCCCAAATCAATAAAACTTTAATCCTAAGCATGCTTACTTTGACAAATTTAGTTAGTGTCTGGCAGAAAAGAGAGGATAAAAATAGTCATTTAATTTTTAGTCTGCAAATTGTAAGATTGCAAACAGCATTTGCTCTCAAAGATGATTCTTTACTTTGTTCACACAGCTGGATTTTTGTGATGTCTGGTACATGCTTAAAGAAAATCATGACCTAATTGTTCATACTTCAAGCCTGTTGATGATGGAGCTATTGTGGCAACTAGAATGGATGTGAAAAACATTAATAACAAATGGTGCAAGCGCCTCCCTCTGATCACAGAGTGCTGGAAAGCAGGAAAATGATTAAATTACAATAGGAATAGTCAGAGAGCAAGAGATAGACCCTTTAAAAGCACAAATTTATTCTTTGTTCTTAGACAGATGGAGCTGATGCATTCTCTCACCAGGCTTAGCAGGTTGGTTGTTGAGGAGACAGCTCCAGCAACAGGAGTGCCTGGCTGAGAGGTCATGAGCAGTGCCGTGAAGCTTCAGGGCATGCCTCCACCTTCCCTTCTCTGTGAATTGCACTTTCCACCCCTCCTGGTTTTACAGCAGCGTGCATTAGTGAAACAGGTCAGAGAATCCAAAGTTATTTTTGAAGTCCATCATTTTTCCAAATATCAATCTTCCTGCCTGTCAAAAAAACCAACAAACAGGCATTTTTATAGGAATGCAAGAGCTTTTGGTGAAAGGTTTTCATAAAATATGTATGAATTCATTGTATATATGCAGTAAAAAAAGAACAGATATATCACAGAAGATCATATTTTTGTGTCACCTTTGGCAAGAAAATATAGATCAATCGTTTCTAAACTCTTGTTTTGCTGGTACAGAAACAGTACAAAAAGCACTGAGGTAACTGATGGTGACACCACAGGAAGACTTATTACCTAATGAGTTTTCTCTGTTTGGATCTGTAACTTAGACAATTCCATACTGAAAGAAATTCATTTTGTTGCCTACTATTCTTTATCAACTTATGAAGAACAGAAAAGGCATTCCGAGTCACTCATTTAAACCATAGAAACGTTAAAGCATTTCAGCTGAAAAGTTATAAGAACTTTTATGTAAAAATATGATGTCTTGTTCCTTAAACCTGTTTCCAAAATGAATGCATTTTTTAAAAAATTGAAATTTCTCCAAAAGAATGTAGCTGATCATTCAGGCTGCATGATTAAATTTGAGGATTTGAAAGCAACTGAAAATAGGGTATTAAATCAGGTAGTATTGATCTGCATTATGAGTATAATCCCCACTGTTTGAATAGGTAGAGAAGAGGAATCACAATGCCCGAAGATGACTTAAATCTGTTATTAATTTGTTCAGCCCTAGTTAGGTAACAGAAGATCAGTTGGTAAATTGAGGGATTATGATAGCCAGTCTTTTAAAGATTTTTTTTAAATATTATGAGGAACCTGGATTCCTTAATTCCTGTAAAGAAGCCATCATTGCAAGTATGTAGTGTTAGGTGGAGATATTAAAATTTCTATCAGTGTTATGATGGTGATTTCAAAAGCTACATTATTAAAAAAGAGGCATAATTAAAAGGGAAGGGGCTCCTTTCAAGTTGTTCCAGGCTTTAGTTATTTACCTTAATCAATTACAAAAAGAGGTGGGATTGTCTCCTCCATTTGCATGCTCTTTTGGAATTGCTCCAATACTCTGTGTCATTTCAGACTTAGGACAGCTGCTCACTCTAGTCAAGCTAATAAAATTTCACAATAAATACACCACTCTGTGTGCAGAACTAGACGGAAGCAAAGAAGTATCAAAATGCTTCATTTATCTCACTACCTTGCAGCAAAGCTAGAAATACTAGGGTGTATGGTACCATGGAAAGTCTTTGAGTGTAACAAAGTGCCAAGGGAAAAAAAATGGAAATGAAAGGGAAGAGATGCTCTTTTCCTGATGGGATTTAATTGTGCTGTTGACTCGCTCTCTACAGGATCCCTTCTCCCAGCCTTCCTGAAGCAAATGACATACAAAACGGTCTATGGTGCTACACTACAGCTGTACGTGTCAGTCTAGCAATCAGCCGTGGAGTCCTAATGATGGGGTTATTTAAGCTCTGAATCAGGTTTATCTGGGAAATAGCTTACTTCTAGTATTGTGCTTGTGGCATTTGTGGAAAAGTCGTCTTTACGATCCTGCCTCCCACCAGCTGGTCTTCTGACGGTCTTCAGACGTGTGTATGTATGTCTGCCATGGAGCAGCCACCTGCAATACATTCACAGATCAATTTACTGTCAAGCAGTTTGGAGTGATTCTGTGCTCAGTTTAAGATGGAGTTGCCCTAAGCAGCTGAATTTCAACGACTGTTTCCTAGAATTGTACTTACAGTAAATTAAGCCATTTCAAAGGTTTTTCATTTAGACACTGGCAAGTGTTTCTGTACTTAATGTTGTTTTGATTGGGATCTACTGTATAGGACTTCTGTGTAGCTCTTAGTCCTCTCTGCAAGCAGAGGGGGAAGCAGAGGTTTCTATAGCATATCCTAGTTCTGTAAAAAGCTAATTGCAGACATTGCAACTGAGCCAGGGTGATTTCCAAGTCACCCCTTCAATTCAGGATCAGCTTTCAGGCAGCCAGACTCATCCCACCTGTGCTTCAGTGGGAGCCCTTCCTCTGATAGCACTGAATCTGTTTGTATGTCTCTCAAGATTGGGTTTTTTTTCAAAGCCAAAGATAACAACACTTCCCTACTGATGTGCTTTCCATGTATTATTAGATTTCATTGCTGGTATATCCTTCCTTTTTACAGAAAGTTGACCAACCCTCACACCTTAAGGGGCAGAAAAGATAGATGCAGGCAAAGCCCTTGACACCCACCGAAAGGGAATCTCATTTTGCTAATGCTCAATAATTCCTTTTTCTTCTGTTTTGTAGGCCATGTGGCAAGAGACCTGTTGCTTCCTTCTCCTCTAACACCTTGTCTTATTAAAACTCCCTCCACTCTTGATGACCATGTAAAAAAGGTAGCATCCTAAAATGGTGTCAAACTAAGTAAACTCATCCTGGAAGAACAGGGAACATTCCTCAGCAATTTGTATGAGAACTGTCTCATCTGTGTGGATGGAACTCCATCTGAATAGAGCGGGGAAAAGCTTTGTTTGTATGCGTGCATTATGTATGTATGTACAGTCCTTGTAATATAACTGGTACTTGTTAATTTTCTTAGCTGTTTTTTGTTCAGCAAGGTCTGTTTTGCCCTCCTTCTTTCTGAGATGGATATCTTAATCATATTTATAGCATTTATAAAAATCATTCATACCTTCTTATATTTTATGAGATCTGCAGCATCTAGTAAATTTCTAGAAAGAAACCTCTTTTTTTCCCCAACCTAACAGGAGATAGGACTGCATTAGATTATATGAAATTTAAATGTATTAGCTGTTAGCCAAAGTGAATTTTCATATAAATTAATATTGTTATTGTATTTTAACAAAGCAATAGCATTTATGGAATTATTTAGACATCAATTACTTGGAGGTGTCTTGGAACAATTATAGACTTCATGCATCGTCTGCTTCTTCGCTTCAAAATTTGTTGCATTCTTCAGAAATACCACATATCAGTGAGCCATAAAACACATTTTAAATGCCTTCTAGCCCATCACAGACACTGTTGTTAGAAAAAGACCCCTGAGCCGATGACATCCTAATATGTGACTATGTAATTAAAATTTTGACATATGCAAAGACTTGTAAAATAGATAAAAGAGTATGTATTGTAAATAGAAGTTTAAAGGCTCTGAGCAGATGGTTCGTTTGTGAAAGAGGTACGGGGAGCGCCAAGAAATGACAAACAGATGGCTTAGGTGTGAAGGACAGGCAGGGAAATTTGGAAGAGTTGAGGATGTAATGGACAACTCTCTGGATTTTTGCACACACTAAGTGAATCATGAGGCTTGAATCGAAGGTTAAACATTTTACATTTATATAAATGTGTCCATAGAAAATGTCCAGCAATAAAGCCTGATAACAATCAAGAGAAGTCATGCTTCATAGGCTTTAGGGACACAAAGTCTGTTCAAACTGCAGATACCACTTGAGTGATAACACAGGCACTTCTATCCCAAGTTGTATGTGTGGGCTGAGTTGTCTTAATTCAAACATAAATATTCAGAGTTGTAGCAAAACCATATTGCCAATATTTACAGGTGCCTGAAAAATAGTTTTAGTAAGATACTAAATGAACTAATGTTTGCCAACTGCTGCTCCTTGCCTGTCTACTAACTGCTGGGTTAGCAGTATGCCAAGTGAATTCAGTTCAAATTTAAGTGATTATACACCAAAATCATGACCAAAAATGAATCTCATTTGGGCAGAAAGATCAGATCAAATATTACTTTTTTTTTTTTTTTAAGCAATGGCAAGTCTTAAGTCATGACCAGATTAAAATTATGACACTGCTAAATCTATCCTTCAGTCAAATTTTCTGTTACGTTTTGACTCTCTCATATTTGCCAGGCAAGCTTGAAAAATACATCACCAGCTACAAAGTAGAAGAATTTTTGCACACAAATGGGCCAAAGATCACTTTTAGTAATCAAAATCAAATTTCCTAAGATCTGTGAAAGTGCAGGGACTTTGAGAGTGCTCTTTGATGAGATTCTGTGTGAAAACTTATCAATGTAGTAAAGGGGGGATATTTATGAACCCTTTTGCAGAAGTCAGTTAGTTTTGTCAGCAAATATTCATTCTGAAAATGGTAACTGAAACCAGGAAAACCTTAGGCATAACAAAATAAATGTCCTCATTTTATAGGAACGGCTAGTACCCAACTGAGAAAATAGAAACTTGTAAGCATCACCAAATGATCCTCTATGTAGCTTTGGGAAAACTTGACTGAACAGATTTTTCAAAGCTATGGAGAAAGATTTCAGGGATTCCTCCAGAGAAAAAAATAACAGCAAGACAGAGACCTCAAATCCTTGTGGAAATTGTGTACTGCCCACCTTGCCCAGACTGAAAATCTCACCACAGCAAGTCAGCCTAGCAGATTATATTGATGTGCCTTATTATTTACTGATGGTCAAGTATTCAGAAGTGATTAAAGCTACTGTAAGGCACTATATGTATTTAAAAAATCTAGCTTTTATAGGGCTGAGAGGAAAAAAAAATTTAAGTCTATCCAGTACAGACTACTAAAAGGCCACTACACTTCTGCTGGTAGTTACAGAGACATAAATGTCTTCCAAAATAGCTTAATTTTGTAAATTATGTAATCAATATTTATTCTTTTCTCTTACTACAAAAGGCTATTTACATTTGAAACAGTACTTATGTTTATGAAAAGTGAATTCCTGCAAAGCAATTGTTACACGGAAACCCTTTTATAGGTTTACCTAAAGTTTACCTTGCAATTTTTTAACTTGCAAAAAACCCAACACAATCATTACTTTTGCATTGCGTAGTTTCTTGTGTAATAGTAATACAAATGGAATTAGTAGCTGTGTGCAGTGTAGATACTATGGTAGCAGGGGGAACACTGGAGTACTAATAAAAAACTGGTCTTTGCTAGCTACAGCTGCATTATATAAAGACTTGGCATTGTTTATGACAACTGTTTGAAAGACTAGAAGAATACGGTTCCTCCAAGAATCAAACCAGAGTCTTACTACAGTGACCTGTAGTAAATATTGCTGAAAACAACAACTACCTATGCTTGTCTTTGAAGAGTTCCCATAAACTGGTTAAAGCTAATTCTAGTTTTTCTGCCTTACAAAGCCCCAGGAATCATTCCAAGTCTGACCTGTGGAGCAATCTGCTTTGCAAGGTACATGTACCTTTTAGATATTATCTATTTTTTTGAACTTCATCTGCATTTATTTTGCTCGCTGGATAATCTCTTTAATCCCTGACAAACTTCTTTCCCTCAGCAACCTTGTTCTTCTGTATATGTCTCTCTGCCTAGTTAATTTTGTCTCTGCACTTCTCAGGCATGCCAAACAGTAGCTAGCATCCTCCCAGCTGTCACTCCTCCTTTCAGTGACAATCCCTTCTCCTGCCAGCTTCTCCCTGATTTTCCTACTCAAAACATCTCTATTGCTCTGCTCTCCATTCCTATGGTACTACAATTTGCTATCATGCAGCATAATTCTCATCATCGATCCATACTTTTTTCCTAGGATGTTGATAAATTTATCTTCTTTTTGCCTGGAGAGGAGCTGCGTATTTGAGCTATATGTTATTCTCAGAAAGATGAACTTATTTGACCTCCTCTTTTTTTTTTTGGCTAAGAGAGAGACTGTTACTTGTGATTTTTTTTTATCTCACTCCTGTATTCTAGGCTATCCTGGTTCTTCTTGATTTCTTTTATCTGCTAGGTATCACACCACACCAGCTGTCCAAAGGAGATGAATTTTAGTAGGGCTGTTTGTACTATGACAGCTAAGGTTGTGTCAGAAAAGTATTACAAATGACATCCTTCAAAAGTTTCTAGTAGCCATAAACATTTGCTGTAAAAATCCATGTAGGTTTTTGCTAAGGATATTATTTTTATGTTTATAAATCTAGATGTGATTTATAGAAATAATTACAAATAATGTGCAAATAAAACTTATGGATATATTCTAAATGCCTAATAGAAACAATAGAAGCCTGTAATAAATATGTATATAACTGTAGATTACTATTATTTCAGTGGAGGAATTACTCTTACATAAAAGTGTTATTTGAATAACAAACAGCATACCTATTTTGGGATATGTATTTTTCAATAAATTTAAAGCATAAAAATTATATTGAGATATAATTTGTCCTCAGAATTGAAACAAAAGCTCACCTCTGCCTAATGTCTATATATGTTTCCGAACTTCCAAAAATACCTTAAAATGAATCCACATAGCAATGCCTGCTTTGTGAATGAAGCACAGAGAAGGTAGAGGCGTTCCTCAAGACAAATAGAAGATTGCTGATGACACATCATAAGACTGAGAATTAAAGAAAAGCATTAAAGCAAACCGAGACAGAGGACAATACAGTAATTAAAAAGTAATTGAAACAAAGTGATAGATCCTCTTTCTCCCTTCCAGTCAGTACATTTGTGAGGATATCAATGCTTCAACCATTTGTTTAGCTTGTTTTCTAGGACTATAATGACTAAATATTGATGTTTCTAATATAGAAGGGAATTAAGAGTTGTAGAGCTCCCTTTTCTCCCCATGTGGGCTGTTCGCAGGGTGCACAGCAGGAGAGCAGCCTCTGCACACCTGAGCACGGGGAGAATTGCTGGGAGTCGGAGGTGGCTCTGCCACGCTGGCACACTGGGGCAAGTCCCTGCCGGGTCCGGCGCGGGTGGGTTGTGAGAGCAAGGCAGATCCAAGAATGAAAGAAAAAAGGAACTTTCTTATAGGTGTCTGACAGTCATAATCTTTTCTTTCTGCTTCTAACAGGGCTGTGGCAAAATCATAGTAAATTTTGTTTTGTTTTGTTCTGTTCTCCTCTGTGAGGATAAAAATCTTAAGCTCATTCCAGTGAGGAAGGCTGTGCCCTCATTTACACTGATGTCAATGATTTCTTCGGATGACTTCAGATTTATAGTGCCCTGAGCGAAAGAAGAATTTGACCTGTAATTTTTTAAAGAATAGTTACGGGTTTTTGCACAGTCTTCTTTCTGAAGGCTCACTTTACTCAGCCATCAATATTCACACTTTAAAGGCTTATTTCCATCAAGTTCCATCAATGACCTTTAGAAATTGGTCCCTTCAAATAATAAAAAAGACCTCTATTACAACAACATCTGCCTCCATCTAGCACTTTATTTGCCTTAGAGAAGGGATGGAATGATGATTAAGTTAATGGATAGGTCATTTTCATTTTTCACATTTACCATGTAAGTGGCTCCATGAATCACCATTTATCTGGAGCTCAATCATGGAAAGCAGTGGCAAAACATCCATTGGCTTCCACAGGTTCTTTTCCTACACACTTCAGAGAGGGGAAGTGGAGTACTGGTATTAATCAACCTTTACAACCCATACAATAATATATTTGTGATTTCTTAGAGCTAGAAAATAAACACTACTGTCCTCAGGCTCCTGTTTCTCTAAAATCTCCATTGGCTACCTCAGCTTTTTCTACTGGCACTCCATTAGGCAGTATCACAGCCTTACGTGGCCACTTGCAAGCAGTAAGCTGACAATTTTGCTCCCTTAGCTGGGATAAACTAGAGTGAAATGACAGCAGAAGAGAATAATTTCTCTACCAACTTATTTTTTTTACTAGTCCGATGCAAATATATAACCGAAGCGATATGGCCAGTGATGGAGTGAGGCATTACAGTGTCCCAGTCCGTGTACATGTCACACTGCAAAGCATTGCACAATCCTGCTTGAAGGGACAGAAAATCGTCCTCTGTGTGCGGACTGCTGATTGCTGACCATGGCAGTGAACCCCCTAAGCGGAGAGAATGTGTATAATGTAAGAGAGGATATGTATAAGACATAGAAAAAGCTGAAAACAGAACACTTTGGGATTTGGGGAGGAACTCAGCTTCAGCTGGGAGAGAAAGCCATGAAGTTAGAGGGTGAGCCCCAGCTAGTCACCACTGCAGCAGCTTACCTCTTCCTGGGTCTTCCAAAAAGACAGCCTGCAATCCAACCGCCTCGTTTATCAGTCCAATTTCATCCGTATCTTTGCAGAGTTGCCTCAAAGTGTTCAATTCTCTGACCTTACTCAGCTTTGCTGGTCTGTTCTTGGACTTTCCCAACATAATGCTGTGAAATTCCCTGTGTATATACACACATTTACGTATGAACTTATGTATATGTAAGTGTATGAACTTATGTATATGTATGTGTGTGCGTGTATATATATATCTATAGGTTGAGACTGAAAATACAGTTTGGATCAAAACCAGTACATTTTAAAAGAGAACAGAAGCTTTTAGCAAATGAAGGTTAAAGACATTAGGTTGTCAGTGAAAAAGAAAATAGGCCCCTACCAGTATGTTAAAAAGCAAATAAAACATCAGTATGTACATTACCATTGTGATCTGTTTTCTGATACATCGTGTATTAAAAAAGAGGGAGGAAGCAGAACAACTTGTAGTGCTGGAGATGACACTGAAACTTTAAAAGACTGAGAGTGCACTGCAGCAAACTGAACGAAGTGGGAAGCAAATACGCAGAAAGCACAGCTCTCTTTGGAGCAGAAACGCATTATGGTGAGAGGCTGTTTGACCATTCTATTTGTTGAGAAAGTTATAAAGATCAAGATCATTAGACTGAGTAAGGAGTCAAGATTTACAAGAAAAGGAACAGTAACATGAAAAAATAGAGATGGAGCTTTTTATTTGAACTGTCAAATTACATTTATTATTCAAACACTGTAACCATCAACTGGCTTAACAGCAGAAGGAGCCTTGAAAGATGAGATATAAAAAGAACTTAAACACAAGGCGGGAGAGAACAATATGATCAGCATAAGGGCAACAAAAAACAGCCCAGAAAGTTGTATTCTGAAAAACTTCTGCGGCCTATAAAGAGGACACAAACTGGGCTGAATGTTGTGACTTCAGTGTAAGCAGTGGCTGGACTGCAAGACATGCAACAGAAGCATTTTACTGATAGAAAATGCCAAAGGGAAGAAGCTGCAGGGAGTATGTGCATTTTGTTAGCAGCACAAAATCACTTGTGTCAAAAAGCAGAGAGACACACACATAAAATGAAGTGCCTCTACGATGAACGTGCTGCCTGCGCCGTGGGACCAACAGCAGTAACATCCTCAACAAAGAAATAAAGAAGCTGCATAATTTAGCTGCATATAAATGCATACTCAGAAAAACGTCCTTTCATCCTTACTTTGAGTTTTAGTGTACGCACATACGTACACACACGCGCACACGTAGGCATATATATGCATTTTTTCTAATGGCAGAAGTTTGCCTGTGTCCTCTGATAGCGTGGAATGCCAAAATAATTCAGTATCATGTCAGAATATATCAGCTGTAAAAAGCAATGCATCTGGGGATGTGATAACGTAAACAATCCTAAGCAAAATTTTATTTCTACAAAGAATCTTTCTGTTTAAGCTGCTTTTCCTTATCCTTCAAGGATATGGTGTGTATTCATCTGAAGATAACGTATATCAATTCTAAGCCACGTTTATGAACTTCATTCAAGAGCCAGGACTCCTCTGAGTTATTAAACCATTAAAGGCCTCTGTCACTTTTCATATCAAGGTTAATAATCAAATTATTAAAACAGTTAAAGTTAGAACTGCAGCAGTAAAAATGCAACATTGTCACCCATTTTATGAGATTCAAGAACAATCCTAGATGGTTTTTGATGTGAAAACTGTGTTGAACTGTTTGCAGTTAAAAGGTAGCTGCTGGAAAAGGAACTTAAAACACTGGTCATAATGCTATCAAAAGGAAGTTGTTTGATTGTTCTTTCCAGTACAAAAATTTATCTTGTGTTTCATTTAAATATATTAACAATCCTCCATCACTTTAATTTACCTGAGTTTCTTTAGATTAGGAGTCTGAATGTGCTTCCAACATCAGAAGTGCCTAATCAAGAACAATGATGCATTTGCACCGTACGATTAACAGCTGCTTTGGTCCTGACAAACTCTGAAGCCAGGCAGTACAAAGGCTCTCAGCAAAACACATCGTACACACGATTACGTTTTGACTTACAGGCTTGCCAGCACTAAGGGAGAGTGCTAGCAGAATAATCCCTGTAAAGGACCATGCCTGGAGGCGATGTTAACTCCTGCGTTGGACCCAACCTGCTGTGAAATCCTCAGTGTGGTGGGCCATTTCATGTGCCAGGGAAGAAGCTTCCAGGATGGAGTCCCCCAACGTCATGGGAAGGTGAGAGGAGAGAAATCGGACTTCTCTCTGACTTCTGTGGAGCTGCAGCTTCAGGGTTTGGGGTTTTGTTCAGATACTCATGGCCTCAAGTACACCTGAGAGCTATGACTTAACAAATCTAGTTTCTGGGAGCAGTCTAGAAAAGGATCCCTCATTTTGGGCTAATCTCCACCTGGCATCTTCTGTCTCCCTTCATGTTTTGTGGAGAGTGACCAGTTAGATATTTGTAACTCAGTCAAGTAATGCTAATGCAGTAACAATTACTACTGCTTCATCTTGGTAAAATTCTGGATTTGGGCATCCTTAGTTTCCTTATTGAAACTAACAGAATTATTCATGTGCTTATATGTGTGTTTGAGCATTTTACTCTTTAGAAACTTACTTCTGAAAAGCTAACCAACAGCTGGAGTTAATGTTACATGAAAAGTTTTTATCTAATTCACATTTTCAGTAACTTTTAACCTTCTGAATTTCTGCAGTTGCATTTGAATCATCCAGACATGGCTTCTTTAAGTGTAAGCCATTCTGGGGAAACCTGACTAAAAA
The DNA here is from genome assembly GCF_026419915.1 of Harpia harpyja. Taxonomy (NCBI): domain Eukaryota; kingdom Metazoa; phylum Chordata; class Aves; order Accipitriformes; family Accipitridae; genus Harpia; species Harpia harpyja. The sequence continues at coordinate 21,651,012 of NC_068969.1, forward strand.
ATGTGGATCCTTCTACAATTATATGTAAATATATATATATTTGCAAGTTATTTTTAATAGGCAGTGGAAAGTCAAAATTTGCTGTAGAAACATTTGCTATGGAAACATTTTCCTGCAGGAGAAATGTGTTGAAATTCATTCAAGAAATCTTGCTGACAACTTAACTGAATTCTATTGCTGTTGCTATTTTGGGACAGTGTGAAAGATTTATCTGGTTTGTGAGAAGCTAAAAGATGGTGTTGTACATTGTATGATGATACAATGAATTTAGCCTTTGTGTTACCTTTCCAACTTGTGCACTATAGCAATCTTTCAGTTTTATGATTGGATGATGTGTATCAAACGTCTCCGTACAACACTGCAGACTTCTTATACCTTTAGTTAGCTCTGTGTTGCTCTTAAACATTGCTACGACATCCAGATGCTGGGTACTACTGTGATTCAAAAATCCACAAACATGTAGGAAATGATAGGACCTCTAGCCAAGTGACCAAAAAACCAACGGTGTTTGAGACAGTGGCCTTCTCATTTAGGTCACAGGAGTAAATCATATGAAAACCATTTATCTAAAACATATGTAGCTGAACAAAAAGCAGAGCAAAATTCTTCCAATAGTTGTGTATCCAATCACCCGAGTTGTGTTTAGAAAGTGAAAAAAAATCATGTCCTTGAAAGAAAACCAGGCTTTAGTGCACACCAAAATAAAATTATAATTAATGCAACCAGTATCTCTAATGTGCCTTAGCAATAAATGCTCATTCATTAATAAACTGCAGCACTGGTAGTGTGCTTCTATACAAGAAAAATAATCTCCCTTAAGGAAGGTTCAGAAAACAGGAAAGAAATAGTAAAGACAAAACCCATTGCTTAAAATCTAACTTCTAACTTTGATTTGAAGTAGATAATGTAAAGTAGACATGGCAGTATTTGTGTGATAATTTGCTAGAAACAACCTACTTGAATTAACTTCTGATTCTATTAGCTTGCTATTGTTGAAGATAGCAATATAACGATGTAAAAGTTACTCCCTCGATGTATATTGTTTCTTTATAGTAAAATGCCATGATTTATTATTTTTATTTCCTACCTCCTGTTTTTTTTCTCTGGAGGAATAGCTGATTAGTCTCACTTCAGGCAGTTTCAACCAGAAACAGAGAAACAGCTAAAACAAGCTAGGAAAAAACACTACAGGAGCTATTTTGCTCTCTCCGTAATTTGAAAGAGCTCTTCAGCCACTGTGCTGGTAAATTCCACTGGGTTCTGCTGGAAGAAAGAGAACGCTGCAGGCGAGGCGCTGAGGAATTAACTTGTTTTTTTTTCAGCTGCGTCTCTCTCCTTTTTGGAAAATATTTTTAGATGAAATCCTTGTTGTAGCCTAAAATAAATCTCATACTTGAGATATATAACAGCAAATCTTATTTACTCTGTGTGGTAGTGAGAAGTCTGTTTCTCAGGCACCATGAGAAAATGGGATTCCACTTGTATGGTAAGATGAGAACTGAAGGTGATGTTATTGGAGCAAGAGTGTCTTCTTACTGTCTGACACGCTGGTTAGTGTCCATGCTGGCAAACACGGCTCAGGAAGAGGGGATCCTGGGGAAAACTGGTCCTGAAGCCCTGCTGATCACACTACACACATTTCATGGCCATGCACCGAAGGCTCCACCTTCCCCGTGGCTGGACCACGTAGGCACATTCCTGGAGTGCGTCTTCCAGAAGAGACCCAGTGTGGGTACTTTGAGATGACAACCAAAGTGCAGCAAGGGGAGACAACCAGGAGGTGTGTTTCAAAAGGGCACTCCTGCCTGGGCTGAACAAAACCACTAATACAGATGCAATTGTTTTGGTTAGGAGGTGCAGAATAACAGCATGGGAAATGATTCAGTTGTTCAGATGTGATGAGGATATGCGGCACTGGTAGCAGAAACAGGTCTGCTGAGAATTTCTTTACTTTCAAGTGAAGCGATAGTTTCATATGACCAAAAAAAAAAAAAAAAAATTGTGAAAACTGCAAGAAAAACGTTGCATAGCTTTGCAAGTTCCCCAGGTGAGACTGGTGGGGAATCAGCTGATTCTTCATGTGATGGGCCTGGGCGAGGTGGCATGGGCTGCGGGGCCAGTTTGGGAGGAGCTCAGGGTCCCCAACCTGCACCTGCAGGAGCCTTGAACTGACTGCCACAAAGAAGAGTTAGAGATGCGTATGCCACGACTTTTAGTAGCATCCGAGCACCTAACTGCTCCTCTGTAATACACGCTGACACCCTGTTGTTACAACCTCGCTTTTGTGTGAGGTTGTGGAAGAGAAAATGATCTAAGTTATTTCAATTTCTTCAACAAAGCCCACTCAGGGAAACAAATGATAGCTAAACAGAACAAAACCAACTCTCCTTCCCAAAACCTCAAAATAAGGCAACTGTAGGGATAAAATCTTCCTGTTATCTATTATAATTCACAATAATTACATTTATTATTGGCTTATTTTAATCATCTTTAGACACACTAGAATAATATTTTCCTTTCAAATTCAACAGAACATAGAGTTTTAGATTACTTATATTTATGAAAGGAATTATATGATGTGATGTGCCAGCGGGAGACAGGATATGCCAGCCCAGGAGATCTTTTCCCACTTCTATTTCTTTTTCAGTGTTCCTGTGTTCCAACTTAGGAGGCTGGTATAATAAAAGTGGTACTCATAATATGCAATATATTTTTCCAGATTACTTTAATAGTGCCAGAAAGATAACCAATGAATAATCATAATAAAATATATGTAAAGGGATCACAAATCTCACTGATGCAGAACAGGAAGAATTTATTTTCAAAGTGTTGCTAATGACTTTCTGCCTGCCCCTTTGAAAATTGCTTTGAGCTTAGCACTATCCCTTGGAAATCCAATTCATAAATTCACAAGCAGCATGAAATTCCAGTAGGAAATAAAACACTTTTATTCAAATGTATTACAGCATGTTAATGCTGTTTCTTAGAACATAAACTGCAGTAAACACTGCACTGAAATACAAACAAGGAGTGACCTTACTGTACGGTTTTGAAAAGTTTCTGGGTTAAAAGCCAAAACTCAGCACACAGACGACGAAAAAATTGATCCAGATGATATTCTGTGGCTAATGCAATCAAAGAGAAAGCAGTGCTCCTGTGAGCACAGTGTCCCTTCCCTGCGTCGAGGAACCGATACAGGGAGCTGCTGCTTTGGAGAGCTGCAGGGACAGGCGCGATGCTTCCCAACCCACTGCCAAAAAAAGCAATATGCAGAGAGCAGGTGCTGCAGACTGGTGCTTTGGCAACAGTGCTGTGTCATTCAGCAGCTGCTGATAAGTGATAATTTTTCATGGGAGCTATCTCAGAAGCATTTCTCCAAGTGGCTGGTTCTCGTGACTGCCTCTGCTCTCATTTTGCTCTGAGTGCTCCTCTTAAGCACACTCAACTGATCTGCTCTGCCTGGAGGGCGATAGAAAGTAGCTGAATTTCTAAATATTGCCTCTAAACACATAGTGGTTTGTAACAGGACTCTGGAAATAACTGGTAGTCTCCTTGTATCATATTCTCCATAGCTCTACTGAATACTTTTTGCTCAGCGCAGATGGAAAAGGCTTCTCATACTACCCAGCATTGCCAGGGCATATTTGCCTGCCTCATGTCAAGAGCTGCTCACCCTCTTTTCCTCCTCTCTTTTTTTAAGGGAAACCAACCAATATTTTTAGACAATCATAGGAGGAAGCGATAGAGGTATCTGAGATAGAAGAAAACAGAGAACTCAGAACTTCCTCAGTAACTGATGGGTGTGATGGGTCCTGAGGGTGCCCAGGGCCTGGGACCTCCTGTCCTGCATCCCAAGAGGTGCGTGACCGCTCAGGGACTCTGCCCAGCACTCATGTGAAACCACTGGTGACACCACAATAGAGTGAAATGGTGCCTCTTTGGGAAAAAAAAAAAAAAAAAAAATTAAAAAATCCTTAATTGCAAATCAGAGTAATTACCTCTGAAAAAAGAAAAGATTAATTAACTGCAGCTCCTGTAGGTCCTGTGGAATGGGAGGTTGTCAAGCCCAGTCCAGTTCTTGAGACAAGAAGTAAAAGATCAGCCACCTGGAACGGGACCACCAGGGAAGTTCTCCGGAACAGCGGACGTGGATTTCGTGGGAAACCTCATATCCCTCTCATCAGCAGTTCTCTCAAAATATTACACAGAAAATGAAAGTGACCTCTGCTGAATGCCAAGACTTATGCAAAATTTTTCCATAACCAAGGCATTCACCCCTACATAGATCACTTTAATTATAATTTAATATTTTTTAATAATTGTGTTAAGTGCCTATAAAAGAAGAAAGGGCAACTTCATTGACTAGGGTGACTGAATTACTGGAAAGACAGAAAGACTAAAAGAAAGGTGGAAATATCAAGAATTGGCTGATTTGGGATCAATGCTCAAAAATCTATATTTATCCATAAATGCTGTCTTGGTATCTCTATAGCTGTATGATGTATCTCTATTATCAGCGTGCTGATTTATAAGAGAGGTTGTTAAAGCTGCCTGTGTTTCTAAACAAACATTTTCATAGGTGAAAAATGTCTAGCTGAGTTATAACCTTTCCTCTCACAATTTAAGGACCTATAGTTTTATAGGGTAAACGGGGAATTTAAATTTGTGTCAGGGAGCGTATCTTGTCTCCTGGGCTGAGGTCTCGAGCGCACACTTGGTACAAGGCATCAGCAGCGACTCGGAGACCATCCTTCCCTTCAGTCCCTGCTCTGCTACCCGAGGCCAAGAGGCTACAGACCGTCCCTGTACTTCTCTTCCCTCTGGGATAACCTGCAACCAAAGAGCCTCTTTAAAATACTATTTATTTTAACAAAAGCATTGTAAAGAGAATCTGTTTCAAAAAACAATACAGAGCTAAATCTCCCTTCAGACACCACTCCTGGGATCTGGGAAAGGTCAGTTCCTTCAGGCTTTTCCACAAGCCTCAACCAGCTGGGGCTGGAAAGCTCCCCCGGCCCAGCCCTGGACTTCTTAACCCTTTCCTTTTGCGCTCCAAGATCCCTGACTGGGTAAAAAATGATTGTCACTCGAGACAAAAGCAGCAAAATCTTCAACATAAAGTGCATAAGCCCTTGCCTGCCAAGGAAGAACCTAGACTTTCCTATTCCAGTTTGATGGCAATAGACCGATTTTTGTATTTTCCACTTTAGTCTTTCTTAAAACTCTAGGAATTCAGCGATCATGATGAATAACAAACACTCTGCTGCATTATGACTAATGGCCTCTCTTAATAACTATGTTGTACTTTGGTATTCTTGCAGTGTAGCCTTTAAAGAATTTAGTGCGTTATTAAATATGAATTCCAGTTCTGTCATTTCAGGCTTAATACAGCTGAGGCTTTCTTCATATTTGAAAATCAGGTCCTAAGACAATCACATGAATATCTCATTGCTTAAAAGTAGACATCTAAATTCACCTTAAACATCCAAGTAAAGTCAGATGAGTTCTCAAAAATGCTAAGAATCTGCAAATGTTCATAGACATCAGTGAGATCCGATGACAGCCAGCATCTTTAGAAATAAAGAACTCTTTTTTATACCAAAATGTACAGGCTTACTTGCTAAATGTCAGGTACCCACACTTGAATAGCTTTTCAGAGAACACTGTATTTCATATCCAGAAATGTTTTAATTTTCTGGAATAGCTGTGTTTATTACCTTAATAAACTGAATTAGGAAATATGGTTATTGGTTTCCTAACTAGGCTGAATTAAGTTTCATTAAAAAATAAAATCTAGGATTCCAGTTTATACTTGACATAAAGGCACTTAAAATGTTAAAACCACCATATTCCTTTTCCTTTTTCTTTTAATATGTAGATAAAGAAAATCATTCCTGCGTTAAACCTAGAGCTATTCTCAACATTTCAAATGGACTAAAATATCATAAATAAAACTTTTAATTAAAATATCTAGTATATAATATTTCTATACTTATTATGTGTGTGATTTTTTTCTGTTTGCTGTAGATCACAGAATAAAAACTGTAAAATGTATTTATTAAACTAGCAGGGTGATGCTCCAAAGCTATTACCTTGCCTCTCCTGTAGGAAGGGAAGTTGCTCAGCCCAGCTCCTGTGGGCTGCAGAAGGTGCTGCTGTTGGTGGCCACAATCCCTTCTCTGGAAGTAGGTGAGTAACATGGACATGGGATGCAGCACCACAGCAAAGTAAAACCCACCAAGAAATAATACGTCATTCCTAGATAAAATTGGCTTGTCTTTCACACAACCAATTTAATGGCCATGTTGGAGGCATGTCTCAGTTATGAAAGGAAACACCAGGTAGTAGCATTTTGGGGGCTTATTACTTTCAGATCTAACACCGAGACAGTTTGGTTGTGACTTTTTCAAAGCAGATATCAAGTTAGTTGTACATCCAGATATAATGCTCCTGGGGCTCCTGCTGAGGCATTATGGTACCTCACCATCTGGCTAGTGTCTAATGGGCACCAGCTGACACCTTTCTGAAAGCTCTGCCACAGCACGATTTAGCGTGCCGCGAGTGAACGAGGGTACCTGGGAGCAATGCAAACAGGTACAACGTTAACGTTGGCTGCTTCAAAGCAGTTTGCCTGCTGTGAAAGAGGGCCAAAATACAACAGTGAGACAAACGTGCAAACTTGTTTGGTTCTCCTGTGCACTTGACTTCACTATAAGGCTGCAGCCTGTGGTCTCCCCATGCCCACGTCCCTGGAGAGACTGTTTGGGAAACCCACCCAAGAGTCCACTGATGTCCATCTTGCCAGGACTTGAGCCTGAGGCATGAATGGCCCAAACGCATCTGTTCTTGTGGACAACAGGCCAGGCAAAAGCTGCAGGATTGAGTGCGGTACCAAGTCCTGTGCAGGAATAAACCAGCTTGACACAAGTCCAACAGCGCACTGCCCTTCACTAGGATCCTCTCGCCTTACCTGTAGGTCTTCAATACAGCAAAGGTAATGTAGTAACACTTTTTTTTGTTGGAAATCTCACAATAGGAGAGAGTTTGCACCATTAACTAGAGTCCCCCTATGATGGGACTTTTTTCAAACTGAACTTGGAAAAGCAACAGCAATAGTTACTGCTATGTGAAGCATCTGTCAGCACTTTGCTTGCCACTTCCCTAGCAGACCAATTCCAGCTGAATTTATTAATGAAGAATCACTGAAGCACAAGCTAATTCTTTTATCTACACTTTTGTCCCAGCAAATTGGTGTTTAATTGTCTGAATGAAAAAAATCGTGGGTGGACACTGTAGCAAAGATAAACCCATCGATTCTCATCACAGAAACTGTTAAAAGCCCTGTTTATTTCCACACAGGAGCCTGTTCAGTATATTTATAAAAGCCACAGAGCTGCTTTGGACAGTGGGTGGGTTATTGTGTACTAATTTCCACTTGCAAATTTTTCAAATGATAGATTATCTCCAACAAAAATGATTGTGGAGCTAAGCTGAAAAGGTTCCCTAAGCCAAAAAGGTTCAGTTACCTCTAAATATAATGGCAGGTTCAGTACATGTTCTTCTTATGCCATGAAAATTACTGTATGTGTGTTAGAAGGAAGTTCTGCAAACTTTTTTCCAGATTCATAATTAAATCACTGCACTTTCTGCTTACTTAACTTAAATGCTGCAGGGCTATAGGATGGGAAAAGAGAGAAAGCATTAAATATAGTTTCTGTGACAGTAGTTAATAAAAGGAGAAATATTGAAAAAGATTTACGAGAGGTTTAATAAGTAACTAAATGACCAAAACCAAACAAAGTACTTGCCACTGGGAAGTCAAACTGTGCCAAAGCCCTATTTGCAAATGTTGAAGGCTTAATGACACAACTGTTTAATTCTTTGTCTGGTCTCAGACTTTTCTCTTTTAAACTCTATTGAAGTGTACAGACAATGCAGCTTAAGATAAAGCCGCCTTCATGCAAGCCAGGCAAGTCAAGCCACTGAAATCAGTGAAAGGATTTCTGGCATAATGCAGTTTCAGACATTAGGATGTAAAAATTGTATCTTTTATTTTGTAACAAATCTTATGACCTTCATGGACCCCAGTCCAGCCCAAAGCACGTTCTTTCCTCTGATAATTTATCAATAGTTAAAAAGATAATTAATATATCTGAAGCTATTAATCTGTCAGAAAAGTGTAGGTTCAGGAACCACAGTGTCTTAGAAAGTAAGAGTACGTGCAGATTTTCCCACGTCTTTGAGTCTCTCAAAGAAAAGTAGCACTTGCATAGGCAGCAGCTCAATTCATGTTCCCAGGTCACATATAGCATAAGCAGAAATGCAGCAGAGTAAATCCCAAAGAAATAAGAAGACATTCAAGAACAAAATGCTTTTTTGAGATTTGGTCCATGTGGGACCATACGTTCATCGTGCACTTGGATGAGGGGTTGAGTGTTTCCTCCTCCTGCAAGGAGAGGAGGACAAACCTGTGCACTGCTCCTTGCCTGGTATTAGAGGCAGGCATTTTTGCCTCTTGGCTGTTGTTTTTTTCAGGCTTCATTCTTGAAAGGATAATAATTGAAGGGATGAATAATGCTGAGAGGAGCAGCAGTGAATATTGTCAAATTACAATCTCAGGTTTTGGTTTCACATCCGCTCTTCATGGAAGTAACAAGAGAACAGAGCAGGACATTCAACGCCACTGGGCAAGAATGGAACAGTAAAATATGAATTAAAACTAAAATAAACCAAAACTGCACTGTTGCATAGAGCCTCAAACCACTATTTGTCTTCATGGAGAAAACAATTCAATGGAGCATGCAATAGTGTCCATTGTTGCTCTCTTTTTAGAACAACTCAAGCTCTGTTAGGAACAATTCAAGATATAATCTCCCCATATATTCACTGGCCCACTGGCCCAATGCAGACATTCTCATACAGAAGTTATATCCTCACCTAATTTATTCCCAAATCCTGCTGAAATCAATGGGAATTTGGCATAAGAGAATATTACAACATATCATACCATAATCATCATGTTACAGCCTGTCAGACTAACATGACAATAAATGGCTGAGTAGAAAGAAACAGCAGTTTAAACTGATATCAATACATGACACTTAGCACCACAAAGCAGTTTTACTGACTCCCACAATGGTAGTTGATTAACAGTAACATGTTAAAAAACACGTAAACAGATGCATTAGCTAATTAGAAAAGAATCACTTTCTTGTCTAGTTGCATGAAAAGCACAGGAATGATTTCCCAGCTTGTTGAGTTAGTAAATGAAAAAATAAAAAAATCAAGCTGCATGTAGCGGAAACCAGTTAGTAGAGACAGACCTGTGCCGCAGAGATAGAGATTTCCCTGCCAGTATAAAGGCGTGGCCAAAGCCCAGACAACGGGAGGCAAAACCTAGAGGTTTTTTCCATACAGTAGCTTAAGAGGCATGTACATGAACAGCAGAAGAGATTTTTTTTCTAATATTTGTCCCCAGCACTGTGTGCCTCTCTGCCTTTCGGGTATTAGGTCTTCACTGAGCTTGATGCTTGATGCCTTAATTCACAGGAAGGACAGTGGGATAAACAGCCGGGTAAGCGGAAGTACCCGTGCTGCCCACCCAGTCCCAGGCTGTTGGTCTCTCTCTACAAGGGTGATGGCAAAGCCCAGCTGGAGTTTGGAGGGGAGCAATGAAGGGGCTGCACGTCTGGGGAGCTCTTCCCTGGCGCAGAGCGGTACGGCAGCCCGCAGCTGGGGGCTTCACTGCAAGCGTCAGGGGGGAGCAATGCCTACTGGTGGTATTGGGCCATGAAGCCAACGTGCCGGTAACGAATTGAGAAATAACCGAGTGAGGAGAGGTCATGAAAAATGAGAACAAGTAGCTTCTGTTTGCTCCGACGCAAAGAGGAGCTAATGGCGGAGCAGTGCCGGGGGGATGAAGTACTCAGATCAGAACCAAATATTCATTACTGAAATATTTTGAATATATGAGAGCGGAACACAAAGGGATTTGTCAAGGCCAGGGAAGAGGATGGTGTGTCCTTTCTCTCCTCTGTCCCAGGCAGAAGTCTCTCTGAAAATCTGAAATACTTCCTTGGGTTTGGGGTTTTTTTTCCACTGAAACAGAACCTGCTGCATTGATCAGGGGTTACTGGGAGCTTCTGTTTACACGGAAGCCCAGTGACAGGGTACATGCAGAACTAGGGTAAATGGGCAGTTATAATAAATATTTTGATTACAGCTAATTTGTCAGCTACAGCATACAAACAGAAGACTAATTAAATGGGCCAAGATGCAGCTCACACAAGCAAAGTCAAGAAACCAGGTGTTAGAAAGCAAACTGAGAAAGAATTGCCAGGTTTTATATTTTCCACAACTTAGAGAAGCAAAACTGCTGATGATCTGATATGTTTCACAAAACTTGCTGTGAACAGCATGGCACAGAGGTTCAGGCAAACACGCTGTAATGAGAAGATGTAGAATGTAAAAATAATTAGTCAAGGTTTATGGAGCCTACCAGCTAAACACAGGACACTGAAATAATCAAAGACCCTGTACAGGAGTATAATAACATGAAAGTGTTGTATGGCAGATTCAGAAAGCGGATCTACAGGCCTTTGTAGCACAACTAATATAACTTCATTGCCAGTTAGGCTTGTGATTAGTCATTGTAAGTACAGCAAAACATGGATAAAATAGCTTACTTGCACTGTATCATCCACTTATTTGTCTTATAAACTACTTTCACCGTTTCTGCTCTTAACACATTTTGAAAGAAAGACTTTTTGAAAGCCATGCATGGGACTCAGATGCTGATTTTCTTTCAAACAAGTGGGGTCTGAATAACAAAATCACAGAAGAAGCTTTGAAAGCGTCTGCCTTCATCTTTCCCTTTTCTCGTCATTAAAAATATTCTTTCTGCATCACTAGTAATTTTCATCAGCTAAGATCAGAGAATTCTGCATGCTGGGGAGGAAACATGGGCAGTCACCTAAACAGCAATCACCACAAGCTCCTGGCGAGGCAGTTGTATTACCATACAGGTAACGCAGTGAATCATGGAGTGCAAAATATGCACCTGCAGGAAGCTTTAGAGCAAACAGCCATCCCAGGGGAAGGTGAAGACTAATTAAAACTAGTGCTACAAAAAGATGTTACTGTTCTAACATGTGTTAGCATGAGCTAGTGCACGAGAGAGCAATAAAAGAAATGTCAAAGGAAGCCAGCAATCGTGGAAGAGCCTGAGCTAAGGGAAGCAAAGACAAGTGTCTGGGGAAGTAGGGCAGAAGCTCTCCTTATAGCAAATAGACTTTTCTAAAAAATTAAAGGATGGGGGTAAAAAATGTGCAGATGAGTCTCTCTGCCATGGGGACAAGGCATGATCAGCGCTCCCAGAGACACACGCTCATATCTGAATGGGTGACATTGCCAAATGAGACCATTTGATTTGCATATAATCATTGTCCAGGACATGGACTCACCTGTGTGTATCCACAGCCCAAGATAACTACTTCTCCGAGATGGCTGGAACTGTGCTGGTATAGGAAAGACGAGACTTAGATTCCCAGCTCCTTACCCAAGGCTCAATCTGCAATCCACAAATCACTGCCCAGTGCTGCTGGTCTGCTATACAGCTCAAACCATGCCTGCCTTTATTACAGACATGCCTTGGAAAGCCCTACCAGCCCCCCTTACGAGTGTGCACAGCAGGGCCTGTCTCCTTGCTTCTGCCCCTTCTGGCTCTGAGATAGCCAAGGCAGCGAGCAGACGCCTCTGCCTGGAAGACATAAATTCTCTAGCAAATACACCTCAATACCTGAAGGATGGAATTCATTCCTAGTTCACATCCATTATGATACAGAGCATAGCTGGATCTTTTATGAGAGACAATTTTAGGTGGCAAAGTCATCTGGGTTACAACCAATGTGCTGCAAACCGAAGCCTAATGAGCACCTAACCCTTCTTATAAAGGAACAAAGAGCTGGGAGTCTACCTTCCCCTCCTGTCTTCAGCCTCCTGGAAAAAGAAAAAAAAAAAAATTCCCCAAGTGCCTGAAACTGGGCAACATGCAGTGCCAGAGCTTCTGAAAGCAGTATGATAAATCCTTTCCCATCTGGTTGGTCTTCAGCTAATTAACTGACATGGTTGAAAATGAGCACCAGCTAATTGGAGCACTCTGTTCTCCTTTTCCCTGGCAGGAATGAAATGGATTCCAGATGATCAGTGGTTCAACACTTTCCAAGTAATCCCAATTCAATGCCATCAGTCCTGGGCCAGCCTCCCAGCAACTTGCACACATCCTCACCTTGGGCTATGAATCCAAAGAGCATCAGCGGAAAGGGAAACTTGCTAACTATCCTGAACTGGCAGGCAGATGTGTGTAGTCTCCAATTCATATGATATACTAGAAAACATGCCACCTGCAAATAAGAGGCCAGCTGAGCTACAGGCATGCCTTTTCTCTGAAGCCAAGGAAATCCTCCACACTAGCCCATGCAACCTAAAGGTGCAAAGGCCTTCTGCAGTGCTCTTTGCAAGAGAATTGCAATGTTAAACAGGCAGTTCTGTGAATGCCCTGCAGGTGATGGGTGCCAGATCTCTGAATCCCAGGTCCTAAGAAGTAGGAAAAGCATCTGCATGCTGCCGCTGGGGAAAAGATGTTAAAGCAGAAAAATACCTTGCATTACCTTAAGGACTCGTGGAGACCACCTGCACCGAGAAATGCCCTGGCCCACCTGCCCGGCAAAGCAGCATAAGACATCTGCAGGCTTTTGGGACCAGTGGCTGGGCAGAGTCCCCATGGGGCAGCCTGCCAGCCCGCCCAGCCCCACTCTCATCCAGACCATCGTGGCTATTCCCACAGCTACACAGTTATAGAGAGACTCTCACTCAAAACGAGTGACTTGTGAACCCCAGCTGCCATGTCTCGTTCCTCCAGGGAATGAGTTTCCCTCGTACCTGCTGCCATCCGAGGATTTTATTTCTCCATCCTTTCCTGCTCCAGCTCCTGCTAGCATTCCTCTCCTGGGCTCCCAGTCCCTTTTCCAGTGACTTTCACACTGACATTATCCACTCCCAAACACAAGGAATAGATTTCAATGACAGCAAGAAACCCCTTAAATACTCTCTGTATCTCCCAATGTATAGAATTAGAGGAACAGTTTAAACTGTGGCCACTGCCAGCGATGAGCCAGGGATGTCTCTGTACTGTTGTGGTCATTTGCCCACAGATGGTTTCAACACACACAGCTCACAAAACACGAGCAAACAAAAATCACCTCCCCAAACACACAGGTGACCAAAACTGCTTGTAAAAATACTTGCAGTAACATGAGCACCAAACTGCTATGAAGATCAGGCCAGATATTGCGATTCAGCTGTACTGTGAATAATATTCCCCGGAAATTATTTCCCTGAAATCTAAGGATGAATATTTCAATGTCCATGTGAACATTATATACACAGAGATGTCCTTTAAAATATGACCATATACAGCGATGAATGCTAAACCCAGCCGTTTTCATGTATGCAACTCCATACAACACAGGATGGGTTTTATTCTGTTCTCAATTGCAACACTCTAAAGCAGGGTTAAGCCCACTGAGGTCATTAGATAGGCTGCAATGAAACTGAGGTTTATGAGAAGACTCACATCTGATGGAGGTTTTCTTTATTTCTCTGCAATATGAAATTTTTAAAAGATTGCTGGCATGTCTTGTTTTCTGCTCTTTAGTGGATGTTAAAAAACCTGCGTATTTTCAGTCCCAAACTATGATAATTTCAAGGATTTTTTTTTTCTATTTTCATCTTAAATAATTCAATTCTAGCAAAATTAGTTTAAAAACTGGATTAACTAAGAGGAGTTCTACATGTCTGAGTTTTATTCCTGTGTTTATCAAATTTGGAAATAAGAAAGCATAAATAAAATAAGTCCATGGGATGCTAATTCACTTCTCTTTCTTTAATACATAAAATACAGGTGTGGAATACAGATCATCTTCTGGCTAGAAACATCTAATATTTATTACTGCACCATTTGGTTCTGCAGATGTAAGGAGGGTATCCCCCCCACTTCTTGATCTGTGATCTTTTAGGGTCCTGACCTCAGAACATACTACCACTAAATGGTGGTGGACCAATATTTATTTTACCCCAGCAAGCAAAGTTCATTTTAAACTACATAAGTTTGGATGTTTCTCAGTCTCGGGCTTTTAGAAGCACCAACACAAAGTTCATCTTTCTTCACTATAATACAAGCAAACCGCTTTGGGAAACCAGTTTAAGGAATTTCTTTCACTGTGGAAATGGGAGCCTTATCAAATTGGGAGAAATCCCGTGATCCTGCAAGGCCAGAATCATGCTGAAATTGCCTCTGCAACAGGCTGTGCAGTGGTTTCTGTCTCCCAAAGGGCTGCATTAATCAGGCTATGAAGAGCTTTCCAACAGCTTCCAGGAGAAAGCAAATTTCACATTGTGATGAAAAAGTAAACTATACTTTTCAGGAAAACGTAAGTGTGCTCCATTCTTAATAAGTACTGATGTTTTCTGTGGATTTTACGCATGCTGAGTGATTTGAGTAGGTGGGTGATGTCCTGTATTCTTCACAGATGTTTACTTGCCCTGGCTTAATGGGTTCAGCTCTGCTGTATATATGTGTATAAATACACACACATGAGTAATATCATATTAACATAACTTAATACAGTGTGATGTACTTGAATGATAAGACTGATAATAGGCAGTGATTTTTAAGTACCGGCCACCTCTCTCCTTACTTTGTACACTTCAAAAAATGACAGTTTAGAAGAGGTAAAAGCTAATTTGCTGGCAGTAGTCACCCTGGAGTTAGTGTGCTCTGAATTTCTAATGCATTTTGAGTTATGGTAATAAACTTAATACCATTAAGGGCCTGCTCCATCTCCCAGATGGATATGACACAAACCCCAAGCATGTCAAAGGAAAAAACACTGTTGATTTCAACAGCTTTTCAAAAGAGTGGTTTAGAAAACTGTGGGAGCTCTTGTGCACTGAACACTTTTGAAGATCCAGCCCCTTTGAACAGGAGGCAGAACTCTCTTAAATACCTGTGCCTTTACACTCTCCTTCAGGTGGCAACACATCTTCCTTCCAGCATGGGAAACAGGCGCTAATAGGAGGATATTTTTTAAAAAGGCAGTCACCCCAAAGCTTGACTGTGTCTCTAGCAACGATCTGTGGTTCAATAGCCACTTTGGTTTCTGGTTCAATAGCCGCTTTACCTGCCCTCCTATTTATAAAACTAAACAAAATGCACCAGCAATTACAACAAGATTCCAGGTGAGGGCCAGTACTATAAAATGCCTTCACCTCCTCCTTCCTACAGACACTGGGCAGAAACACACGCTTTCACTCACATACGCACGTTTCACTCACTGCGATGTGAGGATTTGTGGCATTTAACCCTTGAATTTCTTTTCATCTGAAAACTGAGCATATGCCGCATCTGCTCTGGGGCTGGGTAGCCTTGCAGACCCCCATGGGGCAGCATGACCAGCAGATCCAGCCCACCACCAAGGCAGTGGTCCTCTCTGGACACATCAGGACTGCTCTGTACTGCCCAGCTCCGCACACGGAGGCACCCTCTGTACAGGTCCTCCAAAATTGTGTGTCTTCCAACATCGTGAGCTCTTTAAACCAGGAAAGATGACCACCTTTCTCAAATCTCTTGCATGACACCAGCTTTGGGCTTTTGGATGTGTTAGCACCCACCCTTTGAAATATAAATGATAGCTAGAATGAATCCAAATCTAACCAACAGGTAGAAACTGTATGCTGTGGGCATAGCAAATCTCGGGGCAGTAGTTGTTGTAACAGCACCGATGTTATTGCGGGTGGTTGTGTGAGCCGTAAACCAGATGTCACTGCTATTATTTCAGCCTCTAATTGCACTGGCATTAAGCATAATGGTACATTAAAAGAAAAAGTGCATTTCTATGATAAAAGGGTTAAAATCATTTCATTCTGAATTCCCATCTCTGCGCCCCCAAATGATTCTTTTCTTAAAATCAAAAGCTAATTTATATGCCTGACTGCTCATTTACAGACCAAGGGAACTGGAGCAATCCTTTACCTCCTTCCCATGGAGAAAAAACAACAAAACAAACCAACATTTTCCTCATTATTAGGTATTGGCAAGGCAGACACCAGCCAATTACCCTATGAAAAATATATCAGCACCCTCCCTTAAAAAGGAGGCAGCCTTACGTTGCCAGGTGACAGAAACAACGAGCTACCAACTGTGCACAGCGTTCACTACAGCCCACAAACTGCAGGCTCTTTCTGTCCTATGCATGAACCAAGCATCCAGGATCCCACCGCATTCCTTTTATTTGATTTTTAAATTCTCATCAAGCTCCACGTGCTTTTGTCTGAAGAAGCAAGGATGGCAGGTTTGAAATCCGCAAGCAGATAGAGTAACTAGGACTGAAACAAAATGTCCTAAAGCTGTTGAAATAGAGGTTGATTCAGCTACTGTCTCCAGCCACCGTTAACCCTGAGCCTACAAAGGGTCCTGCTGATGCCCAAGCAGATTCAGTTGCTAAAACAGACAGACTTTCCAGAACACTATATATACTTAAAATACAGTCATTTCCAAGTCAGACCTGGTAACCATAAAACACTAGGTGCTGCACAACAGAAAATATAGGAGGTGAATACCGAAGGTTAGGACACTACAGTAAACTTGACTTTTATGAACTAGCACCACGGGAAGTTTATAGTCAACACTGGGAGAAGATTTTTTTCTAACAAAGTGTTAGAAACTTCGAAGTGTTTTCCATTTTCAGAGGTATATGCACCCTTCAGTTACGTGTACCAAAAAACAGTTCCTGGTGTCTGTTCATCTTAGCTCTTGCTTAGCAGTTACACACATGCAAATATTTTTTTACTGCTTTAACACAAGCCATTTAATATTAGTAATCCCTTGCAACGCTGCTGCTGTAGCTGGTGAGGTGCAAACCCTGAACAAGAAACACAGAAAGCTAATCAGAAAACAAAAGGCAGCGGCTGGATTCAAACAGGGGTGGGCGATGGGGGAAATCCTCTGCTCCCCTAATGACTTCTGTTATTAGGGTATGATCTGCCCCCCCAGCCTGCCAGTGCTGCTGACCATGCGGTGCCCAGAACCACAGGCACCGTTCCAGCTGCAGTGGGACCTTATCCACCTAAGAAAGGTTTATTTTCTCTCTACAGTGAGATTCTTCTATGAGCAGAAATTTAAAGCAGTCTTCTTTGTAAGCAAGATTTCATGTGGTTTAGATTATTTTCCTGTAGACATGCAGGCTTGTATGTTTTTCTGTGTAGTATCACTTTTTGTAGTCCTTCTCCAGCTGTTATCTCCCCCTTTTTATGCTCAAGTTCAGCATAAAAAGAATTCTGGGACAAGGCCATGTGCTGAGCTCCTCCAAACTTCTATTTTCATGTGAGATATTTCTTCACAGGTGCTACTTGCTCCCAAACAGATTAGGATCAGCAGAAAATGCTCGACATCCTTTAGAATATCTAGCATTCATACTGTTATATAATTAACTCTTGTTACCACCTGCATTTGTCTAATTCCAGCAAAAACAACTTTCTTGCCAGTGACCTCACTTTTGGAAGAGCGAAAAGCACAGTGACTCAGCCTGGGGGTAGGAGAGAGCAGTCACTCCAGCACAAAATTGCTATGCTTTGTGTTGAGGATATTTATTAGTAATTGGATTGCCTCTGAAATTGCTACAACAGTGGATAATCTACCCCCTAGAAAAAACCTGGATATTGTTGGCTTGCTCCTTTATAGCAAATGGAAAGAAGGTAATTATTATACATGCCAAATGCATCAGCCCGAACGCGTGCATGTTCAAAGCACTCTGTATGTCATTTAGTTTTTCTTAGGGTGGTTTGGAGAAGGAGCATCCTTTAGAGAGAAAGTCTGCAAAGGAGATATGAAACAAGTCCTTCTTATCTCACTTGCCCTAAAAAATCTCAGCTGGTTTTAATTAAACTAAGCAGAGGGTGGCAATCTGGGCAACATTTAGAGTACTGGGAAGAAACACCTTGTTCAAAAGGTACAATAGTTGATCAGCATCCCTGCTTTGCATCAGCACAGCCCATACGCAAGCTGAGGGCCATGTCTCCAGTTTGGTGGTGGATGGAATAAGCTGCAAGGACTGAATTTGGCCCTGAACGAATGTAGAATATTATTCCACATTTCAGAATGCATTGAGAAAGATTCTTCTTTGTGCTCATATCTTTTCTTTTTATGCTTATCTTTTGGCAGAGGTGCTACAGAATATGTGGCACAGCTGAGGAGATTTTCTGCAAGGACATTCTAAGCTCCCAGGTATGAAAGTTGCTCAAAGTCTACTATTATTATTGCCCTTCAGGAAAAACATCTGTGAAAACTCTGATTGCATTCACTTTAAGGCTTGCTGTTATATTTATAAACAGAACTGTTGGTGATTTGGGTTTCTCAGAAGCCAATTTTGCTATTTATCTGTAGAAAAAAAAAACAATGTAGAAGAACAAGTACATTTCAGAGGGGTGTCTTAAACAGTACAGCTAGAAAAAGTTTCCCATCTGCTACAATTCCATTAAATGCTAAAATGTGGAATTTTCAAGCTTGTGATTTGGGTGGTAAAGGTTTAAGCAGTTCTGTTCACATTTACAGTTTACATCCATCCAGGCATATGGGGATTGTTTATAGATGCCTGAAAAAAGCCTAAATTTGTACACACAGACAAGTTAATTTTTATTAATGAATCATACTGACACATAACCCTCTACTTGTATGTCACAGACTTCTGAGTACACAAACATCTTCTTATAGGGAAAGATGCCATTATTAAATAGAGATTCATTTTAAAAGATAATATCCTAAAAATAGCTCCTACGTATCTCTCACTGGTATAAATCACAGTATTTTCAGCCTATGCCTGCCTTTATAATAATTTTAAATTAATATATTTCTTCAAGAATTAGCTCAGTATAAAAACTGAAAAAAATCTTTTAAAAATATGCTGTCTTTTGGTTCCAGTTACATAACGGAATAGTCTGGAATGGTTAGCTGGTCTTTTCCTTAATGGATACGCTGTGTTTTAAGCTTACTCTTGCTTAGCACATCTTCACCCAGCTTGTTTGTAGTAGAAACAGCACAATATGACCTGCATAGAGGATAATTATGTTCAACTTTCATAATACTGCCAATAATTACTTTCAACAAAAAGGTAAGCTATTTTACATCTTCACTGTCAGTGGAGGGCAAGGCATATCCTCAGAAGACATCATATGCATTAAGAGAATCGCCTAACCCTGTGCTGTTTGAACAAATGAACAACACTTGCACCTAGAAACTGAATGTTGACACAGGCAGGTACTGATCTGTAAAGCTTGTGCTGATTATAATAGGAATTTATGCTTTTAAATAGAAAACTTGCAAATGCACGTCTGGTTAAGTTAGCATGTGTTTTGCACATGAACATATTGGTTGGTCAGCTCAAAAATTAGTGCTGGCAGTTAAAAAAGATTAACTCAGGCAGGTATGCATGTGGTAGATACGCTTGTGGTATCGAATTTTAAGTGCAACTTGCGTCTGTCCTGATTTTTTGGCAATCTCGGCTTTGCTTCAGACTATTTTTAAATGACAAATAAAATACCATATTCTGTATAACAGGGGAAAAAATCCCAACTCAAAACAATCCTGGCCTGAAGGTGTGAAGAGCAGGCATAGTTCAGTGATGATAAGGACCTAAATAACTAAATGAACTTCTAATGGTTAACTAGCAAAATGAGTTTAATGTCAGGATACAATCCTTTTGGGACTTCCTGGTAATTAAATGCAAAACCGAAATTGTCATCTTGATTTTTTTTTTTTTTTTAAATATTCCTAAATGTTGATAGTTTCTTTTACTAAGTTTTGGTAGTTTTACAGTTCTTCAGTTCTATTTTAAATAAAAATAATTCAGAAATATGATTATATATTATGAGATACAGTTGGATATTCCATGCCATATAGTATAAGACCAAAGAAAAATCTAGCAAAGCTAGATTTTCTCTTTCTACTCAGACTGCAGGTTACTGGAACAGAAATCAAGTGTGTAGAAGGTTACAGAAACACATTTCTTTTCTTCCTTTTATGCTTCTGAACGGCTGAGACAGCCCCTGAAGCTCCCAAATCATCAGACCTAAGGCAGGAAGGGAGATGCAGTCCTCTCGGGAGGTTTTGTGGCAAGAAAGCTGCCATGGCAAAATCTGTCAGAGAGATGCAAGGTGAGTGCTCACCTGCTGGCAACGTTTCCCCTGCGGAGATGCTAATTCCAAAACAGAGATGGGAGGTTAGTGGAAGGAGTGTGTGCTTCAAGACAACAAAGAAATTTTTAAAGAATGATATGATTAGTGGAGTTTTCTTTCCCAAAAAACTACCGAAAGACTCCAGGTGTGAGCAAGCTTGTTCTGTAGCCAGTGAGCTGAGCTCTGCTCTCCCAAAGCAATGCAGTCAGGCTGGGAGTCAGACATGAAAGGGACCGATCTTGTTGCAATGATGGCTTTAAAGGACAAGATTGTGCTCCTGTATTGGTAAGGAGGAGAACTGGGTTCACTGAGTATACAACTTTGCAAATACCGATATGTTATGCCCTTTGTCTACAGCAATTGCTATGCACCTTATTAAAAGCAAAACAGAGCAACAGTCTTGACAGTCTATTTTCCATCTCTTCCTTCTTTTGATACTTCATGCATCATTTGTACATTTTTATGCTGGAGGCAAAAATGGAAAGTCTATTGCTTATGGCTTCTTCCCAGTCTGCGGTTTAAAACAAAACGTTATAAGGTCAGTTATTTTTCTCACAATCTCATCTGAAATTTCTTGACCTTCTTTGACATCAAAGCTCTATTCTTGCCTTGCCCAAAAACATTTTATGAAAAATCTTAAGTGTATTAAATTACCTAATGTTTATTCCATGAGATACTTATTCATGGTGGTGTTTGCAACAACATGAGAATATTCGCAAGGTTTTCTTTTGATTTAACTGCAGCGTGAATTTTATGAAATCTATGAGAGACACACAGCAGTATGTGTACTGAGGTACTGCTGAATATACAAAACCAGAGTAAAAAGACACTTCTTTTTCCTCCAGCTTTTAGAGTATAAAAAGGTATAAACCTTGTGACGTTATTCTCTGTGATAAACACATTTCAATTGCAAACGCCATTATTTTATTGAATATCAGTCTTCAGTGCCACAACAATCACTGGAAGACATTTCTACCTCCTTGCACACTGTGTCTTTCTACCTACCCTGGCAAATATGTTTCCACACTCTGTTGTCCATCAGATATAGTGGAGGATGTGCTGGAAAGCTACGATACGCACGTATAGATTCACTAAGCCTTAAGAAGAAGAAGGTCTTACTGTTACCCAGTTATCTCAAATTACAATCCAATCCCAGCTAAGGTAAAGTGTAGATAGAGGTAGTTATAAAAAATAGACCACATGGTAACAAATTACATTGGTGAATAAATAAAAGAAAAACTACTTTATTTATCCTGAAGCCACATCAGAAAGTCATCTCCTGCACTTAACTTGCTAGTAAACAACTCTGCTTCAGAGAAGTATAAAACTCTTCCTCCTCTTTTTGGCAGCAACATTTCCTTCTTCTGTAAACCATACATGATACCAATATCTGATACCAAAATACCAATGATACCAAAATTTGTCTACTGCTGGTTCTTGAGAGAAAGCAGAGCCTGCAGCAACCAGCCACTCTGCAGCATGAACAGGTTTGGGGCAATGGATATTTCATCTCATACAGTGCATACTGGAACACATCCAAATAGCCTTTTAAAATTATAATTGAAGTTTTATATATGTAATAACCTGACTACTGAAATGCAAATTAAAAATAATTACTATTGCTGTCATATATCTATCTTCTATAGGCACGAGTTGTCCTACAGCATAACAACTGATATCTACCGGGGACCATTTCAGCTTCGATGCCTTATTTCTTCAGAAGAGGGGAGCAAGGGGAAAGCAGGCTGGAGGAACATTTACTCCCTATTTCCATTTAGCCATTCAGGCTTAAAATCCTATTCCTGGCCTTGCAGGAGTCTGCTCATGGAGCCCTTAAACACGTAACTGCAGATTCTCCCAGGACTGAGTGTAGCAGTGTTCTTGTTTCCTCTTAAAATGCAGTGCAATCAACTGTATTTCGCTGTTTATGTTCCCCCATCCATTTTATTATTCTGTTTCAGATACAATGTGCTCAAGGAGGGATTTCCAAAATGCGTTACATCCCTCACCACTGGTGATACAGAATTACTTCAAAGCATTATGAAAAGGCTAATTGAATAGCTAAATTTCTCCTCAGACATGCACATATGCCCTATGTATGGAGCCTGGTACTGCAGTAAAACTGGAACAAATTAAATCTGGTAATCCATGAGTGTTGATAATGCAGGCTGAAGAACACAAATTTGTGGATCATTGTGGCAGAGACCCCATATGAAAGAAAGGGTAAAGCTCATTCCGGAGCAGCAGGCGAGAGGCATGTTTAGCTAACCTGATGCTATCTAGTTATCCAGAAGCCTTCACAGCACTTGAGGAACAAGAGACTGGGCACTAGTGTTTTGGCTGATTATTTAAAGCACTTTGCCTTTCTGAACAACTTCACTTTCATCTTTCCTGAATTCAGCCTGTGCCAGCTGTTCCTTGTCCATGAGCTCCTTTCCTCCAGGCTCCATAAACCTGATGGAGAATGTGAGAAGTTTGCAGAGTTGATACATAAACTCTCTTTCCAAGAAAATGCCATCTGTATTACACGCTAAAATTAACCAAGGCTAATTGGTTGCCACACACAGAGCATGATATGCTCTGCTTGATAAAGTAACAAATGTATTAGTAGATTTAAACTGTTCCATTATTCTCTATTATAGAAAGTGTGCTCACCCTATTAAACCCATGGCATTAGAGCCGCACTGCTGACTGCACAACGGGAAATGAGGAGCCTGCTCTTACATGCTGAATAAGGCAACCCAGGCCAGCCCCAAGAATCATGGCTCAGAATTAACCAAAAGGAAACAAACCTATTTAAAATACAAATTCTGACCTTCCACATCCCTTGGAAGTTATTTGCAAATTGAGCTTAATTTCTCTAAGTCTCAGAGAAAGCCATGGATATTGAATACCACAACTTCTGTATTGATTTCTGCTTCTTCTGACAACACCACTGTTTTTCTTCAGATCCTTTACGTAGAATGACCCTGGTCACCACCAGAGCTTCACGGCTGGAGAATTAGGACACTGTAATCAGTTCTTTCCCCTTTTCTGGATAAGACAAGTAGCAAATCAGAGACAAGGCAAAGAACAGTTCGAAGGAGTGAGCACTTTGTGTGATTACCCCTTCTGCATTAGCACAGGAAGCTGCTAACATGGGGAACGGAGCCTCTGGTTCATCCCTAATCCCTTCAGAAGCTCATGAAGCAATCAAAGAAAATGTCTACTTTTCCTAAAAATCACTTTCTCACAGAATCGCACGCTAGCACATTTGGTATAAAATAAGAGCTGAGATGTGCATCTGTTACAGTAAAGAAATACAACAGAACTTTTTAATATATTAAATGATGCTATATTGGATAAAATTCCTTTTTAATTTGAAACTCATTTGATATTAAAGGCAAGTTTTAAAAGTTATTATCTAAGGTTTAATTGCATACATTATGTTTGTAGCCTTAGGTATTGCAGGTAGCTCTTTAATATTTCCTGCAATATATTGAGATCATGGAGCAATCATTTAATTCTGCTTGACGAATGTTCCAGAGATAACTATAGGAAAGAAATTCAGAAAATTCAGAAGTTTTGGCTGTTGAGTGAAAGATGTGAACACACCATTTTAAAGAAGCAAGACTCGGGTAATGCAAAACCCTCACAACTTGTCCTCTAACAGCAATGGATTTGGACCCATTTACAGGGAACTTTCAGTTTTAGCTGTAGTACATTGAAAGCATATGAACTGTCATTAATGCATTACTGAGTCCACTGTTGACAGTCAGATACCACATTAAAAATAGAAGTCCTTTTGAGCTGCAATGTGGGTGTTTGGAACAATATCAGATGTTTTCCTTCAAAGGTGTAAAATATCAAATGGGCCCAAGCATTTAAATGGGGCAGCACCTTCCCTCTACCTCATATGGTGGAGGAGGTCTGTAGTATGAGTGGCAGCTGTGGAGAACCTCTGTCCTTTGGCACAGTAAGCAAAGGATGTGCAGAAAAATTGCAAGCATAGGCTAAGAATAATCAGATTTCCAGTCCTGTGCCAAAAGAGCTGGAGATTTGGTAGGGAGTAATGACTCCTCTTAGTTTCCTTGGCACCTGCCTTTCTACAAACATCGAGGTATCCAAAGTTAGAGTTTCAAGAGACAGGCCACATCCTCAGCCACGCATTCGCCTGGTTCGGCAGCGTGGTCAAAGGCTTCTCTGATGGTGAAACACCCCGGGATGGAGAGCAGCAGCAGCAGCATCACCCCTTCAAGCTGCGGTCCCCTGTCCCTGAGCATCTCCCCGGCTCTCCGCTTCCCCCGGCCCCAGCCCTGCCCTGCCCTGCCTGCGGCCACCAGGCAAAGGGGACCAAGGGGGTCCCTGAGAGCTGCCTGTGAGCTGTGAAAGCAGACGCTTTCCACGCAATTTGTAGCGCATGGTAGTGCTCCCTGGGGACACTGGGCAGCGTAACTGCAAATTCTTCTCTACAAGCGTCTGAAGTGTTTTCTAGAAGGTGTCCTACAATGTCAGCAACCACATTAGAACGATCCCGTGCATTCACGTACTCACATCACAAGCACAAGCACACACAAGCTGCTAAGTGCTACACAAACTACCCTTTCCTGCATTTCACAAATTCTTCTTTTCAAGGGACACAAGCAACATCTCTGTTTTCCCTCTAAGCACTTGGGAAAGAATCCCCCAAGCACACTAGTCTTAATTTTGACAAAATAGTTGGGTGGGAAGGAGCACTTTGTAATCTTACCCTGTATGTTTAACATTAAAAGAATTCACTGACACCTGCTATTTCTACTTATGAAACTGTATATGCATCACAATTTAGGGCTATTGTAACATTTGAATTGCAGTGTTTAATGTTTTGATTTACATTATTAATTTCTAAACTTCTGGAAATATATTTTCTTATAAATGATACTACTACAGAAAAAAATGAAAACTAGAGTCCCTGTCAAAACTATTCTACCACTTAATGTAATTATATGATGCAGCATCATAAGAAAACTCTGGACATCAGAGTTTTAAATTTGCCAATGTCTAAGGGGCTGTGTAAAGCCAGAACCATCTTCCCCATGATTCAGAAATCACATCATGTTGCTCAGTTCCAATTTGAGGACTGCGATCCCCTTGACTCGCCCTTGTAAATGCATTTTTAAGGCCAGTGGACTGAGGTCTCACTCAAGCAGGTGAACACCTTTGTACACCACCTAACTCTGCTCACCGGTGACAAAAGGAGTCAGATAGCTGAAGTGCTAAAGATGAGCAGTCTAGAATACCGTTAGAAGATCTAAACCACTTCACCCTCCCACTAGCACAGAGAGAGGATTTCTGTGCGCAGACAAGTCAGTGACATTTCTCCACCCCAAATGCTTCTCATACCAATTGCTATAGAAGTACTACATGAATGATCTGGACCTTGTCATGAACAATTTCACCTTTCCAATCTCACCACATTACCCAGTACCAGGATTATTTGACTTTCAGTGAGACTTAGGTTCCTACAAGCCAGTTTTCTGAAATTAGTACTTAATGTTACAATTAATTTACTAAATTGCTTAGGAACTTTTGAAAATGCCAAATGGCTCCTACTTACTTTCTTTTTTTTTTCCCCTGATATGAATTCCTTTGGGGGGGGGGGGGGGGGAAGCCCTGGGTATTTTTTCAATTACCCAGGATTTCTACCCTGATTTGAATGTTACTAAGTATGCTTTTCTTTCATCTTTAAGCAGGCAAATCCAGGAAGGTGCACTCAAAGCATATTCCCCATCTCACTTTGATACCCTCTGTATGACTTAACTTGTGCAAACCCAAGCCTGATCAACATTAAAGCTGAATAAAACTGCAAGAAATGCACAAACAATTCAAATTCATAAAAATGTCTTCCAGAAAAGGATTAGCTGGAACAATCATTTGATCCAGCACAGGAAACATAGTTCCCTATTTTCTTTGATGCACATGGAAGGACTTCTGAACTAGGACTTCTGATTTTGCTGAATAACCAGAGCCCATGATGGAAGCTAAAATTCAAGCCTGTGGAGGACCAACACAGTATCTTTTGACTCCTTACTTTCAGTTCCTCTGATTATCTGATAGTGCTGTGTTCGCTAAATGTTTGTTTAACTTAGAATGTTTGCTTATTTAAAAGCAATCTTTGCAATGAAAATGTACTGCCTGGTGTCTGCGTATTTTATTGTGAATTGAGAAGAGGGGACACAAGGAAGCCAAGCTAGGCTATTACAGAAATACTCGACACCGAGCAAACGAAAAGATAGAGTTTTCTTTTTCTGTTCAATCATTTTAAATGAATGCAAACTTTTTTCCTTGTCATTTAATTTTAAATTAGTCTAATCAGACATCTGCTAGGATCTGTCTGAATTAACAAAACTGAACACAAATCTTGTGTGAGCACTCAAGTACTGCTTTCCTCAAATCGCATTAACTTACATGGACACTGTGGAACTGATTGAACATCCCTAGCACAATATTCTAGACTGTCTGATTTAACTTTATTATAGTCAGAAGAAATAACAGTATAGAAGGAAACACGTTGCTAAGGACTCAGCAGCATACAGTTCTGAAGTGGTTCAATAAAAGCAGGCTGCTTATCCTACTTCATTATCTTTATTATTGTTACTTTAAGATGGAAAGAGAATTTCCTCACAGTCAGAAAAGCAGAGTTTTTCTCAAAGGTCTTTGTTTTCTTTTGAATAGCAAGGTATAGTTTACTTCTCAGAATTCCATGGGAATTTGTTCTTGCCAGTACAGGGAATTTTGATGTTGTGGCGATCTCCTCTTCCTGTGACACATTATGGTTGCATTTTTCAGCATTTAGTAAAAGTTTGAAATTGCTCTGCAACGTTGAGGAGTATTCTGCTGACTCTGGACATATTCTGAACTAAAGACCTGTTGCAAAACTCCTGAAATTATACAGGAGCTGCATTCAGTAACACAGGTGGCCTTTTCAGGTCCATGTTCCTGTCCCATCCAGTAGATAGGACTTTCAAATACAGATTAATGAAATTGAGGGATTTTTTGTTTGTGTGTGTTTGTGGGGTTGATAGTTGCACCAACATAATGACCATCTGAAAATCCCACTAATTTCAGCAGTCAGACTGCCAGTGTAAATCTACGTGAAGTGATACTTTAGTATCGGTTAAAAAAAGTTCTAAATAAAAAGACAAGTTTCCTTACTTATTTTTAACAAAAAGGGTTTTTTTACCAAGACTTTTAAGGGTATCTGAGATTTCAACTTGTAAATTCTACAGGTAGAATAACCTCAAAATTCTGTGGTATATGGTAAAAGCAGCACTTAGGTAAGAGGTTTAAGCTCTTGCCTTCTTTATCTACCACTGGGTGTTCATGGGCTTTAGAGGATGAGCTAACAGAGAAGCTTTCATTCTTGGGGCATTCCTATTCCTCAAGGTTCCTGTCAAAGCTGTATAAGGAACAAATGTGAAGTTTTCATGAATTTTTCAAGTACCCATACCTCCATCATCTCTTTAAAAAAAAAAAAAATTAAAAAATCAAGCCCAAATATCCCTTTTTTTATGAGTAATGGGAAATGAGGAAGAATCAATCATTGGCAAAGTAAAAGATGTTTAATATTGATTGTTATTCTGAAGGATGAGGAAGCTTGTCTAATGGTCTTTGGGGGATGTGGGGAGGGGATAGCTTATAGATTTGTTTTCCTTTCTGTATTCCCAAAGGAGTAAGGAAAAGATGAGGCTATGATAGATTGTAATTCTGTAAGAAATGACTAATGAGTAACTGAACTACCTTTGTAGCAGCAGTGAAGGAAGTAATAACCAGAGTATTTGGGTTTATTGGGTTTCTGCTTAGCACACATCCAGTCCTCTCTTAAACATCCTGTCCCTTCAAATCACTTTTATGCTCTATGTCTTTCCTTTTATTTTTATTATGCCTGACTTGAGTTATTTCATGAAATTTGACCTTGTGTTCTTAATCTCATCTACTTGTTCTGAATAGTTCATCTTCTTTATTTTCCTTCAATAACTGTTCTGTCAAACAGTCCACGTAACCATAACATCTTAGTCTGTAATGCCAGCCCCTGTCTGACTCAGAGAGCAGATATACATTGATATAGCCCCAACAGCGCAATTTCTTCTTCTCAGAGAAACCAGCTAGAGAAATAATACTCTAGAATAAATTTTGTAGAAGTACATGACCCTGTTGCACAAATCACAATGGTAACTCTGTGTTAAAATTAATTACAACTTCCATTTTCAGCTAGGTGGGTTTTTTTAAACAGATAGGAAACAGCAAGACTTATATGCAAGTTTGAAAAAATAGTTATTGTTTGCTATGATGTTTTTTTCTAAAAGGCTTTTACACTCCTGCTGTGAAAATATCTCTCTGCAGAAAAGTATTCTTGCAGGGAAAAAGAAATCCCACATTTCATATTTCCTGTCACTGACATTCCACTTCCAATTCCCCAAGAGCAAACTAGACATTTCATTCAAGCCTAATGACACAGTAGCTGGTTGTTCCCTAAAGCTGGGTGGTTTGCATAGTGAATTTATTCCTCTTGCAATATTATGTCATGCTGTTTCAACAGGATCTCCCTTTGGGGAAGTGTTTTCAGACCCCACTCATGCTCCCAGCATATTTGGTACATGTATTCACAGATTTCCCAGTGGTCGCTCATTTCACAGTCACTGCAAAGGCATGTCTCATGGTTTCTTATTTCCACTACATGTGCTCTAGTCCCAGTTGGCATCATTTCCTCTTGAGAGAAAACTGATCACCCAGAAGATGTTTGGTCTAACTATTATTGTGTCGCCACTAACAATAGTTTCAATGCCTTGTACATCAGATAGATTCTTTTAGGGAACAGTTGTAGAGCTGGTCTGTATCTTCTACCTGTATAAACGGGAAACTGAGTTGCTTACCTCCTTTCTGAAAGGCTGTGAGTTCAACTGATGAAAAATATTGCTAGAAGAGCTAAGCACCCTTTTGATACTCCATTTGCATCATGGGTTTATTTTCCCACATGTTTGAACAAAGGAAAATAAATTATTTGAAATCCACCCAAGGCCTGACAATTGCCACTTGACCTTCTAGTTACAAACTACGCAATGCCACTTAAATAAGGCAACCTGCAATTCAGTGAAGGAAGAGAAACATGCACAGAGAATTTCAGAATGTTTGTAGGGGTCACATTTGCTCTTCACCATTTAAAGTGCGGTCTCTTGGTATGAGCTCAGTTTCCATGCAACAAGATCTACAAGGCAAAGTGTCCTACAGTTTCTGTGTAATAGTTATGGAAATCCTATTTGAAAAGTTAGGCACCTTCTCCAGTTCAACTACAAAGCATGTTGTTTCCAGTCAGGCATAGGAATACACATTTAAGCTTTCTACATTAAGGCATTTGAGATAGTTCATCCTCACTGAAACTATGTAACACACATATCACTGAGTCAGTCAACTATGGCAATTCAGAGTTAAATTTTGAGGACTGGCATTGCTCTGGCTGTGCCTGCAACTGTGATGACAATTGTACTATGACCCTATGCCAGGTCTGATATATACCTCTGACAATTAGGCTATGTATAGTTTCCTGCAAATTAAGAATAATAATGAACAGATAATACAGTAAAAACTTCCAACATATAGGCATTATCAGGAGGCTTAATTCATTCCAGAACACCACTTTGAAGTCAGTAAGTGCAAGGCAGGGCTCTGAACACAGGCTGATGAAGCCCTGCTTCCCCGGGCTGTCCCAGAGAGGTCTCATTAGCAACAATTTCCCCATTACAGAATCTTCAGATTGGACATGGATTAACACCAGTTCTGTAGGTTTTCAAACATTTTGTATGCAATCTCAACAATTACGTGCACATCATTAGAAATAGAGCAGGAAAAAGTATTTCTAACGGAGAAAAATTATCTACAATAAAAGAGATTAATCAAGCCTCATATAATATAAAGATTATTCAAGTTTTTATACTTCCTAGATTCACTGTAGCTAACCAATGAGTATAGTCTTATAGTGGCCTTCCTCCTTTGTCCATTAACTCTTGAACTAAATCCCCTTTACTTTGTGCACTAGCATCCTCCAGCTTTGTTAATAGAAAGATCTTGGCATTTTTCAAATCCAAAGAATCTGGCTGCAGCAGAAATCATACGTACAAAAGTGGGTGCCTTCAATTACAGAGAATAACCAGCGAAGGTAGGAAAAGGGACTGATGATAGTAAGTATAATAGTAACTGTATTAGGCCAACAGGGTCAACAGCTAATCTTGCTGCAGTCTGAAAAAAGTTATTTTAATTCCAGTAATTGGCCCCAGCCACCAGCAACTGATGTTCTGCCACTTTTATCTGCTTGCTGCTTGCCATGTTCATATGCAGCTGCACTGCAGGATGAACACAAATTACCTGCTCAAGTCAATGAAAGTGATTGCTTCTGCTCACATTGTTGATCAGTTGCATTGCTTATACAAAGCTTCAGTCATTGTACCATCTCTAGCTTATTGACGATGAGTTGTAAGTAGGTACCACAGTATTCAAAAAGCCAGGGAACAGGCTAATTGTTATTATATCAGTGATCATTATGATGATTATTTTTCTTAATGACTAACATTTATACGATGCTGATCATGCAGTTACCCTATGGCGGTTTGTAAGCTTCACAAAAGGTTTTACAAACTATATTTCTGAACCTGAAAGCATTATTATAACTCAGTGACTACTTGTAATGTGGCCTAGGACCAAAAGAAAGATCAGGATTATCCTCAAGAAGTGTTGTACAGCTTCTTTTTGATCACAGACAAAACATGTCTACCTAAATACACAGACCATCCAACAGGACCTACAGCCATACTGGATATGTGGGCAGTCACAGTCGGTGAGGGACATGCCATAGGTTTCCAGTTTACCAGCACCGTAACTGAAAAATCAAGAAAGTCACCAAGAAGGGCTGCCACAGTTCACAGGCGTTCACGTGTGTGGGTCACAGCCACCCAAAGAACAACATGGTCACCATCTCAGGAGGCTTCTTTTCACTTCCAACTTCTCAGGGAGTACAAAGCTCCTAACACAGGCATTCAGTAACTTTATTAAATGGAGTGGATGTAACACAGAATTATGGTTTTGTGTGAATACTTGAGTTCCATGTCAGAAACATTGTTGTCATTAATATTTTATATTGGATTCCAATTCCTCAGCAGAAAAGAGTGGACAGAGAACCATGTACACCCTGTTCCTTTTGGTGCCCAGGCAAGCTCTGCCTGAACTAACTCGGTGCCTTTACAGACCCATCCCTGCCATCACAGACATGTTCTTAGGCACCTGCATCTTCCACTGTGATCTAGATTTTACCTTCTCTTCCAGGGAGCACATTGTCTGTTACTTAACTTTCCTACTGGAAAAAAAAAAAGCCCACACGTGTTTAAGTGCTTTAAAATTTGAGGCATTACCTTATGAAACACTGGGTAATAAATAACCATATTTAGATCTATTATATTTAGATAAAATTTCCAGACCTATAATACCTCAAGGAGAAAACCATGATGTATAATAGTATGTCATAACAGAACAAGAGCCTGAAACGAGGATGTCTTGAAATTTGGGAAGCTTCACTAGACAGGGGTTTGGCTGCCTTAATAGAAGGAGTTTCCAGTTCAGAGTCATGTGCTGTTATGTCCTGTCATTTAATAATTCGAATATTTGAGTGTTTGACTACTCTTTCTCCCACAAATAGGAGCACAGGGAGTTAGCAGCAGCCTGTTTGAGAATCCTGCCTTTTTCACAAAATCAGGACACCTCTAAATGTCTTTTTTTTCCCGGTGCTTTGACTTCACATTTGTCTGCTAAGGTGGAAGCAATTAATTACAGAAGTTTCAGTGGAGCTGAGAGCTCTTCACTGGAAAGCACCTTAATATTGTGTGTAAATAAAACAATCCAAGAACTTTGGACCCACTCCAGGAGTAAGGCTTGTCTCCTTCCTTTATGGATACTCAGAGAGCACTGCCCCCACTCCCCCCAAAATATCTGAGGAAATTATTTTTTCCACCTGATTATTTGGCCAATTCTCCGTAGCAGAGATAAGAACCACAGCATATGCATTTTGCAGATTACTGATCTCTGTTATCCTTGTACTTGTAGAAAGGGACTCACTTTCTACAGGAGTATTTCAGCCTAAACAGCTGGAGTACTTCTTTAACCACGCAAAAGATAAATTAAATTAGAAAGATCTGTTCAGCAAGGAGAAACTTAGCTGTCTATCTTCAAGCCATGCATAAGATGACAAAACTTTTTAATTTTACTTGTTAAACTCCTTCTCACTGGCTTAACAGAAAAAAACAAACAAACAGACAAACAAAAAACCAAACCGAAAACTATAACACGTGGTGGGTTTGGTTTTTTCCGTTTTGATGTGTTGGGTTTTTTTGTTGTTTTTGTTTTGTTTTTTTTTTTAACAAAGTAGCAGCTGGCTTGGAACTCTACCATGAACCCCTGCAATTTTATGGGCTTTGGAAGTAAGATATAATGCCGGTGAGTGAAAAAGTTATGTTTGTGTTGCTTCTATGCCAATTTCTAAGCTGGTTTTTTTGAAATGTTGGGGTAAGAGGTGAGATTTTCACCAAACTTAAGGTCTTGATTTCTATGTTTAGAAGATGGGTCTAATCTGGGAGAAAACCTGACTAATTCCTCCACTGATTCTGAGTAAGACCCATGACCTGGTAACTACTCCCACCTTTCAAAAAGAACAGAAGTTATTTCCAGGGTTTGCTAGTTATCCAGTCCCGGGTATTTCAGGGATTGGTGTTCAATTATTAATTTTGAAGCTGGTACCATACTGGATCTGTTGCCCGCCAAAAAAAAAAAAAAATCATGTTTACATTACTCTGCAGCTAGCAGAAACAGTGCAAAGAGCAAAGCTGGGATGTATTGTACTGAAATCCTGCAGCAAAGACGTCAACAAGCAGCTACTGTTGGGATAACATGATTGATTCTGCCCTAAACTTTTTGAGCCTGCGTTACTTTAACTTCTGTGCTGCTCCCTGCCAAGTGCAGCTGATTTTGCCTGGTTTTGGCATTCCCAATGGGGAGGTGGGGGGTGTCCCTGGGTGCAAAGGGGGCCCACAGCAGCCACCTACCTCCCCAGTGCAGCAACTGCACGTGGACGGGCACGCTGTCTGCCTCCTCCTGCACATCCTGACAGCATTTGCTAGCATTTTTTATTAATTCAGAGAAAATGGATTTACAGCAGCTATGCATTTCTTCAACTTTACAATGACTTTCAGAATGATTTGGGTAAATCTGGAACAAACAAGTACAGAAAGGCATGTCTTTTTAGGAATTAATATCTACAGAAAGAAAAGAAAAAAAAACATGTTTACTAAAGCTCCTCTCAGATTTCCTTCTGACTACAGTTATCAAGGCAAAATCCCAAACTCCTACATGTTCTGCAGGGTATATGAGAGAGTAGAAATGGAAAGATAGCTTAATTTATCACCTTTCTTTCATGTTTAACTGTGGGGTTTTATGTTGTTTTCTGCCTAATTGAATGCAGATTAAATAAGCAAAATATGTTAGAAGCATTCACACCAATCAGTTGGGTAAATAAAGGTAACAAAATTGTATGTATTTTTGCTAATTACTACCATAACAACATGGGGGGTTGTCATCAATTCTGTTCTTTATGCAGATAAAGGGGAGCACGTTTCAAAAGGTGATGGCTAGTCTATGTTTCAGTCACACAAAATATGAACATGGTATGTTTTTTAGATCAAAAGCTTAGTTCATAAATAAAATTAAATGGTTTATATGTTAGAAGGTGTGTTCAGTCTTGCAGTTCTTTGTAAATGAACTGGGAATATAGTGGCTATTACAGGTTTTATATATAAATGTTCAAGGCATGTTTTTGGAGCTCCAAAAGAAGGTGGGGGGGAAAGTGCAACTCTGGGGAAAAAAAAAATATATATATTAAATAGCAAAGCACTATTCAGAAAACCTGAACATGTAACAGCCTAATGCATTTTTATGTCCTTTTCCAGAGGATTTTTTCCTGAAAGATGGAAGAAGGGAAGATAGATGCCCAGAGCCTGGAGAAGGATCATAGGTCAGGAGAGCACCTGAAGAGCCGCCCAAAGGAATTCCAGCCACTCCAGCCAGTAAATCAGCTTCATCGGGGCCCAACTAAAATGCCTCTACGCAAACACACATAGCGTGGGGAATACACAAGAGAAGTTGAGATGTGCGCACGCCTGCAGGGCCGTGATCTTACTGGCATCACGGAGACATGGTGGGATGGCTCCTGTGACGGGAGGGTTGGAATGGAAGGATACAGGCTCTTCAGGAAGGACAGGCAGGGGAGACGAGGAGGGGGTGTTACCTTCTATGTCAGTGACCAGCTGGAGTGCACGGAGCTCTGCTTGGGGATGGATGAGGAGGTGACCTCAAGCAGGGATGGGTCAGGATTGAAGACAGGTGACATTATAGTGGAGGTCTGCTACAGACCACCCGACCGGGAAGACTGAGCAGAGGAGACCCTCTATAGACAGATAGGAGCAGCCTCACGTTCACAAGCCCTGGTCCTCATGGGGGACTTTGACTGCCCCGATATCTGTTGGAGGGACAAGGCAGTGGGGCGTAAGCAATCCCGGAGGTTCCTGGAATGCATTGATGACAGCTTCCTTCTCCAAGTGATGGGTGACCCAACAAGGAGAGGTGCTATGCTGGACCTTGTTCTCGCCTCCAGGAAGGGGCTGGTGGGGAATGTGAAGCTCAAGGGCAGCCTTGGCTGCAGTGGCCATGAAATGGTGGAGTTTGAGATCCTTAGGGCAGCAAGGAGGGCGCACAGCAAGCTCGCTACCCTGGACTTCAGGAGAGCAGACAGCGGCCTCTTCAGGGATCTGCTTGGTAGAGTACCATGGGACAAAGCCCTGGAGGGAATAGGGGCCCATGAGAGCTGGTTAATATTCAAGGATCACCTCCTCCAAGCTCAGGAGCAATGCATCCCAACAGAGGAAATCACACAAAAACACCAGGAGGCCTGCATGGATGAACAAGGAGCTTGTGATAGGACAAGGGGTAATGGCTTTAAACTGAAAGAGGGTCGATTTAGGTTAGATGTAAGGCAGAAGTTCTTCACTGTGAGGGTGGTGAGGCACTGGAACGGGTTGCCCAGAGAAGCTGTGGCTGCCCCATCCCTGGAAGTGTTCAAGGCCAGGTTGGATGGGGCTTTGAGCAACCTGGTCCAGTGGAAGGTGTCCATGCTCATGGCAGGGGGGTTGGAGCTCGATGATCTTTAAGGTCCCTTCCAACCCCAAACATTCTATGATTCTATAATTCCCTTCAATTTGCCAATTTTCACTCTATGTACCACATCCTCAGCTTGCATAAACTGGAATAGCTCTGATTTTGCAAGCTGAACTATATTAATTTTTGCTACCTGGAGCTTTGGCAGATTGGTGTGTTCTGGAGAGCAATGCCAAACTCCTCATTGCTGTCCATGCATTTTTATAACAATGCATTTGCTTTTGTTTAATTCTTTCCAGTGGGAGCCCTCTCTACCAGCAGACAGCCTGCATCAGCATAGGTGGTGACATTAAAGCTGGGCCAAGGCTTTGCTCAAGGGGTAGATCACTGCATCAATGTCTGCTATTCCAAGTGGTATACCCTTCCCAGTGCTAGGCATTAAGTGTGGGAAGGACACAATAAGGACAGACTTCTATATCAGTACCAGCAAGCGATTGACAGCTGGCAAAATATGAAAGAGTTGTTCTAAGGACCAGATTTGTTGCGGATTTTGCCCCAAGTCTTTTTATGGAATTGGAGTCTTATGAAAAAAACAGACATAAAACCATCTTTGTCATTCAAAAGGGTAAGTTGTCTGATAGATCATGAACATGATGGACAGTTATTTCCTTGGAAAAATCTGATGCCTGACAAAATGATGGACATTGTGATTAATGACACAAAGAGATTACAGCAGGTTAATGAAGTAAGCCTATCGCACTACATGAGCAAAATATCATTATGACTTTTTAGGCAGATGAGTCTCAATTCTCCTCACATGCTACAATTACAGTTTTTATTTTTGCAAGTGAAAACACCCTTTAAAACAACTACAAGTTTTATCTGGCTACCTAAATATACTTACAAATCATCCACAAGCTTTATTCTTGATTTGTAATTGAATTTGTAAAGCCAAATACAGTTTCCACTTTTGATAATGCAACCATCACCTATAAGTCTCTGTCCTCAAAATGATCCCCCAAGACCGATGAATGCTTTATCTATGTCCATCTCACTGACAGTACACAAAAGCATGCACTTGAGCAGAGATTTAACAAGCTGTGCAAACACAGGCAATTCGCCCCGCTCAGTGCCCAGTACCACCTACCTAGTCCCAGCTGCTCCATACCACACAGGACCCACTAACTGCTGCTTTTCTATGGCAAACCACAACAGAAGGGATAACTTCCATCAAATAGGCAGGGGAAGAACGCCAAAGAGATGGTAGAGACTACAGACAAACCTTTGGTTAGGAAAGCTTGGGATGTAGCGTTATGGCCCATTTCTGTTTACACTAGCATGTATAAAGTCACATTTACAGTCAAGGTTAACTTCATTGAAAATAATCAACAAACTACATATCTGCTTCTACTGTTCAGGCTGCTCAGTTTAACATTAGCTAAAAACTTTTAAATTAGGCATAAAATGTGTACGTTTTTCTTCAGAAATAACATCAAGATAATACAACTTGTGTGCGTGCTTAAAAGCGATATAAACTAGTTTTGTGCTGTTCTGAGGCTCAGTTCAGGTTGTATTGTGATAAATAACTAAGTAGAACAGAGCTCCCAGAATTTATTAAGCAACATTAGGATGAAGCATATTATGACACTTCAAAACAACAATCTCAGAAAGCACTCACAATAAAATGAGGTAGTTATTAGTAATATAAAACAGTCAGTGATTAAAGATTTAACATGTTGTCTTGGACTCACAATACAGCTATCTGAAAAACAGTAACATGCTTGTAGGATTTATAATTCCTTCTGGAAAGCATTATAATTCACTTTGAAGAAATTAAGGCCATTTGGTCTTGATATCATTTCAAAGAATGTATTGAAGCTTATTAAGAGCAGAAGATAGAATTTTTTTTTTTTTCCATGAAATCAGTGGTAAATCTTATGAGAAATAATGAATAGTATTTTTTTGCGAAAGCATAAAATCTAACAAGAACAACTATGAATTTAACTGGAATTTAATAAACTATCTTTAGAATATGCTTTATCGATCAATGTGTTTCTAAAGCAACCATGTTCATAAGAGATAAACAATAAATAACCCCTTAATCCACAGTCTAGAAAATTTTCTGTTAAAATTAATATGCCTTCCCATTTACCATTCGGTATATCTATTATTTTCATCTGAAACCATTTAGAACTCTGGAAAAAAAAAAATCTGAACCATAATTTTAACATAAAGCACATCAAGCATTCAGATGCACATTTGCATATAAGTTGAAGTTAAATTCTTCCACATATTACAACAAGCTTGATTCTGTCACCTTTATTCAAAGTAAGTAATCATCTAAGCCTAATCTTCCAAGATATCATGGCACTAAAAATGCAGAAAGGTACTCGACAGGACTTTCGAAAGCAGCTCCCTGATTAACTCATTTTAGCATCAGTACTTCTATTTGAGTAATAAAAACTAAATAATTAAAGATACACAGGCAACCACATATACAAATAAACATGTCATTACAGTGCTCTAGACAGGTGTTATGCACCTAAGCTCCTTTGAAAATTCCACTTGACAGATCTTTATATTTAGGTGTATGACCATTTTGAAAATTTAGCTCTTAGGCTTCTGTGTTTTCATGGACCTACCTGCAAAATAAAGATAATCCCTGACTATTATAAAGATCAATATATTAAAAGACTATTCTGTGCTCAGACACCAGAGTAAAAGGTGTATTAGCACCCGAAAAGATCAGAAACAAGACACTGCAAATGAAAACATAACTGTATTGTGTTTTACTGTATTTTTAGGAAATTAAGAATTTATGTACCACAGAGTTCAGAAAATTGGAAAAAACTGGAAGTTAGCATGGGAAGAGAATAGTTCTGTTTTTCCAAAGCTGGCATATTCCAAGGTAAAATATTTAAATCTAAAAAAAGAAAAACAAACAAAAAACACCCAGCCCCCCCAAAAACAAAACCCAAAACTCCCCCCCCCCCCCCCCCCCCCCCAATAAAATGAAATTCAGTCAGGCCTTTTCTTCTCCAAATATAAGTAAAATAATTGTTATTTTCACCAGTTGTGTCCTTCCTCCACTACTTTGGTGATACAGCTATGGCTGATGATACCCCCTGTGTATTTTCAAAGTGAGCCAGTAAACACTTTCTCTCAGATGTCCTGTTAGCCCCAAGAGCAGAAACTAGAGATGTCAAGGTCTTTGGAAAAAAGGACAAGCCAGTGCATTACCTTGAATCCCCACAGATCTGCCATAAGCCTTGCTTTGAGAGAGAGAGTGAGAGATTAGGGATAACAGAAATGATGGTTATGAAGGAATAATCCCTCTGGACGTTTGCCTTCCTGGAGCTTAAATCCCCCTCTGCCTCCCCCTCCAGCCTCAAATCACCAAGGACTGGTTCAGCATCAGTTTCTGTAAATAAATGTTAAAGGGTGGAAGGAGCAAATCCTTCATTACCTTTTATGAGTAACTCATTTGGTGACCTTGAAGCAGTTACACAACCTTGTTTCACAATCGCACTGAGCCAGAAACAGGGGTGAAATAAGGACCACGCTCAAAGCCAGCTGCTACAATTCATCTTGTCTTTCTCTGGTAGACTGATTGCAATACATGTTGCAAATAGATTAGTTTGAGAGCAATCTATTTTTGGTTACCACCTTGTAATCTGAAATTACAAAAATACTATTGTTTAAGGAAAATGTGAAATGACCAATGTAGGCCGTTGAAGTGTGATATTAATGTCACTTTGGTCCAAGTTGATATTATAAAATGAGATCTCTCTCAGGCTTTTGAGAAATGATCCACAGAAGTAGTGAAGGGCAAACTCAAGTGCTTTGGAAGCTGACTCTGTGTTTGCTATAGAGCAGGAGTGGTGGATATAAACTTCACCAGATCTCTCTAGAGCTTCTGCATTTGTCAAATTGGTCAAAAACTCAGGAGTACAGCCTCGCCTGGGATTACCCACCCTTCCTGCCAATGCGCGGCTGCCATTGCTTCCCAGGATGAGCTCAAAGTAGTCTGAAACTTAAGCATCTCATTGTAACCAGAGCACAACAATGTGTGGATGTGATCCTTGCTGAAATAAAACGTCTGAATGTTTAGAATAAAGGAGATTCAATCCAATCACATGAAATGTCTAGCACTTGAAATTTTGTTTACTCTGGCATTCTCAAGCACTAAGAATAGTCAAATCTGAACTATTATCTCAATTTTTTCTGCCATCTTAATTTGGGGTATTTTGTGCCGCAGTGAATACTTAGACATCACAATATTTTTAGACTCTGCAAAATAACCTAACTCTTAGGCAGTGGCATGAATATTTGCATACGGAAAAAAAGGACAGGTGCAGTTGAAGCATCAGCTGCAGGTAGAAAAACTTGCAGCATCAATACTTTGAGAAATACTTTAAGTATTTTGCTAGGCCTGCCGGGTTCTAACTTTTTCATATTGAGTAGTCTCATAGAAGTCCTTCAGGGTAATCATTTTCCAAAGTACCGTACTGAATCCAAACCTTACTGAAATAATCTTTTTGCATGAACTAAATTCACAAAATTTCCTATGAAGACTTTTGATAATTTTGCAAAAGTGTACTTAAATGCTTGTAATTCAGTGGTACCCTTGACTTGCCAACACTGGTTATTCCTTGATCACTCTGGATGTCTTAATTTAAGGTGAGTCATAAGGATGTAAAGAGCTACCATTCAAATCTCACTGTCACCGAGACAGCCAAGTTTCTCCACCACTATACTGGCATTACTTAAAAATCAAAAAGAACGAGACGACAAGCAGTTGCACCTTTTGTTTCTCTGGTTTGCTTGACCTTTTCATAGTTGGCTGAACATTAAGAGAAAACTCCACACTGTATCAGGCAAAAGGATACAACTGATGAAAGATACTGCCTGAAGCACTGGTACTCCTTTCCCCACTAGATGCATTTTTTGCTGTCATTATACCTTAC
Source organism: Harpia harpyja (assembly GCF_026419915.1). NCBI lineage: Eukaryota > Metazoa > Chordata > Aves > Accipitriformes > Accipitridae > Harpia > Harpia harpyja. The sequence continues at coordinate 21,691,469 of NC_068969.1, forward strand.
TCTACTTTTGTACATATTCATTATAACCACTTCCCTGAAATCGCCAAATTTTAAATACCATGTGTTTTCACTTCAAAACCCAGAATAAATCTCAGTTTATTCTTGAATATGGAGCTTTTAGTCTCCAATCTTTGTCCTAAGTGAATAAATCAATTTTTATTTTAGTAGTAGTATCTTTCTCTCACTGTTTGAAACTGCAAGAATAGTTACACTTATTCTACACAGAAGAAAATTCACCTCATTGGGTACTTTATAGACTTTGGTGCCAACTGGATCACAAATTTACTCTGTCAAATCAAATTAATCTTGTCTCACAATTCACTCTGTTATGTTCAATGGATCAGAGATGAACTGCAAGCAATTCAATGGAAGGCTATGTTCAGATTAAAGAGTGTATTACATAAAAACTGTTGAAGAAATTAATAGACTCGGTTTGGCTACAGGGACAGTTTTCCATTCAGAATTTATTTTCAGAGAAGGGCCTGGAGTTTTTCTGCTTTACTTCACGAATGTCCCATATTTACAAATCTTCAGTCATGCAGTTTATTTTTAATTATAAAATGGAACTGAGACATCATAATATATATGTCCAAAAGAAGACCTGTCTTAATTGTACAGAAATCAATATACTCTTTTGAAATTGCAAAATTAGCTAAGCCAAAGCTAAATCCTTTCTACAAATCCTCTTCTACAAACACTCAAATATGCCACTTTGGATGCAACACAGCTATTTCTATTCCAAACAGCTTACTGTTCTCAGATTGTTTTCTCTTTAGATCAGTAAAACGTAACAGAATAAACAGAGAAGGTAAAGGAGACCAGCTGAGATGGATGCTGAATCATCCGTCGCTGCAGACTAGGTCTTTGCATTATTTTTAACATGCTGTCCCTACCACCAAGCTTAATACTCTTAAAAATTCAGGCAAGAACTAAAGAGAGACACTGTTTTCTAAGTTCAGGGTTATCTAAACAAAAAGTTTACTTTTTCCTTTTTGAGGGATGAGAAATGAAACAAACACGTACAATTAAAACCTTATCTACCATGATAAGCCTCCACTAATATTATATAACAGAGCTTGCAAGGTACAGACAAACAGTAAAGCAATGTTGAGCAGAACAGTCCTCAAGTTCCTTTTTATTAGTAATATTTAATGGCCTTTACACTTTTGCAATGAATTAGATGCGCTCATGTCTGACACTTAAGAAATTAACAAGACACAAATCATCTGTAAAAGACTTTTACTACAGTGACAACTGATTTCAGCTGTCATCACTTGCAAGGAAGAAAATTAGTCTTTTGTGAGCAGCCCTGAAAGCACTGAGCAAGAACCATCCTTTTACAAGAGAGCTGGGAATTTAGCAGGAGCACTCAACCCTTCGCAGAATCAGACCTTTAATTTTTATTCTGCAAGAGGAACTTGGAAGAATTTGCTTTAGCAGAATTTATAGAGATGTACTTTATATGCACAGTCCATAATACAGATGAATAGCGCTAGATGTTTACGGTATATTTAAGTACACTCATGGGACCCATCCCAACTCAATTTTGTAATATCAATTTTGTTATATATTTGCTGTGGGGAAGATGTTAATAGGCTGTTAAAACAGTCACTAGAAAAAAAAAAATTGTATCAACTTCATAAATCCTAAAGCATCTGATATCAGTTTTATGTTTATTCCTTTCACTAAGATATCCAAAAGAAGAGTTAGATTCCCAGTAAACGTTTTATAGGTTACACTGTTTTATAGTCTTAAAATGATGGCACTTGGTAGTTACTTCTGCTTCACAAAAAAAAAAAAAAAAAAGCAACATTATACCTATATCACATCCTCAGCTTAACTGCACATGCTGTACCCATTGCTCTTTAAGGAATCATAACTTAAAGCCAGGATTTTCATTTGCCTCCCTATTCCGAGTTTCCTTGAGCAAAGCACTTCATCATTACGAATCACATTATTATACAAGGGAGATTAGACCACAGGGTGGATTACACTACTCAGGTCAACAGAATCATTGCCCTTTACCCATGCTAACAGGGACGAGAAAGACAGCCCCGATACAAGAAGAATACAGAAAACAAAAATACACAAAAACAAGGCAACAAGAACCTGTTCAATAGTTTCACATTTGAAGAACCTGCATGCACGTTTCTACCTATGCAAGGCAAATGCAACTTTAACCAGAAGCACGCAGACAGGGAAGCATAACCAGCAGGTTTGCCGGGACAAGGCTTGAGGCACGTGCTGAATCCAGGGATGATGGGAAGAAAGGCCTACCTAATTCACACTTTCAGTAGTCACCTCAGGAAAACTGAGTTTTGTTTCCTTGTCCATTTACACCAGTTGAGGACTTGGCTTTTAGCTTACATGTTTTGCTCAGGATGAATGAAACAGTGAGTGAAATACTATAAATGTACATTGCAGGCTGACATCATGCTCACAATACCTCATAAATTACACAGAAGGCTCTTGGCCATGCTGTTATGTTTGTTTTCAAAATTCTTTCAGGTCTTTTTTTGCAACAACACTTATAGATAACACAGCATGACTCTACATATGTTGCACATTGTAAGTCACAGGTTTAGTCAGTGTCATGGAAGATCCCTTGAGACGAGATCATCCCCTTCTTACTTGTGTAACACCCCCCCCCCAAATCTAATGTTTGGGGCGTTCTCCTCTCTCTCTGAAGACTCCTTTAGGATGTCTGATGAATTTAATTTCTTAGTTGTGAAGACTTAGAGCACATGAGGCAATGCAAACCCAGGTGAGCTTTGCAAAACCTTCAAAGTTGGAGATCACCAAGAGCCCTTGCGCCCCTTTGCTCCCTATGGGAGACATACATACTACAATAAAAGGAAGAAAACATAGCAATTCCACAGCCAAGTGTCAATAAAACTCACTGAATCAGAGCTCACTACATCTGGAAACAGTAATGAATAAGAGAGATAAGTGCTGCTAAAAGAGGAGGAAATTTGCAACAAGGCACGCTCCTTGTAGCCACATGGTCCAGTCTCTCCTGGGGTGTCAGCTCCCTGTTTGTGGAGAGGAACTGTCACTTCCCAGTGAAACATCTTCTAAACAAAAAGCTCTTCAACAACTTCCTTCCTTGTTCCAAAACCATCTCAAAACACATTCAGTGAGATTGTTTGCTTTCTGAGATAATTGAAGGAATTGGTCTGCAGGGAGGCAAGTCTAACTAAAGAAGGTAACTGTCTTGGCTTTATTTCCTTCCACTACAGAGCTCCGCAAAGCTGCATGTTCTCCATCTCCTCTGCACAGGCTCTTCCTTTTCTGCCTCATCACAAAGTAGCAGCTCCAGTTCTTTTGCCAAAAGGATGCTAAGGGCACTGCTGCACTACTACGTATTTTTAGTTCATTCCACTTTGCACTGAGCTATGGCCATAGCTGTCGGGGGATAACAAATTTAAGTTATGATTCAGGCTCTCTCACATTTTGAGACACAATTTGCTTGGGTTTTGTTTGGTTTGGGGTTTTTTTTTTTTCTTTTACTCCCTTTCAGTAGCCCTGTTTCCTTTCCCAGTCGCACAAAAATGTTGCACCACCTTCAGTGCCGCAGGTAATCCCCGTGCCTGGCTGCTGACTGTGTGCTCTGTGTGCATGGGCATGATTTCCCAGCCATAGGTGCTGGTTGGTCTGGCTTTGCTATCTCTGGCATATGTCTCTGTTCTGGAACAGCCACTTTGCTGGGACTACCTCCAAGTAAAGCACGAACAGGCCTCTGCCTGGGCATTTTTACCCCTTCTTCCCCATCAGACTGGGAAGGCTGCAGCTAAGCCATTGCTGCACGGACCTGCAGTGTTTGGGCATCCCTTCACACTTGTGTTTTGCAAGTTCTTTCTCCCTTGCGTGCCTAAACCAGGAAGAAATTATTGCTACTTTGGACTAGACTCTCCTGAATGTCAAAATGCTTGGCTACCACTCTAGAGAGAGATTTAAATGTTTTTCAACAAGTTTGGTCCTTGAACGCACATATTCTATTCCTACTTCTCTCAGTTTACAGCAGGGGTAATCCTGAGTTACTTCAATACAAACAATAGCCCCTCCAAATTCAGACTGTGCCCTGTCTGCCTGTCATAGGAGAACACCCAATATGGTTGAAATCAATGTTTATTTCTAAGGAAAGCAACAATAACTCCACAACCATCAAGGACTTCATGCAGTATTCATTATTAATAAGTATGCAGGTCAGCAGTGACAGAAGAACATGCAACCTTCTTTGAAGTTACGAACTTCAGTCCCCCAAGCCAATATAAAAATCTCATTTAGCAGTGTTTGGCTGTGTGACGAATTGGAGGAACTTGTCTAAATATGATTTATGGAACTCCATTGTGCTTTTATGAACTACCTGTACTCTTATATCTTGTGACTCTGTACTGTCTTATGACTATCTTTTATTGTATTGTGCCTTATGTTTCTTATGCTAAGGACACAAGAGAATAGTTTTGGTACATCTGCTCTTAAATAATTGATAGTTAAGGACTCCAAGTTGCTGAATAGACCTAATCTGGGGAGAACAAATGACTTATGGCACTCTAGATAAGCCAGTTTTCTCCAATTTCCTTGCAGAGACCTGGGATTTTAAAGGTTGTGCTTTGCCCAGAAGCAAAACAAACATATGAGATATTAGCGATACTTCTTAAAAAACACATAGTCTGAGTCACTCACTGCAGGGACTTGGAAAGCAAGTCCACTCACCAAAGAGCATGTCTCACTTCTAAGCAGTGGTCACTAACTTAGTGCAATACCGGGCTTCATAAACACACGGACTAGCTCCAGCTGAACTGTCCAGCACAGCCCCATTCCTGTTCCCGTGAGCACCCGTGGCTTCCCCAGGAGAACAGGTCTCCTAACATCGCTTGTTCTGTCACCTCGTCCCAGCCCCAGGACGGCCAAGGAGAGACCACCAGCCACAACTCAGCACCTCCCTCCGCAGTGTGCATTCCATCTGCTGGTCAGTTCTGAAGGTCACCCATCTGTTCCTCACTGCTGCTGTTCTTCATGGGGGCATCTCAGCCGCGGGCAGGGGAAGGAAGAATTCACTCCTACTGAAGTCATGGCCTTCGAGAACCCAGCTTAGTTTGCACACCCTGAGCCTAACATAAGGCATGCTTCAATAAAGTCCACTGTACACCAAAACCTTTTGGTTTATTGAAATAGTTTTTGCTACAGGATTCAGATCTGCAACTTAAATTTCCTTAGCAAAGGTGTGAATAGGTTTTTTTAGAACAAAGTCAGAGCAGAAAAAAACCCCACAATAATCAGAAACTAATTTTGAACATCTGCAATGAAGAACATATGTTTGCTTATCTTTCATTTCCTAACTTGTAAAAGATACAGTCAAAGAAAGGCAAGAAAGATCCAGCCATTACAACTGATAGAGGGCAATGGTCTTTAAAAATTGCTCAAGTGTGTTACTGCCAGACTAGTTATATTATAGGACTTTCATGGTTAAGTAAACAAATAATATTTTATTGCTGACAATTTATACAGGATTTTATGTTCCTAACAAGATCTTTGAGCCTGCTAGTCAGCTCATGAAAGAGGATGAGCTGACAGTACAAAGGAAGATCAGCAGCAGAAAAGAGAGCATAAATGATAAAACAGAGTTTGAAGCCAAACAGTGGTGGATGGCTTTGGCACAAGCTTCTCTTTTGTGAGGGAACGTTCCTCTTTGTAAACTTAGCCAGGAGCCTTTTAATTTCAGCAAAATGGAACCATCTCTAACATCTTTATTTCCTTCTCTGTAATATGATCATTTTGCCTCTCAAAAAAAGAAAGCTCTGCTTACAGTTTAACTAGCTTTTGAAAAAAATCATTTTATTTTGAAAACAGGTAGATTTCCTATCTTACAAAACAATAAGAAATCATGAGTTTTAAGAGACATCCACACCGGGTTTTTGCAGGCTACTTTGCAGACACAAGAGAGCTCCAAAGATGTGATCCAAAGACCAATATAGTCAGTGGAGGAACTCCCACTGACTTCAATCCCATACAGAGCAGATAGCGGGGTTTGTCAGACTACTGTGACCTAAAGTTTTGCCCTAATTTTTCTTGGTCAGAGAACAAAACAGTTGAGCTCTTGGAATGATGTGCCTGTCCACCAGGGGAAAGATGTTGCTGCTGTAGAGAAGATGGAGTTATCATTGCCATGTTGGAGAATGCTGTACCACAGGCTTTTTGGGGTGTCTCGTCTCCCCTCCCTCCCCCTCCATGGCATAAGACTCAGAAACTAACTTGAACTACATACAATGCAAAAAGCAAATATATACAAAGCCATTTTGCAGGCAGAAGCTTCAGTTCCTGCAGCTTCCATGTCATCATTTTATAACGTCAGAAGCACTTCAGACCTAGCTCAGTGAAGCACTGAAATTGTTAAAAAAGCTAAATGAATAAAATACAGACAGGCATAAATGAGTGACAAATAACATTAATTTCAGCAAGTTTTACTCCGGATAGGTTTATATTTTATATTGATTCATAAAAGTGCAAGCCTTTTTAATGCCATGAAACAAAAATAAAGGGGCTTTTTTTCAGCCAGTGGGAACAGTAACAACCATTAGAAAGCAGATCTTTTTACCAGGAAATTTGTCTGCCTTAGTAGAAGAAAGGAGTGAACAAATATTGTCCAGTAAACAAGGGATGAACATAGGCATTTTTAATGTTTTAAGTGTTGTAGTAGGAGTGCATTTCTTCCTTCTCCTACAAGGAAAACTTACTGATATTTTTATACAATTTCATAGACTTTCTACCCTGTTCTGCTTGAAAATAGCAAATATTCCAAGAAAAAGCTAGTAGAAGGTAAAGAAACAGGGCTGGGCTGTTATTAGCCCAGTTGATAACCTGAGCTAAATAAGAAATATTAAATACATAATTCTGGTAGGTTTTCTTAGATCTGCTGCAGCATTGCATTCCCATGGGAGGGCTATAGGCAAGATAGAATTATATTTATATTTATAATTGTGTTTTGTATAACAGGTAAACAAGAAAGGTTCCAAAAAAAAAAAACCTATTTGCTCATAACAGTATATTAACAACTAAACCAGTCAACAGCTCGAGGACTCTACCTTTCAGTAAGGAATCCAGCCAATAAGCACTTGGATACTTTACCATTGAAAGCCTCAAAGTTATTCAGACAACCCACTCCAAAGCTTCTACTTTTGAAATTAAACCCCCCAAAATTTTAAAAATAAACTCTCAAGATAAGAATCTAAAAAGATTACTGCAAACACCTTTTAGATAATTTTATAAGTTCCACACAAAGAATTAATTTGGGATGTTTATTTTTAACAGTTCCTTTGTGTAGCAAAATTCAGAAAATGAGGTGGTAGAAAACTGAATATGAATAGCAAATAACAAAGATTGGAAAAGGACATAAAGGCAGTTTTAATAGTCAGGGAACATTTAAAAATAGTAAGTTAAGACAGACATCTTCTGTACAAAAACCAACTCTATGCAGGGTGACATCAGCTCCCACTAGAAAGGGTGAGATATTCTGAAGCTATTTATAGTCTATAAAATGATTGCAATTTTGAGACAATTTTAGGAGAAAGATCTGACAATGTTATTTTACAATGACTTTGTTTTGGTTGTGTCAAATAATTACTGCAGATATAATAATGTCTGCTGTACGCTGGAACATTTCAGTTTCTGTGCTATTACTGAATACCTGACTTTTGATTTAGAGAGCAAATAAGATTTGTCAGAACTAAAAAACAGTTATTCCTAAGAGAAACTGGAATACATAAAAGCAAATTAATGAATGTACTTCTTAACAATTTGATAATTCAGTTTCAGTAAGTCTGTATCATTGAGATATGATTGACTAATGTTAGTTACATGGACATGTAATCATTATTCCTTCAGTATTCGTAACAGAGAACTCACATACTAGTTGGAGTTGTAGATGAATGTAGATCAACCACTAAGGGACAATTTTACTACTAAGTTCCAACACTATTTAGCCCAGAAGAACAAGTTTTTTCTTTTAACTAAGATTCCATGATAGAAATTAGTAAATAACCCATCCTTTCACAACAGAGCGTGAGCGGACACACCAAGGTCATTGGCAAAGATCTCTCCTTTTCTTCACAATTTGAGAAATTATTAAAGTAAGCATGGGAAGAAGTATTCTGGCCTCTGTAAAGTTAATGGATTTTTGATACTGACTTCATAGCACAATGGATAACTATGTCTCGAGCTCTAAGGTATGCTGAGCTTTTTGCCGCCCAGCACAAAGGGGAAGCAAACAGTGACTGTCTCTCACGGTGCTGCACTGCAAAAGAGTGGCAATCTAGCCACCCAGCTGAGCTTTTCTTTTGGTCTGAAAATTCAGACCATCCTTTAGACTATCCTAATGAAAGCAGGTACATCCATGCACAAAACATCTCCCATTTATCATGTCCCATCCAGGATCTTGCTGTGATTTTTGTGTCTGTTAACTCATGCTCAGCAATCTGGTTCCATTCCGAAACCACTGAGCTGGCAATCAATTTCCCACTGTTATTTGGGTTGAAAGCTGAATCTAAAAATGAAACTACTAATATATTACAAGTACGTACTAAATCTGTTAAGAAGGGGCTGACAGATCACATTAAAACACGTGCCCTTAAGCTCTAGGTGGCATGGCAAGTGACTTGTGATACATGATACCATTATTGACCTTTGAATTGTACAATTTATAAGAGAGCAAAAAACAAGGGGTTTTGCCTTGCATGTAAGCTAAACCAAAAGGGGAAAAGCTTCATGCTGACATTGTAAGAAAGGTTGTCTGTAAAGCCTGCTAAAAGTTTATATTGTGCGTGAATTCCCTGATACTAATTTAAAAACAAATTCTACCATTCTTTCATTGCTTTCATTTTTTATCTCTGTGGTTCCATACAGATGAGTCAATCTGCAGCTACTGTGATTCTGGTGCTATAACAGTTTTCACATATAAACACACTTCAGCTCTCTACTGAGACTCCAGGACCTGCAGGATACATGTCAATGCCTGAAAAACCTGCCACAGGATCTTTCTCATGGAATGGTCAATACTGGTTTGAAGATAATCATCCAAAAGAAAATATTATCTACAACATCTGAATTTCATTTACTACAATGATATTTACTGCTAAGTGAAAGAAAGAAGAGTCAAGAACGAACTCTTGGAAAGTGGTGATGCTGCAGATAAGTTCAAGTCCCTTACAGCTAGTTTTGGCATGGGGAAACTCGCACAGGAAAAGCACACACAGTATTTAACACAATAAGCAATTTTTATGGATCTTCTCATTCTTTCCATTTATAATGCACTAAGGACTGTGTTTTAATTCATGTTTCTCCACTAGTTGAGGCAAACCATCTGCTTTCAACAACAGATGAGCCATTCAGAGATTGTTCTTGGCACCATTAGGACAGTGATCTGTATGCCATGGTGGGGAACCCAGTGTCCTAACCACTTTCTCCATAGGCTCAATTGATCATCACCAGGCCTGCTTATTACTGGCTTCTTCCTGGAGAAGAACATCAAAGAGAGGAGCCAAGCCACAGAGGCTATGCAGATGGCAAATTCATTGTGGCCCAGATCCAGAAGTCAAATGCACAGTAGTACCAATAGCAGGGGATGCAACATGGAACACTTCCATAGACATTACATGTGGCATCAGTAGAACCAGCAGCATTAGCTAACAACTGTCTTTTGGATTAATCATTTTACAGAGTGTAATTGTGATCTTGTTATGACTCCAAGCAAATAGAGGGGCATTTACTGAGAAATGCACTATAACAAAGAGTTCAGTTTTGGCTTATTTTTAACCTCAGAACACCAAACAGTGGGCAATTATCTCTGACAGTATTTCAGACCTATGCCCAAAGACAGAATCCAAATGATTAGTGATGCTGGACTTTATTCTGTTTCAGTTCACATTGATGTAAACTAGGAACAGCACCGTTGACTTTCATCAGTGAAAGACTAATAAAAAGTGTTATCAGAATCAAGTGTATGATTTAGAGTGTATTTTGAAGGCTGTGCACACTTATCCTGCTGGGTCACATTTTCAGGAGCAGTAAACTGGTATATATTTACTGAAATCAGGGAAGCCACAATAATTTTGACCAGCTGAGCCGATGGCCTCTATTCTCAGAAAACACTGATTTGAGAACAGAATCTGAGAAGTTAATCACACTTCAGTCTAGGGGGAAGCTCTGTTTCTGTCAAATTCCCTGTCTGCAGTGTTTTTACAGAGCATTTTGAATCTTCTTGCTAGGTTTCCTGTTTTTTAAAATGTAGTTTGTGAGCCACTTGCAGATTTTTTCTGACTGTGAAGCCAGAAAAAGAAAAGGATTGTAGAGAGAATTCTCTCAGATTGGTCTTCACTGGATTTAAAAGCCTTTAGGAAACATTTGAGGTAATCCAGAAAGATTGAAGAGTACAGATGTACCTCCCAGGATGCGAGGACTAATGCATGTAATAACTGTATTTCTTTAAAATGACTTTCTCAGGCAGAGTTAAAGGCATAGATGTAACTAAGGGATTGGACTCGGGCCAAGTTGTAATGGCTCTGCTGTTTATCTTTTTTTTTTTTTTCCCCTCCAGCAGAAAGAGTAGAACAAGCATTTTACTAAGAGATTTAAGGTTTGCTTTCACTCCCTCTCTAACTTAGACCTCCTGCCCCAAACATTCTTGGATCACACAAATCAAAAACTAAATTGACTAAACCATAGCAAAAACAGAAAACTCACTGCTCAGGCTATTTTTACTTTCTTTGTCTGCTAGGAAGAAGGGGAAGACAGATAAGACAAAGCGTTCAATATTTTAGTATTAATATATCAAAGTAGGAAGAATAAAAAATTGTAGGTTATATACAACACAATTTAGCAGTGGCCACTCTGTCACAAGGTGACTGAGATTTGTCTTATATAGAGGTTATTTTCTTAACATTCTTATCAAGACACCATGGAGCAGATCCTGAAAAGAGTGTTTTTATTTTTTTTTCCTCACTGCTCTTCATATAAACACAGGTTTTCCTGCTTATACATGACTCTAACCTGAAGAGACCAAAAATTATACTGTACACTAGATCCATCCTCCTGCTTATTTACACTCACAACGAGGTGTTTAAAGGCTTAATCCATGCTGCCCTACAAGCTTTCTTCAATCACACCTACGTCCAGTTATTAAACACATAAGGAGCAACCTTTCTCCTTAGATGGCTCATATGAACAATTATGTAATACATAGAGCTTAGAAGAAAGTTTTGGGGCCCTGTTCTGGATGTTTTAAATTGTTCAAGCAGTAATAGCAACTGCTTCTGCCCCTCTCCCAGTAAATGCTGTCTGAAGACTACCCTTATGCAAAGCACATCGTACATCCTATACAAAGGTAAACATGCCTCAGCCAGCAAACAGGACACGGTAGAAAGGTGTGTGGCTTTCATGTCTCAGTATTTTCTACATTTCTAGTTGTTAGGCCTTTTGCAGCCAACAACCTGTTACACCAGCCTTTAGGACACGAATTTGCAGATGCATTTCTAAAAAGCCTCAAATGCCTAGCACAAAAGTGATTCTATGCTACTTTTGCTACTATTCTTACTCCAGTCTCTATCAAGACAGTACAGCAACAGGCCTTGAGCTTTGGCTAAGAGGACAGACCATTTTTTCTTCCTGCTCTTTTTAGCCATGCTATTCCAGCTTATTTTGCAGTGCCTCCCCCAGGCTATGTTCTGCCTTTTGAAAGCCATGCTGCAGAAAGCAAAATTTGGCCTTTTTCTATCATCTTACAAAGTAATTTTCAAGGTTAACTGCAAGAAAGGCAGATGAATTACATGGAAACAATCATCTGCAAAGACCTTTCTTTCAGGTGCTTTTCCCCATTCTGTCCATTTGCTGAGCATGCACTGTGGCAGTGGATGGACACAACACACTATTGACCAGAAAACTGGTCAAAGAATTTAGATTTATGCAGTGCAATAACAACTAGATTTACAACAAGGCTTACATGGAGAAAATAAAGAAGAAAACTCAACTACATTTCTGCCAAAATCTCTGGAAAACAAAAACAACCCTGTAATACAATCCTGTTTGTACAAATGCTTCAGGGTGCCTATGTTCCAGAGCTGGGAGCATAATAAATTAAGTAGTGGATGCCTAGGACAAAACCCTGCGGGATACCTGAGCCAACCCAACAGGTGGAGAAATTGAAAACAAATTGAGAGCCTTGGGACAGGAAATATTAGAACCAAGCAATTATAATGCCAGCTTGTCTAGCATGAAAGGCAGGGAAAGCCAACAATGATTTGCATTGATACAGCACCATGGGTAGTGCGTGTCAGGTGATGTCCCAGAGCCTTTCACAGCAATGGAACATCACAGCACAAAACAGCTGAAGTTAAAGAGGGAAAAAACAAAACAAAACAACCAAACCATAAAAATCCAGACCAAAACAACAAAAGCAGGAGTATTTTTTAAACCAAAAGAGAGTGGTTTCTGTCAAGTGGGAGGAAAGATGCAGGCAGCTAATTTGAATATATGCCTTCATGGTATCTATGCTCTGAGGAACTTGGGTAAAGTGAGCTTCGTTTCACATGGTTTCCACAGCACCCCTGGAAATCAAAACTTGCACAATGGTTTTGTTCTCCAACATGAACAGGTAAAGCAAAAGGAAGAGATCCCTTGTTACACATGCTGCTCTTTTTCCTTATTTTTATTATTTTACTTCTACTCTTCCAACCTGCATGCTATATAAATGCTGCTCTTTTGGCTCAGTGTGGCAAAAGGGGATGGTAGACCTTTCATTTTAATTTTTGTTCTATATTATCTGATGCAAACAGGCACTTGAGCCACTCTGCCTCTCCCCTGAAAGTTACATCTGAGCTATAGATTCTGCAGAATCAACTCTTGACAGCTTTAAATTGTGACCTTTGGCTGAACACACCTTTCCTAGAAGCTGCTACAAATCTATGATTAACTGCAGCTCCAACATCACTGCCAGCTCTGTGCTGTTCTCTCTCAATTGTTAGACTCTCTGCTTATATGTACATTATTAGCATTAAGGTTCAGAAAAATGCCACGCTCCATAACTGGCTGCTCCAGGCCCTATTATAGGAGACAAAAGTGAGCACATGACAAGTTTTCCACTTTGCCCTGTAGGCTAGAGCAAGCACAGGGCCTGTGCTTGAAATAGCATGGGTATCACCTTATCTCTGAGCTCCTGGTGCACAACCCATCCCTACCTTGAAGGGAACAGGTGGCCCTACAGTAGATATGCAAGAAAATGGGATTAGAATGCACCATTTCAAGACACGATACATGCTGTTCTCTCTCCTAAGGAGGCAGGAGCTTGGCATAGGAACAGTGCATCTAAAGTTTCCCCAGGAAAACCTTCCTCACAGATTTATTCGGAAGGCTTAATATTTTGAAAGCAGCTATCCAATAGAAAGTGCCAGAGAAGCACTCTCTATAATTACAATTTTACCACTTGAAAAGCTTGGCTATGTCATAGCAGTGGTTCAATTAAGTTGAAATGCAGGACTGCTCCTGATGGTGCAATGGTTGTGAATAATATCATAAAACATTTGCTAGTCTCCTGGAAACATGCTGATTATGGGCACAAAGTTCACTCTATTTTCTTTCAGAGCACTGAGGCTCAACACATTTACTTACTTTTGGAATCAGGACAGCTACTGTCTTTTTTAATACAACTTTATGTCATTTATGCTTCACATCAAAATAGTTCTGCTACAGGCAGCACAGGAGCGGATGCTTTTGGGAGCCCGTTTACTTCCCAGAACAAAGTCTCAGGTAAAACTGCCATAGCTCTCCCTGATTGCTGTAAAATTCAAGGCACTTGTCTTTGTGGGACAACAGAGAACGGAATCAAAGGGAGCCAGGAAGCTCTTTGAGTACTGCTGATTAGACTGCACTAATTAAAAAGGCCTGGGATTCAAATGATCCTACAAGAAGAAACTTGACTACAGACAAGATTTGATTTAACAGATTACTTCTGCAAGCCTTTCAAGACATTTTACTACGCAACTTCATGCAGGAGTGCATGCAAAGACCAGATAAGCATTTTTGGATAACAATCTAAATGCAAGAGCAATCACCTCATCTGCTGAGACAGGTGAATCAGGGCAAGGGAACAATTTAAAAATCATTCCCCATGACACACAGCTCCTTTACACAGGCTGTGGAGGAATTAGATTCACCCTTTCCTACCCCCAAAGCACAAGCCAAAGACAACAGAAAGAATGAAGTGTTCATGTAGTTGTTTGTCCATGTAAGTAGCAGATTACTCTCCTGTCTTCTGAGCAATAGACAAAACAGTGGCTAACTGTTTTTGTCAAACTTAGAACTTACTATTAGATTTTATTCTGGATTTTTAGTGGATCTTTTTTTCCAGGATAGTGTGGCTACATACCCATGAAGAAGTTACAGGCTTTGACTGGAGAACGTTTCCATCATAAATAAGGATTATTCCCTCATCATAAAGAGCATAAAAATAAGCAAATATTGTGGACTTTCAGAGTAGGCCTTTAAGAAAATGTTGACTCCTGTGATTTCTTTAAGTACGCTCATTTTAACTGCATTATTTGCCATGCTATGTAGCTGCGATGCTTAGCTATTACCTCAGTAGGGTTGTCTGTACTTATAGTCAAGAATATAGTAAAATTATACTTAGCACAAAATAAGGACAGTTACATGAACTGTACACTCAATGCCAATATTATTCTTCAGGTCAAATGCTCAGTAACTCTGAATCTGGGCTTCACACAAGGATACCTGAAGGTCATATGAACCATGTTAAACATTTCCTAACTCCAAATGAGAATAACGAGTGTGCTGTTCAGTAATCCCTCCAAGCCAAATATTTTGGACAGAGATATGCTTTGCTTTGTATCCAAGTGCTAACACAGTGTCACATAATCCTCTGCACAGCAAACCCACCAGTTATGACAGTTCAGGACTGTCTCTGAAAACAGAGTTTCTTGCAGGCAGGACCCTGCATGAGATCTGCTGTTACAGCTTAGTTTGGCATTGGCATTATCCTTGACAAGATATATCAGATAAAAATGTGCGAGTAGCCATTGGGTCTATAGTTTGCTCTAAGAGAGTCCTGAACACGTTCATTTTGGCCATTCAGCTGGACAAGGGACCCTGGGGGAGCCTAAGTACACATTAAGCTGTAGTAAGGAGACATAAATCTCCTTTGACTGGATAGCCACTAGCCATTAAGTGGCTACATAATAAATGTTAAACATTTTGGACCTGATTCAGGATTAAGAGAGTCAGACTTACTTTTGTGTTGTAAGTTGTGAAAGGCTGAGGATGCCCTGAAATTGATTGGTTCTGTGCAAGAGCCAAATGGATGCTGTACTTTGAAGTAGGACGCATGCAGCCCAGAGCAGCAGTTACACCACTATAGAAACGGAGTTTCAAACGATACCTAGATCTTTCCTAAAACACACTCCTCAGTTTCCCACATTTCTGCATCGTGGGTGATATTGTAGCTCCCTTTACAGATATATTTTTTAGCTAATTCAGCACTGTAAAGCTATCTTTAAGGCAAGTTATAAGCTTTTTCAGGGACAATAGTGTAGGAGAAAGGATGTGGTGGTGATTTGTAGTGGGGCAAGCTCTTCCTCCTTCCACCTCCCCATTCCCACTTTTCCAGCGTTGCCACGATACCAGTTCTTCTCTTCAAACATTAAATTCCATTCATATCGCTTCCTTTTTTTGCCATAATTATTCCAAATTTTTATGCAGCAGTAAGTGGCCGAGTACAAAAATTTCTCCTCCTGGGCCATTATGCTTATAAAAATATGCAATTAAGATGACATTTTCATTCACTTCATTATTCACCTTGCTTATAGAATATAATCTACCTACAGTTTGAATTATCTATCAGACCACTCTTTGGGTAGGACCTGCTTCATATTTCTACAGTGACAATCAGCTAAACTCGGTTAGTCCCTAAACACTACCTTTCCGCCTATGATCAGTAATTCTACTGTTCTTGGTAACTTAGTTTCTTCATTTCAATAATTTTAAAGCCTTTATGCACAGTCTACCCAAAAGGAAGTGTGATGTTAATGTGAACAATGTATTTATAACCACTTTGCTTTAGCTTGGAAGTGACAAATACTCCTTGTTGCTAACATTCCCTCAAGCCTTCTGTAGAGTGCAATTTCTTATTTTATATTTTAAAGCCTTAATGTCTGTTCTTTTACAGCTAACAATGAATATCTATATATTATACAGAGACATGCACACACATAAAAATTGCCAGTCCAAAGCTGGAGGCAAAAATTTTAAATTTTATTGATAAATGATGCTAACTAGATTAGACATTTGACCAAACTTGTAAAAACAATCAGAATATTTGATATCATTAAACCTAATAAAGATTAAATATCCAGTATTGCAAATTATACCATGCAGCCCAAGACTTATCTTCTGCATGATGATACTAAAACAGACTGCCTTTATAAGCTTTTAGCATGGTCTCAGAACATGGGCTTTTGTCTAGACTAACAGCTACTGCAAACACATTTAAGGGCTAAAAATTAATTCAAGGTGCATAAACACCAGTTTTATACTAATTATGGAATCTTGCAGCATTTAAAACAAATGTAGTGGTTGGAATAATTCAAGAAGCTGCAGTCTTATTTTTTTACTGAGATACTATGTCTCACAAAAAAACCCTGAAAGGAATCCATAAACAAACATATTTCTATTCTACAGGATCACATAGATAATGAAGAGGCCAAAGGACTTAACTAAACTAGGAATTTCCCACAAAAGGTAGCAGGAAAATTAAGTATTGTTGCATGCCAGAAAACGGATACTAGTTTAAAAAAAGAAAAAAAAAAAAAATCTAGGTGTACACTGCAATCAAAGCAGTGGAAGAGACCAGAGTCAAGAGACTGGTGCCTACAGGCGTGCAGTTGGGCAGATAGCTGTTTAGTTATACTGAGAGAGAAAAAAGAGTAGAAAAGAATAAAGATGAAAAATTACTTTAAAATGAGACTGTAAAAGACTTGAATAAAACACTAAACTTTACCACCTTCTTCTCTGAAGAGAGATGGTGGCCAGGACAAGATGATGGAGGTGGCAGGATGAACAACTTCAGTGCGTTTGGTATAGTTTTAGTTTCCAAAGCAAGATTTCCAACTACAAATACAAGGATGACTAAAGAAGTTTCAGTAATCCAGCCTTCACAAGAAGCCCACTCGGACATCTCTTTTCCATTTCTTTGCCCCAGTACACAGTGGGGGTGTTTGGACATTAACATCTATGCCAAATTTCCACTTCCTGCTAAAATTCAAGAGGAAGGGGTTTTTTTTGTTGTTTTGTTAGGAAAAAAAAAGCAAGCAGTGTTCTTCCTAGCTGAACTAAGTAATATCTAGAGAAAATAAACAGAACTAGAATGGCAGAGAAAGCATCCCCTTGATCCTGGTGCAATATTCCAAGAGATGTCTAGAAGTTACCCAGGGAGGCAGCTGAACGAGTAATGAAAGGTCTTGCTTGTAAGCCTCTTCAGATAGATAGCAGGCAAAGATTCCCGAAGTCTTAAACATTTCAAAACTAACTTCCCTGTGTCACTAGTAGAAAATTTTGTACATCAGTTCCTCTGAATTAGAGATGTTGGCCAGAGAAAACTAAGACCTAGAGTAACAGGAATGGGATTTAATCATAAAACCTGCCCAGATCTGGATTAACTCCAAAAGGCCTGAGCTAGACATTGGAAAAGAGCCTGAACAGAGGTCAAAACAATATGGTGCTAGTATAGTCTACACCTTTAAAGACAAACTACCCAATGCAGGACAATGTTAGAACCAAGAAGTCTGGAGAAGCGGAGCGGGTGGTGAGGAGATGGGGAGGGCTCCCTTGATACGGGCAAAGACCTACCAAGTAGCAAAGCAGGCTTTTTAAAAGCAACGCTTGGCTCTTTTCTCTCTACAGAAGTACTTCCTTAGTTGTGCTTTCTTTTGCCTCAACCCCTTTACAAAGTTTCCTATTACAGAATAAATTTGCATGGAAACAAGGTCTTTGTTTTATTGGAATCTATCAGTTGCAGGTGCTTATCCCTTACAAAAGTCATAAACCCTTCTTTGTCATCATCACCATTTTGCCACAACCAAATGCAATGTCACAAATGAGATTATGACTTCACACAGAAAATAAACATCTGGATCCAATGAATCCCTACAGAACAAAGATCCTGTTTTCATGCAAATCAGTTCAGTAATAAAAATTAAGGAAAACCGTAAATCCTCTGGAAATACACTGTGATGTATGAGCAGAATTCCCTCTAGATAGAGGGAATTGTAGTCATATGTTCCCATGCCACATCAACCAGTAGATTTCAAAAGAACAGATCTATTTTCATAGAAGTGTGAAATCCTGGTAACTATACACATTAAAAGGTATCCATTTAAAACAAATTTAAGCCTTTTATTTGGTGACTGCTGCCAAAAGCTTTCTGTCTTATGACAGCCATTGCTACTGAATTTGAGCGATTTGCACACAAAAGTAATTGAAAAGAAAACATTTGGGATATTTGGGTTTTTTTGGTTGTTAAAAAAAAAAAAAGCCACACATTACGATGAAAAGAAACATTCTGAACATCCTGATGAAAATCTGAAATGTGAACCTTTAGGAATTCTTTTGCACCTTTTACTAAATAGACATGCCTAAAATAAACCATATTTTTTAAAGCATTAAGAAATGTTTCCTTGACATTTTTAGGGGTGATTACTATGAAAGGGAATAGAAAGAGTTCCAACAGAAGTTTTATTCAAACTATCTACATGTTTAAAAATGTTTCTGAAAAAACTTAACTTGCCTCTGCACGTGTGCATACCTTTGATTGAAAACCATTGTAAAACCACTGATTACCACTGTAAAATTACAGTAAAATGGTGGACGGAGGACTCTCCTCCTAAGATTACTCATTTCATGTGAGATGTTTCAGACACACTTGCTAGAGGAAAGCATATAAAAAAAGCTATCAACACACAATACCAATATTCATAACCTCAATTGTAGCTATATGCTAGCATGATCCATTGGGCCAAGTGAAAGTTAATGAATGTATGTGTCTTTTCATAGGTGAACTAGATTTACAGTCTGTGCTGCGCACTCTTCCAAAGCTTCCACTAGTTCAGAGACAAACACAGTAGACAGGCAAGGAAAACCTGAGGCTGTTTTGTTGTTGTTGTTTTGAACTGAACTACTTGGCAAACCAGCCAACCTGAATTTTCCATTTATTTTCAGTATTACATTTATTGGACCACTCCCAACATTTTCTGTGACACAAGTCTAGCTCAGGTGCATTCACGTGAGCAGTGGTGATGTAAACTAGTCTCAAGCAGAGGTTAGACCAAGTGCTCTCAAGGTGCTCCTGACTTACCAAATATAAAAGGCTAATATCATCTCCTCTGATCAAGGGCCTGTTACCAGTCTGAACATGCACAAAGGCAAACATGGTGGTGGAACAATACAAATATGCACATCACGCAGAAAGTTGTCCAATTTATCTACAGTAAAAAGGCTGACTGTAAAACAATAATCTATGTAGCAAGTTTACAAGCTTGTATTCACCATTTACCAGCCTGCAAGTACATATAAAGGACCCAAGTCCTTTATAATCAGTGTGCCTCTGGAATTTGCTCACAACAACATTCTCTTTTCTCACTTTGACAATTCTCATTAACGACTGCCTTCCCTACATGCTACAATGTGGAAAGGCCTATGTGACCTGCATGCTTACACACAAAGGGAAAGCTCATTGCAGTCTGCAAAATTTAAATTCAGTACAAATGTTCATGGAAAGAGAAGGGAAGGAAAGAGAGAAGGAAGAGCATTTTAAAAAGCGTTAAGGAGCTAGGCAAACAAGAGTGTAACACACAACCAATCTCTACAAAGAGTATTAGGATGTACTTAAGATGGTCTGCCCATGGAAACAGTGTCCTTCAGTTTCTACTATTTTCTGTGTCAAACCTTGCCTTTTCCAAGCACAACTTTGAAAATGAAAAAGGAAGGTTTGAAGTATTTTTTCTTAATATCTAATAATATTATTTTTACTAATACTTAACATATTAATATCTAATAACATATTATCAGCTATTCTCAAAAGATTCCATAAAGTCCCAAAGCGCCAAACGTGACCTTGGAGGCTGAGTCAGGAAAACTGGGTACATAGTACACAGCACCATGGCATCATTCAGCTCATACTTTATGCTGACCTAGAATTTGGCCTAAATTAAGTTTTAAGTAAGCAAGACTGAGTTTTGGTTATTCATTAATTTACTCACACAACAGAGCACTGATGAACTAAACCATAAATTAAGAATAGCTGCTCTTAAAGATGAGGAGATAGTTCAATCTAACATGGAGGTCAGGGCTATGTTGATTTGACCTTTTTAAAACAAACAAAAAACAGCAACAAAAACCCCACCCTAAACCTCAAAACAAACCCACAAACCCACACTGGAATACCCTTTCCTATCAATTTTTGCAAACACCTTAATACTAGAATTATCATGAATTTATTTTCCTGTCATCCTCCCCAATTCTGTAAACTACCACGTACTCAGAAGCAGAAGTAGAGGACAGTGTACGCGCAAAACCTTCCTCTGAGGTCCGACACACAACGTGCACAGCTGAAAGCACTGGATCCCTCTCTGTGATATGTTACCCCTGGCTTGGTACCAGATTTCTCTGAGAATAATCTCTCAAACATTTCTCTTCTGAGTGCCTAATGGCTCTTCACTAATACTTGCTTTTACTCCAGAAAATGCCACTCTGCTGCACAGTTAATACTATTTCAATCATCCTCTAAAGCATATTTATTAAGCTTCAGGGTGCCTGTTCAGAGTGTGACTTCCTTAGACTCACTGTGGCCAACTTTTGATTTTTTGTTACTGACCATTATAGACACCTGCATTCACCTGCTATAGTTTGTACATATAATTGCTCTTGTTTTTAAATACTTATAATTCTTGGGATAAAATAGGTCATTAGTTCCCAAATGCTGAAATAAAAATTGTTGAATGAGCATTTTGCAGTTGTGGCTTTTAAGTACCTCATCAGCAGTGCCATGAAATTTAAGCTAGTCACAATAATGAGAGCTGGCCTGCATCTAATCTAAAGGCCATTGAAAGTTTTTCAAGTCAGGAGACTTGTGCTATGGTGAATCCTCATTTATACAGCCCCTCTTTTAACATACACCAGGCTGAATTTAGAAAACAACTTAAGTAGTCAAGCAAGATAGCATGCTGCTACCAAATACATAATAAGCAGTAAAGCATGCATTTTCATCTAAAAATGATTGAACAATAAATGATCAAAACATACCAGAAAGCCAGGGATTTTTCTTAGTTCTTAACACACGTGCATTTCAGATGAAAGAAAGTCTGCTTAGACTTGAGAACGATTACTGCAAAAGAATATAGGCTAGAATACTGTCCCTGAATGCGCTGATTTTGTTATTAATAAATAGTACTTTCCTAAAACAAACACCTGGGGGGGGGTTAAGCACTTATGCTGTATTTGTCACTAACAACAACTAATTTGAACTCAGATAGAACTTACTATTCAAATATTAACACTCTTCATTGATTAAACATCTTTTTAGTGAATAAGAGTAATGAAGTGTTACTCTGACTTGCCCCCTATGCCGCCTTTTTTTTTTTTTTTTGACTAATGTATTTTATGAACAATTTAGTTTTCAAATGAAGATGAAATCTACATTTTCCATTTCAGTGGTGTGGAAGGAAGTACACAGATCTGACAATTCTTGATTTGACAGAAAAATACTGTGTTTTCTCAAGACCAACACACCCACAAACATAGATTATGTTTGGGAAAACCCTAATCAAAACCGTTATGAGTAACAACACATCTGTTCTTATTTACAGACATAAAAAAAGATGCAAACAACAGCTCCCAATCAAAAAGAAGTGGCACTAAATTTGATTTACTCCTTGCAGTCTGTAAAAGTAATATAGGGACCGCCCCCTCCCCATACACACAAACTCTCTCCCCCCACACATACTTTCTTTCAGAAAACCTTTAACTCTGGAAAGATATGTATTCTGTCCTTAGTCAAAAATCTTCTGTTAACATTTTCAGCTCAGTGACTGCAGATATTGTTTATGCCTTTGAATTCAGGTTGCTTTACATTTTAAAGTGGTTTTGTGTACATCATTCATTCCAGGGGTTCAAACCACAGGGTTATAGGCTCCTGCAATTATGTTACAGCTTTACACACCTTGAAAGCATACATACAGGAATAAAGCACAAAAGTTATATTTAGAATTTAAAAAATGAGCAAAAGTTGAGAGAGTCAAAGTTAAAGATAATGTTTTTCAATCAGTCATCAAAATGGCACAAATTGCAGGCAACTCAATATTACTGGTTTTTAACCACAGTGAAGTACATTACACTTTTTGGTTCTCTGCAGTTACCTTTAACATCACAGGCTTTACTTTATATAATGCCCAGCTCTCTTCACAGCTAGTGAAGTCCTAGGCAATGTGCAGCTGCTGTTATGATGGATACTAGCTACTTTCAGCTACATTAGCTTCAAAACGACCAGACTTCATTGTCCAGTGCATTTGCAGAGGTTCATCCCTAGCCTTGAATCTAAATGCCATGCTTCAGAAACCATCTCTGGTTACGAAACACATGAACATTTGACTCTTGAAACTGCCGAGGGAATTTATTTAGTGCGTGGGAGATGATCAGGGTATTCCTGGCTCAGAATTTGGACAAGCCGTTGGATGTAGTACTTGTGAAGAGCTTTATGGTATTTTTGATGACCACCAATGATCAACGATGGTTCTTATTCAAGGCACAGCTCCTCCAGTCACATCCAAGTAACAGCTAGCAATCCACTGCTGCCCATTCCTCACCCGATTCAACACAATCGTACACAGATGGCATGAGTGAGGCAAAATTTGAAAATATACTTTAGAGTTTCTCTTGTTTTGCCACCAGCGCAATATGGTTAACTTCCAGTGACACAAGAGTCCCTGCGTAAGGCAGTTAAAGATGTTTTGGAGATGCATACATTGAAGAATCAAAATGAACAGCAGTTAGTAATGGTTGTAGAATAGATATTATTGGCATGTACATTCCAATTTCTATTAGACACCTTTGGAAAGGCACGACACATGCCTCTTCCCCATCAACTGGGCATGTGTTTAGTTTTGAGTAATCCACAGAGCATTAGCTTTAACCCACAAAATGCTGCATGGCTCCAAATCAAGAGGAAGCAAAGACCTTTACAATCACAGTGGAAAGAGAAGCTGTGAGTTTTCAGAGTTTGGAGCATGCAAAGAAGCTGAGCAACTCTGTTTAGACTCATTAGACAAATGCCATCTCCCCAGAGACAGCCTTGCATAGTAGTACACTAGGTCACAACTCCACATGAGACTGACAAGGGAATCACCCAGATTTATTTCAAAGTATGTAAATATTTGTGAGACTGGCAGGTATACGAAAATTATTTACCATAAGCAGGAGGAGGAATTAAACAGCATGCCCAAAATAGTACCACAGCTTGCTGAGCAGGAGTTAATATGCTAAGCATTTGGTGCAGTAGGTAAAAATTGATAAGACACCTCTAGCTTTATTTTGCTCATCCCCTTATGGCAACTAATCTACAGAACCCAAGGGTCTTACCATTACGCTAGTTCTTCTTGGTATGCATGCACACCCCTATCCCAGCCCAAGGTCATGGCATTCCCTGCAAACACCCTGCTCTGTTTTTCCAAGTGTAAAACTTATGGCTAGAAACACATCAAGACTTTTTGACAGCCCATAACTTTCTACCTCCTCTCTGAGGAACATGCCTTCAGAACAAAAATGTAACATAGCTCACACTGTCACTGGAGCTATTGTAAAATGCACTTGGGCATTGTGAAGATTCATGCTCAATGCCTTCGTATAATTTGTGGGAATATGCTCAAAATCTCCACTGCATGCTAACGACGTATTATGCAGAAGAGCAGGATTGCATTAAGTAAAACATTTTTAGATAATAAAGAGGAAGAATGAGGAGCAGAAATATAAGTAAAGATCCTTGCACCTACCTATGATCACAAAAATGCTAGCGAATGGTGATGCTAGTATCTGCTCCAACATAGGATCTACACATCTCTGCAGGGATAGCTCTAATTTCAAAGGTTAGCTCATTCTTACGAAAGAGAGAATTATGGGCAGTCAGTGTACTCCAGCAGATAAAATACAAGAACTAGGATTCAAAGACCAAATTTGCCTGATTTCTGTGACCTCTTACATCTCACCTAACAGTTCTATCTGTATTTCTTGGTCTAATAAAGCAAACAAACTTCACTGTATTAGAAGAGGATTACCATTTTCATACTTTTTTTCTGAGATACGAAGCTATAAGTACTGCTGCTGGCCTTTAATAAAAGGCTAAAAGGCTGTAACCAACATTCACTCCACGCAAGACAGAGGCATGTTTAACTATCTTGCTTAGCCTATCTTCTGGAATCAAGAGTAATTTAACTAATCCGGCATATTTTTACAAAGATGAGCCAGACATTGTATCCAAAATTTCTTCTTTTGTCCTGCTAGGTAGCTGAAATGCTGTAGGTAGTGAACACTATAAGCTTTTAGAAGAAGAGAACTAGGAAACAGCTTTTATTATTATAATAAATACCATTTGCATTCAGACAGCACTAAATACTGTCCACAAACAAATGAAAATAGAGCCACTGGCTGAGAAAGCTTACAATGTAAAAGACAAGTTTTATTTAGTTTTTAGAAACCTTTTGGTTCTTTTAAGCAGCAAAATATGATTTCATAATTATTACCTTATGCTGTCCTGACATTTACATTACCATACAGTGCTGAAAGCCAGAAAATACCAACTGTTCTGCAGAGGATTTTGTTCTCTGCAGGGTAAAAATCTATTAAATTGCATTCAGACCTGTTTAAAAAAAAAAAAAAAAAGTACACTCTTGGACTGCGAGATTGGGAGAGTTTTGAGTCCTGAATTCTATGTGAAGTAGCATATTATGGATCAATGAATGATGGTAGTTTGGGAAGGGTTAAACAGGTTTTATGAAGTCTCCTATTCAAAGGATAGATTGAATGTACTTACAAACTGGGGTGAGAAGGGGCTGTAAAAAAGTAACAAAATTTAAGATACGTCCCTGCTCTCTTGTATCTATAAGTGTCAAGATCTGAGCACTTCCCAGAAACGTATGTATGTCTGTATAATGACCAAAAAGATTGCATTGACCTATATTTGCATCATTTACTGAAATGTATAGAGTGTGCCCATGAAACTGGAAGGTGAGGTGAGAGTCACAGACTGGGACTTAATCCAAACCCCTTTGTATCCCAAGGAAAGTCTCAACTTCAAGGGTCACCGAGAGCACTATTTCTCTACAGAGATTTAATCAATCCCCTCTCTCCCCCAAACTTTGCACCTTTTACAGCATCCATTGCTCACAATGGTGACATTTAGTAGGGATTGTGAAGGGCTTAGAGCAGCACTAATTTTTCCAATTCTCGCTGGACTGATGAATGGCTCCTATAAAAGGTTAAATCATCACTTATCCTGCCCCTCAGAATTGCAGTGCTTCCTAATCTAAACTGTGCCGTAAGCACTAAAACCACAAGGGAGAACAGCGTGAGTAACAACAGCTTTTACCTAATAGCAAAGGCAGCGTTCCCCAAAGCCCAATTGCCTTTACTTTACTCTGCCGTTAGCATCATGGTCTCTGGTTACCTCTTGTCCACATGAAGTGAAGACTGAGGAAGGAAAATGGATGGAACACATCAGTCACACGCTGCGTCTAAGGTTTGCCATGACCTTCTCTCATAACACTGGAAGTTTGCTATGACCAATTGATTAGTTTCTTAGGTGATTATGGGGGTCCCAATACCCAGCCACCTCCACAGGGTAGCCACCAGGGACTCCACGACACTACTCTATATCGCCAGAAGACATGAGGACTCTTTCTCTGCGCTAGAAAACCAGCAAGCAGCTGAGCTAGGAGAAGGACTTTGTTAGGCAACCTCTGCCACAATGGCTTGGTCAGTTCCATGGCAGCACCACTCTTTTAAAAGAATGTAGATGAGTTTCAGCAATGCAGTGTGCAGCCTGGATGCCACTCCTGAAGCAGCACTTCTGGATAACTTCTGGAAACTTCTGTTTCTCTATTTCACATACTACCCTTAGTGCAAAGGAAGAGCTGGGCTGGGAGGCTTGTTCCCTACTCAATTGATAAGCCAAAAAGTCTAAAGAAGACATTACCTTGATACCAATCCTTCTGTCACCAGTGCAAGATTGTATCTACGTATCAAGACTCAATGCAGCCAGGTAATGCGTGGCACTTATCTTTAAATTAGAAAATAATTTAAAGCTGCAGTCTCTACATTCAACCATGCTATGGGGAGTACAGCACAGCCTAATTATAGATAAAAATCATAAATTAAGATGTCTCCTCTCCATTGACTGAAGAGGGAGCAAGAGTTTCCTTCAAAGACGATTCAGAACAGAAACCTAATTTGCATGCTCTGAACCAACTATGAAGCAGTCCTGTCCCCCTTCCCATCACTGCTCTGGCAATAGTGAGAAATGATCTGTGTAACATCGAGCCTCTACGTCTGTGTTCCTATCATCCACACCAAGCATCAGTATGACATCAGATTTGCTTGTCCTCTTAGTCTCTTGAATAATAATTAGCTGGACAGTCAGAACAATGAGTTTTGATGTTCCATTGTTTCCACAGGATCTCAGTCTAGATTGAGACCCTGAGAGAAATGGCATAGTTTGTAATTTAAAAGCAATACAGAACTTTGTGAAAACAAGGATAAATGAAATTTTCCTGAAAATTAAATCCCCAAGTTAACAGAGAGAATACCAGTTAACAGGTAAAGATGATTTATGTAATTAAAATACTCATGTACTATTAATAATCCTAATTTGCATGAGTATTAGGTCATTTTTATGTAATTAGCTGAAGCAGAAGGTTTTTTGTCAATTAAACTAATTGTTTTTCACACTAGGTGTAGATTGAATATTGATCTTTTTTATTCAGCTCACTTACATAAGCAAATTAGATCTAATTGCATCCTTACCACATCATTACTCAGTTATTGTAAATTGCAGAAAATATATTCTCTTGTAGAATAATGCTTTCTTTGTGGTATTGATGTTGAAAAGAGGCTAGTTAATTTAAGAACTTCAAACTATTTTTTCCATCTGTCAACTTAGCAGATATTTGCATCATATAGTATGTCTCATTGTTAGTTAAGTTAACATACCAGTAGACATCTCCACGGATACAGGAAATAAATGAAAGAATAGCTGTTTCATCGGAAAAGCTGTTAGAAGAGCTCAAGCAGTGACACCTCACATATACAAATAATGACTTACGACTTTTTAAATTTAATAACATTACTACCAATTTTCCAGAATGAATTTGTACTTTTGGCTTAAGAAAGGTTCAAAAACACAAGTATTTTCACAGTGTGGGGTTTTGAGTTTGTTTTTTTTTCTTTGGCGGGGGGGGTGTGTGTGTGCACGCACTTCTGGTGGGGGAGGTGTTGTGCCTTTTTTTTTTTATTAAAGAGAAAGGAACACTTAAGTTGGGACAGAGGAGAGAAGATTAGTAGTCATCTTTTACTTGCAGCAAATTCCATTCTCTCAGTAGTTTTACTGGATGTTTTACTTCACACCTGCTATTTTTATTGTAGTGGGATAGAAAAATTATAATCTCTAGACTTTACTTATACATTTCTCCGTGTCATCTATTTGTTACACATTAGCTCTTGAAGGAAGGCTGGAGATAAAAATCCAATCAGCTCATATTAGAAACTTAAAAACTTTGGGGACAGGGCAAGGTGGATTACCTCCATCAGAAAGGCTTAGTTTAATCCTCAGAGCACCTCCTACTAGAATGCTACAGAGATGCAAAATTTAGTATTACTCAAGCCATACACTTGTTTTCATTTGGTTTGGTTTTTTTTTTTTTTTATCCATACTGTTACTTTATTCGAAGCCCTGTATTTACAGTGCTATCTACTGCATATACTACAAGTAAAACAAAAATAGGTTTTTTTCACCAGTTTTTAATCTCTGTGTACAGATTTACAGAAGATTTTTGTTGTTGTTTTTGCAGATTCCCAAAATGTAGAACTGCTTTTGGTAGTAGATATTGCAGCTAGCTACCCCATCTCTCTCTCCTTTAAACACTTTTTTTTCTTTGTACTTTCAAAGGAGGTGTTTGACTCTGCAACAGAGACCAGAGCCCAATTGTTCCAAGCCTGGTACACATCCCTCTCATCTCCTCCATGCGCTGCTCATGCATGCACCCTTCAATAGTCCTTCTCCTGACAATACTATACATTAAATCCTGATTTGAACCAGTGCTGGTGTGTATTTATGCAGCTTATGCACTATCCCTTTCTCATCTTTCAATTTCCAAGTTTCTCAGAAAATTGTCCCCAGAGGTACATGGAAAGAATCCCAAATTGCCTCCATGGTATAGGTAGGTTTCCAACTTTGTTCAATGTGAACAGGTATCTGAGAACACAGTTCTTTGTAGATGTCACTGTAGGGATATATTTGCAGTCACATGTATCTCCAGCCTAAAGCTTGTACCACTTAAATGGTTACAAGACACTTCTATTTCACCATAGTGGAATTCTCACGGTAGCTTGTAGGTACAAACTGCATGGTCATACACATTTCCACTTCCTTCTGGTTCCCCATCCATGTAGTTCTGTCACACACAGGATGGAAAGAAGTAGCCCATTTACAGTAGCAACTATTTTTTCTAAGTATAGTTGCTGGAATTGTGCTAGGCATCAACTGGCTAGAACTGTTATAGTCACACTCTCATTCAAAAACATTTTACCTTGCAAGATGGGATATGGACGACATAGCCTCTGGACAGATTTGCTATTTCAAATGCATTACTTTCCTTTCCCAGATTTTTTGCAGATTAAGCAAGAAAAAGAAAATGCTATTTTCATTAGAGACTTTGATGTTTGAAAAACAACTGCTCCCTAGTCACCAGGTACTCAGGAAACCAGAGGCCTCACTACATTGCCTCCAAAATTCACTTTCCAAATATTTTGCAGAGAGAAGCAACTATTACCTACGCAGACACATGTTATTTGCCTCAGACTATCTGCAATTTGACTCATCACCTATAAAGTTGCCCAGCTATGCAACTGCTCTAAGAACAGTGGGTTTTGACCTGAAAGAGCTTTGAAAGGCCAGTGTCACAACCGTAAAATAACAAGACACCAACAAAGGAAGATGAAGACATTGAAACTGGGAAAATTCAGTTTTTGTGTCTCTCATATTCATGTATCAACTCATATAAGCAGAAAAGGGATGCGTTATGTCTTCTGCAATTAATTACTCTATTCTTGGGATGCAGAGGAAGAAGTATCTGTTGAACTCAGATGGGGAGGATTTTTTTTCACCTGACTGGGAATTCCCCACTGAAACAGAGCCAATGAAGTTACACCATATCACCACCCTAATCAGATTTCCACACCCAGGATAAAATGTATAACAGCACCACCACCCCTCCCAGGTTGCTCATACATTTCTCAGATTTGGTAATAAGAATTGCTTGTTTCTCATAGCACTGATTCAGAGTAGTTGCAATCTGCAGAGGAGTGCACCAAGGCTCATTAATGGAAGTATTTACCATCAGAAGCACTTACAGTAAGAAGGAACATCCACACTAAGGATGGCTACCCAGCAGTACATTGTGTCTTCTTCAGAGAGGTATGAAAAAAGATCTAGCTTGGGCAGTGCTAGCAGCAAGCCCCTTACCATGGTGTGTAGCCTCTGCCAGTATCTCAGCTGCTGTGTTGAAGCTGCAATAGCCCCAGTCAGCCTCCAGTGCTTATTCAGCTGTGGCGTTAATTTGTGTATTCTATCATAAGACAGACAAGTTTTCAAGATTTATTCAAACTTGTTGTTCCAGCAAAATTTTGAATGTTTTTGCAAAGAAAGTCATACCTGTGTTTATTCTCTAGTTCAGGCTAGAAGAAATGCTCCTCAAGAGAAGTCACTGCAAACAACAATGTGTCTTAATGCAGTACAAATTGCTTTCCTTAAAAAATAAGAAATAACAGTACTTAGGCTTGATGGATTGTTTGTCCTTTTCACTTGTTAAAATTTTCTGGTGTTAAAACTGGGCCATATGGAGCATAGTTGTTGGTGTCGGAGCCCAGATGCCAGCTGCCTACATTCTTACAGCAACTGCATCTGGATTTTTCATCACGCTGGTTTCAGAGTTAAAAGAAAAAAAATGCTAATTTCCAAAGAGAAAACACTTCCCCCCACACCCTGCCCAAAATTCAAGCAACTACAGTCTATCAAAGTCGAGGCAAAGACACAGGATTCAACACAATTCTCCTTGGCCTACTAAGCTGCCTTCACTAAACACATGGCCAGTACTTGCCTATTGCAACTCTGAGGTGAAATACATTCACTTTGGCATTGCCATAGATGGCTTAGGTGGATGCATTTTATTGCTCAGTGAGGTAGAGCTAACAGCACTTGCAAAAACAGTGATAGAAGCTCAGCTGGCAAGTGGTAACTTGTTAAACCACTATAAAACAGTCATGTTCAATCTTGTACCAAGAGCCTACACAACAAGGGGGGTGGGAAGAAAAAACCCTTAAGAACAAACAGTCTACTATCAGCTAAATATAACCACCTCAGCAAGCTCATACTTCGGGAAAACAGACTTCACATAAGTACAATGCATCTGGTCAAGTTATTGTGAAAACCGATAGCGGCTTTTTCATGTTCCCTAAGAAATGCAAGTATCTGAATATAGGCTTTTGATATAGATCTGCAGATTCTTATTAAACGTGCAAAGAAAGTACTCTACATCCTGAACTAAAACATTTAAAACTCATTCTGATATTTAAGCCGATAAGGTTAATTGTGTAGAAATATGATATTTGTCTTGAACACTGAGAACCATCCTCAAAAACAGCTTGGACAAGTCTGATAAAACATGCTATCAATGAGCTGCAAGTATTTAAATTGTTCTAAACCATCTTAAACTTATCTGTACTTAGGACAGCAGTTGTGCCATGCTTTTTTTCCTTCTGTTCAATCAGAAGTAGAAATTAAGGGACTGCTAATGTAGACCCTTATATAAAAGCATTTTTCTGAATTAGGGAAATGCCTTCTTAAGGCACACAGTAAGTACATAGTGTAAGTACACAGGGCAGAACAGGAAGCCACCCATTACTTTAAAAAACACCCACTTACCTGATAGCTTCAGGTTTGCAATAAATTTATTCAATTTTATTCACAGAGGACTATACTGACTGGGTTAGATACCATTCATCTGCAACATAATACCTTTTGTATTCAACAGCAGAATGAGAAAGATTCCTTTGTTAGCAACATACAAAAGTGCTGTTAGTCACAACCGGCCCCACAGGCCAAGTTTTGGCAACTCCTCCTAAATACTTCACCAACAAGATATACTTGGAGCCACAAAGTATCTTGGGTATCTGTTTTGAGGGGCCTATGGATACTGGGAAAAAGAGTTAGTTAGCATCTCGTAGACCATAAGTAAGATTTACTTCTTGACCTACCCTTAGTATGTTCAAATTTTAACATATGCTTAATTTATACTCCGGATTGGAGTTTGCTGGCTACTTGCTTACTTTGAATATTGTTTTCTAAAACTCAAATCTGGATATCCTATAAGTGTATGCATATAGGTATATAAAACAACGGCAACCATTTCACTATAACCAGCTTAGACAGCTAAGAAGGTTTTATGTGCCAGTAAATTAATTTCAGCTTCTTCATCATTATTTTTGCTCCATAACATGGTTATTTTGCATATTTGAGAGGCCACAATGGAAACATGTCTTAATTCCACATTCTGACACTCAGGAGGGATTGCACATAGAGTGAAATCGTGCTACTCATTGTCTTGAGCTATAGCTTCAAATACCTTTCTACATATTCCCAGACTGAGAAGTAGGGAAGCTTACTTTAAAATATATGGCCCTTTGCCTTTTCTTTACAGAAAGAACAAACTTTTGGTACCATTTGCTGCCAGCTAGCTTTGTTTCAGGCACACTGGAATACTGAACATGGAGAGGAAGGAGGACTCTCTGGGTAGTAAAAGCAATATCCAAAAAAATGAGTATAATGTACATTTGGGACCATCTATGAACAGCTAATATTAGTTATAGAGAATGTTCAAGAATATTTCTAGAAAATCCTGTGGGATCTCTCTGTATCTATAAATAAAAATGTAAATACACTACATAGCATACTATGGGTATTATTCAAATA
The DNA here is from genome assembly GCF_026419915.1 of Harpia harpyja. Taxonomy (NCBI): domain Eukaryota; kingdom Metazoa; phylum Chordata; class Aves; order Accipitriformes; family Accipitridae; genus Harpia; species Harpia harpyja. The sequence goes on from NC_068969.1 coordinate 21,723,810, forward strand.
TTGGTGTAAATTAGAATTGAAGTACTCTATCTTTTTATTCCTCAAATTTTAATGCTGGACATTATCTTCTGGAAGCTCATAGAGCAAGGGAAAGGCCCAATCCATACTCCCCCAAGCATCTTTATATTTACCTCCACTAGAGCTAACATGCTAAAGTGGTACCAATGGATACTCATTTAAAATATCTCTTCTTAAAGTATTTTTTGCCAACTGTTGGGAGGAAAGTACTGCAACACAGCGTAGAGTCAAACATGCAAAGAATAACTTTCTCCCTTCTTGAATTGTTTCCTTTGCACACACAAAGCCTTCTCTGGTACTAAGAGGAATCCCACTGCAGTCAGTTAAAACAAGGCTGCTCACGGACAGAAAAAACAGCCCTTTATGAATCAACTTGCAATTTTCTTTTTGTTCTGTGAACAAAAGCAGAAACGTGAAGGAATGGAGAGTGTTAGAAGCTAGAAAACAGCATGATTCCTGTTCATGGAACAGGTTGAAGGTTTCAGCAGGATAATCTTTCCTGAAGTGTCATAATATGATGTTCAGCAGGTAAAAAAGTTAAAGGAATTTTCACTTAGTCCTTGCTTTTATTAACATATAAACAGTAACCTGTTTCTCAGAAAGTTTTGTTAATATCTGAAAACACCTACAGTTTTTCAGTTGATCAATATTCAAGCTGACATTCCCCTTGAAGAATCAACATAAATGGTAGAACCATAGTTGTTCTTGACTTTCTGAATTAGAGTATTTCCATGCTTACCTTTTGCTAGATAATTTTGTAAAATTTATTTACACTGCATGAGATATTTGCACAAAGTCATTACCATTATAGTTAAAAATACAAAATTCCACCACCACCCCCAATTCTCAGTATTGCTAGCCACTGTTAGTAGAGCTAATTAAAAATGCATGAAGTCTGAGAACTTAGATTTGGGTTGACTTCAAGAGTTGATAAATTTCGAAAAGCCCTGGCTAATTGAATTCTCATCTATAAAACTCTTGCATTTTACAGCAGAGTGTTTAGAAAAGAAGCAACTCCTGGCTGACTTTACAGAGCAATTTCATTCCATATAATATTCCTATCTTACTGTACTCAAACCTCTGAGGATATTCATTGGGCATAATTTCATTACAAAACCTACAACATGCACTTCTAACAGTCTCGATATATATAACAGAAGGATGATACACAATCAAGAACAATCTATTTGCTACACTTGGGAAAAGCAAGTAGTGATAACTTTTAGGGACTGACATTAAGGTGTTCAAACACGCACATACCACCAAGTGTCACATTAAAAAGCACTCGACTCCATATATGACCTTTTCGAAGTAAAGAGTCTCAGCATCTCACCTAATGCTTTCAGTCTAATCCAAAGCCTATTAAAAGCATGCTGCTCACCTTGAATGATGCTTAGCATTTTTGGAAAGCCTCACCAAGTACCTTCAGCTGGCACTGAAATCACCAGGAGTTGCAGGCACTCAGCATTTTACGCTAGACAAGCGGCCACCATGATCAAACACCTTCTGAACTAATGTTTGTCTCTCCTGCTGCGACTCACTTGTGTTCTACATCTGGTGTTCTAACCTTCCTGCTCCAAGAAATCTCTCTCAAGGGAACACCCTGACTCTGAGAATCAACTGACTGGCCCTTTTTTCAGTAGTTTCTTCATTTAGGTTCATTCTTTGTTCCTGGAGGAGGAAAAGCTCTTCTGCTCTTTTTGCTTTCTGTGCTATTTCTCTAATGTATGTGTGTTATTACAATACCTTCCTAGTATCATTATTTTTCCTGGCAAGGAAAAATCTGGTGTCAAGTTTAATACAAAGGTTTAGAAGCTCCTTTGGTTTATGGACAAATTCTCACTCCAGGTTGGGGGCGGGGGGGTGGGAACCACCACACCTAGTGGTATGTTTTCAGAAGACATATCTTCCATTGCTCCCCTCTTTTCCCCTTGCTGTTACACCAAGATTAAGAATTAAAAGTGAAGTGAACCCAGTAAAACATTCACCTGTAGATAGCAAGCTCAGAGAAGCAGAAAGCTTCACTAGCTTTTTTCCCCACACATCTTGCTTCCTTTTTCAATTTTAAAAAGTAAAATCTCTTGGAATGGTTTTTATGACTTTTGTAAGGCTTCTTTAATGACTCTTCCAGGTGATAAAAAGTACAATTAAAAACTGTAGTTCCCTCAGTTAATTCGTATTTTCTTCTTGTGGCACAAGCATGATCAGCTTTATAATCTGGATGATATGCCTTTTCTGTGGACCCTAATTAGGTTCCTAAAAGTTTCCTAAGCTCTTAACTTCATGCCCATCTTTTATAAAAGATTATTTGCAAGAAAGATGGCTTGTCTCTTAAAGGTAGAAATACTGAGGCTACCCACTGTGTTTCAGTTATTAAATTAGCCAAAGAAGTGCTTACATTTGAACACTCAGTTGTGAGGCGAGACTCACACAGCCATTATCCTGGTCTGGAGGTATAGGACTCACTCAGCCTCACATCTCACACAGGGCTTGCAGTCAGACACCTTTTCACAGCTGTGCTGCGTACAGTTATCAAAATGCTAACAGTCTCAGAGATGGCAAAGCTGGTTTAGGATGTTATTTTAGGGAAAAATCTTTAGAGCCTAGCAGTACAGGTCTACCTCAGAAACTACAAGGGAAGGTATTCAGACAATGGCTGGCTGCTTCCCTAATGCCAAGACTTTCTCAGTTACAGGGAGTTGTACCTATGACAAAGGATATAAAACTACTCAAATTTAAGTTAGAGAGTAACCAGATCAAGGGAAGTCAAAGGTGACTTAAGTCACTGGCCATCATTCCAGAGGAAAGCTCTGACAAGGACCAGGGCTGTGGTCGAGTTTAGTTGCAGAATTTTACTTGGCCTCTCATCAGATCACGGAAGGCAACGTTCACACTTTTCATAGTTTTGCTCAAGCCTGAGCAAATCTTTTGCTTCCTTAGATGGTAGTTGAGATAGAATTGAAATCCTTTGGGTGGGCCTAGGATTGTTCCAGGACCACTGCTTGCCATTAGATACTGCATAAGTTTCTCAGAGTAACAAATACAGTGTTATTTCGGCATTACATGGACTTTTATCTTTTTCTTACAATGCAATCACTTGTACCTTCACCGTCTTTCTCATTAGAGCCCCTTTCTTCTCTCTTCACTCCTGACTTTCCTTACACTGTTTGCACTTCTTTATTCTTGTTCTCTATCCAGGTATCAAAACTATTCTGCTGAAGAGCAAACGTTTGAGAGTGAAGGTTTTTTGGGTATCAAATGTGCTTTTTGATGCTCAAAGTGCAGCACAAAGAATTAAGATTAAAAGAACTGAGTGATACAGTGGAGATTAGAGAGACCAGAGAATGCTGAAGACACACAAAGAGTGCAGGAAAGCCAAAATCACTTCAAACATTAATATCCTTCTTTGTGCCATATTCTACAAAAAGTGTTCTGTATCTTAAGCTTGAATCTTTTATTCTTTTTATTTTATTTCAAGCAGTTCTCTGATAAGATGAACATCCAAACTTTTAAAAAATTAATGTTGTTATATAGATATGGGTAAAAATATATATTTCGGGAATATAATACCCTGTGAGGACTTCTGTTAAACTGATAGTTAGTGCCTGAAAAACACAATCGTGAAAGTTTTGCTACACAGGACCATTAGAAGAAAAAAATAAAAAGGCAGATATCGTCTTGGAAATGTGATGAGACTATAAAGAAAAATGCTTTACCTCTTTCCTTAATACTTCTTTTTCAAATAGAAGAGAAAGTTTTTACATGCTACAACCACTAGTGGATGCTACAACACAGAGAGGGATATGCAATGAGATGTCTCATTAAGAAACGGAAGGTTGAAGGAAGGGTTTAGGGGTTGCGGCCTTTTTTGGTTGGTTGGGTTGGGTTTGTTTGTTGTTGGGGTTTTTTTGGTGGGTTTGTTTGTTTGTTTGTGTTAATTTACACAACAAGGTTGAAGATTTTCATAAGCTGCCTGACAAGCTTTGCTCAGACCTTGTCCAGTTTTTCCTAATTGTGATATACCCATTAAGTTTACTGTAACCAGGAAGAACCTGATGCAAAGTGCTTCTACCTCAAAAAAACAAGTAAAGGGGTAGGAAAGAAAACTTAACTAAGATTATACAGACTTTTGCAAAGAAGCACCTATAAAGTTAAGAACTTCAAGCTAAGACAATTCAACTATCTCGTCTACGTTCACTAGTTTTAAACCAATTCCTCTCTTTGTTGCAGAAAGAACATGAAATGGGATGCCAGAGCAGGCAAGTCTTTCCCAGAGCAATTGGGCACACTCCGCAGTGGATCCAGCTCAGTACACAATATTAACATCTTCCCAAGTTTCCAAGAAAAGCAACACTTGCTCCTAGGATGAAGGTTGAATACCAATAAACTCCCAGAAGCAACATGTAAATATGGAAAGAAAGTATTTTCTTGCTTACCTCAAATTTATCTTCTCCGCTTCTGAAAACGTAGTGAAGACATACCCATTATTTGCCTGCCACAGAGCACAGCAAGGCAAATGCAATGTTTGAGGCAGAACACAGGCTTCAATTGATTCATCACTTTAGCTTTTTCCCTTCAATTTTTAGCTGCACTTTTTAATGATTGCACTTGTGTGACTATATGGAAGCACTTCAGGTCCTTAATGCCACACAAAAGGTTCGGTTCATGCCACTTTGCTACAGCCCATTTTCCTGCATCTACCCCCTACTGTGTTCTTATGCAGATATAGAAATAAAAAGATCAGCTCCCCTCCAGGACAATTTTTATCACATCACAGCAGCCACCATAGCCCAGGAGTTCAACTGGATGTTCTCAGTACAGCTGGCTCCTACAGCTTTTCTCAGACCTCTGTCCCACAGCCTCATCTGAAGGATTTCCAGAGAAATAATGGAAGCTTGACAAGACAAACTGCTAGTATTTTTAACTGGGCAGTAGCACAATCCAAATTCAAGCCTTTCAGAACAAATAATACAAGTTTTGTCATCACGATGTTGCACTGGATGGTTTTTGTCAAAGGCTAGCTGTGAGGGAAGGCAGTGGCGTGAGGAAGAATAGCCCTGACAGTGACTTGTAGGACCAGTATATTTGAATAAATAGGACAGATGTCCAATATAATTGCCACCAACACAAAAAAAATCCCAGTCACTTATTACAACCCAAATCTCCAGTTCAGCATTCCTTGTTTGCTTACAGATCTCCTTATGAACACAATACAGCTATTATCATAAAAGACTTATCGGACTTGTTAAATACACTTGATTCTAACGAGAAGAATTACATTTTATGGGCTCTATTGATCAATAAAAACATCACCACATCACCAGGGGAAGTCTCCTGTATAGACTGATGACAGACCATTTGAGCTGTCCCTCTTGCATGCCATCATTAGATATAGCACGTTAGCTTTTGCTCTCAGTGTTACCCACACAGCCTCACTGAGCAACCTAGTACAGTCTGCATATTTCTAAAACTGAACAGCAGTCTTCATGGAGACTACAGGAAGCAATTGTGCACCTAACCTTTATACCAGATTTGCAGTTTGTACACAACCGGCTAGTTTCTTTAGTTTAGCTACTCCAGAATAAAAGTTGCATTATCAGAGCAGCTGAATGTATATATGGTAGATGCCTGGTAGATCACTGACTTGAAACAAAAAAGCAACACACTAGATCAGGGACAGAACACAAAACTGAGCTGTACAGCTGACACTCCAACAGTATGAAATACAGAGGGCATGATTGAAATAGATATCACATCATTATTATTACATTAGAGAGACCTACATCATCAGGAATCCAAAGCTGCCAAGTATTAACTTATCAAGAGTCACACTTAGTGGGAGGAAGGAAAGAATAAACTAGAGATTAAACAATCGTATGACTTCTATCATGGGAGATGGTACTAAATTTACTCTGGCCAGAGTCACTAAATCAAAACATGTAACTTCCTCCAAGTTGAGTGGTTGATACACTGGGTCAGAACAAATGACAGGTTTGCAAGAGAAAAGATCGAGGTGAATGCAAGGTGGACATTACCACCGACATCCTAATGTATTTCCAAACCAACATGACAGGAGCTATAAAATAAGCAGGAGAGCACCATAATTTGGGGGGGGGGGGGGCTGGCTTATACTGCATACCATTATTCAAAGAAAAAAAAAGGGGGGGGGGGGGGGAGGAAAGAAAAAAAAAAAAAGACTTGCTTTACAGGTGGACACTGATCTACAGTGTCTGCGAGTTTAAAAAGAATAATTAGAAAGAAAGATGCAAAGCCTGCTCAGACCACTGCTGGGAAAACGCACCCCTCCACCCCAACACATTGCAGCAGGCAAACTCCCCCCAAGCAAGCATTTTCATTAATCCCACACAGTTCTCATAATACATGCAACCTTGCCACTACTAAGAGTTGCTCTCAGATTTCCTTTGCTTAGATACAGAGAGAGACAGTTGTTCTCACCAGGCAAATATGAAGGTGGCAGTTTCCCTAGCAACAATAGCTTAAGAACTTTTCCCCCCTTAATCATGCAAATTCTCAGCAATTCAGGACAAGAGCAGGAGAAAGGATTCAGTCTGAGCTTTATCACTAGAAGAACATAGTTTATACAGTCACATGAATTCAGTAGTTTGCTACCCTTACAGTGTTAAGGGTATAGGTATCAACTAAGAGCCCAGTCCTGCATCTCGACTCCTTTTGTTTTCTTTTTAAATAGCCTGCAAAGAACCCCACTCTGGTCAACGCTTTACCTTAATTTAGAGGACAGTAAAGGCCTGGGCTGCTTTAAATTCCTAAGCATGTCTACATTTCTTTTGTTTTTCCTTAGCTCTAAATCTAAATAATCTGCTTTGGCAATGGTTTTTTTTATTCTTTAAATGGGGCAAACCCTGCTAAGATGCTTGTGTGTTTAATTAAAAAGTAAAACCCAGAAGTATAAAATGTCTGTCCTACATCCAAAATTTAGAAGTTTCAAGACAGAGAGCCTTGAAATTGTAGCTTGTAATTAGAACTAGCAGAGACTCTTTCATCCCATTAAACATCACCTCCATCCTATTTTTCCAATATCATGTGATTATGCACTTCATTAAGACAATTACAGCATATTTATGAACAGTCCCCTGTCTCTCTGAGCATGGCTGCCGAATGGGGGTGGGGGGAAATCTTATTTCTAAATCTTCCAAAGCTTTTTTCCTCTTTCTGTATTTCAAAATATTTTAATTAAATCCCTGGGCACAAGTGGATATGATTTACAAGGCAATTCAGGTCTTTAGGCCTACACAGATGTCACTTAAAATCATCTTTGAAGGATGATTTCAGAAACAACTAAAGCACCATTAACGAGAGTAAATTGGAGGTGCATGAGTAGCAACCACTATTATTTTGACAGCTTTCAAGTTAAACAGCAGCTACAAAGAATGTCTGCCCATTAATGCTGAGCTGATCAGCATTCAGGAGAAGAACTCATTAGAATATCAGTCAAGTTTTTTGAACTTTTTTCAGTGAAAAACCTCAATACAATGAAGAATTTGCAAGATGCAGATAAAAACATGAATTTTCATAAAGCACTAAACATGTAGGAAATGAAACTGATTCACAAGGTTAAATATGTCTACTGAGATCTTTTCACATGTGGCTATGCTCTATTGAATTATTTGCAAGAGGTATTTGATGGTTCTTTCAAAAATGAATGGTGTAGCAACCAGAATCTTGAAGTTAAGATGAAATCAAATACAGAACGAGATAAAATTTAGCTGTCATCAGGTTTCTTTGCAAATTGAAACTTGATTTACTGACACAAAAAGGGTTTTTCACAGACTTTTGAGCAAGTCTAGACCCAGTTTGGTGTGAACAGAGAGCAGCTTACTCTAGGAGGCAGCAAGGCTGCTCAGTCCTTGTGTACAAACTCCATGTTGGGGCAGCTTCTGACAACCTCAGAGATGACTTATCCTCTGTGACCCATCATGACAGACACCATCTAACTGAATGCTCTGGGTGAACTGCTATGGGCTCAGCTCTGTTGGCAACCCTTTTACTCACCAGAGGCTTCAAAACAAGCTCACCGTTTCAGAGCAACAGGGACCTGTCTTTTTGGATCATCATTTCATTACAAGATCAGAAGAGCCTCTGAGCTCTCCTCGATACAAGGGTAAAAATCCCTTCTAATAATTTCTGCTTCACAATGCCACTCAGACACCACAGGGAAAGAAACAATATGATATCAGAAAGCAAAGGTGCAAGTTTTCATGGCAAAATCAACAAACTTAAAGTACCGGAGCTCCCTGTCTTACAATGAGCAAAGCAAGGCAGAGAGCAAGTGGCTGCGAAATACAAACAACTCATAGCATCAAGGTTTGCAGCACCCCTTCAGGTCCATAGAAATGTACATCCAAGAGAACCACACACACAAAATTATTTTCAGGCTGTTGTGTTCCAAAGTGAACGCTCTTTAGCAAGCATCCCATTTTTTCAGTAGCTGCTTCCCATAGTCTTTTGTGCTTGTGTCATCTAGGTCAGGTAGTATCAACTAGTCACAGAAGCCAGAGATAAAGAACAACTTAATCCAGTTTGCTTAAACATGCAGAGGGTACAAGGCAGTGCAGAATCTACATAATTGTCACTTTGTGTTTGTGAATATGCGAGTGACAAAACTTGGAGTACATAGTGAAAATATTAGGAATGGTATGCAAGAAGGCAGTGCCAGGGAAGGCATGTATTCAGAGGTAAAGGTAACCCAAGGCTTCATTGCTTATACAATTCTAATTCCTGCCTGCTTTACCTTTCCAGTTATTGTCATCAGGGTCATTAATCCCAAAAGAAAATAACCAGGATGGTGTTTCCTGTGGCTACATTTTCTCTCATTACCTTGTAAAGGAGAATGTTATAGTTTTTAACCTCAGGAGAATCAGAATTGTTACCCAATCACTTTGAGAGTAGCACATAAAAAGCAGGCAGGAATACAAAACATCATACAGCCTCCAATTTAACAACAAGCAGGTCTACTAACCCAAAGCTGAAAGTCTTCTTAAAACAGCTCCCCAAAGGTCAAACAAAAATCCAGGCAAGCTACTCACCCATCAACACTCCTCTTCTCAGCAGGAAAACCAAAACCATCTCCCTTTCAGGGACACCTCAAGCTGCAAATGAAAACAATCAAGTACTTAAGAAACCCAACCCCCACCATCCATCCTCTTTCCTAACATTTAATAGGGTTGAACTTCTTTTTTGCCCTTAATTGACAGCTGTACTAACTCTGTGGGATAAAGTGGGGGTCTCTTCCCAGGGAGTTGGTTAATCCTCCCTTTCCTCAGAGATCTCAACCTGCTGTTGCAAATGGCTATAAAACACACCTTTGTGCAATTACACTGTTATGTGCCTTCCTACTACCATTATTATCTTTTGAGGCCAAAGGAAAAATGAAGGTTCAAGAACCCTACCTGTCTCAAGTTTCCACATCACTTAAGGAAGTTTTGTCTGCAAGAGAGCAAGCTGTGGAAGGTTTGGGTTTTTTTTTTTTTCTTTTCTTGAAACTAAAATAAAACTAGCTCCTTTTTTATTTGTTAATGAAGTCTGGGGCCACTGCTCAGCCATATACCTTGAGCTGCAGGTGAGAGCTGGGAAGACAGAAGATAATACAGAGGGTTGAGCTGCAGGGTATTGGTAAAAATTATAAGAACTGGCTCCATGTGCAGTGCTCCTCAGGCAGAGCTGGGTTAGTGGAACACCTCGTTACAGCAGAAAGGGGGTTTTATTTTTTCCTGGAGTGCCTACATACCCCTCCTGTCCCTGCATTCATATCTGGGAGCTCACTGCTGAAGTTTTTGAAGAGAAAGGCAGGCCAGGGCTGCCCGGGTGAGGAGGGATTTCTCTCCGATGCCCCATAGAGTAACCTAAAACACACACGCATGCCAACACCAGTCAGTAGCGAGTTACATGGCGGCTTACACAAATAGCACAGTGCCCTCCGGCTCCTGCCACCCGCCTTCCCATCGCACACAGCCATGGCAAACAAACGGCAAATCGCGCGTCCTTGGAAGAAGGGAAATAGCAAGGGCTCCCTCGGCAGCAAAACAACGAGGCCGGCAGGTTGAGGCCTTGCCCCAGCGCCTGGGCTGGGCCTAGTGGCTGCCGCCGTCCCTCTGCCCCAGCGAGCCCCAAATGACCTCGAGTTTTCTTTAAAACCTAGAGAAAGCGCCTAAAACATTTTCTGACCCTCTCCTGCAGCCCGCAAACTGTTTTAGGCACCTGAAGGGGGACTGAAAGGGGGGGTACTCACCCTGTGACACTGGTCAGTGGCAGTCCAGGCCAGGGGAGCGGACATTTTGTGAGAGCCTCCTTTATTAATGTGGGGAGCTGGGAGGTTTTAATTAGTGGGTGCCGAGGGCGGGAGGCCTGACCCTCCCCTACCCCTGCTGCAGCCTGAGGGTTTCCTAGCATGAACCAGGCACTTCTGAGCACACAAATATAAAAGAAAGGGGCTGTTTCCATTTAAACAACAGCCAAGTTTATGTCTCCCATTTACAAAACTTCTCAGTATTTACAAAAGTTTATTTGCCTAAGAAGATTCAAATACCTCCCTCCCAGAGCACATCCTAATAAACAATTTAACAGATATATGGAGGTGCTGTTAGTAGTAATCTTGCTTCTCCGTTGTCAAAACTGTACAGCTTTGTGGAAAAGAACAGAAAACTCAGAAGACTGGGCAAGGAAAATGCCCGTCCCCCGCTGTCAGGATGCTTAACCTCTCTGCAGATTATTTCTAAACTTGCGTCTAGCAGTCTCTTCTGAAAACAAACATTACTCGATAGAGTTTCTCAGGTAATCGGAGGAGACAAACCTTTCCCATTCCTTGCTTTTCATTTAGCAAGAGCAGAGCACGTATCTGCTTTTATCAGCCTGTTTACCCCAACAAACGGCCCGCGGAGACACACCGGTGCCAAAGGTGAGACCTTTGGGGGAAATTGGTATCAGCCCTTTCCCTTCCTCTAACAACTTGCATTTCTTTTTCTATCGAGCTTTTCACTTTCAGCAGCCTCTTCTTCATCTGATCGCTCTTCTTAGGCTTTTATACTCTAACTATTGGGATGGAGGAAAAACCACAGCAAAATCAGGTTTTGGGGCTCATCTAAGCGTATGTTCAAGTGTGTGCCTGTTTACTAAATGGTCCATGCTGTATTATTGAGTATCTGAATGGATTTTGGTCTGCAGCTGGGTTAAGCTTCTAGGGAGACAGCTCAGACAGGCAAGAAAACTTCTCTGGAAGGGAAAAAGAAAAGAAATCCCAGCGGGAAGACTCAGGGATGGACTGTTGAGGCAGGGTCAGGGCTCACAGCTCTCCCTGGGGCGAACCTCTGCAGCAGCAGCTTCCTGAGGACAGATCCAGTAATCACCCTTGGTCAAAACATCACCGCATGTCAGGATGTATGTGACACGGACTAGTGCAACCCAAAATACATTCAGGCCTCTAAAAGGAGAAAAAAAAAAAAAGAACAACACTAAAATAACTTTTTTTTTTTCCTAAATCTTTGCAAAATATATCAAGAAAGAGTAAGAATGTTCTTTGCACATAAACTAGAGGAGCTACATTGGCTCTCACTTGCTTTTAACTAGTAAATTTCCTAAACACTTTAAAACAGAGCATGGAACCAAGATTACCTGCAAATCAGCTGGCAGTTTGTAGAATATCTGTTCTTCCAAGAGCTCAGGCTATTAATCTGGTCAGTAGTTAGCAACTTAATCTCATTCTTATCTCCAAAACACTATACAAACCACTGCGTAACATGTAACTTCTTTAATCACTGAACGTTTCAAGGGTGAAATCCAGGCAAAAATAATAGTTGCCAACTACTGCATCACACCACAATTCAAGGTGAAAACATCTTCCTCTGGCAAATTACAGAGCAAACGAGGACAAAAAAAGGGAAAGGGGTGGATTACCAGGGTTAAAAACACACAACTACTGTGGCTGGGGCCAGTCAAGAACTCAACTAAATATTGAATTGCTGCAAGTACTTAGAAGTCAGTCTTCATTCTTAGCTTGCATTAAAAGGAGGTTTCTTGGCTACACTGCACTGAGGGAACACCTTGTCTGAGGCTTCCCAGCCTTGTTTGACGCGGGTTGTTTAACTGGGACCACGCTCCGGGGTGATACAGGCAACGTTGACAATGACTGATCAATACTAAATGCAAGTACCACATAACATCTTCTTAGGAGGCTGCTACTGTGAGATTTTTTCAAACTCAAAATAGCAGAAAAACATTTTTTTTTTTTGTTTCTCAAACTATATGTCTCTATGTTTCAAGGCAAGCGTTACAGAATTGGCTGTGGTTATAAAGTGTTGGCAGCTTTGAAGTACACCCCAATTTCCAGTGGAATAAGAAGTTCTTTTGCAAATGTTTTTAAAATATGGGGGGAAAGGGACAGAAAAGGAATAGATAGGCCTACATCAGCAAGGCCTGTGTTTTGGTTGTTTGGGGTTTTTTTTCTCTCTCTCAGCCTAGATGCACAGAGGATTCTGAAAGCCTGATGCTTTTCTTACCTGAGATGTGGAATACTCAAGGTCAAATCTCTTCCACCTGTAACAGAGCCTGTATTTGAACTTGGTTCTTCGGTAACCTTTTGTTCCTGAATATTTTGGGAGGACTCTCCGTCTTTGACCAGAGGTTCTACTCCAGGTTGATAAATGCCCAGAAAAATAGCTGCAGGAAAGGGGTATTCTTCCTTCAGAAACAGTGTTCACACCAAGAGAATCTGTGTCTTTCTCTTTACTTCTCGCTGCCTTTAACAAGGTGAATAAGGGATAAGAAAAGTTTAAGTATCTAGAGATCAGCCTCTGATGTTCTCATTTTATTTTCACAATATTCTTTGATTTAAAAAGGAAAGTAAAAAGGTGAATAAAAGACTAGAAAACTTCAGTTCTTCATATTCCATGCATTAATGGAAGCACCACAGAAGACCTTTCATTTTCAAAAAAATACAAATTAATGTTCAAATCTTTCATTTCCTTTGTTGGGACAGATGAAATGACATTTTGTCAGTTACATATGCAAATGGGTGCAATAAATTGTTTGAATTCTTGATCATCTTGAGAGTAAGTGCTACTGACATTGAACTTTCAATACTGTGTTATTAAAAATCCCACACTTTAGGGTAGCAAAAGAAGTTTTTTTTTTTTCTTTCACATACAAGCTGTGCCTTTGTTCCCAGCAGACAAGCTAATAGTGTATGGGGGGGAAAAGGGAAAAAAAAAAAAAGCATTTAATTTTCCACTCAGACCAATGACGTTAAGGCAGAAAGAATAGGGCTCACTTAGAAACTTGTATATTAAATTCACAGGTCTAAAGGCAAACATGCCTTTAACTTCATACTGAGCAGAACGTGCTTTTGCTGCTTTGGCATTTATCACACGTTTGACAGTGAAGGAACTACTGAATCACAATTAGGGATGGGAAGATTTCCCAGGGTCCAGACATTTTGAAGATTTTTTTTTCAAACTCAATGCTTATTCAAACTTTATTAAGAATTTTAGATAGGACTTTTCCTCTAAACTGGGTCACAGAATGTCTGAAGGTCTAAAAACCTCTTGGTACCAGAATACCAAAGGTTAGAGCCAACTCTTATATTTCCCTGAACATTTCTGTTGTCCCCTAATCATAAACCTGTCATTCAACACAGAGATATTAGAGTGTGGAAAAACTGAAGCTAAAGGTCAGATTTAGCAGATGAAAGGTCTGCTAGAAACGTGCATTTCTGGAATTGGATTCCTTCTCACGGGTCATGATGTAGATTAGGAGTAAACCTCTTGAAATCAAGGGAGTAAGAGCAGCCTCCTACTCGTTGGTAGGATTTGGTTCCACTGTCTTTGTGCATGGAGGCAGGACCAGTGTGAGCAATGCAAAGTTTGAAATGACAGACTAATTTATTATTCAACAAAACACAAATTCCTGCCTAAAAGCTTTAATCTTCCTCTAAAAGCCACTTTATAAGGCTTTCATGATTCAGTTACATGCTTATAGTGTTAACTACGAAACATGTATTTCACCAGTGACATAGCTGAAGCAATACATTAACACCTTCCATGTAGACTTGTGATACCGTGATGGGTAACATTTCTAGAATGTGATATTACGTAGTCTTCAGATTTCATCCCCTGCTGCATATGCTTCTTCTCAAATCGAGTAAAGAAAAAGCACTCAGATCAAGCCAGTGAGATCTCTGATTCACATAAACTTGCTTTTATGGGCATTCTGCCAAAAATTTATTTGCAATAGGGTGACGTAAACAACTGACTCAGTAGAAACGGAAACTTTGAGGTTTTTCTGTGAATTACAATAGTCTATTCCTGAAACAACGCAATAGCAAATACTGGGCTAAAGACTGATGGGTTTGAATTCATTTAACCTAACTTCATCCATTTACAAGTTTCGAGCTTTAATTACTCATATGTGCTTCCTCCATAGTGTGAAAAGTCTTCTGTCATGGGTGAAGATAGGAATAAACCCTCCAGAGTGATCTTTCCTACCCTAAGATGGAGAGAGGATCTGTGCTGTTAAAATGCTTGACTGTTGAATAGAGCAGGGCTTCCCATCTACGAAATTCAGTGTGTTACATCCTTTTACAATGATTCACATTGGGACTTGGTTCTTCTTTCACCTTCATTGTCATAAATCTCGATTAATCCCATTTAAATCCTTGACATAACAGCACTTGCTAGAATTGAGTACATTTTTATAGTTAATAGAAATTTTTTCAAAATGAAAATACCTTAAATGGCACCAGATCCAACGCAAGAAAGCTGAAAACTTTAGATGTTGAATATTTAACTGTTTTACCTAGAAAAAAAATAACAATTGTTTAAGATACATTTAAGAAGTATGTTTAAAATATGCAAATATTGATTAGAGCTAAAAATCAGAATTTCTATTCAGCAGGAAATTATGAAATGCCAGTATTTTTTTACATTCCAGTACAAACTGCTGAAGCAGCAGCGTATTTCCACATATGCCACATTTTTTTATTAAGAATTTAATTAACAGTTGTAATTAAGAATCCCACTGTTTGTCTAGCTAAATGTAAAATAGCTGGAATGATGAAAAATGATACCAATAAATAATTTTAAAACTCAATAAAGCTTTCTTCAAATCTGCACTGAGGAATGTCTAGATGATGTCTGTAATCAGGGCACTCTTTTCCAATGCTTTATAGTGATTGCTTTTCTACATGCTCCTATATACCATTTTCCATAGCAGTAGGATCTACAAAATTCCAAGAAAATTGGACAAAAATAAAACATTTAAGCTACAGCTTCAGCACAGAGAAATAACAAATAGATTTTTAAAGAGATGTAGACAATAATAATGGTAGGTAGTTACCCCACCAAGATTTGGTGAGTCTACGCCTAACTCTAAAACTTGTGACATACTCAGAATGCCAAAAATTGCATACAGGTTTAACCTGCCAAATTCAGCCATAGCATTACATTGTCTGATGTATTTCTAGAAGTACTTTTCCCAGTAATATTCTTGTTGCATCAAATTCTCCACGCATAAAATTCTTTTTCTAGTGATACGTGTAGTGTGGTTTCAACAAATGGAAAAAGAACTGTTGTTGCTGTTACTGGCATCCCACTTCCATCTCACTGCCTATGCTTTTAAACTCATTGCCTGACCTGACTGCTAATATATTTTTACACTATACATAGTCTATACTTTTCTCAATGAAACATGACCTACTTACTTCCACTTGTGTGTCCCAGCTTATCCATGTAACAGCTGCGAGTTAGGCTTGTTGTGACAGATAGTGCACTTCAGAGCTGTCAGTCATGTGCGTTGTGGGAGAGAGCGTTTTGGAGGAAAGTCTTCACCTGCCTTTACCCGTGGTAAAACTTAAACTGCTTATGAAAACATAAGAAGAGTTTGATCACAGCATTTCCTTTGGGCTCAATTCTGCTACCCGTATTCACAGAGAAGACTAATCCTCTGCAAGAAGCTCCTGTGAGATCAAATTAGATCTTTTAATATTGATACTACAAGTTTGAATGTAACCATTTCTTTGAGGTAATGCAAGAGGGTAAGACAGAAGCTTTCCTCTTCCATAGGCAGGTACTTTCCAGGATGGGAGGAAAAGCTTTGTTTGACTGCTACTGCCGTTAGTACACATGTATGGAGACCAGAGGGAGGAGCGGTGAAGGAAGGTTATGGGATCTGCAGTGTTGCCAACTCCTCGAATGCAGGATTCAAGTCCCCGAAATCATGAAATGTATTTCAAAGTAGCATACACTGATTTCAGTATTTCAGTTCTGTGTAGTTCAGGTTCACTTGCTTTAGCCATTGAAGTTTTTGTTCATAGGCTAAGATTAAAAACCTACTGTTTTTAAATGGTCCAAAATCGTTCTGTTATCTCCAGCATATGCTGCAGAAGCTATCTAATCATATGGAAAGAGTGAGGAAAAGAAACTGGCAGTGTGAAACAGTGAGTGAGAATTAGTATATCCCGCAGGGTCATTTTCTTCAGTTAATATCTTTTATTATGCCAGTAGAGTGATTCTGTTGCATACTCTACTTTCATTAGAGCTGGGTAATCTACAATGTAATACTGCAGTGCTGGTTTTCTTCCAATTAAAAGTAAAACCACTGGCTCTCTGCAAAAGGAATTGGAGCTGTACCAGTGGCTCCCTGACTGCATCCTTGAAAGGTCTAGCTGTGCTGGCCATGCAGTTGGGATTCCAACTGCAGAGGAGTCAAAAGCCTGCAAGGCTTCAATATAGTTTAGAGAAACTTTGATAAAAATGTGTCTGTATAAAACTCTTGAACTTTGACCAACAAATAAGTTCCTCCCCAAAAAAGTGGTTTTTCCAAACATTTTTAGCTCACTACTATTTGCACTGGCAAGACCCGTGCACTGATCTCTACTCTCTGGTAGAGAAATTTGAAAATCTTCAGAATGTACCCTGAGACCAGATCTAAATTTAGCAGCATTGCTTTGAGAAAATTATGTAAAGTTACCCTTATTTCTCTTTCAAAAGTAGACTTGTTTTCCTAATGTAAATGAATCCCTCATGCCCAGTTTCTTGGAAAACTACCTGCTTCCCAAAATAGTTGTTTTCTTTCTTTTCTGTAGTGAATAAATAATATGCATCATCAAAGAAAATTGCCTTTTCAATTGAATAAGAATCATCAAAATGAGGCATCATAATGATGAATTTCATTAAAACAAAGACTGCTGACATACAAGGTCAAAGAAAAGTTTCCATATTAAAAGTCAGCTGCCTTTATGGCATATGACATGCTACTTTTCATACACGGTCAATGTGACTTACACATTATATCTCCTGGTAGAACTTTTGGATTGCTGGGAAATGTAGGCTAGTTTCTCAGTAAGAGGATAAGAAATATGTAGAGGTAACTCATATTCCCATAATATGTATTTCTCTACCTCCAGGACTGTACCCTACCCTGATGTAGCACAGATGTGACATGGTAGCTATGTTTATTATACTCTCCTTGACATCCTGTTTCTAATGAGATAATGGATTTTTTTTTCAGGGGAGTTGAATCACCTTAGCTTCCAAATACATTTTATCAGCATTACTGGTCAACGTATATTGCCAGCATTACTCAACATATTGGAAAATCCTGAAACGAAACCTGCTATTCTTTATGAAGAAGAATTTTCAGTGGGGCCATTGTATCTCAGCTCTAAACATGGGGCTGGATAGTCATAGGATGTGGGAAATACATCCTAATATTCCTGTAATTGCAGTGCTGAATCTGTGGTTATTCCATCTTCTTCCCAGTGCTTTTCTTTACCTTTTAATTTTTATTTCAGTCTACATTTCTATATTCATACATATGTGTATATCTTTAAACATGCTTGTAAGAAGCAACTAATTTATTCCATAAATACTTACATAGAGGAATGGACTTACTTCAAAAAATAATGAAACTGTGGGTTGGAATTTAAAATTGAACTGAAATTAAAAACTAATGTGTCAATAGGGTGTTCAATTTTGGTTTAATGTTTCAGAGGAATTTGTTAAAATACTATTGTGGTAACAAAATAATGTGGGCTCTAGGAAGATTTGTTTCTTATTAGCTGGACTAGAAATTAATAAAGTAAGTAATAATTTTATGTTCTTTTCACCGCTGTTCAATTTGAACAGAATTTATCAAAGCCAGGTATAATACATCCTGGCTTCTGCTCATGTTTATACGTAAATAAGACATAAGATTGTCTACATACAACTGTGCAGTGTACGACTGCAGTGCAACTGGGGTAAAAAAAACTCTCTCTAAAGGCAATCTGTAACTTTTGAAGTTAGTGAAGTCTGAAAATTATGTTTCAGGTAAATCTCAAGAATCTCTCTAAAGCAAGCAGCATACAACTTATGTTATGGGAAGTAATTTTGAAAATGTATCTTCATTGATCAGTAGTTTTAAAGAACATGGGAATTCATTATACAAGAATCTCCATACCTTTAGTATATAAATCTTCTCAGTACTGAAAATTTATATCAAGACATACAGGAAAACCTAACAGTGATTAAATACTGACTAGAAACAATGTAAGTAGCCCTTCTTGAAAGTAATTTTGTTTTATTACAAATCATTCATATCAGAATAGAGAAGGTGGTTTACGAGAAATCCTGACGTAAAAAGTCATGCTACTCTGCCCATTTCTCTATACAGAAAGAATAAAGCAATACAATTAGCTCTCTTGTGAACGCAGTTAACTCCTTTGATTTAGCTGATGGTAGAATCCTCCTTGGGTTTCTGATGGATCAATAGTTAAGAACATGCCCAGACACCAGTATGACTTAGAAAGATTATGCATCAAACAAGATTATGCCCTGTGTACTAGTGAATGGTTAAAAAAGGGTCAACACAGTACTGTGCTTGATGTTGTTTTAAATATTTAAAACAACAATGAAACAGACTGTAGTCCTGAATCTTCAATAAAAAGTTATTTATGAACCACTAAGTAAGTGGCAGTGATTTTTTCCAAAGCTTTGCTAGTAAAGAAGAGGGGGCTTTGTACTTGGCCAATTTCATAACCAAGATTTTTAAAACAGAGTGGAAAACTGCAAGTGAGAAAAAAATATGCCCATTACCCTTTCAGGAACCAAACTCTGCCACCACCATGAAGGTATTTTACTGTCATTCAAGATCTGGAGTGTTACAATCTACAAAAGCTTGACACTAAAGTTTTAACCCCATTTTTGTATCATTCATGATTAAAAATTTTAAGGATTATTTACACAGGTGGCCCAGCCTGCCTACCCTCTTCAGATCTCGTGAAAGTCTTTTGTTTGTATGAGCACATTACTGTCCCTGGGCTGATAAGGCTTTAATTCACTCCATTTACATTAGTGTATTGTTTTCAGACTGGAACTGTGTGATGTCTAACCAGCTCAGAATGAAGTGCTGAGGCTTGCCTGTACCCATCCTGTACGTACATACATCTGAATTTTTGCATCATCAGTCACTGTATACATATTAGTATTTTTAGTTTTATTTATGTTGGATCTTTTTTGTAGAAATTTACACACAAGCATGCACAAATGTTTCCTTTTATAGGAAGAAAAATGATATAAACAAGTGGATTGTATTGTCTTTACATAAAAAGATAGCTTTTAGCAGTAAGCATCCGAAGTTTGCAAAAGTCATATAATCTGTGGTATTCATTTTATCTGTTTGCATTCAATTAACAGGATCTTAAGAATTATTTACTCTTTGGATAAAACTGAGTAAAACCTGGTCCTAAAAGTCCATTTCAGACAAGACATAAATCAGAAGTCAACAGTGACATGCTGTACAGTTTCAAATCACTCTGAATTTTCAGCCAGAACACTTAGGTATCTGTCTCGAGTGCCATATTTTTAACCTCTCCCCCCCCTCTTACCTCACGTATTGACACTATTCATTTCACTTCTCACTAATTAAAACAAATAAGATGAAAGCTTGATATTTTATATACTTGTGGATCAGCAAGAAAATAAGGCTCCAGATATGACAAGAATTTGCAACACAATTTTAGACCTCCAGGTAAGCCTACGTGAGTCAGTCATATTACTCATATGCTTAAAATTAGGTACAGATCCTTGGCTTCGCAGAGTCATGACTTTGGTTTTATCATAGGTTCCACCATAATACCCAGTAAAATAGAAGCAGAACATGTCAATATAAATATAGACATAAATATGTATTTTTTTTAGAAATATATATCATTTTGCCTCTTGTCCTTTGTTGTCAGGATAAATGAAAGGAATGTTTTAATAATTTACTGTATGATTAGTGAATTTGGTTTTTTTCTTACTTGAAATACTGCATCAATTTATAGTCACTGATATTTTCTCTCCTTTTACTGAGAAGTTTGCACAGCCATGCTGAGAAATAAATACTGTGTGTTGTTAATCCATCCAGCAACAGATGTCTGATAGAGACTAGCTCTGTAAATCAAAACATGAACAAAAGCAACTTTGTGCACTGCCAAAGACAGAATGAGGCATATATTGCATTTTTCTTTTAGAAACCAAAGACTCTGGGTCAAATCCCAAACTTGCTTAAATCTCCAAAGTCTGCAGGAAATTCCTGGCTCTCTTACATCTAAGGCAACAATGCATGTTTGCATTCTTCGTAAAATTCCCTTTCATCATTTTCCATTTCTTGAGAATTACCAGTGAATAATGATGCAAACCTCAGACACTTCTTATTTTCCTTCCTACTGAAACATTAATGCTTAGTGTTTGATATCCAAGGATGCTTTCTCCTCAGCCTTCACACATTCCAAGTCAAAGTATTCATTTACTGACTCTTTCATCATACAGCACCTGTCAATATATCCCTGTTGTAGTTTTTCATTGACCGTGACAAGTTCCTCTTTGGTATTTCCATTGGTACCTCTGGATGAGCCACAGTAGGTTTATTGTTTTTTCCTCCTTGCCAATACCCCTGAATTCTCACAAATACAAAATGGTCCATGCAACCCCATGCAGATTGCAGCACCTCAGGCATGGCAAAGTGCAGCAGGATTCACATGCCGAAGAAATGTTCCCACTGACATCTCTTAACTCCATCAACTCTGCATGCTCAGAACTACCTTGGAGCTAAGAAGCTCTTTGTCACCTGTGGATTCATAAATGAGAAACAGCAAACTTCACCTACTCTTCCAGTTACTTTTCTCCCATTTTTCTGTCATTACACCAGCCTCATCTGCTGGGAACTCCTGGCAGATAGCTCCAAATCATGAGTTCCTTCCTACAGACGCCATGCCCTGCACTGGGCAGATGAGAGCTCTTTAAAACCCAGCAGTGGGAGCACGTAAATGACAGCAGACCAAGAACTTGCTCCTATTCCCCTCTGCCTCCAAAGCTTCCTATCTATTTTGAACAAGGCAGTACACTATACACTCAGAACAGCCTCCTGGCAGCTCCCCGAGGCACTGATAGCCCAGAATCAGCCAGATTTTCCCATTTGTTTACAGCTCCAGGTACAAGGCAAACAATTACCCTTCACCACCATTTATTTCCTAATAAAGTGAAACTGTAGAGTTTTATCATCTACTTTTCCTCCTCTGGTCAATCTTTACTCCAGATTGTGTTTACTAGCTGTTTATGTCCATTTATTATTAATATCTTCTTTCATTTGCCATCACAAAGATATACAAGTATATATGGCACATTAATCAAAACAAATAAAAAGGAAGTAGTACCCAAGCTCATCCTTGTTTACTCATTAAAAATACAGAATGAGAACTGACTGTGACTGAGATTTGCCTGTTGGTATAAGAGTGGTGGCAAAAAAAAAAAAAAAGAGACGACAAAAGGAATTGCTGCATGTGCAAAAGGTATCACCCATGTGAATCACAGAGACTGTATATGACTGCACCTGAGGAGATTTTATACCACAAGCTTTGATCATTTGATTTCTGAGCTTTCGTTTTCTTCAAGGATTTCCACAGAAAGCAAAACAAAACTCTAAAATTTGCCAAAGGCCATTTTCTTTTATTATTCATAAGTGGTAGATATTACTAACGATGGCTTCATAAACTGAAAAAAGTTTTCTCAGTCCCATCTGTGTAGTAACATTTTATGAGAGATATATTACACACATTTATCCGGTATTGAGAACACTGCAACATAACTTTAAAATTCACTTATCAGTGGGGGGGGGGAAGCCATAATAAGCAGCATTTGGGAGGGAGGGAAAAGGGGAGGTTGGGAGGAAATGTATATAAACATCTCTGTCCAGGGGATACTCGTTATACACATGCTCCATCTTAATTCAAGTCATCTAGCACGACTCCATCACATATATCCACAAGGGCCAAGAAATACGTATTCTACTCTCCTTGGTTTATATCCAGAACAAATCTATTTCACAGAGCTAAATGTTGTTGCTGGTTTGGGAATATTTGTTAAATGGCTATAATGTGACACAGTTAAGTTATTTACTACTTGTGACTGGTGAGAAAATTGAGGCTTTTCATAACGTTACATTTCTACAGCAAAAAATGCATTTATGAAAATAAATTGTCTGAGTCTTCTTTGACAGTCTGTATTTTTCACAGGGTAAAAAAGATGCATTAATGTGCTTTTACTATCATCTAGAAGGGTATGAATGCAAAGTTATTCATGTGGGAGTGGCTATGGAAGTAAGGATACATGCCAACAACAGATAACACCACTAGGAAAACACTACCCATCACTATTGTAGGCTGATTTTTTTCCAGAAGTGTCAGAAAACTTGTGTTGGTGTAATTTATAACAAAATGTTGTGCTTTCCCTTCAGCTAATCCACTCTGTCTCCTCAGAATCTGATCCCATTTTTATTAATTCAAAAATCTCTCTTCAGCTTCGCTATTTGTTGGGCTCTAAATTCCACCAGAAAAAAACCCCGAGTTGAAATCTCCATAGCCATGAGAGTGCTACACTGCCTGGTGTTATTTCACAAGATACTGTCAGACCCTAAGCTTTCACTTCATACTGTAATGAACATTTGACACTGTTTTAACACATTACCTTTCAAGTTAGTAATATTTTGAGGCCTGATCGATATACTTAATACTTTACCGGCATTATTATGCCAATAGAGGCATGCATCAATACACCAGTGCCAACTTATGCCCTACCATAACTATTTTATCATTATCCAGTGCCTCTTCAGTTTGTTTCAATTCACCAAATCAGAATAGGCTATAGCAGGTTAAGCACTTCTCTAACAAAATGGTTTCATCTACATACAGAATATGGTGTCTTTAGCAATACCAATATAGTTATACGGCTTAACCCAGCCAACTGTTAGTACAGTTTTATGCAAATGTCAAAGAATCAAAAATCACACTTAATCCCACAGCCGTCGTGCCACACTGGAAAACAGTAATCTTTTTTCTTCATTTTTTTAATGCAAGCTTTAAAAATACTGAATATTTTATCTTATTTATCTGCTAATTCATGCTTCATCCAGATATTTTAAGCAGCTGAGATGGAACCAGGGATGTGTCATCAAATGTAATGACATTTTCCTCATTTGGTTCATTTAGGACAGTATTTCTCATGCCTCCCAACTGCTCTAGTGATCGCAGGAGTGTTGCGAGACAGTTTTTACCATCTGTAGTTTGCTGTCCTCTTCCCCTTCAGGGCAGGGGACTGAGACCAGACCACAGCGACTGGCTGCAGCTGTAAAACAGTCAGGCTCCCACCGCAGAGGAACTGAGCTGCTGCCAGGGATGAAGGGGTTTGCAGCAGTTCCCCGGCTACCCCAACCTGTAAAACCCGAGCTGCTCGCCTGTCATTTGGGAGGAGGTATGCAAGACCACAGTGAAATCTAAAAGGTCAGTCTGAACTGGATTTTTTGAGGCATGCTGAGTACCTGGGTACTAAACCTAAAATTACTTATCGTGTTTGGCTAACAAAGCAGAAGCTTTTTAACAGTCTTAGCTGAAACCTAATGCTGTCGTGCTCCAGGATCAGAGACAGGAATATAAGGGTCTACAAAGGCAGATGGGCAAGAAGAAAACACAGTTTCCACATTTTGAGAAAAAATTGATTGAGAACAGCAGTAGGCTTGGCCTATGATGCTAGTTGTTGTGGAGAGATACAGCTAAGCAGCCTTTTAATAGAAGTTACTGGTATTTTTGATAGAGATCTCCTAGGTTGGTTCGCTCTTAGAAAACTACATGGAATGGCTTCACGCAAGTTCACCGAAGCACAAGAGTAAAGTCAGAAACTGAAAGAATAAAGCAGGTCAAGTGTTCATGCCTTCGACTGAAAAACAGTACTTTAATGAGAGAGAACTTTACCAAAGCTCCAGTTTTCCCTATCTGATGCCGAAAACAACAGCAGCCTGGCAGTCTGAAAAGGCTTTGAGAGCCAAAGGGAGAAAGCTTAAGGGTCATTTCAAGTTTTTTCTGTGGGGAGTGCCAAGGGAATGATTGAATCACATAACTGGCTGAGCTGCAATGAAAGATAGTTCTTTTGATGAAGAATGCTTTCTGTTAGTTCCCCTATGGGTGACTTGCCCTGCAGAAATAAGTTGTGTATCCCCCATTCTCCGCTGAAAGTCATTGACATAAAAATTCAGCTTTCTGTCATTGATATTCACGACCAAACCTTTTTTTCACAAGTTGGTGAAAATTTTAAGGGATATTGCAACATAAAGAGCAACTTGGGGTTTTTTTCCCAAAAGGCTAGTAAACATATGGACCACAAGTAAGCTTTATGAATGATCCATTTCTTACATTTTGGAGTAATCTACAAGTGAGCTAATCTTGAAGTCTTCTTGTTATGGCAGGAATCTGTTTGCAAAATGGATAAAGGAAAATCTTTGTCTTCAGCTTGACCAGTTTACCATGTCTTAGAGCCTGCACTGTCCTACACCTCAAATGGCCTGATAGTTAAGAGAGTATAGAGGTAAAGCAACAACTTTCCCCTACAGCTGTGTACATACAGTCAGTCTAACACAATGTAGAGTAGTTTAAATCACTGTCAAAGACTGATGGCTTGCAATTGACCAAACCCAAAGATTTTAGAAATACATGAGCTTGGCCATGATCACTAAGAACAAACCCTAAATCCTTGCAGAGGCAAACCAGAATATCCTGAGAGAGCAATGGCAAAAAGAATCTGGTCTTTACCCCATGAGTTTGAAGAGATTGCACAGTGGTTATGAGGAACCAAGTATCTTCCATCAGAGTACAGCACTAGGCAGCACAGAACGAGCCTTGAGTATTTACTAATGCTTCTGTTTTCTGAATTGAGGGTAACAGTATTAAAAAAGAGATTGCTTAGTAAATTTGATAGTAAGACCAAGAACCAAAATACCAGAATAAGACATATCATTCAAGCTTCCTATGTAATAGAAATGAACTAAAATATGTGTAGTGCTATCAGGCTGATAACTTCTCAAGCTTAATGATATCTTAAATTTAATGGTTTAAAAACCTGTTCTGTCCATCTAGCCCTCTGTCCCATTTATGCACTAAAGAATTCTTCTAAAAGTTAATGTTTCTGCTTAAACTTCACTTTCAGGGAAATAACTGAAATGCTCCAGTGGTGGACTCCAGGCACAGGAGAGTGAAGAGAAATGAATAGCTGAGGATGGGAAAATAGAGCAAATAACTGGTTTTGCACGATGTCTTTTTTTGTCTTGCTTTTCTCCTAAAAACCTGAGAATTTACATTACACACACACACAGAAGCTAGACACAGCACTGTTAAAAGGCTAACAGAAAGAAGGCTTCAATCCAACATCCTTAGAAGACAGGAAAGGCAGATCTCAGGCTGTCAGCCCAGCTATGCTGGACATACAACGCTATCATCTGCAATGACACTCTTCTCTTTCTTTTCCTCCAAGTCTTCAAGCACATGCGTAAAGGAACTACAAAACTCATCTCAGGCTGTGTAGTGAAGGCCTTAGAGTGTCTAGACCCCTTCACTGATTTTTTTGATGAAGTTAGCAGAAATTAAGAGGATGAAGCAGAGTATTTTAGGAGGAGGAAGGCTGCTTCTGTGAGAAAGGCAGCTGAAGGAACACAGATTAACTGTGTGATGACAAGTAAATCACTGAAACTAAGTTTTGAAAGATGGCCTCCGATTACATATTCTATATTGTATGTGCTCCCAGCTTGATCTCTGAGGTCATATTTCAGAAAAACAGAGCAACTGAAGCAGACTAAAATTATTCCCACAGCCCTGGGAAATGCTAAGTACTGTGAAAAAAATCATTCCATAGACCGTCTACACTGGCCATCTGAATTAGAGTATATTTTTGCCATTGATGTCAAAATACTGTGCCTCAGTTTCTGAACTGCAAAAGGGAACAATACGGCATCCCCTCCACCCACACCTTTCCTCAGCCGTGTGAGGATTTGTACTACCCCAGATTACAACAAAGCAGTCAGAAAGATGACAAAACCCAAGTAATTTTGCATTTGGAGTTAGATTACAACGTATACGAGGCCTGGAGCCATGGATTAGAGTGAGTAGCTGTTAATTTTACGGGCTCTGTCCCTTGTGTTCACTGAATGAAGCAGAAGCCCAGCATGAAATACAGTGTATGCACAAGGTACCGTGTATATACTGCTGACAGTAATGCTGACAGTAAAGACTTCTGAAAGTTTGCAGGCTCTGAGTGCTTCTCTGAAACATTATTTTAATGTAAGTAATACATAACATACCAAAAGGAATTTATCATCATAAGAATGCTGGTGACTTCAAATTTTTGTTCCAGTAAGGATGTTGGTTTAAGTAAGTCAAACGTAACTAGTCATATTTGCTTTGGTTTTTTATGTAAGAGTAGGTTGTTAAACCTTGCTTAATACCGACTGACTGAACAGTATTAACAGCTGACAGCTGAGATGCAGGTCTATTATAATTTGGGTATTTCTAGGCTGGAACAGCTCAGGGGTTTAGTACGAAGCACTGAGCAATGTTAGAAATTAACTACTGACTGATACTATTTTTCTGAACTGAACACTATATTAAGAAAAAAAAAAAGATAAAAAAAGGAAAACTAATGTTCTGCAAAGCTATGGTTTTCACCCCACTTATTCCCAAACTTACTGCAAGTGTTCGCGTGCTGATGGTATTCCCTTACCTTCCTTTTCCAGACCTCAAACTCCGCTCAGACCCCCCCCCGCCCCGAGCATTCCCTCCTCACCCAATGCCACCGGCCGCAGTTTTGCCTGGCGGTAGCCCCGGGGAGGGCGAGTCCCGGTCCCGGGGGGGCGAGTCCCGGTCCCGGGGGGTCCCCGGGCTGCTGCTGGTGGGCTCGGTGCCACTAGAGGGAGTGACAGCCGTGGGAAGAGGCGGGAGGTTCTTCCAAGCGGGGCTCCGAAGGCGGTGAAGAGCGAGTTCTTCCTTACCCGTCGGCATCCTTCGGGTCCCCCCGCGATTGTTTTTGCGTGGCCGTGGCCCTCTGCTGAGGCTGCGGTGACATATTACACCTTTCCCTTCTCTACCAGACGGCACAAGGCACTGAAAGCTGGTGTTGATAATCCTATTAGCGGCTGCCGTGTTTATTACCTGTAATTAAATGTTGCCATTTACAGTGTAAAGTATACGAGACAATAAAAGAGTTAGAAACTGGTTAAATCCTGTCTTAAACCTACAGCCTTTGACAAGAAGGAACACGTTTGGTTTTTTCCCCTCCTCATATATTTCAGCCTCATGCACGTAAGACTCTTAAGTGGATTTAACAAAGCGTAACATAAAAATATTCAGAGAAGCACTGAGCTCCTGGCCAGACAGCTATTGAAGATGATTTTGTTTCTTGCTTCCTTTGACTTCATAAGGCACATCGAGATGGATCCAAACAACACAGGCAGACACCACATCTATCGGAAAGTTCTCAATATTCATGAGCATTTGCTTACACAGTTCCAGTTTGAGGATTGCTTATTAGCTTTGCTGACATAAACGCAGTGGTGGTGGGGTTTGTTTTTGTTGGTTTTTTTAAGTGAATAGCCTGGGTGGAAAAACAACGATATAATTAAAACAAAACAGGACACGTATGTGTTGTAAACAAAAGGACTGGTGATCTTCTTCATACAAACCTTCACTGAGCTGCCATCTGTTCATTATAACAAGCTTATATTTCTTGAGTATTCGCCGACATTTTAATTTCTGTGTAACACTGAATAAAGGGAAATTAATTTCTGCACATTCATGAAATTTTTCCCTCATGGAACAAATATTCTTCTAACCCCATTCTACCCATCTCAGCCCCCAGGAGGTTGTAGCCCAAGACTTCCAGTGCAACAACCATCTGCAAGCCAGAGCTGTCCCCATCCCTTAAACTCATCATAGTACCACCCACCATCAGCACTGGGTAAAATTCTAACTCCAAGCAGGTTCATCATCTTCTGTGCCAAATGTCAAGATGCCTTGCCCCTCCCCACAGTTCCAGTCCAGTTTTAGAGAGGCTTTCGCTGATCTATCCCAAACTATCCTGTGTCTTCAATCCTAACCACAGCAGAAAGAAGTTGTCTTCTGCCTCTGGGGCACCAGTCTCCATTTCTTATTCTAGCCATGGCTCACAACTGATCTGCAAACACATGAAGACTGTCTGATGACAATCTCATTATAAACCTGAGAGTATATTTTTTTTCCTAGCCGCTGCTCAGGCCCCCATTCCTCCAAACCCAAACCATACGAAGGAACCAGGTTAAATCAAGCCCGTGGGCAAAATTCAGTCTTGGTTGAGTAGCCAAACTACTTCCAGCCTTATTTTGGTTCTACTTCTAGGTCCCATCCTAATCCTGCCTTGCAGTCACCATCACTAACCATGGCTCGACCTAGCTATAGGACTGTCAGGACTATAGCCCAAGACCATCTTGACCATGCCTCTGATCCAGGACCACTCTCTGCTTCCAAATGAATAGAGTCTCAGGCCAGTTTCAGACATCTCTACTCTTAACACTGTCCAGCCCTAATCTTGGTTCTTGTCTGCAGCACCAGCTTCATCTTCTAACTCCAGCCAAAACAACCATCCTTGCAACTGCAACTTTTTTTATCATCCAGTTTACTTGCACATTACCAAAGCTTTTGGGTCATAGCCAAATGCTTTGATTTTTTGCTTTAATTTAATGCTTTAATTCCAGCATTACTCTGGGACAATATTCTGCAATCTCTATATTTCTCTGACCTCAGCTACTTTCAAGCATATAAAATGTGATACGGGAGTTTTTTAGCTGATGATCTCTGACTGGAGCAGGTGGGAGGTCATGGTCTGAACTTTTTTTCATATGGTTTACTATTGATACAACTGGATGCTTTTTAAATCACAAGGAGCTGTTAATAAACGTAGGCACAGTATTATTTTTGTAGTACTGTGCCTATACGCCTGTATTCTCTCTAGGTAACATAAAAGCTAGTATTGGAGAGTTGTTCAACAGCCATGAGATCTCTTTTATCCTGTAGAAAAATAGGATGCAGGCTGAATGAGGATAATCTTATTTAAAGGACCATTTTACCTTTTAAGACAAGGTTGAGATACAATTTAAAAAAAAATATATATATAATCGAACTTTTATCAACACAAGTAGTGCACAATAGGCTTGGCTGCAAAACAGAAACTTACTAATAAAAGCATAATTAAAATGAAAAGTCCTTGAAGTTAAAGCTACCTTTGGCAGTAACTGTTCCTAATTAAACTGAACAAGTTATTGCATTTTACAATGATATCAAGAAAAATAAGAATAATAAAAAACCATCATACAGGAACCTGTGTTAGGCTGAGTACAACATCAGAGAAAAAGAAGAGGGCTCCTGGTTTAGGTGTGGGTTGTTTTTTCTACTCCTGTAGAAACAAGAACGATTACATAGAAAGATTCCCCTGGGCAGTATGTCACCACTGCAGGCCTGTCTTTGCTCTCAGCAACCCAGAAGAAAGGATTTATTTGATGTTTGGAAGCCAAGCATTGAGAAAACCTGCTGCCCAAGGTCTTCTTTCTTCCACAGGCATGGAATCACCTTTTGGATATCTTCAACCAAATGAATCTCACTTGAAGAAACAATTAAATTATGCAGCTGCTGTCCCTTTGGAGGCTTATTTGGTATTTTGTGTCCCTTGCGCAGATACGCAATGAATATCTTACCACGGATGTTTTCGCCAGGCTGATAAGAAGAGTTTAGATGGAACCAACCTCCTGTGACCCAGCCTCAGAGGCCCCATGTTTTCACACTGTTTTCAAAGAACTCTGGAGTAGAGCATCTCGTGGAAATCTTTAGCTTCCCAGTCTAGTTCCAGTTCCTCCCCGAGGAAGTCAGTGG
Organism: Harpia harpyja; assembly: GCF_026419915.1. Lineage (NCBI taxonomy): Eukaryota > Metazoa > Chordata > Aves > Accipitriformes > Accipitridae > Harpia > Harpia harpyja. The sequence continues at coordinate 21,754,087 of NC_068969.1, forward strand.
AAGGATAGAAATTCTCCTTGGCAAGTCAGAATAACTGAAAAACAAGAGACACCGAGGAATAATAACTTGCTTTCTGTGAACTGAAACTTCTTTGGAAGTTTCAGGAAGCGAAGGTAAACCTGGCACAGGCAGCTTTTCTCTTTGGAGAGTGAGAAGTTCAGCAGTTTCCCCGCCTGGAAACTTGGGCTGTTGGCATCTGGCTGAAGAGGCCGGAGGGGAACCTGCTCAGCAGTGAACCTCCTGCCCTCCTGGCTGTTTTGTTTCTGCAAAATAAGCTTGCAGTTCAGTACCTAAGGTCCACGCACTAAGTAACAGAGCTTACACCCTGCCGCTACTGCAGATTTTCGGGGAGGGGGGATAACTGTCTGACCAGGACACGGCTCCTGAACCACCCTCCCCTTGAGCCCAGCTCTCCAGCAGGACTCCAGCCATGCCCGCAAGGCAGATGTGCGTGGAAATAGTTTCTTCATCAGCATGAAACTCACTTTAGAAACTAAGCTTTGCATGCACAGTAACAATCTTGGGAGATATTCTTGTTGAAATTTTGTAAACACGATAGACTCCTTCACAAACAAAATGACCACGGGATATATAAAAGAGCTGACAAGTGATATGGAAACACAGATGGCAAAATGCAAAAGGTGACTGACTCTTTCAGGAGCAACGTGCACCGCCTCAGATAACGTGCCCTGTCAGAGAAACAGGTTTCATCCTGAACACATCACCCAGTTTGGTACAGAAGTGGTAAAGGGCACATTGTACCCCAGCAGTTAAAAGGGGAACACACGGTTAGAAAAGTCAGCCTTTCTAACAGCATGTCCAAAGAAATCCTTGGAAACCACCTATCACAAAGAACATTGCAGTAAGTTTAGCACAGACACATATATCATGCCGTATAATATTTCCTGCCCAGTAAATATGATTCTTAAAGTTTCACACACCAATGTGAGAGTGGGTAAGACAATGAGAAGTGTTTGGGCATCTGCTTCAGCTAAGGGCATGTCCTGGTTTCCCTGAAAAGCCCTGATTTCGAACCATCTGTAGAACTGCACCCACTAAAAATCTTGGAGTAAAATCGAGGTGTTATTTGTGCTCCTGGGGGTAACTCCTGCTTGAAACTACCCAAAAGAGTACTAGCATGGTACCCACGACAAAAAAACACATGCAAGTCATATAGCAAATGCATCAACAGCAAAAGTCATTCTGCAAGTGCTGTTTGTCACTTCACACTGCATGTAATTACAGTTAAGGATTTAATTAGAATTTTTCTGTTATTCCACTATCTGGTTTTCCCACTTTTTTTTTTTTTTTTTACTTGACTGATCGTTTTGTTGTTTCACTGATGTTCTCTTTATACTCTGGACTTCAAACAGCTTCATGCCCTAGGGATGACAAATACTTTTAGGCTTGATTACTTGTAATGATGGATGCCTACGTTGCAGGTAGAGGAGGTGGGGAGAGTGGTCTCTTACCGTGCCCATTCTCCTCCTTTGCCAAGCAGATTTCTTAGAGGCAGCTGCCTGACTGGCACTCTCACCTACCTGATCCTTGAGCAGTGAAATGTTATTAATTAATGACTTGTTTTCTGATAGTGACTTATACCATATATTTTGCACACCACAGAGATCTGGCAACAGTGGAATAAGTATTTCAGAAGAGACCTGAGTGCCATCTGTTTTTCCTGGCACCAGCATTTCTTGGGAGGTTAGAAAGGTTGAGGACCAAATATTTTCTCCTCCACTTTTCTCTAAATCATTGTCAAAGAAAAAATGGTAAGTTTTGAAACACCCTGCCGCTTTCTTTCTCTCTTAGAGTATACACACAGAGGTTACATGTACTTTTCCACAACATGATCTTATATATTTTTTTCTGTTGTCTGACAAAATCCATATGTTCCAGGCTCAGACCATCTGTCACTCTTGATTCTTTTGCACAAAAGTTTCTGATGCATTTCTGTCATGATTGATTTCTTTCTATAATTTCACAGGAGGGGCATTTGACAGAAGGAGTTTTCATACCTCACCACCCCAAGGTGATCTACATGCATAGGTCTCCTCAGTGACAAAAGACTGGATGAATAAAGAGCTTTCAGTTCCCAAGCAGAGCAGGAGTTGGGTTTTGCTTGGTTGGTTTTTTTTTTTAACTCCAAGAAAACAAAGTACCCCTGGAAAACAGTACAGTAGTGAAAGAGTTGTTTGCTCTTTCAAGATCAGTACTTTCTTGCCAAACCCAAGGCCCAGAGAATTAAGCAACTCCAGTTGGAACTATAACCATCTTCACAGGGCTTTGAAAGGACCAGGTTCAAGTGGACTAGCTCACAAATACTGTAAATGTTGGAGACCTTTAACAAGAGACCTGTGGGATGCACGTTGTCATAAGCCTTAAGTACCAAGCGGTAACTCCGGTGTTTGTTCTTACTCCTGGAACATGGATTTATAAATGATTTTCTCATCGCTGGCCGGCTAGCAGTAGAAATGGAAGATCAGAGCGTGTAGAACATGACAATGACAAAAATCTAATCCAGATGACAATTTCTAGGGAAAAATGTGATTATTGGGCAAAAACTTAACAACAAACTGTTCCACAAAGAAAGGCACAGAAGAAGGACTTGAAGTCCAAGTGCTTCTCTCTGGAGGCTTCTTGGTTGGGCCGTTTCTCCCATGTTTCATCAAAGAGAGAAGACAGTATGTGAGTCAAGTCTTACGGGTGAAGTGAATCATGGGAGGTGCAGGGTAGCCAGCCATGTGCTACACTGGAAATGGAGGCACAGGAAAGCATGACCAGGATTTCCAAAGGAGACTGCAGCTTCATAGCCAAACTAAATTTTTCAGCTCTCCTTTGAAATACTCCCTCATGGAAGGAAAAAGAGGAACATCTCCTGTTTTTCTTTTCCAAATAATATTTTTACCACCAGCACAATTTCTCTGCAATTTTAATTTAATCAAAATCTGATTTAAGATAGAAACCTAATTTGGAAGGAAAACATTTTAAAAGCCTTTCAGTCATGGTTTTATCATAAGAAACACACTCGTATAAATACCCAAGGGTATCCATTCCCTTCTGCAGTGTACCAGTGAAGGTAAAACCCTGCCACAAATGCTACAAAAAAATATACTGAAACCATTTTTGTGAGTGGTTCTAAATATTAAGACAAAGCAGAAGAATTCTGCTGCTAGAAAAAGTCTCGACTGATCACCACAGAGCCTCACCTCTAAAATGAAAGCCACCTTCTACTAGAAGCATTTTCAGAAGAGGAAATTAAAATCATATCACAATCCAAATCCAAACTTCTCCAAAGTCAGAACTTAATGTCTATCTTCAGGTCCATTACATGGCACTAGTGTGTGAAGCCAAGATCAGGAAATCAGTCTGAAACTCACTGAAGCAGAAGCAGCCATGAATATTGACAAAGCGGATCTGATGTTTCCACGCAAGCCTACCTCTAGTTTCCATAGGTATCAATTTTGCAAACCCATGTAATGGAGAGCTTGATTGTACCTCTCCAGAGCAATTGCTGCTAAGAGCAATTGAGTGAGCCCCACCGTCTCCACATTGTCACACTTGGCTCTGATTTTCCTCAGCTGCTCTGTAAAAGGGTGTTTCAGTGTCAGGAACCTCTGAAAAGACTGGGCTGTGTGCTGTGCTTGCCAATTCTGTCTGACAGCTCCTGTTTGCAGGCCTTCAGATAAACAATGCTCCATATCTGTAATTCTTGACAGCCTGCTCTACTATCTTGTATAAAAAATTAGCCTTTTTTTTCTCTTGACTGTAAAAATAAAAACTATACCATAAACAAATAATTCCCTTATGTATTCTGCCTCACATTATTCAACAGTGTTAGTCACATTAGCAGATAAGACGTTTTAAGGTAATCCAATTCTGCAGCACTGTGTTTGTTTTCTTGAGCTGTAGCTTTCTCAGTGTGTCTAACTAAAAAGGATTCGGGATATCTCTGGGAAGCTTCAGTATCTCTGGGAAGCTTCAGTGTTCAGCACTGCTGAATACACAGTTTAGGTAAGTAAGAGCAACATTTTGTTCCATGTTGTTTCTCCTTTTTAGGACATTTAAACAGCAGGGGTTTTGTTTTCATTTTTTGGCAAGTGTTCCTTGAACGTTCATTCCCTTACAACTGCAATTCCACTATAAACACATATTTGGGGGAACTTGGTACCTGCCATCAGGCCAAGCAGCAGGGAAGAGATTGATTTACTAGAAGTTTGAAAATCATAATGACTTTGTACTTTCCTCTCACCGAGGCTTGTTTCCTTGCCTAATCCTTTTGCAGTCGCTTGCAGCATTTAACATGCGCAACTTGCAGAGTTTGTTGAGCGCAACAGGAACACCAGGTCATAACCAGCGTCCTGGATGGCTGCAATTCCTGTTTCATCATTAATTCAGCAGGGGGGTTTTTTCTTTCCAATTTTACTATTAATAAATGTGCTCAGCTTTTCTTTCAAGGCGAATTATGATCAGATGTTTGGCTTCAGTGTGGGCTTACCCTTGACTTTGGCCGTGTTGCCTTAGCTGGCTCGGTGTGATCTGCACCCAGGATTACTGATGGTGCAGCAGATAGACACGACACTCACTATAGCTCACCGAGGCCTGGAAGACCACTGGAAAGAGAAAGTCAATGAGAAACAAATATGAAGAAAGTCTTAGGAAAGAAGGAATGTCAGTAAGAAGCTTTTCATCTTTTGTTCCTTTTTCAAACATGATAGTCTCAAAAAGGAACTATTCCAACCCCTTTCAGAAATTGCTCCGTGCTTGCCTTGAGACCTGTTTTCATAGGTTCTGCGAAATCTTTTACTGGTGTCAATGAAAGTTGTATTTTTCAACTTAAAAAAAAAAAAAAAATTAGTCTTTAACTTATCATGACAGTATATTAAAGGTTCTGAACAGTTGGAGAACTATCCCAGATCTTACGGATTTTGCTTTGTAAGGAGACAGGGAAACTTTCCTTAGATTTAGTTTCTGATAATCCCAGAGATGATCTGTGTTTCGTTGGACAAACCACTTAGAACAAATTTAAGGAGTTATTAGGCATGTTAAGATGCTGATAAGTGCCTAATGGGATTTTTTTTAAGGAAACCAAGCGAGACAAAAATATATCCTGCCATGGCCTAATTTCTTTTTTTTTATTTTTTTTTCAAAACAGGGTCGGGGGAGGGGGGAGGGTAAGAGTACCATGTGTACTCCTACCACACTTAATACTGATAAGTGAGAATTGTTGCTTGCATTGCTCTTAACCTAGCCCTATATATCAGCCGAGTTTTGGGGTTTTTTTTTGTGAGGAATCTGCATGGGATTTTTCATGCAATAACAATAATCAAATTATAGCTTTTTATAGAATAAATTAAATTGCAATGTATTTGTTCCTTACGTTAGCTTCAGTCTCTGTAGAAGTAAGAGAAATTCTTGACTTTGAAAGATGATCTCCAAAAAAGAATTAATTCTGTCCTTAAATCTTTCACTTTGACCTTCTAGTTCTGATTTCTGGCCATAAAGAATGTGTAATATGAACACAGCATAAGCTTTCCCACCCAAAAAAGAAGTAACACGTGACTAATTAAGAAACACTAAAGATGATGTTAGTAACCCTTCAAAATTACAGTCCATTAATTTCAGTTATACAGTAGAACTGCATATTTCCACATAAATAATAAATGAAATTCTCATAATTAACATTATTTCAGTACAGGAGAACTTGTAATATATCATGCATGATTATATGTCTGATTAGTTCTGTATGACATTAACAGTCCAGTGGATAATTTATGATTTTCCCTATCAAGAGCAAAACCAAACTACTATATGCCACAAATGGTTGAAAGTAAACTCACAATCTGAATTTGAAACAATCTAAATTATTTATTGGGAATAATGAAAACAGGAATGAAGCTTTTGACTGTTTCTGTACTAGCAGTTGAATTTCCTTTAGTTTGTCGCCATGCTCTTAAACTAAAGCTGGCTTGTCGTGGTTTAACCCCAGCCAGCAACTAAACACCACGCAGCCGCTCACTCACTCCCCCCCACCCAGTGGGATGGGGGAGAAAATCGGGAAAAGAAGCAAAACCCGTGGGTTGAGATAAGAACGGTTTAATAGAACAGAAAAGAAGAAACTAATAATGATAATGATAACACTAATAAAATGACAACAGCAATAATGAAAGGATTGGAATGTACAAATGATACGCAGTGCAATTGCTCACCACCCGCCGACCAACACCCAGCCAGTCCCCCGAGTGGCGAATCCCTGCCCCCCCACTTCCGCGTTTCTGTACCGGATGAGACGTCCCATGGTATGGAATACCCCGTTGGCCAGTTTGGGTCAGGTGCCCTGGCTGTGTCCTGTGCCAACTTCTTGTGCCCCTCCAGCTTTCTCACTGGCTGGGCATGAGAAGCTGAAAAATCCTTGACATTAGTCTAAACGCTACTGAGCAACAACTGAAAACATCAGTGTTATCAACATTCTTCACTCTGAACTCAAAACATAGCACTGTACCAGCTACTAGGAAGACAGTTAACTCTATCCCAGCTGAAACCAGGACATGGCTAGATCTCTCTCTGGACCTGATTTATTATTCCTAAATTCCTCCAGTTCCACGCCTGTTCATTTTACTGCAGGAGAATAGCAAATCCTTTCTCTTATTTTTTTTAAGGATGTTTCCATACTGCTATTACCCACAAGATATCCAAGTTCTTCAGTAGTCCCAGAGATGTTAAAACAGAAGTGCTTCACCCAGGTGAGAGATGAGCTGTCCCTCTCACCTCAATTACTCCGTACTCTCAGCTCTCTCTTCTGACTGTCTAACCAATTTTCTGTTGTGGACAGATCCTCTCTAAGTTGCTAGCACTGATTCATTTTCTTTTATGTTGATCTCCATTAAAATGAAGAAAAAAAAAAAGAGTTAAAAATATGATCTCCACTTTAGATGTGGGCTTTAGCCTTGCAGCTCTTACTAGAGTTAATGGGATTTTAGCCTCCCTGTACTGGAGGATAGAAAAGCAGCATTTACCCAGGCATTTAAACACATCAATTAACAAAGTGAAAGTTCTTTCTTTTGGAAAGGTAAAACTAAAGCTTTTCTATTACTGATTGCCACATCTCAACGTCTGCAAGAAGCCCGCAGCGGTGTAGAGGGAAGGTGGTAGGAGGAGAACTGAGAGTAAATCGGGTTGTCTTGTGGACCCCGCACTGTTTGCTCTCCTAAAATAGGCAACCTACATCCACACTTTTCAAGGTGTAAGACCAGCATTTATCTTAAAAGTTTATAAAATACATCTGTCAAAAATGTCTGTGGAAAGCACTGCATGAGTTTCTCTCACATTTGTATTCTCTGATCAGAAACAGGACCCAAGAGATGACATTCATTTTGTTGAAGACAAAATAAGGTGTTTTCACTTTTTAGTAAACCGCATATTCTGCTGTTTTGTTTCACTCTGCCATGTGACTCATCAGCCAGACCACAAAAAAAAAGAGAGAGACAATACTTCCACTTCATGTTTGTCCAAAAGATTGGACTGATATCCTTACTGTTTGATGAGAACTGGCCAAAGAGAAAGCAAATTTGTGTTTAAAATACTACACACCACTCCTCTGCTCACAGCAGACTTTAGTAAGGTGACCTGTGCGAGGTCTCTAAGACAGAAAGGACTGAGATTTATCTTTTGTGATTTGCCAGTTGGTGATAAAATTATTTTACAGGGGAGAATCACCATAGTGGTGGACGGAAAGTAAAGACAAAGGACAGCGGCAGTTTCTTCTCTCAGCCAGTACTTTCATTTCAGGCTTTCCAATTCCTGGTGTAATGTTCTTGGCAATTACACAAGTTATTACCAAATCTCAGAAAGGTAATGGACACATCGTGTCCCTGTTGGCTTTAATGTAGTCCAATGCTATGATAATTCAGAAAAAACCCCCAAAACCAAAAATCAGTGCTGCAATGCCTCCCATGTCATTTAATGGCACAGCCACTGGTTAGCCAGTTCATGCTTTGTAGTGGTAAAATTGGATTTTGGGACAAAGTGCTTACTAAGGCAGGACCAAGCTTTACTACTTACGAGGCTCTTCAGTTCCACAATTTCTGCATCTTTAGTCATCATGGAGTAACAGAAAAAAGAAAAAAGAGAGAAAAAAAAAAGACTAAGTTGAAGCACAGATTGAATAATTACCAGATATTCGCATTTTCAGTGCGTCACCCAAGCCAGAAGAAAATATGACTTTTCTGAGACAGAGAGAGTTTTCTAACACTTTAAACAGAAAGAAAAACCTCACTTGCTGTGTTGACACATGCTCCAGTGCAAGAATGCAACAGAGGCACTTGCACCATGGTGAAATTTAAACCAGCTCAAGCTAATGGTGCTGCTGGAAGAGGCACCATCTGGCCTCTCCATTCCCACATACTCATTCCTTCTCAGACTCCCCCTTCTTCCAGTGTGAATCCTGTAGTTCACTATCTCAGGGAACAGAACTAAGCTCAAGTTTAATTGGAAGTATTCACTTCTGATTTAATTAATGAGGTCCCTACCAGCTTTGTGAAACTCTGTAGTCATTGCTGCAGCTCCAGAAGTTGAATTTATGGGTTAGACGTGGGTGACAGAGTCACATAGATACTGTCTGGGCAGAGTTAGGGTTCTGGAGTGAATTATTAGAGCCAGGACATTATGTACTATAATACTTAAACCAGCTCTTTTTAAATTCATAAAGGGGGGTGAAATACTTTCTCCTACTAGCATTTGTTGAACACTTTTTGACATCAACCCTTGCCACAGCTTAAGCATTTGTTATATCTCTAGCAGCCCAAAAGCAACAAAATAATGAGTCAGGAGCACCTTTAGATCCCCCCTACACCCCCAAAAAAGACCTAACAGTAAAATTGGCTTAAAAGCCAGAACAAAAAGAAGACCGCATCTTTTAAGACTCGGAATAAAAAGCTGCAACACAGTGAAACACGTCTGGAGACTGCTCATGAGTACCGTACAGACAGGGAACAAAAGGATGGTCCTCGTTCTGGTCCCCAGAGCTTTCTCTCTAAGCATAGAAACAGAAACAACAACCGGGTGGTGAGAGCACAAGACAGCGGTGCGTTAATTAAGATTACAGCAGTAAGCAGAGCACACTGCACACCAGCTGTCTAACCGTTTGCAAGCACTTTGTGGATCGCAGCTGCTGGCTGGCTCATTCTTGTTTGACTTCTTCATTAGGAAGGGTGGAAGGAGGATCTATTTTTTCCCTTGTAAGAAACAAAATGAAAAACTGCCCTCTCAGTTCTTCTTTAAAGTCATTCTCCTTTGTTCATCTACATTTTTACAACCTTTTATGTTCGCAAATAACCATTATTGCTTAACTACTTGTTTAAAGAAACCCTTAAAAACCAGATAGACATCATCATCAAAATGTGGCATGAATGACTGCTGAAACTGCAGCAAAATTATTTTCTATGAAATCAAATTCTGCTGTTGATCCCTTTGAACTAACTTTTTAGTGTGTTCACCACATGCGGAGCAGTGGTCCGCAGCAGCAGGGCACATCAGAGGAAATATTTGTAACTGCCCAAAGACGACAGCCGGTTTTCCTATTATTTTTATCCACTACCATTTCGCACATTCCTTCTGCATGATGCAGGCTGACGGGGTTTAAACACCTTCAAGGGGGTTTTGTAATGTTCTATGAATGTAACAGCGACATATTTAAGATCTTCTAATTCCCCTTTAGATGACTGGTACTATGCAAATAAAAGGAATTGCACTTTAGTATAAAATCTTTGAATATGACTGGGATGCTGTTCCTTCCTTCCTTACAGGTGCAGGCATTTCTACTCAGCTTTCTCTCTGCTCCCATTAAGCTTCAGACCAAACTGTAATGAGACTATCCAGTGGATATTTAATGAGATCATTCAGCTTTACAGTTTATACCTAATTAGACTGCTGGATAGTCAGAGAACATCCACATCGTGTACTCTCTCTCTCAAAGAGAACTCCAGAGAAGCTGAAGACCTACAAAACTCCAAAGCTTTATTCAGATACTATAAAAACTGTATGGAGAATCTATACACTTTGTATTCTTGCTCATTGTCCTAAAGCCTAAGGTCACTCCTTAGGAAGAAAATGTATCAGAAACTGTTGTTAAGGGTACCCTGAAATGTTGTCCTCCTGGAGGAAGGAGATAGAACCACAAGCAGAATATTGCCGTAAGACAACATATCAGGAATGTGGAGAAAAATGGAATATAGTAAAACCTTAAAAAAAAAAAAAAATCAGTATACGTGCAGAGAGTCTGTGCTTCAAGTAACATTCAAGTAATAATCATTACATAATGGTTCTACCAGACCAGCAAAGCATCTACTAGGTTTGAAACTGCAAACTCATGAGAAAAAGATTTTAACCTAAAAGTGTACAATGTCTCCATTTTCAAGTCAGCAGGAAGAACAAGAACTAATTTATGTTTACAATCACTCAGTTTGATTAAAAAGTCATACTTCAACAACTCTAAAGATGCATTTTCTGAACATCCTCCTTTCCATTCAATTAATTCCAAATGATATTTGCCCAGAAAATGTAGAGCATGTTTAATGGCAATAGAGATAATGCTAAAGCAAGCAATCCCTGGTTAAAACTTGGACTCACTTCTGTCAGCATTCTTGCAAGAACATTACACCTTGGTTTCCTCATTAATATTGTTCTACATTAGCCTAATGTAAAACTAAGTAATGTGTCAGGCAGCAGAAACGAGCATGCAAACATAAAGCATTTTACATATGGTAGATTTCAAATGACCTTCTCCATTTTACTTACCATAAAATCAGTGATTTTCAGGGCTGCAACTGAGACTTTGCTATGTTCTTAAATGGTGAGCATCGTTTGGAAAAAATGACTGTTACTAGAGCCTGAATACATTAGGCATAGGGACTGGGGCTGAGATTTAGGACACTGGTTCTATTTTTACTTGCACCAGTGACTTATTTCATGGGTAAATCACATCAAATTGGACATAACTGACATAATTTGAAACGTTGCAGCTAATGCTAAGAGAACAGTTATGGATGTCTTTTTTGTATCACTTTCCCAGACTGCCAAAATAGAGAAAATTATACTTACACTTTATTATCTTAAAAAAACAAAGAGGCAAAAGAATTATGAAGTTCTGTATGAAGTTACTGAGACCTGGGCATTCACAGCAAATACAAGAGTCAACATATGACTGTGTTAGATCATCTTCACACTAAAAAGGTATATTCTATGTCCATGTCTCTCTGACACAGAGCCAGAGACGAGTGAGGCTGGAAGGGACCTCAAGGGGCAATTTTGATCCATTTTTCCGTGTTTCCCTCAGGATATTCTGTTGGTCATGAGACAATCTTATGACCGTACTCAACTCTCGAGAACTGCTAGCACAGAGGTACTTAGATCTGGGGAGCATCTTCCATAACCACTTCCCAGGTCAGCACTCATTGCTGGGGAGCTCTCAGGCTAAGGACAGCACCCGACGAGGGAGAATCCACAAAAGCACTTCAGAAGGTAAACGCAGAGAGGAAAAGGGTGTCTGAAGCTGCTGAGAGTGGTTCTACCACCTCTCAATAAGGCAGGAGACAAGCAGATAGCTTTGGCTATGGAGTGGCTCTTAACATCTATTAATTCCAGTGCTTCACCATTCTTCCCCTTAGAAAGGATTTCTTGACATCCTGCAGAGTATCGATTGCTTTCCCAGTATTTCCAGAGTTTAGCTAAAAATAGAGCACTATAAAAAATACCCATGATTTTGATTTAAAATGTTTGCACCTTGGAGCCTTTTTCCTGGGCAAGGCTAGGCAGGGCTTTTACTGCCCACATGTGCAGTTTCCAAATCTCCTACAAGGATGCTAAAAATCATGCAAATAATTAACCAGTGCAATTGAGCATTTAACACCACACCTGCAAAGTTTGTAAGCCATGAAAATTTATGGTTTAATAATGTAATATGGGTTCAGTTTAATGTGTAAAATACAGCACTGCAATGGAAACAACTGTAAATTTTCATGGCTAACAAACTTCGCAGGTGTGGTGTTTCATGCTCAGTCACCCCGTTTAATTATTTCTGTTTGCTGAGATCCCAATAGAAGATCATGAAACAGACCATTGTTGAAAATTAAATTATTTTATTTAAAATTACAAACATGTAATCTTAAGTTGTCCTGTTACAGCTAGAACTGTATTTCAGGTGAAAAATACACAGAAATCCCAGCAGAATCAAAATAAATTGCTTTCAGATTTTGGCATGAACAGAAAATATGAATTCATGTTCAGAAGGAAGATTTGAGAAACAGAGAAAAGGATACTCGAATTTGATGTTCAGCCCAATTTATACGATTCCAGATTATAAATCACTCTATCTACCTGCTTCACCTTATTAAGCCTTGTTTCCCTCTTTAATGTTAGTGAAATCTCTCATTTTGATGTAGACTGGCTAGGGGTTTTAGTTCTAACCTATCCTCTGATAAACCCCAAACACACCCAGTATGCCTTAAAACAGGATATATGTGAAAAAGAGTGATTGATTCAAAGGCCATCAAAATCAATAGAAGTCCTTCCATTGGTTTGAAACATTTTCGGACCAGGCCTTACTCTTTTCAGGAGCAGAAGCTTGTTTCTTCCACAGTGAAAACATTTATCAGAGAGCAATTTCTCATCTCTGTGTTCAAGTGGTGACTAGTCTGGAGTCTGAACTTTGATACCTGCTCTGACAGAAGAGCAAGCTGTGCCAACACCTTCGGTTTACAAATCACTGTCAAGCTGTCAAACCAATCAGGAATTCAAAGCACCTAAGACCTTTTAAATGCTGCCAGTGTTCTGTCATGAAATATATTTAAATATTATGAAGCTTTCGGATTCAATGTCATTTCTTATAGTCAAGTGTTACAAGGAATTCTTAATTAGTGTATTCTATTATTTTCCATTTACTGAAACTATAAAAACCACCACCTTTTAAACCAAATTCTGTATTATTCAGATTCCAGTGAGACAAGAAACACTTTTACCACGGTGAGCATGACAGTTTGCAGACCTTTAGATAACATTCGATACCAGGGTTGTCCCTCGTAGACCAAAAGGCTAACTAGCATTCTCAAGTGGGTCTTTAAATTAGAGAAGAGAGTATTAGTGTCTTACAAAAAATTAATCTGATGGTATATCTAAGGGTAAATACAGTTGAAAGGAAGTCTATACAGCTCAGGATCAAGGTAAAGCGACTTTTGGACTGATCCAACCAGAGACCGCGTAAAGCTGCTGTACGCCTGCATTGCCTAAAGCTCTCCGAGGGATCCAGAAACCAGTTAACAGTGACCAAACCCACCTAACGATGAGCAAACTTCCTCGTCCTTCTCTCCCCCCGTGCATTTCCCCTTTCGTTGCCAGCAGAGCACGGGCTACTGCAGGAGTTACTCTACCTCAGTCCTACCCCACCAAAGCAGAAATCCCTCCAACCCACCCAGCTCAGCTCATCGCAGCAGAGGACGTAGGCACAGCTTTCAAGCAAGTTTTCCATGCCTTGCTTGAGTGACAGCTTCAGAACAGATCCCAAAGGCTCCCCATGTTCTTCAAAGCTCATATAGAAACAAAAACGCTAGAGTTTTCTAACACAGGAGGAGGTTTCTGTGCACTGAAAAATTTTGATTATCGAATCTTCACAGAGCAGCTGGAGGAGGGATCATCTACATTTAGGAGGAATCAGTGTTGTGCTCTCCAAGTGCAAAGGACACGCGCTGAACCTGGGATGGTGAGATGCTGCCAGGGCACTCACCTGTGCATGAGAGAGAAGTACAGGAAAAGAGAGTTTAGACGATGTGATGCTGGTGGCAGTCCTTAGATTTGGTGGTATTCCTTAGATTTGATAAAAAGTCAGCAAAACATCAGTCTGCAGAGGAACCACATGGAAGCACATGTCTGTTGAATGACATGTAAGATTTATCGTTTCCAGCACACCAATTTTTATAAAAATAGAATTAATGCTGAATTCTATTACAAGTAGATATGGTCAGCTACTAGAACATATTGTTGTATGTGGACAATGAACACTTGGATAACCTAAGGAAATCTTATTTTAATATAAATATCTTGTGGTCAAAACTGGAGTCCTAACTTGCATTTTACTTTTAGCTAGTCTGCTCCCATCAGCTGCAACATTTGAACAGATATTTGTCTGAGTAACAACTAAGCAAAAGCCAGCAGGAGCTAAGGAAATAGAAAATAAAACAAATTGCCATAGTAAAGTCAAGGTGAATGTTTCCCCCTTCTAGCTGTCCACCGTAGTCTCCATGTCTAAAATACTGTATAGTGTTAGCCATTATATTTGCTGCCACATTCAGCTCCAATGGTAATTGCATTTCAGGGATTTGGTGATATAGTGTGATCCCATCACGTACAGGATTATAAATGAAACGCCTTGTAGCAAAGCACTGCGGTAAGTGCTTAACTTTTAAACATGGAAGTTGTTTCACCGGGATGTTGGGCTGGAGTTTGCAGTTGTATATAACGCTTGGACATGCAATTGGATATAGCTCTTTGGAAAGCTTGCAAAAACCTGGAGATAAATAACAAGTCTAATACTTCAAGGATGAAATATTAGCATCATTGAAGTCACTAGGAATCTTGCAATTGGTTATACTCGGACCAAGATTCCACCCTAACTCTTCTGCAGCTTTTGAAGTTACCATAAATAAGGGTATTATCTGATATTACGAAAAGAGATTACGAGAGTCGCAAAATAATCATCCACGTCAATGAAATCTTTTCCCCTGGAAATTTCTCTACCAATTCTGCAATAAATCTTGTATACATAAGAAAAGTGGCACCTTCTCCTGCAGAACAGTGGCACCTTCTCCTGCAGAACCGTTCTAATGTGTCATTGGGAGCTCAGAGAAACAAAGGACGGGTAAAATACTTGCTCAGTGATCCATGCTGATGTCATTTTTCTAGGTTACGTCAGAGGTCAGCATTTCACAGGCTCGGTTACATTCACTAAAGTCATTTCTAAGGATTGAATTATATATTTTTTTAAAGAAAACAGGAAAAGCTGTTTCTCAGTTGTTCTCATTCCTTCTCCTCACGCTGAACTTTTGAAGTACTAGTAATTAGAAATTTTGTGCAATTATTATCAAGTTAATACGTGTTGATTTCTGAAAAGTCACAGCAGTGAGCCGACAACAGTAAAGCTCTGATCTAGTGGTTCACACTGGAATTAAACCGAGGTCTCCCAGCACCCATTCTGCTGTAATTCTATCAGGTATCAAGCCTGTCAGGGCTTCTACTATTCTGGCCTGAGAAAGAAAAGCAAGTCTCATTGTCACAGCTATTTCAGTTAAGGCTAGGCCTGCAGAGAAATATTTTCATTCTCTGGTTTGTTCAAGACTTCTCTTGCTACCCTGAAGAACATTTCCAAGCAGCCGTGCTAGAGTGAGGGAATGATTCCATTCACCCTCGTTCTGGTATTAGAGTAAGGAGAGGTTGGGTGTTTTTTTTTAAATCCATCAAAACATTCAGTTCTCCAAAATTGCATGAGATAAAATAAGTCATCCTATTCATTTTTAGTTCTTGAATCACAGGCTGGAAGTTTTCTTTCAGTTAAAACTTCCATTATCTCCTCCTGGCTGGACCTCCTGTTGTCTGTATTGCTTCACTCTTACTATGGATTTTCTCCAGAATAAAAATAATGGTTTTATTTACAAAGATGCACACCTTTTTTTGAAAATGCAATATTTTTAAAGCAGATTTTGCCTCTACCACCAAGGTAGCAGCAGAAGGAGCTCGCCTGAGCTAGTCACAATAATGTTTTCTACTTGACAGAAACATTGTTTGAAAACATTTTTTTTGCTGAGCATTAGTGGGAGCAGTTTTATTTTAAAAAACATCACTAAGGGGCAGTTCCTACTTTCTGGAAATATTTCCAAGTTTGCACTTCTCAGCTGTATCACAATGAAACAGTTTGACATGACAATTTGATGGGGGGAAAAAAAAAAAAAAAAAGGTAAGCACTCAATGCCATAATTAGAGAATCAGTTCTTTCCGATATATTTGCATTAGCTTACTACCTCTTCTCCATTGCTCAACTTTATCTGATCCCCTGATGCAGACAAAGGCTGCTCATCTTACTTTTAGACAGACTTTCCAAAATGCCAAGTTGCTTTATTTTAACAAATAAAGAAGCCCATCAGAGCTTTTCCAGTATCTTAGGGTATATGACAAAGAAAGGTAGGATAACTACTTGAACACGACTGCCAAGATCTAAACTGGATATTGTAATCATTAGGTTATTCACTTAGCTCCAGAAAAGATCTATTTCTGAACATCATTTTAGGATCCCAAAAATGTTTCTGAATAAAAGCTTCCACTATTGCACTATAAGGGGTTTTTTCCTCCTTTAATAAATTACTGTTTTCCATGAAAAATATCAAAATAAAATACATTTCAGCAAAAAGTCACTGATTGATTTTATCAGCTGTGCCTAAAGCAGTGAAGTGAACTCAGTGATTTTATTAATGGAGATACTGGGGAATCATTTTTTATATGACATGATCATGTCTACAGCCTTCCTGCATTATTTTAATATCAAACACATCCTGAGAAACAAGGCCCTGGAGAGTCTAATTATAAATGAATGCAGTTCCCACAAAAGATCCTCTATGCCCTGCCTAGACAAACAGGGAGCTGCCTTTCTGCAGTAGCAGAGTTCACAACCCGAGGATGCCACTTTCTGCTAATGAAAGTGAATATGCTGGCTGTAAGCCTTCCTCCCGCTATGCCAACGAACAAAGACATCGGAAGGCACAAGGAAAGCCTGGACTCGTTTGCAATCTGCCACAGGTATTTCTAGCTAGGCTAAGGAGCGCGTCGTAAATAAAAACGCCCAGCGGGACCACCGATTTCCAATTTTGTGTGGATGGGCATTTGTGTGTATTCTTCATGCCTCTTCTTACGGTTGCAAACAAAATTGCCAACTAAGCTGAGGATACTGGAGAGCTGACCTTAATTTGGCTAGAGGTTACAAGGTTAAATTTTACTCCCCTTCTCATATTTGCAACGGTATTTCATAGCAGCTGACTTCGAAGAAAATGCAAGTATGCAAGTATGATATAATTTTAATTATTTCTGGTAACTATAAAGAGAGAGCACAAATGAAACTACATAACATCCCTTATTGAATGTCTTTGAAGACAAAGATTGTACTTTTGGTCTCTTTCTAGTACTGCAGCATCTGTGCTTCAGATGAGAAACCCTTAAAATAGCATATCATCTGATGCTTTTTTTTTTAAATTTGGAGTGATGAAAGCCACAATTTTTCTGTACGCTTGCAGCAAAACTATGTATTTCAAGTATACATCCCATTCTTTCCTAACTTGCATACATCCCTCTTGGCAATCAACAGAACTGGCTTGCAGTAACTGCAAGGGACCTCCCTGGGGTTCAGATCACTTAGCCATCCCCTCTGGCACAGTGTTTTGGGATGCTGGAATTAGTTCTTCCTTGGTTACCTTTCTAAATAAAGAGATGAAATACTGATTAAAATACTCCAACATTCTCTCATATTATGAGAGAATTAGACAGATGTCTGTAGTTCTGGGTATATTAAAATTTGTACCATCTCAATTAATTCCAGTCAAAACACTTAATTAGTTGCAAATGCAAAAGCTCTAAGTTAAAAATGGGTGTGACGGATTGTCCCAAACCTTTCAATTTCTTACTAGGTTTTGGCAAAGTATCTTTGATTTAGAATTACAACAGTGACATTAGAGCTAGGAAGAAGGTGCAGATTTCCTTTTACCTAGATTAAAAAGGGGGGTTATTTACTTTAGATTAATAGCGTGAGTCATTGTCCTTTTTAGCTATTCAGGTTTGACTCACCAGGCAGAGTGGAGGTCACCTGAGGCACCCACAGAGCAGCAAACAAACCTTCCCAGCCACCCCTGTTTATGTAATAATTAATCTGAGAAGTGACAGAGCAGGATAACAGGCTTACAAAATGATGACGTTTTAATTTGCTAAAATATTTTTAAGCACGATTTATTCACCAAGCACCTAAAGATACATCTAAAAATAAATCAAGTGAGTGAGCTCTGCTAGCAGTTGTACTCTGCAGACAGCCCCGTATTTGGCAAGTTTGTGGACACGTGCCACCAAAGGAGCCATGCGGCAAGTTTTTGGCTTTCAGCGAGGACAGGAAAGCTCTGCCCTTCTCCTTACAGGGCAGCCCTTCCCCACAACAAGTGAGAAACCTACCACAGCTGAACCTCACAAAGCCATTCACCCTGAAACCTAATGATAACCATAGAGATACTGCATTGCCTTAATTCTTTCCTAGCCGATGAATTAAAGAGGACTTCATTTTTTCTCTCACCAGTAACTGGCATGTGCTGAAGACAGGATGGTATGTGGGTATGAGCAGCAGTTGCTTACTTAAGGATGACAGGGAACATAAAGGCAAGCTTGTCCCTGATTCAGCATCTTTCCAGAAGTGCTATTAGTACCCACACCAATGATTTTTCTCTACTAAAAACTTTTAAAGCATCCCTCTGCAAACAAGCTCAGCACACAAAACATACCACGCAAATCATCAATGTTGCACAACTTAACAAATTAAAAGAATACATTGTAAGTAATTAAATAAAAAAATAATAGAAAGATATACACGACACATGGTGCTATCTATTCTCCTATTTCCTAATTAAACACCTTAATTGTCAAAACTGTTGAACTTGCCCCTGCAGAATGCACTCAGCGAGACCCAGATTTACGATGCCTTTCACACAGCATTTAACTTTGTTGTAATGCAGAGTATGGGTGGCTTTGGCCATAAAGCACCTTCCATCCTGAAAGACTCGCACTTAATCAACTACTTAAATATCACCGCATCTCCAATGAAATGAAGTCTGTGCTCAACAAGCATAAAGCAAACCAACAATTTACAGCCCAGTTCTACAACAGATTTATACATAAATAAAATAAATGGGATCTGCAGGAGTGTAACCCAAGCTTCTCAACACGATTTGGAAGCCGCACAATGTCTTTGAGTACATTTTAGTATAAATATTTTTGTGAAACAAAACACAGATTATTTTTAACCTCTGTGTAGCTAAACAGACAAGATGGGGGGCAGATGCATTATTGATTTAAATCACATACATGAAAATAAAAGTTGCGCATGTCTCACTCCAGAAGGATTTTATATTGCTATCTCGAGTTAGCCATCTCGGTATAAGAACACTTTTTGCACAATCTTCGGCCAAATAAAGGTCATGCCCATTGAACCTGAGAAAGAAATTATAGCCTTCAGAATACCAAATATTCCTTAGAGACGTTTCACTTAAGAGAAAAACTCCAGCCTAATTAGCGGAGGGAGCGCAGGCAGCAGAGAGGAGCCGGAGCCGGGATACCTGCCTGGGACAGCCCTCGTCGGTGCCACCCTTGGGCAGGACAGGTCCCGGGGGAAGTGAAAACCTTCCCTTAAACTAAATTAAAAGTCCAGACCCCAAAGGGATCAGACGCTTTTTTTTTTTTTTTTCCCCATGTTACCTTTTTTTTTTTTCCCCACGCCTGATCGCTCCTCAACTCCCACGATGCTCTTTCTCGTCTACTTTTTCTTTAAACAAAGTTCTCCACCCTCCACCGCCTGCCTCAGGCGCTGCAACTTTTGCCAGGAGACAAAAACCCCAACATTTAAACAACAACAACAAAAATTGCCCAGCGGGAGAAGAGCGGGGCTGGCCCCGGCTCCCCCGGCACGGCGGCTTCGGGGCCGAGTCTCCACGGGGAGCAGGGGAGGGGAATAGAAAACCAACCATTTCTCAGAACCCCCTGGCTCCAACTGGCTGATTTCTTTCCAGTTTGGGCTCGTCCCGCCGATGGTGTCCGCGGCTGCGCAGGGGGATGCGCGGAGCGGCCCAGGGCAGCCCCCCCCCCCGCTTCGCACTTCACCCTACAAAACAGCTCGAGTTTTGCTGGAGAGAAGCTAGAAGTCCGAGGAAAATAAGCAAGGAATTGTGGAATGGTGGGGGTTTTTAAGATAAATATTAAAAAATATATATAAATATATTAAATCAATACTAAATGTATATATTAAAAAAGAAAAAAGAAAGAAAAAGGCACAAGAAAGGGTGCTGGGGGACAGAACAGCTCTGGGCTAGTCCTCTCACTTAACTGAGGGAGTATCAAGCAGACAGTATTTATTATACCTAATGGTGTTAATTAATGTTTGCAAAGGTTTTATCGATATCTGAAAGAAAAGGGATAATGAAGGCAAAAGTTTTATTTACCAGGATTTTATTATTACTGAACATAAAAGATGGGGTTGGATTAGAGAACAAATTGGTTGTTAGCAGTTGATAGGGCCCACGTAAGGACATCCAGTGCTCCTATAATCGAGTCTTATATTGGTAACATTTTTTTTCCCCACCAGGATGTGAGCAATTAAATAGAAGAATGAGAGCTCTTTTTGTGATTGCCAACAAAACTGCCCTCAGACTGATGGCGTGCATCTCCTGCCTCCCCAGTAAGGACCAGGCAGAGGGGAGCCAGGGCACCAGCCTGAGCCACCCTGAATGAAGAAGCCGCAAAGTGGACGGTTGATGCCTCATCAAACTTGTTAATGACCATTTACAGTAGCTGTTTATTAAACACCTCTGAAGAGCCTGACCTTCAGAGGGGAATCAGAGAGCAATCTGCATGCATCAGATACAATCAGCTGAGGCTCTAATCCCTGCAAGAGCTGCGGTCATGTTTGTGATACAAAGACAATCCTCAGGAGCTTGTAGCAGGGTATAGTTTTATTCATAACCTCTGCATAACTTCTTGCCCATGGTAAAACACTGACTTGTTTGTATTGTGTAGTATGCATAATTTCTTTGAACAGCTGAGAAAAATAGGTATTTCCAGTTGTCACTGTATGCTTCTTAATACTGCTGCACCCCACAGAAATTGTTTGGTCACTGAGTTTCAGTTCTGACCCCTTCCTTTATTTACTTTTTTTTACTTTATTTAGTATTTACTTTTTATTTTGCATTTATTATTTAAAATATAAAGTATTTTTAGTTGGGTTGGGGGTTTTTTACTTCATTTAGTAATAACAGAAGGTGTAAAGCTACAATGCACGCACTGTTCCTACACTGCAGCCCTCTGCCTTTGCCAGGTGACACAAGCTCCCGTTAGAGCCTGTGTCAGGGTCCAGCAATAACCTGCTGGAGAGACCACAAGGGTCAGGCTGGTGGACACAACTTCTGTTATAATTTAAAAAAACAAAAAACCCTCGACCTATTTCGTGTGTCAAGTACAGCAAAGCAAGCCAGCAGCTTCCAGCACTGGCTGTGTGACCAGGATGATGGTGATGGGATCGCTGCCATCCTCTCCCACAGGCTCTGGTGCAGACTCCCCAGCTCATGGCAAACAGAAGTCAGGGTGTCCTTCCATTTGCAAACAGAGTCTGATCTTAGCCTGGAACAAGATGATGATAAACAAGGCAAAACTTTGGCTGTTTGTCCCCACCTAAGTCTCCAGGGGTCAGATTGCCATCTAGTAAATCCCTGTGGCTCCACTGATGCTGGCTTTACCTCTTCATGGCCAGCCAGAAGACCTGCAGGAACACACCTCGCCTGGAGGGTACAAATCCTGCCTGAGTGTGGATTTTATCTCTCCAAAGCAGGTGCTTCGCTTTATCTCTGTTTGCGCAGCATTCAGCATGACAGGGACCCATTCCTGGCTGGGACCTTGAAATGCAACAGTGATATTCCAGGTATAGGACAGGGTGGAAAGAAGGAGAAAGCACACAACGAACAGTGGCTTTTGGGTGTTAAGCCAAGGCGTATGTGTAAAGAACATTTGATGTCAAGGAAAAGTGTAACTGTGGGGCATAGAAATCCTTTATATAAATAAAAATCATGAATTTTAATAGCAAAGACGATGAGAGATGAAAGGCCTTCCTTTGTGGTAGCACCAAAGACATCAGGACTCATTCCTTCAAATTAAGTTTTACAGAAAGTAAGGTTTAGTGATGTATCATCTTACCGGCAGCCAGCAAACTGCTAAATAACGCTGACCTCGCTGCCACCGACGCCTGCGCAAGCCTTTGAAAAGGAAGAGTCTGGATTTCCCTTTCAAGAGATCACTGCTCTTTAAATGGCTGCTACATTATGTGATTAGGTTCAGACGATATCCTAAAGCGCTTAATTTAGCAGCCATCTCATGGCACATTAATTAAGGCTTTTGGTCAGTTTTTCTCCTTTTAAGAGCCTGAGTTGTAAGACAGGTAAATTAAGTCCCTCGTGAAACTCAAATTTCACTGACCTTTTCTTTCTAGCCTCCCTGCCGATAGCACTCCTAATGTCCCACCAGGTCCTCGGTGACAGCAAACACCCAGCAACAGCTCCCGACCCTCTCGACTGAACGATCAAAATCTTGGTGTGGCCAAAATCCACGTTACACGTCTCGGAGTGCTGAGACTTTTTCCGAGCGGTTCAGAGGCCGGTGAGAACGGCACCTTCCAGCAGCCGGTTGCTGTCTGATGGGGCTGGGCAGGACTGGGCAGCCCGCTGCCCGTCACGGGTAATTGCACCCTTGGCCAGACCGCTTCCTCCCATAGCCAGAAATTCAGATTATCCAACTGCTCCCAAGCACTGGAGTTACACTGGAAATGTGCAGGAGGCACATATGGGCCCAGAGCTGGGAGATGGCTCCTTCTGCTCTGGTCGTAAAATCTCTTTTTTTTTTGTTTTAGAGGTTGACAAGTCCAGCACTGTGTGTGCTTTCCATGTACCAACCCCCTGTACCACAGTACCAGAGGACAGGGGCTGGCAAAACACAAACAACATTACAAAGCTAGTTTGGGGGTTAGTTTGGAGGTTTTTTGTTTTCTTGTAAAATCTCACTTGCCTAGCTCTACTGCATGAATCATTTATGAGTACGGTCTTTTATGAGCAAAATAGTCAGGCAATATTCAAATCCCTTAGTCTGCCGCAGATTTGGAAGCGAGCGGAGGGCTGGGGAAGGGCCCAGTGAGGGTCGCTGGCTGTTGGCACAGCTCGCACCGACGGCTTCTGCTTGTTGCGTGTGCCTTAAAGACTTCATTGGAGAATGCAAAGCAGGCACAGGGGCGTGCAGACATGAAATAAGCTGAAATGGGGTATATTTGCTTTATATTTCAGGTTCATTAAGGGTTCCGAGGGTGTTGTTGGGATGCAGGGAAGACTTATAGACATCCCCGTGATCCAAATCTGCACATTTTTTTGATGGTTGGACTCGATGATCTTAAAGGTCTTTTCCAACCTAAATGATTCTATGATTCTATGATTTTTCTTTCTGCTCCAGAAAGGAAAAGGGATTTTTTTTTTTTCATGTAAAATGGACCATGTAAAGACACCTCGACACTTACAATATTTCCAATGTGCATCTTTTTCCCCCTTGGGGTTGCTGCGGTCTTCCGATGGGGCTGGAGGAGGCTGGTGGTCCCGCAGACAGGGGATGCTCACCCGTCCCCGCAGCACTGGGCTGCGTGGGCGAGGGGTTACAGAGGGTGCCGGCACCCAGCGCACGGAGCTGTGAAATGGTTGTCGTGACTTCTCCCCTCCTTCTCCTCTTTTTAAAAATTCACGGTAATATTTTTAGTAGGATCTCCCCGGCTCTTGCGTGTGCCCTGGGCTTGCAACTGCTCCATTTACAGTCCCGTGAGGAGGTGGGCAAATGAGGTCTGTTAATTGCTGCTATTTATATCTTTCAGCGCACAGCCCCGTGGCTAGGATCGCTGTGCAGTGTCTGCTCTCTCGGGCTGAAGGCACGGAGCTGAAGAGAGCTGAGGTTAACGCACCCAGGCTGGAGCCGAGAGGTTCCCCTCCAGCCCCGCGGCGCACGGCTGTTAGCTCAGCTCAGGAGAGCAACGCACCCAGAGCCCTTTGCTGGCTTTCAGGTTCGCTTTTGTACTATTTCCAGTTCAGCATTGACACTCTGATTCAGTGGTCTTTAAGCAAATGCTTCTGGAAAGTTTATGAGACATGGCTGCTGTTGGAGGTACATAAATTCATATTTACTTTGTGGGATGTCACACTAGTCTCTTATAGATGATGTCAACAGTATGTTTTTCTGCATCTCATTGCTTGCATAAAACAAATGGAGTCTTTCAGAACATGTTTCAGTCTGTGATTAAACTTTTCAGTTTATCTGTCGCTGGAGAGGAGGCTGGGTAAGAGGACAGGAGCAGCTAATCCACCTTGACGTGCTTGGCTGTGTCTGAAGCTGCTTATCCATAAAGGGACAAGCAGACCAGGAGCCCTGGTTCGCAACCAGAGACTGCCTTGGTAGATCCAAAGTTGAAAACATCACAAGCTGAGAATTTGGAATTCAAGGATAAGTAAAATTCCTGAATAAATGGGAATTCTGGATTCTGCAGGTTAATTTTGATAGACTTGTGCGTATGGAGCTATGGTTTCTGTAACAAGAAATCTGCCAGCGATTTTTCCGAGCTAGCAATTTGTCCCTGACTCATTTGTATTTCTGTTTGGAAATCCTCTGCTCATTGTAAGAGGATCCCTGGGTCTCCATCAAAGCTGATTAATTACCCCACACTGGGGAGAGGGCAGCGATAAACTTTTTTGAAGACGACAGTTAATATATTTTCTTGGTTTCAACCACTCTTATTCAGCCTGGGATACCAAATTAATCTACACTAAACATTCACTCTTATGGTCACAATTTCATCAACCATTTGAAGAAAGAGAACCCTAATAACAAAGCAGTTAATCCTACAGCCTTTTACCTCCTGAGGCCTCTCCCAGACAATTCCAGCAGTATCCTTATTAGTGCTATATTCGTCTGCTGGGAGATGTCTTAATTTACGTATCTGCATTGCCACATGGAGTGATATAACTACGGGGTTTCTCTCCCTCGCCAGGAAGATCCTCTATGGGAGGAAGCTATAAATAATAGTGCGGTAAAGAATTCCCTTCTCTTGTTTTCTTCTTGTCCACTTTATGGCCTCAGTGAGAATTGCTGCCTGTTATATGGAAAAATGAAATATTTTATTTAAAAAGCCAGAATCTTCACTTTATGTCTTTGTAATAATTCTTTGGAATATGTTCCCTGGAATAACTAGTTGTAAAAACTGGGGTTTGAGCCTACAGTAATAGTAACAGCATCTCTCTGTGGTAGACTGGGTGCTAGATACAGTACAATAAGCATCAGGGCAAATGGGATCTTTGGGTGTAATGACAATTACCTTTTTGCTTGTAGAGTTGCAAATTAAAAACATTTTGATTTTGAAATGGTGCTCTATGGCAGACTGACACTGTCAAAGTCAGTTGTGCTATTTCTCTAGGAGGATGGAAAGCTTTCAGCGTCGAGGACTGCTGTTACCTAATAAACTACCAAGTCTTCTGTCATTTTATAAAAATAGGGAAAGAATGGGTGTAAAAAAGAGTTCAAGACCGAGTAGATTGTCTCCTCTATTAACAGATCCTTCTTGCCTGAGTGTTTCTGCAATTTTATACATTCAGAAAGGGTTGGATTCAGCAAAAGTGGAAGGAAAATAAAGCTAAATACTATATTTGGTTTCCAAACTGAGTTTTAGTTTAAATGCTGGACTAAGCCTACTTCAGTGACTGAAAAAAAAAAAAAGTTCAGCTTTCATAATGACCTATGAATGGAAATGGTGAAGAAGGAATGAAAGAAACTTATTAAAGCAATGTTAAAATGCCATACTTCACCTCTGGAGAGGCAGGTGATGCGGTATGTGGTACTCGACCCTTCTGGCAGGCACTGCCTTCCCATTTCTTACATGCAAATCAACACCGAGTCCTCGCTTCTGTCAATGCAAGCACACATGTGGAACAGAACCTTTTTCCATGCTGTTAGTCATTCACCAGGTCATTTTGGCAATGTAATTGATGCATCTCTGATTTTTATTAAGTAGATATTCCTCTTTCTAAGGCTAATGGTGGGGTTAGTTCAGTGTCCGCACTCTGCATATTTGCCTGAGCCTCTCCTGCCTCACCGTTACAGACATCTGCAGCATTAATTCAGTTCAGTAAATTGTCTCAATGGGTGCAAACAGGAGTTGGGGCTTATGTCTGCTTTCTGCTCTCAAGCAGAGTCTATTAAGATAGCCGTGCTGTCCACACAACATCGCTATATGGTAGGGATACTTACCCGTCGGGTTGCTCTTCCCCAGGTGCGTACGTGGGGAAAGACTCACTGGTTTGAACACACTTGTGCCCACGTTGTGATTTTTAATAAAAATACTACAGAAAAATACAACTTTATGAATGGCAAAACCACCTAATATAATCAATAATTTCTATCGACAGATTTGCACTGTCAGTGTTAGCTAACATCCAATACACTGTCCGTGCGTGATGCCCATGGGACACCGATCCAGCCAAGAAATAAAGTCTAAGCCTGGGACTGAAGAGGACGGTACTTTCTAGATCTGTAAGGCAAAACCTGACCCACGGGAGCTGTATTTCTTCACAAAGTACTTCAGGCCTTTAAAGCTGGTGCTACAGGACCAGAGCACCAGAGTATCTTCTCCTCATGGGCTTTTATCACAGTGCCCCATGTCGGTGTGGATGTCGTACGCCTTTCCTCCTCCCGTCCCTGCAAGATGTCAAAAAGCTTAACCTGTGTCAGAGCAGCTGCCGTGAGCTGATACGAAGCAGTTTCTTCTCAGAGGTGGTGGTGGGGTGCGTGTGTGTTATAACTAATTCTTGTTTCAGGTACTGCCCTCTCATCGAGCGGCAAGCGCTCGTTCCATCGAGCTCGGCCGGTGGTCCTCCGCACCCAGCGCCGTATGCAAAACCGCGCGATGCTCTGCTGCTGACGGCAGCTGGCCCTGGGCCAAATTGAAGTGTAGCCTTAAATTGATTTGAGGGCTGGATAACACACCAGGCAGGCTGCCCGTATCCTGCGAGACTGACATCCGAGATACAGTACCTACAAAGTACGATCGAGAGAGGCTGATTGCTTCATCTCACAGGCACCACCTTAGTGGCAGGTAACAGAGATTTAACACCCACTTTTCCTCTATCGTGCAGTTGTCCTCCTCCCAAAAGTGACAGGACCTGTGCGTTTTTCTCTCCTGGTTCTCTATTCAAATTCTTTATGGATGTAGCTCCATTTTTGTTTCATCAGACACCAAAATACAGCAGCTTTTGGGGAGGGAACGATGGCGATGCAAAGTGTGCGACATGGTGCAATGGTTTAGAAAAGGAAATTGATCCAGCTAGATCTGTCAACAGTGCAAACTACGCTAATAGGGAGGTTTGGACAACATCAGATCTGAAAATTGTATTTGTGATGCATCAATCTCCCAGGATTATTTCTTTCTGTGGATTATATGAACCAGAAGCTCTGATTTCCATGGACCCAATGGCTCGCTGTTTGCCCTGAGAGCAGCAGTGGTCCAGCTCAGGGTCCTGGAGGTGCATTTTCTGCCGCGAGGTCATCCTGTGGTGCAAAAGCCTTCGAGGTGTCTGTAGGTATCTCCAATATTAACAGAGAGCAGGGCTTTAGCTTTTCCCTCTTAGCCGACACTTGGAAGTTGGGCTCAAATACGCATTATAACCTTTTAAGAAAGAGTAATTACCTGACATATTTAAGGGAAGGAGAGAGAGACAAGTGTTATTTGCTCAGTGAAGAATCAAAGAACTCAAATTCTTGTATATCTGGATTTTTCTCCAGCTTTCTCTAACTTATTTCCTATGAAAGGACAGTAATCTGGGTAAAACAGAGAAAAAATGCCTTGTGCTGTATTTAACTTCCATGGGCACAAGGAGGGAGAGGAACCTGAAGCCAACAGCCCGACCAGCCAAAGCCTTCGACTTGTCTCTGAAAGGGAAATATCTAATGTGAAGAAACGAATAAGTCAAACACACATGTTTTCATGTAATTTTGAGGGACTCGGGGTGTGTAGGAGGGAGGAAATATCTAAAATTAATTGTAGATTCCTTGCAGAATATCTAACAGCTCCCTTGCAGTGTCCCCTCTCTTTTGCTGAAGGGATGAAATGAAATCCAGTCCTTGATTCAGCATTTTCTTTGATCCCTGGCTACATGGTGACTGATCATAGCAATTTCTCTCACATGAACAGAATCCTTGGGATAAACTCATTTCAGACACTGAGGGCTATAAATGTATTACAGACCAAACATTCCTGTTTTGCTTGTAGTGTTTAACTCATATTCAGTAGGGTTCAAAAACACTTGTATAAAAGCAAGTAAACCGTTTTAAGACTCCTGATGTAATGAATTTCTGAGAAAGGGCGTCCCATCAAGGTGTATTTTAGTTACAGGAGGACATTTCAGTACACAATGCATCAGAAATCTTGTAAAAGTAGGACAGGAAGAAAGAGATAAAGCATAAAAAATCCCAATGAGTGTATATATACAAGTGTGTTTGCATCCACACACAGGCATCCGATAAATGTCTAGGTCATACAGCAATCCAGATGTTGCTCTGTGTTAATCTTGTTTTCTTCCCCAAAGGAACAATACCGAGAATTTCACACACGTGCTCTTTTTCCTGTATGCGTCTTATGAGATCAGTTGAGGTCACACACCTGGCATCGCTAAATAATCATACAACCATTTGTATGTATCTTTGTATCCTCATTTAAAATCTATTATCTGACCCTTCACTTATTTTGCAATTATCAGTATCTCCAGACAAGACGACAGCCTACCCAGAGGCGAAGCTCATTCACGTTCAGGAGGATGTAGCTGCCACCTCCCCCAGGTAAGGGGCTGCCCGTGTCTTTAATCTGAATTGTGATCTGGAGTTTCTCAAAGTTGTTCAGCAATCCTCCTGTATCGTAATTCATATTTATTTGATTTCATTTTGATGATTTCTTTCATGAGAAGAAGATTGATCCAAACTTGGAAGGGAAAGAGTCGCGGGAAAGCTGTGTGCAGTTGTTAGCACAGGCGGTGGAGAGGGCACCTCACTTCTGAGCTAGGTTTCAGCCATAAGTTTCCCATCTTGCTTTCCTATCCTTAACTTACTTATTAGCATATTCATTAAATGCGTCGTAGTGGGCATGCTGACTGCACTGCTCTCATGCTGGGCATGAAATCGTGAAGCTGCAGTTTATCTGAGTTTGGAGTAGATTATAAATTAAAACCTTAGGCCACTCTGAAGAATTCGTGGAGGTTCAAATATCTCTGTGGTGAACCTGTGTTCATTTACTATTATTTGGTGTTGCGGGTGTGCAAAAGATAGAATTGTTCAATAGTTCACGTGCAGAACAAGGGACCTCTCTTTTTCTAATAAAATTGCAGCCTGAAATTATATACACTGACATCCCGCTGATCTCCTCAATAGCAGATCAGCAAGTAGAAAGTAATTTCTGGTGGCTCAGGAAGGAAAACAGTATTCACAGATCATGGAGAACCACGGCTGCCACGCTTCAGGCAACTGCCTTGCCGCATGATTTCGCCTTCTAAGATCAGAGCACAATACCTTTCGTTGATACTTGCGTTCTGTTTGTTAATTCTTTTGGTACCATTAAGAGTTTCTGACACTTTTGCTCCTGACAGCAAACATTGGAGAAGAAACTAGAATAATGGAGCAGAACAGGCAAAGCTTCCTAAAGCTCATGAATCCCTTAGCTTTGGGTTAGCATGAAGGGCATGGAGTCATGCTATTGGCAACTCTGAGTGTGTTGGCAAGTAGGATTATAGCTTTCCTCTATTTCTCCAACTCTTAAACATGTGAGAAGATAGATGTTATGCTCTCTCAGAGTCGGAATAACTTTTTTCCTGGGGATATAAAATGGAGCAAACCTACACCTGCTGTCCATCAGCATTTAGCTGCTGGCTCCAGGAGGGCTGTGCCAGCAAGGACGTGGCTCTCTGGGATGTTATCCCACCTGGGGGCCACCATGTCGTGCTGGCAGGGCTTCTAGGCTCGGTCTTGCCCTTTGAGAAGAAGGGGTCAGCCTGTCTGCAGGAGATGCCGCAGGTCACGGACTGGCAAAGTTAGCTCATGTGTTTGATGAGATGATTCATTTGCTGG
The DNA here is from genome assembly GCF_026419915.1 of Harpia harpyja. Taxonomy (NCBI): domain Eukaryota; kingdom Metazoa; phylum Chordata; class Aves; order Accipitriformes; family Accipitridae; genus Harpia; species Harpia harpyja. The sequence goes on from NC_068969.1 coordinate 21,784,099, forward strand.
TATGGTTGTCTCTGGAGTGCCGACAAATGAGCTTGACCAAATGTAGTTGCTTTATGAAGAAACATAAACTAATCCAATTTTAAAATAGAACAGAAACATTTGAAATCATGCTCATTTACTGTGTAAACACTGACCACAATTAACTAGGCATTCTTCACTTTGGGGAAATACAAAGTTATGGATAGATGGGGACATATTCTGCTCGGTTCGACGGTTCCAGGCAAGCATTGTGGTGGTAAGTAACTTTCATTTTTACAGTGATACTGAATTAGTGCCCTTTGGAGAACCGCTGGAGAAATTCAAATTAGAAAATAATCAAGAGCCTTGGTAATGTGTACATATGGTAATATATAATGTGTTACACAATTAAGTCAATGTTAGTTCAAGGAAAATCTTTGAAAATCATTCACTGCTAATGCAGCGCCAGATTGTGGTACCACATAGCCCCCAATCCAGCCTTGGACCTTCATGGCACAATATTAATTTGAACTCGCACAACTTTGTGCTAGATACGAAGGGGGAAAACTTCATTTTCCTTCACCCAGAAAAACGCTAAACTTTTTTGTGTATTTTCTTCACCCACAGCAGTTATAAATCCCCCAGCTCTCAGGTGAATATCTAAATAAAAGCTGGATACAGCCCTGGTAGCATGCGGAGGGGAACCCCTGCAGGCCAGGAGCAGCCACCGTGGGTTCAGGTCCTCAGCGTCACCCCGGGTGGGGAGAGGTGGCAGAGGGACACCAGGAGCGGACCGTGCCGCATCTCGGGTTTGCATGTCCCTGCCTGCCTGCCCACTGCAGGTAGGCAGTCTGAGAGTAGAAAGCACATGTTTTGGGGCAGAAGGAAGAGTTTTCAAGCAAGGATGAGAACAGACTCTCTGAGCAGGATGGTGCAATACAACAGTGATCTTCCCCCGGGGCCAAAGGCAAATATTCAATCATATCTTAAAGCTTGTCCAGATTGATTTGATAAATAAGTTTAATTCCAGAACTGTGCTCTTTTTCTCTCATTCAGCTGCAGAGGTTTTGTGATTTGTACTAACCTTGAAGATACAAAACAAAATATGTGCTAATGATATTCGTATCTCCCAGCTGGTGTTGGCAACTCTTTTACTGCTCTGCAGGACAAGTGCAAGTACAAATGCAAATACCAGAACCTTGTTGAGAGCAGAGTGTCCCACATTTCGGTCTAACCATTCGAACTACAAGACGTGTAATAAAACAGTTTCTGCTCTGAATGAATAATTGAGCTGCTTCTGTGGGGAGGCCTCTAAAGAGCCATGTGGCAGAACATTTTTTAAGGCACTTATGAAAGCTATCCCACCTGGAAACCATCCCACACACAGAGCCCACGTTGCTCTTCCTCTCAGCTTGGTTTAATTGCTCGTTCCATGTCTGTACCTAAGCTGAATGGAGAAGAAATACGGCAGGCTACATGAAATGCCATAATTATTTTTAAGGCAGATCAAGACTTCCAAAATCATAAAACTCCATGAACATCATTGGGCAGGTTTTTTGTTTGAGAATTCCTTCCGTATATCAAAATTCCTTCCAAGAATATCAAAAAGAATTTAAGAACACTTTAATGCTTGGTTCTTGAAGCAATTATGTAGCACATAAAAACTCCACTGCTACGTCCTCCACCACAGAGCAGGTGCTGTGGCCCTTTGCAGAGGGGCCACACTGCTGGGACACCCATCCCAGAAACTACTTCCTTAGGCAGGCAACCCCCCGCCGGCTGTCTGCTCCAAGCCAGAGAGACAGACCACAACAGAGGATAATTTGAACATACTGAAAAACATTTTGAGATGAAAAATATTCCTTCTTTCTCCTTGGGATGTAAAAGAGAACAATAACAACAACAACAACAAAACCAACCAGTACTAATGCTACTACTACCAACAACAATAATAATACTAATAATAATGTTGACGGTATTTGTGACATATCAGCATTTCCCAGTGTAAGATGTTTTGTCAGAAAAATCCAATCAACTGAATGCTTAGCACCAATATCATGATAGTGGTTGAATATGTCTTAGGGGTGCGTTAGGCAGCTTGAATAACATACAGCCTCCTATTCCCATTTCAGCAAGTAAGCTGGGAGTAAGGTACAGTCTACCTAACTCTGAACATTATTTATGCCAAAGTTAGAGTCAGAGGAGAGAGGTAAGTCCCTTTGAAAGCCCCCAAAGATTTTCTTTCCTGAAATACAGACACTGAGCTAGACAGGGATATTTCACTGTATCCTAGGAGGACGTCTGCTTGCTTCCAAGGACTACATGGGAAACTGAAGCAATCTAGTCAGGGGGACAAATTCCGCTATTTTTCTGAAATGTACATATAATAAGTCCTACCTGATACATGCAGCATTCCTTTTTAAATCCAGCAATATATATGTTTTGCTAGATGAAACGTTCTGTATCTGGAGCGAAGGTAGGGAGTTTAGCAGTGACTTGCAGCTCTTGTGGGAATTCAGCTCACATCATTGGTCTGATATTTGGGAAAGATTTTGTCTGTTGCTCACTTGATTTGAACTCGTGTGGCTAACCTGTGCGTAAGGAGCAGATTTTTCAACCATATTTCTTTGACTCAAAGCTTTAGGTTATCTTTGATATATTCTGGGCCCAAACCACTCTGTTCCTGAATGCAGGAACGGAGACCTTGATTCTGCTACTTGGGAAGTTGGTAGTCATGTTGACCACCAATCCAGGAAAAGGACATTCTTGTGAAGGAGACGACACAGCTAGAGTACTAGTTAATTTTTTTTCCTGAAGTGTTTGCGTGTTTCTATTTTGTACGCAGCTTTCATATCTGAGCTGTCCAAACTCTTTCGATTGCAAGTTTCTCATCTGTGGTGCACCATGCATTCCTCTGTGTTATAAATTAATAATTATAATACTTAAGTCACACAAAAAGGGAAATGAAGTCAAAATATGGTTTTATTATTCATGTTACATGCTGCTATTTTGTATTACTTTGTCTTGGGGGCTTTTAAAAGTGATTTTTTATGGTTGTTTGGAGGGGGGAACATGAACAAGAAAGCTGAACTAAACAACAAATACTGGAGATGGAAAAAACACCCCCTACTAAGATTCAGCTGTTTTGTGCTTCAGGAAGATACTGTCTTATCCTCATCCCTACCTTTCCGATGGGCATACTCATGTGGTTTTGACATAATTTGTGCAGAGGCCACCTTCAGAGGAGAACCCTTTGAAAGGAGCGTTACTCTCTTTTAGGGGAAATGCTGATTTGTTGGAACCGTGCACCGTACATCAGGACTGTACCTTCTGGGGGTGATGTTAACTCTCAGCAGGATGGAGGGATGCCTGAGTTACTGTCATGCTCGTGGTTATTTGAGAATACAATAACTATCCATCATGGAAATATGAACCACTTTTGAACTAAAAAGGAAACCAAACATTCCTAGGAACAACACATTAATCGAGTTTGCTCTTCCTCATTTTCAGTGCTGTCATTTGATTTAGAGGCAGTTCCTTCCTTTCTTTATGGCTCACTGGATATTATATAATTTTCCCCCAGCAGAACTCCTATTGAGCTTTTTTTAATTTCAGTTTGTTCCAAAGTTCAAAGGATTCAGTAGAGAATCCCTCCATTAGCTTCAATAGCCTCATATTAAGCTCTTGGGTCTTTATTTGGTCTTTAAACACCTTCTGTCTTAAAGTGCTAGACAAGCTGCCTGATTTTTTTTTAATTCTAACTCACCAGCAGACAGTGGTATTACATGCTAGCCTTTTTCCATTTCCATAATTGAAGTTACTAAGTCAGGGACTGTAGAATTTGGGGATGATCCATTAATGCTGTACAAACTGGCAAATTTCTCGATAGTAAGCCACTATTTAATAGTCTTAGACATGATGTAGTTGGCATTTCTTCCTACCCACTCTGTTATTGCTCTACTTGCAGTGCAAGATGGAGGGTTTCATTACGTCATATTACACAGAGAAATATTGGGGGCGTTTATATATCTACCACAGCTTCTAAATTGTGCAGGACTAGAGAACAGATCAGGTCCATTCCAGTGACCTTACAAAAGATCTCTGTGTTGCTACATTTAAGGTTTGACTACAGGCAAGGAATGGGGGTCAGGGGAAGGTAGCATATTAAGAGAATGGAGAAGGCTAGAAGAGAAATTTATAATACTCTATTTATTTTTAAAATGTTGTCACTTTTTTGGTTAACAAATTGCCCGTGAACAGATCATGATTTTTCTTGATCAATGTATTAACCTCAGTGAGTAATTTATCATCTGCAGCTTATTCTTGGATTATTTTAATAGAAATTTGGCCAAATTTGGCCACATGGCCAGCAGATCCTCGGCTGGATAAGGATGTCAAAGACTGCAAACTGACCGAAGGGATATTCCATACCATATGACGTTGTGCTCAGCAATAAAAGCTAAGAGAAAGGAGGAGAAGGAGGGGGCATTCATTATTAAGGCATTTCTCTTCTGAAGCAATCACTACATGTACTGAGGCCCTGCTTCCCAGGAATTGGCTGGACATTGCCTGCTGATGGGAAGTAGAGAATAAATCTTTTTGCTTTCCTTTGCTTCCACACATGGCCTTTGTTTTTCTGTATTAAACTGCCTTTATCTCAACCCATGATTTTTTCATCTTATTTTCTCCCCTCGTCCTGCTGAGGAGGGGGAGTGAGAGAGCGGCTCGGTGGGCACTTCGCAGCCTGCCAAGGTCAACCCAGCACATAAGCGTATTAAAAATACTTTACACGGGACAAAATTATGTCAATGACAGATTTCTGTTCTTAGGGAGCTTCAGGTGAATGTACAAAATGTGCTTTTGATTTCCATATTTTCTTTAGTTCATTCATTGCTTTATTACTTAATATGCCTGATTAGCAACGCTCATGCTTAATTACCCTCTAGCTTGTATGACTTGTAAACTCTCTGGTTAACAGTACATTTCTCATCTCAAAGTAACACTGTGACATGATCTGACATCTGTTATTTACTTCAGCATTATTTCTTTTTTATTTGTGGAGAAAAGGCTGCAGACACTAGACCATAAACTTACTTTCTTTCTAAGGTGTACAGTGGAGAACAGAGCATAAAGAAGACCCAGAATATATAAAAAATCAGGATATAATATTGTGCCCAATGCAAAATTGTGCAGGGGAAGATATGTTACAGAGAATGTTCTTCTATTAAAGCACGCACAAAGTTTCAAAAGATTTCAGTGCTGGGAACTGAAACGTTCAGTTTTAGAAGCTGAACAATTTAATTCTGGGTTGCAAAAGATTTGCAGCAGGTATTTGAAACAGAAAAGGGATTCTATTAAGTGTACAGGAATGCTGTCCTGCAGTCCATGCAAGGATGATTAGAGATTTTCCAAAAGTCCATTGGTGATTGTTGTGGGGTTTTTTGTTTTACTCTTTTTGAATAAGCAAAGCTTGAGGTCATTTGCATCCCACTGCGTCTGGATTTTTTACATCTATCCAGACTTGTATTACTGCTTCTGATTTTTCTGCAGCCTGTACTGTGGTTCCGTTTATAAGGGACTACCAATTTATTTTCCAGCAGCAGCACATTTTGCAGATAGATCCTTCAGTGAGGCCTCATGCTGAGCATAGCGCTTCTCAATATGAATAACGATACCAGGATTTGGCCTGTACCGTTATAGAAATAAGCCATTCTGCTGACCCCGTAGTGGGTTAATAATTCAATTACACAGAGAGAAGTAGACCTGTAACTGCAGAAACATGCTCCACAAAGTCTACATTAAAAAAACCGCCAAACAACTCAACAAAAACAACAACAAAAAAACCAAAGAAAAAAATAAAACCCCACATAGCACCATGAGAAAAGCCTACCTCTTAATAAGCATATTGTGTAGGATCCTTTCCTCCAGCACTGACACAAAACCAATAAAGATCTCCTGTCTTGTTAATAGTTCTGCCTTTAGGGGAGTGAAAAGAAAATTACCTAGAGAAGAATAAGCCTTATGGCAAGTTCCTTTCAGACTTATGGACTCTGGAGATTGAAGTGTTTTTTGCCCTCAAATGTTTTCTTAAGTATTTACATAAAGGGTTGTCAGATCAGCATTGTACACCATCTTTTACAGGCAAATAGAGTCTATCAACAATGCCACCAGCAATAAAGCCTCATGCTGCCAGAGCATGGATGCTCAGGGCCCCTTGGCTTTCGCTACTGCATCCATCTCCTGTATCTTTCTTTTTATTTACCCGTCTCCTCAGCACTTCTAGTTGGACTGATATAACACATCTGTTTATTACCACCCCTACTCTATATTTTTGAAACTGTATACAAGGATGTGTGTTCTCATAAGAGAAGACTAAATGTATTAGACGAACATGATACAGTAGTCACAAAGCTTATCTCCCAAGTTGTCTGGAGAAAACACAAACAGCTTTTACTAAGCTCACACACAATGATACTCACAGGTTTATTCTGCAAGTGACTGACAAAGTGCCATATTATGAAGGCTAGAATACAGGCAGGGCTTTGGGTAATACTGGATATTTATAACACCTTTGGAAATGATTCCTTTGCTTTACTAATGAACGCAGGGGTATTGCCAAGACTAGCTGGAGATGGATTTCAAAAGCCTTGTGCTCACACCGCCGAGGCTGACAGTCCTCCCCGGGGCATCGCAGAAAAGCCGCCTTCACTAACCAGTGCCTCCGCTATTTCCTTACACAAAGAGCATCATAAAGATGAACTCTTGTGAGGAAAAGGTCTATATCCACACTATGTCCCATAAAGTACCAAATTGTGGACACTAATCTATAGTGTAAAGGCATTAGCATTTTATTCCAAGAGGTATATTGTCACTCTGGGGGCTACAAAGGCATTTATGAATTTACATTTTCCCAGGTTTCATTTTTAATGAAACACTGAACTATTTCTGGGTAACAATGTGATAACTTAAAGGCAAAGCAAAATAATTTGTTTTCATGTCATGAGGTACCTAATGAAAGAAGCACATGATCTTGCCCCTCTAGAGCAAATAAACTTCAAAATTGTAAAGGTAATGAATAAAATGTGAAATTTTCAGAGCAGACAGTAGGAAGAATTTGAAGCATTTGTGCTTTTGCAGAAGATGATCTGATCTTGGGAGAAGGGTGAAAACACGGAGGAAAGTATTTTCAGATAGTCAGGAAATGAAGAAAATGAAGGACCAATTCCCTGCTCCGTGGACTCCGGACCTCCTGTGCAGACTTGTTTGTTTTATTCAGCCCCTTGGTACATCCATACCCCATAATATCAATTTAATATGGTACTGTGAAATAAATGACAGATTTAGGAGGTGCTGAGACGCTTAGGTAACAGGGACCACAGTAGCATCTATCTTACATAAAAGAGAAATACAACTTGTCCCTGCTGGCATTTTGCTTCTGTGTGGGTGTGTATGAAGAGCAAAGATATATCTTTAAAAAAATGTATCTCCGTGCTCACTCCTTTGAGCTGTTTGCTAGCTGTGCATAGCTTATCACCCTACCTAACGGCGGGGTGTATCCATCACCATTGTTAAAAGCTGATGCCCCAAATCCTACAGCTTATGGTGTCTTCCTCACTCCAGCCCTAGATACCAGTTTGGAAAGTGCCCAACTTTTTGCCACCCTGGAGCCCAATTTCAGTAAGGAAACGTTTCCCCAGGCAGGAGCCCATGAACATTTAGCACTAGTGGGTACAGCTTTGGGTCTGAGGTACAGACTCTGCCTAAACGCACCTGAGCTCTGAGGTTGCAGGACTGCCCTAGGAGCCCTGGGCACAGCTCTATACATGGTAGCAGGAAAAAAACATTACAAATAGACCTTTTTTTTTTTTATTAATTTCTTATTTCCAGTGACAGGATGATGACCTGACACCTACAAAGGGCCATCAAAGCCAACTCCAGTGCATGTTCATGCCCAGCGGCTGGAGCCTGGGATGAAGGTCCTACCACCCGCTGGTGTTAAAGACGGACCCTGTTTCAAAAGAGGGACTTTGCTGCAGCCATGAACCAGCCATCGAAGGGCCTGGAGTTTGAACTTTGCTTTTGTTCTTAGATTTCTCTATGGACCTGCTGAGCCTGTTTGTTTAGGAATTTTCCTGCTCAGCTGTCAGATGTGAGATCCTCTGTGCTGCAAGCAGATACACATATATTACTTCTGCCTAAAAGATGCAGGGTATACCTGAGCTTGAGGTGCTTAATTCGTTTCTTTGAAGAGGCTCCACAGTGGCTTCTGCAGTCTTCTCCAAGGCAGAGAAGGTAGGAGCAACAAGACCTGCCATTTAGCTGCCTACATCTTGTACCTGATCTAGTCCAATTTACAATGTAGTCCTTTACATGTCCATTAGTCAACTACCTCCTACCAAGTGTAATCAAATTACTTTCCTTTCCCCCATTTGAATTCCGTGGTAAAAATGCACACACTTCTGCCTGTCAAATGCTAAAAAGGGCTTATGAGGATCAGTCATAAAAAATCTATATACTACCTACAAATAATTGAAATCCTATTTTCAGCTTTCTAGATACATAAATCACTGTTCTGCTCGGCAATCCAAATCACAGCCATTAAAACCTTTGATCCTGAAGGACAACAAAGGAGAAAGCACACTTTCCCATCTCTTGCCTTGGTCCAGTGGGAAATAGGAGGAGATGACACCAGAGGTCTTTATGGCCTCAAACAGATAGGCATAAAGCACTCTGACCCATGTAAAGAGTGGGAATGAAATTGTTGGAGAAGAGCCATTCTCTCATGTCAAATGCTTTCTCAGCACCTAACGACCATGCAGCCATAACCTGAGGAGTCTCTACAAGAAAACACGTACAGATGTTATCTAGTGAGATTTTTCCTTAAGAATCCTACCTAACATTGAAGTTTTAGCAGATTTTTTAAATATATATGCAGCTGCAGGTAAGGAATTAGCAATCCGAACTCTAGCTGGATCATAGTTCTTGCAACGTAATGGAACTTGCATCTTATTACACTGGAAAATTATGATTTCATTGATTTTTTCCAGGAAGTGAAGGGAGAACAAGTTACAAACATGGATTTAAATTTTGACCAAGCTTGAGCACGCTGTCTGTTTACAAAACCAGTGTGTCCCTGCTGAAAATCAGGCTTCCCAATTAATAAACATTTATTCATTCACTTATTTCTTTATTGCAAGGGTAACTTTTTAGATGCTCTAGTAATATGTTGCAGCATATATTGTGTCACTCCCTACCTAGGCTAATACAAAAAGAAATACTTGAACGTAAATGCAATGCATTATTTATTGCACAAAGGACAGTCTAACCAAATTTAACAAAGAAAGAGAAAAAATATTTACTTTTGCTAATTTGATATCTGAAGCTGAGCTTAACGTCACTGAGGTTCTAAAATTGCCCAAGCACTTATTTCTGTATTTCTTTAAACTTGTCACTGACAGTCCCTGATTTCTCTACCTTCCAATAGCGATCTCTCAGGAAGATTTGTCAGAGCTGGATTAGGTCCCAAGAGCAGGGAGGGAGCTCCAATAATGACTGAAGGACAATTAGTGACTGTAGACACAAATCATCAGCGCAGTTTGGGCTGAAGACCTTCATTACCCAGAATAGAGTTTAGGGGTCTCTGTGTGAGCTGCCAAGGTCTTTTTGTGGACTGGGAAAGATGTGAAACCACTGGTCAGCCTGTTATTCAAAAGTTTGTAATATTGTATAATAAAGCTTTTTCAAGACGTTTTTTCTAGATAGAGGAGAGAATAGTAGATCTTTGGCCCTGCCTAAACTATTTGGTATAAATAAATTGTCTGAAATATTAGGACTGTTCTTTCCTTTTCAGCAATCATTTATACACATATTGCGATCTCTGTGCATGGATTTCTCTTGCCTAAGCTCAACATATTTCCACCTACAAGTTTTTCTCAAATTCTTTATCTGAAAACCTCCTATTTTTTACCTGGCTGTAGCTCAGTTCAGTTATGATGATTTGGTTTCTCAACCGACACTTTTGTATCCAGCTCTCTTCAGAGCACTTGTGTGTATTTTTCCTGAAAAGTTTAAATATTTCTACGCATGCTGCAGCCTTGAGTCGGCCAGAATTCTGATGTGGGTTTGTCTAAACCATCTCTTCCAGTGACCTTGGGAAAGAGGAGCTCAGGAGATCTGGTTCTACCCAAATAAAGTCACCCACTGGTGTGATGCAGCCCCAACCCACTCCGTGCCCGGAGCATGGGATGCTCCACACTGGGGGGGAAGGAGAGGGTGGGGAGGAGGGGGCTCTGCCCCGCCACAGCAATCCCTCTGCTTTTACCTGAATGGTCTGGAAAACATCTTTTGCAAGTCTTCTACCAGACTGGAGGAATTCCCCATGGCATGCATACTCTCTGATGAGTATTCAAGCTTTTGGGTATTATTTAAGTTACAGCAGTAACTTTCATCCTTTCTTGCTTGTCATAGTAAATCAACGTTAAAAGAGTTATATACTGCTATCGAGAAAATTATAATCTTAAAAAATATATATAAATAATGCTTAATAATGTGCCCTAAATAAAACTGATGGACCCTTAGGCTTTGGAGAGGACTCGATTAGTGAACGGTGACCTGTCAATCTGCACCACAGGTCTGGCTGAAACCTCTGTTCCTTGGGGGACACCGCTGGACTTGTCTTTAAAAATTAAATTCAAATCAGATCCATTTTGCAAATCATCTGAGAACTCTGTCAGACTCCCTGGCTACATCAAAGGCACGGCAAACCTTTATCTTTGGTGCTGTTGAACATCATCTGAAAAAACTTCAATGGGGAAACGTGCAAAAACATTGCTTTATGCTCTCAGATTGTTTCAAACAAGTTTAAAGAGGGTGATAACACATTGTAATAGTAACCAAATTTCTCCTTCCTACTGTAAGGGCATTTGATTTCAATTCTGGGCTAACTTTTCCACTGGGTAATTTCATATGAGGAGCTCTTGAACATTGGCTTCTTCGTGTGCACGTGCCAAGCAGTCAGAGGCACTTCACTCGCCTTTCCCTCTGCGCCCTGTGTCTGCACAAGGGTTTCCAATCTGCCCACCTCCTCTGCAGGCAACAGCAAAAGCTGCCTATGCCTTCATTTCGGAGGGTTTACTTGTTTAGGAACAAATGCTGAGCATATGTTCACAGCGAGTGACACTTTATTTTATGAACAGGTTCTGCTCAGACCGGTGGGTCTGTTCTCAATCTGTGATACCATACGACGGTGGAAAAGGGATGAGAATTAACCTCCCTCTGCCATAGCCATCCACCTATGCACACTTGCACTGCATCTTGTTTCTAATGGAAAAGAATAATTGTAGGTACAGCTTTGGAAAAGATTTCGTAGTTTATTTTCAATTTAAAAAAAAAAAAAATTCCATCAATGTGACATGAAAATTTGTCTAAGCTTTTGGCAGACTTAAAAATAATAATTAAGCTTTCTTATGGGTTGAACAAAATGTTCCATTCAAATCCAAAATTAAATGCCCTTTCCTACTTGAAAGCTTGCTTAAACGTCTACAAACAAGATGAAAATACATTTAGAAAGTAAACATTAAAGCTAACAATTAAAAGTCACGTTGAATTTATTGCCAAATGTATGGACACACCTGGTGCTTCACTGTTGGGGTTTTTTTCAGTTTCTTTTCACTGAATCAATCTGGCAACAATTAATGCTTTAATAAAAGCTTCCGATTTTGAAATAGCGTGTGAGATTTCTGAAATGGTCCGTAAGAAAGGTTATACTGCTCTTTGATGCACAGGGTAGAGAAGTTAACACAAAAGTCTGATTTCTGAGAATGACCTCAAAAATATAAAATAGTAGATAAAGCCTTGCAATTGTGAAAGACCTGCACAGGGTCCTTCATCAGTTGTATCCAAAGTTTCCAGCAGAAAAGGGCGTCCATTTTCTTTTTCTACTGCTTGACAGGCTCTTGGAGCCAAAAAGCATAAACCCTCCTGATCTTCTCAATACACCCGCGAGCCACTGGGTCCTTACGAGGTGTCAGGAGCAAGTAAACCTCTGGCAGAAAATGAAGCCACCTGAATCCCTCAGCCAGGAGCTGAATGTGGCCCAGGACTAGAAGGGAAGATTATAGCACTTGTGTTTTTCATTGGAAGCGAGTAGTTCTGAAGAGATATTGAAGACAGAGAAATCCTCTGTTTGTTCCAGGTGGCAGGCTTAGAGGCGTTAGAAATAGGCAGTACATTACAGCGGGATTACGAAGAAAAGTGCAAACTGCAAGACAAAATCATTCTGAAATTTAAAGAAAAAAAAAAACCAAACCTGTAGCTCTTCCAGGAGCTTGGAAAAGCTGCTTTTCTCTGCAAGAAAATATCTGCCAAGTGAAAGCATTGATCGCTTTGATGCAGAGCTACATAGTACAGCTAAGTCATGTGAATTTGAACAGTTAACAGCTGGACTAATTAGAGACCACAGTATTATTGGTATAACTGATAACCAGGACTAAGCAAGGTTATTTTGCAAGTAATAGATTTGACTTTGCAAAGAACAGCGGATATTTGCAGAGCTAATGAAAACTGTGCTTCCCAAATTAAAGCGCGAGCAAGCCAGGAAAGAACCAGAGCGCACCTAATTAAAAATGCATACCCAGGCAGGAAGACAGAATACAAGGGTAAACAAATGGCAGAGACCAGATTTGTTTGCAATAAATACGGAAGGAGACGCGACGCGGAGGTGCCCACCCAGCCCGAGGGGTGCAGCGGTGCCTGCGCAGCCCGAGGAAGCGTTTTGCACCGCTGCCGATGCTGCCGCGTCTCCTCCCCGGGTAAGCAGCCCTTCAGGCTTCAGGGCTGGCAGCCCAGCATCTTTTACTGAAACCAAACACATTACTAGTGTCTCCAAGAGGTTATTGTACAGCTTACAAAGCTAATACTTAAAGAGTTTGCATTTTTGCATGCAAATAAGCTTTGATTTAAACTCATTAGCATTTCCCTTTCTAAGCTCTAGGTTGAGTTATTCTTAGACTCCTTTCTCTTGGAGGAGTTATGACTTATTTATCTGACAGAGTGACTACTATCTCCCATCTCATTTTCGTCATCTAACATAACCTTCACGGTTCTCAGCAGCTTTGTTTGACAGATACCTACAAAAAGAAATATGTCACGGGCACAGCTGCGTGACGTCTGCCTTTCCCAGCCGGGAGTTTGCATAAACCTTCCCCTTTGCTTTGGTCCTCCAGGATCATACAGCAAGAGCCTGGCTCTGGCACCAGCGCTGGCAGAAATGCCAGAGGGTTTGACTGCTCCCAGCTGCACGCAGCTGGGGTAGGGGTGGTGTTTCTGGTCCCCCGTGTTGGAATTTAAAGTAAAGCTCTCCTTCAGCCTGCCTGGGTTTTTTATTTTTATTATTTTCCTAGGTGAGTATCCTTCATCATCTTGCCAACAGGGTATTTGCTGCCACCACCAACGGGAATCATATATGAGAAGGATATATAGGATAAGGCATAACATAAATTTTCATTATGACATAAATTCTGGAAAAAGGTGCTAACTAATCTACAAGGTGAATGGAGCTAAGGTTTGCTGACCGCTTGCTGATATTTCCTCTTTAGTTACGGAAACAGCTTCTGCATGGTGTTAGGAATTAGGAATTAGCAAGGCATTTGAAAAAGCAAGGCTGTTCTCTTTGGAGACAGAAAAAGTAGAGGCATTCTGTCAAATAATGAATGGCAGAGAAATGTTCTCACCGTCTCAGATTGTACAAATGAGAGATCATTGAACAGTGACATAACCTAAGTGGATAAAAAGGAATTGTTTTCGCATAGTGCGTGATTAGTTAGTAAAATTGTCATGAATGTTATTGATGCAAAAAATTTAGCTGGATTCTAAAAGCTGGTCATCGATAGGGTTAACAAAAGCATTCAGCATATAACGATACTATTTTATCTTTTTATACTTTAATAAAAAGACATGCATATATTTAGAGCATATTTAGCTCGCAAATTTTACAAGAGACATGAACCCTCATGCATCTGGGTTTAGAGCCACTTATTTAGCGATTATGAATGAAGATGGAGTGGCTAGCATCCCAAATTGGCGTGTTGCAGACATCTACTCCTTTCCAAAGCGTACAGTGCCAGCTCCTTGTCAAAGAGCAAATGTGGAAATAAAAGACTATGGATCTGAAGCAAATGAATTCCTATATCTAAACAAGAAAAAAAGTTGGCGATAACCCCATAGCCAACCCATGCCCCGTAACACATCCCATTTGTCAGGGGTGGAAAATACTAGCACAAACTGCCTGTTAATATCTTGACATTATTGCACTGGTTTCTTATTGTAAAAAGTTTCCACATTTCAAGAAAAACTCAGATCCATTATGTTTTGCCTGTCCTTATGTTAAAACCATAGGGGACAATTTATCTTTTCAAGGGACTCGCTGGGGAAGTTGAGCTGAAGGTCAAGGGCTGTCGCAGAGAGGTGGCCTCCAGCCCAGAGTGCCACCTTCCCATCCTCATCATCTGAGAGTTGGCTTAACTCACGTCTTCCTTGTTAGCCGAGCACGTTATGTGTTTGCTGGGGGATTGACTGATAACGTTAATGTTGCTGTACTGAAATGGCTGTAAAATCATTAAGCATGTCTTGTTTTACTTAACCTAGAGTCATTTAAATTGTAAGGCTTCTGGAGAGCGTTAGTGAGACTAGAATTCCCTGACGTGATAGGGGAGACTTTAATGCAAAATGAAGTCTTACCACATTAAGCATAATTTTTATCATATCAGTGACTTACTTAACAGATTAGTAAATGTTGTTTTTCTAAAATTATAAGACAGCTCCTGATATGAAATTGGATTATGTCAGTTCATTTTCTCCACCAGCTTTGCAATATTGCAAAAAGCAAGGATTTGTCATTAACATATGGAAATCACTCAAATTTCTCTCGTAATTTGACTTAGCCTACCTTTGCTATTGACACATAAATATTGGCTTGTGTCTTCTTACAGAAACCCCTGTTTCTTTTTACATATACACAGAACAAAAATTATGTAAACTAAGGAAAGCTAAAAAGTGAAGAATTTTTAAACTCTGTAACTGAAGAGTTCACAGTTCCTTGAATATTTGTCAGGGGCATTTAAAATGAATTCAAGGATTGTCTTTTGAGCTAGTGGAATTGGAAATGTTAAGGTCTTTGGGAATATTGCTTTTTTTTCTTTCTTTCTTTTTTGACTAAACTCAGTTAAATCTCACCAGGTTTTGACGTTTGGTGACTTCAGCCCGATTTCTGCTGCTTTCCCTTAGCCATTCAAAGCCACCGGGCCATGAGTTTGTGGGCCACTGGAAAGGTGACCGCGGTTCACAGAGTGAAAATAAGTGCTGAAGATTATGTACACGCTCAAGGTCAAGTTTGAAATAGTATAAATCCGTCTCTATATAGCTATCTTAAAGTTACATTAAAGTCTCAGCTACTCCTCATAGTGAGAATGCTTTTCCATACCCTGGTCTGAAGTTGTTAGGGTCACCCTTGCAAGGAGCTTTGACAGTACTTAGAGACTGATCCAGTCCCATAAAATCAGGATGAAAACTATTTCACTCTCTCCCCAGTACAGCACAGCTCATAACATTCACCCCTTATTTACCAGGTAGATGTTACGTGTCAAACCTGGCCACCTCAAATACCTGGGTTTTATTGCTCCCCTGTTATTAGCAATAGGAACATTATTACTGCAAAATCTTTGCAATGCAATTACAGTATATCTACCAATATTGAGTGCTATAAATTTATGTTCATGGAAATCTCTGAGTGCTAGACACATGCAGTATAAAATTTAGACATCTGATCCACATTTTAGTTTTCATATAATCTACTCTCACTTACTAAAAGTAGTATTTTGAATAATTAGTTACAATTCAGCCTGAAGGTCTCAATTTGCATTTAACTAGCAAACTTTTACAAGCAGCACACATTAACAGTTTTAAATGTCACAGCAATGTTTAATCATCCAAGACAATGCATAAAAAATACTTTAAAATATTTCTAATTGTCAATGCAATTATTTAACTTGCTGTCTAAACTTTGTTGCCATATACTTTGTCCAAGACTAAATGCAGACTTTCCAAAATGAAAACAGTAAACGAGCAAGGCAATAATCTAAAGGCAACTCCTTTTAGTATGGAGCAACACCTTATGCCAGAACTAGACCCACTAATATGGTGCAGATAATGAGGTATGAAGGGCTGAAAATGCTTTATCGAGGGTGTTGCATATTTTGGGACAGAGTTTAAGCACTCACAGGTCTCGCTGTGGTTACGTAGGTACACTTCGGAGCGGTGCAGAACGCTCCACAAAACACATGCCCACTTTTTTGTGGAGTGCCGGCACCTGACAATTCCCACATCAGCCTAACTACAGGTCCCCTTTCCAAAAGGCACCGGTCTTGCTGTAACAACTTCTAAAACATGCTTTATCAAAATATGTTCCTCATCTGCAGTAAATGCCGGGCAGTGCTTGCTCACACCTTTAGGGCTCTTTGCTTCATTTCAGACCCAGCTGCACCCAGCCTCGACTTGCAAACAGTAAATCTGGCTACAGCTTTGCCTGCTGCACTAAAGAGCTTTCCACTGTCAAGAATTTTCTATGCATTTCAGTAGTCATATACCATCTGGATAAAGAGATAAATTAGGAAGCCAGGTCTCACAGGTACTCTGATGAACCGTATCTGTGTATTTTTTTAAAGACATATCCACAGGAAACAGCAGGTACCATATGTGCCCCTCTCTCCCTGCACTACCATGTAGGTGTCTTGCCATCAGTGGAGGGAACCAGTCCTTGAACTGAGAAGCATAATTAAGTGAAATAATCTTTCTTTACTACGTCTTTCAATTCGCCACTCTCTGCTCTGGCTTTACTCTTCCCCGGAGAGCTTCTTTTTACTGCTAACACTACTTTGTCCAGAAGGCTTCGTAAATCACCTTCTGAAGAACTGAGGTATCACCCGTAGCTGTTCCCATTCGTACCCCGTGCAACAGTTCCTCTTTAGTGGTAATACAACACTCCACAGTTCTCTCTCAGATACAAATTAGAAAGCAGAATTCAAATAATTACAACAGTTTATAATCTCATCATGTGGTCTGTTTGAAAGCCAGGGTTAAAAATTAATAACGGTTAGAACAGAAGAGAAATATCTTGTTTCTGATGTTGTCAGTCTTAAGCAATATTAAGAACATAAGAACTGCTACAGCTGGTCAGGCTAAGGATATATTTAGCAAGCTTCTGCTCTGTGGCAGTGACGATTTTGGAAGAATTTAATAACATGGCAGGTAAAGAATAATCCTTCCTCCTCTTGGAAATCATCACTAGCAAATTTTATACATTTTGAACTGTCACAGGGAAAGCATCAAGACTATGACCCAGGAGACTTGAAGTTGATCAGTGTTGCTACTGCTCTTTCCTCTATTCTCTCTGCACTCATTTCTGTGTCTCTGCCTGTAGAATGGTGATAACACTTCCTATATTCCACATTTTTTCTATTTCCAAACCCTATTCTCAGGATACAGAAAGTGCACCTGAATGGAGAGCACCTCACTCTGTTGCTCAAGGGTGGTAGCAGGATACTGGTCTTACAACAACACAGTACAATAAAAGCAACAACAATAATAATACCTCTTTAAAAAAGAGAAAATAATCAGTAGAGTACTGAGAGAAACTGTTTTTCTTCCCTTTTCTTGCTCCCTCTCACTCCTTTTCTCCCTGCCAGCCCCGCAGAACACGAAATGGATTTTCCTACCGCAGACGCAAGCCGTCGCCAGTGGATGTTGTCGCTGTGTAATGCTCTTATTTCAAGGTGTTGGCAGGTATTCTAAGACAGAGCAGAGAAAGGGAGCGAATTCCAGACTTAAGAAATTACATGCCTACAGCACATCATATGGTTAATAAAATGGAAAATTTGAAGCACAGGTCCCATAAGTTTTCTCTTTTAAAGCACATGCACCTTTAGTTTATGAATTAGTAAGCCTTTTTCATTTCATAGTCCATAGGGAATTGCTGTTTGCTGCCCTGTTCCTCATGGTCCTGCTGTGCTTTCTTGTAACTCTTATTTTAACCTTCTGTTCCTTTTTGTTGTATTAGAAGAAAAATTCTGCCCAGGAAAATGCTGCCTTCCTCCCTGCCTGACAGCAGTTGGCTTTGGAAGAGGCAGAAGCATCATTAAAAATTAGAATTCTTTTCAGTTCACACATTGCTCACTTATAATACTTAAACCTTACTCTATAGCCCCTGAGATGTGTAAACACAGTGTAGGCAAATGCAGCGCTTCTCTTGAATGTCCTGAACTGAATATCTAAAACACAGCTATACCTGGGGTTAGTCTGCATGCATTAAACATATTGGGAATACAATCATTGACTCAAAACCTGCTATCCAATGTGTAGACAAATTTTGTGTCATACAGGTTTTACTGAGCATAGCAGCACTAATTCTGTTCCATCACACACTTTCATTCTTGAGTAAGTGGTGGGATAAGTAATGTCTCTAATCGTTCTAATAAGAGACTCTATCAATACTTTCAGAACGACTAATAGCATTTAACTCTCAGATTATATTTATAAATGGTTTCCACTTAACGCATTGTATAGTTGACTTTAATAAGTACTTATTGAAGGCTTGTGTAGTACAAATATGTTGCTTAGGCTGTGATAAAATGGTACTCCTAGGAATACTTGCAACAATGAGCGGTTTGGCTAATGATAGAAAACATACATTTGTGAATGCTTTATTTACACAGCGCTCTAATTTATGTTTCTCTTTGTTTCTGGAGTTGGGTAAAAGACTTCTTCCAAAACAGGCAAACCCTGTGGGGAAAGTGTATTGAACCTTTAGTTTTGGTCCATTATTGAAGTGCATTTTTGACTTTGAGTATTTTAGATACAAACCACATCCACAGTTCTTTGCTAAGCAAATGAGGCTTAATCTCTCTCTCTTCTGATCTCATTTGTGCTGAGGAGCATCTCAGCTGCTAACGCAGGTAAGGTGTTTAACATGTTCTGCGTGTCAGACTCCGGCAGAGCTCCGGATTCACCTCCCTTCTTGACATTTGTTTCTTATCTCTGACAATTAGTTGTGCTGAAATCACCTTGTTTGTTTTATTATCACAGAAGGAAGACAGCTTTGCACTCAGAGCACTGTCTGCAGTCTTGCTTTCTGCCTCTGTGGTGCAACATATTTTATTAACCCTTTGGTCATGCAGGTCTTGTACGTTCCAAAAATTTCTGCTTTAAGACTTTTTAATGTAAAGGCAGGGATTTTTTTTTTTTTTCCTAGGATGTGATCAGGGACAGCAGTGATAGCCCAGACAAACATAATTTGTATATGATTCATTTATATATGGTTTGTAAAGTTGATGAATCTCTTGAGAGTCCTTACAGAGACTACACAGATAGAAGACATATTATGGCTGTTATTACTAAGGGCTAGGTTATTCAGTATTTCTTCAGAAAATTGAGATTAGTAAAGGGGGACATAAGAAGACACCCGCCTAAAAATGTGAACAAACATATGTTTTGATTAAGTTAGAAATAACAGTTTTGCTAACAAACCCTGGCCATTTTTTTATTTTGATTATATTTTTTTCTCTGCCTTTCACACCTGCTCTTCATGATGAATTGTGGCTGTTGCCCTACCTGCACAAGCTCTGCTGTAGCAATGTGCATCTGGGATTTACAGCGGTTCATTTTTAAAGGAGTTTTGCGAAAACAATCTTTACATGCTTGGATTCAAAAGTACCCTTGAAAGGAAAAGCAGAACACCACAATCTACATATATCCAATCAGTTATAATTGTTCTGATTGTCTGAGTTTGCCTGGTAGAAAGCAAATAACTTGATTCGTTAATAACCTCAGCAGAATTATGATGTTCAGCATCCCAGATACCTCCTGGTTTCTGCATTATATAAATCTGATAAGCTTTCAGTAGTGGGCTACTGTCTGGGTTTATTCTTCCCCAGACAGGCTGCAGTTCCACATACAGTCAAGGTTTAAGCTTTTTTCACTCTGTTTAGGTTAAAAGGTTTTATTTCTGAAATAGCCATTATCTTGAGAGAATATATCAGTCTTTAGATCTTGCTCATTAACACCTGCCTATTAAAGGGTACCTTATATGGCAGACATTAATGTAGAGGCACCACAGAGCTCTGAATATTTGCTCTTTCTTTAAGAAGGCTTTTTTTGTGAATTATAAGTGTTGCTTACAGTTTTATGCTTTGAACTCCATACTGCTGGTCCCTGTAATAAATGCAGCCCTGGAGGACTCCTCTGAATAACTTCATTCCTTAACACTTGAAAAGAATATGATGAGCCCAGTATTGAGCCATGGTGAAGCTACATGACTTTTTAGACATGTGGGTTTTTTTTTAAATATATATTCATTTACATTATTCAGAGCTGCTAAACTTTATGGTCCTGATCCTGACTATCTTTACTTATCCTTTGGTAAAACTTTCCTAAAGGAGATCGGAAGATTCACCTAAGATGTGCAAGCTTATGTATCACAAACACCAGTAGAGCAAATCCTACACCTGCTTCCACCCTTTCAGCTGCAAAAATTTCAGCCCCATCGACTTCAAAATGAAAATATTACAATGCAATTTTATGAGTACAGAGGCTACAACATCTTTCTTTCTGCTTTTATGTAAGAGTTATTTCACAATGAGTAGATAAGGGAGTTTTTTACCTGATGCAATTTGAGACAGATGAAATATCATTAAGTTGAAAGACAAAAGCATTGTTTTGGGGATGGAAACTGCAAAATAGAGACCTCTCCTGAAGAAGCAGCAAGCTCAGAGAAGAGGAGGGAGTATAATTCAGCATGAGTCAGGCTGGCGGGCTGATGGGGCAGGACAGAAGTCCTGGCAGCCTGATGGCCACCAGTACTAACAGGAGGAACTCTTTGACACCTTTTCCTTCATACAGAGACAAATTCCCCTGAAATCGGTAGAAATCTTTCTACTGACTGAAATAAGCTTTGGATCAGGCCTGGAGTACAAAGGAGAAATCCAAAGGAAAATAATGTGTGAAAACAAATTCATTGTGAAGTGACATTAGATGAGAAGAGCACAGAGATGACACCTCTGATCTTTCCTTTTACGGAGCTCTTCAAAAACCGAGTTCCTTCATTTGCACAAAAGTTTCATCTTAGGGAAGTTTCTAAGACAACCACCACACAGCAACAAAGTGATTGCCATAGCCGAGATGTTTCTCTCTGACATCGCTTTGAAAATACTTAGCCTAATTCTCTCAAAACTTGACAATTAATTGAAATTTGGTTACTTTCAATCACTGGAATGAAAGCAAAAAGGGGAAAAATACAACAAGGCGAAGCTGGTAATAAATTACAAATCCTCTGTTCCAATTGCTTCAGAGGTGATAAACCTTTCTGTAGTACTCATGTGTCAGATCTCCACAGAAATACAAAAATCTAAAATTGAGTTGAATCCCCAGGAATGGCGATTCCAACTGGGTTAGATCATAACGGACCATCCACACTAGCTGGATAAAGCTGCACATCACTCCCAACACCACACGCTGAATTTCTATATGCTCACTGATCTTTGTTCAGCAACTGCAAAGGTAAAAAAAAAAGTGATTTCCACAGGGGAGAGACATGGTGGTAACTGCTGGATGTATTTTGTCATCCCAGGTCTTAATACCAGGAGCAGGGACAGGGATGGGGGTATTGCTGAGCACTGACTATGCCTTGCAGATCACTGACTTCACCCTGGGGGGTACAGAAGACAGCTGAAGTTTTCTGAAATGTATAGAAGAAAAAACCAAGCAGCTAAATATCTAGGAAGTTTAGGACTTTTAAATGACTTCTAAGGCCGAAGTTTTGCTGTCAGGCTCAGAAGGCCCCTGCACTTGCCTTGCAGAAGCATAGCAGAAATTTTAATTGCTGGGTAGGAAAAAGAGATTGTGGGAAAACAATTCCTTTACTCCTTTAGATAAATCAGGGCAAATTCTGGAGAGTTTTGTGTGAATGCAGCCAGGAACTTTTCAAATTGGAAAACAAAGGAAGACTAAAGCTCCAAAACAAATCTCAAAGTGGAAGGAACTGGTGTTGTCATTCACTTGAGGTATACTGCAGCGTACAGGAAGAGAGCAGCAAACATTTTTTGGGTTTACCTCTCTAGACTCAGCTCAAACCCACTTTAAGAATGGCCTACAAACAGATCTGATCTGAAATCCTTAGGGACCACCTAACGTTTGAATATCAGGTTTAAAACAATCCCCTGCTCGGCTCTGTGCCTCTGTGACAGGGGAGCTGGAAAAGCCTTGTTCAGTCTACTCATCAGGCTCTAATGAGAGAATTGGAATTTGCAAAATTCCTGGGTTTTTTCTTAATAATTTGGACAATTAACTGTTGAAATAAAACACAATATGCCAAAAGGAAAACATTACTCTCCGAATAAAGCAAACACACCCTGATTAATTTACTTTCTTTCTAAGTTGACAGCAGAGGACAGAGAGGAAGACAACAGAAAATCACATATTCTCAGCTTGGTTTCAGATGGTTTAGGGACATCACTCCAAGCAACACAGAAGTAATCGCCCATCTGGGAAATAAAATGTTACCTCAAATTACTTGCAAGTTCTGGTCACTTTTTATACAGGTTGTTTGTTGTCACGTCATGGAAACCACCTGCACGTTTTCACCTTTGCAAATATTTGTCCTGAGACATTAGATTTTACACATTTCTTATTCCTCCATGGCTTTTCATTCCACTATAACTATATTCCCTCTGATAGAAATTGTCTTTTAAGTGTTTCACATTCTTTCTCCCTTTCTTTGCAGTTATTATTGGGTAGTGAAAAGTGCCGGGGAGGGGAACCTCAATCCATCCCACTCCTACCAGTTTGATGCCAGTGCCAGCAACAGATGCCCAGAGCCTGGAGAAGGATCACAGGTCAGGAGAGCACCTGAAGAGCCGCCCAAAGGAATTCCAGCCACTCCAGCGAGTAAGTCAGCTTCATCAGGTCCCAACTAAAATGCCTCTACGCAAACACACGTAGCGTGGGGAATACACAAGAGGAGTTGAGATGTGCGCACGCCTGCAGGGCCGTGATCTTACTGGCATCACGGAGACGTGGTGGGATGGCTCCTGTGACGGGAGGGTTGGAATGGAAGGATACAGGCTCTTCAGGAAGGACAGGCAGGGGAGACGAGGAGGGGGTGTCACCTTCTATGTCAGTGACCAGCTGGAGTGCACGGAGCTCTGCCTGGGGATGGATGAGGAGCTGACCTCAAGCAGGGATGGTCAGGATTGAAGACAGGTGACATTATAGTGGGGGTCTGCTACAGACCACCTGACAGGGAAGACCGAGCAGAGGAGACCCTCTATAGACAGATAGGAGCAGCCTCACGTTCACAAGCCCTGGTCCTCATGGGGGACTTTGACTGCCCCGATATCTGTTGGAGGGACAAGGCAGTGGGGCGTAAGCAATCCCGGAGGTTCCTGGAATGCATTGATGACAGCTTCCTTCTCCAAGTGATGGGTGACCCAACAAGGAGAGGTGCTATGCTGGACCTTGTTCTCGCCTCCAAGAAGGGGCTGGTGGGGAACGTGAAGCTCAAGGGCAGCCTTGGCTGCAGTGGCCATGAAATGGTGGAGTTTGAGATCCTCAGGGCAGCGAGGAGGGCGCACAGCAAGCTCGCCACCCTGGACTTCAGGAGAGCAGACAGCGGCCTCTTCAGGGATCTGCTTGGTAGAGTACCATGGGACAAAGCCCTGGAGGGAAGAGGGACCCATGAAAGCTGGTTAATATTCAAGGATCACCTCCTCCAAGCTCAGGAGTGATGCATTCCAAGAAAGAGGAAGTCAGGCAAAAATACCAGGAGCCCTGCATGGATGAACAAGGAGCTCCTGGACATACTCACACACAAAAAGGAAGCCTACAGAGGGTGGAAGCAAGGACAGGTAGCCTGAGAGGAATACAGAGAAATTGTCCCAGAAGACCTGGGGAACTACAGGCCAGTCAGTCTCACTTCTGTGCCCAGCAAGATCATGGAGCAGATCCTCCTGGAAACTAAACTAAGGCATATGGAAAAAAAGGAGGCGACTGGTGACAGCCAACACAGCTTCAGTAAGGACAAATCATGCCTGACAAATGTGATAGCCTTCTGCAACAGGGTTACGACATTTGTGGATAAGGGAATAGCAACTGATGTCATCTACCTGGACTTGTGCAAAGCATGACACTGTCCTGCCTGACATCTTTGTCTCTAAACTGGAGAGGCATGGATCTGATGGATGGACCACTTGGTGAATAAGGAATTGGCTGGATGGTCACACTCAAAGAGTTGCGGTCAACAGCTTGATGTTCAAGAGGAGAGACGTGAGGAGCAGTGTTCCTCAGGGACTGGTATTGGGACTGGTGCTGTTTAATATCTTTGTTGGCAACGCAGACAGTGGGATTGAGCGCAACCTCAACAAGTTTGCCAGTGACACTGAGCTGTGTGGTGCGGTCAACAGGCTGGAGGGAAGGGAAGCCATCCAGAGGGAACTTGACAGGCTTGAGAGGTCGGACCATGCAAACCTCCTGAAGTTCAAAAAGGCCAAGCGCAAGGTCCTGCACATGGGTTGGGGCAATCCCAAGCACAAATACAGGCTGGGCAGAGAATGGATTGAGAGGAGCCCTGAGGAGGACAACTTGGGGTATTAGCAGATAAAAAACTGAATATGAGCCATCAATGAGTGCTCACAGTCCAGAAAGCCAACCGTATCCTGGGCTGTATCAAAAGAATGACAGCAGGTCAAGGGAGATGATTCTGCCCCTCTACTCTGCTCTGGTGAGACCCTGCAGTACTGCATCCAGATCTGGGGCCCCCAACATTAGAAGGACATGGACCTGTTGGAGCAAGTCCAGAGGAGGGCCACGAAGATGATCAGAGGGCTGGAGCACCTCTCCTTAGAGCAGCCTTCCAGTACCTAAAGGGGACCTACAAGAAACCTGGAGACTTTTTACAAGAGCATGTAGTGATAGGACAAGAGGCAATGGCTCTAAACTGAAAGAGGGTAGATTTAGATTAGATGTAAGGCAGAAGTTCTTCACTGTGAGTGTGGTGAGGCACTGGAACAGGTGCCAGAGAAGTTGTGGCTGCCCCATCCCTGGAAGTGTTCAAGGCCAGGTGGGATGGGGCTTTGAGCAACCTGGTCCAGTGGAAGGTGTCCCTGACCATGGCAGGGGGGTTGGACCTTTAAGGTCCCTTCCAACCCAAACCATTCTATGATTCTATGAAGTGGGAAAAATGCCAGAGCTGCCATTTATTTTAAACAGCTTCTCTAATCCATGCTTTTTTTCCCCCTTTGTTTTTACATTCAGTATAACCTTGTTATTTAAATACTGTATCCTTTGAAGAGCTCATCCCTACAACACTCTTACAGTAACAATTAATGTGAAGTACTAGCTGTCTCAGCATTCTTAAGTTTGCTCTTCAACCTTAATCTTCCATCCCTTTCTTCAAATGTACCTGTTCCCCACACTCCATAAAACCTGAAGACTAGAAATAACATTAAACCCACACATACCTTTTTCCATAAAAAATAAATATAAATGTAATATAGGCATAGGATCATATCATCATGGTTTTAATAGAGGCACTGAATTCAACAAAAAGTTGGAAAAACACAAGAAAAATAAAAATTACCAGTGAATTTTATATCATTTATGTATGCATAAAAAGACTTACAAAGAATATAGATGCTGCTGGTTAGATTTTCATTGTCTAACTAGGTTTTCTTCAGTGAAGAATTGATTTATTTAGACACATTTAGAAAATATGCCTTTTTTGTGATTTGGTTTTGTAACTGTCAATAAAAAAATACCAGGGAAAAATATTTATTTCATCATTACAAGCTATGGAACTGGGTAGATTATTTTTGTCACTTCTGCAGTGCAGTAGTGAGGTCTATTTGTAGAGAACCAGAACACTTCTTTGATGTGGGTGCTTTTAAATAACTTAATTGCAAGGCAGATGGTAAGAAACAAAAAAAAACCCTGATGAAACAAAACAAAAAACCCTGCATAAAGGTGGAAAATTGCTTGAGGAATGCTGTGGTCTCACAGGGAGAAATCTTTCTATTTGTAGCTGGTAACTGCAGACTCCAAGTCTGTGATTAGCCTTTAATGTAGAAGAGGTAACACGATGTAGCTGATGAAAACATGTCAACACAGCATGAGGAAAAGAACAAGAAGGCAACTTTTCCTTCAAATGAAAAGTTTCAGATCTTCAAACATGCTCTGTCTTCAGCAGCAACAATTGGGAAAAAAACCCAACCCTTTAGTATTTGTGCAAAGCATCCAAAACTTTTTGTCAAATTTCTTCAGGCTTGTTAACATTGTAGGCTGCATGAAACCTAGTTTTTTCATTAGGTTCCCAATTTTATACGCAATATGATATCATGGGAGAATTTGGTCACAGGACCAAACACAACTAAAAGGTTTGCTCATCTTGAAGACTTTGGTGATGCTGTTGGTGAAGCACAGCCACAGAGGTGGAATGTTTGGTGTTCTTATCAGGATGACTGAAATATGTGAAAGCTGGCAAAAAGGGCCTCAACTTTAGCTGTGCTATCTGCTTTAACCATATTGGTGATAATTATATTATATATGGATACAGAGAGATGCTTCAAGCCAAATAAGGCAAGACAGAAGAAACCCAAACACGATAGGAAAGCAATATCATCCATTACCTATGCAACATCTCTCTCTCTTCAACATGCCAAAGCTAGCACTGAAATTCCAGTTGAAATTACACCTATCTATAAGCAATATAAATATATATATTTTTTTTGGGGGGGGGGGGGAGGCACAGAACAAATTGTGCTATGTTGCAGTCAAGAACCACAACCCTGATAGTCCCCAAGGGATCTCACCTCAGCCCAGGCAGGTCATTAGGAGCATATTACCCAGAACACATAAAATGGATTGAATCAGTAATCAATAGAAAAGACAAGGGAGTGTATTTAGTTGACAGATCATGGTAGTAATAAGCACTCCAAGAAAAGTAGTTTTCTGTGTAATGACTGTAAGAGCAAAAAAATTCTGACCTGAAACTGAATTCAAATGCAGGCTCACAAATCTTGCTGGTGACTTCAAAGTTATTACACTACCTAAACTTGGGGGGCAAGGCAGATATCCTGTTTCTGAGGAGTCACAATTGTCATTTTAAGGGCTTTTCCCTACTAGTGCCATTTCCCCTCAGACTCCTCAAGTTCATCTTTGCACATGATCTTCGTGCCTCAGTTCTGCCACGATGTGGGATATTACTGTCACCTCTCACGTCTGGCTTTTCTCAGCTCCTGGGGGTTTAAACTCACGAAGGTAGGAGCTGCC
Organism: Harpia harpyja; assembly: GCF_026419915.1. Taxonomy (NCBI): domain Eukaryota; kingdom Metazoa; phylum Chordata; class Aves; order Accipitriformes; family Accipitridae; genus Harpia; species Harpia harpyja. The sequence goes on from NC_068969.1 coordinate 21,811,423, forward strand.
CTTTGCTGTGTATGTGTACGTCATATCATGCCTTGCTCAATGCAGCCCCGCTTTCATTTACTGTCTTTGGGCACTGCTACAATACAAATAGTAAAAAAAAAAAAAATAAATCCCTATGAGTGAAGCTGTAAGGACTGTACACACATTCCCAGTAAATAAACATAGCAGGACAAGCTCTCACTGATGCACTCAGGGCCAAGCAATGTTGACTTCTGACCATGGCTAAATCTAAGTAAATGGCAAAAAAAAAAAAAAAAAAAAGCTGGGATTAAAACTTCAGATATGGGCTCTGTGATTAATGTGTTGCAGTTTAAGGAAAGGATAATAATTCTGCAGTTCTTCGGGGGAGGAAGAAAGATATGTGTTCTTTCAAGTGTAAAACCTGGACTTAGATGTGAAAGGGCTTATAGACCCCTGAGTAGATTAAGAATTATTGAGATTACTATATGGCAGATTATGACCAATGGCAGTGAAATTTGTATGAGCTCTCCGAGGGGTTTTCCCCTCTAAATTTCACGACTGCCAGATCCTAATCTCAGGTACGTGTTGTGCATTGTTTGTTACATGGAAAATGCTGCTGCAATGCTGCCTGCATACCCATTAGCAACATTTTTTTCTGCTTCTGAGATTCACTGAGATATATTGCCCTTCTGAGATTAAAATCTAGACCTAAATCTTCAAAGCAATTACATAGACAAAAAGCAGCAATCTCCTGCTGCCATACAACATTCAGGGAGTAGAAATCGCCAGATCAGAAGGAGATGGTAGGTTATCAACCCCGAGAAAACGCATGATATCCTGCAGGAGTGATCAATACATGAACAAATATTCCTACCTTGATCTTGCTCCTCTATAAAGCTGTAGGAGTTTGTTGCAGATTTTAATGGAAAGACAATTGGACAATATAGATTCCCCCCCCCCCCCGGGAAAGGGTGCATTTAAAGAGCTAAAGCAAAACAAAGGAAGAAGGGAAACAGAAGGAAATCCACACTTTCAGCCTGGTTTTGTTTTCTTCCTTTGTTTGAAATAAAACGCTACTGATTTTTTGGTCTGTTTGAATACTTTTTTTGGAAGGTTTATTGAAGAGAAATGAGTAAGCAGGGAGAAAGAAGCTGCTTTTGAGGTCCTCAAAAATTGGATTTTTGGAATGTATTGTACCTGTTTATATTCTAATTACTAGGAATAATATAAAAAGAATCAAACAAAATGTTACAAAGGAAAGATTATAATGAACCAACCCCAAGTCACATTATTCTGGTTTTGTTCTCACATGCACTTAAACTGGTAATGGCGTCTACGACCACTACATTGGTATTTATTACTTATTTTAAAAGGCAGGAGGCAAGATTTTTAAGATAATTGGTGTCACTGTGATTCTACAACCATCAATAAGTGAGAAGGGGGTTTTTTTCCACCACAGAGAGACAATTTCAACCTAAATATACACAGGGAGAAAATTTGCCTACAGTGTCAACGGAGATGGGATTTCACTGAAAGGAGTCAATGAACTCCTCATTTTCCAGGGTGGGTGTTCAATTATGACAGCAGAAATCAGCATATTCTCATCCTTAATTCATGCATAAATTGTTTGATGAATTTGGATATTTTAAAATTATAATTGCACATAGTAAGTGATGGATAAACTGTGGTCTGCATAATATATTGCCTTTAATCTAACACAAAACAGGTTGGATCTTCAAACATTTAAATATTTCTTGTTACTACTGACATGAATGGCAATCAGAAACATAGATAACTGGGAGGATATGGATCAAAAATCACTGTAATCTGGGTAGAAAGTATTTTTTTACTATATTACAGATGAAGAAACTGAGGAAGCATTTGGGGTTTTTTTTTTGTACAGTTTACCAAAGATTACAGAAAACAAGCAGGTCAGAAAAGGATTAAAATAGAAGAATTTTAGAGTCTTATCATGAGCCACACTTCTTTTATGCTATTAAAAGCAAATCCACTGAGGTTAACAAAAAATGTTGTCTATGAAGTTTGCTTGATTTTAAACAGAAATAATTAAATACTGCTGTAGATGTCTCAAGAAACAAATCCTTCTAAAGATCAAACATCTCCTTTAAGATATAGAAGGGATTAAATGCTATTGCAAAAATTTTCAGTGACTGTATTTGAAGCTATGAATTATGTATATAGAAAAAGACCTGTAGCAGAAATTAAATAAAAAACCCCACCCAACTATAGGTGGCATTTACAATTTCAGGTACGGAAGAATGCATCTCCTATTGTGTACCATAGCACTTAGTTGTAAGTGACGAAGTTATATGATACAACAATAATAAAAAGGGAAATTTAGATCTGCAGTAAAAGAATTGAAATGGATTTTCATCTACCAGGGTCCTCAAAAATCAGCACTGTGCACCATTTACACTAACAAGGTGGGTATTCCACATTGCAATAGACATTTTGATGTGCATATACATTATTTAACATTATTGAGAGGGAAATGATGCTTAGCTAGAGTAAAAACAAGATTGTACCTAAATCAACTCTTGAACGTCTATAGGAATTTGTTTACTGGTTACCTCTTATAACTTTCACCCTGTATTTTGTTCACTATTCATCAAGCATTTTAAGCAGTTCCTAGTCTTTATGTAGGAGGAAATAATCACTGGGCTCACAGCAGACACATGAATTACATATTGTGACTGTAGCTCTTCCAAACCACTATGGGAAAATATTCAACAGGTGGTTGAATGTTGGTGGTTCCTTGCCTGGTTACACTTTGCCCTTGTAATTTTAGGGAAGAAAAAAAAAAAAAAAAGCCTCCTAAAGACCTGGACCCAGGGTCCTTCCCCAAGCAATACATCCCCTGACTTTATAAGTGGTCTTCTCCAGGGCAGTGGCTCTGGTTAGGGATGCTTGAGTTTAAAGCACACTTTGGGTTTGATTGGAAAGGAAGGACAGCTCAGAGAGTAAGGAAGAAGTCATTCTGCAGAAGATTCAAATTTATGTTTTGCTTCTCCCACAGATCTCTTTTACAAGCTTGGCCAATGTCATGGGTGTCCAGCAATCAGGGAACAACCTGTTTTTCTGGGCAGAACTTGCACTATTCTACTTTTGCCCAGGATTTCCAGACGCCCAACTAGTGCTATGGTGCACTAGTTTCAAGCAGCTGTCAGAAGGTTTGTATGGAAAGGAACATGGCTTAGTTTCTCTGAACGGTATTAAAGAGTAGCTTTAATTGCTCCAAATCTTTTCCTCGTTTTGTGCACTTTGTTCAACCACACAGGCAGGACGGGCAGATGGACACCTATAACCTGCACGCTGATTAAGTCTTAATTTTCAGAGGTATAAGCCTACCTGTAGGCATAGGAAAATTTTAACACTAATATCTGAGCTACCCATGGACTTTAAGTGATGTCAGGATCTGGTGGTGGTGGGAAGCATAACAGTTCTGGGCAGAGGAGAAGAGACGTGTCAGAGTCTTTCTGTGAAACCAGCCCCTGGCCACTCTGTGGGCCGGGTCTCTGCTGTAAAACTGATACTGCAGCAGTTCCCTATTTCCTAGGCATGTTATAAAGATAAATACACTTACAAGGTGTTTTGATGTGCTTATGTATAAAGTCTGTGGAATGCTTTCAGTAATTCTATTGGAATTAAAACTGGAGCTTAATTTCTTTTCCTAAGATTTATACTTCTTGCAGTTCTTTGTAAGCTTTCCAGAGGGAAAAAGAATTGAAGATTGTAAACCAAAAAGAAAGAGTCTTTAATCCTTTGATTAAACTTTTGTTATAATGGTGAGGACTATCACCTGAAAGGAAGGTTTTATTACTGAAATATCATTAGATACTATGACTGAGATACTAAGTATGTGCTATAAATTTCTCTTAACTACTGCTGATACTTAAATATAATCCACATCTAAACCTCACATCTAATCAGGCAACTAATCAACTTATTACTCAACGTTTCACAGGTAGTCTTGACCTCTCTAAGACCACAGCATTATCAATGAGCCCAAAAGGCACTGATCTGAGATTTGAAAAACGTAGGCGGTATGAGTCATACAGTTAGGATCTTTATTCAGTATTTTGACCTTGAAACCTTTCCATTCATCAGACTTGTCAGTGACATAAGTAAGGTCAAGTCCTGGGCACCCGGGGACCCCCTGGCAGTCTCGTTTCATTTTCCCAAGAAGTCACCAGGATGCAAATGGCACAGCTGGCAGCGGGACGGTCCCCAGGGCCAGCAGACCTGGTCACCAAGGGGTTTTCCATCGCAGCTGACAACCATTGCTCTTCGCCCAGCATCACTCTGGTGTTCATGGCAGAAGAAAGCAAGCACCACTAGGCTCCCAATGCATTTGGCATCCTACAGCTGGATTACTCCATAAAACCTGCAGACAGCTTGACCTAAAGCAAATTACCTCGAGTGGCCTATTTTATTCTGGGGACTAGGCCAGCTCCTGACAACCTGAGATCTGGAGCTCATGAAAGAGGAAAAGCCATCCTTGTCAAGTCCTGTGGCGGACGTAACTCAGCTGGTTGGAAATCAAGCCAGTTGAATTTGATTTCAAACAACACACTTTTCACACCAGAGTCAATAGACACATTTGGGGGCTTTTTCCTCCTGTGGGATTGAGAATGATAAAACCTATTCATGACAAGCACTTCATGAACAATGTGACTCCGTATGTAAACATCCTCTTTGTTTAGCTGCAGCTGCAGATCTGTCGCACACTGTACTCACAAAAGACTCCATCGCGCATCCTTAATGAGATGCTTTACAGTCTTTAGTCCCGCCTGGTGCTAATCGCTGACCTGGACACAGGTCTGATGTTTAAACAGACTTGTTCCTCAGAAACCAGAGGAGGATAATGAATCTAATTCCATGAACACAGCAATAATACAGGCACACATTTCCTCCCTTCTTTTGTCAATTCATATTCCAGGTTGTTGTGAATAGCCCAACATCTTCTACACCAGTATTACCAGTTCTTGCAAACAACTCTAGCCCATCATTACTGTCAGTCAAACTGGGTTTTTAACTTTGCCTTTTTTCTCCCCAACATTGAACAGCAGCAATGCCATTTCTGTCCTCAGCAGTGTTGAGAATAATAGATTAAATTCCACTTTCATCTATTTGGTTCTAATTTTCTACTAGCGTCAGAGGAAGTTTGAGTAGCCGAGAGACATACCGCTTCCAGTGAAGGAAAGGCCACGCTGTTTCAGTGCAAATCTGTGGCAATTCCCTTGCATTCATCAAGGCAACAGAAGACATACTCATCAATACTAGCTAAAGACTCCACACCAGGACTCCCTTTGTTGTGACAGCAATGACCTCCACAATACTGACCTTTTCCAGAGCAAAGTTTCAACCACTGATCCAAATTACAGACATTTATTACTAGAGATAAAGGAGTAAATCCATTACTGGTGGTAATAATAGATGGTTTATCTTTTATGCATACAAGTCTCTGTAAGGAGATCTGGCACATCCTCTGCCAGTGATTTACAGAAGTATTGCTGGAGCAAGGCAGAACAGGAGAAACTGGGCGAGGGAGTTGCTGGTGGGGATTGCACCAGTTCGCTATTGCAGCCAGGGCAGCCTTTGAGAGTTGTGACATCCAAGGGTTTTTCTTACCTGCATCTTTGGAAAGCTTTGTTCCTCCTTCTGCGTGTGCGACCACTGCTACTACTACTAACATTTCTTTGCCCTTCCCATACCATGCCCAAAACCGTGCTACTAGTCTCTTTGTTTAAACACAGATTTGCTAGTGAAAGGTCACAACCACCACACTCTCTTTCCTGAGATAATTTTACTCTTATACTTCTTCATTTCATTCTTCACAAGACATCAGAAAGTGCAAATAAAGATCAAGAGTTTAAGTAAGGAAATCTACCCAATGATAGCCTGAGTGATCATTTCCCCCCTGCCTCGAGTAAAATTATAGGAGTCTGATGTGTTCTCAGTGAGGGATTTTGGTACATGGGCTGTACAGTGCCCACTCTTGTTCTACCTCTTCCTGGTACCTTTAGACATCTCCTGTTGCTTCAACAGGGGTAGTATTAATAAATTAATTTTAGAAGAATTCACATAGCCTCAAGGATTATGCACAAGCTATTAACAGCAATATGTAGAGGATAATATATGCTGTTTACCAGCTGAAATAGTAATCAGGCTGATTTAGGTTATCAGCCCTCTCACAGCACAAGGCAAAATTAAAATGAGCTACTGAGAAGTTAATTTGAGATGTTTGCTTTTTCAATACAGCTTATGCACCAAGATGAGAAAAAATGGTGCAACAATTGCCATAAGCAAGTTGAAACAAATGGCATTAAGGGAATGGGTACAACTAAACATAATATATAGATCTTTAGGTGGAAAGTGATCTTGGTAAATCATTCTTGTCTTTTCTTGTAGAAGTAGACTGGGGAGCTGGAAGATTTTGTCAAGGTTTAGTTGCATTGGTGTAAGTTAAATCAACATTGTGTTTAAGAGTGGGTGATACTGCTTTGTGTCATTTCATGTTGAAGTTGCAACATTTATTTAGTAGACCAGGTGCAGGGTTGACTTGCTTGAATTGTAAAATTTCATGAAATCATGTAGAAATCTGAGGAACAACATTTTCAAATAGCAGTGACATAGGCTGAAGGCAAACCATTCAAGGATGTGAATCTCTTTGGGTTTCAGTGCTCAATGTTGAAACCAAAAGGAAGGGTCTAGAATCAAGCTGGGTAATAGAAAATATCCTATAAAAGGACCAAATGCCCCTCGTTTCCTCACACGCATTTTGCGCAATAGTTGCAACTGCAGTTTTATGGAAGAAGCACCACAATTTCTGAGTGAATGTTTCACCTAATTGTTTTATTCAGAACAGTTCTGTATGTGAAAATGCACAGCTGCCCACAGGACAAGCTTTTATTTCATGCAGGTAACACAGCTAGGCTATAACCTTTCTGACATTTAGGGGGGTTGATCACTGGCACTAAGTGCTTAACAAGCAGAGATTTGATTGTGTGGCACGAAGCCTGCATAATTTATTTTTAATAGTCTGATAAAATTCATTGCACAGTTGAAAGATGCATAAAGATTTGGATAGTGGAAAGGACTATCCATACAAAGATTTACACAAATGACTGTGTTATGGGAAGAGTGATGGAGCGTTAAACTGCTGGGAACCATTTGAATATGAGCATATTTTGAGAATGGGCTAAATACTGTTGTTTTAAGGAGTCCATGAAAATCAGATTGTTCAAGATCTTTCTAAAAAATATGATAGTATCTGAGTCCAGTAAAGCAAAAACTGTCTCACCGTGTACTGCTCTTTGTAACATTTGTTATCTATTTGTATCAGCCCTGCTGAGTCTGTAAACATCTCTAAACAGGAGAACAAACTCGGTGCCTGTTGACATCCATAGCAAACTTCCTATAGGTTTTCCCTACCATATTGGGAAGACTCGGAGCAAATAAAACCCTTCCTGAGCTGAGCTTTGCCTTTCACTAAGCTCTCGCCTTTGCAAGATTTATCCTTGTAGGCTTATAGGCACCCCTGAAATATATTAGGGGTTTAAAATGGAAGGCCAGACTGATTCTTGATTACAGTACCTCTTATTACAATTCTACAAGGCAACAGCAATAAGAAATTATCATGTGTAATACAAAAACTAACCTGCACATCTTCATAATAATCATAAGCGATGGTCTGTTTTAAGAGAGTGTAGTTTTAATTAAGCTGATCTTTGAGGGGGAAGTTGATGGGATTACATAAAGAGATCTCTTTTTCCTCATAATAAAAGTTGGTATAACTTTACAAAATTCAATTATTTCTATCCAATGCTGTATAAGTAGTATTTTGGAAATGACTGAAACAATTCTTAAAGCAAATTATACCACTGTCAGAAAACAAGAAATCAGCGTGTCAAAACACGAGGATATTTCTATACAAATCATCTAGCAAGTGACTTTATATAAACAAACCCTGTCTGAATATTACATCCCTCTCATTAATTTTATCTGCAACTAGAAAGAGGAATATTTTCTGTTTGCCATTTGAAATTAAAAAAAATAATAATCCAAATGAAAAATGTCTTCAAACTTAATCTAAAGAAGGATGCAGAAAAATGTTACACTTTAATTCATCTAAGCTTACTCCGTACTGTAAAAACCTAGGTTCAAGTTTACAGCTTTTGAGATCCCCAAATAACTACATTTTCTGCAGTAAAACCAGATCTATAAAATTCCATCCACTATTCTCACATACACATTTTTAATAAGTGGGGTTTATATACTAGTTACCTAAAGGAAGACCCAATATAACAGTAAGTGTTCTAGCACAGACTCTCTACTGTTTATATTTCCAATTAGATCAAATGGTGTTAAAGCTAGAGATACTCAAACATTGGCCTGGTGAGCCCTGGGGAAACTGGCTGCCTGGATAAACATATAGACCTGGTTAAATTATTCCTTTACACTGATCTAATACCACTGACATCAATGCCAAGCTTAAAATGAAGGAACCAGAGTAATAAGGAGGTAGTGCAAGGAGCAATAGTACTTGAAGGCTTTTTGGTGTATTTTTCTAACAGTAAACACAGTGCAGTCTAATCTGGCGGTAGTTTATATGAACTGCCACAATATACATCTTTTTAAAAAGAAGTTTCTTTTCTTCTTTTAGAAGAAGATGGATACATTTTTAAAGCTTACACCCAGCATTTTCCTCCAGTGCTGAAATGTGCTGAGAAGGGAGACTAAACTCTTTAAAGGATCCAAAAGTGATGTAGAAAAAGCAAATAAATTTTCTGATTTTAATCCACTTTTTATCTACCTCTGTGGGAACTGTGATTATGATGCAGGATATATAGATTTTAATTCCTAATACCTTAATATTAACTATAATACTAAGTCATTTACCTCGTCAAGTGAATCTATGTTATTGTCCCCGTTTGATTCATTTTTAACATTCTCCAACCTGTGTCTCCATAATCAACAATTATCTGCTTCCTTGCACTCATGCTCTAGATGGAGAGCAGGTAAGCAGATGCTTGGATGAATATCTTATTGGTGATGGATCCTTCCTTGCTGCGACTCATGCATATCGTTACAGATCATTTTCACTTCTTCAGCAAACTTTAGTCTGTAAAGCCTGGAAATCAAAGCATTATTACCATCCTTCAGGTTCCTAATGTCAATTAACAATATTATCATTAGTGAGGGGTTTTTTTGGTTTGTTTTGGGGGTTTTTTTTTGGGGGGGGGGGTGTTTAACCTATAGTGAAGCAAACACAGAAACACATGGGAAGCCACATGCTGGATATATCTAGGCAATGGAACCAGGTTCACTGACAGGTAGGACACGCTAGCATTAAAAGTAACATAGAAGACTCCTATGCAATTTTGTTTTCTGTCTCTAGGATAAGGGCTTAATTGCCAGAACTTCTGAGGGACAGGCAAAGTGTCGGTTGTATTCATCAAGTCACAAGAAGACAGATCCACTCAGTTTTCAAGACTGGCAACAGTTGAAAGCTTTCTCTGAAACCAGCTCTAGACAAGGCTACTAGACACGCATACTTGCATCCAAGCCAGCATACTATTTTTTCACCTACTGCTCACCTTGTTATACTCAAGATATTTGAGCAAGTTAGAGAATTACAAAAGTAATAACTCCATGATACTGCTGTCTATAAAAATAAAAATAAGAGGCGGCACAACGACATCTATAAATGGGTATTATAGGTATAGAGCTTTACCGCAGAACTTGAATAAGCAACCCGCTCAAGTTGCCAACAAAATCTCCTTTTAATTTTGTGCCCACCCCTGCACGCACAGACTTCACAGTTGTCCCTGCATCATCCTCTGTTTAAAGCCCCTGAAGCCCATCAGTGCCCCGGCACAGAAGATCATCCACAGAGTGCCACCCCATCGCAGCAGATTTCTGAGCACTCTTCTCTCTTTTTCATGCTTATTTGCACTAAATGGGCTGGTCAGACCCCTATGGTTTGAGAAAAGGAGCTTGACAGGGCCTTAGAGAGAAGCTGAGATTGTGGCTCAGAGTCTTCTCCAGCACAGCTGTGGGTTGTTCTGTATGGATATTAGGCCCTTATTATTTAGATATTCAAGTATAGGTGCCAAGGCTTAAAATAATTTACTATTTTCACTAGCTTTAATATTTGCACTTTTGACTTTAATTTTTTTACTCTAAGCATTAGTCACCCCCCAACACATTAAAAACCAAGACAAAATAATGGATTTTCAAGTTATTCAAAGGTATTCTCATCTTATACAGCAACATTTTATTTTTTTCAGGGAATGTGGAAAGTTAAGGATTCTAGACTTGATCTGAGTCCATATGAAGTCAGCAGAAAAACTCCACAGCCAAGACTTCTCAGCTTCTGCAGGCATATTTTTTTTTCCACACTTTTTTGCATTTGTTAATTTTGATGTAGATGGGGCCACTAGTGTTTTGACATAGAAAGCCCAGCTAGGTGTCTCAGGTTAAGTAGACAGGGCTGACAGCATTGCACATGAACTAAATTATAGTAGTACTGTGCACTAGAATGGCAATTTTACCAAAAAGCAGAAAAATTGAAGGCCAAATGGTGTCAGAAACAGCTTGCTTCTCCCAGCTGCTCTCGGCCCCCCAGAAAGGGGTGGCATTTTTTCAAATGTAAAATTGGTACAAAACAGAACATGCGGGAAGAATGTCTGGCAAAAACACATAATAGATGTTGTTGCCTGATGTAAGAAACACCCATGCAATCCAGAGCAGAAGTGGAGTAGGATTGCAGAACAACTGCTGAGGAAGAAATGGAGCCGGGTGCCCTAATGCAGGTTGGCAGGAATTGTCCATCCTTCCCCCTGCTTTATTAGTTCAAGGAGTAGCTCTCAATATTATAACAGAAATTTCTTACAAACATTGTGATAACGACATGTAATATAGAAAACGTAAAATGTATGATGAAGAAAAGTTAAGAAGTGATTTTTGAGTCTTTTGAATAGCATGGAGTGTTACCTACTGACTTTTTGTCTTCCCAGAGATCTTGGAAAAACTATGCTTTCCCTACAAAAATAAAAGTAATGATGCCAGAGTCACAGGGGACTTGTAGAAGCATGAACACACAAGGGAAAACAAATGCATTGAAAACAATTGGCATTAGCTGGTGTTACAGAAGCTGCAGCAACTTCATGAAAATGATGGGAAACACGGGTCACAAAGAGTGGCAGTGCCACCGGGAGATGTCAGTCCAAAGAGATGCATCTGCAGAGGGAATAGGTAGCAACTGCAAGCACTTTTGCAAAACGTGACCTCCAAACAGCATGCCAAGTATTAGATAAAAGAAAGCCATGCTTGAAAGGAGCAACTTGGTGTGTAGCTACACTAAGTTCTGTAAATTGAGAGGTTTTGTGAATTATTCTATTTTAGTCTAGTTTTCCAAGCTCGCTTTCTCACAGCTGAATGACTACTTCCAGCTGATACCCATTATGTGACATCTAGTACCCTATACTTATAGCCAGTGATGTCTTTGTAGTCTTCTCCTCCACATAGCACAGACAGTGGACATTGATCCACTGACCATTTAGCAGAATTGTGAGGTGCAGTAATGAAAGTTCATTGTAATTCCCAGACCCCATTCTTCTAGTTTTCTCTCCCTTAAGGAAAATCAATGTGAAAAGTGACCCACTTATCTGATACTTCACATCCAGGAAGGCACAACCACAAATACAACCCTAAAAATCTGGAAACACAGAACTGGCATTTTCTCAGATGGCTGTTTTCTTTTTTTTTAAAAAAAAAAAACAAACAAAAAACAAAAAACCCACAAAACAAAACACATAAAAAAACCCCCAAACCAACCCCAAACCAAAAAACCACACCCCAGACAAAACCCTGAAGAAAACAAAAAGATAAGTAAGCCCCCCAAATTGCTATGAATAGAAAATCATGCTAGAGTTAGCCACAAAGCCATTCCGAGGGCATTAAAAAGTATCACTAAGAATACTGTAATTGGCTTGATTGCGAAGGCTGTTCAACAGTGGTTGCTCTTGGCTCTGCTTTCAAGACAGAAACCACGTTCAATAACACTAACGGCTGTATCAAAAATAACTTTAATAAAAGCCTTCATACTTATTTTTGCTTATACTTTTAAAATTTCCTTGTCCAATTACCTCCAATCGGGGCTGACATTTCAGTCCTGGGGTTAAAGAGCTTCCAGTTCCATTATAGATAAGCTTACAGGTATTGATTTGAGCATTTCCCACCCCCAGTCAGAACCAGGTGTCTGTAGAGGACAAAAAGTTTTCAAATCCATTGCCATGTGGCAAAAGTGAAAAGGCATCAGAGAATAACACAGATCAGACTAAATCACAGGAACCATTTTGGCTCTACTCAGAGCATTATTCATGGCTCCAGAGGTCACCTTTGCTAGAGTGATCATTAATAAGCAGCACATTTTGCAAGGATTAACACCCACTAAACCTTCACATTTATTCTAGAGACGGAGATCAATGTGGTACTTTAACACGAGGACTAACGGTATTGCTGAATGCTTTTCCCCTCTCATCCTCTTTGTGGCGGGTAGAGTCTCAAGGGTTCAGAGGGCTTGTTTTCTAGTTTATTTGTGTGTATGTGCGTGCATGAGTGGTTGTGTGCATGTGGAAACTAATTACTCCCCGTGTTATCAAAGCATTACCAAGTCCAGAGTCTAAGACTGGGGTTGTCCATAACACTGTTCAGTCACTATAAAATTGAGACCTAAAGGAACTAGATAAAGGAGACAAAGACTGAAGCTCAGACAGAGGAAAGAGTTTTGTGGAATACAAACAAGGGCTGAAATAGTCTAATTCAATGGATCTAGTGTGAAAAAGACCAATAAGCTCAATACGTTTAATTGTGTCTTTTTACACTCAGCAGAAATACAGCTAAATGTACACTCTCTTCAGACAGATTATGTTAAACCTGCAGATCCCTTTTCTCTTAGTTTCTTCTCCCTGCAAAGTAAAACAAAATCTACAAAGACTACAGAAGAAATAGCTATTCTATATTAAGGTGTATTTCTTATAGATTACATTAGTTTTTCTGCATTAACATTGTTCCACATGACCCGCAGTGCTAAAACACACAGAGAAGACATGCTGTTGAGACTATGTGCTCTCTCCAGTTGCATGGTAAGAGCATAATAAACATTTAAAAATAATACAAAACCTCTTTAAACAAAGAAAAAAAAAAGTGAACATTTTTTTCCAGAGCAAATTCCTTTCCTCTTTCCAGAAGACTGCAGAAATAACCCCATAAGGCCACATGTATATTAGTATTTGTTTGAGATATGGGGCAATCATTTCTACATGATTTCAAGGCCTTTTTTGTGCAAGATCAGATCACTCACCAACGCCTGCACTGTGCACTGTTCAACTACCCACCTTGTCCAGTAATTCAATTAACTTCACAGTACATTTTAATTTTTACTATAATGCAAGTGAATTATTATGATTTTTTGCTCTCAGGTTTCCATCGTCCATGTTTTCCAATGTCTGTCTCTGACAAGACTTTCAGGAATTCCACATGACAAAGGTGAATGAATTTATAATTACTTAGCTTACTTCCATATCAAAAAAATTGCAAAGGTGCATTCATTTAGCATTTAGTTTGCAATTACTGTGTGTTGCAATTTATTTTAGAATACATCTAACAGGATTGAGAGGAAACTCAGCCAATAATTTGAAAAGTAATTACCTGCCGGCAGTACACAGAAATGCTGTGAAGTTTTACAAAAGCCGTGAGCAGTAGCTTTAGGTAGGGACTTTCTGCAACATCACACAGGATGACTGTGGTAGAGCCACTTGTTGCACCCAAACCTATTTAGTTAGTAACTCAGACCTGGGAGTTTTGCCTCTGGAACAATTACTGGCTAAGCCCTACAAAATTCCCTTTCAATCTTACTCGAGCAGTGCCTATGGATTCATAAAGATGATCGAAGATTTGAGAGTAACCAAAACCCTGTGCACAGCGTAAATGCCAAATAGCAATTTAGGTTGCTTAATAGATGAGTTTCGAAGCAGTACGTGGCACTGCCTGAATAAAGCACCTCGTGGGATGCAATCACATTCCTTTGTTCAAAGGAGTTTCATCTTGGGCCTTAAATTTTGCCTTTGTGATCGTAGTAACTAGCTCAAGGACAAGTTGCCGTTTGAGCACAGCGGAAAGAGTCTAGATCATATCAGTCCTTGATCTAATTCACTTTAAAATGTTGCTAAAGACATCTTGGATTTATCTGCTCTGTCTAAAGGAGAGATAGAAAAACTGACACAGCCACAAGAAGTCAGCAGTAAGCTGGAAAGCTCTATCTCCTTTTGAAGGCATAGTGACAGCTCTTACAAAAACCCACATGTATCATTTGAAGGCATCTCCAATTTTTACAGAGGAAACGGAGGAGTAAGTATCTTCCAGGCCTTTCGTCAGCAGAGTTTTTGCAAAAAACACCTTGGCCCAACTCCTGCTAATTCACTTCTGTCTTCCAGCTTATGCTCGAGGCTCTATCCGCTGTCTAGTTTATAGACCAGATCCTATCTTCAAGTTATTTTTAGCCTACAACAATGTCCTGAAAGGTACGCAAGGACTTTGTGCGGTTCTTTCTGAGCTAGGGAAACTTTTGCCACTCTATAATCCAGGGCCAGCTTTCAGGGTGACTGGAGCCCCATCCTAGACTGCTGATGGTGCTCAAGCCTCACCCCAGATTGCTTTATAACACAGCAGTGATTGCCCATGCTCTGACACTGTCAAAACCCAAACAGGAGTAGCAAGAAGGCTTAATGGTTGAAAAGGTTTGTTTAAGAGGCTTTTGCCTGCTGGAAACACAGTAAGGTTACCTATGTTAAGTAGGGTTCTTTGTTTTTTTAAAAAACCAAACAACTGTTAGACAGCTTTTTCTGCCAGAATATGGCAATTTTCAAAAGCAAAACGTTTGACAAAGAAATGAACGTCAATGAAATTTTGTTTTGAAAGAAAATTGGGCAAACCCACAACATTTTGGTAACAGTTGAATGTTTTATCTTGACCTTTAGGAACAGACTGTTTTGATATTCAATTTTATCATCACTTCCTGTGTCATTTCTAAAAGGTATAGGCATAATCTTTAATGGGGTATAATATAGTTCAGAAAATCTATATCAGAACTTCACAAGTTTTAATAAAAAGACAGTTCAGAGATTCAGAAGTTCAAAATTCAGATGTTTAAGTGTTACAGTCTTTCCTGAATGGAAACATGAGAACCTGAAATGAATTATCTACCTTTAGAGGGGACATTTCCAAACTGTTTCCATTCCCAGTTAGAAATGGGAAAGTTTTAACAGCATTAATTTCCTCAGCAACTGAGAATCTGTTCCCAGACAGTCTTGTTAGACAACCAATGCATAAGCAAAATCATTTGTTTTGACATAGAAAAGATTAGATTTTTAATAAACTTTTAAAATTGGCAATGAGAAGCTTGGGTTAGTCTGTTGAAGCAACTCTGTCTATTTACCCTTGATACAACTTAAAAAAAGCACTGACATTATTTAAAAAGAAAATTTTAATGAGGAAATACCTAAAATTCCATTTCAAATTTTATTCCTAATTAAAAATAGAACTGCTAATTATAATGCCTGCCTACTTTAGAAGGTGCTGCAAGGCTTAATTAATTGTCAGTAAAGCTCATTTCAGAAGCTTACACGATGGAAGCGTAAAATTGTTTATGTTAATCAGGAGGATGGCTACAAGAGCTCTGAAATGGGAGGGGAGCGCTCACCATACCAGTCCCACGGGGCTGTCATAGGATGCTTGGCAC
The DNA here is from genome assembly GCF_026419915.1 of Harpia harpyja. NCBI lineage: Eukaryota > Metazoa > Chordata > Aves > Accipitriformes > Accipitridae > Harpia > Harpia harpyja. The sequence continues at coordinate 21,827,210 of NC_068969.1, forward strand.
TTCTATGCACATCCCATGAGTTCCCATAGTCCTGTTGTCCCCGTTTTACAAACAAAGAGCAGACCAGGACAGCTGAGGTGCTTCCAAGGTCATAAGAGAAGTCCTCCAAGGCGGTTGGGTTGAACCCAGATCACTTCAATCAGGTCCAGCGAGCCATCCTCCTCTGCAGATGAACGCTAGAAACCTCCTTCTCTCCTCTTAGGAAGGCCATCACCTTCACCTTCTCTCCTGCTACTGTTACTTCAGCTTTCTTCAAGGGTGTCTCAACTCAACAGCCACCTCAAGTAAGAGCAATCTCATCGTTGCCACTCAGCAACACCTCTGCGTGGGCTGACAGCCAGCACAGGGGCTCAGTCCTGTGGCAATGAGCCACCACACCTCAACACATCCAAAACACATCCAAACCACATCAGGGAGAGGGAGAAAGCGGCCCCAAACGATCGGTAGTGTGGCAGAGCCGTCGAGAAGACACTGCCAAACTCCTGGTGCAAGTTCTCCACAGTCAGCTGTTGTGTTGGAAAATAAGGGGATGCACGAATGCACTCCCAGTTTATAGGTGGGAAAAATTCAAACAAACAAAAAAAAAAGCACACTCTTCCTCTTTTGTTGATTGAATTATTGTTTTGGTCTACTAAAGGCATCCACGTGCCGCTGAGTGCTTTTGCCACCCGACTTCCACATCCTCTCCACTTGCCATTGCTCAGACAGGCAGGCAATTAATCTCATTACAAACTAATGCATTTACACCGAGATTACATTAAAATGTTGTGAAGCAATGCCTGTGACACAATTGCACTTTTCTTGGCAGAAACATTCTGAAAACTGCTGTTTCCACTTCTATCCCCTGTGAATACAAATAACTTTTGCTTACTAACAGAAAGGCAGTCCCCTCTCTGAGCTTTGCATTTGATCTCTCCTGAAGCAGTCCCAAGAGGAAAAATGGTAATCTAAGAAGGTTTGAAGTTTATATGTAATCAGGATTTATGTTTGTGCTACTTTAGACAAGCAAGTCTTCCTTTTAAAAAAAAAAAAAAAAATTTAAAATATGAAGGGGTAGTTAAATGTTTCAAGAGGACAGTCAGTGCTGGGATGTAATCTGAGTGTCAGCTCGCATCTTATGAGCTTAATCTTATGGAGCTCACGAAGCAATTGTGGGACCCAGGACTAAACAAAATTATTTCCATTCCTGTTCTAAACCTAATACCGAGTACTGACCCAGTTTTCAAGGAGAGAGGCTTCCGATTACCTGACAGGAGCTCATATTTGTACAAAAAGAATAGCAAGAACACATTTAATCTTTTATGCTACTAGTATGACAGCTGCGCTTTCGCTCTCTCAGCTTTCTTGAAGGATGATCAACGGAGAGCTAATTTTTATACGTTCAAGATCTCCAAATAGAAATATGCAAAAACTGTAGTAGCTCTTTAGCCGATTCCAGCACTAATTGTGCGAGTCCTAGCACGAGTACAACGGGAAAGCAGCGTATTTCACGGTTAATACCAGTGAAGAGACACGCAATGCTCAGTGGATAAAAGGCTTGTAGTCCCAGCTGGGAAAACAGTTCCATTATCTCCCAGCTGCATAGACCTTCCATACGGCTCCGTTCTGCCTCGATGAACACTGTGGCTTGCTGAGAGCTTGAAACAGTTCTGCAGAAAATTGTAAAGAACCTGAGACATTTCACTGTTAAGATCTGTAAGTACAGAATTGTGCTGTCTACTGCAATGTGAATAATGCTGGGGGAACTGCATTTTCTGTGGGCTTTTTTCCTTCCTCAGTAATTTTCATTAGCATAAGGGGTAGAGAATGAAGAAAAATTCACTGCTTTATTTATGCTATGTGTCTGTAAATGGCTGATGCTCCAAATGTGTACATTCTTGGAAGAGAAAAATGTATATAATGAATTTGTATGCATGTGAGGTCCGAGTCAAACAGAACAGGAGACTGTGCTAGTAACAGACACCACAGGTATATTATTTGAGTATACCACAGCTCTGTGCTGCAGTAAAACAGACAACACAGAGGATGACAGTGCTAATTTTGGCACTTTCATATGACTTTCTACAGCATATTAAAAGATGAAGTGGGTAATGAGAGCCTAATCTAATTTCTACCAGCTGAAAGTGTAAAAGCAATAAACATAAATCTTCAGGAAAATTTAAGTCCTAAAAAGAAACTTCTCCCTGTTGCTCATTTTAATGATTTAAAAAAAAAAAAAAAGACAATCAAGATCACAACATATATTGAACTTTGGTGTTTGCATCCAAAGATTTGCAAGAGTTTCAGTTTTGATGTTGTCATTTACTTACACTGTATGACACAGCTTTAAAGGAAAGGTAATACTTCATAAAAAGTTTTGGAAGTCTGTGGTTCCAGAAGCAAGCAACTGCTTCACTAGTTCTTTATGTTAAATTGTATATTCCCGTAGTGCTTTTTGGGTGAATACTTTGATTCAGACAGTTGTTGCATGTGTAAAGGGTCTCCTCCAACAGCTTTTGCACAGTCAGGCTCAATGCTAACAATTTACTGCAGCACTTATGTATCTGAATGATCAAACAAGATGCAAACACTCTGCAGCCTATTCAAATAACAGTTCGTTGTCCTTTTGTCAACACTGGAACCATTTTCAGATAAACATTACAAGTTAAAAATCAGACTATTTACTTCTATGGAGTAGCATTTCCTTCTCCCCTCCTTTTATTTTCTCCACCCCCCAAGGAGAGGGGAATTGTCAGACTACTCCCACATCCAGCATTTAGAAAGTTCTGCAAGTTCAGGGAGTTTTTGTGTGTGTGTGCAACTAAACCCTGCAGTGTTTGTAATTCCAGGCACCACATCACCACAAATAACCCATCTTCATCAGCCAGCTTTTGCTTTGGTGCTCCAGAGGCACTATGTCAGTGTTTCACATTCCATGAGTCTCTGCTTCAGAGGTTTTATGACACTAAAAAGTCCCAAATCAGTACCTATATGAAGTTAGCAACTACTGTATATCACATTTTATTGTGTAAAAAAGAAAAATAAGAGACAACAATGTATGCAGATATAGTTTTCAAATGCTGGTGAGGTACTGATCACCATGTATTACAAGTGTTACCTTCCATGCTGAGGATAAAATTATAAATAATATATAAGAACTTAAGTGCTTCAAATCAAATAGGAGACATGTCTCTTGTCCTTTTCTTCCAGCTTTATGATCAGTATTAAAAAGGTTTGTGGTGCATAATGAGCTACCCTAAAATTAATTTCCTGCAGTTGAAGCAAATATTTCCATCACAGAACAAGGTGCCAGCATCCCCAAGGGGACTTGAAACACAAAGTTGTGTGTTTGCATTGTGTGGGCATGAAGCACTATTTGTATTTGAACAGAAAATTTTCATTAGAAGGATGTTTGTCTCTGTCTTGTGAGTATATAAAAATATATCAGCTCTTCAAAATGGCATTCAAATTTTTCTTTTCCCTTAAGAAACCGTATTAGCTGGTTGTTACTACAAGACAATATTCCTTTTGTTTAAAATCGTGGCTGAGTTTATTCCAGAAGATTGCCATAGATTGCCTTCTACTAACCCCTGCCCTGAGGTCAGCTAGATGCTGCTCAGGGCTTGCTCAGGAAGACCGAGACACAAAAACCATCTTAATTCTGCCCTGCCCCTGGGTGCAGCCGAGCCCTTCTGACCCTCTGTGGAGGAGGAGACTTACAGGGAACGCTCTTACGGAGGATCGACACCGGAAAGTCTGGCTCAAAGTGTCCTTTATTCCTTCTTAGCAAAGGCTGCACTCAAAAGTTGATTATAACTAGGTACATGGGCAAATTTATAGCCTAGTCTTCTAGGTAAGAGGCAAGCTCCCTTTGAGAAGTGAAGGCACACAGAACTTCAGGCACAGTTTTACAACTACAACTACCTGTGCTGGCAGTTAGCATCTCTGGGACACTAAAAAACCTGCTTTGTAGGAACACACCAGTATTTAGATGATTAGGTGACCTTATTTCCATTCACGAACACTTCTGCAAATCTCTCTCACTTACACAGAATCTTTCTATGCAGAATATGCAAGAAAAAATACCACACCATAAAAAAGAGAACCGAGTATCCTTGAGTAGCTTAATCATGGAAAACAAAAATAACCCCTAGTAAAATAGATCAGGACATTGTACTTACACTTCTCCATCTTGCTGAGAAAACAACTAAACACAACTAGTGTGAGACAAAGCACCAGAGATATGGCAAACCCTACCTTAACGCCAGGAAGCTGCTAAACAGACCAGGTGAGCACAGAGTAAAGTGCTAGCAAGATATTTTTGCACAAAACCAAACATGAAGACTCACACACACCAGTTTCAAAGGTTTTAAGATCTCCAGACCAAGTTAGAGAGGAAAAGCCTGAGTTTTGCCATACCTTTCTTCTCTCAGCTCCGTCTCCGCTCCCTGAAGGAGCTGCAGCCCCTCCAGCCCTGGCGCTGCCTGGTGGGTCAGGTGCAGCTGATCAACACCTTCTTCTGCTTTTACTCTTCAGGACAAAATGTGTTTCCACCCATTTGTTCAGGGACTGTGAAGTTAATTGTCCCATCTTAAGCAAAGAGATAATTAAAGACTCCCAACAGCTGACTCCATTTTTAGTAATTGGCCTTACAAACTTGCTTTTTTGAGTTTTTTTCAGTAGGTCTCACTAGCTCTGTGACTTCGCTGCTGAGTTAACTCAGGTAACTCACCTCTGCCCAAGCCTAAAGTGAGGGTGTCCCTGTACCAGACTCTCACCTGTAGTTACAGTCGTCTCTGAGTACTGACACTTGCCCACGTGAGCGTTTTGGCAGAGCTGGATACTGAAATCTGCTAAGATTTGTTCCCGGGCAATTTGATCAGCTTCAGAAATTGTGGGAAGGGCACAGTAGGAGAAACACCTGGCTTAAAATGATCTGGTCTGAGCTCTCCCCATTGAGCGGGCAGCTTCCAGCCGGACTCGCTCCACGCTTTCCTCCTTCCTCACAACCCCTCTAAAGCCAGACAGAGGTTTGCATGTGTGCAAGGTCCAAAAGGTCACGAGATAGGACCTGCCTTGAGTCACCTGAAGAGGGAAAAGGACAAAACAGGAATAACTCTCCTGCTTGTATTGTACATGATTGGATTTTCATGAGTACAGCAGTCTCCATGCTCTGAGGACAGGAGACAGATGATGTCTCTTCTGTATTGCTAGCAGCAGCTGTGCAACATTTAATCAGGTTACATGTTATTGGCATACTTCCTGGTTTGCCTTTTATTTTTCCTTTCTTTTTTTTTTTTTTTTTTGGTCCTCAGTGACTCAGTATTACAAACCTCCTATATTATTACCCCTTGGGGTGATGCTGTGACTCGGCCAACCTGTTTTCAGGACAGCGGTGGAGCATGGCTGTATCCACGCTAAGGATGTTCTTTAGCCGTACCACCTCGCTTACAGCAGCTGCGGGCAGGACCCCGGTGGTACGGCTGCCACCGCTCGTATTCACCCTCTCGTCAGCATCCAAAGGGCTCTGGGGATGGGCTCTGCCATGACCTCAGGCCCTTTTGGAGCTCCGTGCAGGAGGGAGCGATGGGCATTGACTAACAGTCAGCGTGACTAAGTATCCAGGCAGCCACGTATGTTCTGTGAGATTTTATTGGGGAGTTCTTCTTTCTTTTGGGGTTTCCTGCAAGAGGAAAAACTCCACAGCGTGCAGTGCTCAGGAGAGCGACTGAGAGAGAGGGATGGGGAGGAGGGAGTGGGAGAGAAGAGTAATTTCCCTCACTTAGACCCTCTAATATGTTTCTAGCCTGTAAAGACAAGAAGAAATGGATAAAGATGGTCAGAAAGGCAGTTTGTTTTATTAAAATTCTTGACAGCATCTGCTGTAATGCTCTTGTTAAAAGAGATGGAAAACAGCAGAAAGATGAGAGAAACAGTGTTACGTCCTTGCTCTTTACACAACATAAGAATATGGGAACTAATATAATTGGCTTCCAGTTAACTGTTTTTATTAGCCATATACAAACACAAGTGACCCAGCTGCCCAGGTATGCAATAACCCTCTCCGGGCTCTCATCACACTTCCCACCAGAGGCACCTCAAACAAATAAAAAAGATGCTACCTAATTTTTTCTAAACTAAGTACTCATTTTTGTTCTGGACACCCTGATGTAATTACCAATAGGATCTATTTTATATATAAGATTCCTCAGAAAAAAATATGAGAACTGTTTTATATTTGGTAATGAATTAAGCTCTCCCATGGCCGTAACCAAAGCACAAGGATCCCATGCCCCTATCTATGGCAATGCCTTCAAGGAATCTCTTATTAAACTTGTGCCACAGGAGAAGGCTGGCTGGAAAACAAGGATTCTCTGCTATCGAAACTGGTGTAATTTTATTCATTTTCATTCTGGCTTGGAAGGGGCTGAAGTAGCCTGTCTCAGAGGAGCTGGTGGTCTGGGGTCAGGGCTATCATCTCATGTCTGCAATCTTTCAATATGCAAAAAAAAAAAAAAAAAGATTAGTGGTTAATTTGCTACTCTGGATTGGGCAGATTACCCTCTGCCGTTCTGGCTGAACCTTTCTCATGAGGGTTTTTCCAGGGTCATGAGGGTTTTTCCAGGGTCAAAATGATGAAAACCTGGGGTAGGTCTGCCCACAGCAGCCAGCAGTCTGGGATTAGGATACTCTCCAGGGGTACAGGAGATCACTATTTAGGTAGAGCAGAAATTTCATCGCTGCTCATAACCTTGTGCCTAAACTCCTGGCTATGCTGGAAGCTCGCTCCAGTAGTTTTCCCATATATTTGAGAAATCTTCCCACAGAAAATTTTGTCAGAGCTGGTGTACTTCTGAAGAGGTTGGGCTTTGATGAGAAGGCATCTTGCTAAGTACTGAGCGTGAGAGCTGTTGCTATCACACCGCACTATGGACCGCGTGTGTTCGTCTTCTCACAGTGCTCAGACTCCACTGCTAATAGACTTGGGGAGAGGAAGATTTTAGAGGATTTTAGAAGATTAATGAGGAAAATGCTCTCTATTCTGGGTAAAGGACATGCTAGGCTGGGTTGTCAGCAAGTGTGAGAAGAAAACTACCTTTCACCATGTCCTGGTTTCAGCTGGGATAGAGTTAACTGTCTTCCTAGTAGCTGGTACAGTGCTATGTTTTGAGTTCAGAGTGAAGAATGTTGATAACACTGATGTTTTCAGTTGTTGCTCAGTAGCGTTTAGACTAATGTCAAGGATTTTTCAGCTTCTCATGCCCAGCCAGTGAGAAAGCTGGAGGGGCACAAGAAGTTGGCACAGGACACAGCCAGGGCACCTGACCCAAACTGGCCAACGGTGTATTCCATACCATGGGACGTCCCATCCAGTATAGGAATGGGGAAGTGGGGAGCAGGGATTCGCCGCTCAGGGGACTGGCTGGGTGTCAGTCGGCGGGTGGTGAGCAATTGCACTGCGCATCATTTGTACATTCCAATCCTTTCATTATTGCTGTTGTCATTTTATTAGTGTTATCATTATCATTATTAGTTTCTTCTTTTCTGTTCTATTAAACCGTTCTTATCTCAACCCACGGGTTTTGCTTCTTTTCCCGATTTTCTCCCCCATCCCACTGGGTGGGGGGGAGTGAGTGAGCAGCTGCGTGGTGTTTAGTTGCTGGCTGGGGTTAAACCATGACACACCAGCACCTTTTTTTCTTCACGTCCCTGTGATTAACACCGGGAATAGAGAAGCTGTTTGGGCTGAAGCTCTGCACCAAGTTTCCTACAGTCAAATGAATGAATTTTCAGACGTTTAGTGATTATTTCCCCTTCAAATGCATCTTTTGCTTTTGTGCATTTTAGGCTTCATCCTGTCCCACTGCCTTGTCTGTTGTGAGGTCAGTCCACCAAAACTAGATCTGGCTGGACCACAAAATATTTGTCACTGTTTCTGAAACCCTGATGCACTGTATACTTTACCAGTTTAAATCCATTTTTCCCAGACGTTCCCTCTCAAGTAGCGCATACGCTGAGTTTGGCATATACAGCATATATGTGGTACCTTTGGTGAGAGAAATGGGGATTAAAAGCACTGAAGTTTCTGCAACTTCATCTCTTCAAGCAGTTTCTGATAATCCTACCATGAAATTACAAAAACAGCGGGACCAGAGCAAACCTCACTATAAACTGTGCTTCCTCCATTTGTAAAGGAATCCAGATAAAAGGTAGATGTTTATCACCTAAATTAGACAGCTGTGCCCCATGGACTATCCAGCATCCTGCATGGACTCAGTTTCCCACCCCTCAGCTGAAAACTCTCAGTCAACTTGGTAGAGAGATTTTGGGCTTGTCTGCAGTGACCTCTGCTCCATCCCTGCCTTTCCCAGTGTCTTACAGCTTCCAAGGAGCCTGTCCTTGAGCCAAGTAAAGAAAACCAAGCATCTTATTTGCACTGTGGAACTGTTCTCTGCAGAGAAAGCCCAGGCAGACTTTGGAGAACCATGCTGTGCATCCAGGCTGAGCTCCAGTGCAGTTGCTGATCATCCTTCGTGCCTCGATTGCACTTCGTTGGCATGTCTGGTAGCCATCGCTATTACAACTATTTCTGATGCTTGCTTTAGAGTTGGATAAGCCCTGGCTGGTGACTGCTGTGTACTGTGTTGTTTTGCATATCGTATTGTAGCTGGTCCCTGGTACTGCAGCATTTAAGCTCTCCTCAAACTGATGCCATTCTACTAATTTCCTTTATTCAGGCACTGAGCCCAAAATGGTTTTGTTTTTCTTAGGCTGATAATAGCAGGGAAGCTCTGCAATCACTGGCAGATCTGGGCACTGAGGAAATTTCTCTCCCAGAAATTGTTTTGTCTGCTGGTTTAGCAAGAGCACTTAGGCTGCACAGCAGGTTAGAGGTTTTACCCCTATTATACTCACTTAAACTGCCACCTTTTTCTCAGCACTGACATCATTAGCTATGACATATTGCTGAAGCCTCTCCACAGAGGTGACCCAGTCCTTTCTGGAGCTATCAAACAAAGCTAAAAGCCATACATATTTTTAACCCTCTCCTTTCCAGTATTACTCACTTTGAAGCTACTGGAGTTGCAGGTCTAATTTCACTGCCTAAACCCTCTCTGGTCCCTCTATTCCACTGTATTCACGACTTAGGTCTGTATTTTTGGTCCTGACTCACTTTTTCCACCCAAAGATCCATACTAAATAACAATATTTACTAACTATATAACTGTGTAATGCCCGGCCAGCTGCATAGCCGTCTGTTTGGTGAGGGCATAGCCACAGCGAAAAGACTTGTCAGAGGGATCCTCTTCCACTTGCAAGGAAAATATTCATTTCCTACACAATTGAAATAGGAACAGTCATTAATGCATTTCTTTGCAAAAACCTTGCCTAAAAAGTAAACAAAAAGACTCATTCTTCAAGGAGAGAATTCTTGTAGGACTAAATGTACTATAAATATTTGTTGTCATTGCTGTTTAAGCACCAAGCAACTCTGACCAGGATAAGGTCAGGCTGGTACCTGTGCGAACATTTCCCATGAAATACCCCTGACCCAGGCAGGAGATAGGGTATGGTATGGTATGGTAGGGTATGGTATGGTGTGGTGTGGTGTGGTGTGGTATGGTGAGAAATGGAGTTATGGTGAGAAACGGAGGTATGGTGAGAAATGGAGGCATGGTGAGAAATGCTCCTCACTCACATGTGGCTGCCCGAAAAGTAGGTAACGGAGCCGTGAGTGAGTTCATCGCGTATCCTGAGCATACTCTTGCTTTCCACTGCTCAGTGAAGGTTCCTGGCTCTGGCAGCCTCAGCTGTCACATAAGCCTTTCTTTTCCACGTTTGGTGAGGGCAGCTGAGCAGAGGGCTGTAAGTTTCTCGCACCTTTTGGGCACTTTTCCAGATGTGTTTCTGCCTGTTAATAGGATCATTCACCCTCTGTGCTGCCGCCATGCCCCAAACACCAGGCTGTGCTGCCGCCATGCCCCAAACACCAGGCTGTGCTGCCGGGATCGTCCTTGCCGCAGCGGCAGGGATGCTTCATACCCCACTGCTGCACCTCTCCGCTTTCATCTCCATCTGAGACATCACCTTGGCTTTTAGTAGCTGCCTGAAGCAAAGGAGAATCCTGGCTTATGAACCCGCGCACAATTGCTGCAGTTCCAGCCAGGAATAAACTGCTCTTAACCTAAATACTCCTCTGAGGACACTGAGCTTGGGGGAAGAAACATAACTGTGCTGTATCTAGTGCGAAGAGGAATAAGTGAGCCTAGAATATACTGGATAACTTTAGGAAGACATTGGGAAAGCAGTTGGAAAGAGAGGGTAGGGAAGGAAGAACACCAGTGAACACAGCTAAACAATAATGGCCTCTTTATATTGTAGTAAATGCAATGTTTTCAAATAAAACATATACTACTGCAGCTATGAAGACTGTAAAGGCATCCAAAGCAAAAGCTTTGTCCAAAGGCATGCCATAGCCTCATACCTCAAGGAAAAGGAAAACTCCAGCGTGTTAAAGCCCCTTTCCAGAGCAGGGGTGAGGGGGCATGGGTGGGGGCTGTGGTTGGTGCTGGGGCCACCACGATGGGTGCTCCCCATCACCCCTCCTGACTGGGTCAGTCTGGGTGTTACAGGGCAGCAGCACTTACAGAAAACACTCAGTAATTTAGAGGACAAATTAAAGAGTGATAAAAATGATAGAACGAAGTAAGGCGGGCAAAGCTCATTAGTGCAACAAGCAGCATTGGGGGTACATTTTGATCATTCAAATCTGGCATAAAATGGGTGCACTGTGAGCTCATGCAGAGTTCACTGTTAAATTTGCAGGAAAAATATTTTGCATTTTAATGCAAAGTGCTCACTTAAGTGAGCCAGGATCTACCACTAAATCTTAAAGAATATCTGATAACTAGAGACTTCAGGGAAGGCTATTGGTATTTTGGGATGCTCTGAGGAAGGCTATGGGGACTGCTATTTGGTATTATTCCATGCTTGAGGTCTTTCATCATTAATTGCACAGCTTTACTGAGAGATTACTGGTTTTAAAGTTAGTCTTATTGAAGGTGTTGAATAATGGATGATATTAAACTTTGGGTTAGGGATTCAGAGGATTGATTTGGAAGACATAGGCAAGATATCCAAACTCAAACTTCTGTCAGAAAATGGTAGAATAAAAGTTATGTATGAAGTGTAAGAACTGACAAAAAGTACCTTCTTCACTGATTCAGGTAAAATATAAATGACTAACCATGTCACGATTTTACCTCTTTGTCTAGCTGACTTTCTCAGCAAGATTGATTCAAAATCCATCTAAGCCCTGAAAGGAATTAGCAGGAAACCACTTTGTTTGACAATGCTGAGGGGGTCGTTCGAGCAGCCAGAGCAACCAGCAGCAATACCCAAAAATAAAGCCCAAGCCCTGACTAACCAGGGGGCCCTGTTAAGTGCAGTGAAGTATGAGTAACTCATACAAACCTCTCACTCATACCCACAGACACAAAAGGAGTATTTTGAGAGGAAAAAAAACAAGTTAGAAACTGATCGTGAGATACAATAAAGCTGAATCACAAAGGTATCAGTCACTGGTGATTTTCTAGACTGGCCCACAGAAGGTTCTATCATCAATATTGCAACCTTTTTTGCTTATAAACAGGGCAAAATCAGACATGAAACAGTGCTATATACCATGAATGCCTGGGTGATCTCTGTGACCTCTGAATGAGTTAAAAGTAGTAAGGAAATGCAAGTACAAGTGCCACTGAAGTAAAACCAGGTGAGATCTTTTTTCTTAACTTTCCTTATGGGAGCTCATATTTCAAAAACATATTGGCCAAATCTGAATGTTGAAAATAGAAAAATTATTAAAAAAATGCATCCAGAAAAGACAATTTTAATAAAACCCTGTGAATAATCTCAACTCCAGATTTTTTTTCCAGTGTGGGGAATGCCATAGAAAACAACCCACATCCTGGGGCTGGGGAGGAGGAAGGGGCTCCTCAAGGCTGTGCTCTTCCATGCACCTCTCCTCTCCCTGCGGGGCTGAAAGCTTCTCTGCATGGACTGTAAAAATACAGCTTATTTTTACTGTAAGAAGTGGCCAGTCTCCTTCCTAGAGCTGACTCTTTCACCAGCAGCGTATGGGATTTCTTTCTTAACCGAGTGGTTGAAGCCAATATTTCAACTGAATGTGGGATGGGGTGTTAAGGACAGAGTTAGAAAAGGTGTTCAGAGGGCAGCAGGAGTTTAACCCAAATCTCTGTGGGCTGATTAGGGCAGTAACATCATGTGAGACCATCCTGGGGCCATCTCTTGCAACTTTTTATTGACTGTCCATTGCCACCATAGGCAGTGTTAGCAGCGTGGGGTATAGCAGTCGAGGCAGTAGCCAAAATTTACACCATCATGGGAAAAACAACCACGTCACTCACTTCAAATGGCCGAGAAACTTGAATATGGTGGACTGTGAGTGATCTGAGAGCTGACCTGAGCAAGGCCACATAGCGTGTCCTGCCTGAAATCCTCACGCATTTATTCAGAGTGAGGGTGTTTTTCAGTCTCTTATGCCTGGTCAACATCCATGGCCTTAAATATAGTTTTAACTTTATTTCTGACTATTTTTGTACATATTTTACTGGCCTCTTTTTTTGTATTAAGCTTAATGGCTGTATACACTATCACAAATGCATTGTTACCTGTCATACCATTTATACCATCTCATTTATTCTGGACAATACAGCAGCCCATGCTATAATTCATCAGAATCAGACACTGATTATTGAAGTGGGTAATTGCACAGGCTGTGGCCTGGTGATCAACTCCAGGCAAGGCGTAGTCCAACAGACAGGATCAAATACAATGAATGTGATTGCAGTGAAGGTGTTTGCCGTTGATAGGTTGCATTCTGCCATGCAACATAAATCACTGGAATATGGCTTGTAAAATATTGGTGCCTCAGTCTCATCCACCAACAGGTGTGTAAAATAATACTGGTCCAAATGTACAGCTACCATTGCCCTCTTCTGGATAGACTAAGACTAATTAATACCAGTAGTAACAGCCTTGTTTGTGCCTCACCTCCCTGCTCTAAGGATCAGTAGTTTTTATTGCATGTCTCTCTAAAGAATATGTACATCTGCAGTCCTTCTATTTTATATATATAAAGTCCTTCTCCTTTCAGGATATATATATCTCTCAAAGTTCAGCCAAATACAAAACATTACTATGAATCCAATCAATGGCCTTTCTCTGGATAAAGCCTTCCTGCTGTGTAGTCTTTCACCCATATTCTCCTGAATAAAAAAAAACAAACAACCCCCCCCAAAACCATGATGCCACTACCTAGGCTTGTAAATATCTCCATAGATCAGGGGGAAGCACAGAAAAAGGCCAGTCTTGAATAGGTCATTTTGGAAGATATGTCATGAAACTAGTATAACTTCTGAGAGATCGATATAATTCCTATAACATAAGGCTTTGTACAGGGGCAGGGAAGGTCACTGGAAGGGGCAAGTCAACATCTCTGCCAGTTTTATTTCTGATGTTGCAATGATATACCTTACATTTTTCATCTGTAGCTTTTACTTTGTAATTGCGCGTGTACGTCTGATTGCTGTCCAAGTCTAGAGTATCACTTGTTGGCCACCATAGGAACTAGTATATTGGCCTTGGTGAAACACAGTCTTGCATGCATAAGAAAAATATCTGTGTTCATGAGGTTAAAATCATAGCCTCCTTGTTCCTTCTTTGTTCCCATCGAGCACTGAAAGTTATTTCGTTTCAAGTGCTGTCTCGTTGATATCTCCCTGTGGATTCTGGAGTGCAAAAGGTCAAATGAAGATGGCTTTGCAGCTCACCATGATTCGCATTGACTTTCTCCCCCACAAAACTCTGCAAACTCTGCATTTCAGAAAGCAGATGATTGTGCAAAATGAACAGCGCAAACTCTTGATTTTTCACCCACAGTTCCAGGCAGCGCTATCAGTCATACAAACAGTAAACCGCTAACATCTCACAGTGGGAATGTGGCAACAGAGGAGCTTTACAGAATCATCTTGCAATTACAGCCCAGTGTCAGAAGCTGTTTCTTGGCTTTGTGGTGAACCTCAGTGCTAAGCTTCTTGCTGGAGCTGATTTGCAAGGTTTTCTCAATCATGCGCAGGGAAGAGACAAGGTGAACTCTAGGCTATTTCCAGGAATTTGATTGCATTGTTCAGAGACGTTTCTGGTGGCTACACTTTTAAAAAAACTGTAATGAAGATTTCTGTTTTCCTTTTATTTCAGTGTTTTGGAGAAACAGTAATGCTTTGCTTTTGGGTAAAATTCAAATCAATGCAAACCTCATAAGCCAATAAAATTTTATAGATTGTTATCCAATATGTAATTTGTTACACAATATCTATGTGGCTTCTGTTTATTGAGACATAAAGACTTTACTTTTTTTAAGGTAAATTTTATGTGAGAAGGGCATAAGAAGGAATAACCTTTCATACCTGTTGTGCCATAAACTAAATTACCCTTAACCTAAATCATTTATCATGTAGTGGCAGCCTAATGAGACCAAAATAATCAGAAACAAACTGCCTGAAATTTTCTTGAAGGGACAACTTTTATTTATATCAGCACAATCTTTTGCTTGTAGCTTCACAGGTTGGCCATGTGGATTTTACAGTGGATAGCATCAGATGCTCTGAGCAATCACTGAAGAAAACTTATGAGGCTATAAAGCTTGTGAGAGGGACTTTTTCACCCTTGAATCACATATCACAGGATGTGAGTGTAGAAGAGATGTATAGGAGAGTTGCATACTTTATGTTTATTTTCTGGTATTAACTTTCTGCTGGATGCGACTAATACAAGGAAGGGAAGGAAGCCTTCATTTCTCCAGCACATCCAAACAACAGCCTTAGGGGTACTCAAATACAGATTATCATGGCTTTTGTCATTTGGATCAAGAGGGTTGGAAAACCTTTCAGAAAGGATGATACCTACCATACTTGTGAAATACACTGTAATGTATTGTGCTTACTACTAAGATGTTCTTTTTCTAATATAACATTTCTCTTTGCAGTATACATTGGCCTGTACACAACATTATTTTTGCCAGTGTAGTTTCAAAGAAAAGGAGCAATACTTTGGAGTAAATGCAACTTTTTTTTTCTTTTTCTTTTTCTTTTTTTTTTTTTTGAGCTGGACACACAAGCATTAAAGAAGCTTTTACTCAGTAGGTTCTGCCTGAAGTATGAGTCCACTGACCTACAGACGCACACAGAGAGTATAAGCCTATTTACTGCAACATTGATTGTATCATAAGCTAAGTGAAGATCCAAATCTTTAGAAAGTTGATCCAAATCTTACTGAAGTCAGTGGGATATGTTTCCCTGACTTTCATAAGACTGAATCAGACCTTGTATGCTGCTTATTAGCAGCATTAATTACTCTGTGATTTACCCTCCACATAATGTAATTGTGGTTGATATATTCTGATGTGTACAGAAATTGAAATACGTGTTGATGATCTTGCACCCTGATGAGGACTGATTTGCTTATTAAGGAAATAAAAGCTAAAGATAGTGGATCCCTTCAGAGCTAGTACTTGCTATTTCCCCTAACAGATGATAGATTTTTCTAAGAGGAGCAGACCAAGAGAGGAATATAATCAATCTATTTGTTGCTCTTAGCCTAGAGCTGGTGAAAAACTTGATTTGTGTGACTATGTAGTAACTACATTGTTTCATATGTCAAGGAAAAAAATAAATAGTCCATTATTTAGATCATCACCAAGTAAATGGATGTTTTCAAGAATAAAATGCAGGTCCATCATCTTCTTCTTATCATCTCTATTCAATCTCCTAAACTCTTGCTGAACCTATAACATACACTGCTAGAGAAAATCCTGGACTGCAAGAGAGGCTGAGTCAACGATCAGAGTGACATGCAGTGTAACATCAGCAGAAGTTATTAGTGCCCACATGCAATTTATGAGTGCAATCAAACATGCGGATGACAAGAAGTTGGGGAAGAGCTGCAGTATCCCAGGAAACAATCTGCATTATTAAGAACATAACTCCGGTGAAAGTATGATTAGCATACAAAACTGCAGACACTTCACTTCAAGATCCTCCTCAATGTCTCTTCTTCAAAACAGGAAGCACATTTAAGCCCATTAGAGATTGAACTCTATTTTGAGGCTTTACAAATGCAGTTCCAAGGAAATGTGTAGAAAATTATTGATAGAGCAGCTTTGCAGGTATGCAAAACTGAAAATGACACTCATACATTAATTTTTCTGCAGTCTTTGGGATGGGTTTGATAGTCCTAGAAAAGCATCAGATTGGGGTTCTTCCAGCTCGTTTATAGTACACACTTCTATACATTCGTCTATAGCTTCAAATGGCAAAGACATAACTAGCTCCAAAGGTAGGCTCTTACTGGTATCAATGTTGGTATGCAAGATGAACTGGTCAGAACCTTTCTTAAATGTGGCATAAGGAGTACAGTCTCCTGAGCCTTAGGAAAAGGATACAGAAAGACTTCAAATGGAAACTTCATTTTGACTGTTCAGGTTTACCAATCAAACTACTCTTGCAAAGGAAAGAATCTTCTAATATGTAGTCCCAATTCAGCAAAACACCTAAATATGTATTTGGCATTTAATGTGAGAGTGAGCCTACAACTATAGCAAAGAACAAGCAGGAGCACCTGAAAATACGCTAGTTAGTAACTTCTGCTGCTAAGGACCAACCGTTCTACAAACTTGGCATTAGACAGACGCCAAAGCAGAGAGACTACGGTCTAAAGACCCTTTAAATTCAGCATTTTCCTTTAACAAGTCCTTATGTTCCTCTTGATGTCCTCTGGCTAGAAATCTTAGCAATGTTAAATAGCCAGCCTCCACTTTTGAAGATAATTTGCCCTAGGCACCTTTACAAAATGTAGGGAAAATTTTGGTTGTTGACTTCAATTATTTTTACTGATGTGGAAAATGTAAATGTGATTCCTTATTAAGAAATGCACTCACGGATTTATTGTGACAGAACATTTTTTCATGTTCTAAATCTATTTGCAGTTGTTTTGGCTTAAAACAAAGGACAACCTTTCTAAGAGGTTTGGGGAAATCACACGCTTCAATAGTGACTCCAAAAAGCAAAACTGGCTTTTGATAAGGGATAAAGAAATGATAAGGGGATAAGGAAATATCCCCTTTACTATGAAAAGACTGATTTTGATATTAAAGCCTGCTAAACCAACAATTGCAACGGTTTACAACAAACAGTTTGATGCAGGTATGAAACCAGAGAAAGTAAGTCCCTTTTATATCATTTTCACAAGGCAAAGATTGCTTCTAGGTTTAATATCCTATAGAACTGTATATGGTTGTGAGGGGCTTGAAGGACTGCATGAGTGTTATTATATGCAGGTTGGATCAATCTGACATTCAGGAGAGGATTTTGGAGCATTTTCAATTGTTCCCACTACTCTAGTACTATAGGTTAGTTTATACTACAGAAAATGCTTCTCCACATTGTTGAGGATTGAAATGTGATTAGCACGTGTGTGCAGACACCAGTACTAGGGGGTTTGTTTGGCAAGTGATGTGTTCTTGACCCGGTTGTGAATGTTATTCGGAGACGCTACAAGTCTCTATTGTACAGTTATAGGTATATTCAGCCACTTCTGAGAGCAGCCGGCAAGGAGGAGCTGTAAGAAGCGCTGGGCAGCGGCCCTGCAATCTGCCATCGTGAAATTGGACCAAGACAAAGAGAGAGGGATCATGCAGTCACCTAAGAGCAGTACAGCAAACAAGATAAAAATGAGAATCTGTTTCCCTAGATCCTTATGAATTAACTCATAATAGACTGTATTTTTACTCTGTTCTTTAGCAGTTAAAAAAGTAAGTCTGGTCTTAGATCCACATGGAGGATTCTGACTGCAGTATTCCATTCTCCTTGCATGACACAGAAATGCTTAGAATAGAAAACACAGAACAGGAGAATGAAAAGGAAATGAATAACCACTAATCATGCAGGTGAATTTTCACCATCTTCCTTTAACTGACACAACAGTAATATTCAAATCTTCAGGATCTTTCATTATGGTAATTTCTCTTGTTAATTTGTGAGTGCAGTGCAGCTTACCTTGATGCTTGGGAGTATGTTATGTTGAGGGATGTGCATAGTTCCCCAGCACCTAGTTATATTTTGGGGTACTTAATCAGCAGAATCATTTGCATAAGTGCTTTGCAAAATAAGTGCTCCTCAAAATGGCCTTGAGTAAGATAGCAGTGTGTTTAATTCACTACTATTTCGTTTTTGTATTATAACAGATCATTTGGCATTGTGCAATTTCCTCTCGATTATTCTCTGTGATTCCAACAACATATTTTGGTGCATAAAGAGAGTCTAAATGAAAGTGCTGAATAGAAGGGTATAAAAGAGGCTTCTCAGAGCATTGATGTTACAAGAAAACAGGTTAAAGTCCTATTAGCTTTCAATGTACTGTCTAATGGACGAGAAAACAAAGCAGAAATGAAAAGGAAGTTCTGCCTTTAGGAAAAAAAAGCAATAGCAGTAAAAATCTCTTGCTAAATATTTATATCCAATCATGGCCAGGTTTGATGCAAATAGTTTTCATGGACCTTCACATTTTAGACTTTTAGAATTGATATATTTTTTAAAAGTGTATACATAAATAAGTGCATCTTAATTATTATCTGTCTCCATATTAGGAAACCCTAAGTAAAATCATTATTCTTATCTTACAACAGATAAATTTATAGGCTTTTTCTTCCAAGTATCTTTGGTCCTGATTCCTAGCTGGTGTAAATTAGCATTTCTCCATAAAGTTCAAAGCTATTCCTATTTACATCACTGGAGTATCCAACCCTGTTTACCTGTCAAAAACCTAGAACACTTCCAGAATAGTAAGTTCAAGTTCAAATCTCCTTAGTGTATCCAGGAAGAGAAAACATTCATAAATACTGATTACTATTCAAGCTAACATTTTGCTTCTCTAACATATTCCGAATCTATATAAATTGTCTGCTGCATATCCAGCAGATGCAAATGTATGGGTACTTGCATGCGTGACTTGTTTGGAGTGCGGTATAATTATCAAGAAATTGAATCAATTTCTAACAAATCATCTGCCATGTGCAAAGCAGGAGTCCAGTAGTAATTAATGTAATAAAATGTATTAATGTTTCTCTCTATCTCTTTCTTTTACCCGCTTGGTGACACTTGATAAGGTCTGCCTTCTGAATGAGCAAACAGCTCATATATGAATCCTAGGAAACAGCATGAATTGTGGAAGAAATTCATTAATAAACAAACAAAAATCAATTAATCTTGGGCCTAGAATGACATCACACTTTTCAAGCAACTTGATACAATTAGTATATGTTATGTGAACTGACTTTGAAGGAACTTAGATATGTCTATGGAATTCTTAGCAAAGACACATTTAATTGTAGGAAAAAGGAAAATAGATTAGTCTTGTTTTAAATGTGCCAAAACGTTCTCTGTAATAAAAGGAATCTCTAAACTTGTGCTTATATTTAGATCGGGTTAACATGTGGTTCTCCGTATATATTCAAATACACAGCTCATAATCAAGTTTTCTTCTCAAATTACCACTTTAAATAGAAAAAAAGAAGTCTGTAAGTTAGACTATGATTTGAAACACGATCAGCTTCTAAAAATCAAAACAGCGCTTAATGTCTGATGTGTGGCAAGTTGTTAAAGACAGACATGGCTACTTAGATTTATTAAACACTAATAAATCATTTACCTTCAGAGCCTTACTTGAGAATAGCAGACCTTCTCTACACCCAGTTCAGACTGGCTTGGGCAGGGAAGCATCACCCAATTCCCACCCCTCGCCTTTCCTCCTCTCTGGCTTAGCTGGTGCATCGACTACCGCCCTTGGGCAGGCAGAACCCTTCACGCGTGCATCTTCGTCTCACAGGTGTGAAGACAAAGTCGTTTCGAGCAGCTCGCTCTGGCACTGCTGCTCAGACCGGGCCACGTGCGGGTGCTGCGGGTGAGGACAAGGCTGCGGGCTCCTGTCCTCTCTGCCTTGCCCTGGAAGGAGAAAATACTCAGTGGTTGTTTCCTGACGGCTTTCATGATCAGCCTTTGCAAAGACTAGGTATGGTTTGCATGGGAAGAGCTGGCATAGATCATTTTTTCAGGACTGAATGTGCAGACAAGGACAAATCAGTCCGATTTTTCATATTCAAACCAAGAGCATAGCTGAAATACAAGACCTGTGCTATCATTTCACTGGGCAAAGGCTTAGGACTCTAAGCTCTTCTGGCCACTGTGCTGTTTGCAGATTACTCAGGGTTTAGGTCTTCTGGCTTGCGGTGAGACAGTTTGCGTGACACTCTGGCCATGCCACCGGACATCCAGTGTCACTCCCGGTGTCACCAGAGTCTGCAGCCGTCTCTATAGCTTTTCCATTCACAGCAGCAATGCCAAAGTGTCAGAGTCAAGAAGCTGCCAAGGAAGAAAGGATTTGCTATGCTACTGAATGTGTAAAGAGAGACCAAAATATTAGGGATATATAAATATAAGGGAATAGCACAGGGATATGGCCAATATCAATGGGCTGGTAGAGGACAAAATGGTGTTTTAATGACAGACCTTCATATGAGGTAGCTTTGCCTTGGTTATTAATTTCATTATTGTTGAGCCAGCCCGAGAGCCCTCTTCTCCTCTCTCTTGTTGTAGCACCCAAAACCCTTCTCTAGAAAAGGTACTCGGTATGGCGAAGCCATTAGAAACTCCAGCACTTTTCTCCTTGGCTTTTGTTTAAAGGACTTCTTTCTCCTTTTTTTTTTATTTCTGGATTCCACCAGCATCCAGTATATTGTTCAAGCAGAAGAGGTAAATAATTTGAATGCCTGTTGCCATCTCCAGATCATCTTGAACCCTGTCTAGACATTAAAACAATCTGTTAGCTGCACTGTGTATTCTACTTGGATATATCCCTTATCTTAAAATACATAGATTATGCTGAATTAAATCCAATTTCATCTAGAAACCAACTGATTATTTTCTTCTTTCCTCATTATCAAGGAGATTCTAAATGATAGCAATAAACAGAAATAGCATCACCAAGGAGGAAGGCAATGGTAAGGCTCATCATTTCATGCTGAATCATTTACTTGTTAAACAATAAGCCCTGAAATTAACTTTCCCTCCTGACACACATGCATGCACATATGCGTGCAAATAAAATGATTAGAGACTTCATCTTAGGCAAAAATAATGGCCATGTATGGTTCAGCTAATCTTAAAGTCACCCTGCCATTACAGTCCTGCCTTGTTCCTATTCATATTATTTAGTATTCAACTTAGTCTCATTGCCAGCTGGTTAAATTCATCTAACCTATAAGCATTTGTTCCACCTAGGTCAGCACAGAACTAGTCCTAACCTCCTTATTTATTGCTGCACAGCAATGTATGGCTATTACAAAATCTAAGTATTTCCTGACAGCTCTCTAGGGAAATCTAAAGTTAATAATTTACATTCATGGTACTGTTAATACTTTCTGCCAGGCTGAAGACCAGTTGTTAATAATTTGGCGGATTTCCAGGTTCTTGTCTAAAATTAGCTTTGGTTTCACTTTTTGTTTTATTTACAAATATTAACTCTGATCCATGAATTTCTGAGGCAGGAGTGGCAGGTGGACTGCCCGGTCCCCTTCTGAAGGCGTTTCTCCAAGCCCCTGGTTCAAAAGAGCATTTCTCCAACTCCTCAAAACTGAACTCCGCCGATGTTTTCCTCAACTGCACATTCACTCTGGCAAGAAAGTTTGGTGGATTGGTGGGTGTCTCTGCTGCCGGTATGCAACCATATTGCGTTGGCCACTGGGAACACCCATGGGTGTGCACCCCAAGACTGGTATCCACAAACCCCAGTCTGCATTAGGTCTTTGGTTCACATCTGCTTTTCTCATGCCACACAGCTGCTATTGCTCCTGGGGGGGTTATATGCTGCCGAGGTAAAGTTGCAGTCTGATGGGAGGAGGGAGTCCCTCCTTGGTTTGGGATTTGATTTTTACAGCATAGCCACCGTGTTATATCCTGCTGTAAGATCCTAGTGGGCACAAGATGCCCATCGTTCTTAACAGCAACTAGGAAGTGCAATGTCAGTAAATCAAATGTTTCTTTTTCCAGGGTAGGTTTTTTCAGGCACACATAAAAAAAACAAAACAAAACTTAGTTCAAAGGACCAAACCACTCACCAGCTGGTGAGTGTCTTGCTGCCTCTGCTACCGGCTGAAAGTATTTCAGGTGAGTTTAGATGTCATTTGCAACCCAAAACAAGTCAGTGTGGTCATCTTGTCTCACTGAAGTTCTTCAGGAAAACCTGCTGAAAGCTCTTAGAAACTCCCTGCCCCCATACCGCTGGAGTACCTTTAAGCTTCTCCTTCCTGGGAGAAGGAGAGTGTACCACTTGCCCAAGTCGAGAGAAGATTAGAAGCAATTCATTAGCACATTTTCAACAAAGGAGAAAAAAGGACTTTGAACATATTTCGCCGAAGTCTAGAAAGTCTTTCCTTTCCCTACAGCTTCAGTGCAGTACCTTGTTGTTCAGCTGAGAAAACCTCCTGCTTTTTTTTCCTGAAAGCGAGTCCCAAGACAACTTGTTGCCCTGTAAGGGAGTCCGAGAAGCAGACGGGGACTTCTGATGCACCACATAATTCCAGTGTCGTGTTTAATACCCACTCAATACCCTTCACAGCACGTGTTATGTCCTACTTTCTTTCGCACCTTGTGCCTGACACACTTTGTGTGCAAAACACATCATTCCTCCTCTTTCTCATTCAGAAGAGAGGATATTAAAATGACTAGTTTCTTAATAAACTGGCCACAACAGTACTTTTTTTAACTAGGAGAAGCTGCTAGCCAGGTGTTGCGATGACGAGCAACTGGTGCCCGTGCTGGGTTTGGGAGCCCAGCATTTGAAGCTGGCTGGCTGTAATTGGGAAGAATAACAAACAATGAGCAACAGTGAAATGAGAAAGAGAGAGATCATTTCAGATGTTAGAGCAATAAACCGCAAATGAGATTCTATGCCAGTAAATATATAATACATCAACAAGCCAAGAACAATAAAAAGAGGGTCTCTCTCAGTAAATGGCAAATTCCTGCTGCATACTGATCAAATGAGATTTGTGAGCCATTGCAGGGAAATCCCCTCGGTCATTAGCTCGATGAATGGGTGCCAAGTAAAGGCATCAGTTGGGTATCTCTTGCTGAGAAGTACAGAGGTTTGTGATTAGGCTTCTGAGAAACAGCAGTTTGACCCTGGGTGGAGTGGAAGGTACCGAGCAAGGTGACCTGAGACTGCATCTGTCCCTCCACGCACCGTGATTCCCACCATGGCCACCAGCTGGAGGTATAGATGTGCAAGAAATGCCGAAGTACAAACTTTGTTACTAAGGACATTATTTTGTTTGAAAGGAGAGCGCCATAAAGATATCACAATACCTTTAATATGGATTTTAATAAAAAGATCTGGGATATTAAATATGAAGCAAGCAAAAAAGATGAAAATGAAAACGGTGAATAGCGGCCTTTACGGTGGCACAAATTAAAGGGTTCCTGTGATATAAGGCTCATATTGAAACAACTGCTGCATGAGATCTTGAAAGAGGTGAAGTCTTCAAGATATCATTGTAAAGGTTTATCAGCAGTTCCTTTATTAACATCCTTATCCTTGAAGAAACCTGCACAGTATCTTTTGATGACATTCTAATTTTGATTCTATTTTACTGAAGAAATGGGAATTTTGCTACTAACTTCTGTTGGGATAGAATACATTTTTTTATCATTATTACACTGATAATATTTTGAAGGCTGTTTTCTAGAGTTCTTAAGCTTTTACTCATAGATATGAAGTAGATATTAAACTTTTCATCTGTGAATAATAAAGCATGCTCTTCAGTCTCAGCATCTGGGTACCATCTAGACATTTAGCTTTAGCGTTTGTGAACACGTTAAAAGAAATGTGATAATTAATTCACAGGTTATATTGTCAGGTTTGGCAAATTTAACACTTTCAGATCTCTTCAGAAAATGTATTTCATAATGTATTGAATTGGAAATTGATCCACACTTACACTTCAGCCAAACTTTTCATGCCTTTTTGTCAGACCTTTTCTATCTCAACATTTGTCTAGTAATTACTGTGGACTGTATTGAGTGATTAGTAGAGAATCTTCTAGTTGTTGGAAATTATTTATATGATGAAAACTTCTAAACTTTAATTCACATGGAAAATATTCTCTTCTGCAGTTCACAGAAATCTCTGAAGACTAGGCTGAAGTTTTCATCTCATCAAAACTTACAGGACAGATTTCATAAGGATGTTTAAATGTCCATTCCCACATATGAAGAGATTAAATGAGAGCAGCAATATTTTAGCCAAAGAATGTGTAAAGCTCTTGTATTTGGCCCTTGCAGTCCTGTCAGTTACTTGACAAAGAGCTGGAAAGTCCTACACCAGGATGACTAACTGGAATGACTCAGTACTGAAGTCATAACCCAAGCCCTTATATGAAGCTAGTGTATGGCTGAAGTTGCCATGACATTGTAGCAGATGTCAACATCTTTCTGCCATGTATTTAAATAAGTATTCTAATTAGCAGGTTCTACAGGAGAATTTGGACTTTAGGCAGTTCTGATAAAGAATACTGCTTTAGCATATACAACATTATTTAAATGATTAATAACTGTGATTGTTTCTAGTTTTCCTCTACAACCGTTTTGATGGCAGGTGATACTGCTAGCACTGGTACAGAGGCACGGAAAGTGATGAAACTAAAAGAGCGAGAGGTCTGTCACCTCTGTCCTGATAAGAGGGAAAAAGGCTTAGATGAACTAAGCATTGTGTTGGGACTAAGGTAGCATTAGATCCTGTTCCTGCCATCGTGAGGAAGGTCATGTCCAGAAGGGGCAATGACTGGAGCATGTGTAGGCCAGTCCAAGCTCCCAGCTCTCCTTCCAGTGAAAACCCTCTGTGAAAGGTTGGGGAATACCTGGATCTTGACTCCATCTGGAGTTAGGCTGTGACTGGGTTACACAGCTAGGCCAATGACTCAAGATATTCTCAAGTCTAGTAACGTATGTAATAAATTTTGCTTTTTCTGTCTTCACACATACCGCATATTATACAATGGAAGACTTAAACTGCAAACAAAAAGGGAATTGAAATGGAAAATTGTATATGAGTTTAATTCTTCCAGCATGCCTCCAGGATCTGTGCATCTGCAAATGCAAAGAGATGGCAGGTCAACAGCACATAATCTTTTGGCGAACCACTGTACATACCGCCTACAGAAACTCCTAAGCTTGAATTAGTTTTGCCTTCCCTCAGTTGCTGGCAACATGGCAGTCATTGCTAAATGCTACTATCACTGCTGCAAATCTTTCTTTAAGGTTATCCATTTTGCCCCAGGAAGCTTTTGTGGCTGACATTTTTCTTTCTATCAAACAACATAAGATAAATTATTACTCTACTTTGCCTCACTCTACTTCTGCCTCACTTCTGTTTAGTTTATGAAAAGAGTTGCAGGCTAGAAATCCACTGTTGAAGGCACCTATGCTTATCCCAGCTACAAATTTAATGTAGAAGAGACGTTTTCCTGAAATCAGAAGCGATAATTTCTGCTAGGAACAGAGAACACAGCACTGAGACACATATAGCTGAAACTGAAGCACAATTGTAGTAGGGTATGAGACCTTGTGTTTCTTGATATCACATTGCAGGATCTTAAAGATGAGGAGCTTGCTCACTGTAAAGGGATGCTGATCCTCGCTGCTGCCTCCAGGAATATCAGTAATGAATACTAATGTTCATGACATTTCTAAACTACTTAAACTGATACAATTGCTTTTTACATTACATAGGGTAAAATGGGGTGACTAAATGACAAAAAACAATAATTCACTGAATATTTTAAGAGACATGCAATGATGTGCCTCACTTAATTAAGTGACAAATATTTTGTACTAGCCTGAATTTGGACAGTCTTACATATAAATGGTGTTCTGAAAGATAATCCTCCATGTGATAAAGACTACAGAATAGAAATTACTACAAACGAGTATGTTCACTTTGTAACTATATGTTGTCTTCAATTGGCTTGAGTCATATTGTGCTTATATACAAAGCCAGGCATGGTAAGTGGACACAGAAACCATGGAAAAGGTGTTATAAAGAGGAATGCAATTATTGGGATTTTATTTATAATGCGTTCAGGGCCCATGGCTCTGGTAATGGGATAAGCGGTTTACTTGGATGCCATTTACCATTCTGGGCAGTGTCAACATGAATTGGTAGCATATTTTAGCTTTATCATTTCCCTGCAAGGGACTTGTCGATGGGACTGGACTGAAGCCAATCCTTGGCACAGCCCGGCACTGTTCTTGAAAAGCTGCAGGTGTGAAGACATACCCTGAAGCACAGTATATCAGCTGTGCAAGGGCACCCTAACGTTTCCCGCACAGAATAATATCCTTATTCCACGTGTCCTAGAGTAAGAGACCAATAGACCAGCCAGGTTTTATAATGAATAGAAAAGACTTCACCACTCTTCAAACTAAACCAGCTTCTGTGCCAGTTTTATCCCACTACACCACAATGAGATATTTCTGTCTTTATTTATCATACATATCACCGCAAAGAGCAGAAATAGCACCCTAACTTTATATGTCAAAAAAAAAAAGACAACAGTTGAGATTGAAATTATACCTTTGTTTGTACTACATGTATACACACACTCACATACATATATGCATATAGACACATACATATATAAAAAGCTAATACGTCTACATCTCCTAAGTTACAAGGAAACACTACCAGCAATGTTGGTACGTGAGCAATGTGAGTATGTAAAGCAAAATTTTATATCGCCCATGAGACAGCCCTTTCAGAATGATTACTGGCATTGCATACTGTGTATAAACTGAGAAAAAGAATATCAGAGTACTAGTAAATAAGCTCCAAACAACATGGTTCATATGAGATAACTGTACGTTTTTAACTGTACTTTCCTAAGGCTTGGTTAAGCACAAGGGCTGTGATTGTATTACAACAGTTATATTCCTTATGACTTAAGCAGTTTATTGTTGAAAGACGTTTTTATGCTGATTTGTCAACAATGCAACACACTGGGGTTTATAACTTTCAGTCTTTATGTTTGGGTTAAATACAGCAAATTCTCTCATTGCCTCTTTCCTATTGAGACACAGTTACTTACAGCTGTGAATGCCCACACAAATGTTTGTGCTATTGCATTAAATGAGTGCATATATTCATAACGTCCTGGTGTAAGTGTGTCACTCACTAATACCTTCCCAGGGCATTGCAACAGCAGTGCTAGCGGGATGCTGGCTGCCCACAAAGCACACGAGTATGTTCTGCAGCGCATTGATGGGAGAGGAGTGTTTCTGTTTCAGCCTTCTAGTTTGAGCTCTCTAATTGTTGCTGTCTACGAAAATAAAACCATGTGAAGAAACAAAATTATTTTTAAGATATGGAAATCCTGTTGTGTCTTGTACTTGAGTGTTAGAAGAAGGTGTGAATCCTTAGAAGGATCCTTCATCATGGGAAGATGAGTAAGTTCATCTGATGCAGGGATGGTGGATCCCGTTTGCTCGGTAGGTTGCTCAACCCAAGCGTTTTGCCTCGTCCCTAGATGTCACAGGTCCACCAGAGTGCCATTATTATTTAGTAAGCCAGCTATGGCCTTCATATCTGCTTATTTCAATACCAGTGAATCCATCCAGGGAGCTGAGTGAGGCCTCATCATAGACACCAAAGTAGAGTCCAGCCCATTACTCCTTGTATGACAGGAAGGTGCCTTAATGTGGGGACTTTAAGAAACAAAAGCATCTATAGTGTCACACCATATATGAATCCCAGTGTCACCTGAAACACAATGAGCTGTTAGGATTTAGGAAAATGCTTTGAAAACACAAGATTTAAACCCTCCCCAAAGGCTTTATGTACTGAATTTGAATTGCAAATAAGCTACAATATTTTCTGTTTCCCTAGGAAAAGTAAGCAATAGCAGTCAGGAGTGAAAAACAAATGAAAATCTAAGTCCTTTTGTGAAAAAAGAAAAATAGGAGTGATCAGTATCAGAAACCTTAGTTAAATAACATGGGGTACTTTCCTCCAAAATATGGTTCAATAATTTTAAATAAGCAGTAAGTACTGCAACAGCATAGGTAAATCTTGCTGGAGACCATAAAACTGGTCGCTTCTGCTTCTGCTCTGGTAGTTACAAGTATTTGCTATTCAGTCTGTTATGGATATCTGGAAAATAGTTTGAGTGCAGAAAGTGCCTCAGGGATAAAAAGTTTGAAAAGAAAAATGTAGCTGTATATCATTGGCATTCATGAGAAAATTCACATTAGATGCCTTCAAATCAGGTGCTCAGGAGACAATATAGAGATCAGGAGCAATGGTGTGCCAAGAATGCAAGCCTAGCTGGGACAGACTCAGCTTATTTCCTGGCAGATGAAGAATACAAAAGTATGTAAGGCCAAATTCAAAAGATAATATAGATGTGTGGAAGCTGGTGGGAGGGAAAGCTGAGGCTGCAGAATAAAAAGGCTGTGCATGCACTCCCTGGATTATAGCCTCTTATCTTCACATTTTTATTCCTTTCCTCCTATATGCATTCAACAGATCTCTTTCTATAAGTAGTTACACCAATATACCAGCCCTGCAGTGAAGCTCCTCTGCCAGCACCACCGTGGAATTTAGCCCCAAATCCCTGTTGTTAAACTGTGTTTCTTTCACCAGGTCAAAAAGTTGCTATTTCTGCAAACATAGCTACATTTTGCCATGGGTAAAAATGTCAAGTTGCTTGAATTTAGCTAAGAGCAAAATCTCATCATTCCCACCGCCTGACAGCTTTTACCTCAGAAAGATGTCAGTTCGTCACCTGAACCGACTCCGTCTTGCTTTTTCAAAACTAACAGACATTGTGGCAGAAATGTGAAATGTTGCATATTTTTATGAAAACTCAGATGACACCAGAAGTGCATTCTATCCTTTGTCGCAGACTTGATCTTGTAAGTGTTTTGTTGCTCAAAAAATAAGCAGTTGAAGAAAGTACGGGTCTTGAAATCTAAAGCCTAGGCACCAGGTTGAGCCTCAGCTCAATATAGGACAAAATATTGGCACTTATGTTAATGCACTAAATATGTCAGACCATTTTAATTCATAAATGAATCTATAACATATCTCCTTCTAAATTCCATTGCCTAGCAAAAACAGCAATATAACTGCAACCTTCAGACACGTGACAAAAAAACCTTTCCCTCTGTGTGCTAAGTACAATGCCACTAAGTCAATACATCTACTCAAATCCCATGTTTGGACTGAAATTTTCAATATTCCAGATATCCAGAAAGAAATGTTTGATAAAAGCAATACTTTTGTGCACTTTCTTTCCAATAATATTACCCAGAGTATTCGCAATGAGAAGTGGATGCTGCACAGCCCACCCAGGCAGCAGCCTGGCTCTGTGCTGCGGGCAGAGCCATACCTGAGCAGAGTATTTCCCCCAGACTCATTTCAACCACCTTTTTCCACCGCAGTATTTCTATCTATTCACCTCATCTCTACTCCTGTATGTCCCACGTGTCGCATTTGGGTGTCTCAGGAGCAGATATCTTTCCTTCCCCCCCAGATAAGAAGAAAAAGTGACAGCTAAAAAATATCTGAGGATTGAGCCCTTTCCTACAGACTTGTTCTCTCTAATGGGAAAACAACAAAAAATGATGCTGACTACTTCTGTAACAAACATATTTGTATAAATTACATACTGTTGACAAATGGACACGCAATCAGTATTTTTAGGGGAAAATGTAATGTTTCCGCCATGATCATATTTAACATACTTTGTTTTCCATCTATCTATCTAGACCGACTGTTCAAACTGTGGCATAACAATTAGAATAAGTGATAGCGGTACATCCAGAAAACAAAGAGTATGATGGCACAATTTATCTTGTTACATTTCTTGATTTAATGCCAGTCTGGGATTTCTAGTCTGAACCAGATTTTTCTTATGCTATAAATATTTCAGTTTTTTCATTTATTCTTGATTTAGTTTGACAGTAAATAATCCCATGGAAGCTGCTGTTGGAAAGACGTTGTAAAAATTATTAAGTGCCTGCTTGCCAGTTAGGTCCTTGTGTTTGTCAGAGTGAAATAAGTAAAACAGTTGGGTTACTTAAAGGAAATGTGTGTGTGTGTGTATATATATATTTACAATAATGCCCCATAATTTGTAATCTTAGAAGCAGGAGAATTACAGTTCTGAGGATTGATCAATACGTTATATGAATACAAAGAGGCTTGGGTATATATTTTGGATATTGGCAGCAGCAGGTACTTGCTTCTTGGTTTCAAAAGACTCATGTGTAATCCAATGAGAGGAGAATAGAAAGCAGGGAGTTTTTCAGAAGGATCTGTCCTTGCAAGAAAGGGCAAGTATCTTGGAAAAGGAAGGATCTGGTCAGTTAATTGGCTTTTCTTGGTGATTTTTTGTTGTTCAGAATATTCCCCCTGGGAAGCACATGAGTAACTTTGGAGGGTTTAAGTCCTTTTCCTTTTGAGACATAAATGCCTTTGGCAACTCTCGCACCTTTAAAAGGGATTTCAGGTGATCTGCACAAAATAACTCACACAGTGAATGTGTAATGACCAGAAAGAGGATGTGCTTGAGAGATCTTGAGGGAAAGGAGTTGGGTGGGACCAGAGTAGGCAGCGCTGGGAAATGCTCTCTGTCCGTGTCAAGAAGAACAACCGCAGAAAAATGCCCAGCACAGGAGGTGAATGCAAATAGAAATGCCAAGAAAACACATGGGAATGTGCAAAATTCATTGCAATAACTTCACCAAAAGAGGATAAACCCTAGACAAATATTGGTTGTTACCTACCAATACTAACAGAGAACACTGGCACCCAGCAAGCTGCTTTGTCAGTGAAGGGGCAATTGGAGCCTCCTCACCCAGTGGCATTGCTGGACGCGCAGGTTGAGATTGTTTAGGGAATCTTCCTGCAGGCAACAGATCCCTCCTGATAACCTCGAGTTAGAAAACAAGGTAAAACTGGGCCACAGGGGAAGGCAGGGAGTCAGAGTCACAAGATTAATAGAGGAGGAATTAACATGAAATCTTAGTAAATAATTAAAATTCTAACTTACTTTTTGATCTGAAAGGATACATTCTGTTTAGGAAGGACAGGGGAAAAAAGGTAAGTTGGTTTTTCTTTGTCTTAAATATCAGAGATGTGTACACCAGCTTCAAGACAAATATTGACAAACAAGAGAAAGGGTGTGAAATAAATATGATGCAATTCAATACAGAAAAGTACAAGGTTTCACACTTAAGTAGAAATAATCAATGCACACCTTCAGTACAGGCAGGCAGTTTAATGAAGGGGTTAGAGTGGAACCTGAGCTGAATGCAAGTATTTAAAAAAATAAAAAACCTCATTTAGGAATGTGTAAATAGCAAATGGCTTTTCATCATCGCTCTGCCACAGCTGGAGGACTGTGCCCATAGCTGGGCAGCGTGCTTGTAGAAAAATGCCAGCTATGCTGAAATAATCCAGAGGAGACAAAAATGAGAAGAGATGATACAACAATGACTCAGGAAAAACAAAAAAGGCATCCTCTAATATAAAACATACTAATATTCTTCAAACATGCAAAAGGTATAGAGAGAAATGTCCCTGTCCATTGACAGCAGACAAATAAAGGCATTTATAGCCAATGTTAGGAATAACTTTTAAGCTAACAACATTGTCAAGGTTTCCTGAGGAAGTTACAGAACGACTTAAATCGCCATAGGTCTTTGAAACATGATAGGCAAATATTTACTGAGGATATTTTAGGTGCAGTTACTGTTGCTTGGGGCAGGACTGATATATAAAGGTACCATCCAGCTCCTTCTTCTGTTTCTACTTTGACAGAATTATCCAAACTTCAATTTCCTTTTTTTAAACAGCTCAAGCCATTTATACTTTTAAATGATGCAGAAGTGCTTTGGTAGACCTCAGATGTGTCTGAAGTAGGACCTCACAAAAGATTAAAAGAAACTCTGCTTTTTCCATCCTTGCCAAGGTTTGACCATTCCCCACCTGAAATGGCAACTAGCAGTGGTGCACCAGGTTTATATGTGTTTCCCCTGAGACCACCTACAATTTTTAGGTGAAGTTTATAAAAAGCTATGAACAGAATTAGGTCCCTCATAGAAGTGGGATGACTTCCACAAGAGTTGAATTTCTTACTTTTCTAAAAAACACCTCTCACTCATATCAGCAACAAGTTTCAGGGCAACCCTGTATGATATCTTTTCACACTGGTGAGAAAAATGAGACAAGTGAGAAGAGAATATGGATCCGTAAGTGTGGATCATGAATGTAATTTCTCGGTGGAAAATTTTTAGCACTTAAAAGGTTTAGAATGATTTTATGATTTTGTAAACCTATTTTATTAAGTGTTTTCTGGTTTCAGCTGCTTTATGAACTGATTCCCAACAGTAAATTACTAGTTTGTCCTTTGGGAGTATAGGCCAAACAGATACTTTTTTTCCTTGTTTAATTCATCATATGTTGACTGAAATGTCAAAGGAAATTAAAGCAAATTGTTATGTAAATCCTTACGGGTGAATGTTTCATTTCTGAAGAATAAACCTTAACACAAAAAAGTTTGGTGGTTTTTTTTTTTTTATGTAGTGTATGTATGACATTGTATTGTCCTCTCCTCCCATATGAGATCTACCATTTTGCATCAGTAACAGCTTGTGTTGCAATACATTCACCAAAGGATCCTTTCTGGGGTCAGAAGGCAGACCACTATAGAGCAAGAAACATCATAAAGTGTGATGAACATTTAGGAGTCAAGAAGACTCCTGGGTTTGTTCTAAGCCAGCACCGTTTGGCAAATGGACCACAGGCAGATTTTGTTTTCTTACTTGGAGAAACTCATTCCCGTGCAAGTGATCTCTATGCCACATGGAGTGGATGGAGTGGATGGATGGGTCTCAAACATTATGTATGCTTTTCATTGATCTCGTTTCCAGCTTTGTGTCATTTGGGAATTATTTTTGTGCTGGGATGATCCTATCTAGACTATTTATTGCATTTTTAGTGTCTGAGTCTTCAAATAGTGCAGCAGAACATGATTTTACACAGGGAAAATTGGGGTATTTATTTCAAATCTGTACTTTAATTACCCAATATCTCTTCCTGTTTTTACAGAATATCAAGGTAGTCACAGGAAGACACACTTTACTTTCCACTGATTGGATGGGAGGAATTTTTGACCTTGGAAAGTGGAGATGGTGTTGCTATGGAAACTAATAAGTCTGCTGCCATTCATGAGCTGCAGCACAGGTAAAATGTTCCACTATTAGTGTTTGTGATTGATAAATCTGTATCAGTATCATAATTCTTCTAGAAAGGAGAAGCAATTGCCAAAACTAACTACTTATTCGCATGAACAAGTGACTAAGGAGCTTTTCATTACGACGTGCTTTAATTTTAAGCAACACAAGGTGCTGCCTTTGAACCAGGAAAACACGTTTCAAGATCATAAGAAAGCTGTACTCCAGGTAATAGCTTTTAAAAATATTCTAAACTGTAACACTGAGGAAAAAGTACAATTGTTACTTGGCTAACAACATGCACATGAAAGACATTTCTTAGCTGCAGCATAACTAACCCCCAAGCCAGCAAATGGTGCTCAATTAAAAACCAGAACAATTTAGTGAGGTGTATGGGGGTGTTGCATGGATGGTTTCGATTCCACACTTAGTATCATACCCTTCACATGCCTCCATTCTAGTAAAGTGTCTTTAAACCACATTTAACTTAAAGACAAATAAAAGCATTCATTTATGAATAGGTAAGAATCATAAGGACTACCAAACATAAACACCAAAAATGAAAGAAAATCTTGCTTAATGCCCAAAGCAAATGCAAATGTTCCTTCTTTGCCTCCAGTTGGCATGATGATAGACCCTCACCCGACCCTCACGATGCTTGGCATCCTAGCAGTCCTCAGCTTGTATTCAGAGGACAAAGCGTGGTTGGAGGAAGCAGGACTGCTTTCTTCCATTCTCCTTCTTGAATATCCCTTGTGCTTAATTAAAATATCAACAGGTCGCTAACATATTGTAAGATAAAATGTTCTTTTCTGCCTGGCTGGGCATTGTTCACAGTGAGGGTTTGGTATTCTGAGTTCATTCCTTTTTTTGAACCTTTCTTCTAATTGAAAGCATATAACTTGACAATCCTGCTTCATAAAACCATACAAATGGGATTAACTCATGTGACTCATTATAGACTCGTCTAAAAACAGACACAAAATGGTAACTGAACTCTTTGAGGTTATAATGAATTTGGGGATGAACTGACCCTTCACACTCGTCTGTGATAGAAACCATGACAACTGACTTTTGTCTACAATTAATGTATTGAACTCTAAATAGCTGAGATGTTACTCATGTACTTACGAGGAAATTGTATTAAAGTAACCTCAAATGATACTTAAATTAATTATGTAGTGCATGAATCAGCAGCTGTTTGAAATGAAGAAAGAGAAGCAGAGTGCAGACTTCAGTAGTATTGTAAAATACGATTTAAATTAAGCTAGATAATATTTTATCTAATAGATTCCAGGTAAAAATGTAAATCTCAGGATCACACTTTCTGTTAAATCAATACTAAGTGCCTATTTCAGTAACAAACAGCCAACATGTTAAGGACTTCATATTAAAATATTTGTAGAGATTTCAAGCAAGCAATTGCTCGTTTAGGCCCAGATATGCTGAACGAAACACA
Organism: Harpia harpyja; assembly: GCF_026419915.1. Taxonomy (NCBI): domain Eukaryota; kingdom Metazoa; phylum Chordata; class Aves; order Accipitriformes; family Accipitridae; genus Harpia; species Harpia harpyja. Next base: position 21,862,073 of record NC_068969.1, read on the forward strand.
ACAACAACCTGTTTAGGACCCCAATCTTCCCTTTAATTGCCCACTGCACTGACACAGCATCTATCAGCCCTCTTGGCTACTTCTCACAGATCATTTCCTTCTTTACTAGTCTAAGTAAAGGACTTGTACCAATCTTTTAGAGTACAGGATTCCTCTATAATTTCTTGGTTGCTTTTAGCATTTGTGAAATAGATGGTGATCCTGGAATATGAATCACTGGAGGAGCTTGGTGATGGACAAGATATTTTTACACCCTTGTTTTGTATTTCCAAATATAGCCTTTTCCTTCACTTCTTTCCACAAAGCTTTCATTTTTCAAACTTTTTGTCATCTTCATCTTTCTTGCTGGAGGATCATCTTTTAATGAGACCAGTATCCTGGGCCAACTGAGTTAAAAGATACTAGGAGTTCACTTTTACGTTAACATGTTCAGTTTTTTGAAGACTTAACAAAAGATAAAAATTTAAATGTTCCGTATTCCCAGGCACCGAGACCAGATCACAACTGCACCTTTGTCCTGATCCTACAGCCAATTAAAGGAATAGCAAAAGTTCCCACTGACTTCACTGAGATAAGTTAATTTATACTTGGGTATAAATTAACTCCGTTGATTTTGGTGGAGCTATTGCTGATTTTCACTACATGGCATCCTGAAATATGCTTGATGGTAATAGTCAAACCTGCAGTTATGGGCAAAACTTCTTTGATTTATTATATGGATGGTTGGCATCAATTTAGGAGTAATACAACTGAGTGGGAAAATTAGGAACTAGTCATGATGCTGAGCAGAGCAGTCTTGTGGGCTGCGGCTTGAAAGGAAATTTGGGTGGTTAGAAGACGTTGGTCAGTCATTTCTTCCTTGTTTCTACCTCAGTTCTACAGGCATGTAGAATGAAAATTATATTGACCTATAAATGAAGTTTAAATCTAAGGATTAAATATGCTGTACAGCAGAGCTAAATATTATTACCACCCCCACACCCCCCAAATGGTAATTCAATTACTCAAAAATGAAACTACTCTCTATATTCTCTCTATATGGAAAGATCATGGAAAGAGTAATATTCCCTCCAACTCTTATTTTCCAGCAGAGCTTTTTTATATAACTCAACAAGGGTCTTTGGGGTTTTCTTGCAAGTGCCTTAGGGGATAAAGTAAAATAAAGTAATGTATGCACGCACAGTGACACAGTGAGGGAACAGATTAGACTTTTTTTTATAACCCATTGCTATTTAAATGAGATAATCTGATCTAAGCAGAGCACCAGAGGCAAGAAGGGTGTTGAAGATAAACTCTGAGATCATTACTTTAAATTCTGTGTACTCGTTATAAGGATGCATGATAACCATCTCCTTACACTATTGTTGAAATTTAAACATTGCCTGATATTAATATGCTAAGAAAGAGCACTCACTTTCTGGATTAAAGATCTAGACAGAATTTTGAGAAGCTGATATGAACAGTAAAGCGTCCAAAGCGCTCAGGAAATAAAATGTTTCTTCACACCAAAACCGTCTCAAGTTTTCCTCCTGTGGCTGCTCCTAGCTCATGCTCCTTCCTCTGGAGCTGTTGTGCAAGGCTGGCTGCCAGCAATATCATATTGAGAGAGGAAGCTGTCTTCAGCATCCATCAGATGCACCTTAGACGGCTATTTGGAAATGGGTGCCAGACCTGGGTCTGCAGCAGGTTGCCCATGCAACAACAGGTACCACATCTATCTGTCTCTCTCGTCCCTCTATTCTCTCCTCTGTCAATAAGGATTTATGGATTCTGTACAATGCTGCAATGCGAAGAATAATTTGATCATAAATACGTTGCAAAAGCCATTCTCCCAACCTTTTCTACTATCCAGTTTAGGAATACAGGATAAATACACGTTGCAGATCTTAGGTGAGAAGAGAAACAGGCGCAGCTTGATTTTTGCAATGGCTGACCTAAGTATATGATACTGGGGGAAAAAACAAGTCTGTTGGTAGCTCCCTACACAGCACGTTATGTACAGTCCTACTTTGGCACCAGTTTCACTGCAAATATCTGAGTTTCCCTGCTTCCTTCTTCCAATTCTCTGGGGCTCTTTACTGTTCAGGAAGAGGAGGAGAGTTATCTTCTCATTATTTCTGCAGTTTCTGTCTTCCTCCTGGACAGCTTATCCAAATTTTCTGTGTCCCTCCCAATCCTAAGGGCTGTCATGACCCCTCTTTTATCTGATTCCTGGTGGCTTCTGCCCTTCAAATAAATACATGCAGTCTTCCATACAGAGATGGCCTTTGCAACTGTCCTTTGCTCTGCTGATGGTCTTGACCCCATCACAGAAGCAAATGGGTTTTTCAGGGTTAAAGATGAGGAAAAAGGAAAATGTCAGTAAAAGCTATCAGGCTCTTAAAATTAGCTATAGACAATATAAATATTTAAAGCCAAACCAGCTAGTCTGAACCTTTGTTTTGGAAATGAGGCAGTAACTGTATTTTTACACAGTCCTTTGGCTTATTGGCTTAAATTCAATTGAAGATGCAACTGCAACCTCCCGGGCTGTATTTTGGGCCGTCATTTTGAAACTGCTAAATTAGAGAGAGAAATTTCATGATGTAAAGTGTCCTGATACTCCTTTGGGTCACAGCATGATGAATATTGAATACATCACATCCCACACTCTGCCTGCAGACTCTTGCAGATTTATTGTTAGCATAACAGCACCTTTAGGAATGGAACAGCAGACCATATATTCTAAGACAAGTGACATCTTTGCTATTTCTAACAGCGAACTGTGGAGATGAACTAGTCCAGCCTGGAAATGTTAAGGCTTCTCTGAACAACCAGAGGCATTTGGAGACCCACTGATGAGTCAGAGAATGATAATAATTAGGTCTGCCTTGGATAACATGGAAGTTTTCACGACTTTGGGAAACGGTGACCCTGAAAGCTGTATTTCTGTAAATGACTTCCAAGCATCTGGCAGGAGAGGATGACTGGTAACGCAATGACCTTCTCGGGAGAGTGAAAAGTGACATTTAAAGAAAAACCTTTCTTTCCATTTTATGGGGTGCCACGTGGTTCAGCTCATTTCCCAACATCAGTGAACAACAAACATACTCTGGTACAACAAAGCCAGCAGAAGAGAGAGCCTAATGCCCTGAAGATGCAGTGCTGGGGTGGCCGAAAGAGTGGTGGTGAGAGCCACAGAGAGGCTGGGCTATGAAATTATTTAGTTACTTTGGTCTGACGTTAACAGGTTTTACCTGATTTCTGTTCTTAGAAAGACTTCCTAAAGATTTTGCTAATTGCACCACAGCTTCATTCTCCTTCATAGCCAACTGGGGTGCTCCGGGGGATCCTGCTTTGACTGCTGAAGGAAGACACTGTCCCAGGGAGGTGTTTTCCTAATGGAACAATCTCCTTCTCCACCACCTGGAGGCAGTGAGAGATGGGAGAGAAGGTCTCTCAGGTGTGGCCTTCACTCTCCTCTTCCTCTGGTACCTCATTTGTTTTCCCCTTACATGTAATGGATCGATTGTCCGGGTCTGTCATGGGCCAGTGACATCCCAGCTGAAAGCTAGTACTCCAGGAACTGCCACACATACGCTCAGATACAAAACCAGGACCTGACACTTTTTGTTTTAGCAGGAAAAATAGTATTATCAAAAAAGACATGAGAACATGGGCAAGATAGAGGAAAAACATCACAATAGGAAGGGAAAATAAGGTATTTTTCTAATCCACCACCCAGTTTTGCAGACATCACTTTTGGAAAATATTATCCCAAATATTGCTTACACTGGAGAGTGGGTGAGTAGCAGCGAGTGTGCTGCTCTGCCCCTGTTCATTTCTGGAAGGGCTTACACAGCTCTGGTCCCTCCGTATTTAATTTTAAGAAGGAGAACAAGCAATTTCACTACTTCCATTTCCTGTCTCTTATCAGAACCATGAACTGTTTCTAACTCAAGGGCAAAACCCAGACAAAATAAGCCAGTATGTGAGAAACGTGAATCTCTGTCCTCAGTGCAAGGCAACATAAAGGACGAATCCTCTCGTGACAGAGAGGACCGGTGCTCAGGAAGCCTGTGAGCAATTTCTGGCTCTACCACTTGCCGGTCACTTGAACTGGAGGATGTTACAAAGCACCGTGGAGTTTAAGTTAACTATTTCCTTCAATACTCAATTCAAAGAGGGATATATTCACACCAGTTTGTGGCTTCAGCTGCTATGATCATGAAGCACATGAAGAAAGAAATGACAATGCAGCAATGATAATAACTTCAATAAAGAAGTGACAACCTACATTAGTAGCAATTAGCCGGTGACTGTGAGGACTCGGCACTGGTGTTTTTATGCCTCCACAAATTGCAATGGCAGCCTTATCGCTTGCTTTGAAAAGGCAAGAATTAGGGCAAAGCTCTGCATTTCTGAAAGCCTCAACTATTATATTTAGTGAATATAAGGGGTTTTGCAGTTTTTCACTAAACAGACATAAACCCACTTCCTAAGAAGTCTTTATTCTGAGCGGGCAAGAGAGTGTATCGCTGTCACATTTCCCAAGTATACCATACCACATCGCACTGGTCTGCTGGATACAGGGAATGATAATCATTTAATATTGTATAACATGGGCTAGACTCATATTACAGAAGACTCATCTTTATTACACTTAATTTCCAGGAAAATTGTCTTTTTTGAATTCCCTCAAGTGCACAGACATATGGTGAAAAAGAGGTTAGAGCTCAGATGCTTCTTTGAGGGTGCACTTTCAAATTTTAGGTTGCATTAATTTAGCTGTCAGAAAGATGTTATTTACAGTTCCTGAAGTGGAGCATACTAGAATTCATGGAAGTCATTACTACATTTTTATGTTTTCTATATGGCTCTAGTGTATAAGTCTTTTCCATAGTCTGAAAGGCCTAACCCATTTTTATAGTGGTTTAAATAATTACTACTTCCTCATCTCTTCAATTAGTTACTTTACATTAAAAAAAAAGGATTTTTTCTGTACTGTGAATTTTACATGGTTTCTCTCTGTTTCATATCAAGTAATTTCATCTCTCTGTATGAAAGGCTTATTAACTGTAAAATAACATCCCTGTACTTTAGAAGTAATTCAGATTTTTTTCATTTTTTGTTCGCAACAGCTTCAGAGAAAATTCAATTGCACTTTATCATCACTGCCAAGAAGCTGAAATTAGCAGGTGATTAAGCACTTAAAATATTTTGAGCATTTTCTATTGCCAGTAATAGAAAATTTAAGTATAAAAAAATTAAACTTAAGACTACACAATAATATATCACTGAAATAGTTTACTGAAGCACACTATTGTTTTTAAGTAAAATGTAATTGAACACAATTCTTCCAGTTAATATAAATATTTGGTGGGGAGCCTGCTGCCAAAACTCCAGATCAGTTACATGTGAGCACAAAACAAGCTGAAACTGGTCATCTGCTGTAGCCTCCCACATTGCACAGGACTTTTCCCTGACCCTAGTGTCCTTCATTGATTTTGTTCACACCTAGAGACCTTCAGAAAGAAGCCCACAGCCTATGTTTGATCTCTCACTTCTATAACAAGCTAACCTTTAAGCCAACTTTTAAGACATCGTTTTGCAGAGGGAGGTCATTATTAGAGCAGGGTACTTCGTTTATGAATGTTAAACTAAAACCAGAGGGCTGGATTTTGAGATCCTCCATTTCAGAATTGCGGCTGCTGCATCTTTATCTGACATACTGTTATGGTGATCAAATAGTTACCGACAGGGATTCCCTTGAGGTTTAATAGTCAAATCCATTCTCTTTTTATCTTCACAAGCAATGCCTCAATTAAAGCACTGGCATGTGAAACCTGAGATTTTATTATGGTGAGAATGATAGACATGTCCTACACGAAGAGAAACCCAGCTGTAGTCTGTAACTTTCCACTAGCAGAAAAGTGATGTAAGTGGATAGTAAGAATGAGAAGGATTTAATTTGTTTTCAGAAAACAGACATTGGAAATGCAAAAAAATGATTAAATCTGCTTTACTTAGAAATGGGAACCCAGATCAAATTTCCATGCGGTTTAATATTCCCATCCAGCAGATCTGCACACACTGACATGGGTGAAGACCTTGCCCACTAACTTTTAAGAGCTGAAACAGTATCTGCTACTTCCACGTAATCACAGACTGATCATCCCTTCCATTGTTTGCAGAAGCTTGAAAATAAAACGTCTCTAGTTATCGATTTGCTACTTCTTTTTCATTTAGCGACTATTGATCGCTGTTTATGTGTGTGTGTTTCTTGTTGAGCAGAAATTAACATTGAAAACTTCTTGGAATTCACTGCATTCATACCTACTTGACATTCCTGGGGAAAGCTTGCTACCACAATCGTTGTAACTGGGGTTTTCAAAAATCTGTTTCTCCTCCAATCTCTTGGCAGCAAAAAAAGATTTCCATACAAAATCTTTTTTTTTTATTATTATTACCGTTGGCACTTGCCTGGGACAGAAAATGTGGTTGTCACAGAGTTTGAGCTCACAGAGTGATTTCAAACCACACAGTATTATTTAGGCTGTGGTTATCATGCCTACATTACAAAAATAAACCTCTTAGGGATGTGAGGCATTTTTTCATGACTATCTGGAAGAGAAACTCTTGTGATTACCACTAAAATTGCTTGCTGGTGTGTGTATGGGAAGCCAGCTCTGAGACACATGCTGATCTGTAATTTGAGAAAAATATGGATGGATTAGTCTAGCGGGGCCATGTGTAGGGGCTGGATGAATGAAAATATCTGAGATAGCGATGAACCGTTCTTTGACTGAAGCTATTACATCTGTACCATCTGTAAAACAGTCCTCTCATTGGTCTTATTACATTCAGATCCTATAGTTTTCCTAGTTTTGGCACTCTCAGCTCCAAACACAGTCAAAATCACAGGCCAAGTACACGTTTTCCATAAGACTAGATTATAGTCCTGAACCATCAAATAAGAATGCAAATAGATTCTTTTTATTTACCTTGCATTTGTTTTTCATCCTCCAGAACTCCCATTTTCTATATTCTTTCATTAAACTTTAGGGTTAAACTCTAAAAAAAAAAAAAAAAAAAAAAGCTAAAAGCAATGTTTAATTCTGATGGAATTACACAGTTTCAGGAACTGGAGAAAAAACCTACACCTACCATTTCAGGATTTATGTTAGTAATTGCTCTAGCTGATGGCATCGTTATCATAATTAGTATCCAAACAGAGATAAGGCTCTCTAGGGCTTCTTCTGCAGGAGCTGAGAGGGGAGCAAGTAAGAGGGACACTTCTGAATGTGGAGGTAGACTTCAGACACACAGGAGACCTGCAGCCCCCACTTCTCTGGGTCTCTCTGCTTCCCTCTCTCTGTGCAAGGTCCACCTGGAGGTGACAATCCTTGTCCTAGTAGGGCAGCCTAAAGAGAAAGCTGTCTAAAGTCCTACCAGGCTTGCAGCAAGAGGTAAATTTACAGACTTTAATCCTAATCTCTATGCCTTTACTTTTACATATTTGATTTTTAGATGCTTTTAGAATTTTGGCAAGAGGATTTTTGTTTTTCCTCCTGCATAGCATAATACCATGGTATTTTGTCCTTTGTTCAATATTAATATATGCTTTATTGTTTTATTCTAATTACAATCTCATTATTAAAGGGGCACTATGTTTTCCTCTGACAGATATTGCATCTCATTGTTAGTGGATCTTGGTTATTCTGTGCTTATTGTTATTAATAATTTGTAGCAATTGAATTGGTATTAGAATATTACTCTGCTAAATCACTTTTGCTGCTAATTAAGGCACTATCTGTGACATTGTTTAGCTCCAAACATCATGCTCCTGCTTTTCAGCCCTCTATAATTACCTGTAAGTCATTCATTTCTACTTACGTAAGTCAGGTCTTTTAATCAAGGCTCCTGTGAGCTTTGCTGTGGTGTGAACTGCTGTTGGTAGGAATGAAAAGTTCTCATGGACAAAGATATTTTTGTAATGACAAATGCACCTTTCACTGCAGGCCTGGAAGTCCTTAGAGATAGAATAATTGTACTTGATGGTTCCAAAGTGGGCACAGAAGAAGAAGGAGGGTTTGCAGCAAAAAGTGAAAGATTACTGAAGTGATCCAAGTATTCAAGATATCAGCAAGGAAAGTCACCATAGCTTTAAAATATCTTCTCCTCACAGAACGATTGTCTATAAGATCAGATCTATCATACTATTTCTTGGGATAACATTTTCTCTGAATAAGCAACATCACTTCATTATTTGTGTGGGAACATTATTCACTTTTGCTCCCCAAAAAACAGAAGACACAAAAAGGTCATCCTTGAGTCATGAGTGAAAACTCGCGTTAATGGCTTCGGGGCTTATTGATATATGTCTGGAGTAAGTATGATTCTTTTTTAGTGATAGGACGTCTGACACACTGTATATTGCAAACATGTCATACAGATCCAGGAAAATGAGAAACACTGTTTATTTCTGTGCAATTCATCCTGTAATCATTTTACTGGTGTGTAAAAAGGTAGCAGATATTTTTACTGAAATTGTTATGCTGGAGCTGTTCTGCGCACACACGTGCACACACGCGTACTTTACATGTGCACACCAGTGCCATAGTTAGGTAAAACTTGATTTCTGCATCCTCATTAGTTCATTTGCATTTGGGACCGAGGCAGACAATACCAAGAAAGCTGCAGTTACCGGTGGTGTTACAGGCGTACGCAGACTGGTCCGCAGTCACCGCTCACCTCCTGCAAATGTCACCCAGAGCCCCTGGTGTTGCTGGCAGTGCCTGCCCACTGCAGGATCTCTCTGTTAGCAGCTTCACCTTCCTTTTTTCCAGCCCATGTGGGAGATGTTGTCTTCCCTGTCCTCTCCCAGCTCTATCAGCAGCCATGTATCTGATGGAGGAAGGCTCTCTCAGACAGGCAGGAGCTCAGGTTCTTCGGCATCATTACTGAGCTTTGTTGCACGGTAGGTTATTTGTATGCATTGATCTCGTGTATGGGTGTATTGTTTGCCACTGGATTTCCTTAAAAGCAGATGCAAAGCTCATTATCATTTGGGAGAATTGCCTTGGAAAATAGAAGCATGTTATAAAAGCAGAGAACACTGTCCTTCAGAATCGGTTTCCCCTTTGCTGAATTGCTGTGTGCTCTTGGACAGATTTTTGTTTATATTGTTTCATTGCCCCGACAGATATCCAGGCTGCCACTCCTCCCAAACCGCAGTACAGACTCCATCTCATTGACTGTGCCCTGAACTCACCCTGGAAAATGACTTTGTAGGTTAGAGTAAAATCTATCCAAACTTTGACTCACGTGCTTCGATGGCCTTCCCACCAACATGAAAGTGATTTATGGAATGCAATTTCTTCATCCTCTAATATTGGCTCACTTCATACACTTATGCCAAATAGTTTTTGATGATTGATTACTTTTACTACAGCTTATAAAAAAATGTATACCGGTACAGGCAATGTGAAAAAAACTGCAGGGGTTAATCTCTAGTAACATCTTGTTGAGCATTAATCAGATTCATATTTCAGTCATATTAGTCTAAAGCTACTGAAATCACTGATGATATAATACAACTTAAATCAGAATATAACATTATAGCTCCAACTACTGTTTCTAATTAGATTTATTGTGCTTTACACTGAACAAAGTAGAAATAAAAGAGTTTTCTCTGCGTCTTTCTTGTAAACATTTGTGGTTTTGCAAAACACAAAGAGTTTGCTCTAGGCCAGAGAAAATGTAGTCATTTATGCAATAGATATCGAATTCATATTTGCCTGACAAGTGACCTTATCAGCTATAACATGTCATCTTCTAATTTATTTTTTTCACTAAATTAACCCCAGCCGCTCCTGAAGATAAGTTGACAGTATACCCAATTGTGTGTGGTGTTGCAATTAAAATGGCGGTGCATATGTACTCCACAAAAGAGGAGGTATATCTCCTTAATATCATATCAATCTGATTACAAATTGAAACAGGTTTTATTCCCAAAGATGCCACTGGCTTGCAAGGCTTACTGACCGGTAACAACAATGTCTTCTCTTTAGAGAGTCTAAGAAGAACCATGTAACACTAAAAGCATGCAGTGAGATCTGGGGAATGGGAATACCTCCATATTATTGAACCACATTTCAAAGTAGAGAAAGCAAACAACAAACCCGGTTTTATTATTGCACTTGGAAGTCTGCTTTTATAACAAATCATAAATAAGCACCCCTTATAAAATGTGAAACCACATGAAGTTTATTTGGATTCCAGGTTAATTTTTGATTCCACATCTATTTTCGAGACTTTCTATGACATAATGTTTAAATTGATAATTTCTGGAGATGTACAGAAGAACAACTTTAGGAGCTGGGTAAGCTTTCATGTAAACCACCCGCATGTCTACAAGCTTTGAACACCTCCAGGGACAGATAGCTGCAGATCAAAAGTTTTGAAGATTTGAATTTAATTCTTTCACAAGTTAAATGCCCAGGTCCTGAAATTTTTTTAAATGTTACTGTGTTTTACAGATCAAGACTGACCTGAAAGGTAAGCACCTAACATTTGTATGTAAAAGAATGAAATCCTACGAACAGAATCCAGCCCCATTCACGTTTTATGCCTTAAAATAGCTTGGGTTTACAGTTTTGGCTAAAAATCTAAACCACATGATTTGAAAAATCAACAGAAATTCATATCTATTTTAAGGAAACTTAACCTGATTCAAGATTTTATGTCACAGTCTGATACGTGTAAGGTACTGCACTGTGCCTATGCATAACTAATTTATAGAGAGAAGTTGAGAAAAGAACACTTTTGTCAGCCCAAAGCTAGATGTTCACTGCAAGTCAAAATAATAAAACAACAATATGTTATATCGCACTGACATTTTACTAAAATGTCCATATAGTTTTCAAGATAATAGAGACGTGAAGATACTAGCAAGCAGAAAATACAGGCGTTAAAACAAGACACGTTGTAAATTCAGTCGGATACAATTATAGAGGAGAGGAAACATGCAATACCCTACTTTCTTTCCTTTAAAACTCTGCACACTAAACCTACCTAAATTAGAGCAGTATCTATCATTGATTATGTCATTCCCCAGAAATATGGCCTTCAGACGGTTTGTCATAACTCTACTGGTGATACTACACAGCAGGCACATTAAGTATCAGTCAAGATGATACAATTTTCCAACTACTACAAGTCAAGCAAATATGTTCTCAGCCTTCTGGGACAACCTTTCCTGTAGATGGATGACACCAGACTGTGATGTATGGACTGAAACAAAGCAGTCTCTCCTAGACCTTTGTGGTGCCTTTCCACTGGTTTTGACCAGGCCCCTAACCCTTATGGGAAGGACAGGTACTTAAATACCTAAACCCCATTGAAATCAGGGGATCAAGAGCCTGAATTCAAGTAACACCTGGCCTTTTGTCTTTACAACCTGAAATTCTCCACCACCTCTATCTCTTTTGATTTATTTTTATTTCTAATATCATCTTTATGTATCTAATGCTTTTTGGATTTTGCCTTTGCAGTTTATTGTATTTTGTCTTTGCATTTATTACATTTTACTCCTCACATTATCCCCATAATTGGAATACTCTCTGCCCCAGCTCAAGTTCACCGTGATGAGAAGCAGCTCCCACATTGAGTGTACTTCTTCCTTTGGCACATCAAGCCTCCTTCCTTTTTTTCAAATCTGCTTCAGTTTGAATTTCACCACTGGCATAGATGAGATGACTAATCCAATTTCCCTCTATGCAGAGAGTCCTCTTGCAGTTCTTTCTGCACTTCTACTTTTTCCCTGAATAGTCGTCATTTAATGCCCCGTTATCTTAGATGGCACTCATTTAGTGCTTTATTAAGCAGTAATTTAGCAGCCTGTTATCAGTTCCTACTGTAGCTAGGAAAAATATGGAATCCAAGTATGCAAGATTTCTGCAGAATTACAGCATTTTTGTGATTTTGGGATTAGAGAAAAATTACTGAAAAGTAATACATATGAAATGTTTTCCCTGCATTTCATTATTGTCCCCGCACTAAAGCTTCCATCAGGCTATTCAAAATGTAGATTGCCTGATCTCTATTTCTGTTTCCAGCCCAAGCAGTGAAATTGTACAAAATTACAGGGAATTCAATGGACTGAGATAAGCATAAGGAGGTCCTAAGCCTGGACTCATTTCTTCTGACGGCACTCATACTGTCCTTTCTGTAAGGTTTCCAGATGGGGAGAAGGCATAAGGCTTAGATTAGGTTTTGTGAGCTTCTTAAAAAACAAGGAGTTTAAATGAAATAATGGGCAAGCGTAGAAACCAATGTGTGCCTGAAACATTAAATACAGTAGCCTAGAGGGATCAGTGTAAATCCCAGCTGGAAAAGTGGTTTTGCAAAACAATTTGATGATAACGTAGGCAAAGACTTGATCTGAAATTACAGCTTTTCAGATCTAGATGAAAACAGAAGTATTTTTTATTAATAAATCATTCCTTTTTCTTAAAATTGCCAGATTACAACAAATAATGAAAGTAGAGATAAAAGGAAGCAGTGAAGAGGGTAACGAGGTATCAGCCAGCTAAACTGGCGCTGGCGATTGAGCAGGTACCAGAGATACGGGATTTTTCTTATCTGCTTACAAAAAGCATTTCTGGTTCTGGTTTCCCTCTGGAAACATATGCACAAGAGACACAGGAGGAAAAATCACACAAAATCTCCCCAGGTGGCATATCATCCCACACTCTACAGGCTTTTCTCTGGAGTGAATGCCTCAGGAAAAATTCACAGGGACACCTGAAGAAAACTCTATTTTGGACTACTGCTGCTTATAACAGTATAGCTTTGAAATGATGTCAAACATCGACATCAGAAGGAAAAAAGGGACTGCCTTACAGGTATAACGGTAGGTCTCTCCACTTTTCCAATTTTCCCCAGGTTTTTCAGCCTGCTGATATGGCCAGCAACCTTTCCATTTCACGTAGACCTGGCTCCAAGCCCTGCCCTGGTCAGGTTAGCCCTGCCTGCTGAGCCCTTCCCTTTCTGTCTCTGCTCCAAAGCAGAATTTCAGTGCAGCCCTACCAGCCTGCATTTTTTTTTCTCCTTTCAGTTGGGTTTTGTTTTGCTATTTATGCTGTCATTTTTTTGAGACTAGATTGGATAAAGGTCATTTTTTACTTGAATGGAAAAGAACAGTAATTTGACAGTGAGACATTCCCAGCTTGCCGTACATCAGAAATGTTGATATTAGCTCCTTTAAAACAGAGACTACAGACAAAAATTGCCTGAGCAACTCAATTGCTAGCAGTTATTTTCCAAAAAAAGAGCATTTACAAAGTTACGTTTGTGGCTTCTGCTGAATTTTAGGATGCTATTACTGAAAAGACTTTAACTTCATTTGTGTTTGCTCAGAGAAAGATCATCATGAAGATATTAAATAGTCACAAAAGATGATGGCTTCAAATAGTGCCTTTTGGCTGATCTATAATAATTTGCTTTGGCAATTTTATTCAAGAACATTAGCACTGATCGCTTATGCTGTGTTCCTAATTATTTCTGAAATATTGTGCTGTTGCTCATGCTGAAATGCATAACGAGCAAAGCGGTAGGTTAGTTCGAAACGCAATGTTCTAACTGGTTTTTAATCAATGAGTGATAATGATAGCTTGTGTTTTGACTTTCACTGTTTAATTGCCAGTAATAAAGCAGATCTTAGTTGATGATATTCAACAGAGTTCAGTTTCATTTATCACCGTTTATTCTATTTATTTTAAAAGTGCCTGGGAGCTTTCAGTGCTTGACACAATAACAAAATATACAATGTTAATTATATTTTGGTTGCCTAATATTTTCCACGATAGAGGATTATGATGACCTTTCATGGGGAGCTATTGCACCTCACTGTTTTTAGCAGGTTTCTGAAATGCAGTAGGTTTCTAATGGTAAAGCTATGCTCCATGAAATCCCAACCAGATTTTTCTGAGATACAGACTGTTTAAATCGCTATTTCCCTTCTGCTGCATATGATAGTCATGAATTTTTTTTGCCAGGATGCCAAAATAATAATGAAACATAAATATTCTAAGGGTGAGGCAGATCTGCAGGTGATGCTGCACAAGAAAGTACATCTCATCAAAACAGCCATGCTGGCTCAGATTAAAGGTGCATCCGTCTGATGACATGACGGTCAGCCAAAAGTAGACACCTAAAGACGACTGTAAGAGCAAGACATAGCACATAGCTTGAATTCTACATTGCATATTCCTCTACTTCTAGACTACAGGCAGTGCCCAAAGAATAGCTGAACTGGGATGATTTTTCCAGTCAGGATAGTGGACACAATCGAGCAAAATCCCTTGGGAGCAGAGAAGTGTGCCATACACCACACACCAGGCAGCTGTTCTCTATTTGTATGGCAATACAAAAGGCTAAGCGGGAAAACGAAGAGACATTTCTGCTTGACCCTTGAGTTTCTTCACTAGCTGATAGTCAATTTTGCAATGGACTGTACCTGATTTTTGGTCAAGAAAGACTATTTTTTTAAGTTCCAAATTTAGTTTCAATCTACTAAATAGATGTCAATACTGTGACGACAAGCATATGTAAATCAGTCAGTCAATACGATAAATATTTCGATAATATCCTGCCTGATTAATCTAATTTAAATCAGGATCTGCCTTAGGTTTAAAATGTTATAAATATCTCTTGCGTTCCTCTTCAATTATATGTAAGAAAATAAAGACCTTTTTAATCTTGCCTGGTTTGACATTACCTTAATTGCTTAAGATGATTTATTTTCCAAGATTTTATTCCCAAATTATCAATCATCTGAAAGCAAGAAGTAGGTGGCAGCCTGAAATTTCTATATCAGGTCTTCCTGTGTCCTAAGGATTTTTGCCGTGGTAGTAATCTGGACTACAAAAATAAATTCTCTCCACATGTTTTTCTATTATCTTCATGATCTCTATTATTTCTAAGTGTTATTCCAGAATATAAACCTTTCTATCTACACACAAAATCATTTCTGATGTCAAATTCTTACAGCTAGTTCCTGACTAGCTGTATTCATGTCTGTTATTTAAGTGCTAGTGGGAAAAGCAAGCATCTATGAAGAGCCATTTCCTTCCAGTTATTCAAAGTAAATAAGTAAAATTTAAATAACATGTACACAGAGCTTAAACATCCACCTGCAATTTAAGTCCCCTATAATGGTGATTGTATCTAGCTTTCTACAAGATCTGGGACTCATAATACTGCAAAAACCAAAATACTACTTCACATTACGACATGTTTCCTGTTGAATATAAATGGGAATTATGAAGTGTGCCCTCTGGAAACAAAAGAGGAATCATTGTTTGCTTTAGTATATTCCAAGTATTTGCAGACGAGCCTTTTTCATAATTTCTTTTTCGTTCCAATGTGGCTGGATCTTTGCTACTATCTATCTGCCTAAAAATAATGCAGCTGTCATCAGTATCCAGTACCTATTGCACACTGAACTGGTACGGTTTTCAAACACCAAAGTATTTAATACACCAATTATAATTTATTGGATAGTATGCAGTCAATATAAATAGAAGAGCAAAGAGACGTTCTTAGCAGATCTCTTCCCTCTTTCCTTATAGAGTGTGTGTGAGTACATGTCTGTCTAAGTGCTTGAGAGGATGTATATGTACTATACATTTATATACACACGTAAGTATAGGATAAATATATGTTACATAGTACCGTGTTTCACACACAGAGAAGACTAAGAAAAAATGGAGTATCAGTTGCTTATACTTTGTTCAGTAGGGGTTGATCCATTGCCTAACATAAAAACATGAGCCAAACTCAGCATTCATCAGTCTGCTGCATATTTGCTATACTGAAATTACAGTCACACTGGAGAAATAAAATAAAACTAAAAAAAAAAAAAAGTCCTAGTAAATTCAGTTGTATTTGATAGTATTTTTCCAACAGATTCCCCAAGTCTTTCTACCATGGGGCAAGAAGAGGGGTGCCATGAAAACTGATGATTTGTGTAAAAGAACTTGAGGATTAAAAGGCTTGATCATCCCAGATACCTCAGGCTAGCCAAGAACAGGGGTGCAGAGGAGTACGGCTTTTCAGTCTAACTCCTTGAAACCACTCACATGGCTTATCCTAAGATAGAAAAAGAGAGAAAAGAGAGACAGAACTATTTCTCCCTCTAGGCTTGCTCAGGATCTAGAGGAAGGAGGCGATGGAGCAATTCCCTGTTGTCTCCCTCTGTCTCCAGAGTCACTGGATGGGAGTGCAGGGCTGCAAAGCAAGATGCTTAATGAAAAGACTGAAGTGGGTCTGAAATGGAGTTTAAAGGCTGGAAGAAATTGTCACAGACCTTTTTTTTTTTTTTTTTCTTTTCCTGTTTTGAGTATAAGCAGAACTGTAGCTTGCCATATTGTTATATGCTCATTCAAGCCAGTGTTTCACTCTCTCCCCCCTCTACAGAGCATCTATCAATAGTTGCAGTGGAGTTTTGGAGTCATCACCCAAAACCCCAGAGCTGATCAACACTAGCAGTGGCAAAAATTATCTGAGCTTAATTAATCATCATCCTCCTAAGACAGTAAAGCACAGTTAGGTTTTGCACAAAAAAAAGTTACAGGGAAACAAAGTGCTGGATTTATTTAACTGGCAGGATATTAAATGATATAGCTGTTATCTTTTCCTGTATTGTAAATTATTGAATTAAGCCTTCAGTCAGTTTGGCAACAGTGCCAAATGAATATTACAACAGTACAATGCAGCAAACAGTATCTGTCATCAAATCTAGGTCTCACTTATAACTGAAATTACAGTGAACAAAATGCTTGTGCAGTAGATTGGAAAAGGTTCATTATTATTTATTCATCTTGTCTAGTAACACAAAAACTAATGAAATTTCATTGAGAAGAGTGCACGTCAGGATTACTATACATCATAAAGACACATCCCTCTAACTTCATTGTGGATATTTGTCTCCATAATTAGATGTCTGTTCCACAATAGTTCTGTATCTGAAGGACATGACCAAGTTCATGACATAAAACAAATCACCTGCACAAATGAAAAGGCTTCCTTTATCTTGCCTACATCTTGCACAATAGCACAAAAGTCTTCAGAATATCCTTCCATAAAGCCAATGAAGTCATATACAGTTAGTAATTCTAGCATTGTTACTCACACATTTTTTTAATTTTTCATAAGATATTACATTATTAATACAGCTCACACATTGGTGTATTTATAGCCCCTATACCTATTCAGGCTATCATACCTTTACATGTATCTCCACAATGAATTGTTCATAAACTTGTGTTCATCTGTAGCCAAAAGTGTAAATTAGTGAAGCTCCATTGAATGCTATCCAGAATGCATCAATTATGAGCAATTTTCCTTCACTGTAGCTTGAACTTCTGGTCTGGAATCTTTAGGGAATATTTTGTTTTTGTATTGAATGCAGTTAGTATCACATAAATCTGAAGGAAGAGTTTGATTGCTCTACTCAGTATGGTATTATGAGAAATATCACATTTTGGCATTTCGAGATCTATCGTTAATTATTTTGGAATTAGAATGTGTGTATCTGTTAGACCAAAATGCAGACGGGTAATAAATTCACTGATACCCAATTATATTCACAGAAAGTTAGCTCAAAGTGTTGAAGCAATACTGGTTATTATAATAGAACTGTTTAAAAATGTTTGAAAACACATTTTGACAAAATCTTTTGTCAATATATATATTTAATTGAAAAAGGCTCACGATTCAAGAATATGGTAGGTTTTGCATAATATTTCCTTAATTATTACTTGTGATATCTTACACCCTAATTTTATATGCTAGATGCTGGCAATCCTGACAGCTGGTTATATTAGTAATTAAAGTCATATTTTATACTTTTATTATTTGTTTACACACCCAAGTACTTCAGGAAAATGTGCAGTTAGTATACAACCTGAGTGCATTGCTTGCCACATTAGCCTCAGATCACCCTGCTTATACCACCATACAGGTTATGTTTAAATATTAGGAAAAATACTGGAATATTTGAATAATTTTTCCAGCAATAAAATTTAGGGGATACAGAATTGTTTTCACTGAAGACAATTAACATTTCTGTGCCATTTGCCAGGGCTGGAGGAGCCCTAACTATTCTGGTCTTGAAAGTTACGTCTCCAAACTCAAATCTGGGTGAGCCGCAGGCAACCTCCATGCACCATGCGTGGGAAAAGGGGACAAAGCAAGGCAGGCGCGTGGGGTGACGGCTCCAAATGACGGGATTTCCCCCGCCGCTGGGAAATCGCAGGTTCACAGCCAGGCCTCCTTTCATCTGCTTACCCTTGCTATTTTTCAAATCTGCAAGGAAAAGGCATTGCTAGCCTACTGTGTCCCAGATGAAAGGGACGCCTGGCACTGTTGACTGTCATTTTAGAGACAGCTTCGTACATAAAACTTGGGCTCGAGTGCCAAGTTTCAATACATTACCGAGAGTTTCTGCGACTTCAGTAGGGCCAGGATTTCACCCTGCGCACCTCCTCAATGCCTACCTTTCTCCCTACATCAGTTAGCTAAGTGTCTTTCTGGTTTTGGTGTCTGATGACAGAGACAATGTGGAATTCCACCACTACTCCCAGTTTGACTTTTTCAATAGAAGCTGAAACTTGAAAGGAGCCCTGTGTCTCTGGAGTTCTGTATATCAATGTCTGAATGGAGAAAACACATGAAAGTTGAAGGCCCTTTGGGAAAATCCTACAGGCTTTAGGTTGCTTCTGCCTGCTCAAACCTATAACATCTCTTCTAATCTCCCCATCTCTGTATACGTCTCCTGCTTCACACTCTGATTGAGAACGGAACGTCATTGAGAGGGAGAGGAGGGAAGCCTGCCTCCCATTGCCTGTACTACTGACAAGTCGTTTTTACAGAATGCTTTCATATCCCTTTCCTGCTTCTGCTTTTCCCATCTTCTCTTTTCAGCGTTAATATCTGATTCCTTGAACTGATGTGTGTTACTTTATGCTTTCCTGTTAGCAAACAGGGTCTCATCCTTTACCTCTCGTTTTGCATCTGTCATGCTCCTTTTAAAGTCCTTGAGCTATCTGGTCCAGGCTTTTGATGAGGAAAATAATAATTCCGTTCTGCTCCTGACAAGATTCAATCAAAAGCCCTAATGTTATTTGCAGGGAAAGACTCCATATTTAAAAATCTGTGGGTCCTATAAATTCCCCCTCTGCCAATTAAAACTTACCAATGTCTTCAGCTGTGAAGAAAATTAAACAGATTTTGAAGTCATTTGGGATTTTTCATATTTTTTCTACCCATGCTGTCATTACAAGGGGGAAGTCTCTAACTCACCTGTCCCATCTTTTTTGCTAGAACTGACAGGCGTTTTACTATCAAGCTGATTTAAAAGAGGCCTCTTAATCAGGTGTCATCTTTGGCCCATAAAGTCATATTAATGTTTTGGATCAGATATGAGGCTCTATCTAAGGCACATTAAGAAAGATTCATTAGAAACTCACTACCCCTGGAATTTACAGCCTTCCTGGAACTTAATAGCCTGGATAAATTCCTCCTTATCTGGTTTGCTTATGTGAATTATAGCAGTTTTGCATTTAAAAGGTTTTTAGAGTATAGGTTTTACCATTATTCTGGCTTCTTTATTCTTATGATCTTCAGTAAGGATACACAGATAGGCTACATATATACCTGCCTGGGCAGCAGCATGACCTCTCCATGCCTACTGCCCGAGTCTAAGCGAGGAAAGAACTGCCCTAGTCCATCACTTATTTGGGATTCTTCAATGCAGGACCGCTAGCTCCTTGTTCTACAGCTTCATGAAGGACTCCTAATCTCTGAGCAGCTCCACAAAACATCGTAGCAACAGAAATAATCACAGAAGCTGCAAATACTGCAGACTCTGGAGCTCTCAGACCAACAGAACTTTACATTTCTGGTCCCCGAGCAATGAATCCTCTTGAGTTTGCCTGCTCAGAGCTGATTCACATAGGCAAACATAAAGCCTTATGTGGTCTTTCTCTGCAAACGGAGCATGATGTTTCTAGGACACCTTCAGTTTCACCAGACAGAATTTATCTGATATTACTGATCCATTTTGAGTAATAGTAATTATGGCTCCACTTTGCAAAAAAAGTCATAATAGAAAGGAAAATCTGTGGTAGGAAAGGGATAAAAAAAAAGTCAGCTGGTTTGCAATATTGGCCTACTAATTTATCTATACATATGCTACAGGCTGGGTCTTGGCCAGCCTAAATTGCTCTCAGGTTGTATGGCTTGGCCAGCCTAAATTGCTCTCAGGCTGTATTGCCTAGCATTTCCAGTTGAGCAGATACCTCATAAGGAGCTAAATATGAAGCCAGCCAGAGTCAGACAACAGGAAAGAAGAGGGAGAAGGATTTGGCTGGAAATTAAGTTGATTAAGTGTGGGCTCCAGATTTGTGTTTCATTCTCCTTGTCTGGATGAGACAGTGCATAAGCATTTAAATATTTATTGTGACTAACCAAAAACTCTTTGACTACATCTGACATGAAAATCATAGCTCAATATAAGCAACCATTGCCCATAAAGCAATGAGAGGAAAGCACTGTGATGTCCTCTGCTGATACATAATTATGAAGAAAATAGGCTTCCTCCTCTTCCGTTGGCACTGTGTTAATCTCTATATTGGCTGAAGACAGTATCACATAACGAATAAAGGAATGTTGATTCATTTCATACTTTAGATTTTAATTCAGACTAGCATAATTATGGTCTTTATGGAGATCAAACTGATTTGGTATCATAAAGAAATACATTTTAACTTTTTATAAAACATTTCATAACAAGAGTTTATATTTGCTTTCAAGTACCATGCTGAGGATTCGCACACAAGTTTCATGTATGAAATTGATACATTTAATCAAATCTTCATATTCCAATAGATTTTAAAAATCTTAATTATTTAAATCTTAACAAAAGTAAACAGTCCTACAAAGATTCATTTGTCTCATGTACCTCTGGAGAAATCATGGTGACTGGGATTGAATGTGGAGAATGGGGGAGAAATATATGGCCATTCTCTCTATGAAACGCAGAAGGATGCATCAGGAAATTAGAAGTGACCAGCCTGACCTTTTCTATAAATAAGAGATGGACTCACAGTACACCATTGGCTCTGAAAGTGCACATCATTTCTCAGAGATTTGGTGTTATTCTCTGTTGCAGATCAGGCAGCAAGAAAAGGATATTAAAGAGAAAAAAAAATGACAGCAGGAAACGACCTTTACTGAAATTCATGGACAATATTTTTGTGATAGGGACTGCAATGTGTCTACTGTAAAGGAGCTGTTAAGGTGCATGTGAACTATTGTGTCCTTATTCACTGCAATAAGGGTCTGCTATATTAAGGACACTGAAAGGGGATACAAGAACTAAGATGTTCAAAAGTCTGCAAATGACAAATGATCTAAATTCCTTTTAGAACTCATCATGGGAATTTAAATCCAGATTTACCAAAATATTTATATTTTTATCAGCTAAACCAGGGATTTTCATGTACATCAGGTAGCTCACCACTGTTAATTTCAGGCCCACCCAGCTACATTGATTTTAAAAATGGAGCAATGATCCCTAGGTCATTTTGGTGCTTTAGAAAAGCTTTTCACTGGCAGTTCTGGGAAGGTAACGAGAATGACTAACAGGCTAAGTAAATGAACCCAGAAGGGAAGAAAATTCCTACCAAAGAAAAGACAAGTCAAGTGATCAATTGTAGAAACAGTGAAAAAAGAAGTCTTAAAATTTGTTAAGGGATTAAGAATAGAAGAGTAGCAGGAAAAGAAACAAAGATTATTTAACTATATCCAGCCACCATCTCTGAGAGACATTCTGTCTTGCCTTGCATGGTTTGCTGAACAAACTGTCTTCTCCCCTACTCCCCACAACAAGAAAGACTACCATGAGAAATAGAAATAGTTCTGGTTTACTTTACAATCATTTGATTCTGAAAGTATGAAATAAAGGAAAAATAATTTGGGGTCTTCAGTCAATATTGGGAGATGTGTAACCTTTTTGATCAGAAAGTTGGAACTGTAAGATACGAGTTACTCATTTTTCCTACAGCACCTTGCTCTATGACTAAAGAACCCTGGCAGAACCACAATATAAAGAATAAAAAAAATAAATTAATTTAAGCTCTAGGCAGAAGTAAGGGCTGAAATACAGGCTTATCTTTAGGTATTTGAATAACCCCACCAAAAGCAAACATCAAGGCCCTATCATGTCTTGAATGTAGTTGAGCGACAGCTTCTTTCATTGGGTTTGCTTCATATTTTCTGAGGTTTTCACCTGTGTCCACTAGTTATGGATAAGTCATGAAATATTTGGAGTCTACTCTAAGTTCGCTTATAGTCTGCAAAGTTTAATAGAATGAAAAAGTTATGGAAATTGATAGGTTTTATGTGATTTACTGCATTTTATGGTCTGTTATGTCACTTGTAACATCACATAAAATGTTCAGCCAAGTTTAATATTTTGTCTTCAAACCACTAGTTCATCTCAGCTGTTTTACTAGCCTGACTTACTTTATATCCTAAACTGAGAGGATGTATTTTTTCTTTCTAGTATGCCCACGCTATCTCCTTTATAACATGAGATATTCTTAAAATGAGATGTGTCTACCCAAATAGCTATTGTGGTATAAAACAAATCAATCTTTTTTGACTGCTACTTTGAATTTTACTCCAATTCTCTTGAAGGCTATTTCTCACAGGTACTGCTCATGAACACACTCACAGCTGGGCTGACTTTCTCAGTTTCTGAAGGATATGCAGTGTAAATTGGGCTAACAGACCCATAGGAATGGGCACCTTGATTAAGATATGTAGAAAACATTGTGATTATCAGATGCCATCCTTAAAAAGGCTTCTGGTCAAAAAAGCTTAAGTATAAAACATTTTCATTTGTTCATCGCTCTCTAGTTTTGCCAGATGTTCTTTGCTTTAGATCCACTGAAGTAGAAAAGTCTGACTACATTCATCAGTACAAAACAATTTTACTCCTAGCAGGATGGGGTTGTTAACTTTTCTGGTTTAGTTAAAAATATTTCAGATATAAAATAAAGATTAAAAATCAATGATATTTTAAAAAATTAAATATTATATTCTCATTACTTCCAATAAAAATTATTTATACAATTCCAGGATTAGGACTCTCAGAAAAATAGCAAGTGTCACAAAAAGATGAAAGCTGACAACAATGCTGATCTGGCTTTTTTAACATTTAGAGGAAATAGACTGAAGTGGCTGAAAAGTACAAAGGGAGATGAATATGTAGACAGCTGGTAGCAGATACAGATGATCTGATTTTTGATGTGCACCCTGTGCGGTTGCTTATAGCCCTGCAGAAGGCACTTGGGTGGACAGGGTGCCAGCGGCCGGGGCTGACCTGGCTGGGACGAAGATTGGGGAACTGCCTGGGGGTGCACGCTGAGTTAATGCGTCAGGACGGCAGATTGTCTTTGGGGATGCAGAAGGAGACTCTGCTGGTGTCAGTAGAGGAAGACCTATCTGTAGCAGCTGAGAAAATCCTCTAAGGAATTACAGAGCTATAGAGCAAGAGGATTGCACTTGGCAACTAGGGGACTGAAGCAATGACACAAGGTGTGGTGAAGCAGTGGCCTTTGGGAAATAGGTTGTACCTTCCCTCTCTTGTTACCAACAAGCAGATAAAATAGGTGAATAAAATCAGACATGATTACTGCCCACATTTATGTTGCTTCCAGAATACAACTGTAGAGCAACTAGGTTTTGGGGTTAATACCTCTTCTTCCCAGCTGTGTAACTGTACTGCAAACTTTCTTGGACTCATGTAAGACATCTGAGAACTGGAGAAAAGTCCAGTTGCTAAGCTTTATTCAAGGATCTGGGATCATTTATTTGTTCTATCACTAGTATTCTGTTATAGCTTTGAAAAAATAATTTAATGTCCATGAAAGTTCTCCTTGCAGGAACCTCTGAGATGTTGAGGAAGCAAATGGGTCTCACACCAGCCCACATGGCTGTTGTCCCCTTGTGTTTACATGCTGTAATTAGACTCTGTCGGTCACCAGGAGGATACAGGTTCTAGTGAAAATGATGAATAAACAACCTTTGTTTAATGCTACTTCTGTTTTTAAAGGGCCCAAATGGGGGGGGGGGGGGGGGGGGACGCAAAACAAAAAAAAACAAACAAAACCCTGAAATCAGGCCAGCTAAAGTTTACAAAAGTAATATATCAAAGGATGTGAAGGGTTAGAAGAGAAGGAAATGACTGATTCCCTTAGACTGTGATATGACCTTCTGGACCCCATCACCAGAGAGGCCAAATGGCAGAGGAAAGGAAAGCCCAGGACCACTGCCCCACCATGACGTACCTCTCAATCTAGAAGCTATCTGCAGGTCTGCTAGAGGTCCTCACTCTTCCTCTCCCACGGTATGCACTCTCATGGACCATAGCGAAATGTCTGCCTTGACAGAGTTTGGCCGCAGTCAGTGAGCTGCCTGTCTTCCAAAGGGTGACGTGAGGCTGACGCATCCACTTCACCAGCGGAGCAGGGAGGTAGAAGCACCAAACACCGAAAGCCACAATCTCATCCTTTCCTGCTTCCAGCTGTGATCTAAAGCACAAGTATGAGGTAGACAGGAGAGATTTAATAAATGGCCATATAGCTTCCATAGGAAATATGCAAAGAAGCTAGTCTTCACTGTCACTTGCAAAATAAATCACCAGCACCTGGGATATGCGATTTTATTATCAATCAGGCTTGAAATATTTCCTCTTTAATAGCCAAATGTCTGGAGGTGGATTCTCTGCTGAATATAATAGCAGACCTTAACTTCTGACCGAAAGCAAAGGACACCAAAGGACACTCTTATGTGTAAGGACACGCTAAAGATGTCTAATCTTAAATTATTGTTTGTCTTTCACAGGGGAAGAAACCCTTCATGGTCCTGTTTTTATCCAAGAGCCGTATGATATCACTTATTCCATGGGCTCAGCAAATCCAGAAATCCTACTGAACTGTACAGCTAAAGGATATCCACTCCCATACTACAGGTGAAGTAAATTTTGGAAAAGTATTGTCTCACTGTAAATCTTTTAACTGTGTTTTAATCAGTAGTACACCGACATACATACCTCAAAATGTGTTGAGCACTCACAGTGAGAATATACATAGGTATAGTAAATTTGAGGAATGAAGGAAAAATATTTTTGCTAGTCTACTGTTAAGAAAATTAACATAGGAAAAGAAAGCACATCATTGAAAATTGTCCCCAAAGTATTTTAAAACATACAAAATTACTTCTGAATCCAGAGAACAGCTGTGAAAAATGGAAAAATGGAAATGCTGCACATTTGTATTTGATAAAACTTTCTGTACATCAATAAATGCTTGGCAAGCAAAAAAGCAACATCCTTGCCCATTTCTAATTCTAACATTTCATGTGTATATTTATAGAGTTTATTTAGAGAAACAGCAAGGCACAGCTCTGATATCTAGCTTACAATACTCTGTAGACTCACTTAATAGAACCTTGGTACATAGGCTTGTTTGTTTATTCAGTAACTATGGACTCATCTTTTAAAACATAGATTGTTGCACCAAGGATCTGAAAACCTGAGTCTAATAAGAGGAAAAGCTGGAAATCTGGAAAAAAATGACAGTGTGCCTTATTCAGAAAAGAATGGGGAAAATAATGGTCTGGGAAAAGGAAAATAAAAAAAGAAGTCATTCATGCAAGACATGAAAGAAAATTATGTCCTACCAAATACTTAGACAGTATTTATTCAATAGCTTTTAATTGCTCACACAATAGTTTCCTCTGTAAAGTACTAATACTAGTTATCAACTTGGCTTTTGTACTTCATGTATTAATTTGTTTCCAAATATTGTGCTAGTAAAGGAATACTTTTCTCCTTTTCACAGTATAACTTCTCTTCCTATGAGCAGAAATCCTCACCTATTTCCCATCTCATTTGTTCTTCCTGTTTTCCTGTTAGATGAACATCTACTGGTTCACATCATGAATTTCAAGTCTTTCCAGTTCATCCATTCATCTGCTTCATATCCATGCAGCTTCCTCAGATACCTATAAAAATTATTGACACTTGTATTCCAACCATGGTCTCCTCACATGCACAAATAGTAGAGACAGCAGGCTTCATTAGGCAGGAGAGCTATGAAGTCTCCTCCAATCATATATCTGATATTCTTATTTTCTCTTTCACTTTTTTCCCACCCATCCATTAATTAGAGTCATTATTTAATTTGCACTATAAGGACATTTTGCAAAGGCTCCATTACTCTAGTAAGATGAGATCAACATCTGGGGATTGATCCTGAACCATCTAGGTCAATTAGAAGTTATCAGGCTATCACTGCTGCTATTACAACTTGGGAGCTTTTCACCATGACTTGAAGGGAATGGGAAGTCTTCAGCACTTTTCTTTGATTTCACTAGAACTAACGCCAGTTTTGTCAGATAAGGATTGAGCCCATATATTTAAAGTTCCAACAATTTTAGATAAGTCAAGCACAGTATGAAATTTTAATTGTATCCTTTGTTGACTGATGGAAAAGAACAGCAAGGACCACTGCAAGGTTTTTCTTTGATTCAGAAATACAGAACCAGTACAAAAGGAATAAAGTTATATACAAGCTAATTTGCCATTTAGCACCTGTTACGTAAATAAATGTGCTGATTAATACCTTTTCTTTAAAGAAACAATGCTTAGCATTTCCTAAAAGTTTTATTTTATTATGTACTATATTACTCTTATAGACACGTCGAATACAGTAGTAACTTTTTGCAACTCCATTTCAAAATCCAGTGTGTCTAACAACCACAAAGCAAGAATTCTAGAATTAAAGTAGGCATAACGGCTAAGTAATAAAAAATGAGAGACACTGATTTCCTGTTGGACACTGTTGGAAGTAACAGAGAACATAGATCTGATCACGATGGAAACAAAAATATGGATAGAAGTATCTCTAAAATCAGCACGTGTTAGGAAATCTATATAGGTGTCCTGATAAATACCATTTTATCTATTATGCCTTTTTCTATAAAGTTAAAATTGTTTTTAATATCAGGTACATTATTTCAACTGTTTCCCTGTGTGATGTTGGTGGTAAATAAACATAACCTTTCAAATTAGATTTATAATTTTTTGCATTTAAGCTTTTCTGTTATAGTTGATTGAGGGATTATCATCAACTAAAGGAACAAATTTTACTTCTTTTTCTGCTTACAGCCAATCTATGAACATATCACAGTTCCACAGTTTTCTTCCATTAAGTCATTCCATTCAGTACAGCTAGCCTTCCACCACACTGAAAAAAAAAAACCAAACCAGACAGAAAGAAGTCACTTAGACCTGCCAAGCAAGTGTTTTCTGCAGTATGTTGACATTTCCTGTCTGGTCTCAGGTGCTTAGTTCTAGCTCTTTTTCTGAACTTACATTCAGTATCCAGAGTAATCACATAATCTAGCATTTTCATGCAAGTTTGAAATTGAGGATTTTTTTCCCTCAGTAATCTTCACAGGGAGCAGTCAATTGAACAAGTAAGAAATCCAAGGGCAGCACAAGCATTATTCATTATAACAATATTTTAATATTTCAGCATAAGTTAGAATGATGCAGTAAAATAAGATCAAGAGATTCAAATTCAATCCAAATCAAAGTACCACAGAAGACAGCTGTAACAGACAAATAAAAGTGGGGGGAACAGAAGTACAAAGTCTATGATGATTGCAAATGACATAAAATATGTTTATAATCATAGCATAAAATCGTTGAATGATTCCCAGTAACCCCCAAAATATATTTATCTTACACCCTGCAAAAACAAATGACAACCCTGCTGTAGCATACTTGTTCACTAAAATGCTGTCCCTTGACTCATTGCAGATTCTGCTTCAAAAGTGGAGTAGAATTAAAATTGCCTTCAATCTCTGTTGTCTTGTACACTGTCAATAGTTTTTAAACTTTCTATTTTCTTCCTCTATGGAAATACTGCATACTAGGTGGTTTTGCAAGGGTTTTTTTCCCAGTTGCAAGAAAATCTCAGGTGACTTGGAAGGACGTTTCCATGTGAATACAAATAAACTGAAAAAAATAGAAAAAAAAAATACATACTTTTATTATAGCTGTACATTGAAAAGATAATTCATTAAATCATGTATGCATATATCCACACAGAAAATAGTTCAAATTAGGGAAAGATGTATATACAAGTAAAAGCTTCTAGCTATGGTAACTTTGGTACAAAATCATGATGCAGCCATGCGTGCTTTGTAAAACTTCCAGGATTTTACTTGTAGAGCTGGAAAAAGCTCTTTCAGCAGGAAATTCTAATAATTCTAAATGTATCTTTTTTTAAAGGCAAGCAAAACAGATTAATGAAATATTGCATTTGAATTTATCCAAAATATTTGCAAATTGACTAAGTGGAGTCTTTTACTAATTCCTTAATTGCTTCAAGATTCATACATTGATAGTTTCACTGAAATTGATACACCTTCACATTTCATTTCCAGAAAAAAGTCACATCTTCTGAAAGAAAATGTTTCCTTTTCCTAAATAGTTTCTATGCAAAAATACTCTTTTCCAGATTCATTAATCATAGAAATGGGACTCATTTAATTATAGCTACTTAGGCATTGCATAGAACTGTACAGTATCCTTACAGATGTGATCAGAAATTTCCTGGTTAAATATCCACTTACCAGAAACCATAATCTTACCTCAAAAGTTAACATGTTCCCTACCGAAATACCAAAGATGGTAGGTGACCAAACAGCAGTTTTATCTCCTTGAAACTTATGGGACCTGATGGGATCCATCCAAGAGTACTGAGGGAACTGGCGGAGGTGCTTGCCAAGCCACTCTCCATCATCTATCAGCGTTCCTGGTCAACAGGGGAGGTCCCAGAGGACTGGAGGCTTGCCAATGGACTCCCATTTATAGGAAGGGTCGGAGGGAGGATCCTTGCACATGGGTCGGCGTGTAGGGAGAGGTGTCAGGATCACCGTGTCAGTGGATACGTGGCCCAGAAGAAATTCTGCTCAGAGAGAATAAGGGAAGTGTAAACACCAGAGAAACCTGTGGGTATGCAGCTTAACAGTCAACTTGAGTATAAAGAAACGTTGACATTTCTCAAACAAGTCCTAAGAATATTTGTATTCTGCAAGGATCTCTAATATTTCACCATTTTTCTAAGCTTTCTGTTCTGTCTTCTTTGAACATTTTTAGTTAGATCAATATTTTTTCAGTGTGAAAACATGATAGAAATTAATTATATTATTTTTTCCACAATTCTTTTATAAGCTATTACCCTAAAGACAGATTGCATAATTTGCAGTTGCATTGTAAATACACATTACTCACATATTCATGTCCATTAATAAATTCTACTACTCCTCATTTTTATTTGCTTGGAGATGGAGACTATTTGAATAGCAAATCACAAGTATTGATTAAGTAGTATAAATAAGAGGAAATCACCGTATATTACAAGTTTACCCCTATATCAGTGATTTGACTGCAGTGTACTTTAGAAGGAAGTTCCCAGTAAGCCCAGCATCAAAGATTTAACGTAACCCAGTGGCTTGGAAGAATACTGGTATATTGGTACATCTGAATGTTAGGATAAATCAGCAACAATTTAAGAAAAGAGAACAAGAGAGAATAGACTGCCTCTTGCTTGAGATCTTTAAATCAAGATGGGAAGAGGGGGGAGGTCTCACATATATACGTTCTGAAAGTCTTTAACTTAATGAAGAATTTGTGGGGAATGTTTTATAACTGGTGTTCTATAAAAAGTTAGATTTTGAAGCAAATAGAATATGATCATTTGTTCTATGAGTTCATAAAACACACAGTCTTTTTTTTAAGTTTGGACATATCAATACGATTTGAGAAGTCTTACATTCCTAGGGAATTAATGAATTGAGCATCAGAATATAGCATTTTTTTAAAAGTTTAGGTTCTGAAACAATTGGTCCAGGATGCATTCCCTATAATTAATGAAAAGTATTTTCCAATGGTTTCATGAAGAAGTTCACAAAAATATGTAGGTGATCCTTGCTTTAACAGGCTTACGTTAAAATTTTCTTAAAATAACCCTTCAAAGATTTCTGTGTATTAGACAGTATACTGCAGAACACACAAAGTCATTAAATCATTGTCTATCATATGAATTCATTAATTCACTTTCTTCAGTGATGTAAACATTTTAATTAGGAAAAAGCCCACACCAGGAGATGAACCCCTGATCTATAATGCAAAGTTTAATAATCATTGTACCACGGTGATTAGAATGATTATGGGGATATTGTGAAGAATTCATTTGCAGCAACTAAGCCAACAACTTTGCATTTGTTTTGAAAAACAATTATAAAGCTTAATTGGGAGCCATGTAATGATGACAGCAGTTATTTCAGTGATTGATTCCAAAGTTAAAGAGAACTGGCAAACTAAATACCAGAATATCCTATATTAGAAAATTGAAAGGTTTAGACAGCATGTACCATATGAATATGGCAAAATCCTAACACTGATACAGACTACTGCTTCATAGAGCAGGCTCACAGATGGGCACCAGCTAAGATTTTACTCATCTTTGGAAAAAAAAAACAAAACAAAAAAAAACAACAAAAAAGCCACCAACACCCCCCCCCCCCCCCAAATACCCCAAAACAGCAGCAAAAACCTAGACCAACTAAAGCAAAACATAAAAAAGGAATAGAGCAGAGGTATGGAAAGGTCAAAAATCAGCTGCAATTGGTAGGAAGAATTACTGATGGTCCACTGTTGCATCTAAATTTCTTAATGTTGATTAAGTCAGTGGTTGGCAGACCCAGGTAAATTATTTAATGTTACTAGAATTTGTTCACAGAATTCAATTGATTTCGTATTTTAATCAGTCATTACTCATCTTTAAAAACAACAAGTGCCCACTCGAAAGGTCAGGATCCTCGCTTCCTCTGCACTTATTTGTCAAGATTTCCCTTGGAACACAGAATTGCATTTCACAGCACAGTTTGAAAATCTTCCTCCAAAAGAACAACTACCTGTGCAGTCTGATCGTGTAGAGGAAGGTCTGTGGGTGATGGAAGTAAAGTATTGTGCTGTATATCCAGGTCAAATCTTCCAGGAATATAGTTATGGTGCAAGTTTGCTTCAATTTGTTAACTGTAGAAACTACCATCACTGTAAGTTCACCTCTGCAAATAACAAGAAACAGAAATTTTTTATGCTGTGATCCTTCAGATAATCAACAAGGAGACAACTGCCCTTGTTTCAAGGACCGCCATACAGCCTTCTGCAAACCCAAAGTGAGCCATTAGCAACTCTTTTGCGGTCTTTGCATCCTATGGAGGGGTAGGCATCACACCCACATAGGTCACCAGAAATGATACAGGCTGGAGAAATGGTTGTGGTATAAAATTAGGAGAAGAAAAGATGTGGTTATGTAGTTTTAGGATTGCTGACAACCTAAAGTGTGGCATTAGCAAGCCCAAAGCTTGCAGGCATCAGTGACTGAGGTCCTTTATTCTTCCTTTGGACCTCATGTGGACAATAAAAATTCAACCCTTATGTGACTAACGGTAAAGCCACAAAATTTCCCTTCTTTAAAACACATAATATTTGTTTTCTTGGAAATATAAATTTGATTTTGACATTTGTAAATAGCTGTGTAATGTTGCAGACACAATCCATTTTCTACTTCGTGGACTAACAGGGACAAATCATGTTTTAAAATAGCAGCATTCTCATCATTAAATTATCAGGCTCAAATTTGCTGCGTAAAAAACTTCTCTCTCTGCTTTCATCTGTCCTCTGAAGTGTAATCCTTGCTGATCTATATCTCCAAATCATTTTTGTAACCAGATTTATGACATCATTTGCAAGGACTGTAAAGCACATTCAGGTACCATTTATATTATAAAAAATAAGGTAGCTGTAGTCAAGGTATACACCATACTCCCAATTGGATGGATAACTTAGTTTGTATGAATAAGTTATAATTACTTTTTGTAGACATTTGGATGAACACTGGTGACTAGCATAAAACCAGTAAAGATTTTTCAAAGGACAGAATTACTGATATCATTAAGATGGATATAAGAAGCAGTTTTGTGTGAAAAATGATATAATTTTGTGATATTTAACTACATTTTTATCATTACAGGTATGCTACAGCACACTACTTAAGATAAATATGAATAGGCTCTGTAAATTATAAGCATAATTTGATTTTTTTCCCCTCAAAGGTGGAAGCAAAATGGCACAGATATTGATCTTACCATGAGTTATCACTACAGGTTGGTTGGAGGCAGCTTGGCAATCAATAACCCACATAAAAAACAGGATATTGGAACATACCAGTGTATGGCCACAAATTCATTTGGAACAATTCTGAGCAGGAAGGCAAAGCTTCAATTTGCATGTAAGTTGGGAAGATCATATTTATTAGAGCATTATTTTCCGATTAATTCTGCACATGAACTGTAATTTATTAGATAATTAAAGTATCATTGGTGATTCTGTTCAAAAGGTTTGGTTTACTTCAGCAGTGTTTATTCTTAAAAAAATCTTTCCCAGTAAATATTAATAACAAAAACAGACATCTGATGGCTGCTAGCCCTCAGGAACAAGAATAACTTTCAGAAAATTGAAAGGTCAAGGAAGATAAGTGCAATTATTTTCACTTAATAAAGGCATTTCCACTTTTTAAGACAGTGCTTTCTTTGCTATATTGCAGGGAGTTACAATTGCGGTGGGGGGGGAAATGTTGCAAAAAGTTAGGCTTTTATTTTCTATAGCGTAATGAGGTCCCAGTTATAAAAACATTGTACCCCTAATTGCCACACTGATATTTTTTTTACATTAACAGAATAAGAAACACTCTTTTTCCTTACCCAGTGTGCAAAATGGTGAGCTATCCTCTGAAATGTTTGCTATTTCAGCTCAATTGGGTAGAGCACATACGCTGTCTTGAGAGAATTTAAAATTTATTTTAGGCTTGCTTCCCATTTCACTTCTTCACAACTTCACAATCTTTTTCACAACGTTTGTATGTGGTGACTGAATTCTGTTAATGCCCTGGGGGGCCAACACCACCACCAACAAAAAAATCCCCAGATACTACCTCCCTTCCTTTTTGTTCAGTATAAAGGTCTGTTGCTGGGAGAAAGCAATTGTTTTCAAACCTCATTAATAAAATATGTGTCTAAAGCCAACCTTGTGTCGCTATTTCAGAGACCAGCAAACATATTAATTATTAATCTTGTTCCATTTCTCATAGCAAATCTCATGTCACAGGGGTTATACAAAGGAGACATTAGAGGTCAGGATGGTTCAGAGACTCTCTTTTAGTAGAGCTGATCAAATGCTATATTGTTAGTATCTCATTTAATAATGTTCTACCCCGAATTTCTCAAAGAACTTTTGATTCCCAAGAGCTGGTCAAATGGAAACAAAAAATTTGATTCATTATTTTCCCACTTTTTCTGAAACATTTTTGCAAGCCAGCCTTCCTATATGGGAAATTATTTCAAGATCTGGAGATGAAAATTGTTTAGTGACAGAACAAATCCCATTTTAGAAAGAAGCAAGAATAGACAGCCACCTCAAAATTGTCTATGGAATCTCTAATCCCCAAGGAACCAGGATAGGCCAGGAATGGAGCTGGGAAAAGACCTAAAGAAAAGGAATACCTTCAAACAAAGGCACAAAAGAGGTATAAAAAATAAAAAAGGGGTGGGAAAAGGAAAAAGAGGGATATCTGTGAAAGAGAGAAGGCTCTGGTGATTGTTCAGCGTATCATATTACTCAATGATTTCATCTTTTTCTGGAAAATTCTATCCCTGATTCAAATTCTTGGAACCACTTTGGTTTCCTGTTCATTGGTCTCCAAGCCCACAGGGAATCACACTGGCTTGGTGCATCAGCTCTTGGGGTATATAAACAGCTCTTCTGGCCAGTGCTCCTTCACGTAATATTGAATTGTGCTTCCTTCCGATGGTTTTCTATGTTTACTTTTATATATCACCATTTCATAACCATGTGTAGGACCCAAGCTGGCTCTGGAAAATTGTCTTGGTTTAACTCTTTGCAAGGAGAAGGGTTTGGAGAAAGCTGAAAGAGGGAAAGAAGGGAAAGAAAGCTTATGGGGAAAACCTCACTGGTAAGGAAGATAGAGGGGAAAAGTCCTTTGTCAGGATGCTGGTCCATGTTTGTCCCTACACTCACAAATGCAGCCGTGATAGTCCTCAGGGGAATGAAGGATGCTGGTTGGCACAGAAGTGTCTCACCTTCAAGCTCTTCTTGGAAATGTAATCCTTTGGAAGTTTTCCCTGGTAGAAAAGAGAAATTGTACACCACAATGCACCATTTTCTTTACCAGACTGAGTTTAAGGATCTAAACATGGGTGTGCACCTTCCCATGGAGAGCAAGGTGGCTCTGCAGAGCCCTCTTGCAATTCCCTCACTCCTGGTGCAGCTGCTGGCCAGGGGTCTGTGCTAAGACATGCAAACCTGAAAGAAATCACATGTGATTTCTGGCCTGTCTGAGGGAAAGCACATCTCAGTGCCATGCAGCTGATGCCACTTAGCAGCTAGAGGACTTGTTTGCCAAAAAATGGACTTCATTGATGGCATTAAGTGTTTTCAGCTGTTAAACACCAGTTCTTTAATATTCCATGCTGGTGAAGCACTCCCTCTGATGTACTTGACTCACTAATAGCTTGAAGTCTCATGCCAATATACAACAATCAAAATGGGCTAAATATCAAGCAGTTCGTTTACTTCAGCTTCATACCCCCCTAAGACACTTCCCAAAGTTACTGCGAGGAGAAGGTCACAACAAAGTTGGGTCTCGTTCGTCCACAACAGCAGATAAACCCACAGCTACCATCCTGCTTTAATCCTCCAGTTCTTAACAGCAACCATATAATGGTAAATATATCCCATATTCAAGAAGCACACTACTTTTTCATTAGTGGTGAGATGTTTACATCCTTTCCATATGAAAGAGAGAGGACAGACAAATTGAAGGTTGTCATTTACATTGGCAAACACAAACATACAGGAAAATGCTTCAATTTAGTGGTATCACTGTTAAACTATGAGTTTTAACTTGTCTTACAATAGAAAAAAACCAGTACATGGAAAATGTTATAATGACCCGATGAGAATAGTGGAACAAATTACCTTGAAACACTTATTTCGCAGTTAACATTTTCTTATTTCTTATTTTCATGTTGCCATCCAATTTACTTTGTTTCAACCAATACTTCAGGCTATATCTTAAAATCCAGGCAGGCAGGCAGGCAGGCATGTTGATATTATGACACCTTCATTCAATACCTAACAAAATGGGACTCTTCCCTGAATCGAGCTGCCTGGCACATTATTGCAATCACTGTGATAAATAATTGAATCAAGCCTATTATCCAAGTAACAGGGTTTATGCGTATTTGTCTTTTTACTACAAGATAACTAACTATGAGTTTGAGCTTAAATTAACGATACCTCTGGAAATCTATTGTACATCTCAAGTTAATATGTGAAAAATGCTTTTTCCTCTGTTCAAGATAGTGAGCTCTCCAAGTAGCAAAATAAATGCGGTATGAGATTAGAAATATGTCTTCAGATTCAGCTGGAGTTTCATGCTTATCCTCTATTAAAAACAGAGCTGTCAAATGAAAGCTGCGGGAGGAATATTGTACAGAAGGAAGTGGCATAGATTATTAAAGCTACAAGCTGAAAATGAGAGACAGCATCAGTGAGAGAGAGCAGAGCAAGAGCATATAAATGCATTAGCAGGATACGTAGGATGGCAGTCCTACGTTATTCATACTTCCTGGCAAAGGTTTGTTTTGTCATAAATAAAGTTGAAAGCTCCCTATAAATCCTGTGCATCTCTGGCTACCCAGCAAGCAGTACATTTTGAAAAGCTAACCTGTGCTTTGCAAGAGCTGGAGCTGATGATCTGGATCTTCCATCTGGTTAAAAAGCATTGGTGTCAGATCCCAGCTTGTGTGGCCTGTCGCAGATGCAGGGGTCCTCGTGCAGGTTTGAGTTTTGAGCTGTGCTCCCAAGTCATGACATGCCACCCGCATGATACTTTTCCCCCTCCAAGTTCAGTACTGACATCCAACACAAGGTCACCAGTAACACTTCAGCTCTACCTAAAGGGAAGGTCAAAGACAACTCTGTGGGGAGTTCATCTTTGTGAGTTATGCAAGAGAAGCAGCTTGAAGAAAGAGATGGGGACATGGAAGGTTTTCCTTCAAGTTTTACACAACTCACTTTCCAAACCAAAATGAAGATGCTTGTGCACAAGTGTCCCAGATGTCCCAGGTTTTGCTTCTCCTGCACGCACATCAGAGCAGACACCGCTGATGAAGCAGCTGCCCCGAGCCCAGCCACCAGCAGAGCCACCTCCTGAAGTCATCGCAGAGCCCGAGCAGGCACAAACACAGCAGCTATCTCCTCTGAGCCAGAGAGAGTGGGATCACTGTTGTGTTCAAAACTCACAAAAGAAAAAAGCATCCAGGTTTAAAGAAGTATTTTGATCAGTAAAACTGGAGTTTCTCCTATTCTGTGGTGCCAAGATGCATTTATATGCATATTCATTTGATGTTTTGCAAAAATCTATTTTTATTAATGAAGAACATCTAAATTGCATTTCATGCCTTAAAAAAGACAAACAAGAAACCTGTTACAGAGAACTGCTTAAATATGGCTTCAAGCAGAACTCTATCCCAAGGCACACAGGGGATTTGTTCTAATTATTTCATCAGTTTTAAGTAAAAGTAACTGTGCGCAAACAACTGGTCTTGAGGGAAATCCCCATAACTAGCTGCAGTAAAACAGCCTGTCCAGGCCTGTTACCAATTCTTTTAGTTCTCATACATGTCTATAACAGAGACATTAAGAGATATGTAAGAGAAACAAGAAGTGCAATTATACAAACTAGAAAATAAAGTACTCAACCATGAAAAAGAATCACGTGTGGACCTAATTCATAACTATTCAGGGCATAAACCCAGAAAATTCAGTATTAATTGAAAACATCTAGCTGCCTAGGGATCTTAAATTAGATTCTCAGTCAAATTGTCCTACCATCGCTGATAGACAGTCATGATGACTGCGGCTTTCTCAGACTTCAGGCTCCCATTATTAATCATGAATTCTGACAAACAATGACAACAATTTAAATTCATGAATAGGATTAGTCATTTTGTCCTGAACCACACAGGAGGGCACACAGTGGAGACATTAGACTACATATTTAAAAGTTTTCCCCCATGCTACAGACCAAGGAAGGATTTTTCCCTGGCATTTTTGGGCTGCAACCATATTCTCATGTTTTTCAAAGGGGTGCTTAGGGGTTTTGCTTGGTGCTTATTCTCAATAACATTTTTCTAAATATGCACATCCTCCCTCCTCTTGGCCAGTGACAACGTGCTCATAGCAGCACGGATGACAGTGATAGTGCTGGAGCACTTGGAATAAAATCTGCAGCTCCCAAGTGCTCTCACATGATTTTTGTCAGATAGACAGAAGACAACACAGTTTTGCTGAAATAACAAATTAAAGAGGCAATAATTCCTCCTGGACAGAGTTTTTGTATTCTGAAACATAATAGTCCATCATTAGCATTTAACCGTTTCAGGGGAAATATATTAAAAGCAATCAAGTCCATTTAGTCTTTGCTACATCATGACAGTCTGAGCATTAGCAAAGCCCTGTTAAGAGTCACTGTCTGCGAGATGCTCAGCTAGCATGAAAGCCCACTTTTCATCTGATTACTTCATCATGTTATTTACCTTTGACTGTGCACAAATTACAGAAACATCACAAAGCAATACAGCACGCCTCAAAATGTCATAACCCTTTTTACTTGTAGTATATGCTTTGAAACAGAAAATGGAAAAATCAATACACTTAGATCAGATAGTCTGAATTTGCAAAGTCTGGACATACATGAATTTTACTCTAAATGGCACATACACTTCTGGATTGGTTGTATTGTGGTACTGTGTGTGTCCAGAAATCCCTCTGCAACAATTGTATTTGATTAAAAGGTGTGCTAGATGTTGTAACTACCACCTTGAGTAAAGCTCTCTGGGTCTTTAAACTGATTGTTAATTCATCACTGCATGCGAGGGCTGGCATACTGATCAGGCTGTCTAGCAGCTTATATTGCAAGAATGAACACTGCAACATCTTTCTTTTTCAAAAGGAGGTATATGCTTCTCAATGTAGCATTCAGTAGGTACTCAGGGATGGCCAACTGATAACTGAAGAGCAAACAGGAGGAAGAGCTCAGCTTTCCAGTGGCAGAAGCAGGTCACCATCAAACATTCATCCCCCAAAGTTTTACTTCATTTACTACGTTCCCTTATCCTCTACAGGGACACTTCAGGTAAAGTCATAGAGTTGCCTCTATTCACATCATTCTATAACCTACAAATGCTAAGTAATGCATTAAGCCTACCTCTCTGTTTTGAAAGGGCTCCCCTATATACATATAATGCAGAAACATATCTCAACTTGCAGATATGTGGAGAATCAGATAGAAACCAGTGTCCTTTCCAGGCTCTGCACAGCCCTCCTGATGATCTTGGCAACACCTCACAATCTGCATCTTCCCGTGAGCAGGTGAGAAAAAAAATGTAACCGGCAGTAGCAACACTCCCTGCAGATCAATCCTGTCTGGAGGATGGAAATACTACTGTTATCGCTCCTTATGTCACTAAATAGGCTTATAGCTCAAAATTGCTTTTTGGATTTTTAACCACAGTTAAATAATCCGATATAACTACAGTAGCAGTACCTACCTCTCCCTGGGTATGCATAGGTGGAGTGCAAGCTTCTGACTAGAACAAGTTACAGTAAAAATACCAAGAATTCAGTTTATTACTTAGAAATAAAGCCCATATTTTGTCAAAATTCTGCCTGGAGTAAAAAGGAATGGAACTTTCATTTATCAGTTCTGATTGCTATGGACACTGTGCCAAAGCTCCAGCACTCTTGCAGCAGCTCCCCATGGTGGGAGTCTACATCAAGGTCTTTGCTTAATGGATGCTTTCCATGGAGCAGACCCAGCAGCCTCAGGCATATTTTCTTTCTTCCCTCTTCTTCACAATGTTCCCCCCCAAAATTAGGAAAAACATGGTGAGAACCTGATAGGCATTGCTGCAAGGGGTCTGTACACTGCTCTAGCCACTCTGAAGTGGGGCACTGTTTCCTTCAAGGCTACTTTGAGTGGAATATTTGCAGAAAACTGACTATAAACAACGCCGCTTTCTCAGTCAAAGACCAAAAATACTGCAGGACCTCACTACGTTCAGCTCATCTTCCGCATCTCTGTTGAGCTTTCCAGTATTTATTTCTTTGCAGAAATCTGTGCGCACACAGGCTCTCACAGGCTTAAGGAAAAGCAGGAGCCATCAACCACTATCCAGCAGTGATGAAGCAGGAAGCCTGGAAGGGTTTCACCTGCTTGCTGACAGGACAAGGCAGGGTGATAATAGTGTTTCTATTTTAAAGCTCAGCTACTACAAGAATAGGATTATGCAAATATCCAGACATTCCTGAAGACAGAAAGAACAGCCTGGAATCTTAAGCCCAGAAGATATGGGTATGTCTACATAATGAAGGGGTTTTGCTTTCTCCGTCATTCCCTAAAGGTTTGAGTCTGTGTTCTCAGAGCCCACCTAATGTCCTTCGATGCCAAATGCAGTCATGACCTCCTCTCTCTTGTTAAACACATGAACTGGACCTGAGGGTAGCAACATTCCCCTTTTATTTAATGTCATAGCAGATCAAGCAGCATCAGAAACCCAAGCTGCATTTTTTTCTCTCTCAAATGGTTTTAAACATCTCTCTCAGAGTACTTACCACCACGTTCAAGGCTGTGCTGTATCAGGACACTTTGTTAAAGCTGTTTTATTCCATTAGGTTAGTTGCTTAAAATTTTATAATAAAAGGAGGCTTTCACTCCTCTTGTACAGGAATTCTTTATCTGTGAAATGGAAACATACATTACAGAGATGTTGTAAGGAGCGGTACAGGCAGTGAGGTAGTCAGATAAAGTAGTAATAGGGAATGTATAAGTATTTGAAGATTATCTTTTAGTTATATATTACTTACTATTCTGCAATTCCTATAAAAGTGTTTATCCTAAATCAACCCATTGCAAGTTGTATTGGAAAAGCAATATATGTGATTGAGATATAGTAGGTAACAAAGCATCTACAGGTCCCAGAGCTGCTAGATTCTGATTGATAAAATTTAATATTTTTGAAGGATAAAACCAGTCTATATTTGCAGTCTGGGTGATTTTCTTTTTATCTGCTCTACTTTCATTGCAGATGATATGACTTAGATTCCAATAAATTATGAAATAAAATATCCATAATGTCCACATGAGCTTCTTCATTCTTTGGTGTGACAAAAAAGAAGTTACAGGTGGGGGGTTGCAAGGGGAAAAAAAGTACTGAATTAAATTCTGTGGAACAAATAACTGGCTTTTTTTGAATAAAAATAATGACATTAATTGATTAGTTATTTTTGCAATGAAGGTTGATCCTGTCTCAAACAAAGCTTTTAAGGTACAAGATAAACTTCTTTATTCCGTAGCTTATGTTGAAGAAGGAGAAACAGTGCATGTCATTGGTACTTTGCACAGTGCAAAGGAATAAGGCCACAGGCATAGCTTTTCTCAATAGGCAAACCATATCTGGTATGGAGAATGCACTGAGCTGTAAATATTAATTTCTAAATGCTACTGACAGAACAACTAATAATGAATATTACACCTGAAATCCCACTTAGAAGATTCACATTCAAAAATCCTTTACATCAATCACTCAAGTAAATCTTGAAATTCCCATTGGAAGGAAGTCTGATGGCTTTGCAGCTGGAATGAGAGAGATAAAGCAGTAGTGTCTGGGGATAACCCAAGGTAATTCTGCAAGAAGTAATTCTGTGCTGGATCGAGATCTCCAAAGGGCTCAGCAGGAATTTGGGAAGGGCCAAAATATGCATGGACATGCTTGTTACGCACTTTCAGCAGTGTGTGAGACCCCTCTCTTCCTTGCCATTTTTTTATTGTACATATTACGAGCAGAGATTATCATCTTGTTGGTAGAAGCACTATAAACATAAATTGATAGCCTGAAGCGGGACTGTGGGGTGTTTAACGTGAGGTACCCAGCAGGACCCTGGGCACGGAGGCAGAAGGGGATCTCCTGGGAAACCAGGTCTCTGTGGGAGCAGGGGGAAATATAAATGAAAGAAGCCGGTTGGGGATAAGAGTTAAATGAAGTTAACCCCTGCCAAGAGGTAGTTTGACACAGGGGGCCAGGGCCACCTCCAGCATAAGTCAGTCAAATCGGTGTAGTTCTGGCAGGGATAAATCTGGCCCATGAGATTTAGACTGAGGAGAGAAATCTGTTTTTAAGAGCATTCCAATCTGGAGAAAACTCATGCAGACGGCAAAGTGACTCTGTGATGACAGGTGACAAATGAACTCTGCCGTGACAAGTGAGAAAACTGTTCAGGAATATAAAATATTAAAAATATATTTCTTACGTTCCCTTCCCTTTGAGAGGGTCAGAGCCTCAGATATGCCTCTGGCCTGCAGATGGGGTTTAGAGTAAGAGCCCTAAGGCTGCATCAACACTTACTGCTCGGTGCAAGTCCTGTGTTCAGTTCAGAAGAGAGCTTTAATATTTTATGCTGCTAACTCTGTAAAAGGGGAAAAAATAACACAAAACAGATGTAGACCAGCACTACGGCTTCATGGCATGTTTCTTCGCACTGGGTTTCGTGGTGCATGAACAAAAATCAAGTCAGCTAAGGATTTTTTTTTCCCCTTACTCTCCCTGTTTAATTTAATTGTGACCTTCCATTTTTTCCTCTAGAGAAGCTTGATATTACTTTGTAAAGGGCATTTTCACTCTTTAATTGAAAAAGACAATCAGGCTGTGGCAGAAATCATTGTTCCCCACCTTGAAAATTAGTGCCTGGCTTGGCTATTCATACCATTTAAGCTGAATTGAAGACCTGGGGCCCATGTGCATCCTAATGTGTAAATTACAGGTCCTCTCCTCTTAGAAGCTCCAAAGCAATTTAACTAAATAAAGGAGCCCTGATGAAGGTCCTTGGTTGATTATGCAGCTTTGGAGAAGGACAAGACCCAGAGACTGTGCTTCTCCCCTCTCGGTTTGGCAGAGAGGAGTGGGGCTTTGGGGCGAGAGCGGCAGCCCTTCTTCAGGGGGGAAAGGAGAGGGCAACTTTCTCTTTTAACCAGGGTGGGATGCAGTGTTCACCTCATGTGGAAAACTAGAACAAAAGTTGGAATTACAGTTGATTTTTAACCTGTCCTGGTGAAAGGAGACACTCAGGTGTTACCCAGGCTCATCCTGGCTGAAGCAGCTTCAAGTCCTACAGACCCTGTGATGTTAGAACACTCACAAAGCGGAGGCTCACACGTACTTCAAATGGGGAAGGAGCAGAAGAACCCAGGAGGTGTTTAGTGGAAAATGCAAGTATTTGAAAATCAGGAAATGGGAAACGCTAAGCAGCTTTCAGACACCTTAATTAGAGATAACACAGCTCTTAATCTCAGAATTAAATTCATAGAAAATCAGTTAGAACATTTAAAAAAATGAGATTAGATGGTAACAGGAAAATATTAATGTATTGACACTATTATCGAGACAAAGGAACTGTCAGAGGGTTTAGCATGTTTACTACAGTTTTGAAAGCTGAAAAAAGTTTACTTTCCAGTCAAAGTTTAGGAAATGAGATTAGCCATTCCTTTAGGAGATACCTGGAGAAAGAAGGATATTTTCATAATACACCCTACTGGTAACCAAGCTGCAGGAGGTTGGTACTAGTCTCCTACAAGGTGATTCAGTACAACAATACAGAGGAGAAGCAAGAGACATGGCTAGATGCACAGGAGGTCTTCTGGAATGGTCTGAACAGATGATCACAACCTTCTGGCAACAGGCACAGTCTGTATCTAAAAGTGTTTTAGCCCAACAAAAGTTTGGGACTTCTTGTACATAAAAGAAAGAAAAAAAACCCCAAATCTGGCCAAGTATGGGACCTCTCAGAATCTGCGATAATTTAAAAGATCCAGTAAGTTCCAGTTTTTCTATCTGCAGTTGTAACAGACCCGATTCCTCTGAAGCAGGCATTGAATTCAGACCCACACTTACCACTAGGCCCCCTAATTCATTACAGTCACAGGCAAGTGGAGGTAACTAATTGTCAGCTCATAACACAGGTGTTAGAAACACTTATAGCAAATCATAACAATGAGCTTCTTTTAAAAACTGCTGAGGTTGTAATTTTTATCCCATTTCCCTGTGAGAAAATTTCTATTGTGATACATCACATCCAGTAACACTGATCATATTGCAATATATCATAGCCAATAAGAGAAACAGAAGAAACTGGAACAGATGTGATATATCACAATTTGACACAGCCTCATGGAAACATGAAAAATTTTATTGATTTGTCCTCAGGAGCATAGCTAATTTGTAAAGTGCTCTTACTACTAATGCCTTAACATTCATTGCACATTTCAATAACAAGTAATTACAATTATAATATTTGGGATTATGTAATGACAAAACATTTATAAAAAAATCAAAACTTCAAGAAAGCATGAAATTACATTAATTCAGATGAACTGTTAGTAATTATGCAAGGTGATAAATTGGACTTTCTCTAATTGTCTGTAACAATTTCATATATTAAAATACCCCAGTTTCCTTGTTTGCTATTCAGTAATACAGAGCTTTCCTACGCTTGTTCTTAAAATGGACTGGTTTGGAAGTGCTACATCTATCCCTGAGCAGTTCAAGGTATTTCAAACACATGATTGGGAGGTTGAAATGAATGAGTTGCTACTTGTGATTAGGTTTTTGTTCCTATCAGACATATTTAAGAAGTAGTTCCCTAATCCCAGGAAAACTGACCATGTCTTCATACATTCTGTTGTGCAAGTTCAAACCTACCACTCTAACACTTGTAAGGCAGTTTTATATTTAAAAAAAAAAAACAACCCAGATGTGTAAGTAATAGTGGTGGTGGTGGAGAAATTAGAAGAGATATATTCATGATACAATCAGCAATTATGCTAGTGCTGAGCTTTAAAACACTACAGAAAAAATACTGTGTGGCTGAACCTACTAATTAGCCT
Organism: Harpia harpyja; assembly: GCF_026419915.1. Taxonomy (NCBI): domain Eukaryota; kingdom Metazoa; phylum Chordata; class Aves; order Accipitriformes; family Accipitridae; genus Harpia; species Harpia harpyja. Next base: position 21,906,346 of record NC_068969.1, read on the forward strand.
CTTAATTAACACAAGTACTTTAGCAGGAAATATTTGTGTATATCAGTTACAATTCATTTCTATCTCCATAGATCACCACCTCAGGTAAACTCCTCACCCACCATTGTGGGTTTGCTTGCCTTCTTTCAACGGCAGCTCTGAACTCAGTAAAGCTACGCCGATGGTCGTCCTCATCCAAAACCACTATTCTTCTCAACATCTGTTTTTATTGTAATTGAATATCTGCATCAAAGATTTGCAGGCCATATCCTTTGCTGTCATAAATCAGCATAACTTCCTTGACCCCAGTGGGGTACTATTGACTTACACCAGCTGAAAAAAAGCTCTGGCCCGTTCCTTCACCCCATTCCTCCCTTTATACCTGGTAAGGAGCTGAAAGCCTCCTTCACCTCAAGTATTCCCACTTCCATCAGAGAAAGCCCTGTCATTCTCTAATTCAGTTTCCAGAAAATGCCATATGTTTTGCTTGTTCCTAGCACATACCTTTCTTGCTTAGGTCTGCAAATGTCCCCAGCTGAAGACTTCTTGCCACACACAGCTGAGTCCATATATTTCCACTCTTCACTGTGAAGAATCTCTTGCTCATCTGAGCATTTTGCTTAGCCTACATGACCTCATTATCACATCCAACTGATTAATTGTGCTATACCAATAGTAATCTGCCAACATGCAGAGTGCTGGAAAAAAGTTGGGGTTTTGTTAAAACTCACAGCTGAGAGAGCAATGCAGTGTGAGGGAACTTGTTGTTCACAAAGTGAGATAAATACAGACAAAGAATGGAAGGAATTGTGTAGGAACTAGGTGATAATTTATTTATAGATCTCTGCAGAAACACTGAAGCTAGCAAATATACCATCTGTTAAACAGTCATACTATTCCTAAGTGCATATTAGCAATCTAAATGTGTGCCAAACACCTGATCTTAGTGATCTTATTTGATACTCTTCTTGACAAGCAACATTATGCTTTATTAGATTATGTCATGTTATGTTATAAAGCTATGCTAGGTAACAGTAACTGGGAGAAGAAAGTGGTTGTGCTTTGTTGGTGTAAATGCCCGCTCCGGGCAAAGAGAAGTGGTTTTGAGAAGTGGCCAGGTTTTCAGAATAACAAGAGCAAAGTAGAATATCTATGTTTATATTCATCTTCAGGTTATTTTTTTTATATATATTTAACACATTTTAGATTGCAATGAATTGTTGAAAATACACACAACCCCACAGGGGGAAAAATGGATGCAAAAAACTTTTGGGCAAAAAGATTGCTTCCAGCAAAAAGAAACACTATTTCTGATGGTCCACCTCTTCCCTCTCTTTATCACCCTGGGCTACATAACAAAGATAGACAATTTTATAACTCATTATTGAATCCCATATGAATGAGGTGTCATAATATTTCATAGAAGATGCTGCCTGCCTGGAGAAAGGGTCCAATAAAGATGATGACAGAAGTAAGACTGACTCCCCTGTTGAGTTATTTTTACTCATTTCGCTTTGTTTCTCTTTCAGAGTTTTCTTTTTCATATGCAATGATTCTTTATTAGAGAGAAGCACTGAATAAATTCATGTTGTACAATTATATACCGAAATCAACTTCAGATAGAAAAAAAAAGATCCTTCCTGTTTAGGCCTACTAAATTTTGGGGGGGGGGGGGGGGTGGTTTGTAAAAGATGCAGTGTGATGGAGACCTCAGAGTCAAGCACTGGAATGGACTGTCTAAAGAAAACATCTCTCCCTACAGATCTTTAAAAATGGGTTAAATAAGTGTCTGTTAGGAAGGACGTAACATGCTTGTACCTGTCATGAGCCAAATAGATTAAATGACCATATCTACTTTTTGGTTTTTTTACACCTGTGATTCACTAGTAAGCATAATGGGATGAAAATATCCTCTCCAGCACACTAGGAAAAGCTGAGCTGCTTTGTATAACCAAACTATAAACATGCTATGAAAGAGCTCGGACTCCTGCATACAGATTTTGATACTCAAGGCTAAAAAGCATAGACTGAAAAGGTAAAGTCAACTGTTTCCCCACATATAATCAAAAGTAGTCCTGCTAATTATAAAATAGTGGATCCCATAAGAGATCTAGTTCTACTGCTTTTTTGTTAAGTCAGGGATACTTGTCATAGTTTTAACAGAGAAACACAGACAGGTGATACAGTTCCTAAAATAAGAGTAAAAATGATACCATGACATATCCTGTCATTAAACTAAGAGTTGCTACTAGCAACTTATTTCCTTCCAAAATCTATTCCAGAGTAAAGTATTACATAGTTAATTCTCAATTGTCATGAAAACCTTTTGCTACCACTGCACTGTGCTTTTTTTTCCTCCTCTCAGGTGTCTCATAGCAAATGAAATTTTGTTCTCAGCAAAAAAATAAGCCTGATTTACCATAGTGGAAAGCATTGGAAACAACTAGTTAGACTACATATATTTTCCATACTGCCCAAGAGTTTTGATTTTTTTTTTTTTAAACTCCATTTTTATGGAGAAACTGCACAGTCTGCATTGTATTAGCAGCTCAAGAAAAGCGTCAGGAAAGGGAAATGTGACCATTTTTGTTGCTAGTGCCTGAATCCTAAAACATCTCAACGTTTTGCACCTTTCCAATCTTTTTTTCTATTTAACATAATAAGTAGGAAAATTCAAGGTTGGTTGTTTTTTTTTCCCCCCCCTCCATACAAATCTGGCCCCTTCTCCCAGAGCACAAAGCTTCAGGCCAGCCAACCCAAGCAAATCCCCATCTAATGTCTTGAAGTTGTCCCAGGGGCCACTTTTCCACACAAATATTTTGTGCTGGCTTTTTCCTTCTCAGAAAACACTTAACCCACAGGAAAGAAAAGAAAAAAAAGAAAGCTGATAAATTTTCTCAGACTGAATTTTCAAAACAGGTAAATAAAAAATTTTTTTCCAATTAGTATTACAGGATGGAATAAAAATTAAATACTTTTTTTTTCCAGCCTTTCTTGTCTTTTTTTGTCCCCCCAGACTACCCAAACTGCAAGGCAGAGATCTAGCCAGCAGGCAATTAAAAGAACATCAGAGTTTAAAGCGCTTTCTCAGTATATTGACACGTGCCATCTATTGTGGCTATGACAGCGCAAGGAGGTGCTACAGCTGCCTAATTCAATTCAGTCACCTCTGAGTAGACAATATCTTCATAGGAGACCAATATACAGGAGATGAAGAGGAGGAAAAGAAAAATTAACTGTGTGAAGTTCAATAAGGGGGAGAAAATTGATATATTGACATAAATAGCTGAGCCTGTACAGGTAGTAATCATTATTGCTTTGACCAACGAGAACTGTTTCTCTCTATTGAACTCTGAATCAGGTAGTTGTTCAGCTGATGAAAAATGGAACAATTGTTTGAAACAAGAATCTGCAGCAAGGTAAACAAATAAGCTTAAGGCAAGCAGTATATGACACTATGGTATAAAGAGTTTTAAGGGGAAGGTGATATTCTTTATTATATTAAAACATCTTTTGGATGTATTTTAAGCAATCATTTCCCAAAGTACTCTGACAAAAGTAGTAAGTCTTCTCATTAGTATGAGAACGTGATCAAAAAGTAATCATTTTTTAAATTACATCTATTTTGTCATGCTTTGTAATTGAATTATTTAAAGGCAACAAGACTGATAGTACTTCCACATCTCAGTGAAATGCAAGAAAGCAGAGGAGACTGAATGTGGTGTTAGATTCAGTAAAAAAATAAAAATTAATAGCCATAAAACTCACCTATGGGAGATAGGCATGGACATGTTTATACAGGAGATCTCCCTAAACCATCACACGATTTCCTACTGAAAGTATCTTCTTTCTCCCCTTTAAAACCAGTGCTAAAGTTTGAGTCAACTAAATATAACCACTTACTGCAACCAGCTTTAGGACAGAACAGACTCATTAAGAATACAACATACTTTTATCATCATTGAAACACACGCTCTGTGGGAGTCCTGATGATGTTTAATTATCACTTGTATATATAGAAGAGCACACCTGCTTTTTATTTCTAGTAAAAAGGAAACAACACAAAATGGGTTTTTTCCTACTCATGTAGATTAAGAGTCTAATAAGTTCCAAAAATGCTGCTAGAAGAAGTCATGAAGTAATACACTAGCTTTGCAATTAGGAATTATAAATACAAACTCACAGGGTTAGAGTATAACTGCTTTATGGACAGGTGTCTCATGATTGCCAAAGGACTAGATACTAGGCTGGACAAGCTATTTCTTCATACAGTATGTCAATTCACTTACTGAGATTATATTATGCTATTGAATATATGAACATGTTCTTGAGTTACATAAACATTGCATAGCTTGGAATACAGTTAGAAATAAATCTGACAGATAACTGGGTCTTGTTTTCTCCTTCTCTCTTAAGATCTTGAAAATTTTGAAACAAAAACAAGAAGCACAGTGTCAGTCAGAGAAGGACAAGGAGTGGTTCTGCTCTGTGGCCCTCCACCACATTACGGAGGTATGATGAATAACTCTATGTTGTGTGCAGCCTAAACATTGACTGCTACAGCTCAGAAGTAGCCTAATGCAGTTCCCTGCCTGATTAGCACCGGAATTTATTTGTGCATGAAGCGTACAGGTTTACAACAAAGCTGGATTTCATTTCTTTAAAAGACACTGGGGTTTGCACTTCTTAGGAGGGGCTTTTTTTATTAATCAATGGTTACTTGAGGAACTAGCTCTTTGGGTGTGACACAAGCAAAGAAAACATGAAGGTCTAAAAGACTGTCTCCTGACATAACTGGTTATCTCAGCTCCTTCACCCATATGAAATGGCAGAAGAGCAGCCATCAGCAATTCTTTCTACATCAGAACCACTTCAGGTCTGAACAGAATGACTATTTTGCCTTCCAGTGCTTGCTACTTCAATGCTATAATTTGAATCCTGTGTTTTACATATTAGATGTGTCATGAAAATCTGTCTTCTCTTCTTGAATACCTGATTCTCTCCTTCCTGATAATCATAAAAGTCATAGAAAAATTTAGATTGGAAGGGACTTCTGGAGACATAAACTCCCTGATTAAAGGAGGCCTGATTAGATCAGGTTGCTTGATAATTTTCAGTGCTTCAGGTAAAGAATGAAAAGGAGTTTTCTGGGGAATTGATTTGGGGGTGCCTTGCATCTATTGCCATTGCCCAATACTGCTTCTTAACCATAAGGCTGGTTTTGAGGTCTTCCTTCCTGGATGAGGTGAAGTCCAGGTGAGATGCCATGAACCAATTTAGGACAATGTTTCAGACTTTTCATCTAAGAAAACCCTAAGTACGGGTTGCAATTTTCCTTTCCCCCTTTTTATAAGTGTGTTACCACCTCCAACATCAGCATTTACAGAGCAATACACAGGCTTGAACATGTATGTACACTGCTGTTGTCTTTTCTTAACACTTTTTGTACCTACCAGAAGCAAAAAGCTCAAATCATCTTTTGAGATTTATTCCCTCCCCACTGCAACATTGACTCTTGCAACTTTTGAGCCATACACATTCACAAATCTCCTCCAGAGTGTAAGAACCCAGATCAAAACTGCTTAAGATCTTTTGAAGTCTGGACTAAGAACTATGGTTTCCTAACATAACTAGCTGAAGATGATTGGAAGTATTACCCTGGAAAAGAAAGTGTATATTAATAAAGGGGAAATATCAATAGCATAGTTACCAAATTGTCTTGTTCTGGACTGAAAGAATCAGTTCTTGGACAACTCATGTCCTGCTTTTGGCAGGAGTGACCACACATCCACAGGAGCTGCAGTTTTCTGTGTGCTAGCACCAATATCCTGCCCTCAGCAGTGTTTCCTCAATTCTTCTTAAAGAAACAGAGTTATAAGACAAATTCCCATGAGAAGGTAAATAGTGATCTATAAAGAGGATGCAGTATATCAGAGAAGTAGAGAAACCCATCAATCAATTTAAAGCCCCAAGTCTTGAACAGAGAGGAAATGTCAGTTCACTTAGTGTTTACAGCCATATGAAAGAAGTATATAATCAAGGAGATGAAGTGAAACCTGGTCCTTAAGGGCAGAAAAGGCTTGAAAGGGTTCCTGAAATGTATCAATGGGACAGACAGAAAGACAACACATCCATCCTTGAGTCAGTAAGCTATATATTTTCCTCTTGCTGTAGGGTAAAATTATGATTTGACAAATAGGAATGAGTAGAAGAAAACATTCAGAACAAATAAACAGTTAACACGTGAATTCACCCCAGATTAATTGAACTGACAAAATGGTATCCATGAACAAAGCCTTTGCCACAGTGTTTCTTAAGCTGGAGATGTGAGCTGTTGACCAATAGGCCCGAAAAACACATTATCTGAAATAACAAGTCTCTAGACAACAGAAGCTGAGTTTTTTGTCATCCATAAACACTGTATTTATGATCCAAAAATTATATACCATGGGGATGAAGTACATGGTGTGAACTATGATAAGTTGTATAATATCTCAGGATCCTTAGAAAGTAGTTTTTATTAAAAAGAATTGTATATTTAGTTCTTTTAATTGAAACCCTTGCCTCTGACTCACAATACCTACAGGAGAAAAGACTACTAGCCTTGTGTACAGCTTCCATTACAAGTGTTCTGTACAGTACTTTAAATGTGACAGGAATTAGTTAGATATCAAGGAATTTGGAAAATGTACCATACCAGCAGGAAAAGAGTTGCCTTTCCAATAATGTTAACATGAGTAAGACAATACAAGTTGTATAATGTGTCCTATACACTAGGAAATAAAATTGCTCTTAGAATTTCCTAACCAATTTAGTAGATACAGGCTATAACCAATACAGACTTTTTGCTAGTATGAGCATTTACAGGGAAATCAAGGTTAACTGTTTGGGTAGAAAACACTGACAGTGCTCTTGGAAAGAAGTTATCCATGTCATTAAAAGACACCCAAGGGAGCCAGAGCAGATGGATACAGCCCTTCAGGCACTCCTTCCTATAGACCAGCTGCTTCTTTCCCCAGGATGAGTCACATAAGACCTGGCCCTACCCATACATTACATAGAGGGAAGAGGAACATGGTTCTGATGGTTACTGGCTTTGTTTTCCTTTGACTTGAAGGAAGACAGAAAACCTTTGTACAGCAGTTGTTCAAAGCAGCTGTCCTTAATATAGTTATTTTGGAATAGGATGCACTTAGTAAGGCCTCCTGCCTTCCTGCTAACCTAGAAAGCCTGTATCTGCTTCTTGTAACAATAGAAGAAGAGACAGAAGGGCAAGAACCTAAGAAAACAAAGAGTTTTTATTGACTTAAGTTTCTTCCCACATAACATCAATAAGTAGGAATAGGTACATAGAATGAGAGCTCAAGAAATATTTCTATTATCTATAGTATCTAGAGAAGGGTTTCACTTTGCTTTCTACCTCTCACTACAGAGACCAACACATTGCCAAGCTTATCTAGCCCTATACCATAAACAGTCTTAAGTTAAACTTTCTGCTAGGTTCACAGGAAAGCAACCTCTGCAGATATCATTATACCACTCAGCTGTTTACCATATGCTGCAAGTACTTTTCCACATTCAAATATATTTAAAACATTTAAAGCTTAAGTTTAACTTAGTTTTCTGCTATAGTTGATAACAGCTCTGCTACTGTTTTTTTAATACATGCTTCTTAACTGAAACTGCACTGATAACCTATTTCTCTTGTATAAGAAAAATAAGCAATTTCACTCCAATAGGGAATCAAGAATATATTAGGCAGCTATATGATGAAACCAAGAAAAAAGTACAGAAGGGTTGCTTCAACAGCTTTAGACCTTAAATTAACTCTCAGAGAACAAAACACTTGCACAGTTATGTTAAAGTTACACTAAATAATTTAACACTAAAAGAGAACCTACCCTACATTGCTACGAATAAACATTAGCATTTTCAGTAAAGATCAAAAACAAGAACAAAAGGAAAAAGACCCACCTTTTAAAGGCATAGTTTGTATCTTAGATCAACCAAGACATTAAAAATTTGCTAGAGTTAATGAACAAAAAACCAAACTACAATTTTTAATTTTTTTTAAAGAAAAGAGCAAAGCTGCCCCATACCACCCAACCCTGCTTAAACCCCTTCTTTCCTCAGCCAGCCCCTCCTTGCCTATTTATGCACCAGCTGCTCTCCAGCCTCAGCTGTTGTTATTTATGAGGCTCATTAACACATCTTATGAAGTTCAGCATGTGACTTTCCTCTGCTTGTTAGTGGGGCTCTGGAGTGCAGAGGTGGGGAGGTAAGCTGTACTGCTTTCTCTGAGAAGTGTCTCTTCTCTAGCTTAAGTTCTTCAGGTCAGCTGGGTTTTTTTTTTTCCCTATGTAATCAGCATATAGTATTCTTTTATTATCAAAAAATAGTCCTTTATATAGAGCTAGGAGATAGATAACAGTATGTAGGGAGCAGGAAGGGAGTCTGAAGAAGCCTTCATTTCTGTAGCTATATATGAGCTTGACCTGACTATGATTAAGAAGCTGCTGCCTAAATTGTAATACTTGGTACAAGACTGTGGAGTGGACTGTTATTCATTTATTTTCCTAGAAGTGAAGTTTGATATAAGGCCTGTTTCCTTCAAGCTGGCTCCCTGCAGAGCTTTAAGGAAGTTGCTAATCTTGTTAGGAGCTGCAGGATCACTCATGTATTTGCATTTACTTGTGCATAAGAGCTGCCAGGGTTTGAAGCTGGGATGCTGAGTCTGAAGGCTTTTCTCTATGCTGACTTTACTATGCCAAGGCTACATCAAAAAAACCAAAATGCTCTTAAGGAAGTAGGAGCCCCGTCACCTGCTTAGTGGGGGAATATGCCAAACCCTCAGCCAGCAGAAGGGTGGGGAAGGAGGTGCGCATGAAAGCAGAGGGTAGGAAACTGTGTGTGTGGAGAGGGTGGGATGAGACAGGCAGTGCTGCTGTATGTAAAAGGGTCTTTGACTTCTGCCCTGGGTTGTTTCTGCATTTTATGTTAAACAGTCTCCTTGATAAAATGCATAATCTTAAAGTGAGGGTTTGAAGCATATCTCCCTTTATAAAGCTGAGTGCCTTAGTCATGGATTTAGAGTCCCTTCCTCTCTGCTCCTATTTCTCAATGCTCCTATGAATCTTTAATCCTTTCCTGCCAGCTCTGGCAGGAGGGGGAGAGTCTCTTCCCTGAGACCAGCCTGTAGCTGTTCTCCTGCAGAATGAGCAGTATTGATTTGAATTTGCTTGGGCTGAAGAAAGCACTGAAATGTTATATTCCCTAGACTAGTATATCAGGAGTGATTATCAGCTGCTCTTCTTTCCCAGCTGTGCTCTGAAAGAAAGTGCTGACAGCTGGCAGGCACAGGCAATGCTCTCCTGTCTGGCCAAGCTCAGGACTTGCCCACCAGGCAGGGCTTGCCTGGAGTTAACCTACTTCTGGGTGCTCTCTGGGATGAGAAGGGACACTGACACTGCACAGTCACCTGCCTTGGATTTAAAAAAAATACCAAAAAAACCAAAAAAACCCATAACAAACACATCCTAGGATTGCAGCACTAATAAAATAGCTCATGCTCTGGCATATGCATAATGAAGTCTACATTGCTGTAATTATCCCTCCACTGACATGCAGCCCCTTTGAAGTAAAAGGCTTGTTCTGTGCTCTCCAAGGCATCTTCTCACAGAGTCAATAGCAGCTTTGGGATCACTGTCTTTTGAGAAGCAATACCATATTCCAGTGCTCAAATATGTTAATTTGGGCTGAGACCACTAAGCTGTAGATGTGAAAAGGAGTGGTACTGTGATATTTATGCCACAGCTAGACAGAATTAAAAAAATTAATTACCTGAAGGTGATTAATGTTTTCAAAGCTTGTCTTAAGAAACACCTTGACACATAGGTTGAGGGTAGAAATTATATGAATAATATATTCTTATTAGTTTTTGTGAACTAAGTCCTCAAACTTTCATAGTGCTCTGAATTCTATATTGTCATTATTTGTAGGTCCAGATATCAGAGGGATTTTTTCTGGCTATAAAGCTCCATAAAGTTAGCAGAATTTTTTTGTAACCTGGGGATAAATCATAGTTTCTCTCTATCTGTCTTTGGAACATGATCGACTTTTACTGTAAGCAATTTCCTTCAAAAGTATGAGGAAAAAACCCCCATGATCTGGGACCAAATTCTGCTTCTTTGGTCCATATCTAAAACACCACTGAGTAAGGACTAGCCCAAAATTACTCCAGCTTGCTTCTCACCACACACAGCGGCACCCTGTGATCAGTGAACACCTCTGGAAGGGCTCCCTTTCCCAGCCTCCTCTCTCCTTTATGTCCCACTATGTAGTTTTACCTCACGTTTATTTTTCTAAAACATCACACGTTAACAATAGTGAAAAGAGCAATAAGAAAACTGGGCTAATTCATCTGGTAAAGAAAAAGCTCTGTTTCCTTGCTTCAGAGATGTTGATTCATCTTCAACATCATATGAAAAGTGGTTACTCCAGAGGGAAAGTTACAGCCAAACAGGCCCAGGCACAAAGGACAAAAATAGAGGGGGGAAAAAGCCCACAAAAATATTTGGTGCTGATAATGGCTAAGACCTGTTGTTTTGGGTTTGTGTGGCAGGGGTTTTTTTGGTAGCGGGGCAGTGAGCCGCAGGGCCGGCTCCTGTGAGGAGCTGCTGGAAGCTCCCCCGGCTCCAAGCCGGACCTGCCGCTGGCCCAGGCCGAGCCCGTCAGTGACAGTGGAAACACCTGTGGGAGAGCAGATTTAAGAGGGGGAACCTGCAGTGAGTAGGGGGATTGGAATGTGAGAGGAACCCCTCGGCGGATACCGAGGTCAGTGAGGGAGCACGGCGAGGGGGGGATGCCCCCGCAGCCCGCGGTGAGGCGGCAGGCTGTCCCCCCCCGAGCCCATGGAGGGGAGCGGACGCCCCCCAAGATGGCCGCGGCTCTGTGGTAAAGCCCGCGGTGGAGCAGTTGGTGCCTGAAGACCGGCCCGCGGGAAGGCCCCACGCCAGGGCAGTTTGTGAGGAACTGCAGCCCGCGGAAAGGCCCCACGCTGGAGAAGCTGGTGAAGGGCTGTCTCCCGTGGAGGACCCCACGGCGGAGCCGGGGACCAGTGAGGAGTTCTCCCCCTGAGGAGGAAGGAGCAGCAAAGAGCAGGTCTGGCGGACTGACCCGACCCCCGTCCCCGGTTCCCCTGCGCCGCCGGGGGGAGGAGACGGAGAGAACCGGGAAGGCGGGAGGGCCGGGGGAAGGTGTTCTCGGGTTGGGTTTTACTTCCCGATACCCTTGTTTTGGTTTGACTGGTAGGAAATGAAATTGATTTTGTTTCCTGCCCAAGCTGACCCTGTCTTTTGCCCGTGACCACAAGTGGGGAGCGATCCCTCCCAGTCCTTGTCTCGACCCACGGGCTTTTCTTTGTATTTTCTCCTCATCCCACCGTGGCCGGGGGGGAGTGGACGAGCGGCTGCGTGGTGCTTTGTTACCGGCTGGGCTGAAAGCACCACACCTGTGTAAGACCTTTTTGTTCTGAAGCCCTTTCATAGAGGTCTCTGAAATGTAATAATTCTGAGACTGTCACGGGTATGTTGAAGTGTGATCCCAACCACTATCTGTTTTAGAAATACTGTGGTTAAATGGAAAACAAAAAAATAAACTAAAAAATAGTTTTAACTTTATTTGTTCTTCCATAAAATAGGTGGCAGCAGCAATTTTCAAGTTCATTTAAGCTAGACTTCATTAGCAGGTTACTATCTTTTTATAATTTCTCTTCTATGCCTCTGCTACCTTCTGTTCAACATTACCTTCACCAGATTCTTCCCAGCTGCTGATTTACTCATGCAAATGAAGGTAACCCTAAAAGTGATAGCATGGGCCTTTGCTCTTTTCTTTTGCCCATTCAGTGAGTCTGCTACATGTGTGATTTATTCAAAGTGATCGACAATGGAAATGTTTAAGTAATGGTAGCTTCTTTTATAATGCAACGTTAGATTTTCTAGCCTATTGCATCTGTTGATATTGTCACTTAACTTTCTAAGAAAAGATATTGTGTAAAGGAGTAGACTGCTCATATTATGCCTTAGAAGAGAAAAAAATTTTGATTTCCAAAGTTTGATTCCTTTCTCTTGAGATTTTGTTCAACTCCCACTGAAGTCAATTAAAATTAGGGTTTCTACAGAGTTTAGTGGAACTGAATTAGGCTCAAGGCAAGTATGGCCTGCGGATTGGTGATGATGACCCTGCAGTTAGAAGAGTGGTAGTGTTTATATCCCTTATACTGGGGGGAAAAAGGATTTGAATATGAAAAGGAGGGGCCTGCACTTGTTCCTAGTTAATGGGAAGATTCATCAATAGGCCCTAAGGCAATGGTGGAGTACAGACAGGGAGAGAGTAACAGAAACTTTGGAAAATGAAGTCAACGGGAACCCCCTGATAACTGAAATCAGGACAGGCAAGGACTGGCTCTCTTTTACTGATTAATTAATTCACAGATTGACCTCATGAAGAATGTCTGTGTAGCATAAAGTTGGTTTTCATAGAGTTTTATTAGAATTCATATACTCTATCCTACACAGAGAATTTGGCTGCATCACCAGGTCCTACAGCAGGAATCTGTGTTTTGATTGCATGCCATAAGATGGTTTGAAGGTCCTTCGTGGGCACCCATGTGGTGATGCCCTGTTAGAGTGGGTCACTCTTTCTTCAGCCCTGTAATTGCCAGCACTGGAACTGGACTTTGGCAAGGGAACCTCCAAACTCCTTTTTCCCATTACCTCACTTCTTAAATTACCTCCAGTTTCTCAATTAGATACTCTCCTGTCATGGAAGTCTGGGCATCCAGCTATCAGGTTCAACCACTCGGAGAGGTTTTGTTGCACACAAGCCCATATGTGCCTTTGTATAGGTCTGTGTGAGGAGGAAAGCAAGCGTTCCAGCTGTCCTGAAAGGCACATCGGGGCACCAGCCCTCAGGTGTTCTTGTGAAATCTAAGGAGCTTGCACATCTGACTTCCACAGAACTCCCAAGTTTACAACATACTGTTTAATTGAACATAGATTAAAGTATTCACTTTACAGTCCCTAACTTGCAGGTTAGAGAACTTCAAAAAATGAGTTGAAACCAGTGTTTTGCCCACACCAGTCACTTTGGTCTGTTTGTCCAGCCAGTCTGTAGTCATCAAACTTCGTGCCTGAGACAGGAACATAGTCTGTTTCTAGTATGTCTCTGGAAGACATATCAGGTCATGGCTATGTCACTTATATCTAGCTGTAGGCTGATCCTCCCTGTGGAAAAACCCACCCATCTCCAGATTTTCTTCTGTAAATAGATGCTTTAATCAGGTACCTAAAAGTACATGGACATGTAAATGTGAAAACATGGTGCTTTATCTTGTGTGTATGCACATATGTATGTACACACACATGTTGCATTACACTATTTTAGGAACTGTCGCATCTTCTAGGTTTAGTGTACATCAGAAAAAAAGTTTAGCATTAAGCTGTAGTAAAACAGAGCCTACTGCAGGATTTAGCCAAGTATAGAAAGTGTCATTGATTGCTCCCTGGAGATGCATCATTTCTAATGAGAGTCCTAAAATGTTAGAAGATGGTAACATAAAACTCCACAAAACTACTGGAGTTTGCAGACTTATTACCATATTGTACCCATGTTGTAACTGGGGAGGGGGGGAAGAAACGTAAATAATCTTTTTCAAATGGGATTGTTGATGGGGGAAATGTGTAGAAATCAAGCTGTTGGCAGAACACTGTTAGCTTATGAATTATACATTTAATTAAGGAAAGCTAAACTGGTAGATTTTGAAACTTCTGATTTACTGTGCCTTATTAAAGACAGAATTTCAGTCCTGCTCCTGCTTTCGGATGCCAGCAGCGATGCGGAGCAGCCTCAGTGCGGGGCTGGCAGGACACCTTGGGTGTACCCGTGCTGCAGCGTGCTGTGTTATAAGCACTGAACCTGCTTGCTGCAGTGCTGGTGGCAACGTAACAAGGCTTGGCCAAAAAGGCCTTCTGAGAAATAAGGTTCTTGGATGGTAAGCTGGCATGGAGATATGCCCTTCCAGCGTGGGCTAGTCAAATAAATTAGTTTTAAATTGCTTAGACTATAGACATACGTTAAGGTATGTGTTGTGAAACACTGTATGGAAAAAGTGGCAGAAGAGGGTTAGGAAGTTAGAATAGGACAAGTAGTACAGAACAGATGTAGGTATGGAAGATGAGAAGGGTCAAATGTGCAATAGGATCAAATATTAAATAATCTTCAAAATATTTGTGTGCAGCTGAGCTCCCCCCTTCATAAGGTTCTGATGATAAAGCTCTGTGTTACAGGTTTCTTTTTTCCGTATTCAGAGTGAAGAAAGGAGCTGTTACACTGTGACCAGCAATTTGCTCTGGATGTTCAGAGGGAAAGTGTTATAAATAGAAATTATTTACTAAAACAGCTTTCTCATGGCATTGCAGCTCTGCCATTCCTACTTAAAAACAGGCTGAGCAGGAAAATGAAAAGTAGCAGGGGACAAAAACTTTTGTGACCTTCTGAAGTGGCTTGAAATGAGTTTAAAACTAAAGCAATGCTTACCTTGCCTTTGCTAATTTGTGCATCCCCAGTGGTTTGCCCTGTAACTGACTTGTTCTTTCAACTGGCAATATTGCACTTAAGCACTAATGGGAAGCAGATTATACTGGAAAGGATGCATGATATGTATCTGATGTTTTCTAGGCTTGTCCTATACATGGATCTTCAACAATAATACCTTGTGTGTTCAGGAAGATAGCCGCCGCTTTGTTTCACAAGAAACGGGAAATCTGTACATTGCCAAAGTAGAGCCATCAGATGTGGGCAATTACACCTGTGTTGTAACTAACTCTAAAGCAGAGCAAAGCGTGCAGGGGCCGCCCACTCCTCTCACTCTCCGCAGCGATGGTAAGTTGTCTGGGGATGTTTGGCTGAAAACATGCAGCACAACGCTAACTGGTCCATCTCCAGTTTTTGGAAATTGGTACCGCTATACATCCTCACGGAGGTAAAAGGCTCCCAGTAAAAAGTCATGCAGTGGGACGTGATCCCGCAGTTTCTGCTGGATTGAAATGAGATACGAACTGTCGGGACAGGGAGATGAGATAAACATATGCAAAGAAAGCAGTGTTCGCGATCATTGAAAAATAGCAAGAGAATGTCAAATGGTATATTAATGTTTTTCATCTTACGGATGCCTGTGTTGAGGCTCAAATCTGGCAAAGCCTTCTAAATTTATAATCTAGGTATAGCTCAAATACCAGATCTAGAAAGCTGTTTCAAAGTGAGTCACTGAGGTGAGAAACTCCCCTGCACGTATACAAATACCGTTCTGGCAACAGTTCTAATTAAATGTTCACAGTGAAAAATACATACCTGGGAAATCTTTACACAAAGTTCCTTTTGTAAGTTTGCTCACCTAAATTTCAGTATACTTGTACTGTTTGCAAAGCAGTGGCAGCAATCGGTAACAAAAGTCTGTATAGGGTTTTGTTTCTAGGATAAATAAAACTCAGCTGTGCATTATAGAATAATACTTCCACTGTGAGACTATGCTGCTTTATAACATATTCAATCAGATCACCCAAAACAAAGTTATAGTTCCACAGCTCAAAACTTAATAATTTGGTACAAACTGTGAGAGTAAATGCTTAAGATCTTTTCTGACTATCTTCTTCCTTTTCATCACCCTGCTTTATTCCTTTTCTCAGACTCATTCTATCAGTCTCTTTATCTTCTTCCATTCACTTTGGTGGCCTCCGGATTGGGTCCTAAACAGGCAGCCTCTAAGGCAATGGTGCAAATATAAAATATAAATATAAATTAATATAATGTTATTATAATATTATAATAATTACAAATTAATAAAATGAGAATTGGTTCATTTTGAGTGTAGGATCTGCCCTAAACTGATAATGGATTATCTGTAGTTTATTGGATGTTCAGCCAGATTTTCAAATGTGATCATTACATCTAATTACATAAGCCTTTCTCAAGCCTAGAGCTCATGATTGGATGTTTTAAAAAAGTTTTAAGTGTTCTACAAGTACTTTGGACACAGAGAAATCCATAATTCTCTCTTGGACCCAGAATCTATTCAGTGCGCAGAGAAGTGGCCACTCAGTGAAGTGACCGATGTTAAAGGCATTGCTTGTTAACTCCTCTTAAGAGATGTGAACTCTAAATTATCTCTAAAACCTGAATGCACAACATACTTGTACTGTAGAACTTGTATAAAGTCATGCTCTTCAACTCTCAAATGCATAGAACTTACAGATTTCACCTAAGCTTTCAGCATAGGGCTGAATTTCACCCAACAGGCTAAGTCTGCTCCATAGACATCATGTGTTGATTGCCACGGGTGGAACGTAAGGCTCTAACATTATTAATGCCATCCTTTCTTTTACACTGAAATTCTGTTGTACTAGACAGGTCTGAGGCTCAACTGGAGTGCTAGCTGTTTTGATGTTCAACAGGTGTGATGGGGGAGTATGAACCAAAGATTGAAGTACGTTTTCCAGAAACAACATATGCAGCGAAGGGCTCATCTGTTAAACTGGAATGCTTTGCCCTTGGAAAGTAAGATTTTTCTCTTTTATTAAAATGTGGGTTCTAACACTGTTCTACAGCATGAAACAATGGTTCTCTCTAATTTGCACAGTAGAATTTTTTGGTTAGAATGTGAATTTGTAAAACTTACTTTTTTTTTAACCTTATCTTGGTTTGATTGTTTCTGCGCAATGTGTTCCCAAGGAAATGAGAAAGAAAACTATATTGTAACTGAAGAACACTTGGTTGCAGCTTGAAGGGGGGGAGGAAGGGTGGGGAGGGGAGGGAAAACCAGAACAAAGAGTATGTTCCTTGAGAGTAGTTTTAACTCTGGGATGAGACCTGACTTCAGGTTACAGCATTCAGTGTAACTGCACATTCACATCCGATCTGCATCAAAACAGGAATGTTTTTCTGTGTGGCATCGTTGTCAAGAATGAAACTTAGGGAAACAGGCTGTGTTTCAAGAGCACATAGACTGTCGAGAATGGATCTAACAGATTCACATGGCTCTCAGCACCCTCTTTTCCAAAGCAATGCTGGAGAGCCCTGGGAAGCCCCAGCAGTAGCCCTTCCTGCTAAAATCTGCAAATCTATTAGCCTTGAGGTAGCTTATATTTTTCCTAGGTTGCTTGGACTGTTGTATTCATTTACAGAAGCAGTAGTGCATTCAAACAGCAAGGGGTGCTCTGTATTCAAAGAGCAGATGGTTAAGTGTAACCTGAATAAGTGTAACCAGCCTACGAAAACTAGTCTTTCCAATGAGCATCCGTTTTCCCTAGAAAAGCTAAAATAACCTTAGATTGTTGACCTCTATTTAGTTTAAGTTTACTTTGACAATCCGTTTTAAGGCTGTAAGCTTTTAAAGTGTTTAGAGCTTTCCCAGAGGTTAAAAGCCTGACTTGCAGACAGCACAAATTAATCAAATGTTCCTCTGGAACCTACACTGGGAAGTAGAAAAATAAAGCAAATAAAAAGTTAATAAGACGGGAAATGGCCTTCCCTTTCAGATGAGATTTTTATATAAACTAATCTTAGGGCTAATTTTTATTTAAGGATGAAGAATATTTCTGCAGAGCCATATTCAAAGGCATATGCATTTTATTTTTGGCCCAAAACAAGTACCAGACTGGAACACTCCTGCTAAAGCTGATTTTCCTTTCCAAATACTGTCAAGCTACTTCTCTTTAAATACCTCCTTAATTGTGTGTGAGTCAGTGCAGGCTTTACATTTCAAGTTGTCATTTCATATTTCCATCTGTTGCATGGAAAGCATTTAACAATGATACATTGGCTGCAGAAAAGCATTTCAAAAACAGAGAAAATGATATGTATAAAACAGTGCCTTCTTACTGAAGGGGTAAAGGTGGGTCACGTTAATGTGGCACACGGGTTTTTGCCATTTTAAGAACATCTTAAGGAGAAAAAAAACCCAGGTGGACTGAAAGGACATATAGATAATGAAATGCCTCAGTGAGCAACAGTACCTTTTATGCTGTGTTTAGAAATGGAATGGCTGAGAGGGTTAATGCAGCTTTAATATACATTTTCTTCTTCATGTACAGAACTGCAGCTGAAATCAGTGCTGCCATAATTCCCTCGAGTTATACTGCATAAATACCAGTGATCCATGGGCAGAAATCCATTCTTCGCAAATTTTTTTATATCATACTGCTACTGTGCATCTAGTCTACTGCATGTGTTTGAGAGGTGCTGTTTGTGAGTAAAGGCTCTTTAGATTTTTTGGATAGATTAGATGTCTCGTACAGAACTGTACTGTTTTCAGTCTGCTCCTTTCTCTGTGAACAGAGCCTTGAACCACATTTTCACTAACGTGTCAATCAGTGAAAAAGCTTTATCTCGGAGCTGGCATTTATATGTGAATAAAGCAAGAGAAACCGATTGCAGGTGAAATACTCAACTTATTAGATAAGGCCAGATTTCTAAAGGTATGTAGGTGATTAGTGGTATTGTTAAAAGCTCGAAGTTTCCTGCCTCCAGCTGTTTACAGCTGTAGTTAGGCACATACAAATGCAGCAGTGAGGCTGTCTGCACCCTTAGATGCCCAAATTCCACTAAAACTCTAGCCCCTACTATTGTCTGTTTATGTTAAAATCAATTCAGCTCAACATTTGTTGAGCTATACCTCTGATCTGCCACAAGCACTAACGGTTATTATCTCTCTTGGATTTTAGAACTGCTTTCCCATTATCCATAATTTTCTATATTCATACTGTTAGTCCACTGGTTCAGACAATGCTGTCAGCTGCTACTACCTCTGTGCTATGAATAACAGAAATCTTTCACATCTAAGGCAGATTATAGGCAACCTGCTGTGGTTTTGGTCTCCAGAAGTCGTAAAGTACTTTCATGGTATTTAGAGAAATAGCATCTCTTTTCTATGTGGAACAGCAAATCATACCTATTGGACCTTGCTCAAAAAGCACTTCCACACTTAAAACACAAGTACAAGAGGCCAGACTTACGGCTCAGTTTTAAGATGCCTTTTTACCTGGGGGAACTCAAAGCCACCGAAGAAGTATTCCTTCAGCCAGGCTGTGGGACACCCAGAGGTAGGGATGTTCCACATAGCTTTGTTGCAAAGCTCTCTTTTTGCATTTTACATGAAAATATCATGACTGACTCTCACAAATGGTCATCTAGCCAAGTCACAAACTCTTGCTTGTTTTGAGGAAAATAAATACAAGGGGGCCAAAGAGTCAGTATTTATTCTGGCGAAGAGGGTTTGGAGGGCTGGATCCCTAATGGACAAAAGCGCCTGGCCCAGCTCTTGACTCTGAATCCTGTTTTGTAGACCAGAGACCATGAATAGTAGAGAAGATTTTGAAAAGTAAATTAGTTCTCACTGTGATGGAAATAAGTTGGGCAAAAAGGAATTTAACTAGCATGCAACCATCTGATGACTGGCATGGGGAATCTAAACAGGCAAAAAAATGCACCTTACACTTAATTCTTTAAAAGAGGGAAAACTGAAATATGAAATAGTAGCTCGACTATTTCAAATACTGCAGCCTGTGGCAATTCAACAGAGGAGATGAGGCTTTGTGTTCTGCACTAATATTCATTATGTTGACAGTGTTTAATACTATGCCAGTATTAAAAGTCATGTTTTGGATCAAGCTATATTAATCATGCCATACATCTAAATTATTGTTCACTATGTCTTTGAGGGGATTGAGTACCATGGAAGGAGGTATGTTCAGTTGAGTTACTATGCTGCTTTCTCTAGATTTCTTCCAAAATAACTTTTCTGTTGCATAAATAAGAATAGTTTCTGGAATGAAAATAAGCAAAGTAGTTTCCATGTCTGTTGCACACATTTATTAAACTGTCTGTGTTTTACATTTTTCTTCATTCTCTTCTCGAAGATAGGGAAATAATCTATTCAGAATCCCTGCAGATGGGCCATTGCCAGCTGAGGTTGTAAAGAGCATATGTGAATAATAACAATGTGAATAGATCTCTTTCAAGCCCGAATATTCATTTTTCATAGGAAGACCCCACATTCCTGTAAATGTATGCAGGGAAGGGTTTTTCTAGAGGCTGTTAGTATAAGTAGATAATCACACAGCTACAGGGGGGTTCCAAATAACCATCTTTACTAAACTTACATAAAAATAGCAGGCTTTGCTTCTCCATTAGATGGCTATTCTAGTATATTCTCAAGGAGTTTATGTAGGAGGCTATAAAAGGATCAATTACGGGATTCCAAAATCATATATATGAATGACTTCTGCCACCACAAGTGAAGTCTGCTATTTTCAGCCCACCTTTCTGATAGAGCTAATACCTTAAGATTTGTACTTTAAGGGATGAGCAAGCAGCTCTGGAAGATCCTCTCTTACATTAGTTGAGTGGCTTGTGACCACAGGAGAATAAGACACAAGACCAGGTTTCAGAAAACTTTGCTGCTTTGCTGTTTCCCAAGGAATACATCAGGTTGATTAGAAGCCTGACTGCTTTAATTATTATGCCCCTTGGATCCTAATTCTTCCTTGTGTCAGCAGTTGATGCAGACGTGATAGCAGCTTTCAAACCTCAGCTTTGTCTCATTTGTTTAACTAGGCATGGTCTTCATTACTGAAGCTGTAGATTTAATTTTATTGTGAAGTGCCCTCAGATACATAGGACAAAAGATGAGGCACAGATGCAATGCATCATCTGGCTGCTGAGTCTTTGCTGCAAAAAGGTGGAATCTTCGTCTTAGTGCGGGCTGTAATGCTGTAGACAAATTAATTTCATGTTCAGTGTGACAAGACTTGTCACCAACCAAAAAATATTTTCTATTGCCTTTTCTTTCTGAGTTAGTAACTTACGGTTTTGTGATTCTGCCGCCTGTATGGTAGAATATAAATTAAATTAGTACTCCTAGATGCTCTGAAGGTTTCAAATAAACTGCAGATTTATGTACACAGACACTCTCATATTTATGCACTGTTTTCCTATTTACTCAGGTGAAAGCAAGACTTTGTCGATGAAGTGTAATAAATTTGAAAAGCGTACTCATTGTTTCTTTATATATTCCAAAACTTTTTAGCCCCAACCAGTTATCTCTTTTAATCTGGTTATTGGTAGTGACTAAATGAAAAAAAAGACCCACCAGTTGGCAGGACCATGCCAAATCTGCATGGGAAGGTACTAGTCTGTGTAGCAATGTCAGATACTGGCCTTCAATAGCATATGATTATGCAACACAATCCTACCAAAAATTCACAAGGCTATATTTATTAAACTAGGTTTTGTAAACATTTACCTATACCTAAAGGACAGTTTCACATCTTAAAGCATCAACTTGTAAAATAGATAATTTGTTACAAAAAGCGATTTCATTAAAGTAAATTTTAAATTTAAATTCAGGTTTGTTTGGGGTTTTTTTACCTTGAAAGCTTTCATA
This sequence comes from Harpia harpyja, assembly GCF_026419915.1. Classification (NCBI taxonomy): domain Eukaryota; kingdom Metazoa; phylum Chordata; class Aves; order Accipitriformes; family Accipitridae; genus Harpia; species Harpia harpyja. The sequence continues at coordinate 21,927,821 of NC_068969.1, forward strand.
TGGCCTGTAGTAATAGTTTCTGTTAAGAGATTTGGTTATGAAAAAGTAAACTAACATCAGAAGAGGCTGAAACTAGGCAAAAAACCTGCCCTCTGCGAAATACAGTGACTGAAGGTGCTGGAAAGCCTATCATAATGAGGTATCAGCAAAGTCAATGAAGAAATGCAGATATTCTCAAGCTGCTATGATAATGAAGGTCCTTCCTATGGATGATGGCACATGGCTGAGCTACGGCTCCTCCTGCAATCTGGTCATTTAACCTATAGCTCAGGCTGATGAGGAGCTGCTGTCCTGACAAATGAATTCCCTCTGCTGATAAAACTAGGCCACTCCTGCAAGGCTGCCTGGCAGGAGGACAAAGTGCTGTTAACTATTTATTGCAATTAAGCATTTAAACACAACAAAGTTCATGAACCAAACTCTGAGGTTTTTATGTCATCTTGCTACAGTTAACATCAGAGGGAGTGCATTTCAAACACCCTTCTGTTTGGCCAAAAATGAGGCGAGTTTGCCTTGAAACATCCCCAAGGATGTCATTATAAGTATGCGGTGTGGATAAGGAAAACAGGACAGCGTCTTCAGCTCAAACCTTGGTAAACTTGACTTGACAAGTTGACAGAAGGGGCCTTTTTCCACAGAGCCCTGCCTCTGGCCTTGGTGTCAGTGCAGGCTTTCCTTATTCATGAATAGTCAGTACTAAGAGGAAAAAAAATGGCTAATAGAATAGGAAATATTTAGATGAAGCACTTTCAGGTAGCAGAGCATGAATCAATGCATCTAATTGATGTTTTTCTTCTCCCATATGGCTGTTAGTTTCCTTTAATCCCTTTGTAACAAAAAAAAAAAAAATCCGGAAGAGATGCCTTTAAAGTAAGTAGTTAAATGCTTCTGGCATTCAACGCACTGCATGCTTCTGTTATACAGTGGCTATTCACCCACTGTTTAATATGCAATAGCATTTTAAAAGCCAGCCATGCTCTCCTTCGTGTCCTCAACAGTCTGTATCAATCTACCGCAAGACTGCAAAATACCTCTGGCTGTTTTCCTGACTAGAGCATGGCAATTGTGGGACAGACCTATTCTGCACTAGAGCTGCATTTCTTTTAAATAACTAAAAGTAACTTGGTTTACAGAAATTCTGCATGAATAATGTCATGCAAGATTTGTGGAGGAGACACCTTTAACAGGCCAACCAGTGCATTTGAGAAAAAGAGACAAACCCTTTTAAAGTTCCTGGTAAGGAATAATATTAAAGAATTTTGCTTCTGAAATAGGTTTTAGTCTCATAGTGAAGTGCTATTAATAAAGGTAGTGATGACAACTACTGTTGTCCAGAAAGCTTTGGAATTTAAACAACTATATAGGTCTTGAACCAAAATGGGAAATTGAAGATTAAAATCTCAGTTGTTCTTTCCAGCTCTTTCACTGGTTAATGATGCCTGGCATGTCCCAGTTGCTCTCATTTGTAGTAAATTTTTCAGCTGTAATGGAGGGGTCATGTAAGAGTCAGAACTTGTGTGTGTATGTATATATGAGTTATTCATATATATACATACCAGTGCAGAGCTAACACCAAAATCTGGAGCAAGTTGCTTATAGTTCCTAACCGTTTTCACAGGCAGTTTGGTTATGGTAGAAAAAACAAGGTAGCTGGAGAAATTATTATGCTGCTTAAATAGCTCATAGAGATCCCTCGGTTAAATCTGTGGTCTCAGGACTGTGATTGTCTGTTTTACAGAGCAGAGGGAAGGACAGCTTGGAGGCTCTCTTAGCCAGCTGAACTCCCACCAGCATGAGGAAAACATGTACAGAATTTCAGTACACCTGTCCTATCTTTCAAGCTTAAATGCAGAACTAAGCAAATTTATGGGACTGTTATTCATTGCATGTTAGGGTGGTCTAGCTGTAAATTGTCCCGCACGTAGTCTATTTCTGTTGATTTTATGTTTGTAGTTACTCTGTTAACACCTGCCCAGCTGTTCAATCCGTGTAATTTGCTGAGTACTCACACTTCTCCTGGGTCCTGGCTCTTTGGACTTTGGGTGAACTTGTGAACATCATAGCCACACAGACTCAAAATGCAGAAATTAGGCCTAAACTTACCTGTGCTAAGTAATTCGTCCATTCTGTATTTGTAACTTGATTTCTTTGGTCAATAAACAAGGATTTGAACCAAGGACCTAAATACTTTAAGGTGTGAGCAGTTATGGCCCCTGCTAAAAAGGAATAAATGCTTTGTAAGTCAGCACTGCAGGCCAGAGACCTTGGGGACTGGCAGACAAGGGCAATGTGCACTTCTAATTTCCATGAAAGTTATGTTTTCAAGGTCAGTACCGAGTGTTAGCTGTTGATGTTACTTCCAATGGAAAAGTTAGCATTTAGCCAAAGCCTCTGGTAAAAAGCTGTTCAAAATGTAACTGCTTGTCTGCTTAGAAGAAGCAGCTTGCTTCAGTTTGCAGAAACAGAAAGCAACTGTGAAATCCAAGACTATTAATATTTCAAAGTGTTTTGGTGACATAATAGATCATGAAAGTGAGGCTTGTATGGTTTGTGATATTACCAGAAATCCAAGAAGTATTTATAGCAGCCTTCACACTTGACTTTTTTTTTATTGTATAGAATACATTGATCCAAATATAAACGAAAATGATAGAAAGCTACAAAAACATGAAACAAGAAATATTCTCTTTTGTCTCTATCTCCTTTCAGCCTCAATGTCTCATGCTTTCCACTTCCTTGCTCAACTGTCTGTCTGCCCTCCTCTACCCTGGCTCCCATTTTTTATACCTAGATTTATTGGTATTTTTAAGCCCTTTGAATTCTTGTCCAATATTTCCTATTTTGAGGTGTGAAAATACCTCTAATGCTACAGGGAATTTGTTTGCTCTGAAAACCAGTCAATAATTCAGTGCTTCTGTGGTGTTTATTTGGACTTCCAAAGTCATTCCTTCAGTATCACAGTGTTTAAAAGCAGGTTTGAGCCCCAAGAGTTACTGCGGGGAAAATCCAAATTGGCCTAAGAAGCAATCATAGAATTGACTGAGGACTTCATCCCACTGTTGGACTTGTGCCCCTAAATAAATCGGACAGGTTATAAAATCTCAGTCTTATGAAACCCTGTATGTCATGCTTAGAAACAGAAATGATTTCTTTTTTAAAAAATATTATTCTTATGAAAGTATTTCACATTATCTTTTCTCTGCTATAACAAATGCTCTCTCTTTTTCTCTAATGAAATATAATTATTTAGTCCTGTCCCTAGTATTAGCTGGAAGAGGTCTGATGGAAACTCTTTGACAAAGAAAATCGAACACAACAAAACTAAAGGAGTTCTTGAAATCCCAGATGTTCAGCAAGAAGATGAAGGCTCTTATGAGTGCATTGCAGGAAACATTCGAGGAAGAAACATTGCAAGAGGTCAATTATTTGTCTATGGTAAGCAGGTTGATTAATTCTTTTTTTTTTTTTTTTTTTTACAGAGCATTATAGTGTTCAGATATATTTTGTAGATGAAGTCTATTAGCCCCTTACTGGAGATACAAAATGTAGTTCAGGTTAAGCTGATTAAAAAATGATTGGAGGTCTGCGGTGACCTTCACTGAATTACATCCTCAGCAAATAAAGATATTTTGCATTAAAACTCAGATTGAAAATGTGGGCTGTGCCATGATGAAGTTGTAAAGGTTAATACGAGGCAGAAAGAAATCCCTGGTACATTTACATGAAACATTAAGGGCAGGCAAAAAGATTTACTCTCAATAGCTCACAACAGCATAAAGCTGTGCTGCCCCAGATGCAGATCAGGGAAGGATTCATGAGGTTTTGGTTCATGTGAGTGTAAGATTATTTCACCTCCTATTCTAGCTGAACTGTGTTGCTCCATAAACAGATGAGGGCAAAGCAGGGGAATCTCATTCCACTGCCTCCCTCTCATTCCTCCTTGTCTAAAAGTGGAGAATAATATTTCTGTGAAACTGTTCTCCCTTTCCTTTTCCCTTCCCGCATGCATTAATTGCCTGTGATCCAAAGCACCCACGATGGCCCCTCATAGCCAAGGTAAATTATATGCTCTTTAGTCCCATTGTTAATACCAAGGGAAAGCAATATATTTTGACAGGAATAAGAAGGGAGATCTTTTCTTCATAATCTTTCAAAAGAGAAGGAAAAAAAAATGTAACAGTGAGGAAAAAAATTACAGAAAGCTAGACCGAGCTTACAATTAATATCTGTTGAGAAGACCTTGGCAACTATTTTTATTTAAGTAAATCTCTTCTAATGAAGAGATGCAGGCTTTGCTGATAAGCTACCAGTCTCCTGCAGCCATGGCTAATATCAAGATATATGCCAGGAACAGAGCAGTCTGCTGCTGTTTTGAATATTTAATTATTTCTTTGCTTTTACGGGGTTATTTTTGTTCTCATTGCTCACTAATTTTTGCAGAACATCAGTCAAGCAGTTCCATTAAAATTAAGTTCAGTAGATTACCTGGACATGATTGATAACAGCACAGGCAATTACAAAATTATGATCAGTTAATACAATCTAAAACAATGTGCTTATTAAATGTGCTTTGTAAATTAATTAATAGCTGTTCATAGTGCAATATATAAACAGCACTCATGAAGCTTTTGCACAAGATTTTGTTATCATATTAGGAGTGGGCTGGTATATTATCTACATAATTGACTTCCTCTTGCTTAATTTCTGTGCTGCGGTGTTTTCACTCTGTAGGCAGCTTGTCTGTAGGAAATAGGGTTTCTTTCCTGGATGCTGTCTGCTGCTTTGTGTATGATACCTAGATCCCATGCCTTAGGCTCTGAGAGCAATAAAAATGACATGTAATTAGAATCACTTTTAAGCATGGTGAGCTGTACCCCAAATACTTTCCCATTCTGGGAAGCGACTCATTGGCATTGTATTAATCTAGTGTTGGACAATCTCGAGGTACTTTGCTGGGGCAGAGTCATGAGCTACACGCAGGGTCATGCTTATTCTGCTCATCTCAAAGGGTAACGATTCTCTTCCTAAAATTAAATTGCTCTATGTAAGAACTACATGTATGTGTGTGTATAGATATTTATATACACATGGAGACTACAGCATTGTGATTTAATAACCCAGCCAAAAATTTTTCACGGGATATTAAGACACCAGCCACTTATACTAGAAGTAGAGGGATGTAACCTACTATCTGACTTGCATGTGGCTTTGGTCTATCCCAAAGTTAGATGGGTGTTAGTTGTTCTGCCTAGGTCTCATATTCACTTATTTTTTGACAACTGTTCTAAATGTCAGCCTGCCTCAAGCTAATTCCTGCTCAGCTCAGTCCCTGAGCACTTAGTTGGATGTTTACAGAGCTCACAGGTGATTCCTGCAAATTCTACTTTCACGCAGCAATGAATTTATGTCAGTGTGCCACAAGTATTCAGAAGGTGTTATTCTAATCTGAGTGGCCCTAATTCCTTTGTGTAGTATTTGTGTTGTAAACTACAAAGAACCCACAGTCTGAACCCATGGTCTCAGGTATGTGGGTAAAACAGGGGGGAAATATTTACAGTCCATGACTTATTAGCTACCAAGTAATGACTTTGATATTTCTATTTTTGGTGCACAGATCCAAGTACCTTGAGAGGAGGACTGTTTTTCAGAAAGTAGGGGTCTCAGTGCTTTCAGAGAGCATATCCAGAATTTCAGGCATCTAAAAACACTGTTTCTGCAAATTTTAGCCATAAAAATTAATAATATCTAAACTGAACTTCCTGCCCACTAGCCACTTGATCTCTAACATTTTTCCAAGTTAGTCCTGAAGTTTAATGCCAGGCAATAGTTGTGCAGAATTCACCTGCAATATAATAAGAATGTGTTGGACAAATATGAATTAGCCTTGCTCAGTTCATTAATTTATGGCAGCATACCTCCAGCGAAATAATTTTTCTCCTGCTCAAAATGGTTTGCATATTCTTTTCAGCACTCCCTGAATGGGATAAAAAAATCCAAAATGCCTTTCTGTCTCTCTATGACAGTTTATTTTGGGAATGTAAGGCAAAAGGAAAACCAAGTCCTTCCTATAGTTGGTTGAAAAACGGTCAGCCGCTCACGTCAGAGGTAAGGTTCCTGTCTTTTTGTTGCTTTCTTGCTCGTCTTTTTTTTTTTTTTTTTTTCCCCATGATTTAGTCATGACATTCATTTTACAGTGCATTACCTTTTTTTCAGAAACTTAATTACAGGTTAACATGTAAAAATAAATATAATAGCACAAACTCTTTGCAACACAAAGCCTTGGTTCTTGGAGTTCTTGGAGTCTTATTGAAAATGTATGGTATTGCCAGTTTATATATGTAGACCAATTTCTTCATATGATTTATCTTACAGAGCATCTAATTGCTACAAGATATGCCAGTAGGTATGGATGAGCTTAAAAATACCAATTACAGTTAGTGAAAGAAGGGTCTATCCAGAAACATTAAACACATTTGTAGACATAATCTGTAATTTGGGAAACTGGTAGGATGCCAACTGACTGTTTGTGGAAGAGCATTTCAGACCTGGCATTGCAAAATGATCGGCCTGTTAACTTGCACTTTTCTTCTGTTTCTGTTCTTAATCTGTAGGCTGGATGGATCTTTGGTCTCATGCAGTATGGCCATTCTTACGCTAGGTTTATCATTTAACTGAATTAGTCAGCTATGAAAACCAGTTAATATTGAAGTTAATACTTCTCTGGCACTATGTAGAGGAATAATAGACTAAAGAAAACCATATAAAGTTATAAGGAAAAAGTGAATAAGTGAAAAATCTCACTTAAAGGAAAAGGAAGGACCGAGTGGAAAGGGAAGTAGTGAAGTGGTAGGAGTGCAGGAGGAGGGGGGAAAGCAATTGGAGCTCAAACGCTTAAGAAACCTGATCAGGTACTTATGTAGGCAGGTCTTTGAGAACTCAGCTTTGTCTCTTTCCAGGCAGTATAATTATACTTCTGTGGTGGCCAAGCTTTAGCACATCCGTCTTCTAATCTTCAGTTGTTGGCAGCCTCATGGAGAATGACTTCTGTGGCAAGAGACTCTTTGCTGCATTTGCATTCTGCTGAGGCCAAGTTCTCCTTTTTCAGTAAGGAACTATTCAGCATCTATCGGGCATAAAATGGCATGGCTCATCTGTAATGCATTTCTACTTGGTTGGAAAGAAATAATACTGTGATTAATTTCTGTCTAGCAATAACAGATACAGAATAATTTGTCAAACATATGGGGCAAATTAGCACCTGCTGGGTTGCAGAACCAGCACTTGTTTGACTTAGTAGTACTTACTTGAAGCAGTTGGAGGGGGGTCCAATCTTCCATATGATTTTCTGCTGGATTAGTCCTAAACAGAACCCAACTAGCATCTGAGAAGGCTAGCCAGAATTTACTTGGATTGCAATTTTTCTGAACTTGATCATTCTGCTCATTGTCACCTCTTCCCAAGCAAGATTATCTAGTTTCTCTCTCTTTGAAGACAGCGATATTTAGAGTCTGTCACTCTTCAATTGCATCGTTTCAATAAAAAAGAATAAAACACTCTACAGACACATTTTCAACCAACATTTTCACAGTACTTACAGTGTATCGTAGATGGAATACTTCAGGCAACGAAATGCTGAATGTTATTGCTCAATGGACAAAATGGATAGTTTGGGGGTGAAAGTACAAGGGAGGTGTAATAAAATATTCAGTCTGTCACAGCACCCTGCTTGTTGGAAATATCACAGGAAGAATACCTTCCAGAGGCTTTCCACCTTGGGGCTGATTCTGAGGATATTGTCTACTCTTTGTCAAACCTTTCTCCCTGACCACCTAGCTGGTCATCCCTGCATTATTCCTGCTTGTGTACATGGTGTGCTTTATTCTTCTCTTTGTCTGCATAGCTCAAAAGAGCTAGCAGAGAATGGTGGGCAATTCGGCATGTGTATGAAACACGAGTATTGCTTCAGAAGGGGGTTTTACATTCAAAGGATGTTTGTAAAAATAGAATGCATTGAGAGGATAGCAAACAGCCTGAAGGTAAAACTAAGTATGCAAAAGATATCTGTAGCGAGAGCCTCAAAAAAAAATTTAACAGTGGATAAGTAATGTTATGTTGTTAATTAGTTTGCAATACACCAGCCATACAACCGCAGGCTGTGCTCTCATCAAATTTCCAAGCTAAACAAGGTTGGGCTGGGTCAGCTCTTGGTTGGGAAACTTCCAAGGAAAAGCCAGAGTATTGGAAAATAGAGCTCCATGGCTCAACAGGTGGCATTCCCCTCTGCAAGCACCACAAGAGCAATCCCCCCAACAGGCTGTGCAACTGCCTTACCTGTGGCAACTCAGCAAGTTAGGTTGTATACGTTCAGCAATTTACAAATACATTTTAGATGCATGTAGCTGTTCAGCAAAGACTGTACTGTATACTCTAGCAATGTATGCTCCCATTACTGCTTCAGGACCAGGAGAGCTGGACTAAAGGAGCAGCATAATAATAATAGTAATATGTGTGGTTTCAGGCTTGCATTTGGTGACGGAATTTGTATTCCCCGTTGTGGGTGTCTTCCAAACTGATCTGTTTTAGGGAATGTATTCTCTTCTCCTTCTCAGTGTTATGCTTTCCAGTGGAGCTATTATTGTCTCTGGAGGCTAGTAATAGTAAAATCACAAAATATTTAGCTTTAAGTTACACTTGTAGCCTGAAACAGGCTTTTTTCTATTTGCGAAAATAGAGCAAATAAAAGTCTTTTTAATACACCAAAACCCAAGCTCTGGTCCAAATTTACCTACTGTGCAGTTTCCTTTATTTCAGCAGAATTGCACCAAAGTGTAGAAATTCAAGCCATGAGGAGCACAGTCGCTCTCTGATCTGAACAGCTGCCTGTGGGTTTCCAATAGGAATTTAAAAGTGTTGGCTTTCCATAGAGCTTTTTCAGTGAATGATTTTTCTGTGACTTCTGATCTGATGACATCTGAAATGTCTCCATTACTTGAGCACCTCTGTCTCCTGTGGAGCTTTTCTGATCATCTTAGATTATCATCCTCGGATTCATCTGATCAGATGAGGGGGGTAGGCCATGCTTCACCATGCCCCCAGACAGGGCTGCAGGTGCTGCTGCTCCTCAGGAGCTGTATGGAAGATGCTCCAGGCTCCCAGCGTGGAGCAGCCAGCCGTACCTCCCCTGCGGTAGCTACTTCTGAGTCTGCTTCACGGGGAAGCACACCCAGAGATTCACAGTTCAGCAAGGCAGAGAAACATGTGCCACAGCTGGAACATCTGGGCAAACTTGCCCAAGGCAATGACTCTGCAACATGTGCTTGGAGTTCTTGAAAAGTTCTTGAAAAAGGTCTGAAAACATAATCATAATCATATAGCCAAGGTATACATCGTATTTCTGATGTGTTCATCCACATTGCTTCCAAGAAAGTAATATTTCTGCTTCTGAGTTATGATCAGGTGCATCAGTGTGATACCAAAAACTTTGGGATTGTACACTCATTGGCTCTGTCAATATTTTTTGCTTTTTTTTTTCTTTTATCAGGAAAGAATTAAAATAGAAAATGGAACTCTTATCATACCTATGCTGAATATGTCAGACTCTGGCCTCTATCAGTGTGTGGCAGAAAACAAGTACGATACTATTTATGCCAATGCTGAGTTGCGTGTGATAGGTGAGTAAATGTCACTAAAATGAGCAGGTACTGAGTATAAGAGGACATTCATTGAAAAAATTTGAAATTAAGAAATGGGTAGATTAAATTCCACCTGGCAGTTCAAGTCTGTTGATATTTCTTTGCTGCTTGCTCTTCACCCACAGGCGAATGTTTTTTTGTTTTATTTCGTGACTGTTTGGGGGAAGAATCTCATCCCATGTGTGGTCTTTCTTTATCTCATACACAGAAGTTTAATGAATGCTGTTTCTCACTTAGTATTTTGGGTTATTAATAGTTATTCTGCAGTTTTGAAAGGTCATTTCAGAAAGCAGGAAAAATAGTTTTAACTGTAAACAAAGAGCATATGGCAAATATGTATATAAAAACAAATAACATGTAGCAAGTGATCTCATTAATGATTACCAGAGATGCCCATAAAATGGAATTTGTTCATATGTTATAAAAAGTATTCTATTATAGATAATCAAATAAAAAGTTTTTTCAACAGCCCAATACTAGTGAAACAAGTACAACACAGACTTTAAGAGCACCTAACTGTTGTACAGGTCTTGTGTTTTCTCCTTCTCCAAGAGTGAATTTTCACATAAAGTTCTGGAAAAAGAAACACATTTCCAGAAAACAGTGTCAGTTTATGAACAGAAAGGCACTGAAAACCTGTGTTTGTAGTTGAATACTCTCTGCAGATGAATACATGTGGCTGGGATCAGGAGTGTGGTGTTTATCCTGCTGACATAGCTCTGCTCAGGAACCTCGTTCATCACAGACTTATTCTCCCAGTCTGCAGATAACCCTAAGGAAAGATTGTCAGAGCAGACAGTTTCTAGGTAGACAGTTTAGAAACAGCATAAATCAAGATAAATAATAAATAAGATACCATGAATTCCATTCTTTGGTACTTACATATCTAATATGAAAAATGTATTTATGTACTTTTGCAGAAACTTCAAAAGCAAAGCAATTATTGGATTCACCTACTATGTAACTCGAAGAGAAGAATTTAGCAAGTTCATTTAGTAGCTTGTCAGCTGCATACTCTTCTGCTCTTCTTACTTCTCTATTTTCAGCTGCAGCACCCGATTTTTCCAAAAATCCTGTGAAAAAACTGTCTGTTGTTCAAGTTGGAGGTGAAGTTACAATTGGTTGTAAACCAAGCGCTTCTCCCAGAGCAGTTATTAACTGGAGAAAGGGCTCAGAGGTTCTGCACCAGAACAAAAGGTATTGTCATAAACCAGTTGCTGGATTGTTGGATGTTCTCTGTTTTAATAATATCATTTAAACATCACTGAAACACAGCTGGCTTAGTATTGCTTTTGACAGCTCATTGACAGAATACTTTGATGCCAGAGGCCTATTTGTCTTTAGCAGTGGCCATACAGTTCTGCAGATATAAAGCTGGTTGAGAACAAAGCCAAACTGAATACACAGGGGTAATTGTATGATACATACGTTTATGTTCATCAGCAGTTAATTCACTGCAATGCTATCAAATCTGACTGTTTACCACACGCAAAGCCTGTGTGAATCAGCTTCATGTAGGAGACATCAGTGGAGGCTTCAGGGAAGCGGAATATACCCCCAGGCTGCGGCATAATTGCTTCACAGCTGTACAGGTTGTACAATAACGCATAGCTAGATCAGCCTCCGTATTCTCTGTCTCTTCTGTTTAGGCAAGATTTAGCCACTGGACCAGCATACTGGTACACTCCCTCACCAACCAGCATGGGGTTGCGTGGTCTTCGGCAGGGCTTTACTGACGTTTTGTCTGTGATGACTAATAGCTTATTTGTGAGTTGCCACAAACCATCTACATTATTACATGCTAATGTCAATTAAATGGTGTCGTGGTTTAACCCCAGCCAGTAACTAAGCAGCCGCTCGCTCACTTTCCCCCACCCAGTGGGATGGGGGAGAGAATTGGAAGGAAAAAGGTAAAACTCATGAGTTGAGATAAGAACAGTTTAATAGAACAGAAAGGAAGAAACTAACAATGATAGCAGTAACAATAATAATAAAAGGATTGGAATATACAAAACAAGTGATGCACGATGCAATTGTGATGCACAATGCAATTGCTCACCACTTGCTGACTGATGCCCAGTTAGTTCCTGAGCAGCGATCCCCCCAGGCCAACTCCCCTCCCCAGTTTATATACTGGGCATGACGTCACATGGTATGGAATACCCCTTTGGCCAGTTTGGGTCAGCTGTCCTGGCTGTGTCCCCTCCCAACTTCTTGTGCCCCTCCAGCCTTCTTGCTGGGTGGACATGAGAAGCTGAAAAACCCTTGACTTAGTCTAAACACTACTTAGCAACAACTGAAAACATCCATGTGTTATCAACATTCTTCTCATACTGAACCCAAAACATAACACTGTACCAGCTACTAGAAGGAAAGTTAACTCTATCCCAGCTGAAACCAGGACAAATGGTAAAGCATTAAAATCAAAAGCAAGTTACTGATTTAAGTAAGTTGTGAATGGTATACATGATATACAACTGTGATGATATTTCCATATAGAAATGTAGACAGGTGGATGAAATGGGCAACAGTGTCTAAGAACTGTAATCTTTCTGAGCGTCTCTTTCAGTTCACGAATATAACAGCAACACTGTTTTATCACATCGTTTTCAAAGACTGGAAACAGAATCAGTAATTCATAAAGCTCTAGAAATTGAACACCAGATTTTGCACACAGGACCGGTTGCTCAGGGTGGTTAGTTTGGGTCACATAAGACTTAAAATAATTATAATTCATTAAAACAACATTATCCAAAACCGTGACACAAAGAAATATTTCCCTATCCCATGCTGCAGTAACATACAATACACATAAAAGTAAATTGGAGAAGTATATGTGAAAGAAAGTGCAAATCTGAGAAGAAATATATCACATAGGTACTCGCAATGAAACAGAAAAATTTGAGTAAGCAATCCATGCCACGGGGCTGGGCGTAGAGAACTTTCCAATGATTTTTTCCCCCCTTTCACTAATGGCAATTTTATTTTCTGTTTAACTGCTCAGCTAATGATGAAAAATATTTTTCTAACTAGTGTTCAGTCAAATCTTTATATGCATTTTGATTGTATGGTCTATTCAACAAAAATGCCTGTTCATTCTTATTTGACTCAGCCTATCCCAACAGCATGTAGGAAACATGCTCAGTATACAGTTTGCCACAGGTAATCTCTGGATTTTCTGACACTGATGAGAACAGGAGCAAGGAGAGCACTGTTTAAAACTTACAATTTAAATAGTTGAATTAAGCCTAGATCTTGAGGTTCTAGTACTCTGATATTCCCCATCTGATTTGCTTATAAAAATATGTACATACTGCATACAGTATTTACTTGTGCTTCTGTATTAATTTACTAACAATAATTATAAGCACGCTGTAATTTTTGAGCATCCCAGCAGGCCTTCTGCTGCTTAGCAGGAGTAAACAAAAGGAGCAGAATTTACACTGAGGCAAAGGGAGAGAGAGCTTAAGCTCTCCATGTGCAAAACATTATTACCAGTGTGTCCACTGGTGCAAAGTAGAATTTATGAGACTTTTTGATTATTAAATGACAAAATAGCTAATGCCACGGTTTTAAAGAAGAGAAAATAGATCATGTATACAGTATTTTTACAGAGATCTTTGTGACAGAAAATAGAAAATGAAATAAGGATTTGTATGGCTGTAATTAAATTACACAGCTAATTAAAGTACTAAAATCACATGTATCTTTGCTCATAAAAACGGGAGGAACCTGGTCTGCCTTTCTCTCTATATATGATTAAACCCTGACATGTCACATACAGATTAACTATTTTAACTAAAGCTTTCCTTATTTCTCCTCCCATTTTATTGTGCAGCAATTATAATATCTATTGACTCCTTTATTAGCTTTTTTTTTTTTTTTAATATTTGGTTGGGTTATAAATGCTGAAAAAAAGGAAATAACAATCCCTTACAGTTCTGACTGCAAAACTGTGATGGACACATTGCTAAATAAGTCATATCACATAGCTTCTTCAGAATGATTTAGACAAATTCAATCTTTTGTTACAGAAATAGTGCAGCTAGACCTATTCCACCCTAAGGGGAAAGAATATTCTTTCTTTTTCACTTTCTATCTTTCACTCATGACAATAGTTTATTCCTTCTTTTTCACCGGCTTCCTTTCACTCATGATAATAGTTTATTCCTGATAGTCATGCATGCATGGTCACTGCTTTCCCTGATCATCTGAGCTCTTAATATGACAAGATAAGACTGCTTTATATTAATGTTAGTTTGCAAGTATGTAAAGAGAAGTGTGTTAACTAGGAAGAGCTAATTAATAGACTATCCATATGATAAAAGCACCATAAAATATTTTTTATTTGATTTCCTCTGAGGGTTTTTTATGAAGCCTTTTTAAGTTTATGAAGCTGCAGTATTTGTGCCCCTGCTATTTGAAAAATATCTTAACATTGCCTGAGTCTGAAGTGTAATCTTCTGAATCTCTTGCCACAGTCCAGCAGTGAAGGTCCTCAGCCCTCAGTCCCCTTTTCAGGGCACAGAGATTTTCCTCCAGCCCTTTTGTCTCTCCCATCTTCTCTGCAGCTCAAACACATTGTTACCCATATCTTCAACAGCTTGTATGCTTTGATTTATGTAGAATACTTTATTGCATTTGAAGCATACACATAATCGAATCAATCAAATCCCAAATCAATCCATTTTTACATTAGATAGTAAAACAAAGCCTGAACATACCTGTACCAGGTCTGCTTACTGTACCCAGTCTTAATGTCCCCTGTCCACTGAGTATTCTACTTCAAAATTTTCAGAAATAGCTAAATTCCACCCTCATTCATGTGGCTCACCCCCTGAGTAGTGGGATTTTTCTGTGGTTTGTGCTGCTGGCCACCTTAGAGAGGGAATTCAAGGCTATCAGCTGCAGGAATCAAAAAGAAATTCCACAGTTGGCTAGTCCTACCTGGTTTTGCCTGCTGTCTCTTCATGTGATTCCCCCAATCAGCTTCTCTGGATCATCTAGCAGTACAGCTTCAGGTTTTCTTTTGGGCAATTAACCTCCTCCTTTGGATCAAAGTCATGAGAAATGGGCTTTTGGGAGCAATACCATTTGTCCAGTGGGCAACTGTTTGAAAGGATTTTGTTTGCCCTTTGCCAAATGCATGACTTTTTCCTGGCATGTGCTGTGGATTTTAGCTCAATGTAGAAATTAAATGCAACAAAGAAAAAGAACAAGCTTCATGCTCTGAAATCCCACCCTGTGGAGTTTGACACAGATATGAGCTATTTTCATGTGTGTCATATAATCCCAGTAAGTGCAATGGGAGTTTTCTTCATCTCACTTCTATCATCTCATGTGTCCATCGAGGAAAAGAAAGATTAGAAGGGAACAATTCATATATTAAATAAAGCAAATTTGCAAGTCTAGACACTGATGTCATCACAAACGAATGGCTTGTTATCGCCTTCAATGGATTCAGGATCAGGACCCTCATGGAAAACTTATTTTATAAAAATTCTTTCTGATTGAAGCATTTTAATAAATGGGAATTGTAACCCCTTTTGCTTTACCAGAGAGAGGTGCTATTCCCTCACCACGAGCTGAGGATCCCCAAACACTGTAGTGAATGCATATAAACATATGTGATTCACTCCACTCAGAATTTAAATGAGGATAGCTGAGGGAAAACTGAAAAATGAGGTAGGCTGAAAGAATGCATTAGTCATAAACAGCACTTTCCATGCATTAATAATCAGTAATAAGCAAATATTCATAATTTAAATTGTTTTCTGGGGACTGGACAAGAAGTATATTTAGGGGTCAATAAAATATGCTCAATATTTGTTGGCTCCTAGGCTTGTTTGCAGGACATAGTTCAGCCCCATCTCTGTGAAGGATGGTAATTGATTCTCTGCCATAAAGCTGCTCTGTGTGGTAAATCCTCTCTCCCATGCCACACTTGTTTTTGGTGTTTTGCACTCAAGTTATTGCCGTTACTCAAAGGAAACATGGGAGAATGATTGAGCATGGAAATGAAAAGCTGTCTTTTAACAACCTTATGCAAAGAAAACTGCGCAGATGTTGTGACTGGAGACTTCTGACACTATGCGTGGGGAGGAATTATCTGGTAATTGCTGAGGTCTTACAGCTGCCCCTTGGAGCCTCAAACTCAAGGGAATTCTGCTCCAATGTGAAACGCAAGGACCCAGTAGGTTTCATTAACTAAAGGGTTAGGTCTGCTCACAGCCGTGTGCTGCATCTGAATTGCTCTACCAGTCTCCTGGGCAGGAGGATTCTCCTACAGCCTTCCAAGCACTCGCGGCCACCATGTACTTCTCCACTGTTCAGAGTCAGGTTCCAAAACCATGAACAATTTAACACATTTTAAACTTTTTTGTTACTTGGGAAAAGAATTCTGTCTTGTGACTGCTGTTGGAATTAGAGAAATAGGGAGTTAAAAAACTAAAGGCAATTAATTGGTAAACAGGAGATGTCCTCAATCCACTGATCAAATACAACATACAAAACATATTGTACTGTGAAATAGCATTTCAGCTTGAACCAATTTGAGAAGAAATGTGTCAGGATAGTTCAACAAACTTCAATGAAACATTTCAATTACCAGAATGTCAACACTGTTTGTTTAGCTTGTACTGAAACCTTCCAGAATATCCATTATCTTTAAAAAAAAAAAAAAAATCTGCTTGGGGAGGAATCAAGACAAAATGGATTGAAAATTCCAAAATTTGCACTACTCTACTAACAAAGGAGGAGATTGATATCACTTAACTTTTATTTAGCTGAAGTCAATATGCAGTCTAAGGTAGTTACTTACTTTTTCTTGGCAGGCACCTCCATCTCAAATGAGATGCCGAACTTTTAGATGAGCAAAGCTGGGGGAATGAAACCTATCTACAATGTCTGAAAAAAACCCCTACCTATATTGAAGTCAGACCCGATGAGTAGCACAGGCAAAGAGAAGCTTTGCTTGTCATGCTGCTTAGTGCCACAAACCACCCTGCTTTATGCACCCGCTGTTTGCAGATAAAGGTAGTATAGACATTTGTATGCTGGTAGCAAGTTTCATATAGAACATATTTTCTTACACTATTCCAGCACTTACCATTCTACTCCCAGCTTTTTACAACAATGTGGCTAGGTGAATAGCAATAGGATATTAATATTACTATTTTTTAAGTCTGGTTTTTGAAGCCTGGATTAAATGTATCTCCATTTTTATCCTTCTTGCTTTTCTACCACAAGAAGCTTTGCATAGCTTTGATGATATGCCTTAACCCTTCTATCTTATCACTGTCTGTGTGCTTGTAAAGAAGTTCATTTCCTATTTTAGTTTTTAAATAGACCACTTGAAGTGTAGGCATCAGCAATCAGAGCAATTTCAGATATCTTGGACACCATCACTGTAAGTCAACATGAATACAAATTAAGCTTATCTCTTGATGAAATTCTGATTTTGCTTAGAGAACCAATGGAATTGATTCCACATCTGCTAAATTTGATTAATCACTTCAGTTCCATTCCTTGCTAACAAATAGATTGACAGAAATCAAAGGCATGGATTTACCTGCCTGCTTTCAGTGCTTGGTCTGAACTTACGTATTAAGATATGAAAACTCCTACAAAACCTGAGACTGATGTATAGAATTGCTTTGTGTTTTCATCAGGCCACACTACTACTGCATATTTGGTGCTAACCAGACAAAACCCATCATTACATCCTTCCCGAGGGAATGCTGAAAGCTGCAAGGAGTATTCTATGCTCTAGCTAAAAATATCTTATGCTCAGATTACAGTGGTCTTGGTTTCTATATGCAAGGTAGCAGAAAAGAGGGTATTGCAAAAGACTAGTAGGGGCAGCTATAATATATTTCTTGAATGTTTATTTGCTAACAGCAGCGGTATTTTTGTGGTTTTAATGTTGGTTGTAGGCATAAGTGTGCAAGCACTTGCCCATGCTTCCTTCTGAATAATGTCATTGGATCTAGGAGGAACATAAAATATGGCAGTACTCACTGAGGAGTGAGTACACATGGGCAGAAATGTTTGGTGATCCAGCAAAACTAATGATATTGGCATAAGAAAAGTTTTACAACCAAAGGGTTGCCAAAAAATGCCTCAGACTGACTTGAAGTACCTTCAGTCTTTCCTTCTTTGTGTTCTGCATGTTTCCAGTTATTTCTGTCTTATTCCCCAAGCTGAGAGTGAAGGCAGGGGAGTGGAAAGCATATGAGTGAAAGATGAGGAGGGAGATATAAGGAGAAGGAAGAATGAGCACAGATGAGGGGAAGAAAGAGACAATATTTTATTTTTTTCTTAATATTATTTTGCTTTCTTTTTCCCCCTTCTTCCTTCTCTGTTATCTTTCCATTTGAAGTCAATCCACTGCAGAGTAATGAGAAGGCAGAAGGGGACCCCCATTGCTACTTGACCCAATGAAACACTGGCAGGCAGCAGACAGAGAATATTAGTGCAGTGGAAGACAAAAGAAAAGGGCTTTTCCTTTCTTTTCTCTCTCCTTAGAGAGTTTCATAATGGAACAAGCCAATAAACCTAATTTCATCATGTATTACTGACTACTTAATGCAATAGTGTTTAGCACATCAGATAGCATGAACATCAAGTAAGCAAATGAACCATATGTTCTTACGTATAAGAAAGAATGACAACCTGCGTGATGCTGGATTTATTACAATTTCCCTTCTGTATGACACCTCTCTAATACAATTTTAAATTGTTCCTACTCAACTCCTGGGAGCCTTGTTAAGGCGAGCCTTTCTGAGGGGCTGTCCTACATGCTGAGATGTCCCAAGCAGTCTGTCACTCTTCCATGTCATATAGAGTTGCAATAAACTAAACCCCAGTGAATGTCAGTGTTGTGCCCTCTCTCCCTTTCAGTTCATGTTCTGTCCCTGTTTCATGCACATATTCTGATTGATGTTCAGGATCTGATCCAAAGCCAGCTGACCTCATTGGAGTTTTTCCATTGACTTCAGCAGGCTGTGAATCAAGGTTCCTAATTAGGAGTTTGCACAAAAAATAATGAGAGAATGCAACCTTCTGTGCTTCTCTTCTAGTCCAAGTTGTACTGCCATGCACATCATTACCATTGCACTATTCTAGTGTGTATTGCCATAGCATACAAAAATACTAGTATTGGATGGAAAACATGCTGCACAAACACCAAATAAAAGATAATTCCTGATCCCAAAAGTTTTCAACCAAAGAGTAACATTAGAGGTAACAGATAGATCGGGATATGTTGGGGAGGTGATGTAAAAAGGAGCAATAAGATATTGATTAACATGGCAGGCACATGGACTGCTGCCAGTCATGCTCTAGGCATGATGAATAAAGAGTTTCTAGGGAGGAATTTTGGGGATCATTTTAAGTGTGAAGGGTTATGTGAGCGAAAGCATAGAAACAGCACCTTGAAAATGTGGCTAATGGTTGACCGACGTGAGGGGTTTGTAGGAGGATACTAACACCTCTGGTTTAGCCATGGGATTTTATTACAAAGACATACTGCTATTTCCTTACTTCTTTTCTATAAGAACTAAAAATCTTTTCAAATTTTCAGTAAAAGGAGGAGCTGCTTAAAGGATACACACAAGTGGTAGAATATTACTCACACATTAAAATGACATAAAATTTCTATGCTCTGTGATATTTTGAGCAAGGATGTGGGTCTAAGGCTTCAGTGAACCACACACAGTCCCTATCATTATCGCTCAAATGAAGCATGAATTCAATAGCCCGGTGAGGATTGCCTCAGGGTTTCCTACAAGCCCACAGGTAACCCAACAAATGGGCACAAGAAGCTGGAGGTGATGAGAGCTAAAGACACGAGAGCAAGGGCATGTGCAGCTGAAAGGTGAGAGTCATCAGCTTGGAAGTTGAAATCACTGAAGATGAGCACTGTTCATCTCCAATACTGTATATCTGTTATGGGGGGGTCTGCACATGAACGTGCTGTCCAGGGTTTCTGAAAGCAAGCCAGTACCACGCTGTGTACCTGGTGTCAGTTGCTTGTTGTATATACAGAATATTTTAAAGTTAACAGCAGGTTTTATTGTACTTTTATTTTTGAAATATGTTCTGACAAGAAGATAGGGAAGAAGATTCCTGTAAGTGAATTAAACTCCCACACAGAGGGTAATTCAGGGCCTTATGTACTGTTTAAATTCTACTTAAGTCCCATATTAAGGGCTTAGTTTTACATCTGGAGCGAATTTGGTTGTATGAATGGCTGTGTCTGAACTCCTAATAATGTCTGAATCATAAAAATAATGATTAATGGTGGGATTAGATCGAATACTAGTAGTGTGGGCATACCACCCTGTGCTGAAAGAACTTTGAGGTACTGGAATCCTAAAGATTTCTTAAAAATAGCAGAACTTGTTGGCAAATAGAAAAATTGGCAACCTTTTTCTTTGGCAATTCAGTTCATTTTCTACCTGGATTCTCACCACAGAATTTTGCAAAGTCTGGTTGCTGATCCTTTCCTTCTCAGTGTACTACTTTATCACTGTTTTTTTCTGCTGTGAATGTTCAGACTAATCAACGTGTGGCTACATAAATACGATGTTCCATTCTGTCCTGTCCACCAGGTAGACTAATAACCAAGAAATCTTTCCTTTTGCCTGGACATGCTAAGGACGGCTCTTGTCTCAGTCCAGGATTATACTACATCTCTCCTCTCATGACATCCACTGTTAGATGCAGATTTGAACCAGGGCAAGGACAGACACAGGGAAGAGAAGAGCCATAAGCGGGCTGTATCTTGTAAATATGACACAAGACCAAGTTCTCTATGTGGGAAAAGACCAGAAATGCACGTGTGTGTTTAATGCAGCAGACGGAGGACGAACAGGCTCACAAGAACCTTAAAACTATCACAAGGAATGAGAAAGCTGAAAGGATTAAAGCATGGCAAGCAACAATTTTGGTGGTTGCTTGTTTGTTTTGTTTCATCACTAAACTAGTTGGTTGGCACGTCTGTCTTTCCCATACAAATAGAGGTGCTGTTGCCCAGTATTCCCCGACTGCAAGTTTTGAGACATATTACTACAATAAATTTAGACACATGTCTACAGCCATGATATTTTTGTCACTTTTTCCTTTGGTCATCCCATAAGAACACTGCAGACATTCTATGCAAAAATAATGTTCCTTTTTAGGAGTGGAGGGGGATTTTAGGAAATAGCAAGGAACAGTGTTATAGTGTCACCTTCTATCATTGATAATAGTATTCTTTTCTAAAATATTTTAATAAGACTATTCAGCTAGATTGTGTAATTTTGTTTTGATCCAAATAGTTAACACAGAGTTTAATGGCATTTATTTTATTTCCAGTTAATTGTCAGTCAACTCTGAAGCTCATTTATAACAGCATGCAGATAAGGAAAATCTTCTTTTAAGCATAGTTTATTAAATGGCAATACTATTAGCATACAAATTACGCTCAGAATAGGATAAACAGGTACAAAGATCATTAACATGTAATACAGACAGTCGGATCTCAGATGGGACTCAATGGGACCTTTTCAAAAATACCAGAGCTGTCATCAGCAGGTACAATTCATTCACTCAGTCAAACTTTACTCACATTTACATCTGCATAAATCACTAGTAATTCTGAGTCACTTGAGAGCTGTCCTCGTGTTTCTGCCCCTCACTTAACTCCCCTTGTACTTTTTAATTCAGCCTCTTTCATGCTTGTGAATCTTTGTAAAATTAGAGAAGTCAGTTATTGTCTCAATGTCTGCTAGCATATCTGAAGAAATTTATAAACACTATATCTTTCCATAGCCTATGAAAGCAAGAGTGTTTTTGCTCTTGAGCAGTAAAGTGAGACTGAGAAGACATGGTTTCAAATAGGATTTCTCAGATAATAAAAATTACTTTGCCTCTGATTGCATCAGATCCCGAATACTCCCTTTTTATCTACACAGTGCTATGATGATGACTTCAGTAACATTATGAGGTGTCAGACACTTGATGTTAGAGGCAGACAGGAGAAGAGTGAATCTTTACATTAAGTATCGGGGTTACTTTATTTTGAAAGGAATTATTTTATGCCCTTGAAGAGATAGCTACCCCACTGGCAGTGCTGAAATCTGCAGAAGTAGGCTTGATTCACCCCGTTTTACACCAATCCAGCTCAACCGATTTTGATGGGGATTTCAAAGACATTTGCTGTATTGAATTAATGCAATTCACATCCATTAATTAAAATCGCACCTCTCTCTAAAACAAATTGGCTGAACAATACAGCAGTGCACAAAAATTACCTCTGCTGCACTTTAAAATCTAATGAGTTGACACCTCTTTCTTTTCTCAGATTTTATTTTTCTATCAGCCTTGTTAAATACATATTATTCTTTCATGCTCTTAAGATCAAAGCAAATAGCCATCAACAATCTTTTGTTCACATGAGACAACACTTTCGGAGATGGTTTGTTTGGCCTGGTTAATTAAAAGCTGTACCTATCATCCCTGCTTGATTTCTCAAGTTCTTTACTTAAAAAGTATGTGTGACAATTTTAATGAGCTCTCACTTCTTCCCAGTCTCATGTCTTCTGCAGAAACATTGCAAACTATTCTTTTTGAACATTACGCAGAGTTTTGACTCCAGCAGATCTTGGGTAGGCTGTTTGTTTTCCCTTTCTGCATATAATGCTTATCTTGTATACTAACGGAGTCACTCAGAGAGGACAAGGACGTGGATCAATCCAATGGAATGAGTAGATTAAAAACAAACAAAAGG
The DNA here is from genome assembly GCF_026419915.1 of Harpia harpyja. Taxonomy (NCBI): domain Eukaryota; kingdom Metazoa; phylum Chordata; class Aves; order Accipitriformes; family Accipitridae; genus Harpia; species Harpia harpyja. Next base: position 21,950,285 of record NC_068969.1, read on the forward strand.
ACGTCGCTTATACTATGCTTAAATAAACCAGGGAAGAACTTCTCACAAACTGTTGTGGGACTAAAGGTTTGCATGGTCTCAAAGGGCTTTGGATTCATTCCTGAAGACAGATTTCATCCTATATAGAAAGGCACTATCTCTACAGCCAGACCCTGAGCTACAGGTCACTTGGTGCTGGGAAAGGACTGTGGTGCCTCCTGCTGCATCCATACCCTGCCCTCACCCTCTGCCACAGGCATCCTGCAGATGGAAAATTGGCTAGGCTTGTCTCTGAACTGGCCTTTAAGAGCTGTCTTCTGTTCCTATGCTCCACATGAAGTGAACTGCATCCAACATAGCCATCTTTTTGCAGGGTAAGTTCCCAGGCTGGTTGCATATGGAATGATATTTCTGGGTACTTCTAATGAGCCTGTGTGTGCAGGAACTTTGTACGGATTTATATAACTGGATTTTCATCTCTTCTTTTCCTCATAGCAACTTTGCTTAATTGAGCTATTTACCCAGAGGTATCACCTGTGTAATTCAGGCAGGAACGTAGGCATCAGCACTGGTCTGATAAGAATTTAAGCATTTTGTAAGTCAGAGATGCCAGTGTAGAGTTAGGCTTATGCTTAAGCAATCCTTTGCTGCAACAGGGCTTTATGAACAGCTGTGTCCCGAGTAGCTCATTTCATTCTTCCTTAACCTCCTTCCTTCCCAGGGATGCATTTATCACATCTGCTTCAGATCTTTTGGTTTTCGTCCCTCGACAGGCACTCATTTAGTTATTGAGAGAAGTCCAGTTTTCCTGGCAGACAAAATATTCTACTTGAATTGTATTGGACAAGTTAAACTTTTCTGTCTTGTCTCAGTACTTGGAATTACCTTGTCTTCTGATGCAAATGCTAAGAATTATTATCTATAGCCTTCACGCATTTTAGACTTCACGCAGTCTAAAATGTTGTGAAAAGTAACGGTTTTCAGCAAGCCTTTCAGCAGGTGAGACATGCGTTTCACAGCTTCTTTTTAAATCGTTTGTTAGAGCTTGATCCGAAGCCCATTAAAGGAAATATTCCCATTGCCTTCAGAATCACAGTTCCATTATTTGAAAGACAAATAGAAGAGGATAAAGTGCAGCCCTTCTGAACCCACCCATAGGGTAAGTCACGGCTCTAAGGAAGTTTATGGCAACTTTGTTGTTCATGGCAACTGGCTCGGCATTTCACATTGCTTTTTTTTTTCTTGCATTTGAAATACATCATCTTGATTTTCTGCTGTGCTCTGCTTTCTCATCCCTCTCCCGACAGACCTCAGTACAGCTGGAAATTACTCACTTTTTTTTTTCCTTTAATTCCCTTCCCTGCTAACTAATTACTCTGGAGTCCTTTGTGTTTTACATAAATTCTGCCCGAGTATCTTATTTACTCCTAGCTCCCTAATTGTCTTTAGGTAGCGTGACCTCTGTTTCAGACCACTCTGAAGCTTTTATTAGCCCATGGTTTCTCTTTTCTAAGCTCCGTTTTGATCCGTTGAAAGAGCCATTCCATCCTCAGCCTGCCCAGCCGTCGAAATACTGCTTCAGAACATTTCTTCAGATCAAACATTACCTCGACAGCTCTTGAGCAGGTACAAACCCCTCTTAGTGGATAAACCAGGAAGCTGGGAATTATTCAGGTCTCAATTTCTAATGAAGAATTCGGGAAAAAATATCTGAGCAAGACATGACTAAACTTCAGTGAAAAAGCCCTAGCCAGAAATCCATGGGGGGCTAGCACAGAGGCTCTGCATTCAAAGAGTCTCCCCTTTGTTATTCTGTATTTTTATAGACTGTTTTTTCCTGTGTATTTACCTACATTGGAAGCTTTTGGGGGCTGGTATTGTCTATTTTTGCCTCATGCCCACTCCTGGATTCCGATTTGTACCTGGAGCTTTTAGGTGCAACTGCAGTAAAAATAACAGGGCATCAGTATTTGATGGTGAGAAAGACACTGTGGTGGCTTGTTATAACTTATTATTCAGGTATCCAATTTATGAACATTTGCTGATTCACACTTGAATCTCTTTTGATACTGTTTGATGAAGCCACCATATGCTAGCTAACCAGTGAATTGAATCAACTATTTTATCACCAGCAGTTTCTAATGAGGGTGTTTTCTTGTGGCTGGTGGAAACTGATGTGAAGAAATGCATCATTAATGCAAAGAAAATTGCAGAGGCAGAAGTGGAATACTTGCAAATGTTTCTTCATATTTAAACCTGCCTTTGAATTACTGTCATCAGGTCTGTCCCGATACTGAGAGGGAGAGACACCCATAGTCTCTCGTTTTGATGCACAGCATCGTGAAGCCAGCAGAAAGGCTCAGTTTTTTCATGCTTATTCATCCCTCCTTATCCGAAAAATGTCATTTAGCTGATATATCATTATATTGAAGATCATCCTTTGTGGCTTCATATTTTTCTCCTCTCCGGTTTAATATGGATATATGATGGATTATTAAACCCAAACTTATTTTCTCATCGTACTACAAATTGCATGCAAACAGCTGCTGCAGTACCTGGTGATCATTGCCAAGGAAACAAAGATTTTTCATTCAAGCCTAAATCCCTTCCCCTCTCAGCTCCACACCCCAGTGACAGAGTGCCCGGCACCACAGGGACATCTCAGCTTTTCTCATTCCTAAATCCAGCCCTGCCCTGCTCAGGAAAAGATCTTGTGGCAGGGTAAGCTCAGACGAGAGTGGGAGACATGAAACTGGGGGGATGTAAGTGAGAAGACTGCCAGAAATCCAAGTCTAGCACTTCTCTTCATCAGCTGAAAGGCTGGGAGCTGTAACAGGAAGGTCGAATGTGTGTTACACATATAGCTACAAGCGTATAAATACCAGAGTGGAATGCAGCAAGACACTATGATGTTTTGTGTGTGTGTGTTTAATGGCTACAGTATTACTGCCAGCTTCAACTTCTGCTCTTGTTATTGTTCGTTTCCTTTAATAATTCATTACATCATCCAATCTTATGTTGTTAGTAATAAATATTAAATACCCAAGCTGTGATGCATGAATTAGATATTTTCTTTTTATAAAAGGATTCTTGTATTAGATTTAAATGTCAATTAAAAGAGGAATATAAAAAAATAATGCAGTGCTTCTGTGAGCACTGGAATGGATGAAGCCTGGTTTCCTGTGGATTTGTGACTTACAGCCGGGTTTTGTCAGATGTAAGAAAGTGTGGCATTTGAGTGCAGCTCTTCCCCAGTTGGGTGCAGATTCTCTGATGCCTACTAAGGAGTGGGCTCATGCAGTGGCCTTTCTGGCAAAAGGGGCTGCACATAGAGACCCTGCACCCATTTTCATGAAACTTCCAGGAATGTCATGTCTTTCAGCCTGCCGCCCTTCTAAACTCAGAAAAAATTGGTCAAGAACTTCAATATCTACTAGGTGCAACGTTGGATGGAAGAACTGACACAAAATTAACAAAACATTACAGGATAATATTATTTTCTGTCTAAAAGTTCGTTGCTTACCTAATTCAGTTTTCATTTTGAAATTCTCTAGCTTTGATATAGATGTGTTCTGTATATTTGTGAAGAAAATTGCAAAACCCTGAAGTGCTGTCCTTGTATGTAAAAGCAAAAAGGTGCCAGGCATGCAGTGAAAGCTTACCTAAGGAAAACATATGCCAAACTCTGTACTGACTTATATCCTAAAGTATCTCATTGACAGGAAGAAGCATATGAACAAACTTAGAAATTAATTTTGCCCATAAAACCCAGTACTGGTCCTGAAATTACCATTAAATGTAATTTACCCAATATTCTGCAAACTAGTGTAAACATAGTGACTAATAAGGTGATTTGAGGGCCCTTATGAGACAGCGGTGTATTTGATTTGGCTCCTTGGCTTGTGAGATGGCATTTCAGCATCTCAGCTAGTCTGCTAATGTCTTGTAATAATCCTGACAAAATTGCACAGGCAGCTGGGCTCAGATGCAACATTAGTATGGCATAGGAGCATTGGGATCTGAACAAAAAGGCCCCCCATAGTAAAATACAGCACAGCTAGGTAACAAGTTGGGTCTTCCTTCTTTCTCTTGAGACTCCAGATTTTGCTGCAAGAAAGTTGGCTAGATAAGTTAATGATCAACTCCAGTATGTCAATATAACATTCCTAATACAGAAATCAATAATAAGCAGAGGTGAAAATTGGTTGATACATATTCAGCTTGCTGTAGAAGAGAAAAAGTATAACAGAAGCATTTAAATATTAAAAGTAGCAGTTTCTGTAACAGAAGTCTTTTTTCTTCTTTTTTGTTTGTTTATTTTTTTCCCCAGGGTCATCTTACTAGAGGACGGTGGTCTCAGGCTCTATAACATTACCAAATCAGATGCCGGGGTGTACACTTGTATAGCAACAAATCAGTTCGGAGTTGCCAGAAATTCAGGGAACCTGATTGTGAAAGGTACTTTAGTATTTTCTTTTGTGCTTTGTGAATATTAGAAAGTATGTGCTTGTTTTCATTCGGATGCTCAAGTCTGTGCCAATCAGTGCTAGTACTGGCAGGTTTTTATTCGCAGTTTAAAGCTGAAACTGCAGCAAACAGCAAACACTGCCTGCAGCAAAGAAAACCTCATGACCGCACCACTCCAATGATCAATTTGTTTATCAGGGAGGTCTCCCAAGATATCCACAGAAACAGGTAGTAACATTAATAATGATATTTGCACTGCAGTACCATTTAGACGTCTGAGGTATGGGCTGCACTGTTGCAGGCATTAGGCAGCCAGAGTTTGAAACACCACCGAGGCAGCACGGAGGTTCAGTGTACCCTGGGCAGTGTGCTGGGATGAGTTTGTTCCGCTCATTTACAATTTATGACACATCTGAGACTGCAGAAGAGACTTTAAAGCTGGGGTGCCAAAAAGAAATAGGATGTTATGAAGTAATCTGAAAATCAGGCGGGTTTATTTTCTTCAGTGTGGGGCAGATATATGTTGCATACACTGCATTCCTGCAGATCCTGAAGCCACCCACTCTTTCTCTGCATCCCAGCTGCTGTGCGCTACCTTGGTAAATAACTCCAAAACAAATCAGAAATAACCTTTAGGACTGGAGAGCCAGGTTTCCTTCTGCGGGGGGACTGAGTTTCCACCCTGGCTGCTGCTTTCTTTGCTCCCAGCTCTTCTCTGGCTAGAGTGGACTTGGACAAAGTCATGGCCGAGAGAATTGCGAGACGCAGGGTTCACAACCCTTCACTGGGAAGGACTTGACCCTGGGTCTCCTCTACTCTGGATGAGTGCTGTAACCATGAGACTCCAACCCTCAGTGCAAAAAACGGAAAACGGACAGCCCCCAGGTCGCCGTCGTGGTGAGCAGTGTGCCACTTGCCCAGGAAGGTGTGCACTCACAGCGAAGGACTGTTTGTGCAAGGTCCCACTTGGGTGACAGTCCTTACTTGCTGTCAGCCACAGCTGCGGTGGGCACAGCCGGTGTTCAGGCACACGGCTCTGCTTACCTTCTCCTGTTGGTCTAGGCAATTTATTGAGCAGCCTGTGTTGCTTTTGGGTGGGGGTCTAAGTCCTCCCACTGAAAACAGTGGCAGCTGCAACTCCTGATTCAGCTTCTCAGACTACCTTGGTGAGGCCAGGAGTTTTATTTGTAGATGTTGTGATGCTTTAGTTGGAGGTGTATAAATAAGTTCCTTAACAGCCATCCTGTGATTATCAGTTTAAAGATCCAGAAAATCATGTTATGGGCTGGGAAACGCATCATATCAAATGGTCACATCTGCTGTAATTCTCCTTCCCTCCAAAGCTGCAGCTTTGTCTGCGCTGGGGCTGAGCTTCTGGTGTAACCGCACACTCTGGCTTAGCTCCCAATGCAGTGATGCTCTGCAGGGGGGTGTCTTCCCTGCAGTATTTTTCACCTTTCTTTGAAACACGGTTAAATACATTGTGGAACACATTAAAGTACATTATGCCCAAAGCAGTCCTTTGCTTCAAGTTTTTGCCATGTTGGTGGATGGTGTATCTCCATTAGTAAAAAGAATTTGTACAAACTTAGCGCTCAGGTGGACTAGTCCAGAGCTGGAGGACATGAAAAGAGATACTGTTTGTATAGATATTCCTATGAGCAGCATATGAAATGACTACGCTCTGACCGTTGATCACTGACAGAAAAAAAAAAGAAGGAAAACTGAGGCAAACTTAGTGTGTTTGTTTTCTTTTTGCTCCCACATGATCTTTTCAATACAGATGTTTTCTTATAAAAGTGTTCGTATTTGTTGATTTTAAATGAAGAGAACAAGTTAAAAAGTGGAACTTCTGAGATTATAGCAAGCATATTAATTAGTTTTGCAAAACAGCTAACAATAATAATGTCTGTAGTTACAAGAAGAGCACATTATTAAACGTAGTTTGTAACTCTCTCTTTTTTCTTAATATTCTTGTTTTTAATGACTTTAGAATGGTTACTGTAGCCTGCAGGCATGACCTCCTTCCTAACCTACTGCAGCTGGCAAAAATCTTTTTCATACTCATACTATGAAAGAGCAACTAGCATTGATGCAGTGCAACATGTAATCTAAGACGATGTTACAGCACAGCTAGCAATGAATAAACCAAGAAGTTTAGGGTTTAGGCAGCTCTGACTTCATTAAGGTTATATACCATTTCACATATCACATACGTACATCCTAATGGAGCAATATGGGAAAACCACATTAAAATAGGAAAAAAATATTTTGTGTGGCATTTATGAAGTTTATTAAAACACTGAGTAACAACATGGTATAAAAATGATCTTGTTTGCGGGGAACATTTGTTTTTGTTTCCCCTCCGGAGAAGTTTTGGCTGTTAAATTATAGGCCTCATTGCTTCAGCATTATTTTCAACTGAAATGTCAGAACTTGGAAAAGCATATCTAATGTGCAAATTAAGTTTATTGCTGCTCATTGAGTTGTTTATTCTTTGTGTGAGAAGTCTTTATTATACCTCCAGCACTCACAACATCTTATCTATTTTCTCCTCTGGAATGGGATTTGCCATGTAATGCATGTCTGCAGTTACTAAGCAAGATAGATAGATAATGCAGAACCAAGAGCTTTTAAGAAGCTTTTAAAAGTATTTGAGGTGGAAGTCTTAAAGACAATCCCATAAAAGAAGCAGAAAATATCGCAGAAGTGAACCACTCTATGTCAGTGGTATAACTGGATATGAGCAGGCTAGAACAAGAGATACAAGAGGATGATAATACCATAATAAAGTGGATTTTTTTGCTAACACTACTAGAAAATCACACACACAAACCCAGTATAATTCACAAAAGGACAGTTTTCAATATTTATTTGGTGGAAGCAAATATGTTCATGCCAATAAGAAAGTAGACTTCATATAATACTAATGGCATATAGCTATTGGGATTTGTTGTGTTATAAGAACAAACCTTTATGTTCTGATATTCCAAAATACCGGTTCACTAGAGAGTTCCATAGAACGCATTTTTTTTAAATATTTATCTTTTCCCTGAGGAGGCATTCCATAAATTTTAACAGATAAATGATGACTGGAATTTTTATTGCTTCTAATAACATTCCATAACAGGATTACAGATGTCTTATTTCTGATCTCTTTGAATGTGTGATCAAATAATGACACAAGAAATTACATGACAGACCTAATGAGGCAACCATAATATTATTGGAACCTTCTGATTAAGAAAAGTTTCAAAAAATTCCCAGCCAGTTTCATTACAACCAGCTGGAGCTAATGGCCCCTTCCTGTACAACAGATGACTGGCTTTGAGGGAGGCTTAAAGATTTTACAAAAAACAGGACATGATTTTCTGTTTGTATTCTATGGATTTTAGAATGTAACTATTGAATCTGATTACAAATTCTATGCAATTCTGTTTGTATCATTCTTGCTTCGTCTTACTTTGACCTTTCCACAGAAATAAATTGATTTTATTTATAGTATTTTACTTATTTATAGAATGCTGTAATTGTACACAGGGCATTGTAGAAGAGGCAAAATGCACCGATCCTGGTGACCAACCATCCAATACAGAGAAGCAGGAGTTGCAAAATGAGGTGGCATTAAGTCTTGTGGCAATAGAGGTGATGTGGGTCTTGTGAAGGGTAGATATTTTAAACAGAAATTTGAAGGACAGGGAGGACTTGACACGTGGAAAATTCAGTAGTGGCGCAAAGTTTTCTTAATGCTGAATGAACTAAAGGAGCAAAGATGAATTTCATCCCAGGTAAAAATGCCTTGATTTGGAGTTTTAGCAGAATACCCAATTGAAAGGGTATCTTCAGGCTGACATCAAAGCAGTGCAAAACAGATACATCCAAGTCAGCTTTAAGCAAGACAGATAAAATACCAGCAGCAGTTTATACGTGGCAGCAGGGAGCTCATCTTAGGCTTTCGGGTCTCTCCGAGAGAGCTGGGAAGCTGAACCCTGTAACCACTGTTTACTCATACCCAGATATTGAGCTTACCTATGGAAGGCTCAGGAAACATGTCGTTGGCCATCTGATTGATTGATTGATGTTGTAAACGAGCCTCATTAGGGCCAGCCCTCTCCATTCCCAAGGGCAGTCAGGCTGTACAGCAGACAGGAGCTGTGGAGGTGACCCTTGCAGTGATTTCGGAGGAGCCAGTTCCCACCTCCTGGTTCTCCCAGCTCCACCACACAGCTCAGACCCAGGGGCTACAGGAGGTGGGGGACAGCCCGGGCTGACTTGCCAGACCCTTTGACACCCTCTTGTAAATCAGACGTAACCTTTTGCATCATTTATGAGAGAATACATGTGGAGATATCTCTCCTGCACAGCTAAAGACAGAGCAGACTAAACACAAGTGCAGTCTGGGAAAAAGTGTGTCATAAACATTCAGAGCAATGTAGAATTCCACTTTGAGGTCGATCGTGGTGTTCAGGGGAAGACTTTGATTCTTCAGCGCCATATTTCATTGGCTTTAAAAGCTTAGTGTAGAGATCACAGGGGTTATAGGTTTAAGGAAGGAGAGAGTCTTACAGGATGACTTTGGAGGGAGAGATGACGAGTTTGGAGGACCGTATCAGGCCAGAAGATCATGCCTCTCCACCTGCTAGTGGCAGAGAGAAGTTCCAGCTATCACGAAAGCAACTTTCCATTTTTTAATGTATAGCAGGGTATCATTTCTTTTTTCTTCTTTTAACATATACAGCATTATTGCAAGTAATAGAATTTCTCTCCTCAAAGTGTTATTCATGCAGTTCCATTTCAGCTGTGAGAATAAGAAGTACAGGAGGAAAAGCAAGAAAAGAAAACTTTGTGGAGGTTCTCTGTAGTTCCCAGATACTTTTCAAAATTGTTCTATAAAAGTTACCTGTACTTCACAATGGAATTACTTCATTTGAGATTTATGGAGCCAAGTTCTCTGCCAGCGTGTGCTGAAATCAGTGGAGTTGTGCCAACAAAGAATATGGCCCTTGAATCATCTGGAATTTATTGCATCTGACACACTGCTTCCAGGGAGAGGAAGAGATTTCTCTAACCTAATGATGGAGTATCTTTAAGACAGTCATCTGAGGCCTTCACATTTTTGCAGTCCTTGACTTCAGACAAACTGATGGAGCTCCCACAATGATAGTTTTATGTGACTGTGAAGAGCAATCAGAGTACGCAGAGAAATCTGAGAAACTGTGTTCCAAGCGTGAGCTCTAACTCACAATGAGAACCTCTGACACTCTTAATGATACCAGAAAAAAATGCCTAATTTGTCTGTAACAATAAAAATCAGACAAGTTCGTTCTTTGTTTTCCTTGGAAAATATTAGTTGATGCCTGCAGCAGGTATATCACTGAAACTAGTGAGATCTGGTTTTATTTTAAAAGACTAGCAGAAAATGCAACATTCTACCTTGTTTCTGCTTGACCACTGCCATAACAGTCACTCATCCAGTGCAGCTCAGATGTTGGGAAGATGCCCTTCAAGTTTCAGCCCATATTGCCTGTCTGTACCTACATATTAATCAGTTACTGCAGTAATGGTGACAGTCTGAATGGAAATGTGTTTGAAGTTAAGGGGTTGGATGCCCTATCATGCATCAACCCTTTAGAACCAAGGCCTTGGTTAAACCGAAATCCTGAATTTTCAAGTACATTTCTAACACATAGGGCTAAGCCAGAATGAACGCTGAACTAATACAACTCACGCAAATTTTCTTCTCCTGCTCTCACATTATATTCAGAACTTATTAATATTGTTGAATAGATTCTGCTCTCATTTCATTCATGTGCCTCTAAATTCTCACCATTTTATAACACTTTCATGCACAAAAGCTTTATTCAAGGGAATTGCTTACAACAAAGTGGTTGTTATCTCTAATCTTTCTGCCACTCATATCAACAAAAGTGAAACCATATAAACCTATCTGTTTCCCCTTCAGCAAGCTACTACTTCCCTTCATAAGAGCTGCAAGTTTGTTTCTCAGTGTAAGGGGTTAAAAAGGATTACGTAAATAGTTTTTCTGTCTGTGAAGTTATCTTCTTTGAAGCTGTAACATAAGCAACACTGTGTTGTAAACTACCACTAACATTAGTATAGATTAAGGATCTCAATATATAAAGTAAGCAGAGATGAACAGCAATTTTGCTTTTCCTGCAGTTTCCTGTAAGGAGAGATTTCCACATTTGAAGAACCATGGGCATATTTTTAACAGTCTTAATAACAAAGTCTGTACTTTTTGAGCTGAAATCATATCTATTGACTATGGGCTTTACAAAGTAACATATGACTAATTTAGCATGTTGCCTCTGACATCTGCTCGCTCTCAGAGGCACACAACGTGCTCATTGTATTGATACTGCAAAGGTAATAGGCTACACATGGGTAAGAGTTCTGAAATCATCACCATATTAGAGATAATTTTCTTTATTATGGAACATTTGGGCCAATTTTAAATCATTTCACAAATGGTACAAAAGTCATTTGAGATCTACTATTTTTATAAGCTTTTTTTTTTTGGTCTCCACAGAAAGGACTGTAATTACTATTCCACCTTCTAATATGGATGTAACAGTTGGAGAAAGCATAGTCCTTCCATGCCAGGTGTCTCATGACCCCTCCATTGATGTGGTGTTCACGTGGTCATTCAATGGCAATAGAATTGATTTTAATAGAGGAATACATCACTTTGAAAGAATTGGAAGAGTAAGTTTCTTAAACTCCTTGGTGCTTAATGAAGCTATTTGCCAGTCGTTAGACAACACAAATATTTATCATAATTCTTCCATTGCTATTTATATGCATGGCAAATCACTGTTTCTTTATAAGGGCTGCAGCCATTTATTTTTCTTTCTTAAATTTCATAAAGGCGCTTAAGTTATTTGTGAAGCCATAATAAAAATGTCCACATGAAAGAAACTGATGATAGCTATGAATATTTTAATTTTAAAGCTGAATTTTTTATTAATATTGAGCAATTTATAAAAATGTCCAGTATGGAAAGCATGTTGTGAGTTATTAGTTTACTTTCTTTGTATCTCCAGGAATCTGTTGGGGATTTGATGATAAGAAATATTCAGCTACATCATTCTGGGAAATATGTGTGCATGGTACAAACAACTTTAGACAGTCAATCTGCAACAGTAGATATAATTGTAAGAGGTACGTCTGTTAAATGTAGACACATATATCTTCTGGAGGAATTAGAAATTCTTAACATCAGCTGTTGTTTAAATGATTCCTAGGATATCAATTCAATATTTAAATAGTGAAATGCCATATATCTTGTACCCTTAGTCCCAAATTGCATTGAGATTCTGGCCAGCATGATCCTAATGTGCAGCTAACCCAGGGAGATCTGTGCAATTCTGCCATGGCCTCTTTGGAAGGTGAACTTTTCTGGCCACACGGGTCAACGTGGCAGGACATGGGGAAGTCCTCTACTTTCAGCACACTGCTGTCACCGGCTCCTTGCTGGGCATCTCTGGGTCACTGTGCAGGCTGGGAAAAAAACAAGAGACCTGCTTCCTTTCCACTATTTGGAGATGAGATGAAAAATTATTTTCTATAGTCAACTAACTAATCTTTTTACTGCCAGCAGTAAAAGAAATTCTGTTATGGGAGCAGATCCTCTAAACCCTAGCAGAAATCAGAAATCTGTATAGTGCACCATCTTGCATTTTTTCTAAACCTCAGTTTTGATTAAATTCAATAGGAATTCTGAAGATGTTGGATGGTTCAGCAAAAGACACATTGGGTAACTTTGTCAGACAAAAAGAATCATTTCCTTGTTTGCAGTTTTCATGTTAGAAACATAAAGACATTCATTTTCCTGACTCTACCCCCCTCATTAACTAGAAAAATGTAATACAGGCATGAAGCCATTATTTAGAGATTGTGCTGCTTTTATGGAACTGCAGCTTCATGAATAATTCCACTGACTTGAGAAAGTAAGAGTTGCCCAACCCAACCCAGCAATGAATCTTCTCTTCCTAATACCTTCATCTTAAAATGCTAATCATATTAGGCCCCCCAGGTCCACCAGAAGATGTTAAAGTTGAACATATCTCTAGCACTACTGCTGTGTTATCCTGGAAGTCTGGAATAGATAATAATAGTCCAGTCCAGATCTACAGTATTCAGACGAGGACTCCTTTCTCAGTTGGATGGCAGGCAGTTGCAACAGGTGAGCAATTTGAGAATTGCCTTGTATTTTTTGCGTATACCATTAATTACTCCAAAAATAAATTGTCATGACATGTTTATTTTACCTTTAGTTCCTGAAGTCGTTAACGGTAGGACTCACAAGGCAACAGTGGTTGACTTAAGCCCTTGGGTTGAGTATGAGTTTCGTGTGGTTGCGAGCAATAGTGTTGGAATTGGGGAGCCAAGCAGACCATCAGCTCTACTGAAAACCAAAGCAGCAGGTAAGACCCTAGTTTCTGTCAGTTTTTTCCACACAGACACGTTGCCAGCTCACAGGTGTGAGAATTTCACTGCAGCAGAGCCACTCACTCCTAAAAGGTTACTTATATATCTGTCTAGCATTTTAGTCTGTGGCTGCTGTGGCTTCATGACAGCAGACCTGCGCTAGCGGTGCAAGGGATGTTTGGACATGATCGAGGTACCACACGCTTTGCGCTCTGGTTTGGAGATCACTTGGGCCAGCAATAAAGGCTGGAGCTGGCCCATGCTTCCTCCCTTTGATATGTTCCAAAATATATCTAATCCCCATACCTGAACACAAGCTTTCATTCAAGCAATTGAGGAGCAACATTTGTTTTCTTCCAATTATAACCACGTTTATACCCTCCACAGGGACTTGCATAGAAAATGATAAAGCCAGCTCTCTGGCATATCCTAGCACAAGCATGTAATGCCTTTGCTGCAGAGGGTGTTTGATATCTGAGCATCAGCAGAGACAGGATATTGGCTTTAACTGGAGGAAATAAATTACAGCATCCAAAGCCCAGTGAAACTAATGGCTCCCACTGACTCCAGGGCGGGATCTTTACTATCTGTCTGTCTAACCTTTACACATATTTCTTCTGGGACTTGGAACCTCATAGGAAGAAGACTCATTCTTGGATGACCGACACTGTCAGTCCTTTGACCTACTCAGTTTGGTACAGTTTATTTGAAGCCCAAACTTTTGGTTTATGTTTCTCCTAGCCCCCTGCTTATCAACTCCCTCCCACCTATAAAATCAGTATTTATAGGACAGAAAGCAGTAAAATGGAAGCAGCTTTTACAATCTACTTTCTCTTCTCTGTTTGTCTCTGAAGTTTGGCAAGCTGCTTTTCAAGACAGAACTCAAAATACAGTATTGTACATTATACAGCAGAAAATACATATATCCTTAGAAAGGGGTATCCATTTGTTTCTCAGAATACCTACAATATTTGTCCTAAGATAGAATTACTTCAAAATGTATTAAATCGGTTGATCTAAATTTAATAAGTTCTTTTTCCTACTTTTGAGGCAAAAACTTATACGGAGTACTAACACCAGAAAAAAATATTTCAGCATTAGAACACCAGTTTTGATAGATTTTGTCAGCTTTCCAGGTGCAGAGAGACATCAAATGAGTCTTATCAGCAGTCAGGACTGCCTGGCCAGTGTGGTAGTAAAGCAGATCACAGACTGCTCCCAAGAAAAGGGAAAAGCCTGAGACCCTCCAGGCTGGAAAGATGCACTGATCCTGCCTGGGCCATGCATGCCTGAGTGGTACCTGACTCCTTCCTCCAGCAGAACCACAGGAAGCTCTCACATGCAAGGAGTAAGGAGCAACGTGAAAAGGGAAGGCTAAAGAAAAGCTGGAGACAGGAAGAGGCGAGATTTTCTAAATTTCCCAGCAGAGTATCACAGATAGATGTTCTCGATTACATGATTGATCATGAGGTCAAAATTAGTCTTGAGAAGGTCTTTCTTGCTGTCGCTACCTTGGGGCTTTGTAAAGTGTGATATTCAAAACCACCTATACAGTCAGTAAAAGCTTTCATCTTTTAAAGCTTTTTTTTTATTAGAAGGATTCACAAGGCTAGGGCTAGAAAGAGAAAGAAACAATAAAATTAATATTATTTATCATGGCAATAGCATAAGTAACATTATTTCCTTACAGCGTAGCCTCATCTGAAGCTTAAAAAAAGGAATAGAAGGAGTCATTTCAGGTTTTAGTTGCGTAACCCCTTCACTGCTGTAAATCATTCTGTCTCAAAACATTGCTGTGCAGTGGGAAAAGTAACAGCTTATCTTTTTTTTTTTTTTTATCAGAATAGGAAACTAAAAACAGTATCACAGTGTGGACAGCAGAAGACTGGCCATGAAAGGGTGAATTTGAACTTCACTGTTATAACAGCTATTTTGCCAGCTGAAATCTGAGCATTAGTAGATTTGTGGATGCAAATGAGGCACTGTTCATTTCATTAAAATGGAGCTGAGAATTAATTGAGCCTCTGTTGGTGCAGTCAGCTGTAAATTTTCATCTGTTTCTCAACTATGACCCAGTTGAGGCTCTGCTGAGCAGTAGTACAAATTTTTTCCCCATGCAAATGTAGTAAGTACTGAACACATTTAACACGTGAACTAATTGAGCATCAGCTGGTTCATGAAACAGTGAAACACTAGGCTTGAAAGTCTGTTTTGTCATTTTTTTCCTTTAATGCTGTTCTTTTCAGTCTTAGATTATTTGCCTCTGATGTGCACAAAGACTTTGATTGTGAGTGACAAAATTGAATACGTATGCTAAACTCTCCAAAAGAGCCTAGCTCATTTGCACTTGTACTCACTTTTATGACTGCACAACAAAAATATCGTGAAATTTCTATGTTTCTAGAGAGGATGAAATCAGATAAAGATTTATATGAGGACCGGAATCTAGAAGTGATAGTGGGTTGACATAAATTTCTATGAGCTTAAAGAGCTATTGCCTTTATTGTCACTCCTGCAGCTCCGCTCACGCTGGGTAGAAGAATGGGGAAGGACAGGCAGACGTGGCAAAACTTGTCAAAATCTCTGAAAAAGCTTCTGAGATATAACTGTCCTGCCTATTTCTGACCCTGTCTTCAGCCCTGTCTTGACACATCCAATTTTCAGACAGTGTAATAAAATAGTACCAAGGGTTTGGAGATGGCAAACAGTACAAATGCCCTCCTGTAGGGGCTTCCTGTCTCAGTCAGTTCCAGGGTTGTCCTCTTTTTTATACTTCTCCAGCAGCTGAAAAGGAACATGATACCATCCTTGCAAGAACACCGATAGCGAATTATACAATAAGAACAAGGCTGGTCTGTCTAAATTCCATCCATTATATCACAATCCGTTTCCCCAAAGCTGTCAACATTTATAGGCTAATGGGGTGGGCATGTTTATGGAAATATAGAGCAAGAGGCAAGAAATGCTGCTATTTTCCTTGCCTCTCCACCAAGAGCCATTTGAGTGATGAGAAGCCCCTTCAGCCTGGAACACCAGCACATTGCTTGACCTCAACCCTGTACCTTTGGAGCCACATACCTGGGGCAAATCAAGCTCTAATCAATGAATTTTTGGACACTTACAGTGTTGGGAGAAGGAAAAGAGCAAATTAAGAGTTTTGAATTTCCTAAGAAAAGCATACAGCCAATTAAAAAAATTAATATATTGCTCCAACAACATGTTTACTGAACAAATGCATAATTAGTAAATCAGTAGTGTTGCAGCTACAGTCTGAATGGAACATCATTTTGCCAATTAGTTGATGAGGCATAATAATGTCAGATACTTGATGCTACTAGCTTCTTTAATTAATTTTTTGAACCAGGGTACTCATGTATCAAATACATCTGTGGCTTCAGCCTTATAAACTTGAAAATGTGTAAACATAATTTCAGTTCATTTTAAATGTACTGTTATAGTCCCTGTTCTACGTGTTGAAAGGCAGAAGAGCTGCATGCGAGCTAGGAAGAGCTTTAATCACCTGGTTGGCAAGACCCCCATCAGTAGTGGTAGGTAGTTGCAAGCACCATCTTTTCTTCTCCAGTTCCTGTCGTGGCACCAACGAACGTCAGCGGAGGAGGAGGGAGCCGTTCTGAGCTGGTCATCACATGGGAGGTAATGGTTTGCTCAATTAACCTAAGCTGTCTAATGGGGAAGAGTCCGTGGGTGAAATCACAGCCCTGCTGAAATCCAAAGGCTTTTGGTCATTGGCTTTGGCTGAGCCTGGATTTCATCCTGCATCTGGAGAGAAAACAGCCTGTAAGATATACAGCAAGTTTTCTGTGTTATAGCGAACAATTTATAAAAATAAACAGTTTAAGAGGCATGTTATAAAGATGTTTAGAAGTCTGTATAACCCTCTTATCTCCATTGTACAGGAGGTGCTTAACACACTAATCTGCTTGGCCATTTTCTGCATTAACATTTTTCATACTTTTGTTTACATGTTTTTCATTCTGGAACACTGTGCTGACAAGACATATCCTATTATGCGTTAAAGGAGATGAACCCTTTAATTCTCCAGCACTCCAGCGAGAGGAAAGAATATACATTTTCAGAACAGTTAATACCATACTACAAGTTGCAACGGGTGAGCGCAGGTCATTTCAGAGAGCGGAAAATAAGCGTTGTGGGAAGCAACCGTCCTTCTCCAGCCACCCCGCAGCCTCCCCACGGACATCATGATGAAGGCAGGCAGCCTCTTGCAAAGCCTGTGCAGTGATGGGGCAGGTGCTTGGTCAGGACTCCAGCCCCTATGGAAAAACTCCCCAAAACACAGCTCCCACTCTGTTTTTTTCATTGCCACTGAAAAATACATGTGAAGTTAATGTGCTTCACCTAATTAAAACTCTCCCCTGGCTTTGAGGACATCTAACTAAAGTAGGAGCTACTCCACGCCATCAGCAGCACCCAGCCTGGAAGGCAGGAGCCAGGCAGCCCTGCCATGTATCTTACTATCAGGTGGGACTGTCTCAGAGGCTGCACAAGATGACCTCTGTTTAGTTCGTAATTTGGGACAGGGCCTCCAAAAACATGGTGCTTCCTTTGTGTCATGGAAAACATTTCTCCATTAAGAAGAAAAAAAAAAAAAAAAGACTTCTAGTTCAGCTTGAGCAAAGAAAGTAGTCTACTCTCTCTCTTGACTTCATTCTTTTTCCAAAGAAATAACCAAGGTCATGTATACAGTTTGAAGGAAAGTAAAAGGAATTAAATTAAGCTAAAAGTGATGTTATTCATCAGCTGAGCAAGTTACCTGTGTTCCCCTGTATGCTAAAAACTGTGCCATTTAAACAGCCTTTTGGGGGAGGAAGGGAAGTGATAGGAAAAAAATGAGGTCAAAAGAAAAAAAACCCCAACCACTAGATAAATAATATTGCCAATGTCTTCGCTTCTCCGTGCTCCAGACAGAGTGAAACTTCACTTTTACTGAACTAAGTTTTCTTCCATATGCATCTTTCACCCTTTTGTTTCATTTTCTCCTTTACTGATCTACTCTTTGGGAGCAGAAGAACATGAAAATTGAAAACAACCTGAGAGATCTCAATCAAATTATCCTGTTGGACTCCATAGTGTGTCCTGAAAAACAGTCAGAAGAAATACTAATTATGCTAAGCTAACAACACTGAACATGACTCTCCAGCTTTCTGTGATGAACTCACTAAACATCTTGATTAAATCTGAGGTCACAGAAGCCTCAAAAACAAATTAAATGCTCTAGAAAGTAGCTTGAACTCTTATAATTCTCCAGTGCACCATCATCCCTCACACTTAACTCTCTCAGGACTGGAAAAGAGATAGAAGTGGGCATATTGGGGAATTAATGTTTGTAAAACACTTAAGGAAAATGCATTTGTTATATATGCCAGGCCAGGTTTATTATTAGAATTAGAAGGAATTTATGAAGAAAAGAGTAAAATAAGTGCCCTGAAATCTTCTGATGTACGTCCCAACTTTTTTTCTCCCATCTTCCCACACCGTTAGTGCTCCCAAGAGTTTCTCTGCAGGAGAGGAGATTGGAGTCAGGAGTGATCACAGGGCCTGCAGTTCTGCCTCTATGTTTTTCTTTCTCTTTTTGCACCATTTTCCATGTCTGCTTTTCCATGGACCTTACTTTGATGAAAGCATCTAAAATAAATGAAGTTTTGTTGAGGAACACTTCCTTCCTCCATGTACTACTGATCTTATCTTGTTTCATAAATGTTCTCTTGCTTTGAGAAGCCAATGTAGAAGTATTTTTATCCCATGAAAACAAAAAAGTTCGTGCTGGCTACAGTGTTGATGTAATTGCCTGTTCAGTATGAGTCATTGATACATATCTTGACATGAGATTTTATTGATAGAAACATTAATTTTGTCATGTTGACTTGCAATAAAGTTTCTGTTCTAAACAAGCTTAAATAAGAATATGTTCATGCACTTGAGACATGCACTTGTGCTAAAATAATACGTAAGTACTGTACTCATATGCGGGCAATTATACAGCTGACGCACACTTCTGTGTATACGTTTACTCCTTTCCCAAATTTTTTTTCTTTAAAAATTTTTTATTTAAAATTAGCATTCCCATACCCCTTGGGGGGGGTGGAAATCAGCTACAACCTGTACTTAGTGAAATGCTTTTAATTTTGAAAACTTCATGCCTGAAAGAGAATAACTTTAATGGAGATGATCAGATCTTTTGTTTCTAAATTGATTGCCTCAATAGATTTATTATTTTGATTTTTATTTCAATATTACATTGACTGATGGAGCAAACATTATTATCTTCTCTAAGGCACAGTCAACTAAATCAATACCACTAAAATATACTCAGAGAATGAAGATTCAATTAAAACAGTGTATACTTGCAAATGCTTATTGACTGACTGCCTTGTCACTACAGCCAGTTCCAGAAGAACTACAAAATGGGGAAGGTTTTGGCTACGTCGTTATGTTTCGTCCTCTTGGCTCAACAACTTGGACAAAAGCAGTGGTGGCTTCAGTGGAAGCAAGCAAATATGTTTACAGGAATGAAAGCATTACACCTCTCTCTCCTTTTGAAGTGAAAGTTGGTGTCTACAACAATGAAGGAGAAGGGACCCTAAGCTCCATAACCATTGTCTACTCAGGAGAAGACGGTAATGCCTGTTGCTCTTATTAGTAATAGCTGTGTAGCATCAATAGGTCCCAGATATGATCAGACAGATCTCCACAGGGATATTGAGGAGCCTGCTCAAAGCTGCTCATGGAAGTTTGACAAGAGACACGAGAAAGAAGATGAGAAATTGAAGTAAAAAAAAAGCAAGGGGCAGATTTTCAGAATTGCTTTAAGTAGACAGCATGTTTCAACTTATTTGTCCCCAGGGAGCTCCCACTGAGTGGGCTGGGAAAATCGGGAGACATTCAGAAGCGTAGCTCTCACAGGGTCTAGCTTTCCAGACCACTTAGTGCAGCTGATGTCTGAAAATCTGTCCCAGCTTATGGGTAATGACAGATTTTGAAACCAGGTTTTGCTGGTGTTCCACAATACATGGGTAGCGAAGCTAGTGATTCTCACCAGGTTTCCTGAGCCTCTGCCTGCTGCTTCCCCCCAGAATCTCTTCCTCTTTTCTCGAATCTCCCTCAGTTCCTGACGTGCCCCCCTTTTGATAACACAAATGTTCCACCTGCTGTGTTTTCTCCCATCACCCAGAGCCGCAGATAGCACCAGCTGGGGCTTTGGCACTGAGCGTTTCGGCGGCGGAGGTGGAGGTCTCCTGGCAGCCCATCGCGTGGAACAGGCACACGGGCAGGGTGCTGGGCTATGAGGTGAGGCAGCTGGTGCTGGTGGTGTCTGACACTTTACAGATGTGCCTTTCCTGGCCACATTTGTATTCGGGTTCCTCCTCCCTTGCTTCCAAGTCAACAGATGATGGAGCTCTTCACCTGACTCTCATTAGCAACATTTCACCTGAGATAATCACAAGCATTTACAGACCAGGACTGCAGCTCTGTCCCAGGCTTTTTGTAATGTAAATTAAAACCTCAAGATTAATCATTTGTGATGGCTACTATAAAAGGATTCGTGCTTGTTTCCACAAAACAAAGCTGATCCTCCCTCCTCTTACACAGCTGTAACGCTGTCTGAGCACGATGGGGTACCTGATAGTTTGGGGGCATGCATATGACCCATAGCATCACTTACAGAAGAAACCAAGATAAATGCACCTCATTGCTATCCAAAGCTTGTGCTACGGCATATTGGAAAGGCTTTTGGCTTCTCACTCCTCATAGAATCACAGAATCATTTAGGTGGGAAAAGACCTTTAAGATCATCGAGTCCAACCGTCAACGTAGCACTGCCAAGTCCACCACTAAACCACGTCCCTAAGCACCACATCTACACGTCTTTTAAATACCTCCAGGGATGCTGACTCCACCACTTCCCTGGGCAGCCTGTTCCAATGCCTGACAACACTTTAAGTGAAGAAATTTTTCCTAATATCCAACCTAAACCTCCCCTGGCCCAACTTGAGGCTGTTTGTAGTGAGCACCTGCTCATTTACTAATAACTGACAGGTCTTTTTGCCCTGTGCACTGGGGTGCATTGCTGGTGTCACAGCATCAAGCCCAGGGCCAGCTCCAGGGCCAGGCATTTCAGGGTCTGAGCAGGGAGAGCTCGAGGATGCATGGATGCTGCCAGACCCCCGTGGCACTCGGCCAGCTGTGCTGCTTCAGGCTTCGCTCTGGTCTCCAGCGCCCAGTGGGAGCAGAAACCCAGCGTCACCCGTGTCTGACATCCACAGGACAGAGCAGAGGTGCCTCCGGCTGAGGGGGCAGGAGGGAGCAGATTTTTGTGTTAATAACTGGGGTACTTCGAAGTAACCTCAGGTGTGATTCCTAAGCATTTTACTTGCACAGTGAAACATTTTTTTTTCTTTTAATTTTTTTTTTTAAGATATGATAAACCAAGAGTAAAGCAAGTCAGAAATACTTTCAATTCTGTCGTATCGTTACAAATGTATAAATGAAGGTAATAGGGGTCATGTTCACTACCCAAACCTTCCTAAATCAATTACTCACTGAAAAAAAACCCCAGGTCTAAATAGCTGTCACTGAATCAAAACTAGAGGCAGGATACAAAATAATCAAAAAACCTCTTAGATGACTGAGATAAAGGCTTCTTTGTATCTTTTAAAGTTTTCTTCAAATGTGTTCAAACCATAAAACCAAACAAGCTTTTAAAATTTCTCACCTTATCAAAGGTTTCCTTTTGGACATCTATAAAGTTAAGGATTTAATTTACTTCCTTAAGTAGTATTCAGTCTCTGAAATTTTATTTCTTCTCTATAAATATTCATGCTTGGTTTTATTTCCTGCTAGTTTTGAATACAAAAAATCCTGTATCCCTTGAAATCTTCCTTGTCAGCATGTCTGCTTCCCAGCCAAATCTGTAATTGATGGAAAACAATGAATTGCCTGTTCTTTGTTCTCACTTCTCAGGTTTTATATTGGACTGATGATCCCAAGGAAAGCACAGCTGGTAAAGTCAGAGTCAATGGGAATGTAACAGCCAAAAATATCACAGGACTAAAAGCTAACACAGTGTATTTTGCAACAGTTCGAGCTTACAACACTGCAGGCACAGGGCCCTCTAGCACCCCAGTAAATGTCACTACTAAAAAATCACGTGAGTATTCAATTCCGTACAACAAATGTTGCAAACTCCCAAGTGTGATAGTGACACTTCAGCTTACCGTGACCCATCTCTACTAAATGTTGCAATATCAAAGAAAACTGGATCCCAAATTTCTTCATAAAATTAAGCAACAAAATTTAGGACCAAGAAACTTCTCTATCTCTTCCCCAACAATGTTTTTGTGGTCACCATCAAGTTTACTCAGACTGTGGTATTTAGGACATTGATATAATGTTTAGCTTCAGGTCTGTCTCAATGGAAGCCAAAACTCTCATCAACTTAAATCAGGTTATTTCCTTTACCCTATTCTATTTATATGCTAAAGTAATTCTTTACACCTACAAAATAAGGTAACACCGGTGTTTGTGTTCCTACAGTACAGCAACTGTTAGGAAGGAGTTCCTTTTGCATTGCAACAGCATGCCACTTGCTTTCAGGAGATTTCAAAAGAGATGCAGAGTCAATAAAGGAAAGCTGTTCCACAGGTCAAACAATAGATTTAGGTGATGGGTTTGTTTGATGTTTGGTAGATTTGGGGAATATGGGTGTGTTTTTTTGAAGAAAACTGTTGAATGCTCCAAATACAGTGCTTTTTTGAGACCTCTAAACTGTGCACTACAGAGGGTAGCACATGGGATAGACTCACATAAATACTATTTAATCATTAATTTTTAAAATTTTCTACAACTGTAGAAGCAAAAGCATACGCTATTCTGTTTGTGAGAAGCAACTTCATGAAACCAATGCTTTCATGGGGCCATCCTCCAAGGTAACAAGGAAGCACTGAGCACCATCCTGCAAGATTGAACCCATGAAGTAAATGTTCACTAAGAGCAAAATAGTCATAAAGCAGGAAATCTTGGTAATCTGCTATGTACCAGAGTGCCCCAAATTCATTGCTGTTTAAGCATTCATTTTTTTTTATATTTTCCTTGGACTATGTTTTCCCATAGTCCCTTTTGCACGATAAAGGAAATATTTCTCCTGCCTTTCACCGATTTTCCTCTTGTCTGTATGCTGTTCCATGCTACTACTGAAAGTGCAAGACAGGAACCACTTGTAAAATGAGTTAATGATAATAGTTACCATTTAATGTAAATAACATAAACCGAAATAAAGCCAGAGAAGGTATTTCTTAAGGACACAAACAGGACTCTAGTCACAGGCAATTTCTTAAGGAAAATAGACTCATCTCTGGAAATGATTCTCTATATTCGTATGTGCATATGTATGAAAGACAAGTTAAAGACATGGCAGTCAAGTGACAAGACATATAAGGAATAAATTTGCTTTGTTTTACATTGACTTCATCTTGTCAAATTCAGGATTGTGCTAATGGTTCATTTAAAAATTAAAGTCAAAATAACCCCTTTAATATTTAAAAACATATATTAAAATTTTAAGCTCTAGTCTCTGAAAGATGCAAGCACTTTCAATATGAGTAGAGATAATATGTCAAGAGAATATAAACAATGTGCATCTACAGCAGGAGCTTTAGCTTCAAGGTAATAGCTCTGTCTTCCTACTCATTGTCCAGGATTCCTACAATGTTCTCTGCATGCCATTATTGTAGGGACTAAGCAAAACTAAAATGGTCCTTCTGCCAAATAGGTGCAATTCTGATTGAAACATACTTATCTAAGATCAATTTAAGGTCTAAGTTGATATCCTGGTTTAAGTTTAAAAAGTGGAAATGATGTCCTCCTTCCATGAACATACTGCTCTATTAGGAGCTGTTGTGAAGCTCAGCTCTTCTGCTTCTTTACTTATATGTCATAGATTTCAGAAATCTCTTTGCTTTTTTTTTCTTTAAAAATATATACATCAACAGATACAGATATTAGAAATACTTTGCAAGGATAAACCTTGACTCAGTACAGCAACAAAGCCAAGTGTTACCTAAACCATGAGAGTAATGTCATTAACGTAATAAACTTGAGCATATACTTGGGACTTCTATTACTCTCGACAATGTTGATTACAAGAAATTAGTTAAGGAAATGATCTGCTAATCTTAGATCTGAAAAACTGTTTGCAGTGGTTTTGCTTGTGGATATTACCATGGATTTGGGGAAGTGCTATGTTACCACCTATTCTGATCCCTGGCTGTATAGCAAAATGAGATAATTTTGTTTTGAAAATCATCCTGTGCTGGTTTTTCAGCCCAAAGACTATGAATTAAGATGGTTTTAAGTGCTATGCTAAAAAAGCTTTGAATAAGGCAATATTCACCCATTTTTGAGTGCTTCCAAGACTTTTCAATGAAGTATTTGTCATCCTTTGCTTCTTGTGAAATTTTTGTCACCAAATGCCTTAGATAAAATATTTGCTGAAAGCAACAAAGAGGTTTTAAACAACATTTAAGTAAATTTGCAGGTTTGTGTATGTGAACGTGTATGTGAATGCCTTCAAAAAGAAAATGAATCTTTTTCCAGCACTGACAGTATGGCTCATGGAAGGACACCTGCTTATATTCACCTGGGTGGTCCACTAACACCTCCTTTCCCTACCAATGGGATGGATTAAATTTCTCCACAGTCATGAAGCAGATAGATATGAAACAACAGGCACCATCAATTCTTTCTATCTCTATGGGAAACGAAAGAAATTATGGAGTATTACCAAATCAACAGTACCTTCCAAGTCACGTACCTTAATCATCAGTATATAGGAACTGTAGGGAGAAAAGATGGATCCCAGAAGTTAAGCATTTTAAAGTCAGGTCTGGGATACTCGCAACACGTTTCTCCAAATCTCTCCTCCTTTTTCTTAATTCTGTTCAAGTCCTTATTTCCTCGTAACACCCCCAGTGCCATCCTCCCAGGCAGGGTCCAGGAGGACACACCACGGAGAAGGAGATAATGTGTTGCTCTAAATCTGACATACAGTTCAAAGGCACAGCTTCAACTTCACATGTTCACACAGGATTTGATTTCAGTCACTTGTAGGCAAATTTTCAAAGTCCTGGCACTTAGGAATAAAAAGCCTTTGAAAAGCTACTCTCAGCCTATTGTGTTGAGAATTTATAAAACCCTACAATGTTTCATGACGGATCACATGGAGACTTTAATGTGTAGCTCTTTGTAACCTGTCTTCATGGCTGATGAAAATCTTGTCTTTTGTATTTTGCTTTTAGTTTTAGCTTTTTCTGAAATCCATACAGCAAAACATTCTCTAGCACGCTGAAATACAGATAGGAACAACTTAGTACTTAAACAAAATCTATCAAATGTAACTTGAACTGTCAGACACTGTCAGGCTTTTCCTAATTTCGAAATGAACTCTCACAGTAAGTGAGTTTGTGCTATGAATAGATCTTTATTCTGACTAATAGGAGAGCAATGATGGACTGGAAAACATTTTTTACTCTTTTAGGTTTGAATCACCCATGCATTTGCTACTTTCATGTCAGCAGCTCATTCAATTACACTATGCAAATTAATATTCAGTTGTATCTTGTGATTATCATCATCTTTGTTTTTTAAAGCACCAAGTCAACCCCCAGCAAACATCGCCTGGAAGCTGACAGATTCCAAAATCTGCTTGAACTGGGAACACGTTAAAACAATGGAGAATGAATCAGAGGTGCTAGGCTACAAAGTAAGTAATTTCTGTATCTCATTAATCAGACATGTTGTTTATAATAGAGGTACAAAGAGTGACTAGTTGAAAGGCAGCTGTTCGTTACCTGGAAAACAGTGACTTTTCTGGAGTTACTGGGACGGTTGGCTGACATTTATACAAATGGAAGAATGGCCTTTCGGTCAGAGTAGGACCTCTTCATCCTGACACAGGGATTTTGTCCCCAGTGCTGGATCTCGCTTGTCCCCTTTCCCTTATAATCTCACTCATCTAAGATTCTTGCATTCCCATCTTTTGGGGGAAGGAGTTTCACACATATATAAGAGGTAGAGAACAGGCTCTTAAGCATTAAAGACAGGCATAAAACATATTTAAAAGTTCTCACTCTGGCAATTCATAATTGTACCTCTGAAAAGAGGTAGGAAGACACTCACATAAAGATCAATGTGAATGAAGTAAAAAACACTCCCATAAATCTATTTTTAAAGGAAAGAAAAATTTAGTTTAAAGTTTGTTTGCAGTGGCTCTGACCCCAAAAGACTTATGGAAAGACTTTTTTACTCCTGAAGGACTGTAAATATGGAGGTGGAGAGTGCTTACATGAGGAAGGGTTCTCAGGATCAAGATCCTCGTGTTGCTAGGCATTTTAGTGTCTACACAGAGTTATTTATGTCTGGGGAGGAAAAGGACACAAAACCCCCCCAGCTTGCAATCTTTCTTGAGTTCATATCCTTTTACACCCTAGTGAGTGTGTTTGAGTAGCTCCACACACTGGGGAAAAAGTTAAAACTAGACTATTGACCTTTTTTTCCTTTGTGTCTAACCTACCTGCTTCTAGGCCACACTTACTTATTTTATTTTGATATGGAAAGAGTGCTTTAAGTACCTGCTGCTGTATTTATTGCATGATCTGTTTCTCCTTCTGCTTTGCTCTTCAGTTGCTTCTCTTAGCATAAGTATGTCAGAAGATTGTCAAGAGAAAGGAGTCAAACACTGTCATTGATGTGCTAGCAAGGAAGAAAGGCTTCTTGGAGGAAAAAAGCTGTTCATAGTCTGTAAGATCCCTGTCTACGTTCCCCAGGCTGCTCTGCACCTTGGCCCAATGATTCATTAGCAAAAAGACCTAAGTGCAAGCAGGCGCTGGATCCATCATGTTTAGTTGTAGAAATGTACTTCTTAAGTGGAAACCCAGATGCTACTATCTAAATATCTGTCCTTTCTTGAAGTCTTTAAAAACATACAGCTATGCTATGTCCCCAGTTTTCATTAGCAGGTGGTAATTTTACACAGAAGTCAATGTGAATATTTCTGACTATAAATGCTTGCCACAACCAGGCAAAATTAAAAAAAAAAAAACCACAAAACCTCAGTTCCTGAAGTGTCAGATGAGTTCTGGATATAAAAGGTGTTACAGATTGAAGTCTTGTTTAAAGGTGTGTCTAACTTCCATATTTACAGATGAGCATAAATGTATTGGATAAGGATTTCATAACCCTACTTTCAAGGTAAGCCTCAGTTCTAGCAGACAAAGGCTCTCCTGAAAGTTGGAGTAAATGCCCGCTGTGGTCTCCATCACAAAATTCTGCAGAATATATTTCTATGTTTTGAATTCAGTTTAATACTCTGCAGGGTGCTGATAGTCCTCTGAAAAGTTTGGGACATGACAGAAGATATTCTGATATTAAAGAAGATATTAAAAATAAATAAATAACTCTTGTATTCTAATCCCTTTTTGCTTAGATTTTGTATAGACAAAACAGACATAGCAAAACACACATACTGGAGACAAACAACACTTCAGCTGAACTTCTGGTACCATTTGAAGAAGATTATCTCATAGAAATAAGAACAGTCAGTGACGGGGGTGATGGCAGCAGCAGTGAGGAAATTAGGATTCCAAAAATATCAAGTACGTGAGATTTTTTTTTTTCTCTGAATGTTACTGTGTAATAAGAAATCTGCGTGCCTCTAAGAAGTCCAAGAGATTAACAGACTCTCCATGACCATAGGTGGCCTCCCTCCTGTTGCTTTGTAATGCTGCGTACATGTAGATTAGTCTCTGGTAGTCTCACATTCATTAGTAGAGAAAGTATTTTGCACAACACCTAGATGTGACTCTATTTTTAGTGTAGGTCTCCGTCTGCCCTGGCCTGCAACGCTCAGGGAAGGACAGAGAAATAAGCTTTCTTGCTAAAGTCAAAGCTGCAGCTCCCACCATATAACGCAGCTCTTTGTCTGCTCTGGAGCTGCTGCTGCTGTTGAGCCAGAGAATCTCAGCCCTCCTCCATCGCTGGGGTGGGGTTGCCCAGGGTCCAGCCTCTGCTCTCGTAAGTACCTTATTATTCATGCAAAATGGAGCATAGTTTTGCAACAAACTAGCCAAAACCCTCCTAAAAGTGGATATTCACCCATGGAATTGCTGCTACAACTTAAAAAAAAAATAAAATAAATAGAAATAACACTTGTGGATAATGTTTCATTTTGCAAATAGAATAAAGATTGCTGTTATGCCAGAATGCATAGAAAAACTTTTTTTTGACACAAATTTACTTTTGTCAGAAAATTTTCTGTGCTTATATTTTTACAGGTTTAAGCTCTGGAGCAATAAAATTGTCCCAAAGGGCAAACCATATATTGACATCTGGGATCCTGCTATTGAGTTCCGTTCTTATATCCTTTTTCCTTGATGATTAAAGCAATGCTCAGCCATGGACTTTTAGAAATAAACCATGTGTAGATTTTATCTTAACCATTTATCTTCACCGTGACCAACATTCCTGATAAAGAAAAACAGTGGGGATGGGGGAGGGAGATAGAAGTGGTCTATTATTAAGAAACCATTAAGTATCAATATTACATTAATTTTTAAAAATAAGCTTTGAAATTAATGGATAAATGTATATGCATTAATTAAATGGAGTGGTGCCAAACATAACTTGAGATTGTAAGGAGAGTGGACTCGAATTTTTTACAAGCAGTAGTTCCTACTGAAACTCCAGTGTAATGGTATGTCAAATATGAAAGACCTCTGCCGAGCTGTTATAATTGAGAGAAGAGACTAGCAATTGCTTGTGATGTGGATATTATTTATCTCATGCTCTTCAATGTATCCTGTAAAAAAACCCACTTTCAATTAAATAAAAGCTATTTGTTTACTTTTTGCACTGGTTTGTATTACAGGGGCTGTCATACAATGAATTATATGAAGTGTACTCTACTATTTTCTTCAGAAAAAGGAAACTTAAATAAAAGGAGTCATATGTACCAACCCAAACCCCACTGAATTCAATAGAAAGACTTTCAATGGCATCAGCAAGCCTTGAACCAGATCTGAATGAGACAGTAGCTTTTATGATATGAGATACTTTACATATTCTTAAATACATTTTAAAGGACTTTTTCATGCAAAGACTATTCTGATCAACAAAAACTAGCAGAGATGCTGAACACCTTTTTTGAAGGGAGATTGAAATATATCTGTCTTCAAGCAGGTTCAGTTGCTCTCTCACCTGATATTGTTATTCTTTGCAGCATCTTGAAAGTGTAGATTCATCTTTGGGCTGCGTATGAAGGTAAATGAGAAGAACATTGATTTTCATCATCTTGAAACAGAAATAAAAGCATCTAATTAAGCCCTTCAATCTATTGAGTTATTAGAATGACAGATTAAACACCAGAGTGAGCATGGCTTTCAAGTCAGTAGATACAGCTCAAAATGTGAAGTCACACTCGTGTCAACTTTAACAACATCCGATAAAAGGTATTTTTTTGTCTCATATAATTACTGAGGGACGTTTTCTTCCTTCCCACTTTAGTCTGAAGTATATTTTCTTTTCACTACTGTCAAATACGTGTTGTGTCATCTTTGTAACCATTTATAACTACAAGTGAATCAAATATTCCCCAATACTTTTTAAAAGAAAAAGGTTCAGATGGGGATGGTGATGTGCAAGCACATGAATGAGCAAAAAGATAGAGGTTCATCTGTGCATGATAATCCTTCAAACAGGATATTAAATACGTTTCTTATCCATGGGTACGGGAGGCCAAATTGGCAGCAAGAGAGTCTAAAATATGAATTCATATAGGAAGCTACCAAAACTTTGGTACCTGACATTATTCACCGAGCCCCTATGCTGGACTTGCAGGGAGAACTCCACACACACTGACATAAAATAAAATCATAAATGATAAAAACATTGCAAAAACACGCATTACAGAACAATGTCCAATTTTGATCTAAGGACTCCAGAGGATGAAAAGGATATTAAGTCCCTAAGACAAGGGGTTTTACTTGGAGTTGCGCTCACCGTTAAACATTCGCATCTTGTGTTGACGCTATCAAAGCCAAAACAGTGTGTGTTTCGTGTTCTTATGGCTGGGCAGCTGCAGTCTCACTAAAGAAGTGACTGTAGAAACTTGGGGACTTTTCTTTACTGTGGATAAGCAAATATCACTTACACCTGGTGACGTTTAATAATCCCCATACTGAATTCAACAAAATGTTTCACACAGTTGGCCACTATTTGGTGGAGCTCTGGCAGAGCTTTTTGCATCATCCCTTCCCAGCAGGTCTCCAGCAGGAGCTGCCCTCTGCCATGGCAGCTCACTTGCAGACCTTCTTGTGTCCTTTAAGCAATGGGTACGTTTTTTCTTTTTTTTTTTTCAGTTAAACTGAATCTAAAATTCTTATATTTCATAACATAAATGCAATCCTTCTGCTAAATTTAAACAAAACATCTCTTTTTATTCAAGTGAAGAGAGATTTTCTGCAGAGCAGTTATATCCAACTGAATAGAAGGCCTGATAGATGCTTAATTACAGGGAGGCTCTAGAAATATAATGCCACTTTTAGAAGCCTGTCCTCTGGGATTTCTACAAAGATGCTAATCACAGGAGTTATTAGGAGAAGGTTTAACATAGCTTTCAAGAAAAGAACAGTTTAGAAAGAAGTGGGTATGGTATTAAAATCTTGATAATACTCTAATGAACTAAAAACATTTTTCTTTGCAGTTAAAATAAACAATGAATCATTTCTTCAGATTTGTTTTCACTTCTGTATGCATTACTGATGTTCTTTGCAAGGTACTTTTCTCACTGTAGAAGATACTTTTCACGATCAGGCTCTTTATGTCTCTAGTGCTTAACGTCATGATGTCTACATTAGTCCTGTTTTGTCATTCCCATGGGAGTAGCCCTTTTTAAAGTAAGGGACAACCTAGGAAGACAGCTAACATGAGTAAAGCTTTTCCCTTGCTGAACTCCCTTAAAGCTGGAGTACAAATGGATTGCCAAGTGACTAGTCTGCCTTGGGAGCAGAACTTCTAAGCAGTCTTAAGGAGAGTACCTTTAAATACAGATATAACGATAGCTCCCCCCATCCTCCCTAAATCAATGTAGCCCTCTGACTTGTGCAGGTTCATTTTCTTCTCTTCGGCTCCCCAGTTCTTTTTTGGTGTTTCACTAGGATGAACTGATGTCTAAACTGCCCAAAGCAGTGAAAGTCCAGTCTATTTTTTACATGAAAATGTTATGAAAGCACCTGATGCTGAAATAGAAAAAGTTCAGATGAGTGGCAGCTTTCATTAAAAGGAACAAAAGGGGCAAAAAATAGTTTTGTCACTCACAGTCGCAGAAAAAAAGTTTGAAAATAGGAACAGTATAAATCCCCTAAACCCAGAAGTCAAAATAAAAACAATGGATAAAGTAAACCAAAAAATTCTGCAATGCTCCTGATTTTTAGCAACTAGGAAGCTGAATTAAAAACCCCGCTTAAAGGTGCCCAATGCAGGGAACTTTGGGCCCAGTCTTACCAGATTTTTAGAGGCACTAGATCAAATCACAGACCAGCCTAAGTTTTCAAATAGCTGGAAGAGTAATACCTATTTTATTTTGATAACCTAAGCAAAGTACCAAAAAATGAAAAAGAGTCGCAGTCAGAGATTTTCATTTTAAATTTAACATATCAACAAAATATTTCTCCATGAAAAAAGCAATTCTGAGCCTATCCAAATGTTTCCATTCACTCTAAACACAATGTTTCTTTGTGATTTAAGAGCATTTAAACTTTTTTTAATGCCTTCTCCCTTCTTTATAGGGCAATTTTTGAATACGAATGCCAAGAAACTAAATAAAATAGCCCATGTGCGCTATTGTACCAGCCCCTAAATCAACATTATCCTGAAGTGCAGAAACACCCTGTGTTTTCTGCAGGTCATTGGAATGCAGCCCTGGTGACGACTTGACACAGAGCTCTAAATCACACTTAGGTATAAATATGTTGTAAAAGCAGAAAAAGATTTTATTAATATCTGACTGTACTGCAGTCACAGAGAATTTCCCCCAGTGATTTCCAGAGCCTCTGTGGAAGAGAGAATTAATCTTCTCAGAGAGGTTTTGGGATGCACTGGGCTGCTGTGGGCCGGTGGCTGGGGATCCTGCCTCCCTCCCTCCACCTCTCCACAGATCCTTGTCTTTTCAGGGAGCACGTGTCCATCTGCTCTTTGCCTTTCCCTGGGCAAAAGCTAGGGCAGAACTTGTCCTGCTCTGAATAAGCCAATGCCTTTGTATTGGCTTTGCGTGGCAAGGTTTTGGTAGTGGGGGGGCTACAGGGGTGGCTTCTGTGAGAAGCTGCTAGAAGCTTCCCCCACGTCCCACAGAGCCAACGCCAGCCGGCTCCAAGACGGACCCGCCGCTGGCTGAGGCCGAGCCCATCAGCAACCATGGTAGTGCCTCCGGGAGAACAGATTTAAGAACGAAAAAAGGTTGCGGGAGACACAGAAATGGCAGCCGGAGAGAGGAGTGAGGACATGTAAGAGAAACAGCCCTGCAGACCCCCAGGTCAGTGAAGAGGAGGGGGAGGAGATGCTCCAGGCGCCGGAGCAGAGATTCCCCTGCAGCCTGTGGTGATGAAGACCACGGTGAGGCAGGCTGTCCCCCTGCAGCCCAGGGAGGTCCACGGTGGAGCAGATCTCCACCTGCAGCCCGGGGAGAGAGGACCCCACGCCGGAGCAGGGGGATGCCCAAAGGATGCTGTGACCCCGTGGGAAGCCTGCGCTGGAGCAGTCTGTGCCTGAAGGACTGCAGCCCATGGAAGGGACCCATGCTGGAGCAGTTCATGGAGGACCGTCTCCCGTGGGAGGGACCCCACGCTGGAGCAGGGAAAGAGCGTGATGAGTCCTCCCCCTGAGGAGGAAGGAGCGGCAGAGACAACGTGTGATGAACTGACCCCAACCCCCATTCCGCATACCCCTGTGCCGCTGGGGAGGTAGGTAGAGAATTCAGGAGTGAAGCTGTGCCTGGGAAGAAGGGAGGGGTGGGGGGAAGTTGTTTTAAGATTTGGGTTTATTTCTCATTATCCTACTCTGATTTGATTGGTAATAAATTAATTTTCCCCAAGTTGAGTCTGCTTTGCCCATGATGGTAATTTGTTGAGTGATCTCTCCCTGTCCTTATCTCGACCCACGAGCCTTTCGTTATATTTTCTCTCCCCTGTCCAGCTGAGGAGGGCAGTGATAGAGCGGCTGCGTGGTGCTTAGTTGCTGGCTGGGGTTAAACCACAACAGCCTTTGATCCCCTTTGGCACTGATATTTCCAAGGCACCATCCCCCACAATTTCCCTCGAAGTGCCAGAGAGCTGCTGCATCTCAGCACTCCTCAATATTACGTTTCAAACACCCATGTAGGTGTAGCAACAATACGGCCTTTGGGCGAAGGCGGATTGAGGTATGGTAATACTAGCAGCGGACCATTGAACTATTGCTACAAGGCTGATGAGCTCTTCGAAGCACAGGTAGTGCGGGAATGTGCATCACCTCACAGCCTCTGCATTATTTATGCCAAGGAGTTGGTCCAGCCTACCTCAGCCGTTGAGCTCGGGTAATGCCTATGTGCCGCCTTCTGCTACTGAGCGTGACTTGATGGAGGGCTGCCACTTACAGAATTGTTACGGACTGGAAGTGTAAAAGAACGGCAAATGATGCATTCAGAAATATCTATCTAAAAATTTAAATAAGGTTGCAGAAACTTTGTATATAATGCCCCTGGTCATCTTCAGAGTATATGTAAGGACTCTGGCATTTCTCTTGCTCTGACCATTACCTAATCAAAAAACTAGGCGGGGGGGGGGAATCAGTGCTATTAAAATAGCTTGTGTATAATCTTTCTAGGAGAAATTTACCATGTAGAAAAGGTCAATTGGACATTTTGACAGCATGGTGCAATAAAGGCCTCTAAACGGCTTCAACCATTCAAGCTTTTTTTAATATGAACTTCTTTTTATCAGTTCCTGCACTTAGTACTTGAAAATATGTCTGATGTAGCAATTAAAATGTCATATTAATAATACTGTTATGTATCATTTCTTTATTTAACCTATTCTATATATGCCAATATATTTCAGTACTGAAAAACGGCTACAAATATTTCCCATCCTCAGAGAACGAATTGGAACAATCCTGAAACAGAAAAGGATACCAGAAGACCCCTTACAATATGCAAGTTTTTCACAAGATACGTTAAAATCTCTAGAATTTTTGCACTTGAGTAAATACAGATGGCGTGGGAGATAGGCCCGGTTAATTAAGGCACTGGCTTGGACACTGCCATGCATGGCTCTGGTTTCTGCTCTGCCAGAAATGGCTGGTATGACCCTAACTGCTCAGCATAGCTCTGTTTGTTAATTATTATGCTGATGGTTGAAATCTCCTTTCAGCCCATACCCACCACCTGTGCACATCCCTTCTGCATTCCTACTAATGCTACGTACAACTTCATGGCTATCATCACCTCCTAACAATTTCTTTTTCCACAACACATTCAGACCCACGGTGAAAAGCCCAACACAATTTTTCACAAATTATGTTTCTATTTGTCTCCTCCTGCTTGTTTGCCAGCCATGCATGCAGGGCCATGCAGCTGGAGCAGAGGGACAGCCCACTGCAAGCCACGCTGCTGCCACGTTCCCCCACTCCAAGTCCAGTTGCTTTAGGCATAACCCAGTTTTTCCCTTACAAGTAATGTGTCTGTAGGCTCTGCCAGCAGTCTTGCATGGGACTGCTATTACGGCAATATGTAAAATAAAAAATGAGATGCTTAGGTTCAGGGTTTTATAAAAAACAGAGGTGCCTAGAGGAGCAAAACCTCCTACAGCTGTTGGGGCTGTAAAATAACCAGATTGTGGCTCAGCCTTCTCTGTGCACCCCTTCCTATTCAGCCTGGCTTTTCCTCCTGAGGGATCGCACGATGCCAGAAATCTCCTGTTGCTGGCAGATTTGAGTTAAGGGATGTTTTCCGGGGCTCTCATTGAAGTCGACTTTGTGTGTGAGAGTGTGTGAGCACTGCTAGCATTATTTAATTACATTATTCTGCAGCCCTGCTATCCCAGAGATTTTAAAGAGAAACAACACAAATCTTTCACATGTCCCACTGCCCTTAGTAGATTTAAAGCCTATGCAGTTTGAGTGGGTTTAGAATTTATTTGAAAGCCTTCTTACACCAGTACAATTTATCCACAGAGATCAGCAGTTTACATCGTATTGATTAATGTGGTTATTGATTTATTCTGTGATTGTACTGGCCGGCTATATAGAGTACTGGAAAGTGCTATTTTCCAGGAGTGATTGACTTCTCTCTTCATTGACTAAAATAAGCTGATAAAAATCATCCACTGGCTGAGCTAGAAGTACTTTTTTGTATTCCTGCTTCTAGCAGAGAAAAGTAGGAGACAAACGCTGATGCAGAGCAGAGGAAAGAAGTTACAAGGCTTAACCCCTACAATATTACCCTGGCTGGGTTAAATCCAGCCCACACTCTTAGCGAGGTAACAAGCTGGAAGGCTTGGATGGTAAAAAGACAGGCAGGCATTTGAATTTTGAATAAGAGGATTAAACTGCTGTTCATTCTGCTATCTGCAACTGGTGAATGCATTTTTCAGAGCTTGTTGCCGTTTCTAATGCTGATATCTCTGTCCTCTTCATTCAGCAAGAGATTGGGACCTTCGGAGGGGCTCCTAACGAGGGAGGGCTCGAGGCACCCCAAGGTCCCCCCCAAAGGATGAAATCTTGCTCTTTTTCTTGCTGTATTAGGAAATGCGCAAAGTTAAAGCTATTCCTAGCACCTCTGCTAGCCGGCAGAGCTATAAAGCAGATGTAACTGCCTTTTATCATGACTGTTCCGAAGTTTTCCCAAATTGAGGAAAGGATCCCGTGCCCC
The DNA here is from genome assembly GCF_026419915.1 of Harpia harpyja. Classification (NCBI taxonomy): domain Eukaryota; kingdom Metazoa; phylum Chordata; class Aves; order Accipitriformes; family Accipitridae; genus Harpia; species Harpia harpyja. Next base: position 21,986,172 of record NC_068969.1, read on the forward strand.
TGAAACTTTTGACTGGTTACACCGCATTGGCTGGTAGCTGTTCTGACGGAGCTGTTCTCCCGGGCCACCCTGGCCAGGCCAAGTCCACCTTCAAATGAGTACCGGGGCCGTGACGACGGATCCACCCCACCACCCATGCAAAGTATCGTGGCAGCTTCCTGCAACTTCTCTATTTAATTAGGAGCTTGGAAAACTGAATTAACTTCAAAGGTAGATATTCTCATGGGTAAATTCTCACTGTTTTCAGGCTCTCTGTCAATCCAGGCTTCAAATCTATCCTGCAGAATTTCTAAAAAAAAATTAAAACCAAACAAACAAAGAACATAAACCCATACATCAATTACTGAAACTTTTTTTCTCCCCACTGAGGATTCAAGGCTTTCTTTATGATGACAAATTTCAAACAGAATTAATACTACTGGAGAATCTTGCACAGCTCACAGGAGCCATAACAGAGCAGGGGGGGGAAAAAGGCCCACAAAAGGCCAGATGAAGAAATATGGAAACAAATAAGAAAAGACGTCTCAAACTCCACAGTAAAAGGCACAGCACAAATTTTGTCAGCCCCTCTCCCCCTGCGCCAGCCACCAAGGAGTGCCGCAGCCAGTTCCTCTTCGATTTTAAATGAGCCCTCAAAGCCAGAAGCTACTTCAGATGCTGATATAGCTAAATTACAGCAAACATACAGAAATATCAGTGGAACAGATCAATTGTTAAAGCCCTAGGAAAAGAGAAAAAGAGTAAGGTAGGCAGTTGCAGAAAAGTTCTGCTCTAGCTGCCAGTTTTTCCTGCTTGTTTAAAAAAGAAAAGAATACAATAAAATGGGAAAGCAATGCTCAGCTCTGAGCATCCAGAAATTTGGCAGTTCAATCATTATTTGATTTTATGAGCTTGTCTGAAGAAATACCATTTTACTGAGTGGGATTTCATAACAACGCTTTTGCTTACTCAAGGTCAGGAGAGGGGCAGAGGAACATCAGGGCTATTGTCCCATTAGCGGCGATGTTCCTCACCGCCACTTCTCTGACTCAAAGACTTCTATTAAAGAGGCCACTTTCCTGCACACTGCTGGAATTGAAGCTAAAATAAAATATACTCTTCACTTTCCCACACAATGACAATTGGCAGTATTTGTGCTAAAGCTGGTTGGAAAATGTTTCGTGAAACAGTTTCCCATCAGAAAACACTGTTTCTTCAGAGCAAAACATTAACAGGAACATGCTGATTTTTGATGTTTTCAAAAGATATATTTTCCAGTGACTCAGAATTAAACTGTCAATGTCTCTGATTCTCTGACTTTGTTTCCTTATGATGCATGCACTCTTTTGCTTCATATAAACATTTTACTTAGTAGTTTTGCTAGGTTTATAACGAGTGATGTATCTTGTTTACTACACCCCCTCCCACTCCTGCTTACACAGATGTACACCAGCACAGACACAGTTTTACATTACATTAGAAAACAATAACATTTCTCCAACACTACTGGAAGTAAAGAGGACTTTCTACTGTTTTCAAGAATAATAGTTCAGAATAAATTTTTGAACCATTCCACTTTTCATTCTCATTTACAGTGGCAAGAAATTTCAGAATTGTCTAGAGGATGAAACATTTTTCCTCGTATTTCATGTAATCTGTTCTGCATGCAGGTTACAAGTCAGTATTACTACATTTATTTTTACATGTGTATTTATTTATATATTTGTATATATGTATTATCTAGTGAAATATGTAAAGTAAAATTATTATAGATTGATAAATAGGTTCTATAGAGAACATCTATGAACACCCGCACCGTTCCAGTTCAGAGATACTCTTGAACAGAGAAATTCTCCCAGGCTACTGAGTTTCACAGGGCTTTTGAAAATTTCTCTTAAAGTCTAAATCATAAAATAATCCTTTGCTCCTGTTTAATATACACACACCTCTCTCCCCATATCCACGTATCACAATTATCTGTTAGAAGAGAGATACTATATTCTGTGCCTATTGTATTGGTTGCCAAAAGAAGTTGTTTATTTCCTTAAGTAATTTAATGCAGAGAATAGTTTGGTTTTATGGATTTACGTTAGGTTTCACTCTTTTCCTCAGAATGAATTTCTATCTCCAAAGAACAAATAGACAGCTCCAACATCGCTGCGAGCTGTCGCTGCCCCAGTAGTAGCCGGCAGTAGGAGCAGCGTGTGGGGCACAAGCCACACACACCCACCCTTGGCACTTAGCAAAAATAAAATTAAAAATAAAAGTTAGTAACTAAGAGAGCTTTTTTATATGTGTATATACACACACACAAATATAAATATATATATATATAAGGAGCAGAAAATAGAGCGCTGTGTAATGAAAAGAGTAATACATTTTTTATTTTCCCTCTCTCCCTGAGAAGGAAAATCATAAGAGTGATTCTGCAATAGTAGGCAGCGTATAGCAGCAGACATTGGTATCTAGGGCCTATAATAATTTGTCTAATTTAGCTATGGCACTACATTCCTAAGTATGAGCTCCCAATCATTTCTCTGCGTTAGGGGATGTGTGTTCCCTCCCCATTACCCCCCCAGTCGCTGCAAGATTTCTCCTATAAATACATCCTGCTATAAATACATCGCTGGCTCTCTCGCTTATTAGTTGTTCTGAGGAAATAAAATGATAACATGCCTTGTGCTTTAAAACTTTGTTTATAAAACATCTTCATAAAACCACTAAAAGGCACGTATGAAATAAAATCATGGCTGTTGCTTACCATCATGCCAGCCCTACAAATGGATTCTTTTTTCAAAATTAAAGACGTCAACTATACTATGGCCACTTTGTGGCAGTTCACAACTTTAAGTAAAACAAGCCTGACAGCACTTATTTATTCATAAGCACTCCTGGCTATGCTGATACATACCTTGGCATTTAATAAAATGAAATAGCCAAATTACGCCACTGGTTTTTAATCAGTACAATAGCCAGTGTTTAATATGGCTTTCATCATCATTCAAGGTGGCCAGGATGCTGCCTGTGTATCCACAGGCTTCTCCCAGCCAAGCAGGCACTGGCAGAAAGACATCTGCCCTCTGAGGATGGGAAATTTCAGTTTGGGAGACACATCATATACTGCTTTATCAGAGATACTTGATTTTTATGACATTTCTTTTGAGGTCTAAGTACACTAAAACACCCATATATTTTTCCACACAAAGTCTTCATTAAAGCAATTTGCTGGTAACCAAAGAACTGCAAGTAGTTTGTAGAGACTCTCAGGCAGAAATGTGGATGCCTTCATGTTTTTAAAGAGCTGTCAAAAATGTAGGTCCCCATTGGGGCTGCAAAGAAATGGGTTTTAGTGCTTTCCAGGTTGTTTTTGTTTGTTTGGGGGGGGGGGGGTTTGTTTCTGGTTAGGAATAAAACCTAAAAATTTCTAGTTTTTTTAGCAAAGAGTGTTGTCATGTTTTAACATTTACTTAATGCTTTAGGATAATATTGTGCATTTAGATAATGCAAGACAGACTTTTTAAACAAAACATAATTTTAAAAAGAATAATGGGAGCATTTCTTTGGTTGGATTTAGAATATCGATTTTTTTTTTCCATCAGTAACACATTTTCTTCTGCTTTATTCTTGTGATACAACTCTATTTTTGCAGGGAACAGGCACTGCCAAATCCTCCTAACCAGATTTTCCTAGATCTGTGTTCACCAGAGGGGTCTAAGCCAAAAGAGGTATCAAAAAGCTCTTGGTGTTATTCTGCCGTTGTGCTTGGCCCCTGTGGGAGCTTCGTGCCTTGGGCTCGTCCCCTCGGGGGGGTCGGGAGGAGATGGCAGCCAGCCCCACTCCAAAACATTTGTTCTATGAGCCGCACTTTGGCTGCTTACCCTGAGTTTTTGTTTCTACCCTCGACATGACAACTGTTGAGTGGAAATAATTTTAAATTAGAGAATGAAATTACCAAAACACAGTTAGAAAAATATCCACAAATATCTCCTACATATTTTTTTATTCTGCAAAGATTAATGTATGAGAAGAAGTGATTAATGCAAGCTTTACTTCACAGATGATCTCTCAGGCCTAACAGCGTACGCGCACAGTCAATATTTTGCAAATGTTTTGATTAATAAATCTTTATATAGCCCACTGCAACTTTGTAGATTTAAATTGATGCTTGCACTATTTGGAAAGCATACTGATTTTCCCTGCATGGTTTCCTGACTCAGACTCGTTAGCCCAAAGTAAAGAAAACAGAATAAATGCTGATGAACACAAAATCTTTTGCTTTCAGGTATAAGCCGTTTGGAGGCGGCTATGTTCTTGACAGAAGTTGCCACCACCGCCCCAGGCTGCCGCATCCCCATAGCCCAGCCCAGCTCCCCCAGTACCCTCCCCGGACTGGTCTGGGGCATCAGCTGCTCCCAGAGCAAATGCAGGTGCCCAGCACCGCTTCCATCCCCTCTCACCGTATTTACAAAATACAAATCAAGACCCAACAGCTCTCCGACATCACCCTCCGTTGAGGGTCTGCCTCGGGGAGGAGGCCAGCCCTTGAGGATCCACAGGGATGGGACAGATTTCTCTGCAATCTCTCACATTAAGGATGTTCATCTTTAATGCTGGAGAATAAGCTCGTTCTCGCTTTGCTATTTGCTTTGACTTTTGTTTAATGCCACAAGTACAGAGTGATTCACCTCCGGTTTGTAAGGTCTTTCAAATAACCTTTGAGTACGAAGGGCCCAGTGGAGGCACGGGTGGGCTGAGCTCGCCGGGGGGGCTTGGCGTGAGGAACTGGGCTACCAAGCCCACCTCCTCCGTCAGGTCTGCAGAGGTCCAACACCACCCCACCGCGCCTTGACACTTCTGTTGAATGCGGGCGTCAGAGCTACGTTTAGATGAACACCATTATTGTCTGGCTGTTGCGGGAAAACTCCTTTGTTAATAAACTTGGTCTGAGCGAGGCAAGGGGCAGTGAAAGTCTGGTGGGATGCTTCTGGCAGGGAGAGAAACCAAGCAATATATGTCTTTGGCAGTAGCCTATCACTCATGGGAAAAAAAAAAAATAAAAAGGTTTCTGGCTGGTTTCTAATGCACAACAGGATGAAATGCTGGAAGCCGCTTTTTCTCACAGCTCCATATGTACCTCCTATAGCCTCTAATTCTCTTCACTTTCTTTCTTGATCATATTTTCAGTCCCCTCATGAACTCCTCTGGACTGCTTTTTGTCTCCTGTCTTGGCCCTTCTGCAAACATACATGCAGATCCATACAAACCCTCCATCTATAATCAAAGAAACTTCTCCTCTGGGACAGGGCAGTGCCAATGGCTCTTGAACAGCAGGATGTTTTCATTGAAGAGCATTGGGGTTTCATTGTTGATAGTTATTGTTTCCATTTTTTATGAATAAAAGAAGGGCTTAGCAAGTCCTTTCATCTATCCAGATTAAAGTTTGGATGTCACATCTGGTGACGTTGCTAAGGTTTTACCTCTAGTCTGATTCTTGATTACAGAAATACAACAGGCACCGTAATTCTATGTTTAATGCATCCCCGAAAGAATGAAGTACACTTGATATTGCAAAAGGTGTCATTTTTTATAAAGAAGTCACCAGAAAAGCACTCAAGTCCCAGATAGAAAGCTCAGTATCATTTTTTTAATAGTAATGGAGTATATTAATGGGAAAAAGTTGGACCCTAGCATTATAACTCTTCCAGCAGATATTATCATTGCGTGCATTTCACATTATTACTAATTTTGTATTCAGCATACCAGGACCATTAATTCAGATTTAGTCTGCAGCTGAATAAGCCAGATTGCTTAAGAAAATAAACGTCTCTATTACTTTTTATAGCATTGAAATTAATTTACAGTTCCAGATTGTGATAACTAAAATTGAGAATTAAAACTATATTTGCTACCTGAGATTTCCCAGAGATTAGCATTCACGAGGCTGTAAAAATATTAACTACTTTAAATAATGCTTGCAATATTTCTAGGGTTATAAAACATCTTCCCTTAGCTCATTTTAATTTATTTAGCATCTATCTCTTTAAGCCTTCCTTTTAGCATATTCACACCACTGGAAGATTAGACCGAGATTGTTGCATTAAGAGAAATGCTATTTACAACGATGGCATGTAATACAATATGTATTTCCAGGGGCTTTGAAAGGCATGGAAATAAAAATTTTAATGATGTCTTTAAGGGCTCTCAGGTTGCCTTTGTGCTACAAGACAAGTTGAAGTTGAGTAAAATTTCTGAAGCGCAATAGCATCAAGTCAACAGTGGAGTAGATAAAACCTTTATAGGAAAAGGGGAACTCAATAAAAACACACAAAAAGGCAACATTACTTCCAGATTAATCTCTGAGAATCATAAGAAGCGCAGAAGAGAGAGACGGGGGAATTGGGGAACCGGAGTATTCAAACTAAGCCAGTGGACACGGTAAGATCCTTCACGATTCTCTGGTAGTTGTTTCAGTCTCCTCTGAAAATGAGTCCGTACCTTCGGCTGTCGGGGGGCTGGGGTGGGCAGCGCTTCCTCACCGCTATCACCCTCCTCTACAGCTCCACGCAACGAGCGTGGGTGCCTTCACTGAATGCACCCCGTTATTTCTGGGTCAGTGCATTAAAAAATCTCAATTGCTACTCAAAACGGGCAATAATTTTAACATTTATGTATGTGGGGCTTCTTGGGCCTTCAGTGTGTACCCCAGCCCTCAATCCTGCCTGTCAGAAATACACTTGAAATGAATGAAAGGCTGAGCTCCTTATACAACTGGTTGATACAAGCAGCTGAAGCTTAAAAGAAAACTATCAAATTTCATAAGAAAATTGGGTGAGTTGGACATGGTGTCATTGTAGGATTACGTTCTCAGTTGATAACACCTGTTCTAATATGCCCGTTGTAGAAAGAGGAAAATAGGATTTAAATTTAAATCCGTAGATTGGAGAAGCAGCAGAGTAGCAGATTCATAGCTATCAAGGTGTAATACTTCCTTAGAGGTGTTGGTAAATTCTTGTCTGATTTTGATATTTACTGATTTAATGAAATATCTGCTTAATTGTATCTGTCTGCAGAAAGTTCAGAACTGAACAACTGTGTAGCAGCTGATCTAACCTTTTGCTGGATTCTTTAAACTTTAATTTTGATTTGAGTGGCATAGATGCAGTAATTGGAAGGATATTTTGTTGAGGAAGCTGCTACGAAAAGCTCTCAAGGACTGTTAGGACTATTTGTGATGGCAAATAATTTTACAGATCTCTTGCAATAACAATTTTTTTTAAAAAGTTCATCGCTTGACCATCCTTCCATACAGACATCATTTCCTTTGGGTACCACTGGAGAAGAAATCACGTTCCCAAAGACTTTTACTTTGCTTACATTAATACTAATTATTATTATCTCAAATTGGAGGGTTTTCCATAACGCGTTTTAGGATGATAGCATCTCAAGCTGAGATTTCAGCAGCCAAGTTCATACTCTGAAACCACAGAAATAGCACTGCCTCAAGTTTTCATTTAAAAAAAAACCCCAAAATATACTGTTCTTAATTCTGAAGGCTAGAACCCAAATGCCTGAGTGTCATTTTATGAAAATTGCCGTTACATCATGAGTGAGTCTCCAGTGTTCCATGGCTGTGCCTTTGCAATAATGGTTTAAAATGGAAACATTTATTTTTCCCCAGTTTTTAGTAGCTACAGGAGAAGCAGGGGGCTAATTACCAATACTGAGCTGCAAGGGTCAGATTGAGAGGAAAAAATGAAACTAAATGTTTCAGAAAATAGGTGAAGGATCCTGCTGTGGCAAATTTGGATGATTTAGCCTAGTGCTGTGGGGTTTTTTTTCCCTGTAATCTATAAGTTATAGTAGAGTCAGTGCTTTTAGAGTATTGAGTTGGAACTAGCAACTGCACGTAGAGAGACACAAACAGAACTGGGCAAATCAAGTTATTAAAAGATTGAAGGATTATTTTCCCATTAAAAACAATACGTATTTAAATTTAAATATATATAAAATCAGAAGCTGAGAATACATATATATATTCACAATAGAAATACACTTCAGCTATCCAGCAGCAGTGATACACCTTCAATTCCTATTGCTCTTTTACTGCAGGTAGGATGTCTGCTTAAAGAGAAGTATCCAAAAATAGGTCATTGAAAGAAGAAAGGACTGAGTTTAAAATTATTTTCTTAGTAAGTTAAGCTTCCATGTCATCCTAAGATCCTGGCAGGGAAAACTGTGTGGGACTATTACGCATCTTTCAAAGACGGCCTCATTGTCACGTTATTCTCTGGTACAAAGGGCAAAACAAAAAAAAATTGCCCAAATCTTTGGGTGAGTCGGAGTGAGCCCTTGGCCTTGAAAAACACAGGTATAAAATTATTGACAAGCAACATGGGGCTGGTTGAGCTGCCTTACGAGTCCAAGCCCGCTCCTGGTCTGCCTCCGAGACCTCTGGCACTGCAGCTGGCAGGGAGGTGCCTTCTCTAGATCTGAACAGAAAATACTGAATTGCCTGATTAGAGCAACTTTGACAGAGCCTAGGGCAGTAGTAGAAGACCAGCATAGTCATCGCAGGACATCTGAAGGCCCTTTGCGTTACGCAGCCCTGTAGGACTGCAAGAGGAGACGGCTTTTAGCTCCAACTCTCAACTGGGTGCCCTTAGCCTGCCAAGGTACGCTGAAAATACTGGCGCATGGAAAGCTTGCCAGAAACATGTGGATACTGATTTAGCTTTGCCATCTAGCAGAAAGCTTTAGGACCCTTCCAGACTCAAAAATTAAATAGTTAAGACCATGCAGGAGCACCCTCCATCCTCTTTGCCAGGTAATTGTGCTTTGCCATGGGTGTCATAGCAAGATCCCTTTAATCAGATACCAGAAAGCAATGGGCAATTACCAAGCATAGCATTGGTGGCGTAAATGAGATTAAGCACCCACTCACATCAACTAGCTTAAAGCAAATGGAGAAGCGGGGGAAATCAGTCCTCAGGGCACACTGGAATCTGCGTTATTTTTTTTTTTTCCTTTCGCCTTTCCAGAAAACACTGAGTAAAAGGTCCCCTTCATTATGATCGGTTCAAATGTAGCATCTCACTGCAGTCATAGAAAAGCAGGCACTAGGAAGTTCTCAGAAGAAATAAAGAAGTTGAGAAAATCATTTTATTGCCTGACAGAAGGGGAGGCTGCCTTAATTTTGTTGTCACTGGGAGTCTAAATGTATAAGGACAGCTGCTGTGCTCAAGTAACAATGCAATCAGTTAATGCTTTCAGCAGGGAGACATTAGCCGCTTCTCCCTCCTGCCAGGCAGGGAGAAACAAAGTTTACCAAAAAAAGGAAAAAAGGAAACTTTTAGATATTTTTTCCTTCTCTTTTTTCCTGTGCTCCTTTGAGCGGAGGGAGGAGAAGGACCACACCCAAACAGGGAATGCTTTTCAGTATGTTCCCATTACTGCATTTTGGTGGTGGTGGTCTGACGTCTACGTTGGCCATCACATGTTTTCTGAGACAACTGCAGTAAAGCCACATAATGACAATTATTAAATAGCATACAGTAAGGAACAGATAGATTGTCACCAAAGCTATTTTTGTTATTAACCAAAAAAGATCAAACAGTAAAATGTTGAATAAGATATAAAATGAAGCCGTGAAACCAGGAAGAAGTTTGCCCTACATAGTGATGAAATTAGCATAAACAAAATGAAGACATTTGCTATTTTTACATTCCCAATTTGAAATGAAGGTAAAGCATAACAAACAAGAAACTAAAACTACATGTAAACTCTACGATGTGTTTCTGCCTCAGAGCTGTAATAATGAAGGCTTCTAAAGGAACAACCTTCAGTACCTACATATGTTTTACCTTTAAAAAGTTTTGAGGTGATAAAAAGGAGAATCAGAGGAGCCTTATCTTGGCATAATGTTCTATTTTCAGGCAATTCATGATTCATGAAGAACTAGAACAAGCACAACTAGACGACAGGAGAAAGGAAGAGGGGAAAGAGAAGAGAGAAAAGAGAAAAGATGAAACCCATTCGTGCTAGACACAACCATTACTCCAGTTCAGAACAGGGACATGTAATCGTAGAATGATTTAGGTTGGAAAAGACCCTGAAGATCATCGAGTCCAACTGTTAACCTGACACTGCCAAGTCCATGGACCGGCTTAAGAGAGGGATGCACTGGTATTTTGAGGACCTCAGTTACATTTTCACATCTGCAACAGAATTTGCTGTTCTCTTTCACAATCCACTTAGAACTGGGTTTTCAGAAATGTAGGTTTCACGCTGCCATCTGCATTGGCCCAGGCACTATCAGCACCATAGGCTGAGGGTACTGTCAGGACCATCAGAGATGTCACTTTCTTCCAACCCCTGTACCCGTTTCGCTCCCTGACAGGCTGGAGAAACAACAGCTGATTATTCGCTGCATGAGCAGTATGAAGGGGTTGGGATTCCATCTCCAAAATGTCTTCATCCCCCTAAGGACAAGGGAAGAACAGGGCAACATGGGAATCAGGAATGGGAGTGTGTGGGAGATGAGGAAAGAGGAGACCATCTTCCTCAAATCATTGAACACTTTTGTTCCAGCTTTGCTTATGTAGGTGTTTTAATGATAATGTGCTCATTAATGAAAAAAATTGAAAATAATAAACACATGTGTAAAGGGTAATTAAGTTGAGAAACTAACTCAAAGCATGGATGGAAACAAGGCAGAAATGGAATTTGATCAGTAACTTGTACAAATTTTTGAATAAAGAAAGAGAAATCATGCTTTAATTTATAAATCCATATTAAAAAAATGTACTTAGTCAAAGAAAAGGCAAAGATTAAAACTGTTAATGACTTAATATTTTTTCCTAGAGAAGCAGAAACATCTGGTGGTCATTGGGTGTGTTATCCTCGGTATGGAGTATTGGGGAAAGCAAACAAATGAAATCCTCAAATTGCATATGTCATTTGGAAAAGTATGCAACTTGAATGAACATCCCAGAACTAAAATATATATTATTAGCATCCACTACAATACATCTGAATGCAGGAATCACAAGGAGAGAATTACCAATTCTTATAATTACGTGTATATCTGTCTTACAAAATTGTCTCAGAGAGAAAGGGGTGAAGCTAAAAAGGAATAATGGTGACACTAGAAAGCTTTTAGATTTTGGCAGATTAAAATATGTTTAAAAGATTAGGGTTTGAGAAGCACTTGTGACAGATACTTCAGTTCTTCCTCTGATCACTGTCATTCAACCCTTTCTCACATTCCGTGAGTAGTCTTTTTAATAATTTCTTTGGGGAAGCTTGCGTGGGGCTCACAGACAGGACACAGCTTCTGTCCTCCGCTCAGCGAAGGAGCCAAAAGACCTGAGGTGACTCCTAAACACAGATCTCAGAAAAAACAACCCAAAAGAGCAATGTTTTATAGGCAAATTGACCAGGCAAAATTTGGATCTTTTAGTCAGCAAGTCTGAAATATAAGAACATAAAAAAAGATACATTTCAATATAAAGGGACAGCAACAATATCACCTTAAAGGAAACAGAAGAATGTTGATTTTGTAACTTTAATGCTCTCAGGCCATCGCTGGCTGAAATGAAAGAATTTTCCTTAAGTGGCTGTAAGCTCCAATCTTGATCTGATTCATCATTATTAAATGTTGAAAGTTTAAGTATTTCATATAGATGAGATGAAAAGATTGCACGAGAAACTGAATAATCTCCACAGACTTTAGAAAGCATAGAGACCAAACCCAACCTAAAAGGAAATGAACACTAGAACTACATTGTTAATTAAATCCCTTATTTGTAACATTTGCCTTAATTTCAAAGATTTATTGAAAAAGGATTTAAAGAAAATGAATTAATCTTAAGAAATGACAGACTAATCCTTTCTTTGGGACCAGTGATTATGTGAAGGTGTATTGAAAACAGCAGAGAGAATGCTAGGCACGCTTGCTGGACAGATACTACAGTTCAGTTTAGACACTAATCTGCAAAAGTGGATTAGCAAAGTCTGATGGTTAGACATTTTCACAAGGGTTTTGTTCAGTCTTGGGAACAACATCTACAAAGAATACACTGATGTTGTATAGCTCAGAGAAACCACAAGGGAAGGGAGATGGAAAGCAGATGTCAATTCATTCGAAAAGATTAAACACTGCCACAAAGTAATCTAATTAGTTGTACTCTTTGTTCTTCTTGGGACATCTTTAGAGCTGGCTGTTTTATTCTTCTGCTGCTTTGCTCCCTTTGCCCCCACAGAAAGGGCTTTCCTCTGCACCAGCAAGGCTCCGAAACACGGCCGTGAGTGCACCAGAAAAGGTCACTATGCAGATCAAATGAAGCCAGATATAATGAGACTCATCTTTAAAACCTCTTGTTAATTAAAAGACAAAAATCTGAGCCTGGTCATGTTTCCAGTCAAAACAAAGAAAGTTTTGCAGTCATTTCAATGGCAACCAGATCAGGTTTCTGATAATATTGATCAAACATCAAATGCAAGAGGGCAAGATGGTAAGTATGAGAGTCAGAAAGACACTAAGCAGTGAGGACACTAAGCAAAAACACGCTCTTTGGATATTGGTCTGCTGATACAAGTCAGTAGACTAATTAAGGGTGATCTTTGAAAATTTATCATTCTTAAATTGCTATTATAATCATATTATAAGTTACTCCATGTTTGTCAAAGGCTCTTCATACCACTGTCGCCTTTCAACAACTTAAATCCAGAGAGGTCTGGCTTGATCCAGGCTGTTAGACAAGAGGTACAGAGGAGCACAGATCTTATGTGCAGGCTGGAGAAGATTAGATTAGAGAGGACTAAAATGAGCTGTCAAATGCTTTCATTTAAGCATTCTGGAGAGGATTCTTAAGTCATTGAGCCCTAAATACATTGGGAAAAAAAATGGAGCTAGATGAAGACACAAATAAATGAAATTGAGAGACTATCTTAAAACAGAACTTGACTTTATAGATAGTATAATAACACAGTATATTTTTATGAAAATCAGGAAAATATGTCAAAAACAGAAAGAAAATTAACTATGACCAAGCAGAAAATACAGCCACTTACTGTGAACAGCAGATATTAGATCTGAAGGAAAAATAATCTATACAATTCTCCTCTCTCCTGAATAAAGCTGACACACCATTTTGTCTGATAATCTGCTTTCCCATGATGCAACTGTATTCTAAATTAAATAATAAAATCACTTCATCCTGTTGGAAATTATTGTGTCATATTGCTTTGAAGAGTTCAGGAGGTGTCACAGATCAGGGAAGTGTAAGCGTGCCAATGGTAAATGAAAGGCTATCAATCTATTTGTTTTAATTAATTAAAGCTTTTTCTTATTTTTCTGAGTTCAATAAGATAGAATAATTTAAGATGATGTTCTAAGCAGAAGTGACCAGAGGCAACTCTTGCAGACTGTTTATAAAGCCTCTTGCTGTTGTTGCAGGTTATGTTTTTCAGTGGATGCCTAAAATAAACACTTTTCAATGAAGATGTAGCCTTTTTGCAGTGTTTGTTTCTAAACGGAGGCCTGAAGAGAAGCAGCAGACTCCCAGACAAAGTGTCTGTTTCAAAGGCCAAGTGATTCCTGGTGAAGGGGATTGCAGAATGCTTTCTGATGACTTCTGTTCCAGAAATGTTATTTGTAAATTAAGAAAGCAAGTTGCAACTAGAAATTATCCTCCAATTCTAGAAAATCTTCTAGATGTTATTACGCATTTCCATCACCTTCAAAAAAAGGCTAATAATGACAGAAGAGTACTTTGAACACAGATGGTAATGTATAGTTAAAACTGGTAAGAAAATGAACAAAAGAACACTTTTCCACCATTTTTCATAAACATTTCAGTCTTGCTAAAGTTTCCCCAAGAGATTTTATTCAAATGTCTTGCCTTGAATAGCATTTTTAATAGATAGTTTCTGAGGTTGAAGAGGTTTAACCATTATATTCTGCCTTTAACCCCTGCTTACAATTCCATTTGCATTATCTACATCCAGGTCCTGTTCTGAAATGAAGCAAAGGCTATACCCCGTAGTCTTCATTCCTTCGGAGCTGATTTAAATCTTTGGCAATTTCCATCTCAGTACTTCTGCCTAAACAAAACAACAAGACTTTTTCTTCTTTCAAATAAGAGCTAAATAATATACAAATTAGAAGATATGCCAACTTCAGTTTCTCTCCTCTGAGGTTCTTTGAAATTATTTCCCTTAAACTTCGATCTTTAAAAAAGCAGATGACTTTAAACAACCCTTAGAACTCTATAGAGGCATCTGTAAAATGTTTTCTCCCAGGCAATCAAAGGCAGGAGACTTTTGTTTCTCAAATCCTATGATAAATAAAGAACTCTGACTTAAAAAAAAAAAATATATATATATAAACATAGAAATCATGTTAAACTCTTGTCATGTTGTAGAAAGTCGCACTTGACTTACAGTTTGGAAAGACTTTCAGGGCATACTTCAAAGCCTGTTTATTTTCCCAGACTTGCCAGAAAACAAGGCTCTGATGAGAGTTTTTCTGTACAGGAGAGCAGCATTTTACAGGGGTGGTTTGAGTGTTGAAGGCTACAAACTTCTGAGATGTTGATACGGTGCTGGCTGCTGACACCCATAGCTGTGATGATAACTGCTGTCGGGTTAACTGTCCCAAGGAAGTAAATGGATCATCCACTAATGAGATAAGATATCAGTCAGCCTTAAAGCAGAAGTTAGATCTTGGTCTTGGATTGAAAATATTTTGGGAACAGTTAGTGTTCACCTGCATTGCTAAGGAGCTGACCTCGCAATCCATTTAAATAAGGGTTTCTGGCAAATAATTTGAAGGCAGGGCTGCATTACATCACATTTGAGAAAACTAGCAGATAGAGAACAAGCAATTTAGAATTCCTAAAACAGCATCAGCCAGAACCCTAAAGGGGACACTTAGAAGGACTGCGCTCTATTTTCATAGATGAATTCAAATTACTCCTAGATTTCTGTTGATTTGTTTATCCCTCACCCTTGGTAAGAATCCTTGCCCTGCATTAAAAATTAAATGAATGCTACTTAAATTTTAGCCTTATTGGTTTGCATTTTATATGAGACAGTAAATTAAATTTATGCTAATATGATACATATATTCTTCCCTGAACCATTAAAGGGGAGGTGGGGCTACACAGTGCAATAGTTTAAATAATTATGGCTGTCGCTCACAATTATTCAAACCGTTGTGCTGATCAAAGTTCTTAAAAACTGGATATAAGACCCTCAAAGTTCCCCAGGAGTAGCTTGGAGTATCGGAAGAAGCTAAAAGTAGAATCTTTTAGTTTTAAATGGTTTTGAAAGGTTTACTTTATTTTCTTACTTTCCAAAAAAGGTGCAGCATGGAACTAGAAATGACAGAGTATTGCTCTCATTTCATTTCATCCTCCTATAAATAAGATCTTATAAAATTGTACATTAATATCCAGGAAACCTCTGTGAAACAATGACGCTTCCTCTATGACCACAAAGACCTATGTGTAAATCTGAGAAAAGTCCTGAGTACTCAGAGGAACAGATGCCCTGGAAAGTCGTTAGTGAAGGAAACCTGTCAGGTACCTCAGCATGAGAAATCTGGACATATCTGGCCAGAAAGCTGCTCCAGCTGCCTCACGGCCTGCGATGGAGATCTCCACTTGCGTGTTTCCAGGAGGGAGCCCAGCTTCGTATCATCCATGTGAGTCGTTCAAACCAGAGGAACATCTGAGAGAAGCAAGAGGCTCTAGCACGTCTCCTCCTCGACCCGCGAGCCTCTCTGCAGACATGCTGCCAGTTCATGACACTTGTGATGACAGGTGGGTGATGGGAACAGGTCTCTGTCAAGCACGGAGGAAAGCAGCCAACTTATTTCACACTGGGCACTGAACACCCGGGTAGCAATGTTTCTCTGTCACTTCCAGGCTCGGCTGTATACATTTTACATACATACATATACACACATACATAAATATAAAATCAAGTGACCTAGAACTGAAGGATTCTTCAGCACATTACTGGACTGGATAGTATCTAGTTCACTTGTATTTTCACTTGAATTCAGTTAAAAAATCAATAATTTTTGGTATGAATAAAATAGTGCCTCTGGTATAGGTGGCATTATCTTTAAAAACGTGTGGCTCTTCGAATGATGTGACAGATCCTTTGAAATGCAAAGGTAAGACCAAGTTATTAAAGCTCATTTTTTTTGCTCACAGTATTTTTAGTCTGTGCTTGCCTTTGATTTCCAACACTGAAGTAACAATATGGGCATAACAATAGAGGTCACAGGAAAGAACAGACAAGAATCAGGTCTTAAACTGTACACAGGCAGATACTCTGGTTCACAATTCATCAATCCAAAATAGTGACCTCTAGAGAGTGACAGGCAGAGATATCTGCATCCTAATTCCCCCATCCCATTCACTGCAGATAGGATAGGTCTTTGTGATGACAATTACTTGTATGAATAAGATGCTTTCAGCTCAGCTCCCAGACTAAACCTTTTGCGTGTTAAAGGCAAGCTGCAGTATAGATTTCTGTAGTACTTTGCACCATTATGGTAATGCATGAATTTTAAAAAATAGCAAGAGACAGGGAATGGAAACAGGACTGATGCCAGCGCAGAATTCCCAGGTCTGAAGCACTTCCAGTCAGTGCCTCTGCTCTCTCCTTAGGCTGCTCTAATAACGGTCTGGGTAGCTAAAAGCAGCTTTAAGCCAAACTTTTAGTCTGAATCCATTCGGGGATAATGGGCTAATGTAGAAAGAGAGAATATCCTGAAATGGATACATGTAGATATACTTCCAACTGATGGGGAAGGCTGAACAATGGTCTGCAAAATGCCACTGAGTATTGCACTAGATGATGCAGACCTGCAATACTGCTAAAAGAGATCTCAGTGCCTTAAAAAATATATTGGAGCTTTGGAGGAGAATGAGGAAGTAATAAGGTATCTGGGTATAATATCACAGACTTTGTTACATTTTAACCAAGTCTCTGAACTCCACAGTGTACACATTTTGCATGTCAGCTCTCTAAGTTGCATCTAAATCTTTGTTCTGTGACATTTAGCATCACTCTGCTTTAGCAAAGGTTGTTGCTTTTTTTTCCCAATGCCTTTCTGACCTGTCTTTAAAGTCAGCGCTCCCATCAGTCTCAGCTGACATACAGAAAATAGTGACATATTGACTTTTACAAGAGGTGACACAACATGAATAGATGAAAACTTGGCACTGGATTTTCCATATGAAAGGAAGTGTCAACAAAACAGACGAAAGTCCCCTCACTTCATCCAGTTAATGAATCACCATTGTCCGTGTACATGCATATATTCAGTGCTCTGTGGAATACATCTCCTGAGAGAAACTGATGAACTTGAAACTAAAATTAAAACTTTTAAACCACAATTAAAACTTTTAACCCCAAATTAAAACTTTTATAAACATGAAAGCTCATTTCTTAAAAATATGAAGGAATTAAGTTAATTGAGTTGAGTTGTGTGCTGCTCTGGAAGGGTAGAGTTGAGATGAAGAAACACAACAACTTGCATTTTGTTTAAGACTCAACACAATGTTTCTTCTTGGAGTTTCAAAAAGTCCTGAATTGTCCTTCTCCTCCCACCTTCTTATGAGCATAGGATAACTGAGGCTGGATGGGACCTCAGGAGGTCTCTAGTCCAACCTTGGGCTCAAAGAAGGTCAGCTAAGAGCTCGGATGAGGTTACCCCACACTTCCCTGCACACCATTTTTTTTTTTCTCACAAAAAGGAGGCATTTTGGCCCTTACTGCCCTTTATCCATATGTTGGGGTCCCTTCACATTCCCCAGTAGCACCCAGGAGTAGTCCGTGCCCAGTGACAATAGATGACCCGACCAAAAGTGCATTGAGGCAAAGTTGTTTTGCAACCACTGGGGTGGTCCCACACTCATCTACTGGGCAATCCCTTACCCAGCAGGTTAGCCCTGAGTGAGAAATGTTCTGAGGATAAACCAACTGCCCTGCACTTTTGGCCAGTAGTTTTGGAAGGCTACATAAAATGGCTGATTGGGACTGGCTAAAACTTTCAGTTTACAAACTGCAGTGAAAATTTGCAAAAGTGTCCTGAATTTGAAGCACAGAACCAAGGAATTTCTAGACATGTTTCCTTCCCATTTTTCAGCTGCTTTCTGGTCCCATAGAGCCATCCTGTACTGTCATATACTGAACAAATCCATAGCAAGAACACTAATTGTCTTCAGTTGATTAACAACGGACAACTGCTCAGCGGTGCACTGAACAGAGTCTTAGCTGGCTCCAAAATTGCAAATGCTAAAACCTACTAGAACTGTCATTAACTAGAATTTTTTTGCTGGCAGTCACAATGCAGAGGTCAAAAAGCCTGCTTCTCTGCAGATCAGGGAAATAGTAAACTATTGTGAGGAACAGCTCAGTTTTACTGCACAGTTGATATCTGGCCTCTGGGAATAGGGGTTTCCTGTGGTGCTCATAGACAAATTTTCATAGCAGCACACATTCTTTCAATAGTTGATACTAGGCATACCATATGCACATTATTTCTTTTCAAGAGTTATCATGCATAGAATTATTTATTATTGTATAGAAACGTTATAATGAAATAATGGTTGCCTCAATGCCCTAAAGCTGTAGGGTCATTTAAATGCAACTGTCAGATTAAATGAAAAGCTACATGCTGCTTATAAAACTGCAGGACTTGTTAGATTAACATTTCAGTCTTCTGAACTGAGTAAGTAGATTTGAGAAATGAATCCAATATAGAAAATTGGATGTTGAGAATAGCATAGTTGAGTATTTATGAAATGTCATTTCCCCCTTAGAAATATAGACACTCGGAGGTGAAAGTTTACTTTCTTATCCCATTTCAGAGGTTGGGTTTGACACCAAGTACAGCAGAGCCGCTGCAGCTCAGCAGCCTGGTGGCAGTGGGAAAACAAAGCTTTGGAGTATTTCTGTATCGTACCATCGCACTGCAGCAACAGAAACTGGGGTCTGCAGCTGGGCTCAGACAAACAACATGATTTCTAGAGCTAGGTTTCCAAACACTCATCGCACTTTCTTTCCCATCATTCCCTGGAAAGAGGGTGACCAGCTCCTCATGCAGTTCACTGGTGATAACGATTGCAGTTGCACATCCGCATGGGTAGTGCCAAGGGGACGGAGGAAGAGTGAGGACACCTCGTCTCTAAACACCATTAGCTCTTTTTACCTCTCCCTTCACAATGCTCTTTTTGCTCCTTTGTTTTCAGCACAGGGGATGAACGGGGATAGCATTTGGCCCCCAGAAGTTATCACCGAAACTAGATTTTGTCATTTATCTACCTTCCAATTTTAATGAACCACATTAGTTAAAACTGCAACAGAAAGGGGAGAAAGAAACCCTCAGCAGCAACCTGTCTTTTATTCTTTTGATCAGCCTGGCCCTTTAGACTCATTGGCATGGATTTGTTTCCTAGAAGATCAATAGCAAAGTCAGATATTCTGAAAAGAAAGCTCTTCCCTTTGGGAGGGGCATGAGGCTGTAAGAGGCGAGGAGTGGGGAGGCACGCTCTGCTTTTGAGAGTGTACTGCAGAGCAGAGCCAGCTCCGGTGGTACCCGTTCCACATGTACAGCCTGCACCATGGCTTCCGGGTGATTCCAATACAAATTTAACAACCGAAAGAGGAATGTTAACTGTTTAATATTTGAAGGCTTGTTTAATATTTAAGCCAGTAAAAATCTTCCTGTTGCTAAAACCAATATTGAAGCAGGATGGAAGCTACCTGCCAGGATTCTCCATCAAAGAAACCATTGAAAACTGGTGGAAAAAAATTCATGTAAGCTGTCTATCCAGCTATACTGTAGGCCATCAAGGGTAGCATAGATAATGTACCCCTGCAAAGATGCTATGTGTCACTGAAGTGTTCCACCAAAGGCTTTGTACATCTTCCAGTTTTTAGTGAGTGTCACCCTGAGAGCACAGTCAGCTATGGACTACAGTTGCCTCCTGTTGTACTCTTCTTCCCTGTCAGGCTGTTTAAATGTATTTAGTGTTGAAAGTTCCCTGTGATACCAAGTACTGAGCTGAAAATAATTCCTCTGGACTTTTCCAGTTAAATAATATCTTCAGCCATTTTCATGACAGAGGAATCAAGGTTAGTGTCAAAGAGCCTCTGTTTAAACTGATTTTGGGCTTGGCAATGAACACAGCTGCATTCAGGTAGGAACCAGCAATGGGAAAACATTTCTTACATCCTACAACAGCAACATGACACATTCTGTTCCTGCTAATTCTCTTCAATGTTATACCTTCTTTAAATTTTTAAACGGCTCAAACTGAGTCTTTCTGACTCCTCTTTCAGATTTTTTGCAATTTCCTTTCCTGTTGAATACTGGTTTATGCTGCATGATCCCATCCCAAGGCTACAGCAAGACCTTGGCAGTAAACATGTACCTACTGTGAAGGCTTTCAAGAACCTGGCCTTCTCTAGTCACATACCAGCCCAACTGAGCAGGGGCTACAATATTTCAAATCAGCACAGGAGACAGTTCTTTGTGCCTTCCTCCATTGCATTCTTCTCTGGGCTTATTATAGAGCTGGCATCAGAGACTATTTCACTTCTCCATTCACAATCTCTGGAAGAAATATGAATTTGAAAATGAGTATGTACAGCTTGTTCTTTGCAAACTGTTTAAGTCCCGTTAATTCAGTTGGCTTCAAAATCTATGGTAATGCTTTTAAGTCTCTGGACTTATTAACTGATGAGAAAAGTCAAAAAATTCATGAATGAAAACTGATCTCAACTTCTTTTCCAGTACCTTGTAACAGCCAATTCAGTTGTAAATGTATGTTTAAATGTACTGAGATTAATTCTGCTTCTGCAGTTAAATACAATTCCTTAATTCTGTTTCTTGAGCTCCACATAACATTACAGTTATCTCTGAACACCTCTGGTTTAATTTTACTTTCCTCTTGTGGACATTTTTTAACCATTTCACACATTTCACAGAACAAAACAAAAAATTATTCTGGAAGCTTTGAAGTATATCAGTCATTTGAAAGGAAGGATCAAAAGAGAAAGAAGATACATAGAGGGTTGTCATGCTTCCTTTTTGTTCCATGGGCTTTTGTTTGCTTGTATCTTGATTTTAGCATTGGATAATAAATTTTTTGCACCACTTTGGTTCATTTTTCCTCTTTAAGAGGGGAGGGGGACAAAGGTTCAAAACTGGAAAACTATTATTTGATACTCATTACTTTTCTAACAACCTGATTGGCAAGACCTTGTGGTGCTTTTCAAACATCAACACTGTCCTGCCAAACAGCATGCAAGGAAAGAGGATGCCAAATTTTTCCAACTTAGCATATCTTCCTCTCATGTGTCTTTTCTTGACAATATGTACTTGTGCACTATTCAGATCCAGATCAGTCTCTGGATAGAGAAAAAAACCAGAATCACCATCCCTAATGTTGAGCACCTACCTGGCAGATACAGCTTTCCTAAGTCACATAGAAGAGAGCTGGGCACCCCTAGAGGCAACTCAACTTCTAGGGGGGCTGAGTCACCCCAGGAGTGCCCAACTGTGCCTCTACACCCGTCGTTCCCACAGCAGGTGCAGTACATAGTGTGCCACAACAACAGCCTGTGTCTCATCTGCCAGCCCTGAGCAGCCTGAAACCCTGGCAGGCACGCATGGCCCGGGAGCTGATGGGGAAGATGTAGTCAGACATTCATTTGGCCAGTGGAGATCCACCATTTTTAATTCAGGAAAAAAAAGTGTTCCTAGGTGTCAGAGGTTAGTAAAACACTGATACAGATTGAAAAAGGAGTTTAAAACAACCAGCTCATAAGTTAGGTGCGGTGCTGTAGTTAGATGCCTGAAGGTCACTAAGCCTCGTCAAAAGCTGGGAAACACTAACATGTCCACAGCTTTACTTTCTCTGGGAACCCCAAACAGTGACTTCTAGGAAAAAGTCACAATTTAGCTTGCCATTAAAAAAAAAAAAAGACGTTTAAAAAGAAACAAATTGCTGTACTCATTGCATGAGCACAAAAACACCTGAAAATGCCTGGTTATCCGCTACCATTACAGTTCAACAGAAACCTGACTGTTAACGACTTGCAACCTTCATTTCTATATAAATGGAAAATGGGAACAGCAGTAAGTGGTTTCATGTTAATAAACAAATACACAAGACAAGATCAATTAGTCAAAATGATGTGACTCATTTGTCAATTACACAGCGCTGCAGAGAAACTCATCCACACAAGGATGCTGTTCATCATCTGAGGATTTGGCCTTGTTCTGCTCACAGCTCTTGAAAAGATACGTTTAAAAATCAAACAGCTTGTGCTAACTTCATGAAGTTCAACAAGGCCAAGTGCAAGGTCCTGCACATTGGTAGGGGCAATCCCAAGCACAAATACAAGCTGGGACGAGAATGGATTGAGAGCAGCCCTGCGGAGAAGGACTTGGGGGTGTTGGCTGACAAGAAGCTCAACACAACCGAACAATGTGCACTTGCAGCCCAGAAAGCCAACTGTATCCCGGGCTGCATCAAAAGAAGCGTGACCAGCAGGTTGAGGGATCTGATTCTGCCCCTCTACTCCGCTCTGGTGAGACCCCACCTGCAGTACTGCGTTCAGCTCTGGGGCCCCCAACATTAGAAGGACATGGACCTGTTGGAGTGAGTCCAGAGGAGGGCCATGAAGATGATCAGAGGGCTGGAGCACCTCTCCTATGAGGACAGGCCGAGAGAGTTGGGGTTGTTCAGCCTGGAGAAGAGAAGGCTCCGGGGAGACCTTAGAGCAGCCTGCCAGTACCTAAAAGGGACCTACAAGAAAGCTGCAGGGGGACTTTTTACAAGGGCATGTAGTGATAGGACAAGGGGTAATGGCTTTAAACTGAAAGAAGGTGTATTTAGATTAGATATAAGGAGTAAATTCTTCCCTGTGAGGGTGGAGAGGCACTGGAACAGGTTGCCCAGATAAACTGTGGATGCCCCATCCCTGGAAGTGTTCAAGGCCAGGATGGATGGGGCTTTGAGCAACCTGGTCTGGTGGAAGGTGTCCCTGACCATGGCAGGGGGGTTGGAGCTAGATGATTGTTAAGGTCTTTTCCAACCCAAACCATTCTATGATATGATCTATGCATCCACTAAGCCCTGCTAGAAAGAATCGAGGGTAAGGTTGCTCACCGTCTACTGGATATATTTTCTTATATGTGAAATAGCTGCCTTGGTCATCTTCACATTGTCCAGGTCCCTGTGACTGAAGTACCAAATTGTCTTTCAGTGATTCTCCTCTTTCTGATCTCTCTGGTACCTTTAGAAGAAGAAAAGTAATGAAAATAAAAACCCTGAAGTGGACGGTAAACAACAGCGGACATTCAGGTGTCTAATTAAACTGCATCCTCAACGTTATGATCCAGTACAGTCTGGTCGAATTAATCTATGTCAATCAGCAAAACCTCTCTTTGGGTTGTCTTCCTAATACCTGCAAAAAACCCAGGTGCCATAATGCCCTGTTTTTTTCTGTTGCTCAGACAAGCTGTTTGTTTGACTTAAAATAACAAACCTGAGAGCCAGACTGTTTCAGCCTTGCTATACCACGTATATTCCTTTCCAGGAGTGGCTTCATGAACTGAAATCAATGTGACCATTTTCAAAGGTACAAAAGTGAGCCAAATTCTTTCTGAACCTTTCCTGTTCTTTAAAAAAAAAAAAAAACAAACATCTTGCTGCTCCCATAACCACAGTGCAGTCATCTGATTCACCTCCAGACTAGCCTTTTGGTGTTATCCCACCATACTTTTCTGTAGACTGAGGTAGTTCCTTTAGCACCTGTAACTTCATTTCTATATAAACACAGAACAGGAGCAGAAGCAAGCTGTTTAGCTTAATAAACATACACAAAGCATGATCAGTTAGTCTGAATGATATGACTCACTCGTCATTAGCACAATCCTACAGAGACGCTCATCCACACAAGGTTTTTGCTCATCATCTGAGTATTTATTTAATCACAGAAGACCTGCTCAGCATCAAACCTGTGACCCCCAGGCAGTGCTCTAAATCAGGGACTCAGGGTGCTTCAGCCAGCAGCATCCACACTGATTTTGCAAAAAGATGAGGTTTAAACTTATACTAATGAAGCAGGAAAAGAACAAGAGCAAGATCAGGAGGCTGGTCTGGTGGGTGTACAAACTCTGAAATAAGAACAAATTAATTTGTTGGGATGCATGGCAGCCCACCCTCAGGTTTCACAGAGCACCTTGGCAAAACTATCCTAGTTGTCCTCCACGTCTGTGGAATAGTGAGGGGAAACTGCAAAGTCACATGCATAGTATTTATGTTAGTTTGATATTTTTTAAATTATTATTATTCCTGGTGAATGAACCTGTTTTTTCAATCCTGCCAAATCATAGAGTCCAAACACGTCCATTTTCACTTTCTAGTCTGTCTCCTAGGACTAGAGGGAGAACAGAAGTTTCATCTCCCAAAAGCGAGAACTTTATATGCTTGAAAATATGACACATTTTTTAGAAAATCTTTGTAAATACCCCAAATCCTGCGAGAACATTCAATGCACAGAATCCCCATGTCCACAGATTTCTGTTGCGCCAGGCTATCGGTCTGACATGTCATTTAAACACAGAATCGCAGCATGCTTTGCACAGGAGCCTCAGTGTCTAGCAAACAAGTCCCTCAAAGCCTGTAAGCTAAATGCCATTCACCTGGAGGCTCACTGCTAATTGAGAGAGTGGAATTGCAAATGTAGTGCAGGTCAATGGAAAGGGAGTTTGCTTGGAAGCCAATTGCTCCAAAGTTTTCAGAGGTTTCCTGGAAACCCAAGCAGATAACCTTTTCTTTTTGTGGGACGATAGGTCTGTTTTCATCATCTCACTGCAGATGAAAATGGCTTGCCAATAGCGATAGCGAGGGTTTATTTTTATGAGGCTGCACACCATGAAGCATGGTGTGCTAACTGGGATGAGGTGGTGTTTGTAGGATATCTGTTACCTTTTCTTACATCCATATGGATTAACTATTTTCATTATACCAGCAGTAAGAAGACAAAGGCCCACAAATTGCAAGGTTAAGCTTTAAGATGCCTTGTGATATGGCTTCCTCAATATACATCTTGACCAAGAAGTGACTGGACAATGCTGTAGGAACATGTTTTAAGATACCTTTAACTATGGCATCACCTATATTCCCCTATACATATCTACAGGCCTCTTTGCCTACCTTATTTCATTCACAACCATACACTCTGCTGCATAAGGAGGTCAGCAGAGACTTTGCCTGAAGCAGAGGTATTTGGCCATGCCTGTGGTGCAGAGATCAGTCAGCATGTCCATCTGCCTTTCTGGCACAGAGATATTGCAGCCCAGAGGTAACGACCAGCAAACTTTTTCTGGGTAGTGCTGGGTTTACCAGGCACTGATGCATGAACCACCATAAGT
Source organism: Harpia harpyja (assembly GCF_026419915.1). NCBI lineage: Eukaryota > Metazoa > Chordata > Aves > Accipitriformes > Accipitridae > Harpia > Harpia harpyja. Next base: position 22,011,622 of record NC_068969.1, read on the forward strand.
GTCTAAACCTCTCCTAGGCTGGCCATAGTTATAGTCAGCAACTCCTAGGGATGAGCTTTCCAACAGTCATGGACAGACACATGCTGTCTCATACTAGGTAGAAGTGTTTAAATCTGCCCAGCTGATACCCCTTGGAAATAAATCACAGTCATGTTACTGTGAAGGAGTTAAGAGAAATCTCATTCTGGTGTTTGCAGACAAAAGTAGGAGCAGAAAATAATTATAGACTACAGCCTGACTAAGGGTATTATATAATAAGGGAAAGATGTTTATATAGAACATCTTATTACTATTCCAACAATAAGAAAAAGAACATGATTGATAGAGAAAATTTAAAAGGCCAGAAAATGCTTTAGGAAGATGGAAAAAAACAAGTGAAAAATCAATACACTAAAATGTCCTCTGTTCCACTTCCTTTATGCTCTCAAAACAACATGAACAAGGTTCTCTTGCTTTGACATCTAGAGCAGAGATGACAGCAAACAAGGCAGAAACTACAATACTCTTTGGGACCCACCTTGAATTACAGCACTAATAAAAAAAATCATTTTGACTATCTCCCTAGCAACACACTTGCCAACCACATTGAGCCATTAATTGCATAATTGTTCAACGACCACAGCCTATTTTACTGGCTTTGAGACTATCAAAGGAAGAATAAGAAACCCTGCTAACAGCATCATATAGTATTAGTTTAATTAAGCATAAATGCAAGGAGAAAAACATAGCTGAAACCACACAGAGTAAGCTGTTGAGATATGATATTTGTTGTGATTATTCCCATTCCCCTTTTAGTCATTGATGTGTCTGGATTGGTATTCCAGGTACACATACTTGTCAAAGAAATCCCTGACCTTGTCTAGCAAAGTTTTAACCTCTTCCCTGATAACACAGAGCCATTTCCTAGGGTCAGACAATTTGTGAAAAAAGAAGAAATGATCAATCAGTAATTAGGGCAGGATTATACATTCTGGGAATTCTACATAGTGGGTAACATAGCATAGGGAAAAATGAAAAAAAACCCTCACAAACCAATGAACTGTGGTACAACAAAGATAATTAGAATATTATCCATTGTATTAATATTTTTGCATCCCTTTCATACAATCAGATTAATTTAGCCAGGTTTGGAAGAGCTCTGCTGGCTGCAGGAAGTGATGGCTTTGTGATTAAGTCAACATATGTAGAAATGAGTTCAGTTCTTGGTCTTGTTAGAGGGTTGCTTTGTGAGCCTGGACTAACCTCTGCAGGCTAGAACCCATCAGCAGTGCCTGCCTCTCCGCTGCCATCAGGAGAAGCACAGGGAATTATCCAAAAGAGCCTTCCTGCCCTCGCTCCCCAGGTTTCTACTACAAAAAGCAGGCAGGCTACAGTTTAATGTTGCTCTTCCATAAAGTTATCTGAATTCTGTGTCTGGCTTCCCATCTCTTTGCAAATGTGCTATTATTACTAATTATTATTTGCAGTAGGCTCTGTAGTCTGATAAATCACTAGGCAATCCAGCCCTGTGGGTGAAGCAGGCTCCAAAACCCAGAGACTGCTGTCTGCTTTTAGAGCCCAGCGCTTCTCCTCCTCTAATGTACCCCCATGCTGACAGACACATCTCTGATAAGCTTCAACAATTTCTGGGTTCATCATGTACGAAGCCTATAAAAGGCTTGTCAACTGGCATTACCTGGGAAAGCACCTTGTCATACTCCAGAATAGTAGGAAAACTAACTGGACCTCAAGACTTTTCAGGGAAATGTCATATGTACTGCATTGCAAAGCATTTATTCTGTCAATTTAAAATTCTGGGAAATATTGTCCCATGGACCAGCAGTGGTCTAACTATTACATTAACTAAAACTGGCAACCTGTTGCGCTCACCTCAGAGAACCTAACTCGTTATTGCCTGGTGCTTTTATCCTCTTTGTAAAAGTGGGAAAACGATGCTTCCTTCTAACCCTTTGTTGTTTGCTTGGGTTGCACGCACTTCATGCCATGTAATTCATCATGCTGCATGCTTGTAAAGCACATAGAGCAAAGGGCTGGGTCTCTGCTGGACCCTGCAGACTCTGCAGTGAGTCACGGTGAGCTCTTCCCTTGGAGACCAGCATGGGGGAGGGCACCTCCACTGCAGCCAAAGGATGCTCTGCACCCTCTGTCAGCAGGATAACACGAGCGCATCCCCACAAACCCCTGCCAGCTTGTCAGCAACACCCACGCTCCCGCTCCCGTCAATTGTGCCAGAGCTGTAAGGCTGACCAGCGGAGATGGATGTGGCTTTGGCAAAGCATGAAAAGGGATGAGGAGAAATGGCAGGGACTGGTCTGGTCTTACCACTCAAAGGTGAGTTTGCATTGATTGCTCCTCAGAAGGGAGCATGGCTGGAGTCTTAATTTAAAATTATCTTTTGAGAGCAGCCGGTATGGTCATAAATCCCTTGAATCTGTCTGAGAAACTGTGAGCTCTTGCCCTTATTGGTGTTTCCCTACAGGATCTGGACTACGTTCTTGCTTGTGGTGTTGAGGGGGATGTGTCATTTCACCTATCTAGCCTCAGCTTCTCCCCACTCTCAGATATTTTGTCTTACAGGGAGGTAAGTTTTTCCAGGAGAGGATTTATTTCCGTCTCTGTTTGTATAGCACCTACTGCAATAGAGCTATGATCACCGCCGGGCTTATTACAGTATCACAGCACCACCAGAGAAGTAGTAATAGCACTGTGAATTAAAGGACCATCTGTCCAAGTGTAATTCATTCCCCTGCCCACTCGGTTCCACAGTCTGTCAAAATCATCCAGGTTGAAAAAGGAAACCAAAACCCTCTACTATTAAAAGTGCTCAAATTAACTGGATCTTTTTGACAGAACTGGGTTGAGGAATGACTACAGCTGCAGCGTGGAAGATCTGGAGGGGCAGAAACTGCTGCCTAAGTGGCAGTGATGGACACTCGGGATCATGGGGAGCAAGGGCAGGCTCTTCACTGGTTAAGCTGGTGTCACAACACATAGTCCCAGTACCTGGGCTGGGGAGGCTCCCAGCACCCCTGGCAGCTGGGAAAAGAAAACTGCTTTGGTTAACAACTGAGGTGGTGAAAATTCTCTTATCTTTGCCCAACTCCTCCATCTTCATGTTGTTCCATAGCAGAGAAAAGGCACGTTTGGTCTTCTACAGCTGTAGATTCAAAACTGTAGAAGCATTCTTCTTACTTCAAGGCTTCAATTTAAACACGCCCCACCCCCTGATATTTAAAGGGATAATAAATGTTAAAAGGAAAACAAAGCAACAAAACAGACAGATCCGTCAACAGGGAGCCCAGATCAGGCAGGTCTTTGAGCCAGCTCATTACTTCTATTTTTGAGAACAAATGTTCTGGACTTTCAATACTTTCTGTCATGATGGGTATTCTCTTCATGCTTTTTTCCTTGCTAGGGACATACAGCATTCTTTCAGCTTTCATTTCCAATTTTATTAAAAATATTTTATTTTTCCCTTTTCTGTTCAACAATGTCAGTCAGGTTTTGCAGTGCACAGGTCAGTTCTGCTACCTTGCTCTCATAATATACACAGCAGTAGGATTTCCAGAAGTGCCTAAGCCCCACTGACAGTTCCCAGTAGTAAAGTTTGATCTGTTTCAGGTGGACTGCAAACTTATTTGTAATCAAAAAGACAAGAGACACCTGGAATGGTAACTTATTCATTCTGAGCTATTTGAAACAATCCTCCAGTGGGTTTGAATATACTGGAAACAGAAGCATCTGAGACATCCAAAGCTGCTTTTCATCTCCTGTGAGCCACGTGACAGGATTACCCTGAAAATGACATTTTTGTAGGACCAGTTCTGGTTAAATATGGGCTGTGATGCTCAGCGATGGTGGCCACAGACCCGCATTGCAAGTCCTTCAGCTGCTGCAGCAGTGGGAAAGGTCCCCCCCCACTCATCACTCGCTCCCCCATCCTGCCAGAGGTTGCTACTTCCACAGGGGTAGAAGTCTGACTCTAAGAATAATTGCACACAGCTGTGTTGAAAGGCTTAGCTAGAAACAAAAACCCCACATTGCATTTAAAAGACAGACTCAGTCTAAAGGCACCTGGATATTGAGGAATTTTACTCTTGAGAGTATCTAAACCCACACGCACAAAAGACACTATTATCCCTAATATCTATGTCTTAATGACAGAGTTGAAGAAAGGTTTCAGGTGGCATCTAGCAAGGCAATACACAACAACTGAAGGTAGAAGAGCATTTTCTCAGGCTGAAGCATCACAGGTCTTGGCCCTTCCTCCTCCCCAGCCTTCGCCTGCTTCCTCGCTCTCATCATAACGCAAGGGCTGTGCTGTAAATTGGATCAGCAAATGATCCGAGTTAAAAAAATATAACCTGAAGGTTTGTTGTGCTTTGAGTTTCTTAATCCAGATAATTACGTCTGTCCTGCTTGCAGCACAGCCCCCAAAACAAGTGCAATCTGTACCATGGAGACTGCAAGCTGCAACAGAAGGGTAGGCAGGGAAGGAGCCAACAGGAAAGGCTTAAAGCAGCTTTGCTAATGGAGAGAAGTGTTTGTGCAACTTCACCCTGAATTTTGAAGCTACATTAAAGCCCTGTGATCAGTGCAATTCTTAATTATTTGCACTTCAGTGCATTATGCGTATAAACTCATCAGCACTTGAGACACTTCTGTCATCTGCTCACTTGTAAATTTGAGATTTTTGAAACTGAAGTGGTCTCTCACACTGAACCCAGTGACTTGTTAACAAGGGGAAGATTTAGTTTCCTCCTAAGGAAATCAATTGCTGCTGTGGTCTTGAATGTTTCTGCAAGTTACCTGTTTGTTAGTTGCAAGCTGCCTTAAAGTTGCTCAATTCAGGTACGCCTTTCCCCATGGGGAGCTTTTCTTTATTTAAAAAAAATATATGCATCAATGAGAAATAATATTCCTTAGCAGTCCATGTTATTTCATCAGTAAAATAAGATCTAACTTAAGACGTCAGGAAAAAGGGAAAGACTCCCATGATCATGAAGGCGAGTTTTAATCCATACATACGGATTTCAACTGCCAAACAGCCTGCAGAAGTACTCGTTCCCCACTGAGTACTATCACACAATAACAATAGCTTATTAAACTATTTCTTGTAGTCCTGCTCTCCACCATGGTATCTCAGGTTACAGATGGCCTTGCCCCTTTTCCACTTCAACTCAGCCCAAATACATCACCAAAATGAGCCTCCGGCCCCTCCTGTGAAGTCCTACATGGCAGCGGAGCGATGGAGCCTCCTAAAGAAGCAACTCCATCTCACAGGGTGAAGTGTGGTTATGAACCACGTGAAAATGGGCTCTTTTTGGGTTTCTGCTAATAGCAGTGCCTGAAATCTTGCAAGACTTCTGCCTCCCCTGTATGTTTTTGAGAGCCTTTTTTGAATATGCGTACTGAGGGGGAGATAAGCATATCTCGATTTAAATTTGTGATCATAAAGATATTACTTTTTATGCCAATTCAGGCAATCTCTGCCAAATAAAAGCTTTCCTATTAGCATACAGGAAGAGTCCTGTTCAGGAAACATCACTTAAATATAGCTAGGTAGAAAAGAAAATCTCTCTTAATGCTGATCCACCAGTATTGATCTGTTGCATGACACACAGGGTAAGTTGCTTTGTATGAGGACAATTATTTGCAATTACAAACAAAAAAATAAAAAAAGGCAAGACCCATCCTGTACTGTGCTTGCCTCTCTCATTTAACTTGTAATTGCTTTTATTGACAATTTCTTCTTACTTCCCTGGAGTAGTGAGGTTATTAAGCAAATCTGTCTTTTTTGTACAAAATGATAATTTAACTGATTAAAACAGTTTCATTGTCAATACATTTTCACATGAGGTTCTAATCCCGCACACCACACAGGGACTTTTTTTTTTTATCTGAAGACATTTTAGACTGCGTAATGACAAATAGGGCACTATTGGCTTTTTTCCTTTCTCAGATTTTGCAGCCATCTCTTTAGAAAATTACAGCTGTTGTCATTAAAAATGCAATACATCTCCCTACAATAACTGCTGTCATAATATTAATTTTTCTAAGCAGGTGTTACCAGTTTTACAGTATCACTTGCAGATTACAGCAACACTTAGTGGCATATACAGATGGCTTAAGCTCTACCTCAAGTCCTGTATTTAGGGTTTTCCACCAGCTGCCTGGGAGCCCTCAGAGGCAACTCTCCAACAAGTTAACACTCCATGCAGGGTCTTGGCCCTTCTGATTTCAACCTACCCAACAGTCTTGCACCAAAAGGGTTATAACAGAGGGAGAAATAAAGGAAAGGAGGGAGAAAAAAAGACATACAGAAGCACAATGATATGCCTAAGGCCACGCAACAGCAGAGGAGCAAGTGGTCCCAGCAAGCTCCGCGCTGCACAACTGCCTTAATGATGGGCAGCAGGGAAGAAAACGTGGTTTATGGCACTCCCTCCACCTTCCTTCTTAATATTATTCTTAATTTTAGCATCCCACAACTGCTGCCAACAACTTCTCACCCCACCAAATGAGGTGGTTCCTGAAGATCTGGTGTGTCAATGAAGGTCTGCAATGTTAATTGACAGCAAGATTAAATAAGGCAACATTAATTCCCAATTAATTTCCAAATTAATTCCCGTTCAGGCCCTAGCAGTAGGGTTCCTGCTTGCTTGGATTTTGGTCACACAGAGATGAGTACTCACATTGCCATGGTCGCATCACTGCTGAAGTTTCAACCTGACATTCCCAGCAAGCAACCAAGCCTGGCCAGCCCAGGGCTGCCTGGTCTTTGATGAGCCACAGCATTTAGAAGCAGTACCAGGAGAGCTTTACAAATCCCCCCAGAACAAACCTAAACAACCACGTTAAGGTTTTCTTCTGTGTACCACAGGTCGCTATAGTGTTCTGCGAACAGAGGCTGAGCTGTATCCACTAGTCCTGTTTGGAAGTTTCAGTAGTTTTACGATGTCTTTCCAAATGCTGGAAAGTCTTTCAGTTGTTTACATTTCATTATCTTAGAAATGGTTTCTCCCCTGAAGCTGCAGGGGACACAGCTGGATGCTAGTTATGGCAGGTACAAAACTCAGTTTTCTTCACATTTTCTGATTTACACAAGACAGTAAGAGAGCATCAAGTCTCCAATGGTCTTTTTAACACAGGCTGAGAAAAGAGAGAGTTTTCAAGCAATCCTGTTGTCACCTCACAATAGCAAGTCCTACATATTCTGAGGATACCTAAAGAGAAGCTACTTCACAGACAATTTTAACCTGCAATTGCCTTTTCTCATTTTGTGCTGTACTCACAACTAATATTTAAGCTAAGATTTAAAGAGTTTGGGGTAAGTTAGAGAAAAACCCTAGCTGTACCATGGTAACACCAGGTTCCCAGAGCAGCAGCCACCAACAGACCTGCCCTTCACACTGGGCCAGTATCGGCAGCACCCTGCTTCTCAGAACACTCTTTGCTTCTTTTTTGGGTTTGTGTGGCGGGGTTTTTTTTGGTAGCGGGGGAGTGAGCCGCAGGGCCGGCTCCTGTGAGGAGCTGCTGGAAGCTCCCCCGGCTCCAAGCCAGACCTGCCGCTGGCCCAGGCCGAGCCCGTCAGTGACAGTGGAAACACCTGTGGGAGAGCAGATTTAAGAGGGGGAACCTGCAGTGAGTAGGGGGATTGGAATGTGAGAGGAACCCCTCGGCGGATACCGAGGTCAGTGAGGAAGGAGGGCGAGGGGCAGATGCCCCCGCAGCCCGCGGTGAGGCGGCAGGCTGTCCCCCCCCGAGCCCCAGCCCATGGAGGGGAGCGGACGCCCCCCAAGATGGCCGCGGCTCTGTGGTAAAGCCCGCGCTGGAGCAGCCGGTGCCTGAAGACCGGCCCGCGGGAAGGCCCCACGCCAGGGCAGTTTGTGAGGAACTGCAGCCCGCGGAAAGGCCCCACGCTGGAGAAGTTGGTGAAGGGCTGTCTCCCGTGGAGGACCCCACGGCGGAGCCGGGGACCAGTGAGGAGTTCGCCCCCTGAGGAGGAAGGAGCGGCAGAGAGCAGGTCTGGCGGTCTGGCCCGACCCCCGTCCCCGGTTCCCCTGCGCCGCCGGGGGGAGGAGACGGAGAGAACCGGGAAGGCGGGAGGGCTGGGGGAAGGTGTTCTCGGGTTGGGTTTTACTTCCCGATACCGTTATTTTGGTTTGACTGGTAGGAGATGAAATTGATTTTGTTTCCTGCCCAAGCTGACCCTGTCTTTTGCCCGTGACCACAAGTGGGGAGCGATCCCTCCCAGTCCTTGTCTCGACCCACGGGCTTTTCTTTGTATTTTCTCCTCATCCCACCGTGGCCGGGGAGGGGGGGGAGTGAGCGGCTCCGTGGTGCTTTGTTACCGGCTGGGCTGAAAGCACGACAGCTTCTTATGTCCCATTACACTTGACTATCAGCACCTGGAGTCCTGTACAGACATTTTGTATACATCTGCTCAGAAAGTTCTTTTCTTCTGCAGCTGTGAAGCGCTCCTCAGCTCTGCTACCTTTTTTTTCCTCCCCAAATTTTTCTCTGTTTCTTAAAGAATACCATGTTATTACTCAATTTTCCTTTTTTCTCTTCTATTTATAGTCTAGTAAAAAAAAAAATTGCTCTTCTTTTTTTCATAAAATATTTAGTGAACAGAGGGGGGTGAGCTCCTGTTCAGTTACTCTAGGAGTTCTAGCAAAGCTCTCAAACAAGAGGAAGGCTTATTAGGTATGCTAAATGAGTTTCATTTCAAATTGAAAACATTTTATGTTTTGTTGCTTTAATTCAAGTCATTAGCTTACTATGAAGCACCTGAATCTAATTTAGCTGCATTTTCCTGAACTTCTGAAGTATTTTTAAACACTCTTTCAAACTCCTTTTTCTTTATCTAAGTGTATCTCGTGTCCTATTTGTAATGGTCTGCTGTATTCATTAGATACTGGGAACCATCTGTTAAAAATTTGCCCAGAACAAATCCAGTTTGAGAAAGATAAGGAGGCATAACTGTGACTTTCTCTGAGCTAACAGCTAAAATTTTTGTGAAAGGGTTTGGATCAGATGCACTTGAGATTTTCACCTTATTTTGAGAAGACAGAAATGGTGGTTAATTAAAATAAGATATTTCTTTAGTCTCCAAAGTATATTTATAAATCACATATGAAATTGGAAGTAATTTATCACTGGTGTTCTATGAAATTCAGCTGTATATCCATCTGGCCATGGTGCTTTAGTAGGTAGTATTGCTTGCAGGGCACTTTTTATTGCTTATCTCTCATGGGGGTTATCTAAGTATTGCCTCGATAATGCTGGCAGCTCTATTTCATCCACCAAATAATAAATGGATCACTTCTGTTTCTGCTGTATGTAATTCAGAATGAGGAAAAGAACCCCTTTATTCATTTGTTTCCTTTAACTTTTTGTATATAGCCTCTTACAAGCTGAAATCCACTGATTTTGTTATCCTTTACAGGAGCACATGGCTGTGGAGGGCTGCTGGTGAGATGGGGGCTCTGGGATGTTCATCTGTGTTTTGTGTAGAGCCAAAATAAAACAATGGCAGAGTGGAGCTAACTTAAAAAAAGGAGCCAGACAAATTTTTAGTCTAATACAACCTTCAGCTGCATTTCTTAAGCTCAGATTTGAATGAAAGTGTTGATTTTAGATATATTGATTTTAGCACATTCAAATGCATTCAAGAATAGAGGTCATATTTAGTGTTGTCGATGAACACAAGTATATGACCCAGAAATATTTAGGTCTGTATTTAAAAAAAAAAAAGACACCTAATCAGACAAGTTTGAAGTCCAGTTAGGGGTTTTACAGAGGTGATAGCTTAGATAAATACCAGTTTTCAAATTAAGCATTGCTTTGATGTGAAACAAGTCTGAAACCAATTAAGCGTGAAGCAGAAGGGAGCTGGTAGTACGCAGTACTGTGGTGGGCATGCAGCTTTGCTACAAGTAGCACAATTTTACCCAATATTCTCTCCCTGCCTTTTCCTCCCAGTCTACCCAAGACTTGTACTGTAGAAAAGGTAATAAAGGGAGAATTGCATAGTAATGGAGCGTCTTGATAAGAGATGTCAGTAGAAGAACACTGTTGAGGTATGTGCTCAGATTTACTGAAGTGAAGTATACGTCACATCCACAGTGACAGTCTCTTTCACGTCTGTCCCTGTGATACCACTCAGCTCCAGGTGCTGTATGGATCTGGGCTCAGTGATTCAGAGAGATGCAGTTGTGGTCTTTGCCTGTACCTATCGGTTTCCACAGAAAACTTGCTTTGAAAAGTAGCTCTGGTAAAGATTTTTCCCCTGTCCGCTGTTCATGGGAAGGAATTGTTCCCAGAGGTCCTGAATGCTGTTTAATGTTTTTCCTGCTTTTTGATTAGATATATCTGACAACTTCAGTTGCTAGGGTTTTATGCCAGTATGAACCAAATACCATGGTTATTCATTGGGAGTATAAAACACATTTTCCAGGATGAGCCTTTGACCCACTGTTGTCTATGAGAACTAGTAAACCTCAGAAAAATTAAAACTCTCAATTTTGAGGCAAGTTATTTTATTTTTAAGTTCTAGAAACTTTCAAATATTGCTATAATAATCACTCACTTGCTTCCCTACCACTCCCCAAAAGAGGAAAAAAAATCCCAGCCAAATCTGTTTTTTCAAGTATTAGTGCAGGGTAACTGTATTGAAGTCCCAGAACAATCATAGGAGAAAATACCAGCAGAACTGAGGTCAGATTTGCTCCTTTCCAGGCTATTCACTTCCAGCTCAGTGCTGTAGGATCAGATAACAATAGATGTGCAATTTCTGTGTTCAACTCAAAATAAATGCAGGGGTATGATGGAATCTTAAAATCTAGAGGCCAGATGCCATGTCACATAGTAGTGACACTGATTTACACCAGCTTAGCAGATGAGTGAATAAGAGCTCAGGAATGAGCTTGGTGGTGAGTGGGGAAGTGGTGGGATTGCTGGTGGGAGTTCCTCTGTTCATACTGGTATGTTGCTTGCTGATAAAGGGATGTTACTTTAGCAAAAGTCACAGAACAGTAAATCAGAGAATGAGAGGTATTCACTTAAGACTCAGTCTTTCCTTTGGATGCACATGAGCACACATATGCAGTAACTAATTTTACAAGGGATGTTACACACTGAAGAAGCCTCAAATAGTTTCTTAATGTAGTTCTTGGATTGCTGCAAACAAATTCTCAATATGTTCCTTCGAATTCCAGAGATGAATTTGGTTTTGACTGTATTCAAATCCTTTAATCATTCAATATTCATAAACATTTCTGTGAATAATTTTTTGTACATCTTTGAGGTACGGGTGTTCTTCCTTCATATGTCTCTATTTCCTTATAAACAAGTGTATTTCCTACTTTTTAGTTATTTTTCTATAGTGTCTGTCAGACAACAGGAGCAATCCATATAACTCAGGTGACCAGTTCCACACTGTAAATAGTGAATATTCAATAATTGATGTGAATGAGCTGCAAACAGCCATATGCAGAGAGAGGTGTAGCCCCAATTCTTCATTGAACAGCTGTTAGTAATAAATACATCTGCAGCAATCCTAATCAGACCACAGCAATTCATGAGCAGATAAAGAGCTCAGTTACCTGAATAATTTATTTCCAAAGATTCAATCCATGAGTTCTAATCACAAGTGTTTATGATCTAGATAAGAGAAGAAAAAAAAAAAATTGGGGCTTTGAATGGATCCCACAAGTGGGTTCAAATACCATTTTATCAAGAGATTTCTGAAAAGAGTATCCACTACTGTAATGTTACCATAGCTTTAATGATTTCCAGTGATTTTTTTCTTTAAAGATTGAACTGCTGATTTTTCATGTAAATCTCAGGTTTGGACTGAAAAAAAAAGTTATTTTCCTATCCCTCATATATAGAAAAGAAAAATTGCAATGTCAAGCAGGAGAAATCTAACCTAGAAAACCAGAAAGCAAATCAAAAGTATCAAGAATGTATTCTTTTTTAAAAATGAGATTTATTAGCCAATCTCAAGATGTTGTTATGCTGGATGGAGAGAAGTAGGATTATTATGTTTTGCAGTACTGTACAGGAAAGTTTGAAATCTACAGCTATGCAGAAATGGAAAAGCACACAGAGGAATAGTCACTTGAAATAATTCAGTGAAATAGGAAAGAACTTGATCGCACAGGAGTTTCATGTTATCAGCAGTTCTGGGAATTGATTGGTTTTCCTGCAGAATACGAAAAAGACCGGGGAAAGGCTTGAATTGTATTTTCACTTTCTGTTTTTTACGATTTACAGATGTCCCTCCACATCTCATGTACTATGTGGTTTGCTGGGTGAGGGTGAAAGCAGACACCAAAAAGACCATTGATTCCTGGTGCAGACAATGGATACGGACTGTGCTCCTCAGGCAGCACATGGTACTTGTCGAAGTAAATCTGCTGCAACAGATCATGCAGGATTGTCAGCTAACAAGGGTGTAAAGAAATCCTTCAACAAAAATATTGGGGGGGGGATAGGTTCTCCTACAAACATTAGGCATGGAGATGCACTGACAGATGTTATTTGGGATCTTGGCAATCCCATTAAATTTATTAATGTAGTCTGGGTATGAAGTGAGCATCAAAACACACACACTGCTGGAAATGTAAGCTTCTATTCAGTTCGGCTCTAACTGCGTGTTCTAAAAAGAAAAATGCAGCTGTGTAGAAGCTGATGTAGTTTGTCCAGGCTTTAGGAAATCTGAAACAATATCTCCTGAGCACTGTCTTTTCAGACAAAGCTATGTTATCTTAGAAGTATGACTAATGTCAGTACTAGTGACGCTGTTGATGACTGAACATGCTCCTTGGGCTATTGTATTTCTTGCCAATACAATTTCAGTGTCCTAAATGATTGCTTTTGCATGGTTTAGGAACAGATTCACCTACTGTAAACAGATTTACCTGCCTACAATGTTGATGAAGATGAAATTGTCTACCTCAGATAGACATGCCACAGCTCAGTTCTCCAAGAAACAGATCAGATCAATGCTGTATAAATGTGTTTGGGTTCCTAGAGGTGAGAGTCTGGGCAATTGGAAAGAATGGTCCATCAAATCAAGCTGCACTGCGAAGGACCCTCAGGTCAAGGAGTAGCCAAAAAGCCACTGAACTGATTTATAGGAGAAGCACATGATGTTGTCTGTGATTCAAAGTCATGAGAGCAGATTTCTGCCTGAACTGAACATGGAAATATGGGATTACTACAACACAGCCTCTGCAGAGATCAGAGGTATCAGCAAGGCTTTGGGCAGAGTCACAGATGGATTAAAACTGGAACATTCCTCTTGATAAAAAATTTAAAAAGACATCCAGGAGAGCAATGCTGTCCAGCCAAGCAAGCCATCAGCAGGCCCCAAGGTGATGTGAAAGCTACCAGTGTGATTGTTGGAGGTGTTTGCCAGAGAAGCAAAGCTGCTGGAGCAGGAACTCATGCCAAAGCTGGTGTCTGGGTCCAGCAGGTGCTGCCAAAAGGGGTGAATGGGGTTTGATGAGCAAAATTGCACCGTGACAAGGGAGTGCATGAAGGTTCTTCAGTCTCCAGTGGCTACTTCAGTGATGAGTAAGGGAATTTTTTTTTTCTCTAAAGCTACAAAAACAGCTGTCCAGTTTTCTTTTGAATGTATTATGGTTTTGGCAGCAAGTCTTTGCTTTAGACACAGCAAACACTGAACACCGCAGCTTGGTTTCCTTCCCATCGCTCAGGCCAGGAGACCTGTTTTCCTTGGGGTAGATCAGAAGACATATATCCTGGGGCCATCAAGAAACCCATTCAGAAATACCAGCTACTGCAACCTGGAGTAAGAGAAGGAAAATAATTGTGCTTTGGGCTCCTTGCCAGGGCAGAGGTACTGGTGAGGATGTCCTTGCTGTCTTGGAGAAGGATGATAATGGCTAGAAAGAGTCTACCTCTAATTCCAATTTTTGCAGTAGACCAAATCATTCAGTCCTTGAAGCAAGGTAGAAAATCCTAATGAAACTCCAAGCAGGCATTAGAGAACCAGTTTCTTCCGCCCATTGCCATGAGTGGCCCCTTTCTTCATTAACAGTGAACAAGGCAAATGTGTGCACCACACTTGCAAGCAGGGTGATTTGCATGCCTCTTATGGACATATTTCATTTCATACCAATGATTGTTCATGCAAAAATGGAATATTAAATTGCAAATGGAAGATTTAATTAAAATGTTTGTTTTTCTAAGATCAATAATCTAGGTAAAATAGTTTTACTTTCCATTGATATATCTGTTTTTCCCCCCAATTAAAGCAAACTGTGAATTACACTTTCTAACATATTGCTTCCAAAAATGCCCCAAAAGCAAATTGCACCTTCTGGCAGCTTTGATTCATTTTACATGTTACATAGAATAGCTTAACAGACGTATTAGAATACAGCACAAAATAGCATAATTAGGCACAGTTTCATGTCTTAAGTTTTGAAAGGGTGGAAGAAACTTTTTAAGCATTTAAATCATTTAGTAAATCTCAAGTGCTACAGAACAAATTGTATTTTGATCTACGTAGAGTTTGAATCCAAACTCTCAAATCTCAGTAGAACTTTCTTTATAAAGTAACTTCTAATTTATATTCTGTGTTAATGTCAAGAAATTAAATCATAAATCTGGAAGTAATTCTGCATAATAAGGTGGAAACAATGGAATAAAGCCTGTCAAATAATTTTAATCAAAATCCATGAGTCTTGTGCTACCTGAGTACTATTCTCTCTGCACAGAAAACTTATAGCATTCTAGCATTTTATTTATTTAAATTTTTATAATACTGTATCACCTGAGAGATTTTTTTTTTTAATCTCAGAATGAGTGCAAAATCTTCAAATTCATTTTGTGGTGGTTATGAATCTTAACTAGGAATATTTTAATTTCTGTAGGATTTTGCAAATCCAGAGCTGGACTATGACCACTCTGGCACTTAATTCCCATGAATAGGATCCTAGCTTTACGAAAGTTTGTAGTGAAACTCTGTCAATTTATATATACAAAGATTCCATCTACAAATTCTACCAAGATACTTATTACATTTTTCAATATTTGGGGTATTTCATTATGAAAAATAAGTCTTACATGCTTAATGCATGAGAGTATTTCTCATTCGGAGAGTAAAGAAAAGAGCTGGAAATAATGTTTATCATAGGTAACTGTTTCAGTCAGTGTTCCTGCAGTGATTACTCTTTGTATTTGCCTTTGAGAAGTGTGGAGGTAGGGTTTGGGTATCTGCTCAAGATAGGAGAAAGTGTCACTATTCTCATCTGAATTGTGAATACACCAAGCATGAGGAGTGTTTGGGCTTCACTGCCTTTGAATTGGGCTCCATTCATTTAGAAAGTTTCAACTCGGTTTTACGCTGTGCCACATTATATGAGTTTACACTTCAGGTTACAACTTGGGGCCCATCATTCTTCATGTGGTTTGCAAACCTGTGTTCTTCTTCTGATTTATGCACCTAACAAATCATAATTTTCAAAAGGTAGGAGTCATTCTGAGATGCTGAAGTTATTCAAAAGGCATTATAAAGATCCACAATCAAAACCTTTCCATTAACTACAAAGCTGATGCAGTTTGCTTTAATTCTCTTCCTTAAAACTCTGATGCATGAAAAAGAAAATAAAGGTGAATAGCACAACAATCAACCATTGCAAGTCTCCACATTGTTACTTCAATGATGCACAATCTGTTAGCTATCTGAAGACTGTAAACAGACTAATATTTCGAGAAGTATGGGATAAATCACCCATTTAGAAGCAGTGAAGAGAAAATGATGAAGCTCCAAGTGAGTTGTGAAGCAGTGAATAAGGATGTATTACACCACAGGAATCCATCAATATTTGTTTATTATGTCAGTGTGAGAAATAAATCTGTTAGCTAATTTGTATTCTCTTCAGTTAATTCCACTGTTTCAGCCTGAGTTTTTGTGTTTCGGTGTAAGTACTACACAGCTGCTTAATGGTGCTGTCAAGTATTCTGAAGTCATGGTCTCGTGGAGATAGTGAGACGCTGCAATGCATCATATCAATCCAGAGATTATGAAATAGCAGTTCTTTAGGTGTCACTCCAACACTTAGTACCTCTTTGTCTTCCTAGGATGGTATTTATCTGATATAGTCAAGATTCTGGATTCATTATGGGCCAGCCTCTTTACAAAGCAGTCCCAGGATTAGTTATGTTGCAGTTAACGAAATGGCTTAATACATGTCTAACTGCCCTTGTTTGGACTGCCTCCTTTCATTGAGCTGTTGCTTTGACTCATGATGGCTAACATTTTCAAAAGTGACCACTGACTATAGCTGCATGAACTTGATCCATGGACATAGCAAATTCCCGCAAATCATTTGACTGATGGAGATGCAGTTACTCAGCACCAGTAAAAATTAACTTTGCAGTGTGAGCACTCTGACACTTTTTTGTTGTTGCTCTTTGGTCCTTTTATTTTTTCTTCTGTATCCATTTTCTTTCCCTTGGTGAGATTTCCATTTCCATTTTTGAGCTACTAAGCTGATCTGCATAAAAGCTTTTGGCTCATGGTCTGTTGGCTGCTAGAAGTCAAAATCTGGATGGCTGTGTGCTTGTAATAAAAGAAGGGAAAGAGAAAAGGTAGCATTTTGTTCTTTAGAAGATATGTAGCTCTTTCTGTTGAATGAGCTGAAAAGGAAAAGATGTTACAAGTTTTCATGCACCCAACTTGAATTCAGTTTGGTTTGCTATCTGGAAGTTGTCTTGGACAACAGAGTTAATTTTACTGCTGGTCGTATAGGCCAGCTGACCATTTTATGAAAACCAGATCAGGAATCAGATAGCTCATTTAGTTTTCTGCTTCTCTCAAATTCTTCTGCCAACAAATATCCATATTGTTTGTTCATGAAAGATTTTATAAAGGTCTTTTTAAAAAAAATAATTTCAAAATCCTGCTGTAAAAAGGGCTGCAAAGGTTATGAGAGTTTGCTTTGAATCCCTCTACCATTTCTTCATTGATCATCTAATTTTTGCCATTTAATAAATGTCTGTATAACTGCAAGACAAAAGTTGGATTGATTCTAATCAACTTGGACTGAAGGTATTTCAGCAAAGCAAAGAAAACAAACATTGGTGTGACATGAAATAAACATGGAAGGAATATTAATCTACATAAAAACATGTTCTAGGAGTCCATGGAATAAGTGAGAAAAAAAAAAGGAAAATCTTTTCCTGGGAAAATAAAAGGGATTTGTTGTATTAGACATTTATTAAATGGTAAATTTCTTGGTTAATGACATTCAGCTGTGGCTAAAGGCTTCCAAATTCAAAATCCTTTCAGCTCCAAGCTGCAAAATGTTCCTCTTTGAGTCCACATGCAGATAATTAAGTAGGGTGAGGAGAACTGAAGAATTATGAGTAAATCTAATTAATTAATTGATAGATATTTTTACACTTCGGTCAAAAATATAATGCAGCATGAAGCTACTCCCTTCAAATGGAGTATTGATGGACACTGAGCTTTGGTTTAAACTATAAATTATTCCTGTTTCAGAGAAGGCAGCAAACAAGAAATGCTTAAAGGTGAAGCTGGCTCCGAAGAAGCCATGAATTATAAAAACCTAACCCAAATGAACAATTTGCAATTAATAATGTGTTATTTAGTACTTTTTTCTTTGCAACCTTTGCATCAAAGAAGTGGGTTTTTCAATTCTTTCATTAATTGTAATTCTTTAATGAATAGGTCTTACAAAAAAACAACACTCACATTGTCCATTGTAGACTATTCAGTGCAAATATTTCTTTGCCTAATATTCACGCTTCACCATTTGAACTTGCTGATTATACTGTCTTAATTTCATAAATTGTTCCGATTCCCTTGAAGAAGAATGTTTTAACACGATGAAATTCTGTTTCCTGATTAAAAGGGCTGTGGCATTTGTTTTTCATTAATATTTTTACAATTGTGAAATCAAACCCATTAGAAGCCCAACACTTTCAAATCTAAGTTTACCTCTTAAAGAACTATAAGTCTCCTTGAAAACGTCTCCCAACAAGGTCTGTATTCTAGTTTAATTTTGTTTTGGTGGAGAATGCCCAACATAGCTCTTCATACTCAGCGAACCTCTCCTGCAGAGGACAGATCACTACACGTACAGTTTTGGTCCAAAGCCTCTGTTTCCCAGTGACCTACAGCACAAACACCGTGGCTTGTTCCTGCAGTCCCATGTGGACCATCATCAGTAGCTCCGTCCAGGATCAAAACTGACTGCGGTTAAAAGGGGTTTCTTCCAGTTCTACTCCCTAATTACCACAAAGACCCAAACTGCGGGATCTAAAGTCATGTTTCAGAGTCTGGTTTGCTAAGTGCTTCCCAAAACCACAAGCGTTGCTACCAGCTTCTGGTTGCCTTGTTGCTCTTGCACAGAGTAACTCAGATTTAAAACAACCCATAAATTGTTTTCAAAACTGTTTGGTAATCCTCCATTTTAGAAAAGCTGTGTAAAGTGCCAAGTAAAATGCGGTACCTAAAGACGTCCATCTCTTCCACAGCATTCAGTAGAGCTGAAGAGAGGACACTGGTGACCTCCTTACCAGACAGCACAGCCGACACAGCGTGGCATGGTCTGAATCACACACACTTTGCACAGAAAACTGACAACAGCTCCTCTCATCCTCTGGCCTTCTGCGCTCCAAAGAAAGATGTGTCAAAGATGCTTCCTTCGCAATATTGCCCTGAGACCCTAAAGGACGGTGTAAGAACCACTCCCCAGGTTTCTTGGCCACCAGCTTTTTATTTCCATCTCAGCAGGGAACAGCAGTGCTGTCACAAGGATTGCACATTCTTCAAAGAGATTTGTATTGTGCTGAACTGAGCTTGTTCATACCACTGGGGCTATACAATGTAACGTGAACAGGCATCTCTGCTCCTCTCATTTCCATATTGCACTGAGTCAATGTATTGAATCATAACAGCTAAAATGACAAAGACCTCTTTTTTTAATTGCATTTCACCATGAAAAAAAAACCAAAACCCAAAACCCACAGTCAGCCCTTCAGAACTCGGAATATCCTTGACCTCTAGATGTCTTTCCAAATAAAATCATTTCAAATTTCATTACTTGTTTTCATATTATCAGGTGCATTATGCCTTCATTGGTTCCTTTAAACCTCTGCACATTCCACAGAGTCATTTTAATGTCAGTTGATTTACTAGTCATTAAATCTCAAATAAAGAGAGGAAGACAAGGACAGCTATGTTTTCTATACCTGCACTATAAAAGTATAAAAGCTATGGAGAAGTTAAACAATAATTCAAAATTATTTCTAAACAGACAAAAGCAAATTCTCAAGGTCTTATCCTCAACTCATGAAAATCTCTAAAGTGCTTAGTAAGAAATATGAAGCAGAAGTAAACAAGAAGTAAACAATGAAACACAAGGCAAATAACAATGGGGTAAGGAGGAAACTGCCATCATAGCATAGCCTGCAAACAAAGGGATTAGAACACTGACAAGACAATATGTGATTTTTATCAAATATCCATCAGTGACATGTCTGTTGGGCAGAAAACCTTGTATACAGTAAAAGCAAATAAATTCCAAATTCAACTGGTTTGAATGAAAATACTCATATGACACTGTCTCATAATCTATTAATCAGGTTCCACAGTTAACAAACGGTGAGGAAGAATGGCTACAAATACTCTTTATCCTCTATTTCCCTTGGGACATATTAATGTAATCCTTTTAGGATGGATAGGATACAAAGAAATAAATCCTGCTCCGTCTTCCACAAGCACAGGGAAGGCCATACCAACAAAACATGCAGTTCTTCGCAATTGCTAATACATGGACCAGGATATTCCCAACTGAAAAAGAAATGGATCTCAATAGATATCTGTAGACCCAGCATGCCCTTGAGAGAAGGATTTGGTACCAGAGGCATTGATTGGAAGCCTGTCTGTAAACTTATACTTGGGGAAAATAAAAACTCAGTTAGGAGTAATCAGTTATCTTGATTCTTTCTCAATACGCATAATCAGGAAAACTTCACCAGCAGTGCCTTGAAGGAATATTAACATTGTTTGCAAAAGAAACTTGTACGAAACTCTATAGCTCCACTTCTGTAATATAGTATTCCCTTTTAATCTGATTTAATTGATGTAATCAAGATGTTAACTCCATATTTTGATACTTTTGGGGAAGTATCAATTTGATTTGACACCCACTGAAATTTAATGTAGATGTCTTTTGTATTTGTGATGCAGGAACAGTCCTGAAGAGTCTAATCCAGGCATTTATTTGTGGAAGTAGAGGTCCAGGTTCATAGCTATAGACACCCAAGCTAGAAAACGAGGTCATTAGTTTTTTAGCCTCTGCAACAGAGAACCAATATAGTATCCTGCTGAGACAAATATATTATGGATCTGAGGAGCTGCTCTGTGGGTTCACTCACTGAGACTAATCTGACTCTTGGCTGAAAGTAAACCTCGAGTAAAGAAAGATTTGGAAGGAAGGTGAGCAAATATCAAGGAACTATGTGCAGCAGTTCCATAATCTTTTAACATTGATCTTTGAGGTATACATGATACAAAGAAGGCAGCTTCTAGCTAAAATTCAGTCTTAAAAGGTCATTTTAAAAGAATCTATTGATGAGTTACTTAGGCTATTCTCTTCAAACTGGTAGAAAAAGTGTACGCCTGCAGTCTACCTCACCAGGCAGATCCTTTTTCTACCCTCAGCCATCTTCAATTAATATCAGGAAATAATTCATTCCTTTGCTGAGTACATATTGAAACTCATCCTGAGTGTGATAATCATGACATGCATAATACCGTGAACAAAGCACTGCACTGGAGTTTGATGGGCAGTTAGAGGAGAGTTTAGAAAAATTAAAAGTAGTATATCTCTAAGGGAATCATCACTAAGTAAGTGGTTTTGTGATTTCTCTTTATGTAGGGACAATATTTTTTTAAAGATTGCAAACCCAAACATTATTTCCACATGCTTCAATACTGTGCGTATCAAAAGCTTTATTTGTAGAGAACAGTTTTTATCTGATCTCACATAAAAATCACCCTTGAAGAGCATTCAGCCACAGTATTTCAACAAGAATCTTTGGACCTAAAATCTGCAAAGCTGTTGTGTGCTCCCATCTGTTTTTATGTATTGTATTAAATATGTCTTTAAGTTCTCTTCAGTAACCACTGGGTCTTCACACCATCTCATTGAGATGCCTTTTCAGAAACAACAGTGGAGAAAAAGTAACATGAGCACAACATATTTGCCTGAGTATATAGAATTATGTTTCCTTATAGCTGCTCGATGTGGTGACTGTTACAATTTACCACTTAGCTAGAGGGTTTTCTTTAAGACCAAAAAATAAAGGTTTGTCTGCTTCCAACTGATGTTCAGTTCTGTTTGAATGCATCCATTCTCTTCCCATCTTTGTGTTACAAACGCCTTTCTCCTTTCCATAATAACAACTACAGTTATGTGGATTATCGTCTGATGACAAACTTGTACATAGGTGGTAACAGCTGGACTAAGCGAGTGTAACAGCTTCCTTCTTGCAACTGTAAGCATTTTCTAACAGCATTGGTGTCTCTCTTGGTGTTGGTGATTGCAGGTTTGGATGCAGTAGTTCTCTGGTGTTCACGTACATACAATGAAACCTATCTTACTTATGCACAGTGAACCATTTTTCTAAAACCACCAACCCTATCTCCAAGCTCACTGAAGGTCAAATTTTGCTGCCATTGGGTTTTGGGGAGTTGAGTTCTGTTTTGGTTTTTATGAGTCTGCAGAACGGGAAGATAAGAAAGTGGACAGAATAATCTTTGTGGGCCCAATTGCAAACTCTTTCTCATTGGTATGAATTGAGAGCAACTCCAAAAGACATTTTCATTTTAATGGGTTTTTATCCATCTTATTTCAACCACACTGAGTCCCGAACCTGTCTTGCTTTCTTTTACTTTCTGTGTTTTGTTCAGGGCAGAAACATTGTTAAGTCTCACTCTGGGTAGGTCATGTTGCACTGAGACGAATATCTTGTCTTCCTTGTAGTGAAGCTAAGAATATCTTAAGCTGCTTTATTTTTTATGAAACAGAAGTTCAAAAGTTCATCTTATATAGACTTCAGCTGTGGTGAGGAAGAAAGGGGAAAGTCCTCAAGAGATAAATAGTGTAACAATGAGAAACTCAAAGACAGCCTTGTCTAAAGGATGACTCCTTTTAATTAGGCCAAGATTAAAGCTTTTCTTTTCTCTGTCTTTGGAGGTGTGGATATGCAAGCCTTTTGAGTAATCTTCTTAAAAAACTGATAATGAAGGAGTCAGATCTGAAGTCTGTATGTTTGGTTGGGAAGAGAGTTCGGGAAGTTTATTTCAGCCCAAATAGTCACAGAATTTGTGGTGTAAGATTGCATGCTGCATTACTGATAGAGACTTAAAGTAATTTCTAAGAAAATATTATTTGCAATGGATGTAGAAGAAAAACTTTGCATTCAGTTCACCTACACTCCAAAATTGTTATTTTTTCATACTAATTGACTTTCTGTTTGGAGTCCTTTTTGAATCTGGGCATCTGTTATGAGAGGCAGCACTTGATCTTTTCCAAAGAACTTAAGAGCTCTAATTGCAAGAAAAGCTCTGGGAGTCCTGTTGATTTTCTTAACAAGTTTGTGTTGTTAAGGTAAAAGTAGGCTCCATCTAGTTTTGACCTCACCTGGATCCCATATTCAATTATCCTTCATTCACAGTGTTCCCCCCATGATACAAGCCTTATGGCCCCCCTTCATTACTCTCTGTCGTGGTTTAACCCCAGCCAGCAACTAAACACCACGCAGCCGCTCACTCACTCCCCCCCCACCCAGTGGGATGGGGGAGAAAATCAGGAAAAGAAGCAAAACCCGTGGGTTGAGATAAGAACGGTTTAATAGAACAGAAAAGAAGAAACTAATAATGATAATGATAACACTAATAAAATGACAACAGCAATAATGAAAGGATTGGAATGTACAAATGATGCGCAGTGCAATTGCTCACCACCCGCCGACCAACACCCAGCCAGTCCCCGAGCGGCGAATCCCTGCCCCCCCCTTCCCAGTTCCTATACTGGATGGGACGTCCCATGGTATGGAATACACCGTTGGCCAGTTTGGGTCAGGTGCCCTGGCTGTGTCCTGTGCCAACTTCTTGTGCCCCTCCAGCTTTCTCACTGGCTGGGCATGAGAAGCTGAAAAATCCTTGACATTAGTCTAAACGCTACTGAGCAACAACTGAAAACATCAGTGTTATCAACATTCTTCGCATACTGAACTCAAAACATAGCACTGTACCAGCTACTAGGAAGACAGTTAACTCTATCCCAGCTGAAACCAGGACACTCTCCAACTTCTGTTCTTTGAACTCTTTTCCTACCACAAACACTGATCACTTAAAACCGGAATGAAACACAATGATGATAATCTAAACCAGCAAAACTGTGTTCTTTTTTCAGGAGGAAGTGTTTGCCCTTGTTCAATGGAAGATCTTCCAATCAAGGAAGATTAGATGATGATAATAAGCTCTTCTGTCCCAAAAATCTCTAAATTAAGCCATGTACTTACTGTTGGAACAGCATGCGGTGCTGTGAGACCTTGTAATTGAGAGCTTTTCCTTAAATAACAGATGAAATAAATCACCATGGAGAACCAAAAGTCACTCATTTAGGCAGCCAATGAGAACCCTCACTTATTTTGTATGTCATTTATAGTCCTCTTTTTGGTTGTTGCGCTTATGAAGAGTGCAATATATGGCAGTTGATTACATATAATTGAACCATTTCCTGTGCTGACCTTGTATTGTTGACAAATTCTGACACTGGCACAGCAGATATTTCCGCTTGCCCATACATGATTAATACAGCTATTTCTGGTTTCATTTTAATCCTGTCTGCAGAGTAGAACTGTGTGTTCTGTCTCATTTACCTGGGTTGTTCAGCCCAGATTCATTCAGACTAAGTTCTAAAGCCTAAAATCCGGGACCTAATATTTCTTATTGACTGTAAACTTGACAGAAAATGTTGTATGTTTGGGATAGATGAATCTTCACGTGTCACATCTTCAGTGTTGGTAGAATATAGTGAACACGCATCATTAAATTACAAAGAAAGTAATATTTTGGACATACTGTTAACTATAGAAAGTTGGTCAGCAAACTATCTTGCCCCATAAGCTTGTGCCAACAGCTAACTACACACTTGAAGTAACAGGCTTTGTATACATATCAAAAGTGGACGTTTTACCTTGGTTATGTTAACAACTACACAGCAAGAAAGATCATATTTCTTCCATGAAGGTCCCAGTAAATTGCCTAACTTTAAAAGGGTAGTTCACAAAGCAGTACAATTTTTTTTTTTTTTTTTTTTTGCATACAGTAGTTTTATTATCCCAATCATCTCACATTCTGTAGCGCATAAAGGTCTAACGATAAAGTATAAATGTTCACTGGTTACAGTGCAGAAATATAGTCTGAACCATGTTCTGATCACACAGACACAGCACACACGAATCCTCATGCTAAGCAACAAATTAAATTGTAAACAATCCCAAGTTTATCAATGAAACTGCCCTAGCAATTGGATATTACGGAAAGAGGGAGACAGTGGTAATACAGTTCATTAGAAAGGATGGTTCTGTATTGAGAAAACCCTACAAGTGAGGCTTTTATTTGCTGTTTACTTCATTTTAGGACAGAGGTGCAATCTATTTGTCATTACCCACTTGGCTATTTATTGTGTGATTCACATCAAGTAACGCCTAATTCCTTTTTTTTTCTGGACAATGTCAGATTTCCCTTTTCCCCTAAAAACCCACAGTTTTCACACAAGTAGATCAGTAACCAGAAGGGACTGGTGAATCCAGTCTCAGTGATGGGCCATATAATTCCAGTATGTTCGTTTGGAGTCTTCTGTAATTATAGTAATGAGCTTGTCTCTTTTTCCTCTCAGCAGGTATCATTACTTGACATTTCTTGTTCTTTATGTATCTTCTGTTGTTTATTACTTCTGTCCAAAGTGAATTGTGCCAAATTTCATCCTCAGTCACATCAGAGTGGTTTTGTTGCATCATGATTTTAACAGTGATGCTACTATAGAAGGAAAAGGATCTAGTCCCAAACTCCAGGTCTTTTCCTGGCCAAATGTGACAATAGGTAAATATCTGAGGGAAATGGAGCAAGTGAGAAAGAAAATTATAAAAACTGGCAGATTTAGGAGTGAAGTGGAAATCTGTACAGAAAATAGGAGGGAAAGAAAACAGTGATCTGTTTGTAGGGAGAGAACACTAGTTGTTCTTTTCTTTACCCAATTTAAAGGAATCTTTTGCAGGCATCTTTTGTGCTGTATATCTTTCTTATCTCACTATATTCAGCTTTGTTTGTCTAATATCTGCTCAGCAACTGACTGACTTTATTTATCTTCATTCCCCTATATAGTCTCTGTAATAATCCTTTGATATTATTTATCTTTGTTTGACTTACATTTCCTTAGCAGTTTTCCTCTGACGTTGTTCATCTTCATTCCCCAAATATCCACAAAGCAGTAGTTGTCTGACATTGCTCAGCCTGGATCTCCTCAGTCGCAGTCAGCAATAGTGACATGAAGCCATCCTTCTTCATTTGCCTACCATCCAACCAGCCATCTTGTAACATCGCTTATGTACATTAGAAACGATCATCTAACGGAGTTCAATTTCTTTTCACTTCCCAGTACATCTAGCAGTCATCATCTGGCACCATTTGCTTCAGTCTTCAGGAACATGCCAGGATTATTTGTCTTTATCCCAGATCCTTCAGCGGGCAAACACATACAGCCCTGCCTCAGGCTGCTCTGCCGTGCTGGGGATATTCCTGTTCTGGATGTGCCACCTTGGGTTTCCACCTCTCCTGCATTTTCTGCTGTTAAACCTGCAAGCCTGATTCTGTTACATGGGCTCTTCAAAATGTGTATTATTATCCTTGCAAAAAAACCTACATGTGGAATAAGGAATCAGGCTCCTACAAAATGAAATTACTTCAAATGTTAACCATCATTCACAAATGCCTGTATGAAACAACTGAGCAGTTTGTGATAAAAGTATAAGACGCATTGAGGAGACCTTGGATCTTTCTTAGGTTTCTCACATAGCTTGAACATAAGGAAAAGGAAAATGGCTGTAAATCTTCCCAATCTCAAAAGAGATCTGACCAAACTCCATCATCAATGGCTGCGAAGTGCTGTGAGATGTTCTGAGGGAAAGTTCTACCATGGACCCGAGCAGCAGACCTTGGCCAAAAACTCACAGAAATGTAGGGAAACTCTCTTATTGGCTTCACTGTGTTGTGAATCTGTCTCTGGCTGTTTCTTCCCGGAGCTGCTTCTCCTCATGGAGTATTTGCAAATTCTTCTGAAATATTTCATGCTGAGTTTTTTATTAGGTCTGGCGTGTCACAGTTTTACAAAAGAAAATAGGAAAAAGTGTCTTTAAACCAGGTAGCTCATAATTATGAGCATGAAATTTTGACATTTGTTCCCACATATCATGAGAAACCTGAAATGTTTAATCTGCACAACGGGTTCTTAAGGATAAGAAACCCAATTGTAAGAAATTGTGAATTCTCAGATTTAAAACTCAAATAAGGTTGAAGAATTATTTTCAAATAGTATTTTTCCTTTTAACAAAAGCATTTTGGAGGGGTGTCATAAACAGATGGGTTGTTAATGAGATCCCACACCATCAGTTTTAAATATTCAGTTCGTTGTTTTTTCAAATTCTCATTGCTCTTCTTGAACTCGGACTAAGAATCAAACATTACTACATACAGTTTTATAGAGTAAAAACTTGAATTGCTCTTGAAGTTTAACTGAAATCTTCTGCAATCTTAGCAGTAGTATGTATATTAGGACAAAAACCCCCATGTTTTTGTAATTCATGACATTAAAAGTGGACTAATGTTTTTAATGGGGAAAAAGAGCCCTTCTGAAAAACAGATGTTATCCTTTCTGATTTTTCCAGCAAAGAGCAGTGTTTTCTGTCTGAGTCTCTGGTGGCTCTGTTTGGACTAACATGACTAAAACACCATGCTTCTTTTTGAAAATTTTAAATTTTACGTCCTATTTTTGCCAAGAGCACAATTTCACACATTGAAGTTCTCTAAGTCAAAACCTGTTTTCCCTTTTTTTTCTTCTTCTTCTTCTTCTTTTAGACAAGCCTAACACATTGTTTCTAAATTAAACACAAGCTTGGGAAAAGCGAAGGTTTATCAAATGCTAACAAAAGGTGACTGTGAGTTGGGGAATGTGTAGAAACGTGCCAAAGTTTTCTGCAAAACCACGCAGGGCTTCTGTGAAACTTCTGATATTATGGATGAGACAAACCAGCGAGGGGTCACCCTGGGCGAAGGAGGGGGAGCGCTCACTTGGCCGTGGTTTGTGGATACCTGCACTGCATGCTGTGTTTGCTGCCTCTTCCCAGCTCAGGGATGCAGCTCGCCCCACTGTGGTTTTGTAGCAGGAAGGATTGAGTGACAAATGCGTGTGTCAGGGACAGGAAAGAAATCGTGGTCTTTATTAAATGGTGGGAAATGTGTGACAATGAAAGCCTGCAAATGGCCACTTGAATCTGTCCACATGACACTATGTGCTTTCATGTTAAGAGAGATCAAGGTAAACTGGTGTGTTTTGTTTGGGTTTTTTGGGTTTGTTTTGTTTGGGGGTTTTTGGTTTGTTTTGTTTTATGAGAGCACTGATGTTTAAAAGGGTCTAAGCTAAACTCAACCTTAAAGTCTATTAAATCAGTGAGATGATACCAGGCTGAAATTATTTTGATATTCAGAGATAGAAATATCACAAATAAATTAATATAAAATAATAGCAACTCCACCTGAAAACCGATCCCGAACCCAAATTGCATAAGAAAATTGGGTCTTGAGGAGGATGCTTAAATTCAAACCAAATTTTGGATCCAGGCTTCATAAATGTTCACTTTTTACATGACACAAAGTGTATTGTCTACATTTGGAACAATTATTACAATGGGAAAAGATGCAGAGTACTGTGCAATCTTCTCTACTCTCATGCAAGCAGAATAAGGTTTCAGTCTTGTCCATACATTTCTTCGAAGAATTGTGCCTGTTAATTAGTTGTATAGAAATACTATACAAGTGCCACATGTGTCAAACGCCATGTTAATCAAAATTTAAAAGGTGGGATTTTAAACCTATTACTAGCCACAAATAATCAATGAAGATAGTAACACAGGTCACAGGACTGGCAAGCCCTTCTAGCACAGTCAATCATACCACACAGTCCTGTTCATAAACACCTCAACAGTTACAACTAGGGCTTTTTGTTGTTGCTGAGGTAATTTCAAAAGGTCTTTACATATTTAATAGCTACCTGACTGCTTTTTTTCCCCACTTCTGAGGTCCTGAATTGTAAATGACTTTAGAATTCAGTATTACTGGGATTGCTCCTGAAGGAATGCCACTTCCATCAATGTGTTTCTGTTACATTCTCTATTAAGTTCTCTGTTATGTCTTCTATTCTCATTATTATGTTCTCTATTATGTTCTGTTCTCTATTCTCATGGTCTATGTTTCCATTGGATCATGAAAAGATACATAAGCTTGTACACGTTTATCACTATTTGCCCTTAATTAGGATGAGTCCTCAGCTAGCAGAAACCAGTAGAAATATATTAAAGTTTTTCCAGATAAGTTTATAAATGGGTAAATAAGTTATAAAGGAGTAAATAAACAAAAAGTTTGCATGTGTACTCATTGAGAGTCTGTTCAAATGAATGCAGTCCCACTAGCATAAATAAATGTAGTACTGGGTTACAATAGTAAAATAAAACTAAGCATTTCAAGACCACTGTAGTTTAGTAAATGCAGGTTGTATGTCCCATATAAACTTTTTACTTGATGAGGATATTTGTAAATATTGAACCAGAAATCCATATGTCTATACTGGCTGAGCTCTTTGCTTATGGCATGCTCTAACACAGTAGGTCTGCATTTATGGCAGCCAAAAACGTGCTTTTCTGCAAGGATCTCCCTTTGAGAAAATTTTGGGGTTTATTGTCTTATATTGCACCACGATCACATGTATTCAAATATATTTTATTAAAGCTAGCAAAAATTCCTATAACTTTTTATGTGCTGCATAAATACACTATGTGCGGCAGTCTTCAATACATCATCTGCTTTTATTTTAACATAAAAATATCCATAGAAGGTCTGGAAAGTTTTTTGAGTTGTGCAGCGTGCAGTACATGATGCACTGCGGCATCGGGGGCACCGTCTGGGGGTACGGCTCCGCTGGAGCAGACAGTGCTAGCCAGGAGACTTCAAACCCTCCTAAGGAGTTGTGGAGCTAAAAGTAGATGGTGCCAGATGGAAAATGAGGGCGACTCCATGCCCTCTTCCATCTGCTTCAAGTCATCTCTAGGACAACATGGCAAAACCGCCTGCTGCTGGCTGAATCTAAGAGGCAGATATTGGTAAAAAAAAGTCTGTGGTTCTTCTGTGGAGAACAGAACTGCATGCCCGCAGGACATTTTGAAGGTAGAAATATGATATATGGATTACTGCCGTGTCCGGCTCGTGCCGGGTATGGAGCACCGGGAGAGCGCAGCCCCAGGTGATGGTTCCGTGCGGAGCCAGAGCTGATGCAGACCTTGCTGAGGGTGGCTGCCCTGCCGCTAGCTCGTCCCCTAGAAATGCCTGTGCCATCAAGAGAAAGCTAACAGCTGCCTGCCCATACAGGCGTGAAAAGCCCCGAGGGGATGGGCTGTGGGGTCTGAGTGCTCACGGGGAAGGAAAGATCCATAAGGGTCAGGGCTATGCCGTGCACTGAGTTCCCCCAGACCAACCAGAGGTGGGTGTTTGGCTTCACTTCTAGCAGCTTTTACAGAAAGGCAGCTTGTAGACATAAATGAAAGAGCTCCAAGAACCAGGGCCAGGACTACAGAAAAACAAAAAGGACCTTGTTGTAGCCCTAAAGGCCTATATGTAAATAGCTGCTCTGTGGCCAATGTCACCATGAAATCCTGCCATGTCTGTGCTCTGATATGAGCTTGACAGCCTGGGGTAAATCTGCCAGTGCTGCTTTTGCTGCGCAGGTTGTTTAGTAGCTTATGGGCACTCATAAACCAAGGATTGTGGGCATCCACACTCTTCCTAGCTTCCTATTAGTTAGATTTCCTCCTGTGTTGGCCATGTACCCATGCCATGGATGAAAGAAAGAAGGAGCTCAGCATCCATCAGTAAAAGCTGCCTCCTTTTCATCTGTACCATCTGCCCAGTGATTTCCAGTTCTCCTTGAAGCTGATGGGACACGATACGCCCGCTTACATGCAAGGGCTTGAATCTGAGTTCCAAAAATAGGTTCCCCTTTACGTGCTCACGCTTGTGTATCCATCAAAGAAGCAAAGGCGCAGAGCCTGCGCTGGCCAGAGCGGGCACAAAGGAGCTCAGGTCAATAAGGAGGCAGCAATGTTCTTGGGCTGCTCCACTGCATTTATCTACGTGTGTTTCTTACCAGTGCCTGCTTCCCAGGGACTTTTCTGGCAAGTTTTATTTTGCAAGCTTTACTTTATTTTATTTCTCTTAAGAAAAAGCCAGGGTAAGAGGTCACCCACTGGGATCTTTTGAACTGATGCCTCCCAAACTGCGAGTGCCTTGAAAATTATTCCTAAAATATTTTCTGCAGTTCTTTATATGAAGAAAAATATTAGTACTGGAAATATTTGAAACATAAATAAGAGTCTCTTTTAGATACAGACAAGATTTTGCTTTTTTTCAATGGTCTGTTGTATTACAATAAATATTCTTTAGTCCTTGTTCAAGGAGCACATCATTATCTGAAATTTTCTCTCTTAGTGATTCCATCTGTGAATTTCAGCATTTAAAAACACTATTTAGCATTCAGCAGGAATGTCTCTATTCTTTACATTCTGTTGACCTCCATTGGGTGGTGGTTTAGCGGGTGGAAGACCATCTCCCCCTGGATATCCTTACCTTTCCTGCCTGCCTCCCGCTGCCCATTGCACTCATGGCTGATTTGTAGCAGCCTGTGGCATGAGAAATACCATGCCACGGCTTCTGCAAAATCTTTAACAAATGCATAGTGACCCTGCAAGTAAGAGCATGTAGCAACTAGAGCTTTAAGGACCAGCTGAGCCACCTCTGTGCTGGTTCATGAGCCCTTATCCCATGGGTCTCCATGGAGCAGGCAGTTAAACACCTCAGCAGCTCACCCGTATGCCGGGCAAAATGACGGACATCATCATTCCCTGAATTTCTGTATCTTGCTTGGTGATGGACGCATTTGCATTCAGTGTTCTGGTTTCTGTTGTGTTTATTCTTTCTGCAGCTGATCAAATGTTCTCCTCTCAACTAAGTATTTTTATATATGTCTAGAAATCTCTGCTGAAGGCTGGGATCTAATAACGGGTGCCATGACTGCCAGCCATATCGTGAGACTTTCATGATTTTTTGTATAGAACAGATTGAGAATTCATCTTTTTTTTTTTTTTTTTAATAGAAGTGCAAATTCATCAAAAATCTCTATAGGGGACAAAAATACATGGAAAAATCTCCCTGTTCTGGAAAAAATTATTTTGAAGTTGCTGAAACATCCCACTCCACACCCTGAATAAAATGTTTCATTTTCTATTTGAAATTACCTTTCCTTTTGAAATTTTAAATGACCAGGTGAGTAAAAAAAACTTTAAAATTAAAGATGACCATATGTTTGACAGGATCCAATTTTGTTTCAGGCTATTATTTAATTAGAATTTGGTTTTGCCACAGTCCCGTACAGAAAAAAAAAACATAATTAAATCACAGTTGTTTCCATCCAGCTCTGAGTTCATATATGATAAATATTGATCACTGTGCTCATTTGATCTGGGCCCATAGGATTCCATGGGTATTCAAAATTTATGCCAAATCCCATAGCCTGTCAAATGCAATTAAAAGCAGAATTCACTGATTTTTTTAAAGTCCAGAAGAACACACCACGTACAACTAAGATATTTGTTTGCTACTATATTTGTTTTGATTTTGGAGAGTTCAGCTTCTTACTTCCATGTCTCTTGCCATTTGTCACTCTGCTGAAGGCAGTAACTTCTTCTTCCTCCAGTTTAGAGGAAAGCACTGTAAAATGGCATCTGCTTAAAATTTTTCTGACTCTATGGTTTCACACTTTAGACACATACTCCCCGGATAAGCCTTTGGTAAAGTCTTTATGAAAACCTGAACATTTGGTCCTTGCAACCCCCAGGGCAATTCATGCTTTTGAAGAATTTGCAAAACTTACTGAAGCCTGACTTTTCTGAAATCTTGTTGACTGTGTTTAATTCTGTAGACTTTCCTCTGCTTTTTTTTCTATTTGATCTTCAAAAAACTTTTGTGACTTCCTCTATAACTTCCTCTATAAAATTATGCTGTTTTCTGATCTTTTTTTTTTTTTTTTTAGCATGCACCTAGGACTTTTCTTAAATAATGGGGTCAGCTAGCTACTTTCCAGTCCTCAGGGAGTTATTTCTTTAGTGAATTAATATATTTGACCACCTACATTTTGTTCTTACTTACTGTTTGAGTTTTACCTTTTAGGTTATTCATTTTTACAGAAGCTCCTAGCCAGAACTTAAGCTTTAATGGCTTCACACACCCTTAGGAGAAGCATCTTATTGCATTGACTGTTTTCTGCTTTGCAGAGACATTGGTGAATGTGCATGTGCTTCATTCAGAATAGCAGATGCAATACACCACTGGACTCTCCTTGTGGTTTTGTATTATTTCATTTTAAAAAACCCAAAGAGAAACTGTTCTTTAGTTACAGGTCTGGCAAACAACTAGCAATAATGTGTATCTTCCAGAAGTGGGGAGAAAAGGTGCTTTAAGAGATACTCCATTTCACATCACGGAAATCTCCCCATTCACCTGGCTTTTTGGTCCATCTCCTGCCAAAACTTCATGGCTGATACAAGAAGTAACCCACCTCTTCATTCAGATGGTCTGGAAACAGCCTTAGTTCCTTTCAGCATTGAAAAAAGGCCTGTTTCTGGCATTTTTTTCCAACACTTTGAGTACTGAGACAGCTCTTGGCTTTTCCCAGGAACAAACATCTTCTCTGAAATCATTCCATTTCATTTCATAAGTGTCAAAATAATTGAAATCCTCCCCAGTCAGCATTCAAGATTTTTTTCAATCCTGCATCTGCTTTCACAGCCTGTCCCAGAGGTCTGTCAAAGTTCCCACTATAAAATCACTTGTGTGTGTGTGTATGTCTACATCCATATGCATTTGTCACCATTTCTTCTTTCACCGAGCCACCCACACCACGATAGCCTGCATATAAAATTGCTTTGCTTTCTTTTAACTCTGTCTAGACTCTTTTGATAGATTGTGGGACATAGACATGATGGTCTCTTCATTGCTTTTGAGAAGATATTTTTATTAAGTTCTCATCTATTCTGCCTCTTGCACATCTTTCTAAATTTGCATTTTTTGATTGACAAGAGCATGAATACATTATAAATTATGCTGCTGGGCATGGGTATGCCAATATCAAATATTTTACTTTTTATTATTTTTCTCCCTATATACTTGTACTTTTCCATAGAGTTTCTGGAATGGAGGAAATGAATGCTCAAAGGTGCTGATTAACTGCTGCTCAGGGAGGAAAGAGAAAGGGAAGGGAAAGTGGAAAGAATTGAAAAATTGAAAAATGAATTAAAAAACACAGTACCTCGCTTCAACTCACAATACCTTTGTTTTTCCCTTGTCCTTCCTTTTGACTTGTCCAATTTACACTTGAACCTGCCAAAGAAGGATCTGCTGCTCATGCATTATGCAGGACTGAGAACATTTTGGCTGGAGAAAACCTATTTAGATGAGGCTCAACAGCACATATGAAACCCAGGTTAACACTAATAATGACGTATTTAATGTGATTAGACAACTTCCTTGTGTTCAGTGACATTTGTTAGCCTCCCTGAAACACATTTACACTCACAAACCAGTCTCATCTGGTATCATGTACAGTCTGAAACGTGATAAGATAGGATGGACTGCTGAGGTAGAAGGTGACCTTTTGCACATCTGTATTTTGTGGCTCCTTATTAGCTGAACTACTCGCTGTGGCTTTCCCTGCCAGACTGCTCAGCGAGTGGCAGGTGCCCAGCTCCCCTAGGCACAGAAACAAAATAATAAAAGCATAAGTACAGGACAGACTTCTCTGAGGATGTTCACTGATGTGAGAGATGAAGTGAAATGTCCGCAGGAAACTGTATTTGTAGGGAGGCTGACACAGCAGCGCAGCAGCAGGAGCTGCAGATGGGGAGGAGATGAACGAGTGAGTCCTGTGCCGCAGCGGCCGGTACCTGGACTAAGTTAATGCAAGCAGATGCGGCAGTCCCGGCACCGCTCAGCAGTGTGGGTGCACGGGGTGTTCAGGAATAAACTGGAATTGAATGAGTGGAGGATGGTGTCATACAGCATCTCCCATGGCAAGACCAGTCCCGCTTCACTTGCTGCTGCCTGTTCTGGTACTGGGCAACTCCTTCATTCAGGGAGTGTGCGTGAGCTCTGGAAACACTCTGGATTTGTGATTTTAATTTTTTTTCTTAACCAGGGTATTTTTAGTTAGCTCCCTGAACCACCATGTATTCTTATGAACACAACCAGAGATGGCGCAGGGCCTCGCTGGACAACACGGGAGGGCAAGAGAGCACTGCCCCTGGGGCACGAGTGTGACTGTGCCCTTGGACGCACTGCAATTCACCCGTCCCTGAAGTCTCAGCTGTCTGACTTCCACAGGGCTAGAATAATGCCATGAAACTGTGCTGTGGAATCTGATATTTTCATTTTACAGCAAGTTATGTCCAGTGTTCCACGAGGCAAAACCAACCTTAAAACTCAGTACAAGGCATACACAGCCCCGTGCTGCTCTGACCACATCAGCCCTGGCTCCAAGAGGTGTAAGCTGCCCCATCCATTCCCATCCAGGCTTGGAAAATGCAATGATTTTGCATAATTCTTGCAGTGGAATTAATCGTTTTGCTGCAACACAGTAACGGGCATTTTCTTTTTTCCTTTCTCCACCACCTGCCTGCTGTTAGCTGCTGCTGCTGCTGCGGCAAGCTCTCCACCTGGATATGATGGCCCTTCCCAGAATGGCAACTGGAGCTTTGTGCCCAGCGATGGTAGTATGGTCCCTTGGCCATCATGCAGAGATGATGACCAAAGTGGCCCTTGGTCCCTGGGTGGTGGCTGCAGCCACTGCTGCGATTCCAGGCAGTGGGTGAACTGCTTCTGCTCAGCAGCTGCTCCACAGGAGGGAGCAGTTCCCATGAATTTCTCAGCAATTTCCATGAATTTCAAAAGCATTGAATCTTTTCAGCCCTGAGCCGCAGCTGTCTGTGTTTGAATGCAGGAAGAGGGAGTCAGGAATTAAAAAGTGTTTCATGGAGACTGAATTTGCCACTGATTTTTTTGTCTGTGTTCACTAATGTATTTGGATAATTGAAGAGAAGCCTAAGTGGTTCATAAACAGAAAAGAGACAAACACTCCTTTTCCGAGGGTAGTGTTACATAAAATTTCTTTATTTTGTCTGATCCCAGCATTAAAGAAGACGTCTTCTTTATAAAAGCAGAACCCACTGTTTTTCTGTTCTGCTTAAGCTTCCCTTTCTTTCTGAGCATTTCTTCTGAATTTTGCAGGCTTCATGAATTTAAGGCATGACACTAATCCCTGATCTCTTTGCATGGATATGGTGAAATTACGCGCTCTCAGCTCTCAGAACCCCACAGAGAGCTTAGAGTAAAGTGGCAATATTGACAATTCTGTTATTCTTTTGTTCTCCCCAAATTAAGTCTATTCCACACAATGTCTTTAATGACTGACTTATTCATAGATAGGCATGCGTGTGCCAGTCCCCAGCTGGACTCCAATACGCAGCATGAGGTTGAACATGTAAAGATTCAGGTCATTGCAGCACAGATTTCAAAAATCAATCTGGAATTCGTAAGTGATACAGGGACTGATTTCCCAAATAATCATGTCATGCTGTAGCTCAAATAGAAGTTATTGGCTTGATGAAAGAATTACTGGGTGCGGTTCTGCAACTTGCGCTTCTCACAAAACCAGACCAGGTTACCAAACCAGCCCCTTCAGACCTCAAAATCAATCAGAGGAGAATTCTGCAGGATTTGAGGAACCCTGATCATGGATGCCACATGCTCATTAGTATTCTGCACCCTCCTTCTCTTTGCTGAAAGGATGAAATTGGAAATTTCAGTGTCAGCAGAAAACCCAGAACATTTCCAGACTTCACCATGGATAGCAGAGGCATACGGAGAGCAGTGGTTTTATGTGGCATCTCAGCAGTTCTTGCAGCATTATTTCCTTTGTAAGGTACTAGTCACATCCCTGTACCTGGCAGAAAGTGGGTTTCAGTGTCTAAATACTTGTTAACGCTGCATGTCGTTTTCCTCATTAATCATCATCTCTTCTATCATGTTTCCTTTCCATCTGGTTGGGTGTCAGGTGTGGTACCAAACAGCTACAGTACATTAATTTCCAACTGGTGGCTACTAGTGGTTGGCAAATTAGGTTACTTTGTGACTATTTATTAGCTGTGTTAATTGTTTGACAGATCGTTATTGACTACCATCCCAGGGATGGCAGATGGCCAATAAAAGACAAAATGTAGCTTGCTGTCTTTTTGTGGCATCTTGATGGCTCTTAGATTTTTTAAAAAAACCTTTGCATTGTATAATGTATTCTGTCATTGGTTACATGAAAATGCAATAAATTCTTGAAATTATGCAGGAAGGCCTGAGCTATGGCTAGAGAGCTGTATAAATGAAAATGTAAACAAATCCGCCTCGAATCTCCACTGCAAGGTCTTTCTACAGCCAACAACCAACAACATTCAGAAACTGATAGATTTCTATTCCAGTGAAAAAATTCTCAAGGGCTATAAAAAAAGTAACGTGGACCAACCCATACACTGAGAAATTTGTCACAAAAGTTTTCTTTTTTTGGCTGAAGAGAAATTTTCTTCAATGTGAAATGCAGTTTCTGTAAGAATTAAATTTTCCACTGAGATGTTTGCGGATGCCAGCATTCATCAGTTTGCTGCTGCCGAAACCAAAATGAAACATTGCCTTGTGTCATACCAAGCCAAGCCATGGGTCACTCCCTGTCCTCAAGTGAAGTCTGAAGTGGGTGAATCTTTCCTCCCTTCATTTAGCCCGCGGTAGATCCATGACAAGATTAACCTTCTTAATCTAACAGAGACCTTCAGAAACCTCTGTTCTGCTGCTGTCTGCACCTGTGCTTCAGAGGTGCCACCAGGTCTGATTTTTTTCAGTTTGCTGAGGCACCTGGAGTGGCACTTCACATGCCTACATTTTTTTCCAGTTTTTTCCATAGCTTAGCTTCTCAGCAGCTAGATTATGACTAAGCCTGATAAATGTGTAGAAACTTGGTAATTCTCCACCCACTTCCTCCAACTCTCCTGCTCTGAGTCATTCTCTGCTGAGCTTTTGACATTTATTTTGAGTTTCTTTACTGCCACGTGGCTCCCATAATACCACACGCTGCTGAGGCATCAAAGTCATCAAGGTACCACAGAAACACACAAAGGGCATCCCTTTGGGGAGAAAAGGGAGGCTTAGATTTCAGTCTGAAAAATAGCAATTTCTGCGCACTGATGCACCTGTGCATTTGTATTTGGGACCACTCAAAGGCCTTGATAGATGGTTTTGATATAGGAACTTCAACAGCCTCTGGGTCTGAGTTTCTCACTTAAAGCATGTGCATAGATAGAGGTAGCCAGGAGCTGACCAGAAAAACAGATTTATTCTCCCCACTCATCAGGCAACATAATGTACAGAAAGAAGAAAAAGAATATGATTTGCTGCTAATATAAACCAAGAGAAAACCTCTGCTAGCCCATGTCCCACATCAGGGAGGTGAGTCACACTATGTGCCCTAAATATGGGACCTTCCTCGCTACCCTTTTGCTGAGAGCTGTGCCAAAAGTCATGCTGCATTCCCAAAGGAACTGCAGCTACGAGGATCCATTGCTGGATGAGCAGTTCCTCAACAGTGGAAAATTAGATGTATTCCCGGTGGAGCTTGCCTCTAAGAGGCTATGGCATATTCTTGGAAGAGACCTGCATACATGGAGACCATGGGCAGTGGCAACCTGATCGATGAAATGATTACCCTAGCCAGTATCAAGCAGCCAAGATATATAGTGATGCAGTGATAATTGCTGGGCAAGACTATCATTTGAAATGAATGAAGCGAGGTAAATGCTAAAGCATTTCAAATGATGGCTCCTCAGCAGACTTATAAGTAATCACTGAAAATGTGGATCTTGCTGCTGAATGGCAGAGGTTCATTGTTCATCTGGGGAAATGTTTCCATCAAATCCAGCAAGAATACCACTGAGGTTGTATTTTCTTCTCTCAGTACACACTGACTCTTGAATTATGTGGATCCTGTATGCTGTGTCAATGGCACCTTTCTTTTTTGGTTGTTTCCGTGGCTTCAATGCAATTGTGCTAGCTTTGGCCTGCATTTTCCTTTATTCACTGTATTTCTCATTATGTATCAAGTTATTTGGCAGACAGTATTTTTTCCATAGACCTGGTGCCCTGTATCACAGGCTTACATGCTCTTTACTCAGGTTTTTGCTATTGCTATTTTGATTTCTTTGCACCTCTAAAAATACAAGTACTTAACTCTGTCAGGGCTGTAGAAAGACCATTGAACAGTGAGGGCAACTGTTGAAAATGTGAATGAAGACAATTTAAAAAAACAGCAGTACTGTGTGGAACTTGCCCACCTTTTTTTTCCTGAGATTTAAAACTCAAAGAGAGATGATGGTAGTAGCATATACTGAACTATTGAGGAGGGAGGCTGTGTAAGGAGGCTCCTGTAGCATAAACGCAGCATATAGAATACTTTCATTCCTACATTTTACAGTTATTTTCATGACTGGCACGGCGTTGTTTTAAATGTAGTTTGATTAAATTCAGTTATAGGAGAAGCACTGTATTAAATCTTTCAGAAAGCACTTTGTATCACACTGAGTTGCATCAGTCACGCATTGCTATGACTGCAACAAAAGCCAAGACTAAAATTGTTTAATTTTAGATGGTATATGTTTACACTCTATAATAAGATATCAAATGTTCTCTCTACAAACAGTTGTCTTTATCATAAAAACCCCTTTCAGATAGTACATGAATCTCTGTGCTTTTCTTTTCCAGTCTAAGAAGATCTTGAAAATACAAGGAGTGCGCTTAGTCATTAATCAGTGACAGGGACGATTCAACCAATGCAATTAACTACACTTGTTCTATTAATAATCAAGCACACCAAAAATGCTTCTGCACTCAGGTGTTAATCAGGACACCATGTAGCTCTGTGTAACTTCCCTTTAAAGTGCTAAAGGAAATGCAGATTAATGGAGAATCAATGTGAGATATGGAAGTGTGACATGCACTTGTCAGAAAAATTCAGTTTTCTTGAGAAGACATGAAGACGATGCAGCTGTACAAAAGGCAACTCAATTTAACAGACACCTTTACAGACCTGCCTGTTTAATCAACCCAGAAATACTTTAATATCAGGAACTGGAGAAATAATCATAGCTGCTGCCTACTCGCTGCCTTGTGTTCAGTAGATATGTACCGAAATGCATCTGGGTTACAAAGTATTATCTAACTCCTCCAAATATCTCACTTTTATTTCTCTAAAAGGCCTAGTGCTGGTAAGGCTCAGAGGCAAGGTTAAGTGTCTCCTGGATGTTATGGTCTCTCTGATGCTAACAGTTCTCATGCTCAGGGTGTTGTGCAATCCAGCCACTCCTCCAAGACCTGTCTTGCAGAACTAGGGAAAGCAGGGGTGCAGTTTAGTGAAGGCTCTGTGGCACACCCATCAGCAAATTAAGCTCCTGTAGACTAATGAGCTTGTGTCTGCTTCACTGAACAGGTTTTCCCTGATTTGCCATGCAAATGGCAGTATTTTAATATCTGCTGAGAAGCCAGTCCTTTGACTCTCCTGGTGGCATATTCCAGGACAAGGTGATGGAATAAGCCTAAGGGAGGGAGTGGCTGAATAACTGATGTATTTGAAAATGTATTTCCTGGTAGCACATCGACTTTTTTTTTTCTATTTTCAGTGAAACGTCCCATACGAACTCTACTAGACCTCTGTTTAAGTGGTAAACACGTAACAGCAGCGAGGAAGCTGACTCCTGAAACCCTGCGTGAGGTCCTGCACGGTAAACAGCTTCATTCCCAACCCAGAGGCAGCAGAAGGGGCCGAGGACTTTGCACGGTGCCTCTCAGGCTGGCAGCCAGGTAGCTTTTGGCTTCTCTCAAAAGGATGGGGGACCTTCAATCATTTAGGATCAGGCATGATTTAATGGGCCACTTCAGGGTCTCATGGAGGCAAGTATCTAATGAAGTATATAACTCAATACTATTAATCCATTAATCAGAACACTCCTTTTCTCCCACCCCAAACTAACCCACTAATTTCAGTGCTAATTAACCTATCAGTTAAAGCAGACAACAATTATCTTCCACACAGATAGTTCGACATCTACCTACCTATTTCACTGCTTGTGTAGGATTGCAAGAAATGCAGTGGGCACACTGTGGGCAATGCTGGCTGCAGCCCCACCAGGGGTAACAGGGAGCTCCAGTGAACCGCCCCGTTATGAAGAACAAGAAGCTTAATTTTCAGAGAGGCTCATCATCCTGTTTCTGTGTGCTCTCCTGTTAATAAGAGAACTGATTCGCGTTTGTAGGCTCATGCAACAAAAAGATGTATTTGTGCAAATGTGTTGGTTTCAAGGCATTGTGCCATTTAAGAGTTAATTACTCAGGAGACTCATAGAGTATAGGAAGCTCATCTTCAGGCATCTTCAGGGCTGTAAAACAGCAGCTGTTTGCAAAGGTGTACTACATGGCAGTGTGGCATAGAAAAAGCAACATTATTACACCATTAAAAGTTACAGAAGAGACTTGGCCACACTTGAATTACACAGATTTTGCTTCTGCTAGCATTTGTGGGCTTACACAACCAGTGTCCCTGTCCCTGTAGCAGTTATTCACACAAGTTAATAGCTTAGCAAGAAGGCCACAAGGTATGACATGATCTTTACAAAACTAACTCATTCTAAGTTGCACTTACCCTTAGCAAAAATGATTAAATGCCAAATTGTGTTGTAACATTATCCGTTAATTTCTGCTTCTGAGGAACTTTGTTCCATTTAGTGTATTTTCTCTCTTCTGGCCTAACACTTTTACTGTCCTTGGAGTATTAATACAGAGAAAAAGATGAAAAGATGAATTTGGCCTTTATTTGAAATTTAACTAACTTTTATTTTGGCAGCTTGTTTTAAATGGCTGCATTTGCAAAAAAAAAAAAAAAGAAAAGAAAAGAAAAAAAGTGTGTTTCCTACTTTATAGCCCATTACACTGTAATGATTTCAGGGAAATATCAAATTAAAAAACTGACAAAAACATATAAGGAACCTGGCAATCCCCTCTGGAGTTTTAGAGCTTATGATTGCACAGAGCTTGCCAGAGAAGTTTTTATCTCCCCCAAATCACTGAGCCATTACAAAGCATCATGTAATTATGTAATGAGGTGATATGTCATCTGTATTAAAAATGCTTACGAATATTTGTGTAACCTGTGAGCTGCATATGAACAGAGGCCTGTTTTGAACTGGGGGACTGAGGCTGCTTTAATGATCTATGTATTTGTTTTGTCAGTATCTCTTTATTCTCTCACTTTCACTGTCCATGGTTGTCAGCACGGAGGAAAAAAATATGATCTATGTAATAAAATGTAAATTCACTCTAAGGCCAAGCCATGAAGAAAGATTTCAGAGTCCTTGAATATGTATTTAGACAGTTCTCTCTAGTCAGATAAAATAAAATGATAGAAAGAAATTGATTCTGGGTTGCTTTCTCTCCATCACATTTCATTCCCACCTGGCAAATCTGTAGGAAAGCACTCAGGCAAACCCTTGACCGTGAACTTGGGCCAGTGGGTGATCCTCGCAGCCATCCCTGTGGCCCAGACCTCGCAACCAGGAAGCCTAAAATAAATTCCCAACATCCAGTTAGCCCCAGCACTGGACAGGAGGTGTCTAAAGAGAAAAGGGATGATAGGTACAGTCAGAGTGGCGTGTGGGGACCCCGTTATCCCCGATAAACCGGAGCCCGTCCATCCTGTCGTTAAGTCCCGTGTTGGGTGCGATGGCTGACGATGTTCCGCGCATGGGGCTGTGGGTTCTCCTCCACGGCCACCCACCCCTGTGCTGCCTTCCCAGTCCCACCAGCCCAGCTTCTCCCTTTGATCCACTGCAGCTGGGTTCCAATAACCCGTTTCCTACCTACCGTTTGAGCCAAGTCAGCTCAGCTTGGTCAAAATAGATTTTGGAGAGCTGATACAAGTATTTTGGCCGGAACACAAAGAGGCAATGACCTCTGGCCAGGGCAACGATGAGCAGCGAGGGGCTCTGGAGACAGCAGCCTGCATGGGCTAAATCCACCATCTTCTAGTAGGTGGTTTAGCAAAACTAGCAGAGTTTGCAGGCAAAAAAGAAGCAAGACAGACGTATTTATAAACGTTGTTTTGTTTCCTTGGAGGCAACCTTTGGACTGCATTGATTTTCCTCTTATTTAATACTCAGGCAGCTTCCTACTTTTCCACACAGCAGTATCCCCTAGTTATTCCACTGCCCCTTCCCCACAGAGGCACATAACCAGGGATGCGGTAAACAGCACACAAACCTGCACTTCAGTCTTAACAGCAAGCTCGCTAATTCTGCAAATTTTGCCTTCCTTCCATTTTTTTTTGCTCAATAGGAAAATGGAAAGATTACTGTATTTATAATATGCTATTTTCTGTCATCCAGTATCAGAGAAAAATGTCATGTAAAGAAAACTCTGCTGGGCAATATTGCTATGAAATAAGGGCGGGGGAGGGGGAAAAGACAATTCAAAGCAAGTGTCCTCCTTTTATCTGATCCCCGCTGTTCTTTTTGCAGCCATACAGCCAGTAATGTTACCTCTGATGCTTTTAAAGAAGCCAGGAAAAGTAACATTGGCTCTTCAGGAAATCCAGTTTTTCTTTTGAATCATCTTTCTTCCCTTCTCAAAATAAGCTGGCGCACCAATGAATAGCGCAGAAGCTCCCAGTCAGGTCAAAGGAAGGTGATCCCACAGTGAGGTGTATTGGCTCTTCAATTCTGTGTCATCAGAACTTGTTTCCTAAACCCCAGGGATTTTTTCTCTTATAGGATGCCCTCATGCAGATCTATCTATAGAAAATGGTGTCCTTTCTTTGCTCCAAAATAGCTGTCTTTGGGTTCATATTAAGCACAGAGTATTCTTAGCTGTACTAGCCTAACAGTGTCTGCTGGACCCCTATAGCCACAGCTCAGAACTGGGGAAGTTTTTCATGTTTGGCATCAAGAAAAGGGTGGTCTGCGGCTTCTTTAAGGCCTCCATTTGACCCAGGTGTCAAATCAACCACTTTCAATATTGAATGATGAATAATGAATGCTTAAAGGAATACTCACAGCGGATAGTTACAAATGATACCCAAGCTGAAGCTGGCTTGTATGAAATATTCATTGAAGAACAGCGAGTAGCAAGTGGATTAATAAATCAAGCCAAAAAAAAATTAAAAAAGAAAATTCCATTTTATTTTTGGACAGTTTTCAAGCAATTAAGAGGGCAAAAATTTATAAAGCAAACTGGTTGTTGCAGATTCTTCAGCCAAACTAGGAAGGTCCTGTAGTCATGTTTTTGTACTGTTTCTCAAGACACTTTACAACACCTGTATGCTCCTAGTACTGCAGCTCATCACAGCTACTCCCAACAAGAAGGAGTAAGATCTTCTCATTTTTATTGAGCAATGATTCCTCACAGCTTGTAGAAAACAGCTCTTGGCTGTGTACAGTATAGACTTACACTTTTTTGCCAGCAGAAAGTTATTTAGCACAATAATTTTAATTAATAGGAGAACGTTACCAGGTTTGATAACTCAGATTCACCTTTCTACCCATGTGATCAGGACTTAGTAACACCAAACCACGGTCTTTCTCTTGAGACTTTCAGAGGATTTTTTTGTCTCTTGGCACCTTGACAAATTACTCAAACAAAGTGTGTGGCTCACTTTGCACCTGGCGGTTTCCTGCACAGCACATGTGGGAGGTACTAGCATGTGAGCATCACATCATAGGGAAAGAGAAGGTAATTCTGGCTTTATGAAGGAGCTAATCCACACCTCTGCAGTCATCTGTTACACATTTTATTTGATTTTTAGGTATTATTGCCAACCCACCTAGATCCAGGACCTCTAACTTACGGAAGCATATTGAATATCCTGATGGGAAACAGAGGACCTCTATTTCACATCCAAAAAGAGTCTCCCATGGGGAATAAAGATCTTGTCTGCTTTTCTTTCAGCTGTATCAGCTGATCTAATAAAAAATACTGTCTTTGCTGAACTTGATCTACTTATGTCCTTA
The DNA here is from genome assembly GCF_026419915.1 of Harpia harpyja. NCBI lineage: Eukaryota > Metazoa > Chordata > Aves > Accipitriformes > Accipitridae > Harpia > Harpia harpyja. The sequence continues at coordinate 22,056,223 of NC_068969.1, forward strand.
GAGCATTACAACTACTGGTAGCACAGCGATTGCACCACTGCAACCTGACACTAATGATTAAATAGTCAGCTTACCAACGCTGCAGCTGGAGGCAAGCGGAGACCATGCAGGGCTTCACGTGTGTCTACATTACCATTTCAGTTGGGGTCAGGAATGTGTGTCCAAGGCAGATCCTCTGGTCATTCCCGCTCATCACCCAGCTCACGCCGGACATCGCTGTACACGCAAGAAGGATCCCGCTGGGCAGTGCCGACGCACACCAGGAGCAGGGCTCGTGACAGCCCACTCCAGCCACGAAGGTCCTCACCTCCAGATGTTTTGCTCTACAGCTGCAGCCTTGTGGGCCACACGTAGGACCCAACCTACCACACGTAGCAGGGAAAGGCTCTGGGACGTCCAGGATAAACCACTATAACAGCACTGCCAGGTGATTAGTACATGCAGGGCACGGTCAAGGGCCGTAGTTACGTTTATTAAATGATCTCGTACCTCATCGTAGCGAGCCCGTGGTGTCCGAGTGAAGGTTGCAGCTGTTACCTTAGTAAGTATTTCACTCTTTCATTTCGCTTGTCTCTGAACAGCTCTCGAGCCCAAGGTGGCTACCCCAGCCCCCAGGAACAGATTGAAACCTTGTGAAGGCAACCACATTGTCACACCATCAGCGCTGAGGGAACGATGGGATTTTCATTGAGTGCACTGGCGTTTATGAGTTGCAGAAAAGTGGAAGGAAAGAAAAAGCACTCGCTGAGAAGGACGATTAGTTTCCTACCCTTGAAGAAAATTGTTTTACTCAAGACCTTACATTTCAGTAGAGCTCTTTTTCTTCTGATTTTAAAGCTATAGATTAATCTCTCTGATTTAGGCAGAAAATAAGCCATTAGTCTAGCTAGCTCTAACAAATGTCTCTAATGGAAGAATTTTCAAATATACTTTCATTTCCCACATATTTCCACTTATCAAGGCTATACAAGTTAGTTTGTGTATGGCATTGCGGAAGCACATTTAGACAAAAACATAAGGACAGATTTTATTTTGAGCATAAAGGATTTAGCTATGGTTCGGTTGTCAAAATTGTTCGACTGAAACTAATTTAAAAAAGGAAACTGTATTTTCGATTAATCAGAAATTTCCACAAAGAACATCTGCTTTCTGTAGAAAATGTTGACATGTCAAAGAAACAAATTTCATGAGCACGTTCCAGCCAAACATAAACATATTTTAAGCTCATGAATTTCAGAATCTTTCCTTTCCACATCTTTTAGTTGAAATGAAGTTCTCAAACCATTCTGCCTCTCTTTAAATTCATTAAAATGAATTAGCAATTTTCTGAGCAGGGCTGCATCTCCTGAGAGGAAGCCTGTGGAGACCATCACTCCCCGATGCAGAGGAGCGCAGAATGCTGATGGTGAGCTACCAGCGGGCTCCCGCAGGGCTCCTGGGTGGCCGCAGCTCTCGCCATGTTACCTGTGCGGTGGGGAGGGAAGGAGAAAGGAGAAGAAAGACTGTTCCAAGCTGCGTGGAGAACCACAGCTTACCTGCATGTGTCTCGGCTGAAATTTTTCCAGGCACACAAAAGATGTGAAGCTGTTAGTGTGAGCTGGAGACTATGTATAATGGGATTCATTGTCCCCTGCCTCTGAGGAATCCCAGCTGAACAAGTGAAATGTAAATCTTTCTTACCCTGGAAAAAAATCAGGTGTTCTTCTGCTTTTGTATATGAGAGTCTGTTCGCAGTTTAAAAAAAAAAAAAAAAAGAGTATTAATAAAGATTTTTTTTTTTACTTTATCTGATACAAACTGTACATAATAGACGGTAGGAGTAATACTGCATTCCTTTGTAAGTCACATGTTAGAGGCATACCATCTGAGTACTCCTTCTGCTTCTATTATAATTTATTTTGTTCATAGCTTTCGGTGAACCATGTGGGCTGAGACATTATGGCTTTTCAATAGCTCACTAAATATATTTAGAATGCTTAATTGAAGCTTAACCTTTATTTTGTTCAATAAATGTATTCTCCATCTAACAGCTCTAAACAAGGAAATAACTTTGTTGAGGTTTTACATTTTGCCAGCATTGTTTCTCTCTAAAGATAGAGAAGATGAAGCCTCTGCAATAAATTGATGGAACAGGGAATCAACAGAGTAAAAAATAATTTTGATGATTTCTTCTTTGCACTGCAATTATATCCAGTACACTTGACAATGAAATAAACAAATAGTACAAATGAAGCCATTAATTTCCTTCCTATCTACACAATTTTAATTAGAATCATTTAATTAGTCTTGGCTACAATTTCTCAAGAAGATTGCACAACACACATTTAAGCTACTCTCCTGCAAGAAGATATATTTATCATTGTTTATTAAGTACAACAAATAGCTACAACAGTACTAGGTAGGCCATGATAAATGCTGTTGTCAAAAATAATTCTTTATCACTAAATTTATTTGAAAGCGAAGTTCTCTCCAGGTTCATTAGTTATTAAGCTTTTGCTATTTTAATTGTTATAATAAATATAATGACATATTTAATATATTCACTAACTTTTTATGACATGTCATTTTTTGTAGCTGGCAATAAATGTCCCTGAGCCTTCAAAAAATTTTCCCTGTTTGGTTTCCCAGAGCTTTTGGTCTAGAAAAACAACCTTTTCAAGGTGCAACATGAAATCACAGCAAATTGCTCTGAAAGGGACTTTGGGTTCCTCTTCAGAGGTCACCTAATTTATCCGCTTTTCCCTGCCTCACCACTGCTGATAGCTTTTGTTGTAGAATTGGTTCCAAGAGCCTCTAGTTATCAAGGTTTCAAAAGCTCCATATCCTCCTCCCATGGTTAACTGTTCTTACACTGAGAAAAATTTTCCTTGTGTCTTACCCAAATCTTCCTTTCAGTTTCAGCTAATTATTCCATGGGCTATTGGTAGTAGACATGGAGAAGACATCAGTCCTTCCTCTGACACGAAGCCTGTTTCTGTGTCTCTCTCTAGCCTTCTCCAGCCTCCACAGACTGCTTTGTTTTTCAGCTCTTCATCTCAAGGTGAGATATGTCAGATTTTGCAACTTCTTCAAAATGCAATAATTCTCAAATGGAAAGATCATTAAGGTGGGAGATCATTACACAAGTAGAAATAATAAGGCATGAAATTATTTCAACAGATCTAACTGAACCATTGTCACAACCTGAGAAAATGTTAAAGGAACCAATTTTTTCTGTTGCCAGTTACAAGTAGAACTGGAACAACAGTCACAACAGATAATTTGTCAGCTGAAATCTTGTCTTTCATTCTTCGAATAAACTGCCCCCAAACCTGACAGTTTTCTCGACTGTATTTTCTACTTAACATTATCTACTGAAAACTTCTAGTTAATAATTCCTGGCTTCTAACTCATTTATAGGCACTTTTCCCGAGTCTTCATTATTCAGGTTTCCAACAAGCTAATTGTATATCTAAGTCAAAGAAAGCCAGATCCTACAAATAAGTTTGCTGAGGATGCGAGCACCACTGTTGCCCATGAAAAGCCATACAGCCCTGAGAAGATGAGGAGAGACCCCAGTTGCAGTCAGGGCTTGCTGATTTTAAAGAACAGTTAGCTGATGAGTGTAAGCCCAAAAATTTGCATTCTTAAAGCAACATTTTATTATAATAAATATAAAATTCCTGTTCTTGGACATATTTTTTGATATTTTCTTTTTCTGTCATATAAGTTTAATGTCATTATTGTACAACAAACCTGATGTTGCACAGCGCATGATGATCATATCAGATGGTCCAAACCTGGTTTTTGAGTGAGTCAACAGATGATGGTCATAGGTCCCAGAGAGCCAGGAAAATTAGCATAGGGATGTGGGACGAGAAAAATTTTAGAATGTCTAGATGAAAAATCCAAGTGATAAGTAGCATTTTTCAAGAAGTCAATAAGCTGATTTGTTAATCAGTAGCAAAAAAAGTACCTTCTGTGGAAGTTAAAAAATGAAATCAGATATTAAATGTGAAAAAAACAGTATATAAGCATCACAAAGCGGAAGGACTTTAGAAGGATAGGAAGTTGGAAAGAAAAGATAAAATTCTCAGGATAAGTCCACTCATAACAGTTGAGGAAAATAAAATGTAATTATAAGGGGGGTTTTGTACAAAAGAAATCCTGGCAGTGTTCTGCATTTATTACTTCGCAACAGTGGATAAGGTTGTTAATAATGATGCAGAGAAAGGAGAACTTCTCCGTAAACATTCATGTCTCCTACTTTCAAAAGAAATATGAGGATGAAGTATTTAGGAATCATCTAGTAACTACTGAGGATGTTAAAGAACACATATAAATACAAATATTGTAAAATTGACAGCCCTGGTATCTTCTACAGAGGGTGACCTCTGTAGCCAGTTGAGGTTATCTTAGCAGAATGTTTATTTTCAATACATCCTAGAATACTAGAGAAATTCTAACAGATTAGAAGAGTATTAATGTTGTGTCAGTACTCCAGATATGCAGTCCACACAACCTTGGTACTCTAAGTCCCTTAGGCTGACCTCAGTCCTGGGCAAATAGTGGAATGAAGGCTGATAAAAGATTCAAGTGATGAAGAATTGAAGATGAGAACATGATTGTCAATTCACATGATTTTATGAAACAGGTCATGTCAAACAAACAAACCTGATTTTGTTTCACTGATGACATTACAAGCATGGTTGCTGTGCAGCTCTTACATACTCTGACTTTTGTATGGTATTTGACTCAGCCCTGGGAATATTTTGATTAAAAATGAGAATTATTCAATAGCAATAAAACACAGGTTAAATCTGTTAAAAATGGGCAAGCTAATGGATCTGAAACATAGTCATCAGAGGAAAATCATAATTAAGTGCAGTGCTGGTATTCTGCTGGTATCTGCTTACTGCTATTCATCATTTTCAGTAATGATTGGCTTGTAAAAGTTTCGGATGACATGAAGATTGATGTGAAGGTAAATAATTATGAGAGCAGGGAAATACTAAAGAGCATTCTGGATCCCTCGCTAACCTTCTTCCTTCAAAACAAGAATATGTAATACAGTCAGATTCAAAGATATGTTTAGAAATCAAGAATGAGGCCATATATGCTAAATTTAGGTTGGTACCTTGGAAGTTATCCCAATGAAAATGATTTATCTTTCCATGGCAAAGGAACAACAGCTCTGAGAGGATGCACCAGCAAAAAGGGTTGCACGTTCCTGACAGACACCGGGTACAGGAGTACAAAGGAGATGTAAATCCATGCTGAGCTCTCATGACATATACCAGTGCTGGTGAAAAGAATTTGGAAAAACCCCACAAATTCCTCCTCGGAGGAAAAAGTCTCCCCGTGGGAAATCAAGGGTTTGATTTGTTTTGTTTCCTGTTAAAAGGTGATGCCATTAAAAGGGGATCTCATTGAAGGACCTTCATGGGGGGCTCAGGCAGAACCCACTAGAACCCGTTCCCTGTGGCCAGAGGACCACTCCGCTCCCAGAGACAATGCCTGAGCAGCCCGTATCTGCCAGGCAGCCCTCACAAGGGAGACTTGTACTGGATACTGAAAAGTCCCTTAATGGAAAAGGCATCAGAATAACCAAGAAGTGGAAGCTGAAGCCAGATATATTCAAACAAGGAATAAGACAAATATTTTTAAGAATGAAAGCTCTTTCTTTTGGGGGATAAACTGGGAGGGTTGTCCTTCATCATCTGCTGATGCTTTCAGATGCCTTTTTGAAATTGCTTTTTGACCAGCAATACAAACTACAGGGATTATTTTAGGGGAAAGTTGGGTGCAATAATAATGTTTAGAAGAGATGCCAAAGCCTTCTGAACTAAGTCTTTATGAATCAACGTTAATTACTCCAGTTGTAGTATCACTTTAACACAGTTACAGCGAAGGATTCCAGTCATACTCAAAGGCTCACTGTGTTGACCCATGTGCAAACAAATACAAAGAACTGAGACCGTGATCCAAACGTGATGGGATTGGGTTTAAAAGTCCCCAAAGATGCAGTCCTACTAACTGCTGTCTCACGCTGAGGAACTTTTCTGATATTATCATGTGCCTTTCTAATTTTCCCCTTTTTGTTGAAGTTATGACTCTCAAATGATGATGTCTCCTTTCTGTTCCCTATTCTGTAGCTATCCACATGCTTCTCTATCTTTCTCTGTCTGCAGGTAATTCCACCTTTTTTCATGAATCAGTGTGTCTTAATGAGTCTAGATTTTTTTTTCCACTGTATTCTAAATGAAATCATGCCAGAGATAAATTCTTCTTACCATTTTTGTGATATTTCTCCATTTGCAGCCCTAAATCTTACAGCCATTTTTTGCTACAAAAACACGTCTGCATTTCCATATTATTGGTTCTTGGGTTTTTTAGGTTGAAAATGTTAGGTAATAAAATCAGATTCAATGAGTTGCTGGTGAAGCTCATAAAACTCTCTGCAACTTAATAAATAGTTTTTTATCGTTGCATGTAATCAATCACCTTTTAATCCACACTACAGAAGATAATATTTCTATCCAAAACAACTAGAGTGAATGCTCAAAATACGATTTTTCATGGAAAAAATCAAGTGTTTTGCTAATATCAAAATATATCTATTGCACTTTTTCATACACTAATCTTTTATCTGAAGTGCAAGTAAATCTAAACACTAATAAAGAAAAAATCAAGCTCATCTAACAAGCTTCTGTATTCTCATCTGTTTACTTCTCATTGTTCTGATATGGCTAATAAGTTAGTTACGGCTTCATCCTATAATCTTGCAGGCTCTTAAGCATACTAGTCCCTCAAATATGAGCTTAAAACAATAGAGTAGCCTTGAATTCAGTGCATTTAAGAAGAATGTTAACTGTGCACAAATAGTTCATATGTCTTCTCTGTGGTCTTATTCATGTAATGAGTATCTTTTACTCACCGAAGCCAGCTGAAGAATTTTGCTGGAGCTACTCACATGAGTAAACATACACTTGAATGAGAGCCTGCAGCATCTGCTTGAACTACTTAAATGAAAAAAAGCTTTTGTGGAGAACAGAAGCAGTTCAGTGTGAATTATGAATGAAAGTGGACTTCAGAATCTGTTCTCTATCTGAAAATACAAATATCAGTTGTAGGATGCACAGACTTTTTTCCCCTTAGCTACTGTAGCATCAAATAAGTTCTGCTATATGTCTTGATTTACCACTAAAGTTAAGTGTCAGATTTTAGGCAAATAAAAATGATTAAAATATGACAGCTGGCAAATTATGCTAACACCTGGTAACAAATCATTCTTGACAGTTCAATAGTACACTTCTTAAAGCATAGCTATTAATATTATAAACAGTGAAGTGCAAAAATTGTAGTACTTGACTAACATACTCAGTTTATCTTAATGTAGAAAAATATCATACTCTTATTCTTTAGGATTGAAGAAAATTGGAGATGAATAACTGCAAACACACAAATACTTTTAAGTAACATTAGTGTAGTGATTCAGAACTAGTAGAACACAAAGTTTTAGATGTAGGATGACATTCAGCCTATTCCTTGTGCTGTTAATTCAGTTACTGTTCCCACGTATTGGTGGAGATTTCCAAGTATGTAAGTATTTAGGCGATATTTGATGTTAATTTCATCAAACACTTTGTGAACTGCTATGAAGTCATCGCACCTTGGATTATTTTTAATAAATAAGAGTGACCCATTTGACTACAGTTGTTTTTGGATGATCACACTCCTTATTCATATCCCAAGGGAGTCTATGCAGATGGGTCCATATTAATTAATACATTGAATCACTTAGTATTTTAAACCCATTAATTGTCTTATTTAATTGGTCTAATAATGGCACAGTACTACTGTTTAAATGTACCTTCAAAGGACTTCAAACCACGGATTTCATGCTCAGTTGTCTAATTACTTAACAAGAGGATCGTGACAACTTAAAGACAAAGGAAATGTGTCTACAGGCATAGAGGCACCCAGTACCGTCTCCTCAGGACCAGGTTTTCTCCTGCCTGTTCCCCCATTGCCTTTGCCTGTTGCAAGCCCCATTTCCAACAACGTATAAGGCAGGTGCACCGTGACAGCCAAAGATGCCTGTTGACAGCCAGTGGCGGTGTACCTGGGCCACAAAGGGAACGTGCACAGGGATGCAGCAGAGCAACCCCTTGAACGAACACAAATCAGGGCTGGAAGCCCAAGTTACGTCCGTGGGAGGTTCGTCCTACAGCTAGCAAAGGGCTGGAGAAAAGGGAAAGAACAACTCTGCTTTCTAATCATCTACCTTTCTCTCTAGCCTACTTCCTAGACTCTCAAGCTGAACTTTAGTTGAACGTAAAATTCAGTAGAATCAGCTCCATCCCAAGTTTTATGAAGGATGAATGAGGTACCATACATGCATCTATCCTATCCCTTGAAATACGAGGGAAATCATCAGATGAGTATTAAAATGTGAAAATACATGAGAGAGAACCACATAATCTCTCTCCATGATAAAGACGACTGATTAATATAACATTTAGTAATATGCTTTCCAAGACGTCGTCAGGCAGAAATTTCACAATTTCACAAATGGAATTCCCATTGTTTTTTACTTTTAATGTTGCCTTTCTGGTTTTATTTCACCATGTTGCAGTGGAATAATTATTTCTGTATTATACATGTTGCTGTGCACAGTTTGAGGAACTAAAAATAAAGTATGGCTTTACTGATACATTTTTTGACTGATACATTTTTTTACTTTGTCATAGATAATTTATGGAATAATTTTACACTTCTGCAACACCCAGCTCACAATTCACATTCCAATACATGAGGTGTCATTTGCAATTTGCGATGGATTCTTAATGAAATTCTTTGGATCTTACCTTCTAAATGTTTCATTTTATGCTTGGCCAGAAGAGTGAAAGTGTGTTCATATACATTTATACATTGTAAATGGAAATAAAGCTATGATCTGGCTCATCTTTCTAATCTATTTATCCTCCCAACTCCCCCAGTGCTACAAGGAATATTATCATCTGCATTACATGGGTAGAGAAGTAAGAAACAAGAAGCTAGTCTGACTTGTTCAAGGTCACAATGAACGTGTGGGAAGTAGGGAGCTGAATCCACATCTTCCAGGTTTTGAGGCTTACACCCTCACGGCTGTGCTGGGCTCCTTCCTCCCTGGCTCATCCTCCCTCTCCCTCCAGTTTAAATTAACTCATTAAATTAACTCATTAACTAGGACATAAATTAATGTTGAAGTTTACTTAAATTCAGTGTAAGTCACCTGGAGAGTCTGTCTTGGGAGCAGTCACCAAAAAATATGTTGCGATCACAACAGATAACGGCTGAACACACGGTCTCTTGAAGATACCGCAGCCAAAACAGATACTGGGTTCTTCAGATAAAGCAAAAGGAGGCATTTTAATTACTAGCAGATTATTCTACTATTTCAGTGCTATGTCCCTTTCTGTTGGCTACTGCCCAAGAAGGATGCTGATAAATTGGAATGCGATCAGATATGTACCACTGAACGATGAAAGGATTGGAAACATGCCCTCAAGTGCAGAGACAGAGAGCTAATTGAGCTGTTGGTTTTTTCTTAGTAAAGCAAAGATCAAGGGCTAAACTTAGAGTCTGCAAGCATCTATATGGAGAAGGGAATTTCTAAATAACAGACTGTCAGTCTAGCCAAAGTGTAACTAGGTAAAATAGCTGGAAGTTCAAGCTAAACATTTTAAGATTTACAATTGGTCCTTATGACAGTTTTCAAGGGACTCTGGTAGGTTCTCCATCCCTAGAAATTTAGACATTTCAGATCTCAATGTATAGAAGGAAACAAAGAAAATAAATGTAAAAATTCAGTGTGTCAAAATTATGAATGTACGTTAGTGGATTGGAATTTTTTTCAGTGTAATTACAGAACAATGTAATTTTTTTTAACCCCACCTTGGGATGCAGAAAACAATCAATATAAAAGTGAACATATTCGACAGTTTTCCTACCATCTGCACTACAGGTGCCTCTTCCAGCAGACATCTAGCTCAAACAGCTGTTTCTAGCACATCCAGTGGAGTGTTCTCCAGGGCTTCTCCAGGGCTTTACCTCTGCTGAGGGCGTGGGGAGCTGTGGCCAGTGCAGCCCACGGCTGCCTGTTGACAGTGGAGGGAGCACACCTTTCAACTCTCCTTGACTTACGGCTCTCATTTGAACCACGCAAACCCTCTTCTCCTTCCACAGTTTGGCTGTGTTTGAATGATTCAGTGGATCTTGCTTGGGTTTGGGTAATTTAGGTCCCTCGCTCATGGTGTGCAATGCCTTCCCAGCCAAGCAGAGCTGAGAAGCACATTGTTCAATAAAGAAGCTTTTACGATGAAATCTGTTTCCATGTTGGTCTGATTAAGCTTACATTTGTTGACCTTCAGGTCTTGGTTCAAAGCTCAAGCGGATTTAACTTCAAGTTAGAGAGTCCTTCATTGTAAAGAGCTGTTGAATCTATAAAAAGACTCCTCTGGGGGCTGATTTCTGTCAATTAGTTATCTGAAATATGATGATTTATGAATACCTGATATTGTGTGCTGGATGGATATGTTTAGTAAACTGTAAGTGAAAATATTGCAGCCTCCTTGGGATCAAATAGATGGAGAAAATAATACTCCCTTCAAGATGATCAAAAAGGTGGAGAAAATAATACTTGCTTCACGATCTGTACTGTGCATATGTATATTGCAGTGCACACCCTGCTTCCCCCAAAACTAGGGAAAAGATTAAATATGGATTTTTAATGGGTGCATATTTACAGTCAAAACCGTTTCTCTCTATAGAATGCATAAATGTACAAACGTAATATGAAGGAAGATGTAGGACTCTATATTTGAGAAAAGAAGCCTTTCATAATATTTTGCATGCCTAAACTGCATGTGTTTTTATTGTAATTCATTTTATCCCCTCTGTTCTGAACATTCAAGCATTCTAGGGTGTTTTGTTTTATAAATTTATAGTGACAACTTTCTGTAAATTGTCTGAAGACGACCATAAAATTGGACCCTTTGGATTGCTCTGTGAGTGGATCAATGTTCTATTTTCCAGTGTTATGATAATGAGTTAATTTTAAAGATGTATTGAGTGATTTGGCGTTAATTCTGGCATTAAAATTTACCTCATGTCTGGACAACAGTGCAGTTTGCTACAGTGCTTAAGATAAAAAGTACAGAACTGTAAATGGGATTTCTTGGAGTGGAATTTAGCTCACCTACTTATGCCTAAAAATCAAAACTTTGGAGTTCGTTGTCTCAGCTCTATTCGGCTGAAAGCAATTGGTGCTGTTAGGACTAACGTCCCCAGAGACAGGGGGGCCACAGTGGGCAGGGAGGATGCTCCGGGTGCTCCGGGTGGTCCTCAGGGCGCGGAGGGAGCATCACTCCGAAACCTCCTCTGCTCCTTCTCCAGTTCTACTGAGAGCTCCTCTGCTCGCTGACCCTTGAGATCTGTGAAAGAAAAGAAAAAAGGATCTCTCTAGATGATTTCAGTAAAGCACAGAGTGGATGAGACTCCAAGGAAATGCTCAGCCAGCGCTGCTCAGACCTCAGGTCTGCACCTCCTCCCGGCTGTGCGAGTGAGCTGGGGGACACGACGGGACCGACCTCGCTGGGGCTGCTGGCATCACAGCCGCTTCTTCTCGTGTCTCTAATCCGCAGAGGGTTTCCTCTGATGAACAGAAAGTTGAAGTGGGTAGTTCACTTCGGAAAGCTTCTCCTCTGCACCTAAACAACAGGGGAGAAAACCATGTCTCCTCTCTACACAGGAGTGGATCAAGGAAGATTAAAACAATTGCAGAAATACAGAACATAAAAGCATTTCCTTGTGGCAGTTTTGTATTTGAGATAATTTTTTTTTCCAAGGCAGTTTGGCACAGAAATTGAGTGTTAGGTACAGTGATTTTCAGCAGGTAAAAGGAGAGTGAGCTCTAATTGTTGGCACTCCTGTCTAGGTTCATGCTGCATGGTGAGGAAGTACAGCTGAAACTGGGGGAACAGTTTGTCATGAGCTTTCTCACCCAGGCTCTTACTAATTCATTTCACACAATTTTCAGGTCCTTAAATTGTCTCTTCTCACAGCATTTCAAGGTGCCTTTTCCTTTGCCTTTCCTTTTTTTGCAAGAAAGGTTTGCAATATACCTCCATACACACTTGCTGAAGACAAAGCAATTACCCATCGAAATAGGCTGAGTTACAGGGTCAGGAGTAGCACATGAATATATATGCCATGGATATACATCCCTGTGTAAACACTGGTGATGGCAAGCCAAGGAACGAAAAGGAGGGACCAGCCAGCTACATCATGTGATGATAAGATCTGGTGCATCCTACTTTACCTAAATGAAAAAAGTGGCTACTTTCAAACAGCATAGCCAAACAAGGAAAAAAATAATTCAGTCATCCCTGAAAAGCTTTGAGAGATGCATGGTCCTTTCCTAGCACCGTGCAGTCAACCCCAAAGATCTGAAGCTAATCCCACAGTGTCCCAAAGGGCAGGAGGGGATGGTAGCAGGGTCTTGCCATCGCTGTCATTGTGAAGATTTCCTCCCGCTGCCCTCCATGCAAAAAGCCATGTATCATTTCCAATAGACTCAGGGCAGTTGTGGCAATGGAAAAAAAATTCAGTCTGAGATGTAACAGGGTATTTTTCAATCACACAGCAAAAAGCGAGCTTCTTTCCCAGCACAACCTAGAGTATACCCAAGCACTCTCAGTTCCTTTCCCTGTGTATGCTGGTACTAAAGGTCACCCAATAAAAAGCATTAGGTTTCCAAACTCAATGCAGCCAAAGCAGGAAATCAGGTGAATTGCATTCTGACATATATATTTGACCCTTGCATGACTCATTTTTATCTTATTACTCTTGGGAGGCCAAGTTGAAAACGAATAAAAACATACGTTGCAGTTTACATGGCACTGCAGTGTCCTCCCTTGAACACCAGAGCGAGGGTAATTTCTTCTATAGAGGGAAAGGAAGGCCGGTAGATAGCAATGACTGGTACCTGTCACTGATAACCAGATGAGAGTAATGCACTATAAACATTCATAGTCCTCCTGCTCTGTGAACCAAAAACCCAGTACAGAGGACAGATTGGTTCATTAACCCTATTCTATATTAGCTGTATCATTTCCCGACGGCCTTGGTTTCCAATTACTAAGGCAATAGTAGCATTATCAAAGCCATAAAAACTTCTTTTTCCACATAATCTCAGAGGGAAAGGACAAAGATGGGGTATCTGAGAGGAGAAACTACATTTCTTTAGGCTTCATACTTATTGTGTATTGCTTTAGGCCTCATACTTACTGTGTATTGCTGTACCAATGATGATTGCAATACGTAGGCGTTCCTAATGTGGACCAAGCTTGGAGATGCTCCGAAATGCTTCTGGGATGATTGGGGGTCCTGGGATCAGAAAGTGGAGACCAGCATACCTGGATGCAGCTTCAGCTCTGTCTGGCTGTGGTTTGGTGAATGACTAAACTGGTTAAATAAAATAGATGGGATTTCTCCATGTTTAATTTACCAATACTTTCAAATATCTTGTGAACCAGGCCTTAAACTCTCTTTTGATTCCAAGCTAAAAGTTGTAGGGAGCATTTGCTTGCTTCCCTTCTTTTTCTATTTTTCCCCCTGTTTTTCTAAGATCCTTTTAAAAAAAAGGATTATATTTTACCGTACCTTTAAATCCCCTTCCTCAGTTAGGGTTAATAGAGGCAATAATTACAACTGAGGGTCTATTCTAAGTTTTGGACAAGCTGTTTTAATTATTATATTCACATGTTAATACCCAGATCTTTCAAGGTGTTGAGAAAATAATAATGATATTTTGTTAAATATCAGATATTAGAAAAAGAGTTGTCTGATCTAATTGGGTAATATTAATGTGTTTTATAATTTATGCTGACATTTTCGTGCAATAGTGGTATACTCTGGTGTAGGGATTATAGACACTGAAGAGATTTTTAGTGCTCTTAGGTTGTGGAGGATATTTTTACAGCACTTCCATTTGATCTACTTAAAAGTCAAGATATTGAAATGTCTAATTGGATGCTTTGATTAGACCAGGATGGAGTCTGATTTCATACTGATATAAATCTGAGAAAGCCCTCCTGATGTCACCAGGAATAAACCCACAGAAGACCAAAGAGACAGCGGAATAAGACCCTTTTTTTTCTTGTCTGGTGAAACCTGAGCAAGCCAAAGGCATATTGTTTTTCCATTGGCTTCAAGGGCAGTCAGGATTTTAGCAGTCTTTAAAGGAGAGGTATCTCTCACTATGTTTCATTTATTATACTCCTTTGCCCAAAGCATCACACAGCAACTCAATGGCTCTGACTTCTGCCAGGTTCTCCCTCCATCACCTGATACACGCCTTGGTGATGATTTGAGTTCACACAGTATGATTTTGTCCTCAGATTTAGTTTTGCAACTGGCCTCCAATATTAATTGTGAAATGTATTTATTATTAACTAGGCATGAATTTTAAATAACGCTGTTGAACATCCCAATGCATAAAACCTGGATTTCTTTTCATTCCTGCAGCCAAGCTTGGCTGTTTATATTCATTTATTTAGCATATTTGCATGTTTCTCACCCACAAGAGAAGAGGATATGATCATCTCCCACTTTACACATTTATATGTATATGGATGGATAATTAAAAAGTAAAAACTAGTCAGTATATTACTTATTGTATTATTTGTTATGAATATTGTGATAACATTTTATCATAACTATTAAACGCCAAAATATTTTCTTTAACCATAGGGTCTGGATTAGTGCTTGCTGGATGTTACCTTTCTTCTTTCCATAGAAGGAGTACTTCAAAACCCATACATCATGCAGGCTTATCTCTGCCCTTGCCAGCAGCATAGCTCTAGAGACTACATGGGAATTCGGTGCCAGTTTTAGGGGCAGCTGCCTAACCCGCAGGGGACCCACGAGACCAAAGGTATGTCTCGGCGGCGGTTTGCAGACAGATGCAAGCTTGTTGTGCCTGCGCTTGGAGCCAGCCAAAAGCCATGTGGCTGCGGTTAGTGTAGCGGCAAGCCCTGCGGAGAGCCACCGGGTATTCGCTTGGGTACCACTCCGCTTGGCCGTATGGCTCCCAGTCAGCACAGAGGATGGGCAGAGCCAGGCAGCAACCCCTTGGAAAGGGTCCACGTCTGCCGGCAGACCACACTGCAGACCCTTTCCAGGGAGGGTGGCAGCACAGAAGGACCTCGCTCTGCTGGGTGACGCTCAGTGCTAGCAGGGAATGACAAATCCTTGCTGGAAACAAGGGCGGACGGCGCAGAAACGCCAGCTCTGAAAGCTTTGCTATTTAGAGGTGGTGCTTCCAAGGGTGTTTTAGCCTATAAAATCCATGAGCTAAGCAAAATGCTGTCTAAAATTGCTGCCGCAATAGGAATGTTTCCAGATTTGAAGTTCGACACTGCTGTTGTGGTTTAACCCCAGCCAGCAACTCAGCCCCACGCAGCCGCTCGCTTACTCCCCCCACGGCTGGGATGGGGGAGAGAATCAGAAGGATAAAAGTGAGGAAACTTGTGGGTTGAGATAAAGACAGTTTAATAGGTGAAGCAAAAGCCACGCGCACAAGCAAAGCAAACCCAGAAATTTCATTCCCCACTTCCCATGGGCAGGCAGGTGTTCAGCCATCTCCAGGACAGCAGGGCTCCAGCACGCTAAGTAACAGTGAATTGGGAAGACAGACACCATCGCTCCGAACGTCCCCCCTTCCTTCTTCTTCCCCCAGCTTTATCTGCTGAGCATGACGTCCTATGGTCTGGAATATCCCTGGGATCAGTTGGGATCAGCTGTCCCGGCTGTGTCCCCTCCCGACTCCTTGTGCCCCCCCAGCCTCCTCGCTGGTGGGGTGGGCTGAGGAGCAGAAAAGCCCTTGGCTCTGGGTAAGCACTGCTCAGCAGTAGCCAAAACATCCCTCTGGTATCAACAGTGCTTTCATCACAAATCCAAAATGTAGCCCTATACCAGCTACTGCCAAGAAAATCAACTCTATCCCTGCCAAACCCAGCACAACTGCATGAAGGCTTATTTCTTTTTTACTTTTCTCCCCCCCCCCCCCCCCCCAAAATAAGTAAGAGACATTTAAATAAATCTTAAAGGCTTTTGTGGAAAAGCTGGTTGTTAAAGGTCGCTGCGGAAAGTCCTTACTCAGATGGGCAGGCTGATGGAGTAAGTTTTGTGAGCTTAAGCAGCAGTGTACCAAACCAGCCATAGGTGAAGCACAGAAGCCTGAGCATCATTTTGACAAGTGAGTTTATATAAAAAGACCACCATAATTGTCAAAGGAGCAGCAATGCAAGAACAGCCAAGCAACAGTTCTGCCCATCTTTACCCACACTGAGTAGTACGTGTCTTGGGCACCAGCTCGGTGAAAACCAGGCATCTTCAGCATGAGTTAGCTGGTAGGTTTGGCTCTGTTCATGTTAAGAATGACAAATATATGATTATTATTGCTGTTAGCTGTTATTAACAGTGCATCCACACTAGTGGATCTCAAAGGGAATCACAGATGCAGCTCTCTAGTGGCAAACGGAGCAGCTCCATGTTACCCGCTGGGTCGGGGTGAAGCTGCAAATGGAGGGCAGGTCTCCCCAGCTACGGCTCAGTGCTGTTTTTATTTACTAGCCAAAAACTGCCATAGAAGCAGTCCATGAGAAAATCTGTGTAAGTCACGACTAACATCCTTCAAAGTGCTGAAATTGCTTGCTTTTTTTTTTTATAATGCTTTTTGGCAGAACTTAAAGCAATTAATAACAGTAAAAGCCCATAGCCCACCTCACTCCCTCAGAGGCAGCAGATGCAAGTGTAACCAGTAAGCTAATTAAGAAACAACAACAGCAAAAAAAGGAAACCTCAACAAAACCCCAACATTTCTCAATAGCTTCAGATCAAGTAGTAATTGCTGGGTTGTTTTAAAACTACAGACCGTTAAGGAGAATTCAAAGTACTCATCTTTGATGTGCAAGTTTTTAAAAGCTGCATATGGGTGATAGCTGCCTCATACCAAAGCTGAGCGTATTCTATATACCATGTTTCATGGTATCGATGGTGACAGCCATTCTGCTCTCTCAAATCCGACCTTTTTCAAAGGTTACTCATCCAACCTGTCTCAAGGTTACCAAAACTAATGCTTTCAAGCACCACTTTTGAGACCGTTCGTTACATATTGAAGCCCTGAAGTGTGTGGTGGTAGAAGTCACACTGCAAGCGGCTGGCCTAGCATTTCCATACCCAAAGTTATTTGCCTTTCTGCAATTTGAGTTGTTCTAATGAGTTTGGACTTGCTGGGTGAGGCTGAAACAAAATCAATATGACCCAGTCATCCTTTGCTATTTTTCTTTTAAGGGTTGGATCAAAACACAGTGGATATACTTTCATTTATTTAAGAGGATCAGGCACTTAAGCTCTGTTGTGTGTAGAAGGATGACTGGGGCTGTAATAAAAAGAGTGTTTTACAGAAAGTAACACATAACTACAGAAAAAAAGTCAAAACATAATGGAATCAAAGGATCTCAGCCGCCTGGCCAAGGCGGCAGAAATAGCTCATTCTGAGGTTTTCAGACTTACTGAACTGCAATAATTGAAGAAAAGTCTGATATATCTCAGATATTAATCTTGCAATAAAGTAGTTTTAAATGCAGTGTTACAAAAGATTTGGAGTGCGGTCTAATTCTGAATTGACATTTACTAAGTTTTTTTATCAGCAAAGTATGACTGTGCACCTGTGAGTCTGGAGCCCACCTGAGTTCAAGTCCTATCTGCAGAGCCCAGCACAGAAAGCACAACCACGTCCCGGGCACAGAAACTTGGAAATCAGCAATGGAGATAATTTAAAATATATTTGCATATGAAGTGGTTTGGCTTTGTTTTGCTCTATCAAAAGTTGAAGAGGTTTACAATTGCATCCGGGTGGTATTTGGTATTAGAAATTGTCTGCTACGGAGCTGCCCCACTTACCCCTGCCCTTCACTTAACTTTCACCGGAGGGATGGATGGAGTTGTAGATACAGATGTTTTTCTCCCTCCAGCTGAAGTGACCTCGTGGGAGCCGGGCTGGAATATCAAGCAGCCTTTGGGAGATATGGGAGGCAGCTGGTGTCACCGGTGCTGCCAAGTGCCCTAGTGCATATATTTTGTCTAAGGAAATCACTATTATTAATATACACTATAATTGAATACGCTATAATCAAACTAACTTAAAAGTCAAGCCTGGACAACTGCTTTGGAGCTACTGAGAGGGATCTCATCATACTTTCAGGAGGCTACCACCACCCCTGCAGGGCCACAGAGACGGGCTGAGACCTCCCAGGCTTGAGGAGAGAGTGAAGTTTCCCTCCTCTGCTGGTCGGGGCAGCCGGGGACGCAGCGTGGTGGCTTGCTCAGAGGTTTCCAAGGTTCAGGTCATGCTGGCTGCAGGCAGGGCTCTTGCCAAAGAGCCCGAGGAAGGTGTCCTTTGGTATTGATTTGGTTGTGTGCTGGTAGGAAAGGGTGCTTTGGTCTGTGACCAGGCTAAGAGAGACCTTTGTTGGGTTTTTGTACTTATTCACCGAGTACTAGATTAGTTCGAAACCAGAAAGAGAAAGTTTAGTTTTAGCCGTAAACATACATACAACATGTTCTCCTTGTAAGGGAATGGCCCTGGTGGCACAGCTTTGGAGGATTTTTTAACACCTAAAAAATTCACAGTTCAGGTGTTTTTTCCTTCATTTTAGCTTTCCAGTTAACCCCTTTGGATGAGTTGTTGGCTTCACTCCTAGTCCTCTTCCTCCACATTGAGTAAAAGTACCAGCCAGTGACCGCCTGGTCCAAAGATCTGTCTGTCCACGTCCATCCCTGTGCATCTCCTGCCCTAAACTGATCCAGAGCAAATCCAGGTGTTCATGCACCGGATTTGCAACCAACCGGGGAAACAATATAGCTGCTCTACCCAGCACCTTTTAACACTGAGAGGCTGCTGCTGTAATATTCCCCCACAAACACACGGATCCCACTGGCCCCACAAATGAGAGCTGAAATGATCTTTTCCTGCAATGCCTCTCCACTGAAGCACACGGGCCATGCCCACCAGTACGCATCACCCTGCAGTCCTGTCCCAGTTAAGTTCCCCCAGTTGCATGGAGGGTTCCTGTGCTGGCACACAACAAATCCAACCAATGCCCAAGATGACAGAAATATTAATGGAGCAAGACATGATGTAAAACTCGGATAAAAGAAGGTGTAGGAGCACCTGGTACCAAAGTCTTCATGCAAAATGTCATTTTATTTCTAGGTTTTGATCATTCTGCCTTACTCATCGTTAACATTTTCTTTACTGCCAGTCCTTTTTACATATGTAGCTACCTAGTTAGTACACATAAATACCTGAAATTATTACCCAATTTTCAGGATCTTTTTGTTTGATCTTTAATGTTTTATTTCTTTTCTCCCTGTGCACACTCTGACAAGTTTTTCTAGTTAGCCCAGGAGAGTTTTCACAGCACTCTCATGCTTTTTATGCTTTCATCTTTTCTGTTAATCTGGTTTATCTATATTCCTCTTCCATTACTCTTGTTATTTATGTTTCACAGGCTGGATATTTACTTCAGGGATAAGTCATCCCTGTTGTTTTTTTCTAGAAAACATACTTCTTCTCTTTTAATAATAAAAAAAAAAATACTGTCAAAGGTTGCAATACCATAAATCAGAGAAACCAAATTCTTTGCATTTCATATAAGCCTACATTTTAATTAGCTGATGTTTTCTTTTTCTTTTTATATTGTCAGAGAATAAAGTTTAAGACAATATTCTTCAATACTTTATGCTTTCAATAAATAATTTATACCGAGGTATATCCTAAGATACACTGCCTGCTTACTTTACAAGGGCAAGGACTCTGCAGAAGGAGAATAATATCCATAAATATTCTAAAAAGATATATTTAAAGGAAGCAAATACAAAGGAAGCTATTACAAGTAGAATTTTGGAAACCAGACTGCAAAAACTGTATGATAATTTTGATCACTACCAGACTTGAAGTGGATATCTGGGTCATGTTTACAACAGCATTTTCTCTCTATAGACTTAAGAGTTTTAGGAAGAAAAAATGTTGTGAAAAACTGGATTGGGGTACGAAAACCTGAGAAGTACCAATTTCCCTAACAGGTTTCCTTAGCAGCTGCAAAGTGTATGGGCTGGGCTTGGTTAAACAAATAGAGAAGCACGTGTGCCCAATCGCATACATCCAAAATTTGCCTACACTTCTTTGAATATTCTAATTTTCAAATGTTTTGAAAAGGCTTTTCAAAAAATAAATAGATATCCTGAACTTACTAACCTGATCTGTTAAACTAGAATTATTTAAGCCCAAAGTTTATGCTTAGCACCATTGGAAACAATTACAAAACAATTAGGAAAAAGTAATCAGCTGCAACAGAGTGATCTACCCTGTTCATGGATTAACAATTCCCCTTCCTATTTAGATATGCAACATTTTTAAACAAACATTTTGACCTAGTTTTTGCATACTGCTTATGCAACCTCTGATGTTGAACTAAAATACTTGTGTTTGATGTTTAGTGAATGAGGTAGCACATCATTTCCTTTACAAGATGTATTTAACTTGAGGAAAATTCTCTTATTTTCTATGCTGCTGTAAAAATTCAATATATAATTACTTGCCAGAGACACTATTAATGCCACCTTTAATTTACATTAGTAAGCAATGTCTTTTTATAAATTAATGCCTGATTACAGTCCCTGTAAACCCCAATCTTGCCAGAAGACCTTCACCATGCCAGTGTGGGCACTGCGCACACCTTTGCACATTCACTTGGTACTTTTTTTCTCTCCGAGACAGTTCTTCTTCAAAGACTATGCAGATTTTCTGTCTTTTCACATCAGTCTAGGAGTGTGCTGGTTTCTGGTTTAAATTTTGGTTTCAGTAGTTTGTCATAACCAGATGTAATTAGAAGCAAAATAAATCCTTAAGGCTGAACAAAGGCTAGCCATCTGTGTGCCTATCCAGCAGTGGAGATGATGGCTTTAAGTAGCTAATTGCAGAGGACAGGTGTCATTTGCCTTTGGTTTGTACTACAAATTGAAGCATGACTAGAAATATCATTAAAAAGATAGATAGAAGGGGTTTTATCAACTAGGGAGGGCCTGCCTGTGTCTGAAATGTCACACTGTTTCCTAAGAGAAGTTGTGATCCAAGACCCAAGGTTTTGCATATGCACACAGGAAGACAACCATGGGTCGAACTGAATGTGGAGTGGATAACCTTCTTTCCCACAAATCTATCTACAAAAAAGTACAATAGATGGCATTTCTTCTGTAATTAGTAATCCATACCTTTGAGTCCTTAACCAGTTTTATTCTTGCAAAACATCCGTTGACTTCCAAAAGGTTTTGTCGTAGTAGGGATTTCAGAAATTTATAAAAAGAACTAAGTGGTCTGCTCCTCCCATAAGGAAAGATAGAAAGTTACTTATATAGCTAAAATATGCCACAGGGACAGCAGCAGCAGAGTAAAGTCTAGAAAATTGTCTTTTTATTTTAGCCAGCCTCATATTTCATGAGAAGCTGTTGGAGGGGAGGGTTTTCTTTTGGTTTTAAACCTTTGGGTTCATTTAAAAGCCTTCTTCGCATCCCAACTCTGGAAGTTCTCCTATCAGGTACAGGAATACCATGAAGCAATCCCTTAATATAAAGGGATGAGGAAACAGCAAGACACGTACCCTTAGCTGCATGCAGTCCCCGTGGGAAGTCTTGCTTTGACCTGTGTGTAAAGAGCATTCAGGAGAGTTTTCCTACGCGCTTGCCCTATCACTCCTTTCTAGCCCTTCTCCATAAGTGGTTGCTGGGTGCTCCTGCAACCTGTGGGACTCTTTGCATTTCTGGTCCTTGCGCATCCATTGCCCATGTTGTGCAGCGCTGGAAACCAGAATCATCACCTAAAACCACAGAGGAACATTAAATAGCTGCTCCGTCTCCTGAGCACAAAGATGGTACCTGCCACACACGTGCAACGTGTAATTAGGTCACCTTTAAACAGAAGTGTACGCTACTGCAGTATGGAGTAGATAATGCCAAAACTTCACCACTTTATTGGTGCTGGGGCTGGTGTGGAGGACTACGCTAACCCCTGAACTGCAGTGTAACCAACACAGACTTGTGCCGGTGTTGTAAACAGCGGACATATGGTATCCCATACTCTATCTGCTCATTCTCTGTGAAATGTAGGTACACACTGCATTGCCAATTAAAATGTTCCGTAGTTTTGCCTGGGTAGAAGTTTTCATTTACATAGCAGCACATCACCCATATTTCACTACACAGACTGCGTATTTCTATTATGCAAGTGCATAATCCTTGAAATACAACTGAAAATGAAGTTTATCCCAGTCTTATATCCTCCTGCAACATTAAGAATGTACATAGCAAAATTTTATCTGTTAAGATCATGCCACGTTGCTCACCGATTTTCATCAAATCAGTAATTCACATATAAATATAACTATATGTGAATTTTTGCAAGGGTAACATCACTTTTTATGGTAACTTTGCTTTTATTGATGCACATTTGCTCCCTGGCTTCTCTGAGCATTTGGGCTCAGACTTAAGGCATTAGCTCCTGTCTTCAAATAATGACAAAAATTAAGTGCCTCATAAGTACTGTATCTTAGCTTTGTTCCCTTGGGTCTTCTTGTGGGTATAAACTCTGCACCTCCAAAAAGGAACCAGAGGAGATATGTCCTCCTAGAGAGCAGAATCATTCTCTCTGTACTTAGATATCACTTTTCTCCATTTCTGTGCTACTAGATTGATGTATGACATGATGAATGGGACTTTTCTTAGCTAAAACCAAATACTCTATATTGAGGACGTGGTCTGAATACTGCAAATGTGATATGTATATACTTAAACATCCGGTGAGTCTGCAATTCCATCTCTGGTTGAAATCACCCCAGCCTAAAGCTCTGCAAGACCAATTTCAGGCTGAACAAAGTTTACACTACCATTTTATTTCCTGATTTTGGACTGTCCTGGTTTCAGCTGGGATAGAGTTAACTGTCTTCCTAGTAGCTGGTACAGTGCTATGTTTTGAGTTCAGTATGCGAAGAATGTTGATAACACTGATGTTTTCAGTTGTTGCTCAGAAGTGTTTAGACTAATGTCAAGGATTTTTCAGCTTCTCATGCCCAGCCAGCGAGAAAGCTGAAGGGGCACAAGAAGTTGGCACAGGACACAGCCAGGGCACCTGACCCAAACTGGCCAATGGTGTATTCCATACCATGGGACGTCCCATCCAGTATAGGAACTGGGAAGGGGGGGGCAGGGATTCGCCGCTCGGGGACTGGCTGGGTGTCGGTCGGTGGGTGGTGAGCAATTGCACTGCGCATCATTTGTACATTCCAATCCTTTCATTATTGCTGTTGTCATTTTATTAGTGTTATCATTATCATTATTAGTTTCTCCTTTTCTGTTCTATTAAACCGTTCTTATCTCAACCCATGGGTTTTGCTTCTTTTCCTGATTTTCTCCCCCATCCCACTGGGTGGGGGGGAGTGAGTGAGCGGCTGCGTGGTGTTTAGTTGCTGGCTGGGGTTAAACCATGTCATGGACTCATTAAAAAGTAAGACCAATACAACTTTACATACAGAAAGGTTATCGGAAGTACATCACTGAAGTTTTTCCCACTGCTAAAAAACATGGATCCTTTTTGTTAGTTAAATCACATGTTCAATTAGAGCTTCATTGCAGTTAGTAGCATGATGTGTAAACTGATGAAGCCCCATAAAGCAGATGGTTAAGACTCTGGACACAAATAAAAGAAAGAACATGTTACACTTCTCTTTAACTGGCAGTTCTAGTGTACTATAACTAAATAGTGAGGTACTGAATGCAATGTAATGAATACTATGGCGAATGTGCCGCAGTGCAAATAAACTGTTATGAGTTACACTTTATTTTAATTATGCACTCAGTTCATATTCTTCTACACTTTGAATAGGCCAAACAAATAAAAACATGGCATAGTGCTTTGTATACAGCTCATGGAGTGCTCAGTATACAGTTCAATTGCCATGTATTTTTATGATAAGTGTATAAGCAGTCTGATAACCATAGTATATTTATATTGATGATTGTCACTTGGAAGAGAAAATTTAAATTTTGTTGTGCAACAGAAATAGCTGTTGGAATGAAGTAGATCACTAAACCAGTGAACTTGCACAAGACAGAGCAAGAGATACATCTTCTATAATGTCGTACACATTCTGCACACCATGAATTGTTAGTAGACAGTCTTGTTTGATAGTGTCATAATCTGCAGACCAGGAAGCTAAGTGTCAAATTAACGGCCTTTCCACTCCTTCGTAGTTCGAAGGTCAGTATCACGTGCAGACTCTTTTTAAAAGTGAATTTAAGCTGCTCTTTCAGACGCCTACGACTTCGAACTGACCAGTGCTTCTGTGGCAACAGCACCATGTCTGGCACCCATGAAGGTGCTTAGGTGATGGCATTATAAGCTTCATTGCCCCACGTGCAGCCAAAGACAGCATTTTGGAGGCCAAAAGAAAAATTCTTGGAGGCAATTATATAGGGGGTAAACAGAAGCAACAGTTCTGAGTACAAAAATTACTTTGGCAAAACAGCGTGTCACACTTTATAGCAATTCTGCCCCAGTAATTCAGCCCAACTATAATTGCAGCCTGGGTCCTAGCTTATATTCTCGAGGTATTGTATGCAACAGTGCTATGTATGCCATTTGTGGTAGTGGGACCCATCCTCTAGGCAGTGGATCAATATCATAGCTCATTCTACCCAGTTTATTAGTTCTACGTCCAATGGTTACAACTTTTGGTCTGATCTGGTCTCAGACAAAAGACTGAGAATGGGAGAGATGTGAAATAGGCTCCGTGTACCATTAACAGGTAATGCATTTTCAATCAGGTTCATGCAGCTACAATATGGTATTTATATCTAACATTCAGGGATTTTAAATGTCTATTGTTAACACATTACTTGAAAGCAAAGAACCATGAAGAACATGACAAGCCTTAGAACCAGCATTAAGTCTAATGGATGGCCCTTAGCAAAGTGGATGGGAGGTATTTGTAAGCAATGAGTTAATCAAAGGATCAGAAGGAACAATTGCTCATTTGACTTCCACTGTAAAGCTAGGCTGCTAGAAAAACATCATACTATGTAAACACGTATACATATTATTGTTACAGATACATGTTTATATGCATACATATACAATACATTATACATACATGTGTATATAGATATATAGATAAATGTATGTGTATGTATCTCAGACATTTTCAGTCCTTCAGGCAACAGCCTGCCATTGACCTTCATGTGGCTGTAATTATCTATACTCTCAATTACCACATTATACACTTTACTTTCATCTCACTGGTAGAAATCCAGAGTTACACAGGTGATTTTGATTCCCCTCAATTTCACCAAATCTCACCGATCCTGTGGGCTGAAACCATTGGTATCTATTTAAGGCAAGGGCATTTGCTTTCTTGACTCCCTGGGTGAAAGAAGCAGGAGCAGGTTGTGTTTGACCTGGGAAGCATTTGGAATGTGTGGTAAGTAGAGAGCTTTGTGACTTTTTTATGTACTACAGTTACTGGAGACTGGGGGATGGAGTCTGTGCCAGATATAGGCTTGCTGGGGAGTGAAAACTTAAGGAAGATGTTTAGGGTCCAGGTATAATATGGGAGGGGGAGGAGATGTGTTTTGCTTATTATCTGCTGCAGTTGTGAAAACCTGATGGAACAGCTTGGGTAAAGAGGTTGCATTTGAGAGCTCTGCCTTCTTCCATTTTTTTCTTTCTAAAAGCAAACCCACTTTGACTAATCCAAGTATTTCCCCTTTCACTGTGGGCCACAGTTTTAAGTTATTGACTTCAGGCGGGTCCTTGTGTGTTTACAATCAAGAAGAGATTTTTCCAGTTGTGTTTAAGCTTTCAAGTTTCCTGGAAACTATAGAGAAGACTTGATTGAAAGGATCAGTACATATTTCCTGCAGAGTGAATGCTTTATTGCTATTTGCAGGGTCTGCATTATATGCAGACAGCATTATAGCATCTAAGTAGTGTTAATAAATTTCTTAATCTTCAAATATTTCAATTCGATTGACCAGTTCATTTTAAATGAGGTCAATGCTGCATTTTTTGCTAATGTGCAATGATTGGTTGATTTCCCTGTGGCAGTATTAAATTGCTGTAGTAAGACAGAGTCAAAATCCCCTGAAGTAAATGTATAGTGTTATTTTTGACCCTAAGAATGGGGTCAAAACAGGACAAATTACACTTGCAAATAACCTCTTCCTCAAGCCTGAGGTACAGAGGTATAAACTCCAAATATCAGGAAATGACTGTTTCTACTGCTACTACTGGAAGGTCAACATATTCAATAAAGAGCCTAATTTGAAAGATACCTTTTTTCCAGGATGTTATATGTTTGGATTACACTGCTATTTGGTGACCTTCCCAAAATGAGGAAGAGGAGACAAAATGTTTCTCAGCCTGTTTTATCAAAGGCTCTTGTGACCCACATCACCTGTCTGAACTACATATGGTCAACACAGCAACAGCTTTTTTATGGAAGTTGCAGGAAAACATCAATACTTACTGTAATCCCTAAAAGCCATCCAATACTGTTATTTACATCCTTGCAGATAAGGAGCATTGATACAGAAATGCTTGTCTGGTTATTCTTCTTGCTTATTGCAGGCTTTTGCAGCCCAGGCCATGTCCCTTCTGTGAGATGGAGCAATAGTGAGCTCCTGTAGTGCACAAGGGGGAGCCTTTTGTCATATGAACATCCTGGAAGAACATAACAAACTCCCCTGTTGTTAGTAGTTCGAATGTCTTACGTTTGAAACACTACTTGTAATAAATTGCCTGCATTTACAGGCTTGCAGGACTGGAAATGTCCATCAACTTTAACTTCTACTATAAATATACTTACTGTTGCTTCTGGGAAGCTAGGGATGGGATGAGAGGGTATGATTGGGTCAATACAATGTTACTGTGTTGCCCAGGGAAATCAGAAGTAGTGTGGAGCATTGAGCTAATCTGAGTAGTTTCAAATTGGTTGCAAATTACATGCTATCTGGTCTGCCAATTACCTGTTAAAACTTAATGGTCTTAACCTGTTCTTAGCTCACTTGACTAGATGACAGCTATTCAAATTCTTCCTAAGGCTAATTAGGAAAGTGTAATCATTGACTTCTTACCTTTTACTTCATCTCACTTGTCAACTGCTCACATCTTCATCAGGGGACTCCAGAGACTTTTAAAACTTGCTCACTCTTTTCTTGTGTTAGTGAGAGCTGCCTAACACCTGATCTCTCACCTTTAAACTCTTCTCCTTTGGGATCTACCTCCACAGCCTCTGGACTTTGCTCTGCCCAGTTTCCATGTGTGCTGTGGATATCACTACTGTAATACTGAAAATGCTGGTGACTAGAAGTGGTATACTGTTCTGACCTTTAACTTAATCCCACCAGTTACTCTCAGCTGGTAGGAAGAGTAAACACCTACAGCTAATGTCACTGCAATACAACACAGATTATAAATTTCCAGGAATACTGGAAAATAAATATTCCATATGATCATCCAGTCTGTCTTAGTTTTCACTGAACAAGCAGCAAGTTTCAGAAACAGGAAAGACGTGTAGGAATTGGATGGCCAAAGAGAAGTCAAGAATGATGGCTTCACACAGTGTAGTGAAAAGAACTAATAAGTTGGTCAAAGCAAAGGGCTTCCAGCAAATCAAAGACCCAAGAACTGGCACCAGAGAATTTAGATCAACTCAATGGCAAAAAAAAAAAAAGCCAACCACCAAACCCAAAACTGCTCCCTTCTTGGTCAATTAATTGTTCAGAACTCAAACTACTTAACTATCTTGATGCAAGGTGCTCTAAATCACACTTTACTGTCTCCCTAAAATATCTTGCTTTCTGTACCTGTGCTCCCACCAGTTTTCAAGCACATCTTTTATAAAAAGGCTTGTTTTCTAAACCAGGGGGTCAGTGATGCTCTTCAGCAGTGAGAAAAATGCTGCTGTATTAATTGGTGTTAATTGGTGAAGTGGCTGTTAATATTGCTGGAGGAATGGGAGTGGCTTGAGAATTTTTTTTGAGAATTTTTAGCCTGTCAACATAATTTGATAAGAATTAAATCAGAGAAACAAATTTGGTATTGTAACAGCTTTATGGACTTTGGGAACATGTGCTGCTTGACACTTGCAAGAAGCTTCTTGTGTAATTTAGTCCACGTAGTTGTTTTCAGCTGATAAAACCACAACAGAGCCCTTTTATCACAGTAGGAAACTTCCCTCTCCCCTCAGATTTTGAGCAATAACAATTCTGTGGGGTAATAATTATTCCAGATGCACTGTACCATGTAAATTAATCTGTTGCTTTGGTAGTACTACTCCAAAAGCAATGCTGATGGTGTATGCTCAGAATGAGCAAATTAATTAGCCAAACTGTGAAATCAAATAAATCTCACAGCAGTGACCTCTGTGTCACTGAATAAAGACAGACATTAAGTTGATGTGTAGTTGCTTTAGTTGAAGTAAAACCAGAACTTAAAAGGGCTAAATGTTCTCATTATTCTGACTTAAAATAGACGTTCAGGCTGGCAATGAGAGATTGATATTTGATGTCCATTTAGTTTTTTGTCTGGAACTGCTGTGAACAGGCATATAAAGCAAATGCCACAAACCAGAATGTTTCATTGGAAAGCTGCATCAGGGATAAAAATCAAAACCTATAGATTTCCTATTGATATCAGTTTGCATTGTACAATACCTCTGCCATACACAGAAGCTCACTGGAGCTAGTGTCTAGTTTGGCTTTGTGTAGCCCTTGGCCTCTCAGCTGCTGAACCCTTCAGCGCTGATGCCTTTATCTCATCCTCTCTGGGGGGTGAGAGTTTCCAGAAGCTTTGAGGAGCATTCATGATTTCGGATAACAGCCATACGCTGTTCTATTCCTCCTTTCTACATTAACCCCCAAAATAAAGCCTTGATATTTGCAGCTTTTTACATAGCAAAGAAAGAAAATTTGAGTGTAGTATCAGGGTTGTACAGCAGCATATGCTCTGCAGGGTTGCAGATGTTATCAGCCGTGGTGTTATCAATATATGCTGATGGGACAGGAATTTAGTGATGTTTTGCAAGAAAATGATTACAGATAGCTCAATCTTGTGAGTTTTTATGCTGTCTTCTATCATGGAATTACTGCAAGATAAATAAGTATTTTTTCATCCAAAGGAAAAAAATAATACAGTGTCTACTGGATTTATTTAGAAAAGGTCAGAGTGATATGTAGAAAAGTTCATTAGGTTATTCCATCTAGAATTTGATGCTCACCAGTCAGTAAGTGCGTGCAATTTACTGCTGGGGACGCATGTAAGAACTGAAGGGGCTTTTGCCTGAGTGATGCATTGGTGGCAGGAGTCGTCCCTCTCTGGGAAACCTCTCGGGAGAGGAGGCTTTGTGGGATTCAGTACCAGCGGTCACCCAGCCAGCAATTCCCATCAGAGGTAACTGCCTTGTAATGCTTTTGGTCTGCAAAGTTAACTTTGAGTTATTGGAGTTTGTTTCCCTTTTTGTCTGCATCCTAAGGGTGACCAAAATCATGTATGCTTTGGGGGGGGTGGTTCTACAGTAAATATTGGAGTGTTGGTAATTCTTTCCCCACCCACTGATTTTTGGCTAGGCTGCAGTAATGATCCTAGATCCCCCCAAGCCATTTTTAGATATTTAACTCCCACCAATTTCAATGGACAATAGGTGTCTCTGTAGGAGTTCAGCACCTAAAATCTTGGGTAATTGAAACCATATTAATTTTCACCTGTAATCAGTAAAATGAGGAAGAACCTTTCATTCAGCTATGGATGTGTTGGTTCTGTGGGCTAAAATCATTAAAAATAGCTGTGCTGTCACTAAGGAAGAATGTATGTGTATGATGCTGATGCTTACAAGATAGACATGTACTGTATATGAATTGCAATATTCCTGTCCAGAGTACTTGGTGTTAATCCTTCTGATCAGGAACTATTACAAACTCAATTCCCCCTGGGCTGGTATCTGTAGTATTGATAGTGAATGCATTTGTCAGTTAATTCTGTCTATCTACCTTGCAAAATACATGAATAAATAAAAAGGATTTTTCTGTCTGAGGTGAGATGTGAAACCTCTATGTCTGGGTATCCATATGCAAGCAGGAAAGTGATTCCTAATAGAAGTCTTGAAAGATATATCTTTTACCAAGGAGCGAATGGGTTTTGCATACTTCTCGTTTTACAGCAGGTGATTAATAGTAAGACTTTGAAATACCCCAAATTTTTTATAACACTTAAGAGCAAAGGCCCTGGCCTGTGCAGCTGCTGGTTCCTGCCGTGCCCCAAATAGAAGGCTGGCATCGGGTGTAATTTGGTGTAGGATTTAGATGAAATGCAAAGACAAAGACCAATAGTGAACCCAGCAGGAAACCAGTGCTTCGTTCTCCATGTCCCATTAGGTTTGTAATATGGATACTTCAAGCACTGAGGGTTTTTCCATTAAAGGAACAATATTCCTTTTTAAGGAACCTGTTGGTGATAATTTTCCTTCAGAGACTTAATTTGCACCATGCTTTCTCTACAAAATAGCAAACCAACTTTCTTGTGAAGTTTTATTTGATCCTCCCAAAGATGCACCTTTCTCTAGCACCTCTGCATTGCCTGCAGGCTGGTGTCAGTTCTTGTTGAGATGATAATGGTACAAATATCTCCCATACAATATTTGTTTGATAAAGCCAATTTGTAGTTGTTTCCTGTAGCTGTTCACTTTTATTCTTTAATTCCTGTTCCAAACCACTTCCCCAATTCTTGGTTTCAAATCTACCCACAAGACTCTCTTCAGAAGATGACAGCTTTGAGATTTTCCTTTCAGATAAAGCTTGTAGGAAGAAGTTATTACAACTAATAAATGACATTTCAGTAAAGTACATTTGATCCAATTCTTTTGACCATGCTGATGTAACTTCATTGAAGAATTCCTGATTTACATCAGTACTACTGAAAGGAAGATCAGGCTGGAAGGGATCATGTGAAATGCAGGTAGCAGAAGCAGAGTGGAATAACCTGGTTGAAAACTTACATAGAAGATTATGATGTGGAAAATAGGTGGGAAAATTCCTCAAAAAATGAATTCAGCAAATTATTCTATTTCAGTTATACCAAAATTGCATCATTTTGAAATGATTAAAATTTTATTTTGAGTATTATTTTGATAAATCTTAGTCTTTCAGACTTTCAATTATGTAATATTGTACATACTAATACATTATTCAAACCAATATTTTAATATAAATGAATTGGAATAAATAAAAATTTTATTTTATGCTAAAAGTATATTTTGACATTGCTAAACCAAATCAAGAAATCGTGCATTTCTTGCTTGAAAAACTTCTTTAAAAGTCTCCTCTGCAACCGCTGCTGAGCTGCATATTTCAACCCAAATACAATTCTTCAAAAACCTGTAGACCAACTGTAATTTTGATGTTTCTCATTCAGAACTAAAATATACTTCAAGTGCTGCTCAGATTAGATAAATATACTATTGTTTACAGTTATGATAACCTTAAGATCCTGAGAACGCCTTAAAAAAGCTAATTACATGCTTTTATTTGCTGTTAGTAAAAACAGAAGAATAACAACCCAACTCATTTCATCCCTACTGTGATTTCCTCTGGGCTAATTAAAGTGTACTCGACTGATATCTTAACTGCGCAGCTATAGGCAATCAAAATATTTAAAGGGACTAGTGTCACATTAGCACCGTGCTCTCTGTAACGAGCTGTGCTGCTAAACAGGACGGAGGGTGCATTTATGGGCACGGGGGCCAAGGAACTGCCCCGGAGAAAGGGTCCGTGCTGGACTGTCCTGCCAAAGCCCACGTTGGGGGTTCATGTCACTTCATGGGGGTAATACCAAGGGTGGCCCTGCTCCAAACACCTGCAGAACCTTTAACAGGGCCTCCTATTCCTCCTCCCACACCCTCTTGCTCCAGCACCGGTACCACAAACCCTCCTTGAAACCATCTCGCAAGTGTAAACCCACTGGGGTCAGCCAGCACGTGGGCTGCGCTGCCTACACCAACAAGCCGAGGCAAACTGTCCCTTGGGTGGCTGTGGGAGCACTAAGAGAAATAGGATGCTAAAGCCAGAGCTACTCGTAAACACATTGCCCAAGGGTATTTTTGCTCTCCACAGGAGTTTGCAACAGCAGCTACTGCCACTCTTCACTTTTGGAGAGAATGGACTCTTTGCTGCCAAACTCTTCCAAGAAGAACAGGTCTTGTGCTGTCTATAGCTATCAATATGTCTGCAGTTTAGGAAAAGGAGCCTTCAAAATACTTGTACTCAAAGATCAAAATAGGTTTTACACATAAACATACAGTACTAGCATACGTAATAAGTGTTTTGAAGTAAATGGAGGTGCCATAGAGGTCAAAAAGAGGGTGATTAAACAAAAAAATCACCCTCTTATTCAACAATTCCCCCTCTATGCCTCAGTGCAAATGGACAGATTTTCATAAGTAATGGCTAGATTAATGCTTTTGAATGCCTGGCTAATGCATTGTGGTGCTGATGAAAGAATGAGCTCTTAGGAAAAACTGATTCTTTACAAGCAACTGCCATTGACTTTTCTGACATTGACATTTACATTTATAAGTGGCATGAATGGACTGTTCTTCACCTTTAAATGCACATGATATTTGTCTTTCCTATTTCTAGGTGCTCCAGCTTGCTGATGAGTCTTTAATGCCAAGATTCAGTGTGTATTAATTTTTAGAGCTGTTAAGGAAGAGATATGCTAGAATGGAAATGCTGTCTTCAGCCCTTCCCTATCATACTATTGTGCTCTGAGGCAATAAATAACAGTGATTCATTCAGACTATGTAAACCTCTCCATTAAAATACTCAGTAGGCTAAAGAGACCATCAGTGGTCTCCTGTGGTTTTTGTTTTCTTGAAATGTTAATATTTAGCTCATCTTATTTTCTATCAACTCTAAACAGTAGTATTCTCTCCTACCAGTCCTGAGGTAGAAATGGATATCAGTCTTAGTTTTTTGGGCATTCAGCCTACAGGGGATGCCTGAAGCCATTAGCAGAAAAGGTTTTGTTTGCTTTTATGATATGAATGCTAATTGTGTCCTAACTTCTGTTGTGGCTTTTTCTTATTCTTGAGAAATGAAACTTTCTCCTTCAATATGCATTTGTTCTACTGTGATTTTCCTCAAGATCTTTGTTGCCTCCAATAATATTGTAGCATAGCATATGAATTTCTAAGAGAAATCTTTTCTTTTTCCTCTTGCAGTTGCTTGTAATACCATGGATTAAGTATTTTTTACCCTACGTCATTAAAATACATTTCATTGTTCTTATTAGGCCAAACAAGAACTGAAAAGACTTCTTTAAAAAAAAAAAAAAACAACTTTGTTTTGTTTCAGGCTATGACCTGAAATTGATGGGAAAAGAAATTAGTACCACTTTCCAAGTGAAGCTTTGCTATACTAATGAGATTTACGTAGTATGTATAAGATGTGATCCAATGTTTAAGTGCTTAACCTGAAACAGTTCAATGTCATCCATCATCCAAAGCATGTACAATAGCTTTTTTCAAGCATTAAGTGAAAATAATTCCTTCTGTCTTTACCAGAAACCCCAATCAGTGCCCAGTATGTCAGGTAAGGTCTGGCTGTAACATTACTGCTGAGTAGAGCAAAGAGCACCAGGGCTTTGTAGTAAGTTGAAATCTCTCCTGAAGGGTCCTTTTCCTTTTAAAGTCCTAATTGTAGAGGATTATGGTTATTATTTCTTACACTGAATATAAGAATTTGTATCCACTGAAGTTGACAGATGATATTACTTTATTAAGCATCAGTAGAAGTATCAGAGTTGGCCTCAGGTGACCCAGTTTGTCTCTTGTGTTTTACAATTTTGTACTCGAATGACTCAGGATTTCTGCAGTTGTTTGCCTTGTCCTTGAACTTCCCATGTTTCATGTGTAGGAAAAGAAAGACCTGCTACTAATAGGGAAAATTATCAGGCCAATCTTGTTTTTGTTTTGTGTTGATAGCAAGAGTACTGACTGTCCAAGGTAACTTGTCGCTTCCCAAGGTAATGCATCAAGTGTTTAACAATAAAAGTACCAAAAGACATATAGCAAAAGATGACTGGGAGAGAAAAATCTGTCCTTGGTGTGTGTGTTCTCTCACGCGCTCTCTCCATTTTCTTTAAACAAATGCTAGGAGCACAGTAAGAGTGCTGAATTGCAGTTATACGTTTTCAAGGACAAGTACAATATTATTAGAATAACAGGCACATGGCTGACCCAGAAAAAAACCTGAGGATTTAAAATACTAGAATGTAGAATTTGCCAGAGGACTGGGCAAAATAAGAGAAGTGATAACACTGATAAGGGATTATACAGGATCTGCAATGAAAAATGATCATATTATGGCAAAGCAGAGCAATTTTGATAGACTGTCAGAGCAACCAAGTTATTTGTAGCTTTTGTTTTTCTGTATTTCACTTTGATTTAAATTTCTCCTTGTGAATATACTTCATAGTTTTTATTAGAATTGAGGAAAAAACCAAGTGTCAGGCTTTCCCCTAAAAAGGATTACTCTAGCCATAGTTTGCAGGCTATGTAGTCCTGGATCTATGCAATTGCAATAAAATTTATGTAGTCATGGGGCACGTCAAAATGACACCTAAAATTCCACATCCCCAAATTTCATGATAGTTTAACCTCTTTCCACCACTAATATATCTGCCAGAGAAAAAGGGAGCTTCTAAAAGACAAGTGAAAAAGCTTTTGCTATTAAGGATTTCCCTTTTTTCTGAAAGAACATCAGATGGCTGATTTGGCCAAATATAAAACTGTTCTGCATGGCAGGCCCACAGACATCCATGTTCCAAATGCAATAATTACTTAATGTAATGCTGGAAATCTTGTGCTTTATGTTCTGCCCATACCTTTAACCAAGGCTGTCATTACCTCACCTGTGCAGACATCAGCAGCTTTTTCTGGAAGGAAG
This sequence comes from Harpia harpyja, assembly GCF_026419915.1. Taxonomy (NCBI): domain Eukaryota; kingdom Metazoa; phylum Chordata; class Aves; order Accipitriformes; family Accipitridae; genus Harpia; species Harpia harpyja. The sequence continues at coordinate 22,091,362 of NC_068969.1, forward strand.
CAGTTAGCCAGGAGCATCATGGCACATAGGTCTTTCCAGTTGTGTTCCTGTGCAAGAGAAACTTTTTGGAAGTTGTAACACTGCTGCTAAGACAGGGAATGTGAATACACCCACTCAAATGTTAATTGAAAGAAGACTTATTCTTCTATAATCTAATGATGGAGTACAGAGACTATTTAATTGCAAGTAAGGAAAAGAAAGACCTGCCAAACTTGGGCAAAAGCTTCGGTGAACAAAACCTCTTTATAGAAAGACTGGGTTTGAGTCTCTGCGCAGGATTTAGTAGCATGAAAACCATCAGTATTTAAGTGTATTTTATATATAAGTGTCAGCAATACTGGAACAATTTTACTGGCGGTTTCCTAGGGACAGTGATACACTGCACACAGATATATCCATAGCTATGCATGCTCTATCTCATGTAGAGAAGATTCAGCTTTACATAGAAAAGACTTTTTCAGCTTTCAGTACAATTCTATGTTTGTAGACCACTCTCATCCATTTTCAACATAGGTAAGGAACTGCCATTTAGAAATTCCTATGAATTTGCACCCATGTGACTAAAAAAAGATTTGCTTCCACTGAGGTGCTAAAAGACTCATCTAGAGTCAATTTCCTTATTAGAACAGGGGAATAATGGGCTAGTGAGATCAAAATTAGACATTCTTTCTTTGCAAATAAGTTATCTTGTTTTGTTCTCTGTAGCAGTTGTTTGTGTTCAAGTCTTTGCTGTCCAACTCAGGGTGTAGGATTTCAAATACAGTCAAATGTTGTCCTTAAGAAAATTCCCTGTCCATACTTATTACTGCTGCATGTTGCAATTGTCTTTTCAGCATTAGTCTTCACTTTGTTGTGAAACCCTTAAAACTTGTTATCACACCTGAATAACAAAGGCAGGTTTTAAAACAGTATGCATACTATGTTAAGGGTTGTAACAAGTTAAAAATAGCATAGCTCTGCAACTAGCTTAGAAAGCTTTACATTATCATTGATAGAAAATATTGTTATTAGTTTGTTCAAATTTTTTGTGTCTTTAAATGGTCATTAAACATAAAAGAAAAAAATAGTTGCAGTTTTCTCCCATGCCATCAGACCAAATTTTGATTCCTCAGTTTGTTTAAATAGTATTTTACACAGCAAATTACAATTTGAGTTCAGTGGGGAGTCCCACACCTGAAGAGAATCCTTTTCATCAAGTTGATTGCTTCATCATGGGCAGGTACTATAGGGTGACCTTCCCAACCAAGTCTTTTCCATTGCAGGTCCAGAACCATACAACAGCTTCATCCATGTGCCTTTACAGACATCAAGTGAAACTTTGGCCCTTTGAAATCAAAAGGTCCCATTGGGTTCAGCTGGTCCAGAATAGAGTAGCACTCAGCTAATGAATGATTTGAATGAGATCAAATATTCAGGGAGTAACATACTTGAGTAAATTTGGGAAAAAGCCACTTCAGATTGTGTATGCAACACCTCCAATTTCTATACTAAAGAGAATGAATAGACTACCAATAGTACTACTGCAAATGAGGAGTATCTCCCTGAACTCAGAATAACTGGAAAGAGAGAATGCAGGTTGTTTTCAATAGACAAGTGAATTCATATACTTTTTACAATGTCAACTCAGTGAAGCTATTCGTCTCCAACAGGAGACATGAGTAGCTAGTTAATGAAGTCCTGGTACAGATCTATTGTAACTTTTGAGCTCCAGCATTTTATTGGAAAGAGATTAAAATATATATTTACTGAAATTATTAAAAACTGACTTTTTAACAGATTTTTTTTTTCATAGCTTCAACACTTTTTTAGGCTAAGCTATCAGCTATTCAAAGTGATTCTACATTAAGTTTAATTACAGGCTTCATTTTCATTTGGAAAAGATTAGTTCAGTTTAATCAAAATAGTTGGCTAGAGGATGACCACTTCTTTGGAGAAGCAATACTTTTTAAATATACTTTTGAAAGAAAAGATAGTCTCTTTAATGTTTTTGCACGGTAACATTGATGTAAACATCCCCTTTGAATCAAAATGACCTGGTTCCCAGTTCATGTTTTTCCAGTCAGATGAAACCAGAAAGCCTTAGTTTAAAGAGATTTTTTCCAAGTAACACAATTGTTGGAATTAATGTTTCTACATAATTTTTAGCTTTCATGAAACTATAGGGTTGGATGAAAATGTTTCACCCCAAATTCTGAAAAAAAAAAAAAATAGGAATTACTTTATGATCAATCTATATGGTTGATAAGATCTTCATTAAAATGCATGTTTAAAAAGAAATCTTTTAAGGCTAACCTGACATTCAGAGACACAAGGTGAAATTAGTATCCTCTTTACTCTGTGGTGAAAACTTCATTGACACAGAAAAAGCAAACACTTTACCTCTTAGCATCTTCCTGACTCTAAGTTGAAACTGCATTCAATATCTTTACGAGCAGTTTATCTCTTCACTTATAAAAGTAAAAGCACATTCATGCATACAACACTCAGTTTTCATTGTAGAACTTGTATTTTCAAAGCAGGTTTTTAAGTCTCTGTTCAAATTCTCCAGGCCAAGTAAAAATACAGCAAAAAAACATTAGGAAAAACATTCCCTTAGGCCCATATCCAGCCAACTCACTAAGAATATCTTGGCTATAAACAAATTGCAACAATAAAAATCTCTGAATAATGGTTGTAGGGAATGGGTTTTTTTATCCCAGAATTTTGAAATTTTTAATCTGCTATGAGAGTGCTGGGTCGCTGGATGGGTCATTGCCTGGGTGTGAGTTGAAGTACTGGGTTCTTACTGAAGGCAAATGAAGAGTGATGAAGCTGTCAGCCCAGCCATGTAAAATTCTGTGAATTAATGCAGCTGCACTGGTTTTTACTGGGCTGTAGAAGAGGTCAGAAATACCTCCAACTTCCAGTGCAACCAATGGGTGGGTTTGCCTTTCGGTGCCTGGCAGGATGCCTTTCGGCACCTTGCACCTCCTGTGAACCCGAGCACATGGGCATAGATTCATGCAGCTCGGTTAGTAACTCGTAACCATCCTGATCAGATGCTGTGGTAGAGAAGGAACCTAAATCTGAACCAAATGATTAGACCCAAGGGGAACGGCCTAATTTCATCATTTCCATTGGTTGTTCATGTCGGTGCACTGATAAGCTGCTTCAGCCAGTGGCAAACCCTGCAGGTTAGGGAACATCCAGGTGAAGTTTATGATGTGAAGGGGCTTCACGTCCTAAAAATTAGGAAACAAGTATAACCCTTGCAGATTATTTACATTTCAAAACATGTTCTGAGGGCTCAAAGTGCAGGAAAATCCCCAGAGGAGACCCCCCCCCTTATAGAACAGTAACTGCTGCGGTGCAGCTGGCTCTTTGCTGACCCACAGCCTTGCTGGGAGGGCAATAATGGGTTAATTCGTGTGGCCATCATCATCAGACCTCCCCTCCTGGGTCTGTTTTGCCTGATATAGGGCAAAAATAGAGTTCTGGGAGAGTGGTCCCAGCATCGTGCCACAGGACGGTTCTGCTCTCATAGGTGAGGCTTGCAGAAACTTCCCCTCCTGTGAAACGAAATAGTTTATACTTCCTTTTTGCCTACAGGAGTATTTGATTTTAAACAGATCTCTGTTTCTCAAAGAATATGCTAAATTAAGCCACTCTTATAAGGTATTTGAAGGTATCGGGATTTATGCCTTTATTGAAACTAAATATGAGTTACTTCTCCCTGCTGAATCTATGATACAAGCTGCGATAGCGTTTCTAGGAGTTTATAATTATTATTTCCATTCCATATGGAACTTAATTGTAAATCTGCCAATGAATTTATTTCAGCATTGAACTTGCCTGCCTGGATGAGTTTGGAATTTATTATTTCAATTTTATTCCCTACACTTTTTGTAGGAAATATTTTGTATTCTTTAGTGAAAGAACTCATACTGAATTTACAGCCCTTTCTTCATCAATAAATTCAGAAAAATCAAATTATTGTTAGGCATAAAACCCCAAATACTATATTATTAAAGTACATTTTGAGACAAGGCGTCATCTTGTTTTATGAGACATAGTTCAATGCTAGAATGGTGTTAGAGCCTTGTATATGAGACACTTGGAGTGATTTTTTTTTTGTTAAAATATTGATATGGGAAATAAGTAATTACCAGTGAATATTTTTTAGTACTAATAATTTGCTTCTGTGTGTGTTATTCTCAGTGCTTCCATTTTTTTGTTCTCTTTGCACTGGCTATTTTTAATGAGGATCCAAATTCAAATGTATTACTCATACTGATGAGTAGTAACTGCCTTATGCAGCCCTGCTGTTTTCAGGAAGCTATTTTTGCAAATCAACACTGACCAGTGCTGTTACAGGAATTACCCTTCCTGGCAAGGAGGGGAAGGCTGAGGATGAGTGCCGTCCACAGGCTCCCCATTGTACAAAGCATACTTAGTCCATCAGCTGGTGAGATTTCTCATTAGGAAAATGGAAAGGATGAAAAATCATACTATATTTATGACTACCATATTCCTCCATCACTTGCACCATCAACAACAATCATGCTGACTTAAGAGCCTTCCCTGGAAACAAGGACAGAACAGGGCTAAATATTGTTCTGAAGCTGCTCTGAAATAAATTACCAGAATTGAGGCATTTTACATAAAATTTTGTAAGCTCTATATGATAAAAAGAACAGCAGGATGGAAATCCAGGGTAGGCTAAACAAAATCAAAGCAATGGATGATTTATAACTTGTGGCCTGTCATATCCATCCTATATCTCTCTAAGATAAACCTGTAGCTTAAAATGCAGCTGAATTCTAGGCACAGACTAAAAATTATAAAATGTAAAGGTTCCACAAAGGGCATCAGATGGGTCTACATCCATTCATTTAGCCATACGTTCATGAAGAGAGCTATCGTGCTGGAGTACGTATTCCCTAAAAGACCCAACAAAAGAACAGTGGTCTTAATGCAAGAATTGTTAATATTCAAGGCTAAAACCAAATCGTTATAAATTTGAGAGTAAAAAGTACAAAAAAAATGTTACCTTGTTTGGACCAGAAATGGATGATTTATTAATTTGAGCGCCTTCTGAAGTTTTCTAACATGAAGAGTGTTATATCTATTCATGAAACTCTGCAAAAGGCTCGAGTCCAATATCAATCCTAAGGAGATTAAATACTTAAGCATTATACTGTCCTCTAAATTAAGGAAGTTGTATAAGCTTAATTTCCAGAGGATTCTAAATGTGATTAAACTGGATATGCCATGATTAAATATCTTGCTGCTATCCATTTCTGGGTGGATTAACTCCATTAAAATGAACTCTTCCGTAATATTTATTTCAGATAACTCCCTGGGAGATTTCTTATTCTGTGTTTTAGAATCTTGCCATATTTTGGCAGTTTTGCACAGAAAATAAAAAGTCTGACTGAAAGCATAGATATTACAGAAATCTACTGAAAGCTCAGGGTACTCCTTAGATCTGTATGCTAGCACCAGCCTCGCTGGCAGCTGCATTAAATTATAGGGGAATCTGCTTTGCACAGTCTGAAGCTGAAGCTTCTCATGTTCCACCCTTGGAGGTTGCTACCGCTGGATTCTCCACTGCCTCTGTGATTCACCCAATACCTGGGGGGGGAAAAAAACCTCACAAAAGCCTTCATACAACTTTCCACCGGTCACACCTCTTTCACAAAACTGGTTTCTTTTCTTTCTGTGTCTGAGGCAGATGGGCGAAGTAGTCTTTTTGTAAGAATTAAGAGGTAATTTCACAATTTTGGGGGGATTTGCAAAGAGACACAAAAGGTTTCTTTGTAGCCTTGCATATTTCCCTACACTTTACAAATGTATTGAACCTTATTTTTCCCTGTGAACTAGTAGGCTGGGAAATATCAATTTCATGTAATTCATTGCCATGAGTTTGTGAGGGATAACCAAGGGCTCCAGTTTCCAATATTCCTTAAACAAGTGTGTTGCATGAAAGTTTTCACTGGCCACAACGAACATTTTGGGAACTTTATATGCTTCCAGAATTGCAACAGGTTGCAGCATGGAAAATGTCCCCTTTTAATAAGGTTTTTCGATGCTAACTCTTGTCTGAAAGAGGGACAAGGAGAAAACTGGCCCTTGTGGTGCCTGTTTGTGAAACCTCCTGCTCCACCACGCTGTGATTCATGTCACTCACGGCTGATCTGTGCATTAAATTTCACATGCCAGAAACATTTCTTCAGTTACACATTTTCCCCTGGCAGACCTTACTTTTTCTTACTCTTGCATTAGATGTGGGATTTGCTGGATGTGGACAGAGGTGAAAGTGCATTGACCTGCTGCTGGCAGCAGTTATGAGAAGTATGTCCAGGAGGACAGAGGGAGACCTGGAATAAGCTGCACACAAACTTACAAAAATACACTTAAATCTGCATTGAGATAGAGTAGCATCCCTACCCAGACTTGCACGTGACCTGGATCAAACAAATATATCTAATTTACTCTGTAAAATTACCCCACCACAAAAATTCAAGAAGTTTCCTTTGGTAGTTACGTGTGGATCAATAAGGGTATAGTGTACGCTTTCTCGTCTACCTACTCTGTCCCACTGCTTCGGAGTACAGAGACATGGAGGAACCATTTACCAATTTTTTTAACCTGCAAAGATATTAATGTATGCATTTTTTTTATATACTCATTATCCATTTATTACAAGGTGAACCACTCTGAGTTCATTAGTATAAGCCAGCTAAACTATTGCCGAGGTTACTGTTGATGCTTTAATGGCTTTTGTTGAGTTCATCCATTATTCTTGTCCTCGGTGCTTTATAAACATGACTTATTCCCTCTGTAATAGCTACCTTGCATTCTTTCGTTCTCTGACCTTATGTCTATATGTATATATGTATGTATTTGGCTGCCTTGCTATCTCTGCTTTCAGCTGGCCTAATGGATAAATCATATACAGAAGAAAGGTTTTTAAGCCACTAGTTTTGTTCTTCCATTTAAAGCCAGTTCAATTCAAATAAACATCAAATCTACCTGACTGCATCTGCTTGTCAGGTGAATGTCTAAAATCCACAGCCCATATGTACAAACGCTTGAGACTGCAAAATCAGTAGTTTGGTCAACACCCTTTAAAAAAATTCCCCCAACACAGGGACTGTTCAACAAAACTCTGGAAAATATAGAGGAAAAGAAAAATAGTTTCAAAGCATGACATACTATCGCACTACATAATATCCTCCATTCCCCCAAATCCTACCTCACCAGGAGAAGATAGCTCACAGAAATGTCATCTCATTGGAGTGAAACTAAATAATGCTCTCTTCTCCAAGTTCCTTACCCCAAATGCCAATGATCAGGTCAACATCAGAAAACTGCCCCAAGCACCTGCTCGCAATGAATGAAAGGTCTGTCAACAACGAAGTTAGCACTATTCATGATCTGATTTTGGATGAAACACTAGCCCTAGCCTGAAGCGCAAGGACCTAGTTTAATGTCACCACTTCAGCTCGGTCCAGTATTACAAGTTTCTCAGTACAGTACAAAACAAGCCCTCCAGAAAAGAAGCAGCAGCAGCAATCTGTCAGATATTTACCGAGCCTTTCCTTAGCTCGCTGGCGCATTGCTGTCCCCAGCACCTGTCTGCAGAGGCAAGGACTTAGGCTCTGTTATACATGGTGGAGAGAGCAGCCCTCGTGGGCTTCCCTGCCTATTTCCCCTACAGAAAGAAGAGATTTTCTCAAGCTCGCTGGCTTCCTTTGCATACTGACCACCCACCGATCTCTAAAAGAAATACTGATATAGGGCTGGAAAAATTAAACAGTGCTCATTCCTGTTTCTGCGTAGGAAAAGATACTTTTCTTACATGGCGACACGGACTCGTATGTGCAAGATAATGGGCTAACCCGAGCACCTTATCGCTCAGACCTATTGCTGAAGGTTCAGAAAGCACATATTCAAATATGTGCGTTTCATGGTAATTCCGTTGAAGTTAGAAGCTGAAAATGTTGTTTTTTCATGGAATATGCAGAGTCCTAAATAACCAGGAGAGCGTTCAGGCTGATCTGAGTAAATGTGACTTTTCAGCCCTTTTGGAAGACAGCTGTCAAATGGCAAAAGGATCTATTGGTGATATGGCTACTGTTGAGTTAGCTACAGTATTCCTCTCTCCCTATAATTTTCCTTTTCACCTGCCAAACCTATCCATTTATATGCTTATATCCTGTTATTATATAAAATCAGGATGACAAATTTTATGTCTGCAGCCCTCTTTGTTCCCATTCTACAGCCCAGTGAACATTCCTGGTGTACATCAGTTTTATGTGAATGCAGGATGTTTGGGGTTTGTGAAAAATGTTGCTCTGCATGATTCATTTTACTGCAGCTAATGCCAGGGAAAAAAAAAAAAACCACAACACCTCTATTGAAAATAATAGCCTGCTTCTTAGACTTTGCACATATATTTCTTTTGTCTGGTTGTTCTTTTGTTTAAGCCACTATCCAGGTGGAATAATCAGGTCTCTACAAGCAGAAACCTATCAACTATGGTATTATATATTATGGTTTCTAAGCATCAGTCACACGTGTCGGTGTACAGCGTTCGTGCCTTATTTACTTATTTTCAAGTTTCCAAAGCTGCGCCCATCAGCAGGCCAGGGAGCCAAGCTCAGCCTTGGCGTGGGCAGAGGGGAAGCACGGTGGGCTCCAGCTCGGAGGAAGAGTGTGACCCCTTTGATTCACCCTCCCTCGGTGACGAGGCAGATGCTGACACGATCAGCGCGTACTTACATACAGGAATAACTGTAAAAAGCGGAGATGAAATCTTGGTTCCACTCGCATCAGGCATAAAACTCATTGACTCCGTTGGGGCCAGGATTTTATTCCTGATATGAATTTTCTCTGTCAGACAATTTAAAGATGCTTTTATGAGGAAAGGAATCTCACCATCTAAAATACCATGTTTGCAATTCTGGAAATCTCTGACATATGTTTTAAGAGTGTGTCATATTTCCTACTGGGAAACTTTATGATGCCAGTAGCATTGTGGGAAGATAGCTTCACAAAGGCTGTGATAAAGAAGCAGAGATATTCAGTGATGGTGCTGGAGGTCATTTTAAAGTTACAACTTTTTCTTTGTTTTTAATCGACTTCCTAAGCCTCACTCTGTTGTTTAAGTAAAATAGAATTGTCGGTATTTTGATTTGGGCCTCTTTCATCCAGACCTAATACTATTTCATGTACTATTGAGAGAAGCCATACTTGTCTCTTTCATTTTTGTGAATTTCTTATTTATTTTACTTTATTATTTCAATACCACACTAAAGGCCTGATCCAAAAGCCTTTCGAAGCAATAGGTGGATTTCCCTCTGGTTTCAGTGGAGCCTGATTCATTAATATGAAGAACATATGGTTTTGGTTTGGGGTTTGTTTTTTTTTTTTGCAAGTGCCACAAATACTCAGGTGCTTCTGAATCTTTAAGTCTGTAACTGAAAATAACCCACTTTACATTGCCTTTGTTTCTTCCATGAAGCTACCCTGTCATATACCAAGCATGCAGTTATCAGCAAAATACCATGCAGTATTTTGTGGTAACACAGTATATATCTTGTGTCACTGCTCTATGTGAGTTTAGCACAAAATATAACCCTATTAAAATTACAATGCATTTATCACCTAGCTCAGTTCAAAGAACTCACAAGCTGCAAAGAATTTAATTAAAACATGATGATTTAATAGGCAGGCTCCATCTATTGTTTACTCAGGAGGTTGAGATTCCGTTTAAAATTAGGTCCCAAATTTAATTTAGGCTTCCGCCAACCTTGTCATAGAAATGAGACTCCTGTAGAAAGAAGCGAGTTGCAGGCAGCGAGAGTGGGTCCTTTCCTTTTACATAGCGACAGAATAGTTTGGGAAGTGGAAGAAGATGGTGTCTGCGTTTCTTTTCTACGAGAATCACGAGAAAAAAAAAGCATGTTCGCTTCCAGGATTTTTCAGTGATGCTCATAAACCAAAGGTGGGGAGGCAAAGTGACCCTGCCTGCATTGTGGCCCAAGGAGAGCAAGTTTTGCGCAGGCAGCCCAAGGAAAGGTTTGCGTTCCTCTTCCCTCACCTTACGGAGGCCCTGGAGACCGTAGGCAGAATTTGTCAGCTTGAATTGCTTTGTTTTGTGCAAATCATCTTTTCTGTTTTCAAATAATGAGTCGTTCCCTGAGGCAAAGGTCTTTTCAGGACTAAGGCTGGTTTTAATTTCTTTCCCAGGCTTATGATACCCAACTTACAAAAGGATGCCACAAAAGGTCCTTAAAATGCATTTTATAAGAACAGTTTCTCACAAAAATATATCTAGTAAAGAAAAGGTGCTGCAGCACAGCAAGTTCTGAGAGAAAAGACTCCCTGCCATTTTATACAGCATTGAATGTTTAATAGCACAGGGGACCTACAAAAAAAAAGGCTTCTCCTCAGTGCCAAGCGCTTTCTTGCACCCATTTATCCAGAAAGACGTTTTCACGCCTGCTCACCAGCACCGCTAAGGTTGGCACAGCCTTGTCCACAATCGCCTTTCAGTAATTTCATTTCTCAATTAGGCAAAGCAGCCAGCCCTGGGGAGCCGTACCTGCAGGAGCATGCCGCAACCAAGGGTTTGGGGGGCAGTACGTTTTTAATGCTCACCTCTTTACAAGGCAAATGTATCTTTCTTTATACAGATGGATCTTGGTGTGACTCAAGGAAGATATTGTACATGACTTCTATAAACAGAAAAAATGTAAAACTCCTGCCACGAAATGCATGATTTAATGTACATATAAGAAAAGGCACTGCGCCAGTTTCTCAGTTTCTGTCACAGTTTTAATGAAAAGTGATTCTAGCATTTGAAAAATCTTAAAAGCTGTCCCAGCCAAATGCCATATTTCTATATATTATCTGAGCTGTAAATCTAAGTTTTAGTAGGATGTTACCTATATCACTTGGTAAAAGACAGTATTTAATAATTTCTTATTATGAAATTAATTCTTATTTATTATAGCCATAGCTACATAATGAAACATTTTAGGGAAATTTCCTCTACATTGCAAAATGATCCATGGGAAGAATATGTTAATTCAGTTTCACTGCACAAACCTATTATGTGCTCACTGGTAATGTACTGCAGTCCTAATTCACTGGATCCAGCAATCTGCTTGGATAGTCAGTACATGTGTTTTCTCATCAGAGAGCCCAGCTTTAACATCTATACCTTGACTCTTAGCAGAAAATTGAAGCTGAAATGCCTGCTGTGTTTTGCATGTCAGTAACCCAGATTATTCAAATTCACAGCTCTAAAACCTCTTGTGCCCATCTGGCTTTCGAAAAATGAGAACTCTGCCCTTGCCAGTCCAGGGAAGGGTTACAGTCCAGCACACATGGGCTATGTCAACACCCCACCTGCTTATGGAAGTCGACCAAATGCATTATAAACCCATGGGTTTGGGAACAAAGTATTTGGGCGGTTAATTGGACTGCATGGTAGAGGGACGGTGGTGGTGTCGGTGATTGCCTGCAACGCCCCGGCTACCTGCAGACGTGCTATGGAGAGCCCTTGGTTGGTGTTACGAAGATGGCTCAGCAGCCCCCACCTCCCGTCCATGCCACTCAGTCATTTTAGACTCTCTTTGGGTTAAAAGACACTTTCTTCCTCCATGTTCAAAAAGCACCAGTCCCGTTTTTTTACGTTACCCTGAGCTGACCAACAGCTGAGGGCATGGCGTGGTGTGACCCACACCCAACGAGAAGCTGGTCCTGGGCACCGTCTTCTTCAGAAGGAGCCCAGAACAGCGGGAGCTCCACCAGGTACTTTCGACACCCGCAGGCTCAGTTCACCGAGTTTTATGTCACCAGTGGGTTTTGCCACTGCCTATGAGGGTTTAATTGTGATTTTAGTGTCACTTGGCCAGGTGCCTGTCCCTCGCCTTGGTTGGACCCTGCTCTGCTGAGAACTGCAGGCTGTTTCTGCTGAATAGAGCCATGAATTATTTACATTACCTTCATATAGCAACTTATTGACTACAGCATTGTAAAGTACCCTATTAATGTTTTAAGCATTTCACTTTATTTTAATACAAGTAAATTATTTAGGAAATGTTAAAATGCTTTATGCTTTGACTAATGAGAAGGAAAAGTGTACACTGCATCTTATTTTAATTGGATGTTTACCCTATCCTGTAGAAATCAGGCATCTATTATTTCATACTTAATTAACTATGCATACAATCCCTGATGGATATGCATTCAGTTTTTCCACTTGATCTAGTCATTAAGAGCCATAAATGTGCAGATTATTTTTACTTGGAAATATGAAATAATTCTGGTTTTCAGGTAACTTGGTTACCATATAAAGAATTAGTTACTATATTGCTGATCATACTCACGTGTTCAGTTTTCTAAATTAATGCAATGCAGTACATTAAATTTGGGATAATGCAGATTGATTCAAGCGGTGCAAAATTCAGTCAACCTGAAATGAGTGATGTCTTTGAGTCTCTCTTTCATCTTTGTTAGCACAGAAATATTCTGCAAGATTATTTTTATTATGTCATAGTACATTATAGTCATTTTTATGCATATTGCAGTGTTGTGTGTGGACTTAAGGAATGTTTGCAGTATTTCAACATTGTCTCGATTGTCTTTTGGATAAAGATGTGGAGTATCTGCTTTTGTCCTAGGCCATGTACTTACATCACAAATCACATCCACAGAGGTGGGATAAAGGGCCTAGCAGTAAGCTGAATTTTGCTTTATCCCCCACCTGCCCAGTAGAGCTTTTTCTTAGGAGAAATAATCAGAATCGAATTTGTGAAAAACAGCAGAGTCTCTAAAAATACAGTCCCTGCTTCACTCTGAGGACAAGACAGCCGAGTGCTGTTCCTTGGCTTGCAGCAAAACTCAGTTTTCCCTCAATCTTGTTATGATTCCTCCGGTTAATGTTTTTATTTTGTGTTCTACACCTGAAACCTATTGATTAACAAAGATCTAAGCTAATGCCTGATCCTGAGCAAAGGCAATGTGGAAGTCAGGAGCAGTTTAATGCTGAGTGTGTGTTTCAGGCAAGGCCTTTGACAGACAAGTTGTGTAATACGCTATAATGTTGTACCAGGGAAAAAAAGAGTTGGATGATGACTACAGGAAAAAGGGAGCTATAAAAGACCAGGCAGCAGATTCTTCCTTATGTATATTTGATTGGCCAGCTGTTGTCACTGAGTTTCCTTACAATGGTCATATTTTCTTCTAAAATAAAGAACTTTAGGCTTCAATTTGAGAAGCAGCGGATTAGACAGAGCAAGTTTCTAGCCAAAGAAGATATTGGAGGAGGAAATTAAAGCAAAGGAAACCTGCAGACAGCACGGGAAGGTGCTGTTGGTGGAGAACTGCTGAAGAAGCATCAACAGATTGTGAGAATGAGGATGGCAGACAACTTCCAGAGAAAGCCCGTGACACCCCATGCACAGGAGCACTTGAATAATGAAGATATAGTTGCCGGGGCTTTTGCATTTTTTAGTGCAAGTACCTTCTAAGCACAGAAATGCTGCAAAACAGTAAGAGCCCACTTCACGTTTATTGACAGCCCTGCCTCGGAGAGCCCTCCTAAAGCTTCCCGTGGCAAAAGGGGGTCTGAACACGCAACATCGGTAATAGGGGCAAAAGTAGCACTAATAACGCAAACTCAGGTCTGGTCTGATTTACCAGCCATCAGCACCAGAGCATAAACCACCTTCACATCAGATTGCTTTATGCTAGGTCCTGATTAGATGAAGTGGAGGTCAATGAAAAGACAGGGCCCTCGCCTGTTGCCGAAGTTCCACAATGTTGGGTTACAGTAATTGAAACAAATTAGTCTTTCCCAGCCTGTAATATGTTAGCAATTTTCTTAAAACCATCCATTTAAAAACTGCTTTCCAAATTACCATACAAGCTTCATAAAACAATTATAAGAGTGCAAACAAACCCCATCACACTGATGTGCTAATCACTCTCCAGGCTCCTGATCTTTTGGGTTGCCTTCGTTTTGCAAAATCGAGGGTTAGAAGCAAGTTCCTGCCTCCATGTGCTGTAGAAAACGTTCATTTACAGAGGCACACTTTACCTGTGTGTAAATGTTAAACGCACAGTTTACTTGTTTGTAACCAATTCTGTCTTCATGGTAGCTGAGTTTTAGAAGTTTCCCGGATATTTCCAAATATTCTCCTTTTTCCAGGGAAAATACATTTCTTCTTATGAGTAGTTATGAAATATACTATTAGTCTATATAGCATTGATGCCAATAAGGACTCCCGCTGAGGTTTCAGCATGAGTTTGATGGGAAGAAATGCATCTCTGTGATAAAGACTAGAATAAAAAGCTACATTTCTGAGCGTTTATCTCAGAAAGGGAGCACAGATATTTCAGAGCTAGTGATCTGTTTAGTCCAGAGGTAAAGCTGAAAAAATCCTGCACTAAACATTGATGTTATGGGATAAACTTGACTGCTCATTTCTTACTTTTCAGCAGGAAAAAAGGGTGATTTCTTGATACCTGTCTTAAAAGATGCTGATATAAAAATATTTTCAATTAATATTTCTGCTTATGTTGTTCACACCACATTTCAGGACTTTTGATTCCTATGATGCTCCTGGATTCATTGCTTTCCTGTATCTGCACATTCCATGGGCAAATTAGCCTGAAAATGCATAATTGTGCATGCAACCCTTTCTGTGGTCCTGGATTGTCCCTCTGTTTTCACGTTGTGTAAAAGGCAGAAAGGCGTCCAGTTTTCAGTATCATTCATAAATCATTTTTACTCACTTGTAAACCTGCTGCAGAATAAAGGATAACAACTCTATTACACTGTATTAGCCCATTGCCGGCAGCTCCCTGAAACAGGTTTACATGCTATAGATATCATGGAAAATGTGCCAAGAGGAAAACTGTTACCTCTTTACAGATGGAAAAAAAAAAGCCATGCTGAACTGCGATGAGCTCATCTTTCCTGTTTTTGGTTTTGTTGGTTTGGGTTTTTTTTTCCCAAAAATTCAGGTCTACTGTTTGAACTCAGTACAAGACTTAAGCTTCTTCTCTCCTAATTAGCAAAGTAACATTCGTGAGTGCAGTAGAAGCTGTGTATGGCCAGAACTTTTCCTGATCTTACCCAAGCAATTCCTTTAAGAGCTTTCCTATTTTTTTCAGAAATATAGAAAAATGGAGACGTAAAGAAAAGAATGTATTAGCTGTTTTTATCACTTAAGTCATTTTGGTCAAAACTGACTTTTTGGAGATGAAAACCCAGCAATCTAGATATAGATGGATAAGAAAAAGGCTGTTTCCTATCCCACAGCAATTCTTTATGTCCTGAGATGTCAACAACCTTATCATTCCTATTGGGCATGAAGTGGTGCTCTGATATAAGAGGGAAAAATAGTTCCTTCAAAGAGGAGGAAGCCTCACAGCCTTATGGTTGAGATACTGAATCAAGGTCACCAGAACTGTAGCAAATGCAGGTAGAGAGACCTCAAGAAGCCATTTATTTCATTCAACCCAGAAATAGGATTAATCACATCATACCTGTTCTTAGGAATTTCCAATGATAGAGATCCCACAGCTTTAGAATGGAAATAATTGTATTGTTTAATGGACTTGCCTGTTAAAATGTCTTTTTCTTTTTCCTGGCATTCATCCTGCATCTTTCTCCCAGATATTTCTGTGGCAGAGTGGGGAACTGGTTGCTTTTGTTGGAGTCTGACAGTTGTGCCTTAACAAGTCTGTTCTTCCCTATTTACGCCACAGCAATATCAGGTTTATCCTTAAAAATATCATTTAAGATTATCAAAATTGGTAAAATTCTCCACTTGTTTTCTTTCCTGCCTAGCATTTGATGGACATCCTGCTGTAAAGTTCTCATGGTGTTGCAGAGTCGAAGTGGTGTAGATGTGGAAACTGTTTGGGAACACAACAGAGCAGGTACAGGTAAGTGCAGCATGAGTGGGTTCACCATCAGCACAATTATAGACCATTTCAATTCCTGAAATCTTAAGAAAGAGGTAGTTTAAAGAAAAGAAATCAGTTCCGTTCACTGTGAAAAGCCTGCCTGGGGAGAAGCAAGCGGCTGCTGCGGTAGTGCCCATTTTGGGAGGTCTGTTTTCCCAGCTACAGCAACAGCCGGAGAGAGCAAAGTGTTTGCGGTGCTCTTCTGCGCGGCTGCCAGCACAGGGCATGGCACGCTGAACGGCAGCCCTCTTCTCTCTTTCTAAGAAATTCTATTTTTGCCAGGTGGATTCAGGCATACTCTGACACTTGTGACTTGATGTAGTGCTTTTTCTTTTAAATATAGGCTCATTTAAACTAATCAAAAAAAGCAGGGGTTTTTCTGCTTGATTTGTGACCCTCTGAAGCGTATTCCTGTGGGTGCTCTGTATCCTTCCTCTTTGTAAACTTGTATCAAATCAATTGCTTGGTTTAGATCTGAATTTGTATACGTGTGTATAAAAAAACAAAAAAAAAATGAAGGATAAACAAAAAAATGAAGGGGACACATACTTTTATATAGCTATACATATACAAAGGTTTAATTATTTATAATAGTGAAGACGCTAATTTCTGTTCATTATAATATAATCTTTAGGACCTATTTTTTACATCCAGGCATATGGTGCTGTGACGGATGGCTAAGCTGTTTGCGTTGTTCACAGTTTACCATATATGTACTGCAGATTTTATGGTTTACATAAAAAGATACATCTGGGCGGAGGCAGGGGAGAGCTGCTTGCTGGTGCTCTCCTGGATGCTGTTTTGTGGCAGGGGACGGGGGCTACGTCTGCTGGGACGGCTGGGGAAGGAAGGCGACCTGGGAGCAATGGGTGGGATGGAGGGAAAAATCCCTGGGAAAAGCTCTGGCTGTGTTGGCAGGAGGGAGCAGGCTCCTGAGGAGGTGATGGAAGGAAGATGGCTTTTCCAGGGCACAGGATGAACCCTGTAGGACTGGTTCAACCTAGAAGCCGTGAAACCCGCCGGATGGCAAAGCAGAGATTGCAGGAAATCACCGGTTTGGCATGGGGTGGGCTGGCAGGGAGGGGATTCATCCCGCTCGGTGGCTTGGGTTTTCTCCACTTAAAGAATTCCTCGCTGCTTTTTGGAAAATAATCAGTTTTCTGTGTCTGGCCCAACAACTCTCCCGTGCTTTTACCAAGAGTGGCTCAGGAGCTGTGTCCCCTCTCGAACATGGGGTAAATGCCATCGCTCCTTATCGCTTCCACTGCCCCGAGTCCCCCCTCCGTGTCCTCCACAAATCACCGTGACATGAGCGAGCCCAGAGCCCGCACCCTGGTCACCCCAGTGCTGCCCAGCTCTTGTGTAAGGAATTTGCGTGATCACATGCAAAGAAAACCCTAATCTAGCATCTACCAAATTACTGAGGGGTGATGAATGGACGTTTGTCAGAGCCCTCTGCAACTGGGAGGGAAAATACTGCCTGCTGTGTCGTGTGAGCTGTTTGCTCCTCACTCCTCTCTCTTTTTAAGATGGCTAATACCTGAAAGAACATAAAAGGGACAAGCTTTCAGCTTTGAAAAATGGACCAGGAAGAAATGTTCTCAGGCAGTGGGCAGGATTGTATAGCATCTCCTTTCTTTCTCATCTTCCCTGCCCAGGACTTGGCCATAGCACAGCCCGTTCCTGAAAGAGCTGAACTGCAGGTATACAAAGGGTTCCCATATTGAAACATAGCAATGCCTCTGTTAATTTGATGTAATAAAGAGGCTTTTTGTCTTTCTCTCCTAACACAGCTGCTGGTCTTTACATAAATATAAAGATTCTGTAATTGTGTAAGGTATCAGTCTATAGCGATAGTTAAATACCACATATCTCTGCAGGAATAAGGTTTTTTGCAGGCAGAAAAGAAGATCACTATGTAGACTTCTTATCTTGCCTAACACTTTTTTTTTTTTTTTTAACGTGAAAAAGATGCTGCCAGTTTTACAACTATTCAAATTATTTCGCCTAAAGGATGGTGAAGCCAGGACTCTGCAGCTGGCACTCGCAGCCTGGATCCCTGGCCCCCAAAATCTCCAGTGGCCCTGCAAAGTGCTCCCCGCTCTGTGCTGCACTGAGTGTGCCCAGAGCTGTAAAAGGAGAGCAGAAAACAGAAGGATGTATTTGGAACAAAGCCGAGCCCATGAGCTGAACCCACCATGAAGGGCTAACTGTGGGCAAACCAGGGTGGGAACTGCAGGTGGTGGGGTTTGCCCCCCTGCTCAGCTCTCTGCAGTGAGTTAGTCCTTCTGCAAGAAGGAAAATCTTCATTAATCCAAGTGGCAGCTGCGACCCTGGAGCCAGAGCTCCTTCCAGGTCTTGCTGCTTCAGCCACTGCAAAATACTTTGCAAGAAGTTGTGTGGAGCTTGTTGCGTTAGACCACAGAGCCATGATGAAGGAGATCGAGATCTTATTGCACGCAGAGGTGCATGCACCATATCACTGTACAACAGGTAACAGCGTGAGAAAGTCAAATGAAAGAATTTAGATAATTCTTTGTCCATCAATCACTGTGCAATTTTATATTTAGTCATATTCCAAAGAGATATGCAGGTCTGCTGTATCACAGCGAAGGTAGGATAACCTGGCAGAAATCCCTAGTGTGGTTGTCCGGAGAACCAGGTAATAGTATTAGAAAATCTGGCATGCAAAAATTCTCTGTAGTACTGAGCACATTTACTGCAGATCATGTCAGGGCCTGTTGCTACAGGTTAATGCTTAGGAAATAAATTGTAAGCAGTGTTAATTTTTAAAAGTCGCAGTGTGGTTAGGTATATATTATGCAGCCTTTTGCGCATGTATTTTATCATGCTCGGCTGAGTGGGCTTATTTGCTGCCTTCTTCAAAGGCAGAGCATCACTCTCTGCATCCCTTCCCAAATCCTCCTGCACTGCGGCAACACCACGTCACCGAGATCCCATTTGGATGGGGAGCAGAGGTGACCATGGTAAAATCTCTGGGACTGAGATAATCTTCTCCTTCTCAGGAGGACTACACTGAGCACCTGTGGTTTGACTCCAGCTGGAAGAGATTTGTTGACATGTAATAAGAATTTTGATTCCATTTATTTCAATAAATGGAGGGTATACATTGGAATATCATAATATATCTTCTATATAATAATACCAATTTCTATAGAAAAGTAATATAATAATATTTCTATATTATGCTAACAGTATAATAATGTATCTAATTTCAATATAATAATATAAATTTAGTTATAATGTTATAGCCTACACACATACAGACTTTCACACCTTTATCTCTCCATGTGTGAGGAGGGACCACAGTAACACACTGTGTCTGTGTGTCTAAGGCAGCAACAGATATCAGAGACAGGTCAAACCTAAAACACTCCGTATAAATAAATATTCAAACCGTCACAATGATATAAATTGTTGTTGTGGGAAAAGCTGCATGGGCTCGTCCTTTCCTTGGGTACCGCACAGGCCACAGCTATTGTAGAGAAGCTTAATGGAAAAAGGAAGAAGGTCCCAAATGGCGAGGCGAGACAAGACAAATCACCGCGAGACCCTTACGAACCGTGGATCTCGGTTTCTTGGCGAAGTCCCCTCCTTCCCGTTTTCCTTCCCCTTGTCTCTTGTCACCTGTCAAGACGGATTTGCCGTCAGTGCCACCACGGCTTGAACCGATGCCCACAACGGGTTACGTCTGCTCAGGTCCAAGCTGCGCATCGCGCTCGGCCGTGCGTGCGGCTGTCGTACCGCTCCTTCAGCTGAGAGCAGGCGTCGGGAAATTTAAACTTATTTAAATGGTGTTTGTACATTCCTTTTGAAAAAGAAAATGCCTTACAGCGTGTTTTACACACCGAGCGGAGCAGACCCACTCGGCGAGCGCAGACAGAGCTCCAGACGAAAGAAATGAGTGCTTTGTTTATGACAGATTTCTGTTTTTATTCCCAAGGTTCAGAAGTAAATTACTACAAAAATGCAGACAGAACCTGCAATATTTGCCACGGAATTATTCATCCAGCAATTCGGGAGCCGCAGATCAGCATGTGAAAGACAGCAGTTAAAATACAGGGCTCTCCAGTCTCTTTTGCGCTGGTCTAAATCAAGAGTAACTTTCGCTGGAACCAATGCAGTGTAAAATTGGTGTGAGTATCTCCTGTACCTATACGTCAGTGAAACTATTTGTTTAAAGTGTTTATAGACACTGCTATCATAAATAGCTTATTTTCTTACATATTAAATAGATCAAAGGTATCCAGAGTAATTTTCTAGCATGACTGAAATAAACATGTATATTTATTGCCACATAACTTGCAGGAGTCACACTCTTGTTTAATCTGAATCCAGAAATAGTGATTGATTTTTTTCTTGGTTTAATAAAAGGAATCACAGTGCTCTATGAAAACATGCATTCATTTTAGTTGATTGACATCTTCAATTTTGGATATATATTCTAACTAATGGAATGAATATTGCAATACATTAATCAATTATATTTGTTCAGTTGTCAAGTTTGTAAAGTGAGAACAGTTTAAATTATGTATGATCCACCTGTCTATATATCATGTTGTCTCAATAGACAATACTACCATCAATACATTTGTTTTAACGAGGAGCTTATTAGCATACATAGCTTATATCTCATCCACTGTTATTTACTGAAGCAATAGAGTTTTATCCATGTACCTCAAAATATAATCTTCCTTACTTCAAGACCAGGAGGAGAATATGGCTGATGAAGAAAGATTTGCTGGTGTAATTAGCATCACCGTTAACATTACCGAAAACACTAGTTTACAGTCATTACTATTTATGCTATTGTAATGGAGTATTTTGCCTTGGAGTTTAGGCAGTATTCTCAAAATGCCCCAGTCTTAATGATGGATTAATTCCTAAAATTATTTCAGTATGGACTTGACTTAAAGCACACAAGCAATCATTTTGAGAATATAATTCAGCAAAGGAATAGGTCTTTGAGGAATCAGGGCTATATAAAATGTTGCAAACTTCTACTTGCTATTATTTTCCCATTTCTAGACATTCCCTATAATTTAGCAATTTGATAATTATTAAGGTTTTGGAAAGAAAGATCTAATGAAACAAGAATTGGCTGCAAAACTCATTAGACAAACATACTGAAAGAATTAAAGAATTCATGATTCCTTATCAAAAGCGAAAAATACATCAAATAGGATTCTATAGGAGCAGTATCCAATATTTTTATTAATGACCTGGACAATTGAGTAGAAAACTCATTGATCATTGGTTTGGCCCTAACAAAATTTGAAGGTGTGGTTTTAGAGACCCAGGTAAACAGGGCAACAGGAATGACCTAGCAAGTGGAAAAGACAACCAGCAAATTTCGTTAAATAGGGAATGTTAAACACACACACAAAAAAAGCAAAAACCAAACCAAAAACTTAGGGAAGGATATGACAAAAGTCTTCCAGTACATACTCGCCTGCAGAAAAGGTAAATACCGTGTACTTCATGTCCTTGAAGAGCGTAACAAAAGGAAGTCATGTTGCATCCTGAAATTCTGTTTAGGTACCAGGAAAAAGCTGGTAGTAAAGCAATGGGATGGACAGTCTGTGTAGGCTCCGGGCTCTTCCCCATGGGAGGTCTTCAAGGGCAAGATACGCTGTTCAGAAATGGCTTTGATATAGCTAATCTCATACTTGGTAGTGCAGCCTCAATTTTCTGTAACTCTGTTATGACCTGTATGTATTTAATATATTTCCATAACATTTTTTTGCAGCTTATATTAACCATTTTTATTATGGAAATAATGAAAATAGCAAGAACATTACAAATCAGTCCAAGAAACCTTTCCAAGCAGCCAGGTAAGTTCTCAGTTTTGTTATTTTAGTTGCTTCAGATTTGCAGAGAATTTAAAGAACTGAATTTGATGGAAACAGGATGAATATTTGTTTGTCTGACAAGTAAGTTTAGAAACAGCAGGAGAAGTCCTGAATAGGAAAACTAGCTTGACTGAGATCGGTTATTTCAGTATTTTAAAAAGAGACTGTACAGAAATTCTGATTAACCCTCTTTGATGCAGTCTCATCTGGTACCTGAGCTTTTATTTGGAGGTGGAAGCGTCCTGAGCATAAAATGCAAGTGGCACTGTCAATTGGCTTATCTGGAAGAACATGACCTTTGTCCTTTCAAACTGGAAAGTCTGCTTATCAGACCTGATGCCTGTACAGGTTGTCATATGTCAGTTCCCTAATGTTGCTCGGAGCAGAGCTGCTCTGCTCAACTGGGACCTCCAGATAGGAATACAAAGGGAGTATTAAGTGATCTAATGCTATAAAAGTAAATAATTTTCTGCTAGTATGCTGAATTCATACACATTTGAGTTGAAACCAGAAAGAGATATTTTTCCGTGCTACACCACAGTGCACCGCCTAACAAGATTTGACAGAAATGTTTTCTTTTCTGCTCAATTTTAAGGAATCAGGGCATGCAGGCAGTGGGACTTACCCAGTCTTGGGGAATATAATATGCAGCGTCATGTATTGTTGGCAATGAACTTTTGCAGAAGCACACGTCCTTTGTCGGAGAAAATGAAGGAGAGTGCACTGGGGAGTAGGGAGCAGCCCAGAGCTCCCAGTGCCCCCAGTGCACGGGCACAGCCAGGGCTCTGCCATCGCAGACTGGCCCGTCTCTGAAAGGTCTTTCCTTTTCTGTTGGCTCAGTGATCTGAGAGCTAAAAGAGAGCAAGATAATAGAGTATAACAGATGCAGATGATTTCTTGTGGTCTACTGGGTAAAGAACACCATTTCAGAAAATTAACAGGCAAACCAAAATAGATGCTAACCTGATGAACTAAAATATAATCAAGATATAGATCACATAGCACTTACTTCTTCTAAACATATCAGCAAACAAAACACAAAATAAATATTTTCTTAGCCCTCAGGCTAGAGCTACGTGTCAGCTTGCACTCACTCACATGTTGCAAGCCCCTTGTAGATACGTAAATGTCACTAAATCAATCAAGAACATTAAGCCAAGATTATAACAGCGTTCTCAATGGGTCCAGTAACAACTAAACCAAAGCGGACCATTTTAAGAGTATAAACCTTCATGCCTCCGGGTATTAAACAACCTCTAATTAACAACAGTAAGGAGGAATATTTCTATGTGAGCGTGTTATCTTGTAACTGTCTGCTGGAGACCCTGGAAGCACATTTTTCCAGAGTTTGTTCTGGCCTCCTTCGCAGAGAGGATGGGACATCGGGGAGATCGGCCGCTTACTAATTCCTGTGCTCTGAACCAAATCCGGAGTCATTTTTCCAACTGGAAGGAAACAGCTGCATTGCAAGTTAAGTGATCCTGTGGCGAGATTCAGAAGTGCTCAAAGCGATTCACCTATGGCAGATGCTGGTAATAGGCAGGATGGGGACTGCAGCCTTGCCTCAACGGCGTTTGCTCAATTAATTTAATACCTTCATATATACAATATCATATATATACTCTGTGTTCTCTTTCTACCCATAAGCAGCTACTTTCCTGTGAGCACAGGGCGGGAAGGTCCATGGTACTGTGCCATCATCGGCTCTCTTCAACTCTGCTGGAAGTCTAAGAAAATGGGCTTTTCTCCGGCACGGACTGGTGTCTGAATTCAGCCTTGTCTGTGGCCATGAATGTTAATTTACATACGTGAGGGAATTATGTGACGGATTTCAAAGCTCTTCCTAGACCTCCAGGTGCCCAAGAGAAATGAAGTAGTGTTTGTGGAGGAGAAAATATGCAGAAATTATACTGGAAATTCCTTTTTTGTAATATTGACACTTTTTCACGTAGGCTTTGGGCGTTCAGAACCAGAAGAGGAACATGCATTTGTCTTCCGATTGAGGTTTTTTTTCACCAATGTGATGTTCTTGACAGTATTCTCAGGATACTAATTTGTTAATTTTAGTGATAATTCTTTGTCCACATGAGAACAGGCATACATCACACGCACACACGTATACACTCTGCTCGCTTTCATAAAATATTTATGAATCATTATTGGCATTAGGGATATCTGAAGCCAAAATTCATAGGAGGCAATTTTGTAGAAAATGAAATTACGGAATATTTATTCATCCAGTAAGCTGCCCTGAGTATGTGTCTCCAGCAGAATTAGGGAGTTATTTATTTATGAGCTGGTCTCCTATTCTCTTCCTTAAAGAGAAATCGTGGAACAGGTTGAACAGGATGTTTGTTTACAAATTGGCCAGAGAGCATTGTTCTCAGTTTGATTTGCAATGACTAATGAGCAACATAATTTTTAATCATAGGTTTTCAAGCCTGACACACTGACAAGCACATCCTGCATGTGTTACATTCGGCATGGCATAATGCAGGCAGCTGTGTATGCTAACGAGAGAACAAAAGCAGTGTGAAAAAGATCAATGTGTCAGGAGAGAATAAGACTTTTCTAGCAAGCAAGCTGCGATGTAAACATTTTTCATTTTAGGACTTCCTAGGACATGTTTTCATGCACACAGAAAAGCCAAATCCTCAGCTGAGGGTGCGGAGGAAAGGGGCAGAAAGAAATCAGTTTGTCTGCGCTAATGAATCAAAGGCCGGCAGTCACCAGGGACAAATAGAGCATGAGATCTCAGGATCGGAAGTTCTTGAGGATGGCTCCTAAGACGTCTCGGACTGTACGTCAGGGAAGGCTGGAAGCAAATTGACGTTGACAAAGCTTTTAAAATTTATCTACCCACTC
Organism: Harpia harpyja; assembly: GCF_026419915.1. Taxonomy (NCBI): domain Eukaryota; kingdom Metazoa; phylum Chordata; class Aves; order Accipitriformes; family Accipitridae; genus Harpia; species Harpia harpyja. The sequence goes on from NC_068969.1 coordinate 22,116,072, forward strand.
GCTAGGAGTTCGACAGGACAGATGCTTATTCGTTCTGCCACTTTCTGCGAAAAGGACCACATCTGCAGCCCAGCTTTATCCTCTTCCTCTGCTCCCTTGTGCCAAACCATCCCAGGGGAGACCCGGGAGCTCCCCTCCTCCCACAGTCCTGACTGAGGGTGGGACTGATTTTGGCAGCATCCCTACAGGCAACGACCTGAAGGAGCTTTGCAACCTCGTGTTTCCCTCCCCAAAATTTGGAAGGAGCAAAAATAACGTTCTTTATTTCCTGGGTCCAAAGAAGGATTTTCAAAGGTGAAAAATGGGAGAGGACAGGGCAGAACAAAGATTATCCTGGGTATCAAAACTCATCCTCAGCAGGCACAAGTGCCAAATTCAGCACTAGCTCTGCCTCTCTGCTGCATGTGTGTATCTCAGCCCATCTCCCCTGCCTGGCTGCGCAGAAGCTCAGAGGTCCCCTCTGCACGTGCCTGACCTGATGCTCAAATCATTATTATTCCCTTAATAACTATATATATATATACACACACACTATTATTCCTTGATAAACTATTGTCTGAATGATCATAAAGGTGGGTTTCTTTAATACCCAGTTGTTAACACAGCCCTTCCAAACAAGCTATTTTGGTTTGAAAGTGGTTTTCATCCACTTTTTCCTAGTAACAAAGAGCCTCTGTAAAGCGGAGATGACTCTGATAACACTGGAGATATTAACACATGTTGTTGATGCAACCCCTTTAACACTTCTAGGAATTTAATTTTAATTAATTACTTTGTACTGAGAATGGAGAAAGCGAGAAATGGATCACCTGCTTTTATGGGGAAGAAAGGCAAAGTTCAAGACTTCTTGAAAGACTTAGTAAGAGGGAAAACAGGACTGCTGCATTTTCTGCTTCTGATTTAGGGCTGAAAGATACTTTGCATTAGATTATCAACTTGTTTTGCATTTTAATCTACATAAATTCCATCAGCATGTGCCAAGTGCTACCAGAAACATGCTTCCGTGCTGCCACTTTTCTGACCATATATTACAGGAAAGACTAGATGTAATGTCAGCAAACAAAGAATATAGAATAATGACACAGAATTTAGCCAGGAGCCTTTCTAAGACAAAATAAAAGGTGTACCAGCTAGACTATGTGTTTATAAAGAGACTGGGCTTCCTCATTTTAGAAGTGCTTGGGTAGCTTTAATGGAGAAGGATTCTAATGATTTTTGACATGTGTTAATGGTGCGTGTCACGTTCTTTATATTTTCATAACGACACGTCTAATTTCTGATGGCATGTGTCACATTGCATATATTTGTTAAATATAGGTCACAAGCTAAAAATATGCACGATATTAGCAAAATATATATGATAACAATTGCATACACATCCCTCACTGCAGCAACCTCAACTGATCATAAATCTGATTCTGGAGGGTTTTCTAAAACTCAGCGGCAAAATGTTTTCTAAATCCCTGTCTTAAAAGATGGTGGAAAAAAAGTTAGGCTTTGGTGGAGTTGGTATTGATGAGAAAAAGGAATTCTTTCTCACTGGAGGTTATTTTTAGAGATGGTGCCTCTTCCTATGTAAGAAAGCTGAAAAATGCTGATACGGTAATGTGGTAGTCATTGATTTATATGGTTTGGCAAAGCTAGAAACAGCACCTCTGGGGAGAAAGGGTAACAGGAGAGACACATTTCAGGCTATCGTTGAAAAACGGCTGCTCAGCATTACGGCTGTGACCTTCTGCCACTTGAAGTGTATGGTTGATATTATTCTTCTTCAGGGAGGAGCACAGGTAATAAGTAACTGTTCTCTAGGTCCCACAATTCACATAAAAGCTTGTGATACAAAAGCCGGAGGCCCTGGAGAGGCGGCGGGTGACCGTCCCCATGGTGGTTGTTCTCTTACCAATTACCTATTGCTTTCTGGCCAGTGGGCAGCGGTCGTATAGCTAGAAGTGAGTCTTACACACAGTGTCCTGTCCGGACATTTCCAACGTTCAGGTTTCATGCTTTGGCTCAATAGCCCAATCTGACAGGACCTCTTCTTGATCTTGATAAGACTTTTTCCTTTGCAAAAAATTCACATAAGGAGAAAATGGATCTTCGTCACCAGACAGAAGTAAGTTAGGTTATGGGGAGGATGACGGCCACATATCTTTTAATAAGACATAATCTTACTGTCTTCATAGAGAAAGATGGTAGTGACTCTTTTTTGCCAATTAAAGAAAGAAAACAAGGTTGAGATGCTTTTCCTGTGTTTGAACGTTAGTCTTGTTTTTCACAACTGTTTATATTATAGTTAAATAAAACTGTAAAGACTGTTATACCACCCTTCTCCAGCACTTGCTAGGCCAAGCTGAAGTAATGGTGTGAGCTGAGTGATGCTGTTAGTGTGTGTGTGATGTAAATGGGAGTAAGGTTTGCTTTTGCTAGCTAAGAAGAAATAGATACCCTAATGGACTAAAAACTATTACTGAGAAATGAATATGAAAAATAGATTAAGTAAGCTCTAAAAGCCATATGATTGAGATTATATAGAGAGAGATATAGATACACATGTCTGGTTCAGCCAAGCTTTGAATGAAGGAAACAGGATAAGAGATTGAATGGAGAACCATTTCATGCTAGTTGGACCCTATCTAATTCCACTTTAATTTGATGCTCAACAATTGTAAACCAAATGATGGAATTGCCTCTGTTACATACACGAGAGCTTTCAAAGGGCTTCTATACTTCCACTTTGATTTCACCAGAAATGTTGCATCAGGGGAAAAAAGGAACATCATCTTAGCCAAGAAACTTCCTCAACTTGGTAACTTTACTCCAAAAGCATTTGTAAGTCATAAGTCCTTGAACTAACCACCCCCTCATATCTGACCTACTTCTGCCTGTGAATGCACCACTACTTCAGCTTTGCCAGACGTGTCCCGTTTTCTTGCTTCTGATAATTTTTATGCATAGCATAGGGATGAGGCTGTGCTCTCCCATCCACCAGCTTCACTGGAGATGTTCCAGCTTTCTCCCCCTCCTCCCGTGCTCTCTGCCAGGTCCTCACGTTTGCCCCACTTGTGAACCTATTGTGGAAAAAACATTTTTCCATGAGTGTGTGCCAGCCTTTCAGAGAGAAATTTGATGACCGAGGATTGCTGCAACAAAGGAAATTAGAATTCTGCTGCATATGCATTAAATAGACTATATAATCCTAAAATGAAGATGTTACTAAGAACAGCCCATGAGGATGCTGAGCTAGAGGAAGCATGACAATAGATAATTTCAAATCCAGCCAAGCTTGAAAGAGGTGTGTTTTCCTCCTTCCATGAAGTTAAGAGAGAGCTATAAAAAAAACCCTGACTTGAACAAGCAACACTCAATTTCTCTCCATCCTATCCTTAGTTTTACACCACTCATCAGAGATAATTTTGTTCATCCTTGGGAGATAACGATTATTAATCAGCTAAACAAAAAAAAAAAGAGAGAAAGTATCTACACTGTGAGGAAACAGTCACTGTTCACTTCAGTCCTATTTCTGCAGCAGATAACATCACAGTGCCACCATGGTAAGAAACGCAATAAATCACTGACAAGAAGTCAGAGTCACATCTTCTAAATTATTTCACTGATACTATAAAATTCTATTTTAATTGAAGATATTGACAGCTTTTCCCATTAAAGGCCAGATGATTTAAAGAGCAAAATACGCAAGATGCTGTTTTTAAATATTTTCTTGGCTTTCATAGGACTTGGATGACTCACATTTCATGTCTATCACATAAGGTTATCCACAATACCAAAAACTGACACTAAAAAGGAAATTTTCTTTTGGGTGAAGTTATCCCCTACCCTGTAACACCTAGGTCTGGTTGTGAACAGGAACATTAGCACTTTCCATTTGTAAGAGAAATATTCACTGTAGAGCCAAAAGGTAGAAGATGAAATTCTGTTTCATCCCACCATCAGGTTCCAGAAATGTCTTTCTATTGGCATCAGAATATGAACTCTACAAAATCCCTGATATTTATGGCTGGAGAACTTGGTTCAGACAGAAATAAGGATCCCTCCAAAAGACCACCCACAAGACAAGGTGATCTCAAGCTAAAGACTCTTGTTTCAACAGTGTTAATATATCAGTTTTCCTTATCTTCAACCTGAAGGCTTTGCTGAAGTCCAGCCAGGGCTGATATTCACCCTACAGGAGCAGAATGGGCAAAGGAAGCTTTGGGTCCGTAGGTCTTAACACACAATGTGTTCATGGGACAAGTGAGAGGTACTGTTGATATTACCAATATTAATATCAGCAAAATGTCATTTATAAAATAATAAATTCAAGTCATAAAAAAGACTTTCCATTATGAGAAAGGCCTATGGAGTATCCTGGGGAGCTAAAACACTTACTATTATAGATTCATATGACTGAGATTCTCTGCTGAACTTTAGGGAATTCTTTTTAAAACCTGAGAGGGAGAGGGTTGGAAATGACAAAGGAAACTGTGATTTCTACATAGTGCTGCTCTTTCCATCTTTGCTGTTCTTGTCTCTCCAAAATCCTGAATATGTGGGACTTTTAACATGAAGGTGGAGTTGCTTATTTGGCCCTACATTTGTGCTAGCTACAGCCTAACTTCTGAAGGACATTTTGGTAAGAGTTCTATCAAAAGCCAATGAAGATGTATTTTGCCCAGAGTAGAGATATGTCATGTTCTTCACTTTTCTGTTGAAAAGACCCATTTACTTATCCTTCACTGAAAAATGGGATGTGCAGCATTCAGCAGAGTGAGCACTGAAAACCTGATGTGGTTTGTGAGTAAATGAGGTTTCAATGCCTCTTTTAAATACCTCAGGAATGTTACTAATATCCCGATGTGATGAACGCATAGAAGACAGATCGGTTAGCTCCCACATTTAATATTCTGAGCATATTGCAATGCCTACAATTCTCCTTGTGAAGTGAAACAAAGTGGCTGCGCACGTAAAGGAAGAGGTTACGTGATTGATTGAATATAGCTAGGAAAAGAAATCATTGGGAATTAGGCCAACGAACGGAAGAAATAATCCAGTGACCAGCACCACGAGTACCTGGTATTCTGACAAAGATCAAGAACTCTGGAATTTGTTTCAAGTTCCTCCGCAAAGTTTTGGGCGTGCTAGATGTACATCTTGCTGCACTTCCCACAAATCATATTTTGCTCATGAAGCAGAAAGACAGAAGAAGAGATTCCCTTGTCGTCATTGCTGTGGGCTTTATTTGCTTAAAGAGAGAGCTGCTACAGCCAGAACAGGGCCATCGGGCTGATGCGAGAGGAGGTGCAGTACTCTGCACAGGCTGCAGTACGGTGGTGTTAAACCCACGTGGGAAAGAGCAGGTTCCAGGTCTTGGTTTGTCCCCGGCCGGCGTCCCTCCGTGGAGCACCTGGGCCGTCACTGCTGTCCTGCCCCATTCCTCCTACGCCAACACCAGCACCTGCAGAGGAGCCCAACGGGGACTCCGTGACAGCTCACCTCCATGTCCCGTGAGACCACCCTAACGCACGCCTCTGACAGCTGGAGGGACGACTAGGCTGCTTGCTGAATAATATGGCATAGCGTCTGCTGTACGATCTGAAATTAAAGTTCCCTATAGGCTTGAGTAACGAGGGGCCCTGGGTTTGTCCCAGTTCCCCAGCAGTGTCTGCGTAGGAGATTAGGACAGCAGCGGCCACCCCAAACCTCCAAATGTCATCGCCTGCTATCACGGGTGGCTACAGCGTGTAATTCCTTCCCTTATAAAATCCCATCTCATTACTAAGACTCGCTGAGCATCAGCAGGCAGCAATACCCAATATCCAGAAGTGCTGCTGGGTGAACATGAATCCCAAATACTACTACTGAAATCAGCCCATTTGCAGTAATGTATAACAGACGTTTAATTTTTCAACAATTAGGCATCAGCTTACACCTTTCTTTTTCCTGTAACTATTGTGCAGTTTTTATGTCAGATATTTTTTGGCTTATGTCAATAATGTAGAAACAGAGAGTATTGCTTTAAGGAAAAAAACCACAACCAAAACACGACAGCAAATAAGATACAAAAGAACGATGCAGGCTATAAAAACCCTGGAAAACCTGAGTTTTTATTTTACTACAGAGCTATCAACACAAACAAAAAGTAAATTATTTTTAAAGTTCAGATATTGAACTCAGGAAGAAAATCAAAAGTGCTTTCCCTGCTGTTCTTTTCAATATTCACTTCATGTTTTATTTGGAAGTTAGATTCATCTCCACTCTAAAATGTACTCTACTTTTATCTTAAGTATTGCTATTTCCAAAGGAACAAAGAATATTTCTTATCAGCATCTTCCGGCTGGACTTCCTAATGCATTTGATTTCCAGCTATTAACCTGGGAGCCCTATATGCACAATCACTTTGTGGTTTTTAAGACCCTACAGGTTTAGAAGTGTATGGACATTCTTATAAAGATTATTACTTTATTTTGTACTTAACAATGTTTGCCAATATCCTCTTGGCTTGTGGCTAAAAGATGACTAGAAGATCAGCAAGTCAAACCTCTGCACATCGACGTGTTCCTCTTGCGCTGCTATTTGTTCTCAATGAACCCCTCAAATCACGTCGTTTCAACAGTAGCTCATACTATTCTAAGGCAGAATTATCACACTGTTGTCCTCTGCTCATCAGAAACATTCACATGGAGTTATTAAAACATTCTCATGAAAATAATTGCAAGAATCATCTCAAACCTTTCTAAAAACTGATTTGGAAGTAAAACCCCTTTTTCCAGCTTCTCTTAAATTAGTTGGCCAGGTTCTGTTGTTACGTCTGAAAACTGCTGAGATTAGCGGTCTCATTGCAAGGATGCTGGTGGAAGTGGGACCGGAGCCCAACAAAACGCCTTCAGGGAGGCAATGTTGGGCCGCAACAGGAGCTGGGTTTCAGGAGCGTAATGTTCCACAGCAGCCCCTTAACTTTAGTTAAGACCAGAATATTCCAAGTAAAATCAGTAAAGGCTGCTTTTCTATCACAGGTTAATTTACATCTCATTTCAAATTATTTGCAAAGTTTATAATAAACTTTCAAATCACATTGCAATATTTTCTTTCAGCTGGTAAATCACCAATTTAACAGAATGGCATTCCTTTGATTTTTTATGAAAATTAAGATCAAATTGTTTTACTGTCTAACATCATAAGTGATTGGCTAACAATTTTCATTGAAAACTATATGTGTTATTCTTGCTACAGATTTTTATGAGAGTTTTTCAGATAATTCATTTAACATGGATGGGAAATGTGCATTTAACAAAATTGTCTTCAAATACCAGCCTAAAGTTTGTTTGTCTGATTCAAATTATATGTAACATTAAATACCTTCCCAAGCACACAGCCCTTTTGCAGCAAACCATTGAACATATACTTGGCTTTAATCACACTTCTAAAGCTCTCTGATTTCAGTGGGATTTAAGTGTGTGCTTGAAGGTAAGCCTGTACCTAAATGGGTTCTTGTACCAAGCTACTAACCCACATGCATGAGCAAGGACAACTCAAAAGAATAATACGTTTTTCCTTGATCCAAGTAAATTAAGAAAAAAACCCTATTCTTCACGATATGTTTGACTGAACAATAAAGTGCCCAGAATAAAACACTGCGTACAGTATCAGTCTTATAAACTGTGAATATCCTTGTTGTAAAGCAGACTGAAATTATATCAGGAAATACCTTTCTTTTGTAGCGGTTGGCCCCTTGCAGCTGCCAAGGTGCAGTTGTCTGGTCTGAAAAGCATTTCCACGCCGTGCTCCTGCAGGCTGGATTCAGCCATCAGCTTGTGTGTTATTTCCATAAAATACCTTCCTCCAAAACATTATGGTCTGGCATTTCTAGCAATAAAAAAAGGAGGAAATGCAATCCTATTAATTGCTTTCTTCTACTCCTAAACTCAAATATCCGTGGACTAAAGAAACTTTGTGTCATAGAAGGTTATTTGTCTATTAACACAAACACACACACACATACCATATACTTATATTTGTGCTTTGAGGGAGTCTCTGTGTCTCTATTATTTGATACATGGGTTTGTATTAAATTTTGGATTGTTTCCCCAAAAATATCTTAATAATTATTTAGTAAAATTTCGATTCAAGGCAAATCTTAAAATTGGACATCAAGTACCCTCAGGTTTAATTTAGAGTGCACATATCGAAACTGGCACAATTCCAATTAGCTTATTAGCTTTATAGATTTGAATTCTCTTGGCATGATATCAGAAATAACACAAAGTTTCACACCTAACAGCGTTTCTGGCTGGATATAGTCAATCAAATCATCATTTGCATTTAAAACTGGTATAAAATTCTACGTTTTCTAGTTCCAAATCCCTACCTCTGTGCATTTGTGTCTTTTATGCATACCTTGCATGAACTCCCTATGCACAATCACGTGAAGATTAAGTTTAAATCAATGAGGAAAATATGTGAAACACCTGGAAGCATTCATATTTCCACAAAAATACTTTATCTGCACAGCCCATTATGTTGAAACCACGGGAACAGTAATTTACCTTTACAGCTATAGAGTCTGTATGGTTATAAAATCTTATCAAATAAAAGCGCATTGTCTTGTCTATGGAAATTCTATAAGCGGTCCATAATTATTTACGATAATTTACTGTTATTACTGTTTACAATAGGAAAATAAAGAATATTCTGCATTAATTACATTGTCTAATTTACTATAGCTAAATATACACTGGCCTACAATGAATGCTGAACTATAGGATGTTGAAATGCAGAAGGGGGAATTATTTCAGCACATCTGATTTCTGCTGTTCTTGGCAACAGATTTAGCCAAGACAGGAACCCTGAGTGACTGCACACACGTCGTCCTTACGTTTATAGTCAGAAGCCGCATTTGTTTTGCTGACAAAACAAACTTCCTTCTGCCCGTTCCCCTGAAGCCTGCCCTGGGTTTCTCTCCGCACACATGGGCCAGGGCTGCGGGATTTGGTCCTTTCGGGTTTCGTGGCTCTCGGGGAGAGTCCCGAGCCCCTGCAGGCAAGAGCATCCTCCCTGCAGCTGTACGTAAGCCTCCAGTGGCCAAGATTTTGAGCTTTTGTTCTCAATTTGGTTATGTCGGTGATTCGTGCTGATGTTTTAAACATACTGACCAGTCCTCTGAGGTACTATCTGGGGGCACTTTAGGAGCATCTCGGCAGGTCCCACGCTGCAAACTGCTGTCGGAGGCTTTCCCCCCCCTCCTGCGCTCCTGAGGAGCATCCAGGTCTGGGGCAAAACTACCTGTTTTGCTTCACTCTTAGGAATCAATGCCTTCCCCTGGGCCTCGCTTCTGGAGGTTCCTTTACTATTTACTGCTTTTATTTCGGTATCACCTGCCAGGGGCAGTGGCAGACGAAGGGCCAGCCACGCCAGCAGCTGTGCGAGCACAAAACAGCTACAGGAACCCGCATCTTTGACCTAAAAAGCTTGTATCTAGCCATAAGCACCCAAGACAATAGATTGATACTGACTGGAAGCAGAGGAAAGCATAGAGGTAAATTGATCAGCAGCACGGCACACAGGATGCCTAATCAGGAATCTGCTTTCCTCTGTTTTACTGAAGTGTAACCTACAAAATAAACTGTATATCCTTAGTAGCACTAAATGAAGCACTGTAACACTCGGCACAACTCTTATTTAAACCTGCCTTCCCCAGGTTTTTCTGAGAAAGTATTTTCTCACCCGTTTGGTGCCTTTCTCTTATATTTTTATTCCATATGCAGAGGGGTTTTTTTCCAATGCGTGTGGTTTCTCATAGCTATCAAGGATGTAGGAATTTGATTCACACACAAAATCCTTTTCCTAACAGTATAGGAGTATTAGCAGCACAAGCAAGTTGGAAACGAGTTTGTGTTTATGCTCGATTCCTATTAGGAGCCACATTCGAAGTGAACCCCAAATTTGTTCCTCCAAATTTTCAGGTGGAAGTAAATCTTCTGCTTTCACCCGTGCGTACAGAAAAACCCTCCCAAATCCACGCGGCTGGCTCCTCCGCACGGCCTGTGCCTGGTTATGAACGGCTTCCCCTGCGCCAGCTGCACTGCTGAAAATATTCTCAGTGTGCTGCTGTAAGATTAGTGGACACTTTACCCAGTCTGTGAACTCCAGATAAATCCCAGAACAGCAGCAGGAAGAAAGCAACATAAGCTCAAGCAGAAGGTCTCCGTTTATTGGAAATCCACATACTATATGCTTGAACGGCTCCAGGGTAACAAACTGCTGTACCTGCCTCTCCATATATGCAAGATGAGAAAAGCAGATGCTGCCCTGACCTCTATCCATTGCATTTGTGTTGCTCTACTGATCTGTAGTTCTTTGTGTCCCAATTATATTGCTACATTTATTATTCCTATTTAATTCAATTACTTGTGTTTGGTTTCTAGATGTGTTGTGTCTGGAAAAAAGCTAGATATGGGGATTACATATTCTGTCATTTTTTAGGATTTCCAGTTCATATATTCCCATTATAGAAAGCTGAAATTTCTGCTTTTAGCAACTATACAGGTCATAACCTGCTTGGCCATGTCACCCAGCTGAGACCTGCTGCTGGCGTAGCCACGTCCGCGGCCGGGCCAAAGGCAGACGGGGGTAAAGCCCAGATCTTCTGAACAGCACTGAAACTTGAACCCAGCCTAGGCATGCCGCAGAAGCTCTACGCTGAGGTCCGAGGTGTGAACTGTGTTGGTGAACCCCTCACCAGAAAGAAAACCAACCTGGCTTGGGTGAGGGTGTTTTGCCATCAAGGTTTCTAAGGGCAGTGGAGGCTCTCCTGTATTCCCAAGGTTTTGCATCGTTGTGCTGCCGGAAGAAATACCGCAAGCACAGGGAAAAGCTGCAGCACTGGATCCTCCTCCCTGGGGACGGCCACCCAGCAGGGTCCAGGTGTGAGACGCAACCCCGGCAGTGCCAGGGCATTGACAACACTGTCCCTCAACACCCTCCGATATCCCTGGGTGGTTTCAGAGCACTACCGATGAAGCCAGTGACAAGCTAAAGCCCCAAGGGATCCCCCAGCAGAGAAAGACCAATCGCTCCTGTCATTGTCTCTTGGAAAGACATGTCGTCTCACAGGGAGCAAGTGGTCCCTCGGGGACAGGGATGGAGAAGGCCACCATGAGGGCCAGCAAGAAGGTATAGATGGAAGATGTCTGACTTCAGCAACAGCTTCCAGTGGTCTGCATAACTCAGAACCTAAAAAGCCCAGCTTTAAGGTACTTTCCAAACCTTTCTCATAATGAGGTACCCACTTCAGGTCTACACCACAGGCAACGTGGGCTTAGTTTGACTACTGCTCATCAGATGCTTCTTGCAGGTAAAAGGATAACTTTGCCTCCTCCCTGCCTTTATTATAGGTTGTATGGAAATGCAGAGTTGAGCCCAATGTTTTAAAAATGCTTAACTGTAAAAAGAAAGCAATTCGTAAAGATGGGAACACATTTTGTGTGCTCATTTGTAGAGTTTTACTTACAAAATCTATTTTAAGCCAAGATAAAATTTGAGGTTTACAGATATTTGTGGACCATGCCTTAAGGAAAAACTCCTTACTAATAGACATGGAAATTAATGGAGGTTTATATTTTTTCACTAAAACTCTAAATTTTTTTCTCACGATTTTTAGGTAAAGATGAAACAGCAGATTGTTAGAAGAACTAGAAGTACATGAGCAAGGAAGATTGCTTTGTGAAAGGACTAGTTCTAACTAGTGATGGAGGATTTATCAAAGCTTGGGACTCTGGGAGTACATATCAACAGATATGTATCCTGAGTAGGCAAAAGAAAAATCATTAAATGTACAGCATTTGATGAAGTGCACACTGAAAATAAGAAGATATAAGGAAGACTCTTTTTTCAGCCTGCCAGGTGAGAGTTTTTGTGTGCTTCACATACACATCTGCAGGACAGCACATCATGGCTAAAAACTTTTCAAACTTCTCCTGACCCTTTGATTAGGGAAATAGTTTGCAGTCAGCCCTGACTCTGGTTTGAGTTCTGCTTTGGGGAGACTATTATTTACTTTCCCTACCAGGGACATGATTCCCACAGCATTCCCACTTTTTTCAGCCATCCTGCAGGGACGTAAGCAAGGAGCCATGCACTGAAAAACTGTGAATATCATAGAGCACAAGATCACATCCAGTTAAATTCCACAGTTTTTTCCTCCCCTTTCATTTTTCTAAGGCTTAATAAACAGTCCTGTGTTTTGGTTGCTCTTCCATGAGCTCCTTCCTGTAGATTCCTTGCTTTCTTGTATTATTTAGGGCACATATAAATTGTGCATAGACCACACACTAAATGTTGCTTTTTTAAATAGCCTAGCATCCAAATACCAGAGTCTACTAAGGCACCAATTAGATAGACACTTGCTGAAATCAAGTCTGCTATTTCACTCCCGTTTCTTGTTTCTCCTAACAATTGGTTAGGAGCATTAAAAACAGATCTCTCTGTATTAATGGAGATAGAGTGTTCCTAAGAAAACATGTGTCATGGAAAATCTCCCTGAAGCATGTATTCAGCTCTCTTAACTGCTGACTGAAGCAAGAGCCAGAGGAATCCTCATTGGTTAACAAAATGACCAGCATCACTGTTATTAATCCTAGTAATACCAGATAATTTCTTGATCTCTTTTCACAGATCCCCAAGAGATTCAGATGACCTTTGAAAATGTACCAAGTTCAAAACCACTCATTGAAAATAACAATTCCACTCAGATGGACCACACTGTATTTTTTTAATCCAACAACTGTGAAGAATTTTTTTATATCATTCATCCCTGACTAGTGCCAGAGATGAGCAAGTGCGCGTAAGCCCCTGTGCCAGCCATCTGTTGAGTAAAGCCCAGTGCCAGCTGCTTATTGTGGGCTACAGGTAAGAACCGGGCTGTAGGAAAGTCAACGGAAAGTTTATGTCCGTTTAAAGAGTGTAGGTAGGGATTCATAAAGAAAACCATATTCCAAGCACAGTAACGTGGTTTGGAGCATAACATTTGCCGACATACTGAAGCTTTTTTTTTTTTTTTAAGTGTTTAGTCTGTCAGGAAAACTGCATTGCATATCTTCATTTGGATATTTTTGTAATGTAGATGACTCAAACCTTGCTCTCTTTATGTCTTTGAATACAAGTCTTTTGCAAGGCATTAAAATATGCTCCCTGAGACTTTCCTTTCATGGGAACTCGATCAATACCCAGGTAAGTCAAATAGCTGCCTTTCCATTTACTTCCACGTTGAATCAGGTCTTAAGAAAGTCTTTCATAACCCTGGATGGCACTCAAGCCTTTGCAGCCCATCTCCCAGGAACTCCTGCAGTTTTCAAATAACAGTAGCTCCATCAATTTGATTTATTCCACACTACTTCTCGGGATGACTCTTTTTGTACTATTATTTTTAAGCCAGGCTAGAAGTGAATGGAAGAACAAGGGAGCGGTGTTTGTAGATTCAGTGAGCTGCCAGTTTGGGATGTGTGGGGTTTATTTTCAGGACAAACAGGTACATAGAGCTAGGAAAGAGTGTCCCCTCTTCCACAGCCTGGCCTAATCTCTTTGGGGGTATTTCTGTACTATGGGTGTGAGAAGTGTTCCTGCTGCAGCAGTCAGCTGTATTTCCAAGAAGTTTGGGCCACAGAGGGATGCTTTATCCATGCTTTATCACTTTCTTTCTTCTGATCCTGATACAAATACAACCCTGAAAATAGATAATGTCTTAATGTTGCCAACTATCTGGAAACGTTTTCAGCAAAACCCTGCAGATAAGATATCTGAACTCTGTCCCTGGCCAGAATTGATTCGATTTCATGATCAGTAAGACACAAATCCCCTGGGACATTCAGCTGATGTTCATGCTCATTTCCCATATTCTGAAGGCTAAGATCAACTCTCAGTCAGAGTCCATGGAAACGAGCTTGCTGATTTTAAGCCTCTTTCCAGAAGCCCAACCCATCAAAGGCACCCATTCACAGCATACCTAAATTACTCAAGTTCAAGCCTATATTTTTAGTAGGTCTTTACAATATCTCTGGTGTCCTAGCCAAAAGTCCACCACCTCTGTCCTGCCGTACTACTTGAATGGCCATGTTAGTGTGCTCTGTCCCTCTCCTAAATACTAGAATTGCATGATTTAACATATGCCTGTTCCACCATTGTGTGCATGAAAACACTCATTCTTTACCAATATAAGAACAGAGAGATTTTTTGAAAAAATATTTATGTATAGCTTTATAATCATCTTCATTAGAAACACTTCATATTTTGACTTTTAGCAAATTCAGTTTTTCTTAGCTGTTCCCCATGGCAATTATATTCTGGTTGTAAAGAAGACTGTTTCTTAGGAAGATGAATCTCATCTTCTATGAAGACACTGGCTACCACATCCATTAGGATTTCCTATTTTAAAATAATCTTGAAAACAAAATGGTTTAAACAATCAGTTGCAGCAACATGCATGTTTCTTACTGGGTCAGAATAATTTCTTTTCCATTAGTAAAAATTGTTGCTAATTGTTCACTTGTTGTATAAATGATACAGCTATTGACAAGAGAGACCCATGCACATTTGAAAATTAAATGCTATAATATTGAAATAATCAAAATAGCACATCAATCACATTAAGATGTTAATTAGCAGATCTTGATATTTTCAGCCTAATGTTTTGATGGCATAAAGATGGTAAAAGGCTCAGATAATAAATATTATATAATATAATGCCTGAAATGTAGATTCAAGGCGATTTATACTTTTGTCACGTTTAAAAACTTCAGGAATGATTCATTCATTGCAAACTTTATAGTAAGTGTGACTATTGATTTAAAGGAAACCAGTTCAGAGACATCAAAAATTGTCTCCTTATTCTTAACATTTGCTAGCCCTTTCCAAAAGACACACATTAATGTAGGTCTGTCCTATTCATATATGCTATTTGGGCTTTTTTTTTTGCTTTGGTTTATCAGCTTTCATAGGGTTATTTTAGATATCTGATTTTACAAGACAACTGATGTAAAAGATATACATCTTCCATGTTTTTACCTAACATATAATTAGACCAGCAAGGGTCTAGGTCTTACAACAAAGCCTTACAAATGATAACTTGGTCCCCAGTATGTGACTGAGAGATTTAAATCTTCTCTCGAGGGAGAGTGGAAACTACCAGTCTGGATATTTGAAGATGAACAGCATGAAAATACACCAAAATCACTCAGGTAAGGTACAAGAATTGTGCTGTTATTAATTTTAAAACCTACAAGGGGACTCCTATAAAGATAAACTCAGGACAAAAGAGGCCAGCTAGCTAACTTTTACAGGTCAGGAAACTCTCTTTGGGATGCAATAGGAGGGTTATAGATGAGTCTGAAGAAAAAGAGCTAAAGACTCAGAAGTTTTGGAAATATTTTTTTTTCTTTATTTTGCTCTTGCTATTTTTTTTTCCCTGTTGCCTTTCCTTATTCATTTTTAATTGGCAAGCCCAGATTCTTGTGCAAAAGAATCTTGGTTTCTTCCCAGTTCTTCTAAAACTTTCCTGTCCAGAAAGGAGAGGAGGGAAGGCAACTCCTATAGGAACTGTCCCAGTCCTCAGTGACAGTAGAGTGGAGACGAAGCTGGGATGGGTCTTCAACTGCATGTTGCTAGAATCCACTCCTGTGACAGCATTGCCACTGGGAAGGAAGTTATTTGTGCCATTCAAAAGCTATATATGGCATGAGGCGTACCTGTGAAGAAAGAAAGAATCAAATTTGGCAGCTGGGATCCTGCCCTGCACTGGAGTTGTATAGCTCTTGCCCCATTTGTTTGTAGGATTACAAATTCCACTTAGGCTAAGCCAAAAAGCTGCAATAACTTCAAAACATATCAATAAATATCCCCTGCTGTTATCCCAGAAGTCAGGGAATTTTCTGAGTTCAGTCTACTACCCATAATGCTTCAGGAAAACCCACTAATAATGTATATTCTGCTTTTGAAATAGGTCACTTCATAGGAACTGTAAGTTCAGTCATTTTCAAAGTTGGCTATTAGGTGCTATTGCATGAGCTTGACAATTTTTGTTCTCCAATTAAAAAGTAGAACTAGCTTCATCCATGGTCCAAGGATAGCCTTAAAACATCAAAGCTGACCAGTAGCTGTCTAGGCAAAGCATGATTCAGAAATCACACATTAAGAATCTATTTTGGACTTTCTGCTGGTTTTCATTGACACAGAAGATTTATGAATTGTGTGTCATGCCGTGCTTTTCATCATGACGGTGACAACCTTTTCTTTTTCACGTCTCATTGTGTTTGTCCCAATCAAATTACAGGTAGCAAATAATTAATTTAGTCCCAATATTTGACACATACAATAGATGTGTTTCAGAAGGAATTCAGTTTATTGCAACAAAGTAAGTATTTTTGTTCAATACTGGGAAATATCCTAAAGTCTGACATAACCCTTCAAGATCAAAGGCTACTTGGCCACAAGAGTTGTCCTGTCCAGGATTCATTTATATATCTGTTACGGCCATTATTATTCAGCAATTCCAAGGTGATGTTTTTGCACAGTATTAGAGTACCTACTCAAACTTACTCTCTTGCCTTCTTTCAGACTGAAACACAAATGCGCACCATGGTGCGTATGTGTCGGAGGAAAGCCACCTCCACTTTCCTCTGCAATGATGTGCCCTGAAGAAATTCCGTAGTATGTAATTCAAGTGAAAGGACTGTGACTAGCAAGATTTTTAGCTGCCAGGAGACCTGTCCTCTGTTGTTTCCCATATGTCTCACTGTACAAGATTTCCATTTTAACTGGCTGCGGCAGAATCTAATCCATACCTTATACATGTACAATCAGTGTGCTTTAGCAATGCTTTTATAACTGACAAATATACACCTAACTACTTGTAAGCTCATGCTACTTATGATGGCACAAAGGAGGACATTCTCCTCCCTTCATTTTTCTGTGTAATAATTCAACTGTACAATGAACAGCAACAATGTCCCCGATAAATTTATCTCTGTATTTTATATATTGCCATATAATAAATCAACTTTTATAGTTATCATCTTAGTTTGAACACATGCTGAAAACCTGAGCTTGAGGCTCAGCTTTTATCTGTTCTTCAGAGATCTCTGGCTTGACTCTTGAACTCCTGTTCACTACTATTCAGACAAGGGGCAATATTTCTACTGACTACTGTAAGAACAGGATTGGGCCATTATTTGACATAGAAAAGCAGACTAATTGAAGTCAAAATGGTTTTAGAGCTCTAGTTAGGTTGATTTTAATGAGGATTTTTAAAGCTGTCATACTTCTTATGTTTTTTTTCTCTGGGAATTTTTTCCTTAACAGCGATGTGAATTATAAAGTGTTCAACCAGTCTTTTGTGTTTTCTCAATACCATAGAATCTGTGCACCTCACAAATTCTAAAAATAAATACAAATGAAAGCCAAACCCTTTCTCTTTCCTTTCTTTAATCACACCTCTCCATGAGTAGGGAGTGCACTTTGCCCAATTGAATTTTCTTTCACTCAAAACTTCACGAAAAGCAAACATTAATGGAGATGTAATCTCCATTGCAGAGTGAACTTACTTTGAAATTCAAGTGACTGTACATAGAATTTTTTTCAGATCTATCTTGCCGTAGCAATGCAGCTTTTAAGTGGCATCAATGGCAACTATACAATAACTGAAATAACAGCAGCCAAATTATATTCTGATAATTGCAAAATTAAGTTGTGTTGCTGTTTCAAGAGGGTGTTTACCCCTGGGAAGAGCGCTGAGCCAGGTATGGGCATCCTAGACCACCTTTCATTTAGCAGTATATATTAGTTTGATTAAAGTTAATAAAGCAAGAAGAGATTTAGCAAATGGAACTAATGTTCAGAGATAATTTCAGTTGGAATGAATGAACAAGAGATGTGGAGAAGTAATTACAGGAATTTGCTAAAGACCTCTAGGGTGAAATGCACATGACCACAGCATACTGTATGAAGGAACAGAATGAGAAACAAAACATAGTTAGTAATAGGATACTTCAATTATCCAGAAGTAAATTGGGAACAGCCTGTGGTAATACTGCCAGTAGTTTATAACAATGCAGAGCTAATGCAGCATTGTTAGAGAACCAGTTGGTAAGCAGGCTGCAAGGGGCTGGAGAAAAATATGTAGGCTAAGTACTATTAGGGTGTCTGCCATTCTGCTGTTCACATCGCTCAGTGTCTCGCAGCTGGAGCAGCTCCTTTGGTTGACCAAGGTGTCACCCAACACCAACACTCATCCAGTCAAGGGTGCACTGAAGAGGACTTGCCACACCTCCGATACTTCTATTTTGGTCTGTATAGTTCTAGAGTAATTTTTAAAAGCAAAATTATAATAAACAGAAGGGTTTTAAATGATAAAGCACTGTACTTGTTAGCATTTTACTCCTCTTTGGCTGATCTGGATTACAGCACAGTGGTACTTGTTTATTCTGATGAACTCTGACTTTGAAAGACTCCGACAGGACTTAGCTGCACTCTTTTAATCTAAGAGTATAACCTGTAATCAATAAGAAAGGCTTTTAAAATCATCAATAATTTATTCAAAATTATTCAGTTTTTCAGCCTTCCAGGAACACTGTTTGTGATTCAATGTAATTTCAGCATAAATAACATGTTAATTTTACCCTTCTCCAACTATAATGTTGTTGCTGTAATATGAATTAATAGTGAAAAGCTACAATTCATTCTGTTGTATAAAATATTAAAAGAGTGGTAGATGCAATATAGTTGTCATCATGCTTATGCCAGTTTGAAGCTACGCTATTTCTGGGGCAGATATAGATGGCATACAGCAGGTCTCAGCACACCAGTGCAGATAGCCTGAAGGAAGGCTCTCAGTGCATGTTTTGCAGATCCTGTGCTATGGAAAATGCTGCTCTCATCTGGAAAGCAATTGTGTGAAATTGTGGACACTGAGTTTTATGCGCACTGCCTCTCAGTGATTCCTGTACAGATGTGTTCAATTTATAATTCAAGGTTTTTTCTTCAACAGCCAGACTCAGCAAATTCATCCTAAGATCTGAAATTCAAGCTGGGTTCACTCATTCCTTCCTTCTTTCCTTCCATCCTTCCTTCCATCCTGATTTCAGTCTTTCATTTCACTGTTTGGTCCAGACTAACAAAGATACAGATGTATTTTTATACCCTAAAGAAAACTATGTTTCCAGCTACATTCAGAGATGACAAGTCTAGAGTTGATGTGCTTAATTTACAAAGCAGAATCAAACCACACCCATTCTCCTCAGAATGTACATATCCTCCCTGAAAAGCAACGTAACAAGGAAGCACGGCAAATTTCCTGCATACAGGAAATTTCTGTAGAACCAGCATTATTTTAGGTAGATTCATTTGTCTGGCTGACTTTTCAAAATAGATGTATAAGCAGATATCATGGGACTACTTTTGTAACAAGCATAAAAACCATATTCTGTACTTAGTAGAAACTTGATTAAAAAAGTATAAGGGAATAACATTACTAGCTAATTGGAAAACTGCTCTATGAACACACACGGAAGGCAACATCCTTAACAGAGGTGGTGAGGTATTGACATTAAAAGCACAAAATTCTTTAACTTGCTTGCGTGGACATCGATATGATAAACGTCTTGCTGGTAAGAGGACTGTAGCCTGAACAAGTAACACAGCTTCTTATAGCTGCCTGTTTCCAGCTCTAGCACTGGCCTCATCTGACGTCATTTTTACCTTGAGATTGGATTTTCACCCTATCCCTCAGCTATGCTTAGAAACATATTGATGGGACACAGCATTTTGGGGCAAGCACAACTTCTGCGTGCGCCCTGTGGGACGTCACCCTCGGTTTAGTGATGCTGAACCTTAACACGTTCAATGAGGCTGTGCAGTCCTAAGCAAGAACTGAAATGCCATTTCCTTCCGTGATAGAAATAAGGCTCCTCTGCCCAGCCTGCTGGACATTGAGGAGAATGACCTTCCGTTTTCTTCTTGTTTTGCTGTTAATGATGATTTAACATGTGCAGGAAACCTCTTATGCTACTTGCTAGGCTTGAGCTCAATGAACGCCTGCAAAGGTGTTCGAAAAACACGTAGATGTGGAACTTCAGGACACGGTTTAGTGGGCATGGTGGTGTTGGGTTGACGGTTGGACTCGATGATCTTAAAGGTCTTTTCCAACCTAAACGATTCTATAATTCTATGAAAGCCCTAACTGTATAAGCAGCTTATGTGGGCATACTGCCTGCACAATCACAGCTCATTTTGTGCCACTAATTCATATGAAGGACAGAGGTCAGGAGCCTTTAAGCTTCAACACATAAAATAATAAACAAAAATGAGCACAGAAAACAATACCTGCAAATTTTCATTTTTCCGGTGGCCATAATGAGAACACTGTTACATATAAAAGGTAATTTTTTGTTTTTTAACTCACCATTGTCTTCTTGTTTTGCTTTAACCTGCAAAACTTCCCATCAGGTTCTCCACATTATTCTTTCTCTTGTGTGGATCACACAATTAAGTGATAAAGCCATGTTTTTGACATCTGTCTGATTTCCATGACAACAGATTATGAAACCAGGTGTAGTGAGCATGTGAGACGAAAACTAAGAAAAATGATGATGCTAAATGAAGATTTAATCAATATGAAGAACAGCAACAAAGGGTGGAAAGGAAGCACATAACAAAGGGGTTTTTTTTATAGGACGAATGTGTTTTTCTATTTGCTCTCTGCTATCCAAACATCACAGGATATTAAGAATAACCTGCATTAGTAGATTTTAAAAAGAAAAGAGCCCTGGTCTAGCTTGGGGCCTGCACTGAGCAAGTCATGGGTCCTTGCCTGCAGGAAGGAGAGCGGTGGTGAGGGTAACACTCACCCTTGCCATCCAGCCAACACCCGCTCTCCAAGTTGAGCAACACCAGAGCACCGTGACCAGCACGCCTATATGTCAACTGTCAAATACTATTCCTTCTTTCTCTTCTCCTTGTGAAAAACAAGACCTATGAGGAAAGATGGAAGGAACATGAGCTATTTTGTCAGGACAAAATAGCCTGAAGGGACGTACAAGATTCAAATGCCCAAAAGGTCACTTGAGGGAAGAGATTAGGCTGGTTTCCATGCCTGCTGTGAATTGGACAAAGAAGTAATGAATCCAGATTGCAGTAAGAGATACTTAAGCTTTTAAGAAAAAAATCTTCATGATAGTTCAGAAAGGTGATCGCTGCAAAAAAAATACTAAGGGAAGCAGTGGACTCTCCATAACGGGGGACAAGAACAGGTCAAGAATCATCTGTCAAGGCTGGTTCAGGGGAAGCCAGTCCTCTCTGGGAGTGGGAAAGGATTGTACGGTCTTTCTGAATCTCTCCAAGCACCATTTTTTACTGTATTCAGACCACAAACATTGAAAACTCCTTAATTCTTTAGCCTAAGTGATTTCAGCTTCAGTAGTTTGCTTGTACTGCTGGCTTAAGTTCATAAACTATGTCATAACAGACTAAGCTGGACATCTTGAAGTACCACCAAAAATGACAAGCAAAGAAAATAACTGTAATCCACGGTATTTTGAAAAGAAGAGGCATAAATAAGTTTTAAAGCCACGAGCACATAGAGAAAGAAATCATGGGAAGAGACCTACCTGACTGAGCAAAGAACTGGTATTTAGACACCATGTTAGTATTTCCTAAGGCAGGCAGTAAATAATAATGGAAAGACTGATGTTGCTTGATTTTCAAGGGATATCTTATATCCATTTTAGTGAAGTAATTCTGAATACACCTGGATTTTCTTTGGGAATTTTCTTTCTGCAGGTGAGGAGGTCACTTAGAGGGACTGGAAAGCAGCTCTGGCAAGTGTAATTCTTTGACTTGACTTGCAGTGAGAACAGCTCTGAGCTCATGGCTGGGAGAGCCGTCAGGAAGAAATACATGTGAATTTTGAAACCTTTGTCAATAGTATTAGGAGTTCAATTTGGCACAGGCAGGGGCATAATAATGCTAGAGTTACTTTTGGGCCTTTGTACGTTTCAATATAAATCTTACACTAGCTCAATTTGTGTTCATTTTATGCGTGAAACATTAATAGATTTTTAATATACTGGCACTAGATAAAATGAACTTCAGCAACAACAAAAAGAAAAACTGACATTGCACAATACACAAGGAAATATACTTATGGCATTTTACACTGCTCTGATAAGTTGTGTGAGAGGTCAGTATAGGTGAAACACAGGTTACACGGCCTTGAAGATTTGTTAGCTGTAGTAAATAATTGTTATTGGACTAGAGACCAAAAAGTGTAGGTATATGTGCAGCTTGCAGCAACTGAAACACTAAAGGGCTTCCAAAGCATGCGAAAATCAGCCTACACTGACTAGATTAATTCTATATCTAGAATTTAATCTAGATTAGTTCTAAATCTATTATATTCTATATTATGTTATTATTATAACTGACTAGGCAGTTACAACCACCGGCTGAGTCCACTCTTCTTTATTTATTTTAATGGCCTTAAATCACTCACAGTATTGCAAATGGTGAATGACCTACCTGGAACCTCTTGTAAACATTGCCCATAGACATCCCTCAGTAAATTGAAAGATGTGGCCTTTTTGTGCACAGGGAGAGGTTTGCTCATGTACTATTAAAATCTATAGCACGTGGTGAACCAAATTAGAGAAGGTAAAAAGCTGAATGCTGAAGGACTGGACGTAGGCAGTTTCCTGGGCTTTCAATTAGTTAGCCATGTTCTAGATACAGTCTTGTACGGGATAAATAGAAAAAAGTTTTCTCTATGCCTCTTCTTCTATCATTGCCATCAATGTGCTCATAAATATTTTACACTTTTTGGCTGCAAGCTCTACTTTCTTGTTTTATATGTTTGCCCAATAGCTAGTGCAATCAACTCTTCAACTTGAGGATTAATACTGAAATATTAAAATGCTGAGGTTCTTTTCTCTGACTGCTGTCAATGAGCTGCTCCTGCGTGCACCGGAGGAGGAGCCAGGCTTCCACAGGAGCAAATCCATTCAACAGGGTAAGCTTCAACATTATTTTGGGTAGCTGGTGTTTTTCATGCAAACTGCATCACAAATGTTATATGGAGTTATAAAGTTAATATAAAAAGCAGATGGAGAGAAATTAAAAGAGATAGTCAAGGGAGAAGAGATGAGATATAAAAATAGATGGAACTGGTGAAGCATGGAAGTTGCAGAAAAGCTGTTCCAGATGCCAGGAGCTACTCCAGAGAGAAGTCTTATCCCAGCAATGGGGAGTGGTATGAAAGTACACTGAGCAGTTTAAGGGACAAAGGGAAGAATATGCAAAAAGCCTTTAACGTTTACCTCCAAAAATAAGCAAATACTATTTTGAATTCCTCATTTCTTGCAAATTATATAAGGAAGTTAAAAGAAGCAAATATAGTTACCCTCAATATCAGCAGTTAGCCAAAATTTCACACCTTATTTAGTAATATCCTATTTAGAAAACATAGAAAGATATTTGTCATTTTAAGACAGCAAGCAAAAGCAAAAGAATGTAGGTACATATGCTATGACATACATGCTTTACTTTGCACCTATAGAAACTCTTTAAGTACTGTTTGCTAATTTATTAAAGGTCTTAGCACAAATCCAAATTTATTTCATAATCCATTTATTATTTGGCCAACTCTGGGATTCAAACTGTGTGGGTGCCATGGTTTCTGCTTTACACATGCTGACTAGCAGCTCCTCCTGTATGAAACACTCTCACTGCAGTACTTCTGGATGGAAAAATACGACTCTATGCTTTCATACAAATATTAATTACATTATACTTCTTTCTTTTTGATACAATGTTGTCTAAACCAAAGCCACCTCAAGAGGTAAATTCATAAACCCACAGGGAACAAAGCTTGAAATAATAGATGGATAGATAGATAGATACACACACACACATTTTCCATCCTCCTTTCTATCATTAAGTAGCTAATAAGGGTAGAATAGGAAAATGTCCCATTTTGTTATAACCTGATTGACCACACCGATGAATATAACTTTATTAGAAGTAGGAGATGTTATCTTAAATCCTCAAGGTATCTCTGATAAGGAGCATTGCCTTTCTGAATTTGCCAGCAAATATTATCTAATATTTCAATCTCACTATTACGTACAACTCTACAAAACAGCGTTTCTGTCTTTCACACGAGTCATTAGTCTTCGCAGTGTTGCTTGTTCTCTTAGGACTGTCTTTGTCACAACATGAGCCCAGTCAATCTTATCTGGTTTACAAATATTTTTACACATACAATCTATGTTTTGTCTTTCATTCAAGTATTTGCAACCTTCGACTCAACCCACGGTGATCACTGGTACAGATAGCCTGACTTGAACAGTTAATTTCTAGACTGAAATATGTTCCTTTCTGCAGGAGCCAAATTGTTTCCCAGAAGACTTTCTAGACTGGAGAGGCTCTCTGTAGCAGTCTCCCCATCAATACAAAGCTTAGACAAAGTAAGAATACAGCAATTAGATGACATTTGTGGCCATTACCATCAAAGAACAGTATATTAATGATGTTATACAGAACTATTTCCCAGTATTTCCTTAGAAACTCTTGTTGGGCCTACCCATAAATGTCTCATAAAAGCTATAAATATTCAAGAAAGGAAGTCAGTTACATATAAAGACCTCTAATAGGCACTATGAATGAGTTCTGAATTGTATAATAGCCAGGCACCTGTGAAAAATGGCAAGAGGATGTGTTCTATACATTATATATGAGGCACTTTGCTACAGCTGCAAAGATTTCTAGTTATTCAGCAAAGCTAGAAAATTAAAACAAGAGCATATAACAAAAATGTCGTTTGAATTAAGTCTTGTATGGTGTTGCTTCTTACTCAGCAACCATTATAATAATTAGTTTTGCACAAAATAGATTTATAAAAGCTCATAAATTTAAGTAATATACAAATTCAAATTTCTTGTATTTATTTAACTTTCTACAAGTTACTTGAAATGTTTTTGTGATGAAAGGAAATGAATAATTCCAAGAAAATGTAACAGGCAGAGTTGGACACTGAGATATCACTGAGACATATTTCAATTATGTTGTGTTTATTTTCAATATACAGCTAATAAAATCATAGCAATATTAATACTTAAAAATTTTACTGAACTCTTAGGTTTTCTCCTTCCTCCCTTCATTCTTTTTCTTTTAATCAGTAGCGGAAGGGAAACTTGCTTCAGGTCCTTGGCTCACATTGACATCAATAAAAAATTGTCATGGGCATTGAGGAAAGCAATTCATAGCCACAAAACGGATCAGGGAAGGGTCTGTCGTTTCAGGTGGAGCTGTCTGACATAGTTGTCAGAATTTACAGGAGACTCGTTCAGAGGGCCTGAACCCGCGCAGTCTTTTTGAGGCTAATGGACCGACAGTAAATTACACCGACTAAGAATCTGGCATCTTCACTCGTGACTGTCCTCAGCATAAGATTTGCAAGTGATGGACCGCCTGGTGCAAACTCTTTGCCCAGACGCTATAATTCATTGCACAGGGGCTCTGCGCTTCAGGAACGGTATTAAACAAACAAAGGGATGATCTCTGCTGTCAGGCCGGCGTTGTTACAGCATGCTGCCTCTCTGACACACCAGGGAGCCGGCACCCTACCTGCCCAGCTCAGGAGGGTGAAGGCATCTGAGCCAGCCTGTGCATGAACCTGGAGTGATCCCACCACCACACTATTGGGCGGGTATTGAAGCACTGTGCATTACTCTGCAAAATATGCTTGGAAAGAAGAAATGGAGACTGCATTTTCTTTTTCCTAGCTAAGCAAGTTTCTCTCTTTTCTCACAGTTCTGCCTTAGATAGGTTGAGAAAATTACTGGTGGCTGGAAAAAGCAGTTATGAGAAAGTGTTCTCAACTCCGCAACAGGAATCCACTGCTGAGAATAAAATTTCAAAATAAAATCAGAGAAGCACCGGAAGATTTCTTGTTTCTCTGATCATTTCTGTTAAAGCCTGACATGACATCTCTTTAAGATGCTTCAGTCACTCATGTTACGTGGTAGACTTGAGAAACTCGAGATGTCTTTGTGTTTGTACCGGTAGCCAGACAAAAGAGAGGTTCCGTCACCATGCAGCAGTTTTATAGCTGTGTGATACACAACCCCTTCTTCACTCTACGTGAGAGATGCCTGTCCTTTTGGAAGCACCATTCCTGTGATTTCTGTTGAAGATATTCTTGTGCAACTCTTACTACACCTGAGCATTGATTCCATGGGAGAAAAGCTACATCTGTGCCTGAGCATCCCCAGAATTCACTTCAGCTTCAATGAGCCAAAGTCCAGCACCTGCTATGGAGCCTTCCACTTTCTGAAAATTGCTGGAATGGTCTTATTAGCTTGTGTTTTCAGCCTTCCTCACCTGGTGGTTTGTAATTTTCAGAGAAGAGATGGATATCACATTTATATGCTTTGGAGGTTTAAGAAAGTAATGTACCAGCACTTGGAAACATATGCCACAACTAGAGGTCACAAACATAAGTCTTTGTTTGAATACTACTTAATGAATGACTTTTCTTGCAAAATAAAAAATTAATGAATGCATTTACTGATGACAAATGCTGTTATGATCTTTAGGCACGGAAGCTGAAAAACCTACATAACAGGGTATGAACACAGCATTATTAAAAATGTTCTTTAAAATATTTGTATTGTAGGAAGTAATAACTGTATGTAAACAGTTGTTGACTTTTCGGTTGTTAAGATACTTTCCAAAATATCAGGTTATTTTTCACCTTTTGGGAATGAAACACTTTTTCTTTTGTTAATGCAGCAGTCTGTGGGTCTGCATGGTAACAAGTTACCTACAAAAACTACCTCGGACCAGGAAAAAAGTTTTCACTTTCAGTGTACCTGAATAATTTGCACAGTTTGGCTTTTCTATATGCCTCAGCAACCGGGAGTGGCCCCTTAGCTATTCTTGTTCTCTTTTTTTCTTAATGGATTATTCATCTGCCTTCCTCCAAATCTAAGCAGAAAAACATGCTGCAGTAAAACCTGTTGCCACCAGACTGTCCTTCAAGTCATTCCCCCAGGGATGATCACCTCTGGAGAAAGGAAAAAACCCACAAAACATGAATATTTAGCCCTACAGCTCTGCAGCAGGAAGAATTTCCTTCTCTTTTTCTATGTCTGTAACTGCAGCAAAAAGGGGCAAAAAAAATCCCTTCTCATGATAGTGGGAAGCAAATACGACCACTGTAGGACTCGTGGAAGTCCTGTGCCTCATGAATTCACCCCAAGGGGAAGCACTGTGCATTGGCAATGCTGGGGAAACCCGCTGTGCATTTCTTGGGGTGACACC
This sequence comes from Harpia harpyja, assembly GCF_026419915.1. Lineage (NCBI taxonomy): Eukaryota > Metazoa > Chordata > Aves > Accipitriformes > Accipitridae > Harpia > Harpia harpyja. Next base: position 22,143,426 of record NC_068969.1, read on the forward strand.
TGGAGCTAGTTCCCCCCTTGAGGAGTCACCAGCAGTCCAAGGACCAGGCTAGAGCCTTGGCTGGTGTAAATCAGCCTAAATATATCGACTTTGATTCAATGCTTTGATTTACTGCGGCTGAGAATCTGGCTCTGTATGTTAAAGGCTGGCCATGGGAAGGTATGTCAAGGCTGTAGAGATATACTCTCCACAATTTGGATCAAAGTAATGAGCACTCGAGGACGAATATAAAGAGAACTGAGTTCATTTTAAAATTTATGGGAGTCCTTTATCATTCAAACTCCAATGGAAATGATTGCCTTGAAGATTATAACACTCATACAGAAGCCAGCCATAGACTGGCTTTTAATTGTTCTCAAAATTGATTTTAAAACAGTATAGGAGCTAAAATGTTAAAAATAAAAAGCTTCATAACAAGTTCATTCTTAAGTATTTTTGCCTTTGATGTAAGGAAGACATTTTGTGTGTCAAAAAATCTACAGTGTTAGGTCTTGGCACCAACCTTTAAGGAAGGGATTATTCCATATATGCGGTTGTACATCACCCACTGAAGGGAAGTCCAAGGCTATAATTAGGCATCTCTTAGTGTCATCATGTTAGGTATCTTTGGATAATTGTTGCTACCCACATGGTTATCCATATGTTTAACTGTGAAGTATGATTAATTCTCCTCTTCTTCAATACAATAAGTATTTTATACAGGGAATACATCTTCACAAACAGGAAAATTCCTGTGTAACAGGAAAATAAAGCTTCTAATCCTACCATTCTCCTGGGTAAAATTCAGCCCTGTAAATGGCATCGAAGTCTTAGTTTCTATGAGTTGTTTATAGTGACAGGAGGTCCCCCAGATAAGGCAGGCTGCTCAAAATCTACCATCTGTCCAGAAAACATAGCCCAATGCTTTTTAAAGTTTTAAATAGGCATTGTTTTTTGTGCTTGTTTTTTAACTCAGGCATTACATTTTGAAGAGGGGAGAACGTCCCCTAATCACTGTGTATGCGCTGCTCAGGGACTGCCTTCACAGCCTTGCAAAGAACTGGCACAACTCTTCCAAAAATGTTTGAGAATTATGACTTGTGGGAGTGGTGAAAAAACTACCACCTTTCTTTAAGGAGTTGAACAATCAGAGAAATTTGTAATTTATTTTATTAAGCCATAGAAAGCTGTATTTTCTTCTCAGTAATGCACAAAATGCCTGCTTAAATCCTCAGCCTCTTGTTTGTAAGGCGGCAATTCCATATGCTCTCTGACCAGCCTACATCCCCACCTGCCCCAATCTTGTACAAGGCTTACCAGCAGGGAAAACAGCTAAAAATTACAGTTATTAGTCACTATTCTCTTCTTGTGAGTCATTAACATCAATTACTAACCACTGCATTGTCAATTAAAACTATCACTTGCTGCTATTCACTGCTAATGTGCTAATTGTCATCAATTTACTGCTTCAATTATGTGGTCATATACTTGCCTCGAGGTATACTGATTTGATATAAGGACCTTGAGGAGAAACATACTCTCTCACTGATTTTAATGCAAGAAAAGAAACTTGGAGTGAGTCTGAACATGTTGAATGTACTTGCAGTATGCTCCTAGTGAAGAATTATTCTAACAGATTATGGTAAGCAAAGAGAAAAAAAATGTGTTTGAGTGTTTTATAGGATTCCTGTTTATTCTTGACCCTTCCACTGAAATTGTGATGATATTTTACCTGAAATAGATTCACAGATCTTGTTCACTCTGTAATCATGTATATATTTTTGCCTAATTATATCTGATTACTTACTGCATGTTGTACTTTCTAATGAGCATTGAATTATTAATCTGCTGCCTACTCTGTCCTAGCATACAAAAGGGAAGCTGTCTGGTGTCATTGAAGCACAGTCTATTGTGTTCCCTTCAAGAAGCAGAAGCAAACTTTAGGATTCAGCAGTGTGTCAAATTCTTACTACAGACATAACCAAGTTCTCTTTGACAGGTTTTAAATAATATGTTTTTGGTGAGCTTTATCTGACACTAAGCTGCCCTGAAAATAGTAGAGCAAGTCTGCTAGCAAGAATAAAATCAGACAATCTCCTAAAAAAAAAAAAAAAAACAACCCTGTACCTTCCTGCCTCTGTTTTTCAATCCTTAGGCAAATAAACTTGTAGGCTGCACAAAATAGTTTAATTTCTCTTATATTGTTGCTCAGCAATACAAGGAAACAAAGTGGAGAGATGTTTATCTATAGCAAAGGTCCAGCGAAAATGATGTATCCTCTTCCCATCAAAGGAATATTGATTTTTCACATAATATTGTGATGGGCGCCTGATTTCCATGGGCAATATTTTTATTTTGGGGCGGGGGGGGGGGGGGCTGAACCTTAATCCAAATAATTTCTGCAACCAAGAACCAAGTGATTCTCCTAAACGTCTTTAGCAGGTGGAGGCTGTGCTGTAAACGTCTCCCAGCCACAAGCTCCGCTTGCTGGGCCCCCAGCGCTGCCGCCTGCCCAGCCGGGAGGGAAGCCCATCGGGTGGTCAGGTAGGCTCCAGAAGGGCAGATGCACTTTGGGGGGAGGTCTGGGAGGAAGGGGGACACACAAGAAATGCAGATCTGATGTCACAGCTTTTAGCTGAACCGCTTTTTTAAATGCTTGCCCTGGAGACGAGTGTCTTTAAGCTGAGGTTAGTGGTTCTCTTGCTTTTCACAGGGTAGGCTTTGGAGAGACCGTTGTTAAGTAATGATTCTCATTAGCTATGAAAAATCTGTTGTCTTATCTCCCACCTTCCTAGCAGTTGCTCTGATGCAACCTGCCACTGCTGTCTGGGTTTCATCTCTGCATGTGCAGAAAGTTTTGGTGCATCTGTCTGGCTGTTAGCTTGTGCCTAGCTATGCGATTTGGGGCTTGCATGTCCAGCCTTCACATCAGCTGGTATTTTAATACAAGACAGTGTGTGTAGGGGGGTTGGTTTTGGTTTTGAATTTTTTAAGCTTTTATTGGCGCTCTCAAGCTCTTTTCTTGACGTGCTGCTTGCATGGGGCAATGTAAATGGCTGGTTTGGTAGTTGGCATCTTTGCTTTCTGTTGGCTTGTTCCAATCTAATGGTAAAGCTGGTTTACATCTATAAAGGTATACTAGGTTCAGTGCATTAATTTAAATTTTAATGAAAAGGAATGATACCAGTATGATAAATAATGATGTCTGTTAGTTTGTTTAGGAGCTTTTTAGATCAGCTTGAGGAAAATTTGGAGAAAAGAGACTGGTTTCAAATGTTCTAGAGCTGTTGGGTTAAACATTGCTTTGGCTCTATCACTACTGAAACATGGGCTTCACTGGAACTGAGTGGCATAAATTTTGGTCTATCTTTTCCAGATCTAGTTTCTTTTGCTTATCTGTTCTCTTATTTCTGTTCTGGGACAAAAATTTCTGGAATAGAATAACCCAACAGAGGCTACAGATTCCGTACATTTTACCTTCTGCTTGTTGAAATTAATTTAATATAACAGTTACTTTTTCCAAATATGCTTTCTGTGTAAACATACTTGAAATGTGATTCTGTATTTGGGAATGTAGTAGTCAAATGGGAGGAGGAGGGAAGTACTGAATAATAAGGTGGGAATGAGTCACACAGTCAAGTCACTGGGTACGAGTGAGCAGTTTCATGAAGGGCAGCAATCCCTTATGTACCTACACCACCCTCTGCCTATGCAACCCCGTCCGACAGGGCTAATAAAGCCATTAACTCCAGAGCGTGTTCTTGTACCAATGTGGTGTGGCTGTGATGTAAGTTGGGACATCAGTGCAGGCTCTGACCTTTTCTGAAAATGTGATATTTAGATGCAGCTTAGGAAGCCAAAGCAGATGAGTTTTGCATAGCCAAACTGAACTTTCTAGCACTTTAAAAAGCATGTAAAGACACGTTTTGTTGATGTATAAATATCTCCAAGACTGCCTAAACTGGCTAGTTAAAATTTCATTTCTACAGCCCATGCTCTCATTTTCTGGGTTCACAACCAGTAACCTCATATTTCATTTGGGGCCTGAAAGACAGAAGTGACTGGTACACATGGACTGACCGTGAATGTCTTGAGCTCTGCAGAGTCTACATCTGGCAACTATTTTTCCTCCACACCCATTTCTCTTTGATCTCGCCTCTAAAAGCAAAATCTAGAAATAAGGCATCTGCTTCCAAACCCCTCTTCCTCCAGTGGCCCTGTGGGCACTTTGACAGTGAATACTACCTCACTGCCTGCTCATTCACATCGCCATTAAAAGCTACTGAAAACACCTACGTAAATTGGGAACCGTCAGCTTCCCAAATCCTTCAGAGAGCCCAGTGGGTATTCCAGTGTGTATATACAACTGGGGACTTCTGAGAACATGCTATAAAAAAATAACGTAACACCCATGAGAAAGACAGAAGAGAAGCGTACTGTTTATAAAGACTTAGTCAAAAACTCTTGCATGTTAACTGTTGGGAGTGGCGAGGGAAGCAGAACTACAAGAGCCGTGGAGATGTTTCTTGATGGTGACAGTGTTGGCATCTGGTCTCAGTGACAGCATGTGCGTGTTAATGAGATAAAAAATGGTTGTTAGCAATACAGATGTGGCTGGGCTTAGTGCTCACTGTGCCATGCAATGAGGCAGAGATGGAAAAAAAAAAAAAAGCATTGCAGAGCTGTAGTGCATGCGTGCAGGGGAATTGCAGCTACGTGAGGCAGATGGGTGTGTTTTAATGTGACAAGTCTGAAGAATAATGGTCTTCTCTTGACCTTGCTCTCCCAGCTGTGAAGTCCTACTCCAGATGTAAAAGCCTACAGTTAAAATGAAAGATCTTTTTTCCTTTCCATCCTGCTTGTTGCAGGTCCCCGCCTGAATCCCAGTTAACATGTTGATTTATTTTAACTGTAACTATAAAAAGTAGTGATCCTCCTTTATTAATGATAGGGAAGGAGAGAAACAAACAGCCCATAAATTACACTAACATCAGATGCTCAGATGGAAACTGTTGGGTAGATCTCTAAGGACAAAGACAAAAGAGAGGGGAAAGTCTGGTATTGCAGTTAGGAAGTAACTCAAAGTTGTTGGTTACTTAAGAAACATAAAATATATAATAAGAAATTGCTGAAGTGCAAGTTGGTTTTGGGGTGGGGTTTTTTGGGGGGGGGGGGCAGGAGGTTTTTCTTCCTCAAAAAATTTGTTCTAGTCCTAGAAATTATTTGAAAGACTTGAATACATATTTTCTCCTTTTGAAAACTTCCATCCAGTTTTATTATTTAGGTAGGTAATACCACAAATACAGATGGCATTTACCCTTGCCTTGTTTCCTCCCAATCTGTTCTCTTTTCTGGGTTAATACCTTCTCCCACTCTGCTCTTCTATTTCAATGTAGAGTGTTTAAAAATAAAATGGCAGATTTCTCTTTGCTTTTCCTCTCTATTTCTTCACATCTATATTTTGACTTTGTTACCTTTGGCTCACCTCATCTGCCTACACAGAAAGCTTTTTATGTTTGTCAGATTTTCTGTATAACTTTTCCTAGAACTTGGAGAAAGCAGTTGTTAAAGAATAACTTTCATACCTTTCAACCCAATTCATTTTTTTTCTTAACAAATTTTGTTCCTTATATTGTTATAACTGTGACTTACAAACACAAGTGAAGAGTTAAGGGGAAGAAAAAAACAGGGGGGGAAGAAAGTATGCATTTTAGTTTTGGTTTCTGCCTATAATCATGACACTGGGTCCGTTTTTCTCTATCACAATTGAAGGTATTGAATTTGGAGATTCATGCATGAACTAAAAATTGGCAGGAAAAAAATCGGTTTAGTGAAATCCAAAGAAAGTCCTTACAATGGAGTTGTGGGGGGAGTGGAGGCGTCAGATTGATCTGTAATAGAACCTTTTTCTTTAAAAAAAAATTATTTAACTACAGTATTTTCTTTAAAAAAACAAAACCAAAACCCCAACGAAAAAACAAAAGAACATTTCAGGAAGGAAATATCATTCACAATGTAAAAGACAAAATATGGCATTTTGAAAACAGAAATGAAACTCTTCTCTCTTCCAAACATCACACTTCATTTTGGAAGTACTCCAAAAGAAATCATTTAAGACTTCCAAATGAACCTGTTTTATTTTCTTGCTCTAAAGGCATTCTTTAAGCCAGACTCTGTTTTGAATACTTTCAGTTTCCCTAATAATGGTCTATTTGATGGATTTACCATGAACAGAATTAAAAAAAAAAAAAAAAAAAATCCAGTTGCAATTGTGATACTTTCCTGTCCCAATAACATAAAAAAGGTTCATGCCAGACCATCCTGTCATTTGCAAACTTTTTGTCACATTTTGTCACAGCAGGGGTCAATATTTGCCATGGTGCCAATGCGGCAGCTCCATATGCTGCCTTTTTTTATTAGTGCCTTGCACGAAGGGTATGGCAAAAATAATACCGCAGTGCTACTACTGCTGTCCCTCGGGGGAGGTTAGTGCCATGAAATGGTTTTGGTCTCCTGTTAAGGCATATATGGTCATATTTCTGTTGGTAGAAAAGGCAACTGGCAGCTTCACTACGGGTGATTTGGGGGTATGACAACTTGCCTTTTATTTTAGTGGGAGTTGGATGGGTGTTTGGGTGCTTAACGCCACTCCAACATTTTTGTGGGCTGATTAATCCACAAAAAGCTTGTAATCATCTGAGTGTTTCCCTCTGGACTTCTTAGCATGTGTTGGTGTCTGGCTCTCTCTTTACAGCATATGCTATCCGTTTCCCAAATCTATTACAAACCAATAAAAGATAACTTATGCAGAGTCAGACTCTATGACTACTCTTTCGTGTGCAGTGTGGTCTTTGTTTACCGTGTCATTCATTAAGTTACATGGGTAAAAATGCCATGGCAATGCAATGCTACACTTACAGGTAATGAAGTGATGTACTGATTACCAGAGAACATATACTAAATAAAGACAGCTTAACAATTTCCGCTCTTGTGTTATGAGCAGAAAGGGAACAAGGCAGTGGGTGCAATGGTGGTGCAAGTTTGTCGCTTGAGGAAATGTGTGGAAGAAAATACATTGTGTGTTTCTTGTTTTCCACTGCTATTAGGCGAGTTGATTATGAAATGGTTCTTTCTGAGAACCCAAAATGAATCACAAATGTTTCCCTTGACCTAATGAATCTTTTATACCTTTATGTTTCTAATAAAGGTACCCCTGTGACCAGTAAAGAATTTATATCTACACACCAGTTGACACAATGTGTTTTCTGAAGGCCAGATCTGGTGGCTATGGGTGTTGGTTTGATTGATATCCACTGACTTAATATTGAATTTCCAACTGCAGCTACTTTCTCATATTAAAGCCACTTTGGAATCTGAGATGTTTATGTTCTGGTAAAAGCAGTTTGGCTTTTTTCCTGACAACAAATGAAGTTCAGATAGTCATTTTATCACAATAAAAAGATTATTCTATTCCTTAGACCACTTCTATGACCTTGTGCTTTTCCCTTTTAGAAAATTAGTCCAGGAAGTGTATATCTATAAAATGTGCAGGGTTGGTTTGTTTGGTTTTTTTTTTTTTCTTTACACTCCCTGTGCTTCTCAGTAACGCAGTGCGGACAGGCTTGGCTTCCCAGGCAGCAGGAGAGGCAACCAGACACATCCAGCCACAATGAGGTCCTGGAAGGACTTTCCTCTTTTGGCCTCTCATGGTATTCTGCTTCTTTCTCATGCATCAGGATTTTCCTAAGAGCTGAGGTCATGATGTGAACAGGAGCTTTCACAGAAGTGAGCTGAAAACTGTGGTTGATAGGGTTCTGAAGATAGCCCATTGCTTTTTATTGCAATAACATCATAGCGGGATACCTCTGTCACTCACATCTTACTTTTCCTTCTTAAAGAAGATTCCAGACATGCACAAATAATCAAAGCCAACAGTTGACTACCTCACCTCAAAACTCTTGTATAGCGCTGTTTCTTGGGAGCTGTTCCCCTGAGGAATGAGGTTTAGCTCTTCCCGGGCAGAGGAAAGAAGTGATTGTGGTTCTCTCAAACTGGAAGGCAGGATCTCACCAAGTCATCGGTTTCCCCCGTAATTTTTCAAGGGTTCCAACCCTTAGCTTTCCTATCTTTTTACTTGTAAAGTGTTTTTCACCTTGTACTGTGTAGTATACCATTCCTGCATGGTTTTCACCATAATTACTTACTAGCTAGACAATATACTGCTTACCATAAAGCAGTCAGCCAGTGGTTTGGGACTCTGACCTCTTGAAATCCCTTCAAGAGAGATTATTCTGCAATAGTAATCTGGCAAACAGAGCCAAGCCTGCTCACTGTCTATACAAACAGGAAAGTGCATTGTCTCTGATGTGTTAAAATGATTTGACACCATCATTTAAGCAACTGGATATGCAGATATGGAAGAATACATGCAGACAGAAAATTAAATTGTATAGATCATGATCATCTCAGGGTTGATTAAATGAAATGAGAGTGCATTTCCTCTTTCATATGGAAAGAGGCTTAACATTAAAAAAAACCCTAATCTTTTCTAAGATAAAGTTCATTAACACAATGATTATTCATTTGGCTTTTATAATGATACTGCTGCTTAATCACCAGAACATTGCTTCCTGTGCTCTAGGAGAACCAGCAGGAAACATTTGAAGAAACAGAGCTGGTGCTAATGCAGCAGCAGACAGAATGGAAATCTCAGTGCTTTTCATTTTCAAAGTGGCATCGTATTCCTGCTCAGGTTTCTAAAAACCTACCCGTCAAACAGCGTGAGCTTTAAACCCAACATTAAATTTATACAGCAATGAAGCCTCAGGTTTCCTGTTTCTACACAGTTAACATCTAAGTTTCCTCCTGGGTCCATTTCCATTATTTATTATATTATTTGCCTAGAGTAGCACCCTAGAGGAGCATTGTAATCAGGAACCGAGGCTGTGTTGAGAGAAATACAGTATAGTCACTCCAGAGTTGGTATGGCCTCTTGAGTTTATAATCCTAATAAACAAGGCAAACAGTAATAGAGACAGATAAACAAATGCTGGAGGTAGTTGTCTGGTTAATGACTTCCTTTCGCTGCAGTTTTGATTCCCCACTTCACGCTCCTGCACAGTTTCAACCAAATCTCCTACGCTCAGCTGCCTGGGTCAATTTGAAACTCCACTGTCAATCCCATGTTCCCTTCCTTCACCTGCTGAACGTGTTTATTTGATCTTTGACTTAACCTTCACTTATCGTTTACATTCTCTGTCGTTGTCTTCCTTCATCTTTCTCTCGTTGAACCTTCCCCCAGCGCTGATGCACCAGCTCATGCAGGTCCATGACTGGCCCTCTGGCATCAGGGTCAGGCTGGTCTCCTGCTGCCGCTTCAGATGTCGTTGAGCAATGTCGCGTTCTCTCCCCTCCCTGGCAATGTTATAGGGTAGGGCTTGGAATAATTTAACCCTTCTTTTTTTTCCTAGAGTGTTTTTCCTCTAAGAAACAGAGGGAGGAAAGGAAGTAGTTGGGAGATGTCTTCAAAGAAAGAGCAAAGAATTTGGAAAGCAAGTGTAAAAGGGATTTGGGGACCTGATTATGTTGTAAAGATAGGGCAGGACGGGATCTGTTTGCAGCCACACAATAGCCCTTTCTCCATAATGAAAGTGAATGCACCAGAAGTCAGCAAAGGCTTCCATTCATCGGTGGAAGAGTTCATAGAAACACTGTGTTCTTCAGGCTGCTACTCACAAGCATTTGTTTGCTTATTTTTACTTCTGCAAGAAAGGGAAATCTTATAAAGAGCATGATTCTTGCTCACAAAAATGTCCATTGGTATAGGAAAACTGGAACACACATCTGAGTAACTCTATCTGCATGCTTATTTAAAAGACCGGAATCAAAGGGTCGCAGTCTGAGCCCACACGACTTTAACAAAGATGTGTACTAACTCTTACTGAACAGCCTCGCTGTAGCCCTGGTACGATCCAAGCAGAAAGATAGGATACCTTCTGCTTGTTCTCCTGGGAAACTTCTTTTTGGTAAGCAACATCTCATGCTGCTAGTTTATGCCCCTGATTAGTACCAAGAGTTTATAGTGGATTGCTCGTTACCTGCACTGTGCTAACGTGGGAAGTGACAGATAAAATTACTGCATATCAGATTTGTTTCCTTCTCCTTTCTTCAAGAATCTATTAGACTTAATATGCACAAGAAGGGGGGAATTAGGAAGTGGTTTGTTTTGCCTAAAAACTTCGAAAGGAATTCAAGTCCTGTTTGTGCTATCCACTTTTAATTACAGGCTGTGTCCCTCTGTGTTCTTGCTTCCTGGGGATAATTTTATGGCTGTACTCAGTAGGGACAGTAAGTGCCTTTGTTTCTCATACCTGCTTATTGCAGCAGTGAGAAAGCAATTAAGGAAAATGTAACAACACTCTCCTGCTCTAATTGGAGCTGTCATAATCCAAATTAGCTGATAAAAACATTCTTGCAAGTGATCTGGTATTGAAGCCCACAAAAATGGTTAAACAGTTAAATCTGAAAGCGGAACTTCTGTAAAAGATTAAATCTGAAAGCAGAATTTCTGATTACAAGTATGTGTGGCCACACAAATGCATTGGAGTATCTGGGAAAATCACGTTTAACTCTTGGCCTTGGGAGGCATAGGCGAGTCCTAGATCTGCTGCAGAGCCTTTCCGTGAGCTGGGCCAAATCTTTTGAAGGACTGGTGACAGAGCTAGCTGCGAGGGGTCTGGTCGCAGTGAGCAGATATTATCTGTGGCTGTAACGGGCAGCTGAAACTTGTGTGCGCAGCGTGGGCTCCAACTGAGTGGCGATCCAAGCCATGGGCATCAAGCTCATGAAGACCTGTTAGATGTCCTTGCTCAGCTGTACTTTGACAGAACTCATGGGCGAGTGTGAGCTGAGGCTACTTGACACTTAAGACCAAAGTATTCCTGGAGATGTCAAAAAGCAAACCTTTCCTGAGGCTGCCAAGGCACTCAGAGTTTGGGCAGCTCCAGAATGGGCAGCAGTTTAGTGGGAGATCAGGGATTGCTATTTCTGATTAGCTTCCTTAAATTGAGTTGAGCAAAATTTAGTACTCTGGAATGGAATAGTGTTTCCCTGCCCTCAGGGCACTATAAGAATAAATACATTCAAGACTAAGGGGATGCTATGCTGTTAAGGATCATTAGAAGTAGCTTATCTCTACTATAATGCAGTGTATAATTTCAGAGGCTTTGGTGGATTTTTTTTTCCAATTCTCTGCCTTGTTCTTCCCATTTCCCTCTCAGTCCTTTAGTATCCACCTTCTAGAATAGCCAAAGGAATGTGACACTATTTTTAAATGTATTAAATTAAATTGTTTAGATGTGCAAACAGCTGCCTGATTCTTCTCCCTCTACAGTCACATGCATAAGAAAACGAAAAAGATTTACTACAGGTCATTGTTTCTGCCTTTAATTATGTATTTATTTGTTTGAATTTATAGAAGTGTAAGAATCACCCGTCATATGCTCTGGGCACTCCTAGCTATTAATTGAAAACACAGTATGCCATACGATTAGAGCAAACAAAACAAGACCGAAAAGCTTCACAGTAAATAAGCAAATCACAATGCCTGTTTACAGTAACTGAAGAAGTCACCAAAACCATATGTTGGCACAGGAGATGAGCTGTGAGTGCAGGACAAAGGCACGTGCTCTGATGTGGAGACACACTTCCCTTGGGGCAGGATCACCCAGTTCTTCCAGCAGAGTGGACCAGGCAGAAGAGAGCCAGGGAGCACCAAAACACAAATGTTCTTCAAATCCAAGCAAGCTGCTATCAACTTCAATGAGAATTTTGCTCACAGGCAACTTTCTTTTCCGAGACATGTCTTACATAGTTCTTATAGTACAAATAGCCCCTCATGCTTCATTTTTAAAGAAAATAAAAGATGCTTTCCACCCAGTCCTTTTCATTCCCTATGACTGATATCAGAAAAGCAATGGTGCTGGTTATGTCTATGTAGATACAGTCTTGCAGTGCAGATGTGTTATTTAAATTACAATGCTGGGAATACATTTGTGTCAGTAGCTTTCCATCTCCTCCACCAAGCATTAAAGTTACGATCAGAAGAAAGTACTGTTTCATGAGCACCATTGTATTTTCCTCTTTTCACAAGTCCGTTTGCTACATCTGAAGAGCTTACTCATGCATTCCCATCCAGTTCATTTTTATTACAGCTATGTGTTTGTTATAGATAAGCTCCAAGGATGCAACTGAAATCTGGGCTCTTTCCAGATTCCATGTATTTTCCCAGGTGTTAATCGTTATATGACACTGTGTTATGACACAAGCTCCCTCTTGCTGAAATAAAATTGCCAAACTCGGTTTATCAAATTTTTCAAGGGTACAAAGTTCAGATAAGAAAAGTTGAGATAGTAATCAAAAATGTCAGTGAGAATTAAGTTTCTGAAAGCATAAAAGGGTTTTTTCTTATTTTTCTTTCCTTTTACTTCTTTTTCTTATAGTATTCTGAATTCCCAAACACTTAATATTTAGGGAAAGCTCTTCTTCATGGACTGTTCTTCTTTTCCATCCCTTTTAACAGAAAACCTGCCAGTTGCATTGCAATGCCTCTGCAGAGAACAGCCAGTGGTCACTTTGGAGTCATCGGGAGTGGGCACCTGCCCTTGATGGCAGCTGCTGACTGCACTCAGCAGAGTGGGAATCTGATGAGCTTATTGCAGAAGGCCACCCGTGTTTGGCCCAGAAGCTCTACCTGCTGAGTGACGCTAGAGGAGACAAGGCCAGATTTATTTCTTGGAGGCACGCAGCTGAAGGGGAGCCCACAAAAATCACAGCAAGGGAAATTCTTGTTAAATATCGGGGGGGGAAAACCCATTCGCAGTGAGGATAGTCAGACACTGGAACCGGTTTCCCAGAGAGGCTGTGGAAACTCTGTAACTGAAGATGATCAGAATTCAGACCGCTTGCTCATAGCCAAACTAGAGCCACTTTCAGTATTGGTCTTTCTCTGAGGGCTGGGTTGGACCAGATGACCTCCACAGGTCCCTTTCCACCTAAATTGCTCTACGGTTTTAGTGTCGTCTTGGTTTCTCTCCATGTGAGGAAAATGTTTAGCACCCAGATAAGACAGTAATACACTTCCCTCCCCCTGCACTTTTTCCATCTACATAGTTGTTATTCAAGATCTATCATGTCTTGCGGTCATGGGAGACAGCCATTGTAATAATTTTCAGAAAGAATCAGCATAATTCTGGATGCTTAATACTCTATCCAGAAAAAAAGGGGGTGGGTGGGAAAGCTGTTCTTCTGTCCCAGGAATTTCACTGCTAGCCTTGCCAAATCTCACCCACGTGCAATTAAACATTCATCAAACACTAACATTCACCATACCTTTTTTTTTCCCCCTAAGTAATTTAATAAAATGAGGATGTCATTATATCTGTCAAAGTTAGTATACGGGATTATGGGATTTTATAAATAGGTTACTGATATTAACTCAATGACCAGTTCTTCAGTATTTCCCTCGTGCTAGTTAACTTGGCTTATGCCTTATACCACTTCATGGGATGGTGTGACCGATATGGTATCAGGTAATATTGAAAGAAATACTCAAATGTGAAGAAGGGCTGAAGGAAAGATGGTTTGTAGTGACATTCTCCAAGGCTGTGACTGATCTCATGTATTAAGTGTTGCAGGCAAATATCTCAAAAAGTAAAATCTGTCAGTCCAGATAGTAAATATCCTGTGTTTTGGAAAATGATTTCTCTGGATACGATAGTAGACTCTCTGCAAATTCTGCAGGATCAGATGCATTGATTGCATTTACTTGGCCTACAGGGGTCAAGCATGTAATCAAAAAAAGGGGAAAACCTGCAGACATTACCTGGACACCACAGAAAGATGCAACTTCCCATCCCGTTACAAAATAAATGCTGTGATTCTTTATATAATTCTTTTTTATTCTAAATAGCAAAGGAGTGGTCGTTCTCATTACTGTTATAAATGTCTGATCTTTACTGGAATCCTGCAGTCTCCTTGCACACAACTCGCTATCTGAAAAGGATAGATATAACATTTTCAAGCAAAAAATAAAGACTTTTAACCCAGATGATGTGGAGAACGTTGCTGCTGCTGCCATTTATAGATTCAGACATGAGTAGTACATCCAGCAGTGATGAGCGGTGGCGAAAATGGCAGATTGTGTGATGGACTTCAAAGCAGAGAGGAATTCTCTGAATGTGATTCCCTTGATATTTTAGCACTTACAAGTCTGACTTTTATAAGTGTAATATGGCTGAATGAAAGGCCAAGAAATGTATACATTGGTATTTTTTTGTTGTTGTTGTGCTCGTTTTAACCAGGGCAGCACTAAACTTTGGCTCTCTACCTCTTTTCTCAGGTTCTGCTATCTTTTTATTCCTTTGCCTCCTCTTCCTTTTCTTTCTTCAGTCTAAGAGGAGGAAAAAAAGGCAGGTGGAAGGCAAGAAAAGGAGAATTATCCCAGAAAATCTAGAATCTTATTGGAGTGGTACAGATGCAAGATCTCTGTATTTCAGACCTTAACCAGGTCAGAATAGAAAGGAAGTCAATAGCACCATACGCTAGTGCAGACCAGTCATGCGGTAGGAAATGCTGTATCTTACATTTGAGACATTGTGTCATGACATGTTTTTTCCATTGCTGCTTCCATTTATGAGTCATCAAAGGAGTAGTTTCTAATTACAGGGTTAGAATGGACGTAATAGGTCTTTTTCCTCTTTCCTTTGAACTTTCACAGTACCCATGTGGCAGTTCATAGGGTTTATTTTTCAGTAGTCCTGCAAGGAGCAGGGAGTTGGAGTTGCTGATCCTTATGGGTCCCTTCCAACTCAAGATTATTCTATGACTCTGTGATTCTGATTCCTATCACCACCGCTGCACTCCGCAATCACAACGGTTGACACCCAGCTGCAGAGCAAAGCTCAAAGAGTACCTGAGATCATTCCTAGCTATTCTATTATTCATGAATTATTCAGTGGTAAATTGGCTGAAAAAATAGGTAAAACTAATTTGATAATTATAAGTTAATAAAACCTTGAAGCTGCTTACTCAGTAGTCAGTAACCATAGATATACACCGTGTAAGTAGTTTAAATACATAGCACTGTTAATTACTAATGCAAATTCATAAAGGAGAAAATGATGGTACAGTTATACAGAGAGAACATGTTATCTTTTTTTCTGCAGATAATTTTTATTTCCAGAAATCTATTAAGAAAGACCAATATTCAGCTGTGTAAAATCATTATAGGGCCTTTTGTATATAGAGTTGAGAGTTGAAAAACAATTATGCAAAGGGTTTTTGGACTGGCAAGGAAGACTAATTAGAGCCTTATTAAGACACAGGGTGAGATTTTTGAAGAATCACCAGAAAAATTGTACTGAACTCCTCCTGAGCCCTGGGGGACAGGCTGAAGCGGACACGCGATGGGTGCAGAGCTCCCTCAATATAGTGTTGGTGCAGCTTCACGGTGGGGCAAAGAGAAGAGCCGCGGGCTCTTGCCGCGGTGTACCAGGAGTGAGAAGAACCGACCTGCGCAAATGTGTATGGGGACAGTCAAGCAGGGGGATGTTTGCAAGAGGAAGAGTCACAATAGCTTTTATTATATTGTTTCTCCAGGTGTCCCTCTGACTTGTGTATCGTGGCCCGGATTCGCAATATCTTGGTGGTTAAGGATCAGAGGCAAACATTTACTCCGTCATAAAAAGTGGAACTGGCATCTCTGCAGATATGAGTACAAACTCATGTAACTCTTAAATTCTCACCTAAGCTTTCTATGAGATTTCAGATAGGACCAGGGTGATATTACAAATCTAGCTGCCGGCTTTCTGCGCTTGAGTGCATTTCACTGAGTTTACACACAGCAAAAATTAAAATGTTAGAAGAGAATGATAGAAATAAAATGAACTTCAAGGCCTGAATATTTGATATCCTAATATTCATTAAAATGAAGTAATTATCTGATTTGTATCTATTAATTCTAGCACATTAGATTGCTTCAATCTTTAAATTCTACATAAATTTTTATACCAATTAATTAAAATAAAAGGAACTACATTTTATATGCCTTCTTTATTCTTAATCCTTTTTTCCCCTTACCTGAGTTCTGCTTTTTCAAGCAAGGGGTTATCATTTATAGTGAATCAGACACCTCCCAAATGGGATGATCTCTTGAGAAATAAGACTTTGCAACAAAAAAAAAGGAAAATGTTTCATGTCTCACTTTCATCTTCAGAATGGCGACCTTAGTAAGTGAGCTCCTGAAAAGAAACACCTGCACCCTGAAATTAAGCATTCAAGGCATCACTGTGATAATCCAGTTCACATACAGTAAGAAGCGTAAGGGAGAAAGCATCTTGTAAATAATATTTGATACCATTGCTGTAGGGCCTTGGGGTTGAGGGTTGGATTTCTCTTGTCCATGTGCAGTATTATGGATTAGTTCTATACAGTGTTGCCTTCGGACCATAAGAATTCAAATAAAAGCTCATACTGTAGTCAGGATTTCCAAGGGATACCACTGCAAACTGGATTGGGAATTGTGCAAAACCAATATGAAACACTTTAGCCAAAATATTTATAATATTTATATATACACGTGCGTGTACACATATAAATTTTTGTAAATAATGATTCATTCAGGCTAATTAGTTCATAAATAAAGATCTGAGATTTTTGGTCTGAGTTTTCCCATGGGTAAAATAAGAATAATAATGCTTCTGTGTTATTTGTAAAGAGCATTTAGGTCTGCTATTGAGGAGTGCCATGGATTTGTAAGGTATTATTTATTATTTTCTAGAATTCTCCTGTATCACTGAAGTGTGGCCACCAAAGGGGTGGAAATATGCTGGGAAGCCATTTTATGCCTACAGTCCTACCTAACACAACCTTTCAGACAAGTGCAAGTCACCTGAAGCAAACCACTGATTTTCCTATGTTAAACCTCAAGGGAAAAACGGATAAAGAAACTGTCAGATCCATGGAAGGCATGTGTATCAAAGGTTACTTGTAATTGCACGTGCAGTACTTACATATAATTTTTTTGTTTATGTCACAACCTGCTGGACAAATACATACTTTTAGTTCACATCATCATTGTCGCAAATCCTTAATAGGATGGCATAGATAAGATATTCTTCCTGGTCTTGGCAATTTAGCGTTTTTGCAAGGTATTTACACGTTTTATATTTTTATTACCACATCAAAAATCGCAGCAATGGCTAAGTGAAAAAAATCTCCAAAATGTGTACATAATCTGTGCTCTAATATTTATATGAAATTCAGTAAACTAGTTTCCCCTTCAGAAATACTGTAGATATCTTTTTGAATATAGGTGAGGTGATACCTGATGAATTTTTATATCCATGCGGTTGAACAAACTTTGTGAGCTTTATTGAAAGCGGATTACCTTACTATCTATGTCTGTGGTTCCTGGGTTGGTCTGCAATTTTGATAGTAGCCCACTTCCAATTAATTTACTCTTTGTTTCTGACTAAGACACCGTAGAAAAGTTACTATTTACACTAGTATTTAGGACTTACATTGAAGAAATAATAATAACAGGTCTGTCTGCCAGCTGAGAGAAACCAACTTAAGGAAATTGTGCCACATCTGAGCTTTTTTTTTTTGCTTTTATTTTTCTTTTTAACTCAAAGTGTGTACTTGCCCTGTAGTCATTGAAGTGGAACAGCATGAAATCATCATTTTATTTGAAGAGTTTTAGGAGTCACTCATCAAAAAGATGGAGACAAGGATCCACTTGGATTATAACACACTTTCCCTTGCACTGTAATACAATAAGAGTTGTATTTAAGTCAGCTCATAACACTTGGAAAGTAGTGAGAGAAACCTCATGTAAGCATTATTAATTCCCCTGGAATTTACACTATTTGCCAATATTGAAATTTTCTCAATTTAGAGATTAAACATGAGAACGCCCAAATATATACAACTGAGAAGATGAAGATAATAGGATAATATCCAGCAAGAAAGAGGAGCATAGGGCTGTGATGGGAGCATCAGGTAGCTTATTCCTTCTTTGTTTGCACGTGTCAATACATTCCCTTTCTAACAGCACAACAAAGAAAAGTATCAGTAACCTTAAATTACTTTTGTGGTCTTTACAGAGCATCTCTAAAAGCAAAATAAATGGAATCCACTGGGCAGCCAAAAGGAAAAGACCATCTCAACATATTTTGTTCTGCTCAAGACAAGATACACTAATCCAAACTCAACCCTCTCTGTCATTGTTTCTATTTTCTGGCAGAAGTCTTAGAGCCACACTAAGAGTGAGCAGCTCGGCAGCTACTGTTGAAATGAGAGCAGGCTGGGTGTTTGGGAAGAAATAGGTTGTGTAGCCTGTGGAAAATGGGCATCTGGTCTTAGCTACAGGACATCCTCACTCCAATGTAGCCCAAGACTTTGAAGTCAATGGACTTGCTCTCAATTTATGCTGGGTAATCATGGGAAAAAAATTGACCCAAACACAGGAATAAAAGTTGGCTGAGGTGTAGCTGGCTTATAGCAACACAACTTGATAGCAACAGTGGAAGTTAGCAAGCACTCTTTTTCTTTCCAATTAAGAATGATGCTGTCTTCGTGTTTTGTCAGCTCAGAGCATTGCAGTAATAGTCAGACTTGTATTAATGGTGTCGTGTTAAACAAACAAAAAAAATAAAACAAAAAAAAACCAAAAAACCAACAAAAAACCAAACAGCCTATGTTTCTGAATGGATGAACCAGATTCCCAATTGTTTTCATAGGTCTATTATCCATGTGACTCACTGGCTTTAACTGAGGTAGTCTTGATTCAGCCGATATGCTGTAATGTTCACAAGACCCTATCTTCTTTAATCACTTATCATAAACTTATATTTTTCATCTAGGTATAAGGATATAATTTTTTTTTAAATTAAGTAAATTGTACACTTCCAGAACTCTTACTTTTACCATCTGTATAAATAATACATAGTACTGCAGAAAGGCTAATTATCCTTCCCTTTCCACTGTCCTATTGCCTTTGAGGCCACTAAACTTCTGTTTCTGGAAGTCGGTGAGTGACTTTTCAGAGAAATTTTCAGAGAAATTACTGGTGATGACAAAAGAGCCAAGTCCTTGAACAATGCACTTACCCCAACTAGGCAGGTTTCTAATAATGTTTTGTGCAGAAATGTTTGGGTCCTGCCACTGGTGGCTGGTTTGTAAAGTCATTGTTATTAACATCAGTGTTTTCAACTTTTTAACATTTGTAAACCCTCAAGAATTTTCCAAGTGAGGTATAAACCACTTTTATAACGAGTTTAACCTACTGGAGATACGTTTGCTTTTTTGAGTTGCCTCTTGTGTGAACCACATCTCAAACCACCACGTGGACCCCTCAGCAGCTCATTTCAGGCAAGTGCTGCAGTAGCTGAAGAGCAGCAGGCGTACTTGTTTTGTAAAAGACCTTTCAAATTTTACTGCTTCATGCTTATATATGACCAACTGAGAAGTGAAGCAGGATTTATACGACTGCATAAAGTGCAAGCAGCAAGGTTCAGTAAAGGCAAATGTGTCAATGAGCAGCTCAAGCTTACAAGAGCAAATAATTGATTAATAGTAATTAGAAAAAAATGCCTAGAGCTTCCACATCTGCTTCTCTTTTCATTCTCCTACCTCTATGTCCATCTTGTGTATGTTTTTTTTTCTCCTTGTGCTGAAGAAACCAGCTAACTCTTTCTAGAGTCTTACAACATCTTAATGTTTTAATTTCTTGCTATCCACACTAAAGTCATGAATCAGAGGCAGCAGTGTCGTGTGACTGCTGTGTTGCCGGCAACATGGACCTACAAGTGTGGAAGTTTACGTACTGACAAGATGGGATAAACGCACACAGAGATATATGAACACGGTCGTACAAGCTCCATTATCAGCACAGGGCCAGGATTAAGACCATCCATTAACTTTTTCCTCCCTTACCGAGTGGCCAGTCTGAATCTGGGTAGAAGTGACAAATTGACTTGCCCTGGGATCCTGCCCAGCCTGGCCAGCTACTTCAGAGCAAACATGTTGTTGGCGTGACCCAGGAGGAACTGGACACGGTCGGGTCTGTGCGTGCGATGCGATTCAGGCTTATCCAAGCAGGGTAGTGGCTGATGGAAACAACAAGATCTTTTTTCTGTTGTTATTTTCTTAAAAGGCCATCAACTAAACTCACCTGTGGACTTCGTGTATGGCAGCCATAACAAAAAGTCCAAATAATCACTACTATAACACCTCGATAGTCTGCAAAGACCATGTTTTCTGTGACCTCATATACACCCTCGTCAAAAAATTCGGCTGAGAGACAGTGATGAAGATGATACTTTAAAATCAAAAGGCAAGTGACCTTCTCATTGCTTCTGACTCTTTACCTAAGGGTGAACCCATAACTAAATGGTACTTAGAGGTGTGGATGAAAGCTCGTGACGGTCAGCTGACAGATCAGGAAAGTACAATTTACTTTACAAAATCAAAATTTTGTTGAGAATGAATGTACAACGATAAGGACTAGTCCATACAACTAAAAGTAGTGCACTAAAGCAGTCCAGCCAGAGCTCAATGAAATAAAGATGACCTGAGCGGCAGCTACTCATTTTTCCTAGAGGCTTCTGGGCTTCAGAAATAGGACCTCATCTAGTGAACAATCAACTTTCTTCTGCCTGAATTTTAGATTAAATTTAATGAATTAATAGGGTTCCTTTCTTTTTCTTTCTTTTTTTTTTTTTTTTCTTTTGCCAAGGAGCAATTGAGTGGAATTTTATGTGGAGTCCCCAAGCTATCTTTTTAATCGTGTAGAAATAGAGAAAATAAGTAGATATGTGCTTCTTTTAATTGTTAACTAACACTTTTAAAAGCACAAAAATGACTGCATGTGAGGTATTTCATCTCTTCCAAAGGAAGCATGTAATTTCTTATCCTAAGGCTCAATATACTTGTACTGGTCAGTTCAGAGAGCGCCCAGAGAAGAAGGTTGCAGAGTTACAATAATTGCTTTTTGCTGCAATCAGTAGCCAAAGCTGGTAGCTGAGTATCTTTAACTTTTCATTTAAAGTGCAGATGAAACTATTCCTGCAACCACAGGCACACCTCATATTCATTCTCTAAACTGAACAGTACATTTCCGAGCTGTCTCCTGGTTTTACAACTGTTTCTTTGAACTCCATTATAAGGACAAAGTGCCGTCTGTGCAGGGATAATGGCTTCTCAGGATGGACAAACCCGCGCGCCGCCGAGCCATTGCCAGCGGGGATAAGAAGGGACACGTTTGATTTCTTCTCTCCCATCCTTTGCTTGTGGGATGCCCTGTGATAACTTTTCTGATTCCTTCCCAGAGTTGCCTTTGTGATTTCCCAGCTGGTGGCTTTCTCCAACCCACCACGCGGGACCAGCCATCCCCGTGGCCTTCCTGATCTCCTCCTCCACCCACGTCTATCCATTCTGGAGCGTCAACAAAGCGAGAGCATGGTTTCCATGTAGAAAAGTGTTTGTTAGTGGAGCTCAGAGGTGAAATGAGGCCAAACGCTTTTGCTCCGGATGAGCTTCTGGAGCCTCTCTCCTGCACCGCGCAACTTAATGTCAGTCTTGGGACCCCGGTGTCCAATGCGATTGTGATGACATTTACAATGCGACTGCTTCCCAGTATGGTTGTGGTTATGGTTTCTATCTGCAAAACTGAGGTATTCCTTTTTTTAGAGCGTTCCATGAGATTTTTTTTTTCCCTAAACTTAAGCTATTTATGGTCTAGCTGTATACTTCTTGGCATGACGTTGCATCAAAATAACACAGAGGTTCAAGGGGGGGGGGAAATCAGTAATATTTCAACCTGCTCTTACTTCAAAGATATGTGAAGCTTCTTACTTCCCTTTGACTGGATAATTCTGATTTGGGTACAAGATGAATTTGGCCCTCACCATGGGGACTACACAAAAAGCTCTTTTACAACGGGTTTTCAGTTTTGGAAGGAAACACAGAGGCTAGGTCTGTAATCATTGTAAAGAGGTCCATGCAGAAAGATAGATGCTTTCAATTCAGTTCCTCTGAATTTTTCGTATTCTGCTTGTACTGCTTCAGGTGCATACAGGGAAGGCATTTTTTCCCATTGGAGTTTTGGTGCCAATGTGATAACAATGTGAGGACTGATCATATACAATTTCCTCATAATTTATTCATATCCACTTAATTAAGTTATTATGAAGTCTTATTTTTTCTTATTGGCAGTGAGGATGCAATTAATTTTCTTAGCCTTTCCTTCATAACCAGGATCTCTGGCTTACTGTTTCTCTGCTAAAACTGCTCTTTTTCAAAAGACATATTATCCACAAGATATTCTGTGATGACCAATTCAAAACTTAGCCTCGGTAAAGCTGCACCAGTAACAAAGCTTCCTTTTTTTTGATTTATATTCAATTCCTCTAGCAATATACCCGAACAACTTGCTGTATTTCTTTGCTGCTTCTCTATTATGCGTTGCACAGCGAAGAAATTGCCTAATCTTTTGTTTTCACTTTCCTTTCTTGTGTATCTCTTACCTGTTCTAATTTTCCTTTCAAGAGTTTTTCTCCCACGACCTTTTTCCTTTAATTATTGCTACTTACTGGTCCAGTAGTCAAAAAGTACATGGTGAAGCCTCTGACAGAAGGCTGGCATCTCCATTGCAAACAAAAAGCTGTCCTACGAATGGCAGAAACCACACATGGACTGTACACAACAGCATCAGTTTTGCTTCTCTGGACTCACCTGCCCACATGGCAAAACATCATCCAGCTGCTAAAGATGATCAAAAAGAAACATCTGAGTTCTTAAGGAAAAAAAACAATAGGAGAGTTGAAATGTCACTAAATATTTTAATGCCTCATTCTGAATAGGACTTCTCAGTTATTGTCAAGGAAGACTCTCACATTTTAGGACTAATATTCAAGGGGTTTCTCCTTTCCAATGCACTATATTTATCTAAAAGGAAAGACTTTCCTCTGGATTTTCCAAATCTCCTCCATTCATTTATTCTCTGTTACATCATTGCCTTCTAAACAAATGTGACTTCAATTTTAATAACTTGCCCAATCTGGGGTCAGATTAAGTCATTCATCACCTTACATTCTGTTTGGCAAAACCGCCATGCTGCTTAAAATATTTGTTTAATACTACGGTGAGCGAAGGTTCATAATCCTCAGACCTCAGTTGTGAAATATTAATAATAGAAATCACTTTGTAAGAGGTTAAAGCTTTTTTTTTAACTCGGCAAGCTCTCACAAGAACATCAAAAATTATAAAGAAATTTGGATGCTCCAAAACTGACAAAAATCAGCAACCAGCAGGGACCTTTAGTCTTGCAAAACATTCAGTATTCATCCACCTACAAGAAAAGGGAGTAATAACAAGTGTCTTGCAAATAAAGTGTTTAAACCTCTGAAGTATATAGGACATAAAGCCATTTCCTATTTCCTCATTTGAAAATTCTATCTTGGTTGGAAAGCTATGGTAAAACACCCCAGACTGACTATCAAAATGCCATGCACCCATATTATTTAATTTAATTTCATGTAATGCTAGTCTGTGTGTATATGGTTTATTTTTCCCTCAATCTCTTTTTTATTTTCTCCTCGATCTTGAGTTAATGTCATAAATAGATTTCTACCTCTGCACATCTTATGGATGTTAAATCCCTAAAGGTGATGGGATCATAATTTAACACTTGGCTTTAAAAGTATGATTGTGCTTAAAACTAATCTTGATAAATCACTGTTTTGCTTGAAAAGATACAAATATTTAATGAAAAATACACTTAATACAAATATTTAACACTGTAAAATACTGGAAATCAGATGTTGATTAGACAGCAAATGTGTTTGCACTGGGTTTCTACAGAATATATTTGTTGGTAATATAATTTTTCTGACCAGTTTTACAGTTTACAAGAAGGCAGTTTAGAATTGCGCATAGGAATGTTGAGGTCCTCTGCGTGGTGGAGTTACTCCCTGTGCTTGGGTAAGCTACTTTTGCTTCATGGTCTCATCCTGGATACTCGGTGCTTACTCAAGTACTGCATCGCTTTTGGTCCAGAGTGCCATTGACTCCGAAGCCACCAGCATGATCCTGGTCCAGGTGTAAGCTGGCTGATCACAGCATCTAATGAAGATTTAGGGTTCTCCACCAGTCTCAACTGCAAGTCTCTACATGGGTCAAAGTTTTAACCCCACACTTGCCTGGGCTCCCAGAGCACAAGGCAAATGTGCCATCCAAAAAACCCCTCTCGCATGCTGCCAGCTGGCCAGAAGCTGGCACCATCCTTCTGGTTCACCTGGGCGGTGATGGACCATCATTTGGGGAGATACCCAAAAAGGCAGTTGTGATTTCAGTGGAGGGGAAAAAAAAATGGAAGGGTTGCCTTACAAATTCACTTTGTGGTTTGCAGACTGATTGCCTTAATGGCATTCTCATTAAAAGTTCTTGCTGTGAAACGCTGTTTTCTCTCTCTTTCGGAATTCTCTGCATTAATAATTAGTAGCTCATTTCAAAAGTTATTTATAGAAAGTATTGCTCTTGTGTCACTTCATGCTAGACAAGACAGAAAGAAAGCACTGTACAGATGCACACACAGAGCAGACCTGTTTAACATTCTGCTAAAAACTACAAGATATTCTTTACAGACTAGGAAAACCCAGAAAACCCCCTCCTCCTCCCAAAACCATGATGCTGTTCTAGCAGCAAAGGGAATGACACTGGCCACACCTAAATGCAGGAAGGTAAATCTCCTCCCAAGGTTTTCGGTGGCTTGCCTGGTGTGTGTGGGAAAAGCTCTCCATCCTCTCCCCATTCTGCAAACGTGCAGAAGGCTTCATTTTCCAGCTCTATCTGGCCTCTTTCTTTAAGTACGTATATGCACGTTCAAATTCAAAACATGGCATTTAGTTCATTAAACTCGTGCCAGGAAAAAGCACACAGAAAGCAAAAAGTGGTTGAGTTAAGGCCCTGGGAAGGGAAGGAGCGAGCGGCGGAGCGTGTGCTGCTGGCAGCAGCCTGGACTGGGGCTGCCAGACAATGGTGATGGGAAAGTTTAGTTTTAGATAGTGGGAGCAAAACATCGAATCACTTGGGGAAATAGGGACTGCAGAAGAAATAAGGCCTGCAGAAACAGCTGCATTGAGTAGGGCTAGCAATGAGAGGAGGAGGGGAGGCACATGTGTGTTATTGCCAAGCAATATGAAAAGGACTCCAACATTAGTAGAATGGGATTTTTTTTTTTTTTTTTTTTTTTTTTTTA
This sequence comes from Harpia harpyja, assembly GCF_026419915.1. Lineage (NCBI taxonomy): Eukaryota > Metazoa > Chordata > Aves > Accipitriformes > Accipitridae > Harpia > Harpia harpyja. Next base: position 22,168,723 of record NC_068969.1, read on the forward strand.
CCTCTGTATACTACATCAAAAAGACAGCTGCAATGCAATCTGCTGTTTGTGTAGGGAAGGTGTTAGTGATGAGCAGGACGGTTCGCTCGCGGGAACCATCGCTGGTGGAAGCAGCGATCACCAAGCGGGGCCGGTGGGTCCAGTGGCAGGGCAGGGGCTCAGGTCCCACACCTCCCACAGCATCTCCCCCGGTGGGACAGGGGTGAAAACCGGCATCTTAACAGCCTTTCAAAAGGCCATCATTTGTCCCTTGGAAAACAAGGCATTAATCCTAACTCCTGTCTTCCAGACAGAGCATGATATATATATAGCATTGGATAAGGCTTGTAAACACAAATATAACAAAAAGCCCCAGTGAAGCTGGTACGCTCTATGTCTTTGCTACCTCTCCCATCCCTCTGCAAGCCTGTCCTGGTTATTCTGCTTTGCTTTTTCCCCAGGAAACAAATGCTTTTAATTCAGTCCTATAAGAGGCAAAGATGCTTCCAAGGCAGCAACCTCTGTGCCTCCTCGTAGACATAGTCACATAGAACAAAGAGAAGAAAGAGTTTGATGATAATAATAAGTAATTATAATTATAATTAGCACATATTTAGTGCTTTACATTTTCAAAGCACTGTACAAATATTAGCTAATGAATATTTGGTAAGCAAACAGATTTCAAGCTTCTAGAAGTATTATTACAAACTATGAGGAAAATATTTTACAATATTTGGCTGACTTTTTCCTCACTCCTACATTTACAAGGTTATTAGGCTTTGCTACACCTGTAAGTTAATCATAGCGAGCCATTTTGTATTTATTACTCTTACAGTATTTAAACAGTGATGCCTTTAATTAGAATTTAAGGATTGAGGATGTGTAGAAATAAACTCTTCAAAGCATTTTTAAAAGAAAGCACTGTGTGGCCAATGTGGGCAAACATTTTGCCCCCACTTTTTCTTCTTGTTTTAGTGCACTGGACTATGACTAGCCTTAGGTCTGGACTCTGAGACTTAATGAACACACTGATCCTCCCTAGCCACGCTTATGTTCCCATGTAGAATAACCTAATTTCACCCATATCTAAATGTTTTGCCCGAAGCTGACCCAAGGCTCTCCAATCTATTCCACATTTGGCAAACTTGGGGATTCCCAGTGGACAAGGATGCTGAACAGTCATTTAGGACAAGAGGTTTGGTTAGAGGGACAGTTCCATGGTCAGTCTTCTGCGCTTCCCTCTGGGAAGCTGCAAGAAGTGGAAGGGCATATTCAGAACAGATATTTGCAGTTATTTTGCTAGAGATGAGGTTGTGCACATCATTCGAGGCAATAGAAACCCAGTTAATACCATCACAGACACCGCCTTGTAGTAAACGTACAGCTGAAGCTGCAGAGGTGGTGTAATTGCTGGTATGAGCTGCTGTCTCCTCCAGGAGCTGAGGTTAGCATTGCTCCTTTGCAGGAATCCTACTAGCTAAAATAAAGCACAAGAACGTACCTTTCTTTCTCAGCCATCCCAATAATACACCAAATATTGGGTCAGATATTTCTCTTTTATCATGGATGGAATTGTTTGTGCTTCGTAGGATTGATAATGAGAGGAAAAGCAGATGCGTAGACATAGTGACTGTGCCCCAACCTTTCAGAAGATCTAATAACTCTTTGAAGTTCAGCCACCCAAGCGCTCACTGAGCCAAAACCCTCAGATTTAAAAATTCTGATGTATATAGTCAAGCTCTTCTAATGAGCTTTTCTTGATGGTTGTAATTGGTCTCTTCTTTCCTTGTTTTTGTCCTTGACTTTGAAGTTTTGATTCATTACCTTGTGCAAATTCTCCTCCACACCATGACAAACAATTTCATACCAATGATTCCTCTGTTTCATTTGTATCCAAGTTGCCTTTTTTAAGCTAGCACACTCTTATCTCTTCGTAATCAATTTTCTACTTTCTAAATATCCTCAGTTTTGGCACCTATATAGCAAGCTTTCTTCACATGAAGTGATTAAAGTATTCAGCTTGCTCTCTTTCTTCCTTCACCTTGTCTGCTTTAGTTTGTGCTTTGAGCAGTAGCTGGGCAGTGTATATATCTTGCTTCTTAAAATCTGCAGATTATGTGTGATCTTTATATTAGTTTCTCTTCCAATTGCTTCTGCTTCACTATCCTTGCACAATAGGCACTCGGCATCTGCTTCTGCCATTGCCTCTGAAAGCAGAAGTGATTTCTCCTGCCAATTTTCCACTTTCCAAAAAGAAACTGTTCTTTCAAGGCTTGATCTTGTTGTGTGCTTTAAAGTCAGTAATAATATAGTATACGCGACATGTTACCGAACTGGGGATAAAACAAGAAACACAGATAGAGCAGCCAAGATATTTAATAACAAACTCTAATATGCACTCTGCTTGGCAGGCCAAGGGAAATACGTTTCTTGAAATGACACCAAGCTCTACCAAGAGGCAATCCAGGCCCCGAGCACTCAGGCCAGACAAAAGAGTATTGGGCATGGAGCCAGGCACAGGGACAGATCTGTTTTTCTGACTTTTTAAATAGTTTTTTCTAGTTGACCAGAAGTTTAGTTATTTCCAATTACCAGTGCACAGAAAAGTAATTTTTCCACATATTTTTGATAGGAAACCTGTCCTATGGTGCAGGGATGTTTTGATATTTTGGAAAGTTCACTTCAATTTCTTGTATCTCTGCTTCCCATATCACATTTTGACATCTATTTAGAGTGCAAACCTTTCAGGCTGGGACAGCCTCTCACTTATCATGGGGAAGAATAAAGAATACATTGTTATTTATGTTATCTGGTAACAGTATGTAAAGACAATGCACATGTAGGATGGAAACTGATTTTCTCTCTGGCTAGAATTTACAAATAAGGTTTTCCTAATAGGAAAGTAAGTTTATTCAGTGCCTGGCATAGTGAATCCTTGGTTTGATGGAAAGGTTTTCAGGCTCTACATTCATACAAATAATCTGTCATAAACAGCTGCTGCACTTAATTTTAGATAGGGATAGAGCTGAACACAGAAAAAATGTAACTAACCAAAAATCAAAGTGAAAAATCAACCTAAACAGCATTTGGGGTTTTTGCTGCTGTTGTTGTTTTAACATATTGACTAATATTTTCCATTACTGTCATTTCTCCTCTACTCTTCTGGATATCATCAATGTCCATATAATGCAAAAAGGTAATCCAAAATTAAGGAAGGGGTCATCCTTGCAGTATTTCCAGTTAATCGGAAATATAAAGCACCATAAGTGCTTAATCAAAAGTGAGTATTCTGACTTACTTTTGGAGGTTCATGTAGTCTTGATGAGCTTTGTAAGTCCTCAGCTCCTGAGAATGCAGTGCCTACATCTTTGCTACCCCCACCGCCACAACTGGCAATGCATGATGACAGTTTGCTACATTATCCCTTAGACAAGGCAACAAAAGAATACATGTTCAAAGGTTTAAGAGTGAAAATACAAGAAGAAAGAGTCATACATGGGAAACAGATTTCATTTCTTCTGTGAAGAGTCAGGTTCAGCCTTTAGCCTTTAAAAATCCTACAAAAAGGCAAACCTGATTCTTATACCTGCTGAAAAGCTACTAAACTGTTTAGATGGTAGGTATCATCAGGCTGCTTCTCAGCAGGGAGCTCTGATTCATCAGCATCAGGGTTTCCCCAAAGCTTTCTGCCTACAACTTCTACTTAGCTTGGCAGGGACATTGTCAGAGAATAAAAGACTTCTTCCTCATGTCAAAGAGCTGGCATTCATCAAAATGATAATACTTTTTACCTAGAGCACCTTTTAGATGAGGTTCATGAAGCCTGTAAAGAAGATGATAAAGAGAAGAATGTTGCAGGATTTTTTATTATATTTTTGGCACTAAAACTGATACTACATGAAATGAAAGATTTTTCTTTTATAAGTTTCCTTTGGCTTTTACTTTATAAATATTCCTTGGTTAAGTCAGTGAACTGGTTTTCACATAAAGCATAATCCAAAGCCTGTTAAGGTCAACAGAAAGCTGCTTATTAATTTCAGCAGGCTTTGGATCGAGCTCCAAGTGCAAAACTGCTCACTGAATCAAGCAAAAAGTTTTTGTATCGCAAAAGCGAGATTCACACCTTGCAGGATCAAGCACTTCACAATGAGGATAGTCTAAAAGCCAGTAAATCTTCCAGGAATCTTCCCGCTGATTGTTATGGGCTTGGGATCAAGTATGTTGTATCCAGCCTGCAAAATCAAGGGTGTTCTCTGGCCAGTGCTGGGCACTTCGTACTTTCACCTTCAGGGAAAATGGAAAACATGTGATGTCCAAAAAAGGGGGCTTTCTAACCCTCCAGACTGGACTGATTTATTGTAGGAAGAACCGAGAGTGAAACAGTTCAGCCACAGCTTATTACATCCCTACAAATCCCCTCTAGATCCCCAAACCTAACACTAGCTGTCTTCACCACTGATAGGCAGGTTTTTTTCGTCGAGACACGGAATGTCTAGGTGCTTGTAGTATGATTACATGGTCATTTTTCACATTTCCTCCCCTAATTACCTTTTGTTCCTCTGCTTTATAACCTAATGATACTGCCTTCTTCAGTTTCTCCTTCCATTTGTTAGTGTCTGGCTCCTGTTTCAGTAGAGCCATTAACCCAAATCCTGCTTCACACCGCGACTCAGCCACAGTGACAGCTGGAAAAGGTCCCTCCAAAAATCAAGGCAGGTTCATCACGCTCTCACTTTAGTTGTTGTTGGGGTTTAGGGTATATTTCGGTTACAATATGAAACTAAACTAAGCTATAGTTTGAGAGAATAAAATGAGTTTGAAAGGTCTATTTGTCTCTTGTCAAGGAAGAAATCCCCTCCCATTAACTTCAGAAGTATCAGAAGATAGAGCACAGCAAGTTTTCCACGTAGCCCAGTGACAGAGCAGCCTATTAAATAACTTTATATCCCAAAATATGTTGTAATATCTAATTTGACTATAAAAGCTAAATTATCTGAATGCCAATAACTGATCCATAACTCCAGTGTTTCATAATTGATCAATAACTCCATTGTTTCATTTCGTTAAATTTTTATTTTCCTTTTTTAAACTGCAATTTAAAAAAAATGTTTCAGCACAAAATTAGCTGTTTGATTAATTTGAAATTTTTATGATAGCTTCCATTTCCACCACAAAATCTTCTGTTTTGTGAAGGGTTTTAATGAATAATATGAAGATAATATGAAAGCATACTCATGCTCTCCAATGAAAGTGAAGTTCTTATGATTTTACTTTTTAAAAATGTTTCCCATCACTTCCTCTCAAATGAGGAGTTTTAATTGGTGTTGATATTTTAGTGACTCTTTTATCATTTTATCAGCTGTAACAACTGAGATGTGCCTAGTTCGTATTCTGTTAGGACTCCTGAAATGAATAGCTTCTTTACAGTGTGAATAACTATCCCCTAAATAAATTCAGTGTAGGCACGAGCTGGTCCATTGAATTTTTTTTTTAAATTATTATTATATTTAGCTGATTTCACATTAATGCAACCCAGAAAGTAAATACATTTCACAACACACATCTAGCCATTTGCATAGGTGAATATGGGAGTGTACGTGATTTCTCATCATTAAGTATTTCTAATGCATTAGATAGACCAAGCTACTTATGCATAATTCCATTAGATTTATGGCTGAACCTCAGTACCAATCTAACATACTTGTTAAAATCTTAGACTCTGCTGTGAATTATGGCTTTCCTTCTTCCATGGTTTTCCAGAAAGACTTGAAATCCGAACCACACTGTGGGACACAGGTTGATATTCATTACCGATATCCATCAGTTCATTCTAACCACATCCTAGGAACAGAATTAACACAAGATTAAAGAAATACAATTTAATCATTACCAGACTTGCTACTGCCTAGAAACAGGTTAAAACAAGCCTACCATCAGCTTTAGATTACAGAGTTCTGATACAGTTTTAATCTGACAACCATTCTGAAAACTCCTTCTAAACACCGTTCTGTACAGAAATATTATCCCTTCAATCATCCAGGCGAATTACTTAACATTTGAGCTATGGAGCAGCAATGTTTGTGTGATAATTAAGGTAAAAACAGAAACCTCAAGCAAAAATAACTTTGGGTGTGTATCTGTCTGAAATATTTCTAATTCTTAGGGTTAAAAAAATAAAGAAAAAAAAGAAAGCACAGTAAACAATCTTAAAGAAAGAGTGCATTTGATCAAAAAAGATAAACTCATTCATTTCTAGCACTTCTTGTAATATTCCTTCATCCCCTCCTATTTCCTTGCTTTGTTTAAAAAAATAATAATCCTTGAGCATTGTAAATAGTGGTGTTATTGTATCACTTGAATATTTATTTCGTTATCTTATGAAAACAGAAAGTGTTAATGGTCTGTTCCTTTCTTTAAAAACATTGAAAAGAACTCATAACAATTTGTTACACACATCTCATGATTCATAGCAAATACTGGGACAGGGTCATTCGTGACCACAAAATTGATATCAGGTGAAATATGGGTCAAGATGGCTTGAGTAATGAAAACTACCACAGTCTGATAAAATCATAACAACCCACCCTTTGGAGTTTTGAGCAACACTCAGAATCAGTAATGCCATCAAAAAGAGTAGCTGAAGCATAAATTAAACCTATCTTTCAGAGACTGCATCTCTGCTTATTTTTAGACTGAGTGTTATGCAGACAACAATTTAAATATATGTAATTGAGATGTAATTCAAAAATGAAATTAAATACAGCCCAGCTGAAGAAATTATTGGGGAATTATTTACTTTCAGGTTCTCCTCCCCTTGGAGAAGGGAGGTTACCACAGGTTTGCTCTCTGTATCACCAGATGCCTCCACTCCAAAAAGCCACTTGTCAGTGCTGACATTATTTCAGCAGCTATTGCACAGGTCCTACTGACCTGGTTCGTGGTTTCTCCTTTTAGCTTCTTCCACCGTCTGGAAGCAGCCAACAGAGACGTTATAAACAATTTTGGATTTGACAGCGCTGGTTGATATATGCAGCAAGATACAGCGGTGCTTAGACCAAACTGTTGACCCATTCTGGCGAGCGGTCTTGAATTTTTCAATAGAGAAGGACTGGTGGCAAAGTTGCCCTGGAGGTTGCAGGTTGCCAAGGCCAGGAGATGCAGGGTGGGAGGTGGCTGTAGCTGCACCCAAGCACACAGATCTGGGGTCACCTGCCTGGAACGTGCTGGAGGATACAAGATTTTCATGCAATGGTCTGGGCAGGTGTATTCTGGGCTAATTTAAGGAAAAGATCTGGAGAGCTGCTTGTTGGGCTCAATCATTCATACTTTTCAGTGGCATGCATGCAGACACTGTTCCAGAAACATCTAGTCTCTAAGAAATCAGAGATTTATAGGAAAGCACTGGGAAAAAGTGACTTGCAGAAAAGATGAGTTCTTCTGTTATCCTTTGCTGGTAAAGGAGCTCATCTATTAGCATCAGATGAGAGAGAGCTCACAGAAAATCTCTGCCACTTGGTTAGTAACCAAACTGGGGGGGGGGGGGGGCTGGGTTTAGTCCTCTCCATTAGCCGAGAACAGCAATAGAAAGAATTATTAGGTGCTTTGAGTGATTTGTCACCCACTTGTGTTCCCAGATAAGCTAACCTTTTTGCAGTCCAACAGAGTCCGATGCTTTGCATCAACTTGTCCTCCTTGCATGGCCAAGATAATGAGATCTTGGACCTTCTAAATGAACTGAGATTTCAATGCAAGTTTAGAGGGCAGCAAAATGCTTTCGTGGGCAAATGCCTAATTTGCATTTCCTAAGTTCACCTTTTAACCTTGGGTTATCTGCTCTCTACAGGTTTAAGCCACAAAGAAAAACAGGAGGTCACTGAATGCCAGAATGTACAGAATGGTCAATTATCTGACTGTGAATCATGCTTCTGGTGTATGTACAAGCACTTGAATCATACTTCCCTGGACTTACATTAGGTATAATTCTCCATAAAGCTGGTAGTTATGTTTTTAAGCCCCATCCCCACTGTAACTAGGATTCAATACTTACCTGCTCTATACTAAAAGGCACAACCTTCAAGTGACAACATTATGAAAACTGATTTAAATGTCTATTAGATTTAACTTCCTTAAATATAGAGCTGTTTACTTTTAATTAGCCAACTCTGTATGCTTACCCATATTTGCAAAGGCAGCTAGTACAGTGTCTGCTAAGGTTTTGAAAAATGGCGTGAAAATAAAGAATAAAAGACACAATTACTTGCACTAAAGATGGATCTCTACCCCAGCCAGCTTTCCAGGGCACAGCCCCAGCTCCTGCACGTGAAGTCCCCGTGCTCACCCAGACCCTCTGCCTGCCCTCCCCTTGGCATGGGGAAAGGCTCTGCTCAGTGTGCTTTCTCAATATGCGGTTTTCAAGGGAATATATGCTTATTAGCAGAAGTAATAGGTTCTACACCTTGTGTTCATCCTTCCCAGAAATAGAAAAATTGCTTCAAAGTGGATGATGGACAATAATAAAGAACACTAAAGGAACCAGAATATTGAGTGTGCAGCACTCTCTTCTTTGAAAAACAACTGGGGGCTACAGGGGCTGGTGAGCATAAAGCTAGTCTGTAGCTTATCCCACAGACCTTGTCCTCCAGAGGGAAAAAGCCTGTTGTAGCATTATCGAGATGATCATCTTGATATTTCTTGGCTTCCTACAGCGCAGCATGGTCAAGCCTTGCAAAACTTGACTAAGATTGCTAAGAGATCAGCAGTAAGAGAGGACTTATCTTCTTGATCAGGTAGATATCTGCATTTCCCCTGCTTCTAAATAACTGAGGAAAACCAAATTATCTGCTCTGTCATATATAGTATCTCCCAGTCTCCATGGGGAGATATTCACACAGACTGTGCACAAAAATATTTTAAAATATATTTTTCTGGTAATTTTCTTTAATACAACTTAGAACCAAAAATATTTATTACTTCACTCACTCCACTTGGTCACTGAAGCTTCTCCTGCAGTTTCATTCTTCTGACTTTCCTACTTCTCCTCCCAAACCAGCCTGCCACTGGGCAGGAACTGGAAATCACAAAATAAAGTGAAATAAAGTGAAATGCGGTGCTGCTGTTTGGGGAAGCAAGCATAAAAGCTTTAGTAAAACAGCAGCCCAGTGCCTCAGTGGATGAACGCTGGCATTTGGCACTTTGTAATAGGTTAGGAGCCTCAAAATTTATTGTAAACTTAATGCAGTTTTACAGCCCATCTTCAAAACATTTACACAGACAGTAAAAGATGATGGATATTTTCAGAGCATTCCTCTTCCCCAGCAGTTTCCCTTGCAGTAACACTGCACAAGCAGCAGTGATTTGAAATATATTATTGATGTATCTTTGAAGATCTATTATATGATACCTCATGTTTATTGCTATTATGCAACTGGCTTCTAAGTGTCCTTTTCTATACGAGGCAGAGCTGAGAAGATAAGATCAGTATTATTATTATTTGTATTGCAGTGATAGAGGCAGTAACCCAGCAGGGCACCATTGATTTAGATACCATACAAAGACACAGGATGACAGTATCTGCTCTTTACATTTTACGTTTTAAATAAACCAAGAAAACAAGAGCAGAAAAAAAGAGATACAGTATATAAAGAATCAACAGAGAACGAAGTACACAAGAGAGACATGTGTGTCTGCACCAATAAAGTTAATGAGCTCCATGCTCTGCATTTAATGGTAGTCTCTCCATTGACTCCTTCATGATGGAAAGTTAGAAGTGTGAATGAAGAGCTAGATAATTAGATGCCAATACAGAAATCCTGATTGGGAAGGCAGGCAGAGTTCTGGGGAGGTCAACCCTTTTATTACTATTGGATCTTGAATGTTTTGCTATACCATGTCTTTAATCTCTTTTCATACACAATATGTTTTATGGATTATGTGGCTCAAACATCGTTTTCTTTGCATGCACACCCTGGTCTTATTTATTCTTACTGATGCTGCTAACATCTCTAAAGCTAAGAACTGGATCAAACTTACAGTGAAAAGCGCAATAGATTTTCTGTTAGCGTTGATTTAAACAGAGGTCCGGGATGTTTCTATAGCCAAGATGAACCGTGAGCACAGCATTACCTTAGCAGGGAATGTCCTGTTGGACAATGTTTGCTAGTAAAAGATAACGACAGAGTGTAAACGTAACAGTATCTTCTAATCAGAAAATGAGTTGGCAAGAGCAGTGAGCAGGAGAACTACCTGAAATGTTTAAAGAGAGCAGCCGGACCAGAGGCCATTGGCTTTGGATTGGATAAACATTAAATTCTTTTTTAGCAAGGAAACTCCACAGGAGAGTATCAGTGATTTTGTAAAGCCAACAGATACAACACTATCTTATAGGAACTGTCCTGATTTTCTTATTCATTCAGAAGAGTTCTGCATGCCCCCAAACCCTAACTATGCTTTTCAGCCCTTGACAATTTGTTCAGTAGTTCTCGATTCAGGTTATTTTCAACACTTACTGCAGGTCCAATAGTAGCTTTCAGCACCCTGAAGTGTTAGAGAAAGAAACGTTCACTCTAGCAATTAAGCAGTAGCCCAACCTATAAAAAGCGGAGTGCTGTGAATTAGAGAAGTTCCTAAAATAATAAAAGCAATTCTGTGTCTTGTCTGCACCTGCAGTACTGCAAGTATGTGTTTCACATATGACATAGTCAGGTCTCATGGGGAGCTATGTTGAGCATGGAAATGTATGTATTACCCTATTATACCGGGAATATACGTTATGTTTATGTGTAGAAATAAAATTTCTAGTCTTCCAATACTTTGTGCAGTGTAGTCCACATTAAGACTTCCTGGAGCTCTTTCTCAGGCTTTCTACATAATGCACCTATTCTACTTGCTTTATGTTTCTGGGGTTTTTTAGCATTTCAAACCATGGCCTTTAAAAATCATAGAAATCCCCAAATGCAGCTGCAGCCATTAGGTTCCCAGGCATAGATTAATCATACCTATATATAAGCTGGGTGTGAAGCAGGGAAGTACAGATCTTATGATGCTCTGTGTTACAATTAAAAAGCCCTTCATTTTGTGATTCTTTCTTTTACTAACATTCTCTACATTTCTTCATGTCTTTAGGACCAATGCCAAACATCCACAATCTCTGAGTGTTTTTATTCTATTTACTTCTAAGAGGTGACATTTTAAATTTTGTTTTAAGTGTGGCTAATTCTCTTTTCAGAACTGTCAGGTTGCATGGCTGAATGCCTCTAGGACTGATAGCTGCACAATATATGATGCTACACCAATATACAATAGCTGCACATCTACACAATATTTTGATAGTGTGACAGTAGCTGTTGATAATAATGCATTTGTGTCACAGTTTTGGCTAGCAGTTGTCAGAATACTGGTGACTTTCCAGTTATTACAGAAAATTAGTTTTCAGATGGAGCAATCATGTCTTGGAGCTTTGGGGTACAGGTAATCGCTTGGAATCTAATTCAGGAAGCGCCTCAGACGTGTGCCTAATAAATATATGTATACTGGAGATTATTACCACAAGGTGATACATTAAAATTGTCAGCATCCAAGAAGTTAAAATTCAATATGGTTATATGCATTTTCAGGGTGGAATCTATAAGCTTGCAACTGCTTGTGTGCAAATATGTTTGTGCATATGTAATTCTTTCCCAGATTAGATCTGATTTTCAGCTTGTCTTTACTGTTCATGTACTATTTTTAGCTTTCTGGGTGCTATAGTAATAGGAATCCATTTGAAGTATGATGTTAAAAATGAAATGATGCCTTAGCCACCGTCTGAGTTCATAATTTTTTTCTAATTGCTTAGAATTTTTGAAAAATATTTAATGTTCACTGGTAGAGCAGATGGAGCTGTGAACGCTTTCCTACATGATAATATACTTTGGTTCTGGCTGATGGTGCTGCTTTGTTTCTTCATTTTCTCATTAAACAATACTCAGGCTGGAAAAATAAGAGCTTTGGCATTTTTCAGGAATTTCAAGCTCAGAGGCAGGCTAAGCAGTATTCAGGGACAAGTGCAGAGAAATACTGGGTTCTCAGATGCCAGGCTATTTCAGTGAATGTCTTTTCCTGCTCAATAGTTAGCAAAAATCAAGCTTCCAATTAGTACGAAAGTGCATAAAATATATCATTCCTCTAACCATGTGGAGGAATTAAGGCAGGGGACCCCAGCTTAAGGGATGTCCCGTCACTTTTCTTGTTAATGAGAAATATCCATGCATTCCTGTTTGAACTTCCACAACTGCACGTATTTATGTAAAGTCTCGTGTCTGTGGATGAGAGGATACAGCACAGGGTAAGTCATCTAACAAAATGTGCTGGCTGCCACTCAAAACTTAGCTTTATTCTGCTAATCAATACAGAAATTAATAAATGGATTAGTATTGCAACTGACTTGCCACACTGCGAAAGGGAGCCATGATAGAAAATCAAGTAACATCTGCTGCATTTTCATCAAATACATTTTAATGTGATACAAATAAGCAAACAGTAGGATCCCATTTTGGTTAACAGAAAAATACAATAGAATGAAGGAATGGGGCCATTCAGATCACCATTTGTGTCCAGGAGACAAACTTCCTCTGCAGACTTCATCAACTGTCACTGGGTAGCAATTCTGGGAAGCTTCTGGATTAATCTTCAATGCAATTTCTTGCAATGCTGTTTCTGAGGAGTAACAGCTTACATTAGCAATGGTTTTTAAATCTAAAGTTGCCTAACAAGTAGATTTTCCATTTGGTACTACTTTTTTCTTTTCTTGATGATGAAAATAGAAACTTTTGCTAATTTTATATTAAATCTGAAAAGTTTACCAAGAAAAAATAATGAAATTCACCTAAGTTGATTCTTGTTTCAAATACCAAGTCTGTCACAGGTGACTTTGGTTACCATAATGTGGTAACCTGGCCAATTTTTAACCTCTTTTGCAAGCCTATCGGTACTTACAGTCTATGGTATCTATTGGGGCTCTAAATGATTGGATAAATGAAATTCAAATGAAAAATATTTATAGAATGCCAGAATACTGTTTATTATAAGTCACTGATCTATGGTAGAGAACTTTTTGTATGTATAAAATACACCTAAATAGATATGTACTTCTGCCACCTCTTCCCGCAAGAACATTCTGTAGAGACATGAGACAGGCATTAATGAATATAGCTCTACATCTACCAATGAGATGAGTTCATATGGATGTCAGAAATGAGAAACAAATTTTTAAAGACAAAATTGTCTGAGTCTTAGTTTTAGGGATAAAAGCATTGATTATCTACCAGATGGGTTTTGTTTTATACTTATACTAAGAAGAAAACCTGTAGATAAATTTGTTTTTGTTTCTCCCAGTAGAAATTTTTGACTATTTAATTAAAGGCCTCATTGCCCCATCATTAAATTCAAAGAAGCATATCTAATGCAAGCACTTAAATGTAATGTCACTTATTAGTCTTTAATAAAGAGAAACTTATTCTTTCTCTAAAGAACAGCTGTAGAAATAGTGCCCATGTCACCCACAAAATTATATATTATGAAGAGTATTAATGTGTATTTAATGACTGTAAAAATATTCCTTTATAAAAAGGACTGTATTCTTTCTTGTTTGGCTTCACTCATGAAGGAGGTTAATTAAAGCCAGAGCATCACAAATTCTGTAACACTAAAGGTCATTCATCTGTACCAAAGTGTAACACAATTCTGCAAAATCTCATTGACAGTGATAACATAAAACTAACTGCTCCACTACTCGGTAAAGATCACTGGTCTGTCTTGTAACTTGGCTCTAGCTTTCATGACCCAACAGCCATGAAATCTGCCATTAAACATAAGATTTATCTAACCCTTTTCATATTATGCTTTATAAATATACATATAGAAAGTGTTTCTAATGTTTTTGGGGGGAAAAAAAAGGGAACTGTAAGCAGTCCAAGTAACCATGATTTTGAGATTTTTCCATGGAAATGCCACAAAGCAGTGATTAAATGTTGTATTTCATCATCAGGTCAAAAAGTGAAAGCCCACAACACTACTATCTACATCCATACTTCAAGGTTATGTGTTTCAGGTTTAGTCAGTTTAGCACCTTTTTTTTTTTTCCTTAAATTGATAAATTTATTCAAAATAAAAGGCCAGAGCAGTATCATAGGAAATCTTCCAGGATGGAGAGATTATCAACAGTGGTAGATTACCAACATCTCTCATGTCCTATCTGGATATCAGAATAGGATGGCCAGAAGTGAAACAAAGAGAAAATGGTTCAGTGCCCAGCCACCACCCAAATAACAAAACCAAATGCACTGAGATGCTAATTTGTCATTCTTTCCTGTAATTAAGGGTAACGCTGTTATTTTGATTATGAAAACTACACAAACACACGGGTGTAAGGTGGAGTGATAGAATTTCATTCCAAATGTACATTGTTTCTACCATATGCACAGTTTTTATTAATCTGATTTACCTGATGTAATCCTGCATATCCTTCTATTACAATCTGTGTGTATTTGGTACCCATAGTACCAAGATTACCTGGTGCATTCATTTTGCCTCTTTTTCTTGTTCTCCAGTTAAAAACTACTGAAAACTTTAACATATAGCAACTTCTCCACTTCCTATTAAGCTCTGAGCTTGTTCACAACCATAAGTCATCCAGAAATTGAGAACAGCCAAAACAAATTCATTTTGTTGCCTTGCATCATTCAAGCAGCTTCCAAAAGCACTGATGCACTTCTATGTACTGACTGTTCAAGCCTGATTTCAATCTCATAAAGATTGAGACTAAATCCACTGAAATCTGTGGATTGCCACCGGGGAGAAGGGAATGAAGATGAGCATCAAACTGTCGTAGTAAAAATCTGCCCACTCATGGCTTGTTTGAGAACTGTTCTCTGCAGTTACCTGATTCCCTTTAATTACGTGACTTTCTAATACTCATCTGCTGCTTCTCCATATTTGCATTTATTCTGTTCTGGATTACAATTTCTCTTGGGGACTGTAAATGGAGTTGTGTAAATTATATAAAGGGGTGAATGAAAACCCCAGATTTCTTCCTCGTTCCACAGCCCCCTGTAGCTTACAAAATTCTCTGTGCCTATCTGTCTAACTCTCTCTTTAGTTTTCTGTATGCAAAGAGGAGAAAATGGTACCATATTGGCTCAGCTATAAGATAAAGGGATTTTTTTCCCCCAGAAAATGAAATGTATTAAAAAAAAAGGGGGGGGGGGGCAACTTACTTTTTATTTGTCATCTGCAATTCACTGCACTGGTTCATTTTCTCCCTAAGACCTCCAGTATCATGTCCCAGCAGCCAAAGCTGTGCAACTGTTGGTCACCACAGAGCAGCAACAGCTGGAGGGGAACCTCCAGGTCTGTGGCACAACACCCGAAATTGCTAGCAGAGGTCAGGGTCCCGTGAGGACAGACTGCCCGGGAAGCCCTGGGCTGGCCGATGGGTGGGCTGCCGAGCCCCGGGCAGCATGGAGCGGGGGAAACACCTGGGAAATGCAGCAAGTTCACTTGCTAGGGTTGTTTTTTAAATAAAGGATGAGCACACATTCAAAGCAATTTGATGCTCACCGTGCCTTGTGAAGAGCTTTGGGATTTATGAACGGCAAGTATTAAATAAAGATAAGTAATACATCTCTTAATATAGAAATATACTTAGACAATATGGAAATGAGATGGGAGAGTGGAAAATGTGACAGCTGAGTAGATAAACATGGACTTGTGTTTTCATTTACAAAGACCTCCAGTATATAAATGCTAATTATTTACTGCATTATAAGATTCTGAATTCCAAAGAGAGATTGCACCAATTTGATGTATTAAACAAGTGTCTATTGATAGACCACTTCTTAATGGACTGTCTCAACCATTTTCAAAGACGGCTGCACATCCCACAGCTATCCGTTTCACTTGAGATGCCAGATTGCATCAGTCAGGGTATTCCTGTTAAGTACTGGGTGCAAGCACACTCGCTAGCACACCTGACATGACAAGCCATATTTTTTTATTACAGGGAAGCAAATCTGTTTTCTCTTCCAACATCACCAGCAAAAATCAGGACTTGAAACAATTCTTATTTTACTTACCTCCATAAAAGCTTGTCTGAAGTAGACTTGTGGACAACCCATAAAGCCTGAAGTATTTACTAAGCCTGCTGTACCATACTAAAGAAGTACATCAAGGTGTTTCCAGCTTTTTGTATTTCATTCCTATTTGCTCCTTCTTTATCTGCAGATTTTCTTAAATCAGTCACTGATGGGCAAGAAAGACCCTGAGGCAATAGCTTTAGGGATGGATAGAGCAGAAGTGTACATGATTTCCTCTTTTCCCCCTGGATCAAGCTGTGATCCTGCTCTCCTCATCCTCACCCTGCTAAGGCACAACCTGCTTACACACAGGTACGATGTGTAGGACACTTAGAGGTTATATTTATGCTTTACATAAAAAGGAAAAGCCTTCCTTCCCTGTGACAGAAGCATTACAGCTATTTGTCAATGGAAGATCCTCTTTTCCCTTTTTTTCCCTGCACTGGGAGGGTCGGCTGGCTCAGCTCCGTCTCCCACGGGCAGGGTATTACCCCACTGTGCCTGAGCTCCTCATTCTTCTCAGGTAACACAACAGCTCTTTCGTGTTAAGGGACTGAGGGAGAAAATAGGAAAAAAATTCTGTCCCTTAAAGAATAGCTATGAAAATAATATCTTTGGCCGTCCATACATGCGAACAAAAGAGCAACTGAAGCTAGAAGGAGTTGTAATAAAGGGAACCGTTCCCTTGGAGAAAGAGCGTGGGAAGGATGGGAGGGAAGTGCTGCTGGGCGGGCTGGAAAGGGGATCTCGGCAAAGAGTTGTATCTGGCAGTTAGAGGCACTTGCCAAGGTGTCTGATGGTGGTTTTCTGCAAGAGAGAGGGGTAAGGAAGAGCAGACCATGGAGTAATAAACTGTATCAAGCTTTGCTGGTTTAAGTAAATTTTGCTCTATGGAGGGCAGCTGTTACTAATACACTCGTTATCCCAGTCCCTGACTGCCAACGTTCACTAACTTTTCCCCATCTTTGTTAGTAAAATTCAATACTATTTATATCTTTGTGTATCTTTTGTATCTTAAGTGTACAATGAAAACAGAAAGTTGCCAGACTGAGTAAGAGATATTGCAATAAATGTTTTTCTTTGCAGAAAAATATTGTGCAAAGGCCAGTCTCCTAGGATTTCCTTCTTGGTTAGGCAGCTATGAAGGATAAAGAGGCATGGATGTAGATCATTATTAGACTGTGAAATGCTTAACTCAAATGAAGTTGTAATAGAGCTGGTGCAAGAGCAACTGTTTACACATGAATGAAGGAATTTCACACTTTTCTGTATATTATAATACAATTTGTGCGGCCGCCTCCGTCCTGTAGAACTTGTGCTTAGCTCTTACTCATCAGTGATCTCTGACTCTCTAGGCCTAGAAATGCCCATATGAAGTGATGACATAATTGCTTATAATGAATCCAGTTGTCCACAACTAATTTGACTACTGTTCCAAAAATACTCGCAATGACTTGTTCAGCCTGAACCCAAAACACTTAGTTTGTGATCCGTGCATGCGTGGAGGTGTCGGGGGGCTGTCAGATATCTTCCTGAAGGAGTGTGACTGGGGCTTAATTTTTCTATTCTGTTATTTCTCCCTGGCTCTAAAAACTTCCCCCCCAATTTTGCACTTTTATCTCATCCTTACTCTTGTTTACTTTACTCATCTTTAAAACTCATTTTATATAAAGCCTTTCTGCCAGTCCCCACTCTGGCATTTTTTGGCTTGTGCTTGATCCCTCAATAACTTTTTGGGTTATGAGAGCTTACTTTGTCTGTTGGCTTTTAATTGTGGATTCAGAAAGAGTAATAATTAGGTACTGCCTCTAACTACCCATTGGTAAGTTCATAAGTATGGCTGCTTTACTGATCTCCTGGTGGGTATTTGCATTTGGCATTCTCAACATTGTAAAATGCAAACCTGGTTAATAGGGAAATTGTGTCTTGCATTGTAGAGATGCTAATAGAAATGGCATCACTTGCCATGAGATATTCTAATTTATGACTGTCTTTAAAGAACATACTTGCCAATTAGTGTCTTTATTAGAATACTTACTTTTATCATTTGAAAATATGGCTCTTAATTGGGACCAGCTTTGCCTAAGGGAGAAACATTTGTTAATAAATAAATGAATAATCTAAATCTCTCCATCAGTACCCATGGAGGGAACCAGCTTATATCACATAAGCATCCTTTAGATTGTACTACTTATTATTCTTAAACTCATTCAGTTATTGAGAAAGACAATTTCATCTAACATTATATTGTCTTGCTGGGAAAAATATAGACAGGATATTGGAATTTGCTTGTTTATTAAAGCAAGTAGCTCATTAGGCATAATTAAGATAGAAGAAACAGAAGCATTAAATTTTCATCCCACACCATCAGCCCGATAGCTCCAGTAAAGGTAAAAGCACAATAGTTGCTCTATTAGTACATTGATCAGGTTAATGTAATTAAGGTGCCAATTTTATTAGAATACGAAGATGAGGAGTGCTTAGTGTTTTTCACTTTAGAATAGAATAGGATTTAAAAATGTAGTAAAGAAATTGTTAAAAAAAAAAAAAAAAAGAAGTTAATAGGACCGAAAACCCCACTCTTCAGCCAAGGGACAGATATGAACCAGAATCTGGTGAAGGCAGGTACCATGGGGACATCACAGCAGCCTGTGCTTGTCCTGACTCTGTCATTGCGTTTCCTTCCCCAACGGATGGTGAGAATTTAGAGCAAAGCTGGTTACAGCAAGGGGACATCCTCCCCCAGACCAGGCGTGTGTTCCCAACAGCCACTCCATGCTCATCCTTTCGCCGTGGAGGATTTGATCCCGCTGGGGTCCGTGGCATTGCGCTCTACAGCCCATGACTTCCCAAACAAGAGCATGTCTTGCAGAAACAAACTGTTGTCCAGGCAGGAGTAAAGCAGCAGAGAAGAAGCCAAAGCACATCTGACCGATCCTCATAAGACTTGGGTACATGTCAGATGTCCGGTGCAGCAAATAACCGACCACAGGTGCATTGATGAGTCAACAGGATATTCTGTTGATTTATTTGAGCTGAAAAAGAAATATCAACACTGCACCGCTGCTTTATATAGTCTGTTGGCCACGACAGAAGCAACAATGCAGTTGTGCATGGTGCAGTCCCTGCCACGTAAAGCCTGGAAACACCTAATACCCAGGCTGCTTTGTACTGGCAGTACTGGCCGTAGTGTGTGTGCTTTTTAATTCTCTGTTAGTTCGAAGGGCATGTCCACAGCTTGGTGTGGTCATACTTGCAGGCATGGAGGGGAGAGCCTTCAGAGCAGAAGTCCTTCACTTCAGATATTGTGCCACTGAAAAACCCCTAAGCAGCAAATTATTTTACCTAAACCTATTTTAAATATATATATGTATATCTCTATATATCGGTGCGGGTGTATTTAGGTGCAGACCTATATAGCTGTAAATGTGTACCTACTCCTGCCCTTAGAGGTGGGGTGTTCTGAGCTGCCTCCGACAGGTCCCACAGGGTGGGCAAGTGACACCTCTCCCATGCCCTGCCATCCGACTGAATACCATGCTGTGCTCAAATGACACTTAATACATGATTGCAGTGGGGGAGAAGAGTCTTAAGGTTGCTTTTGGCTTCTGTGCAGAAGTATGAGGGCTGGTCCTTTGAAAAATAGGTAAGTTGGCAGAAAACTATTTTCTTCAGCGTAGTATCTGTGTGATCTCCCTTCGGTATTTAACCACAAATACATGTTTCCCTGAGACACAAAGTATAGCTGTTTTAAAATAAATAAATAAAAGCAGACAAATTAGGTTACCAGTCAAGTCATCAAATCAGCAGTGCTATATTCAGAGAACATAGCATTGTGCCTCACAAATTATCTCCCAATCCCACCTGCTCTCAGATTTTTATAGCCTGGCTATCTGCTCTACTATGATTGCTCAATAGAAAATAAACAGATGGGGCTGAGAAAAATCCAAACGAATAAATGGGGTAGAAACTGCCTCAAGCCTTTTGAACAGCATCAGGGCAGCTTTTCTCTTTTCAAGGATTTTTCTTCCCCCATTTGAAAAATAAACCTGCTGGAACACAAGATGTGATTTGGTTTAATATTCAACTACATGAAAACACACAAATGTGTGTTAGATGCTTTTGGGCAGAGAGAAACTCCGCTTTCTTTCATGGGCTTTGCTGCTGTTTTTAATCTGGTAATTGGCTGATCAATATTGCTATTTGAAACTTATATGAAAATGTGTGAAACTTTCTAACGGCAGAGAATATATAGATTCCTTTGCTGTGCTGCAGGACTTCAGCAGCAGTCATTTCAGTAATTAGGCTGCTTTTCAAATAAAGGCCAGTTCCATGGATACATGACTAAGATAAATTATGCCCTGGATAGGCTTATATTTTCCTGCATGTGCTTGCCCTTTCTGTGTTCACATCCACATAAGGAAAGCCTGAGTAAACATCTTTTCTTTTCCTCCTCACACCCCATGATACATCTGCGTACTGTCTTAGGCAGGAGTGCTCTTCACCTGTCCTTGGCACTGGATATCCTACATCAGATGTCACCTTACATCTGTCCTTTAGAAATTATTCTTTTCCTGCTGATCTTTTTTCACTTGTAGGTTAGTTTACAGAATGAAATGAGGAAAAAAACAGAAGAAAAATCATGATTTTCCAGTGAATGTAATCCAGATTTTAGACCAAAAAGCAGAATGTTAAAAAAGCAAGCAAGATCAAGAAAAGAATGCTCTGGATTTTTTTTTTTTTTTTTTAGCTTTTTAAGTTATTTTAGATCATCTTATTTAAAGCTTATTCTAATAATTTCTTGCCAATGTCAAGAAAGTGCATACAGAAAAATGAAGCAATTATTTATGATATTATGTGGCTATCTCAAAACAGGACCATCTTTCCTAGAGATATGCTGCTCATCCGCAGGAATTTGAGCAGAGAAATTGAATATTTTTATTTTTGCAGGCTCAGGTGTCAGCAGAGCCCACGCCATTGAATTTAATCTTGTCAATGCCATACCTGAACTTGGGCAACAAGTCATGGTACCATCTCGCTAAGAATGGAAGTCGCCCCAGGATCATCTCTCCTCTCCATGAGGGCCACGAGGAGAGGCAGGCAGGGAGCTGGGCAATGAACTGAGGTTTTACCCGTGGAGTCTGATTTTAATCTGGCTGCTCATGAGTCAACAGCCATAACATCAAGAAAACCACAGAGATCTTGACTGTTGTAGGGGATGAGTCAGAGTGAAAGTCATTGTGCTGGTACCGGGGTAGTCACTGTGCTTGCCTTGTGTACAAAGGGCATGTTCCACCCTACGGACATAAAACTCTGCTGAAATAGTTACTGAAAGGAGTTTTGCTGGTGGGAAAAAATGGGGTTGTCTGAGATAGGTGTTTCCATGGAGGCCTGGTGCCATCGTAGCAATGGATGGAGAGGGCTGAAGGTCAGAGTGGAAATTCAGTGCCTCAGTCCTCCATGTGGGAGGATGTCTCTGGGCTCAGGTAGGTCAAAGTGAGGAGCGGTTCATTTGCTAGCAAAAACGTGCCCAGAAGAAAATCCATTTTCATATTGAGTACCTTCCTCAAGGTTTGCCTGATGAGAAGAGTTAAAGAAAAGAAACAGCAGGAAGACATCGGGAGAGAGGTTGAGCTTTGGTCACTGGCAACTCAGGAGACATAATGAAGATGGCTGCTGGCCCCAGCTGGCCCCACATGTAGGAGTATGTTTTTGCATCATCAAGTCCTGATTTGTCAAACTTTTGCATAGAGACACACCAGGAACTAGCTCAGCTGCTGGGAAGGGCCTTGCTGGGGCCACGATGGAAGCTGAAACCAAACCTGGCACGCACAAAGCGTGCAGTTTTTTCTGTGTGAGACAGACGAGGAGCTGTCATATAGTCCTGGGGCTGCATGGAAGTTGTGCTGATACAGAGACATTTGGCTATATCTGCTCTGCAATGCCGCTCGCAAGCTAAGTCCAACGCAACAGAAATATCAGTATTGCAAAAAACCTCCAAAACTCTAATGCTTGTCACCGAGGAGACAAACTGTCATCACGATAAATAGTCATCCTTCACTGGGAAAGTTTAAGTCAAAAATCATGGGGATGCTCACCTGGAGACTTAGCTGAATATTCAGTGGCAATCAGAGCAGGTGACAAAATCCAGACCCAGATCTGCCCGGAGAGACTTTTCCTGGGAATACAGAGAAGCCCAGACCCGCCGGTGAGCTCACTTATGCTACAGCAGCACGCACAGGCTCATCTCTGTCCTTACTGCTACTTTTCATTTAGTTTCACACATTTCTCTGCCTTCTGCAGAACAAAATAATGGAGCGTAACATTGCATACAGTAAGACACTAACTACCCCTGTAAGAAAGGTCTTACCTTTACATATTCTGTAACTAATTTGTGTCGACAGGACCAAGTCTAATGGCTCCCAGCGGCTCACCACGTTGGGAAATAGTCTCCCTCGCCCTTCCGCGCTCGCGTTCAAAATCAAAGTCTCTGCTGTCAGGATGCTTGTTTGCATCTGCTGAATTTAAACTTGATGGGTGGATGCAGAGAGGGCAGAGCCGAGGGGCTGAAGGTGAGGAAGGTCACGTCTCCCCACACTCCCACCGACAAATTACCAGCTCCTGCCTGGGCAGAGGGAAACACCATTCCAGTGCTCAGAGAGTCCATGGTCCCTCCCGCCTGTCCCAAAGATTTCAGTAGCTAAGGCAGCTGAATTTTTAAGTTCAATTTGTTACAATTTTTATGTGCAATTTTTTTTTTCACGGTAAATATAATTTAGCTCAAACCACAAAAAGCCTTGACATAATGACTCATGGACTTTGTTTTTCAAAATCCATTTCCTGCATAGGTTGGTGGTCCTTGTCGCTTTATATTTTCCATAAAATATCAAATCTCAGAGCAAGAAAATAGTGTTTCACCAGGATGTCTGACCACTGCCCATGACAAGAGATACAGTACAGGTGAATACACCACCTGGACTGTGCTGCATAAGGGTCTCAATCTAATGACCCACAGTTCCCAAAGCCCCATTAATTTCAAAATATGCCAATATTTACTGTTAATATCTGAAATGCTTTTTTTTTCTCCCCTTTTTAACCCCATGGATTTACAGAACAAGTTTGTTCAAAATAGACCACAAGAAAATGAGTAAAAGCGACAAATGATGTTGATCCCTTTCAACTTTAAAGCATTTGAATAAGAAGCTGCCACACAGCTCTGTTCAAGGTCCATATGTTTTTTTGATAGGAAACGTGTTTTGATTCAGGAATTATTTCTAGGGTTCATTAACATGTAAATTGCTCCACAAGGAAATCTAAAGGAGATTGAGTCCAAAGATATGTAAATATTCAAATGTAATTGGGGTTCAAGCCCTACATCTCTATTTCTGCCTGAACAGTTCAAACAGAAAGAGGAGAAGGTTTTCCTTCCTTCTCCCTGAAATCCAGCAAAATTTCTCATCGCATGATTTGCCTCCAAAAGTGGTCCTGAGGCATGAAGTTCAATAAATAATTATAAATTAGCAGAGTTAGAGGATTCAGAGAGCAGGGAAAGTGTGGGCACCTGGAGTCGGTGTGCACACTCAGGCGCGGAGCCTTCCTCATCACCTGAGCAATTCTTTGTGCTCTGCTGAGTACAGCTGCGTGTACGGCAGTGCTTTGCGCTAACCTGTTAAAGATCCATTCGCTGGTGCAAATAGAAAATGTTATCTTCTTAGAAAATATTATGTCTCCTATTACTTTTGATAGATCTCCCGTGGAATTCTTTTACAGTTAAATATAAATCACATATGGAAGAATGAAATCTGTTCTTGTAAACGCGGCGTATGCACAAGGAGTAAATCACGCAGATGCAATCGCTGCTGTTGTCATAATGTGTCTCCTACGTGAAGCAGGATGAAGAGGGATAAATAATCCTCTGGCTATGACTGCACCTGTGTGATGTCATGCTGCATGTCACTGGGAGCTGACAGCTCAGAGGAAAGCAGCCACTGGGGAATATTTAATGAAAAGTAAGGTAGTTGTCTGAGGAGCTCCTACTGCGCTGTGTTAACCCCCACGCAAACATGCCGGGCCACGGCAGCTGTAGGGATATCCCTGAAGACCAGGCTCAACGTGTGAAAATCAAGATGTACTCATGCCCAAGCGTCTACTGCAGTTGAGGGAACAATTTATGACGTTCATTCTCCTACTCTCTGCCCACCTCCACAGAGCAGGCCAGTGTGCCGCCCCGGGCTGGACCCCCAAGCATTCCCCCCTTTCCCTTATGGCTCACGGAGCCCCCGGAGCTGGAGCTGGGGTGGAGGGAGCCCTCGTGGGCAGCAGAGAGCGGAGGCTTCGGGAACCCAGGATCTGTTCTTGTCTCCCCCACCATCTGCCAGCCTAAGCTTTGCAAATTATTTAAGCTACTTGTGTTCAATTCCCCATCTGTAAACCGGGCATAATTACTCCTTGCCGGTATGTATAGGAAGAAAATAGTCTATTCATGATTGGGGTGTACTGGGACGCTTTCATGCCAGTGGAGACGGCTGGGTTGCAAAAGGTATCTCCTCCCAGATTGCTCAGCTGACTTCTGGATGTGCAAACTGAGGCAGTGGTACCCGAGTGCTGATGCCCCGTAACTCCCCTTCTGCCTGCAGGCTGTTCGCCCGGCCAGCACCAACACGGACTGATGGCTGTACATGGCACAGATACATTCCACATCGCAGAAATCGGCTCCAGATTGCTGTAACAAAGTGATATATCCTTTGATTTGTAGTTTCCAAATTATTTTCAGCTATTTCCAGGCTTTATGTTTCCATAACTTACTGTTATTAACGTATGATGAATGCAGTGTTGTAAGGCTAAACCCATGAAAACCCAAATACTAGGTGCTTCATTCCGTACAGTGTTGGGTTTTGGTGCTGTCCCTTTTATAATATAAAAAGTATTTGAGTGATTATAAACTATACACTAGTATAATGACAGGTCCTGCTTATAGCCGGGATACTTTTGAGGAACAGACTTTCAATAATCACTTCTCTTTTTATGCAGTGCTTTCCCCAGAAATATTTTATTAGTCTAATTAGGGCAGGCAGTGAAAAGATCACCTTCAATTCATTTTAGAAATATGAAAGATGAATAGAGGAGATTGTTGTTTGAACTCCCCCATCACCTGAGCTTTCCAAATGAGCACAACCTTCCCCCCCAAAAGCGCACGAATGGCCAAATTAACACTTCAGTAGGAGGCTGAGAGAAAGCAGAGTTGTGCTGGGAGAATAACTTGCCCTCTAAAAGCATATATCTAGTGTTAAAAGAAAAGACAGTATTGTAACACTTCCTTTACTGTCTCGAGAGTGAGGGAATAAGTTGTACAGGTGAAATGGTGACAGGCTGCTGTCAGGCACTGTAGCTGGTACTCCGACGAAACTATTGCCGAGTGTCTGTCCACGTGACGTTACAAACTCTCCTGATCAGCCAAGGTCATGCAGACCTTCGGTTATTTGCTGAGTAAGTCCTGGTCAAGCAAATTAATGGAGTTTGGAGCAGACCTACCAGATGCACCCCATTTATCTTGAAGTTCTGCCCTTTCCCTACCTGAGTTTTGCAGTTCTGGTCACACCTTCGGGGAGGATGAATTCCCACCAAAGCAGGTACAGAGGAAAGAGGGCTGCTTGGGGGATATGGGCACTGCGTGACGGACCCTGTAAGAGGAAACCAAGAGAGCAAAGTGTGGCTGGATAACCAAACAAATGTTGGGTACACACAGGTGGGAGGGGAATGGCTGCTTTCTCTAAACACCCCACAGAGTAGATGTTGTTAAGCCAGAGTGTTACACAGGTGCGTAAAAACGTGGGTCTGGGTTTGTCAGCAATGAAATCAGACTGGAAAGTAGCAGGCATCTAAGCATTGCAGGAATAAGGTTCTGGGCCAATCTTTCAATCAGCAGAGGAGGCACAATGAGATCCAACTCGTTTCCAGATGGCGTTGGATGCATCGAGGAAAACCATGGCATGACGTGGTTACTGCGGCAGCCGGAGCCAACCGAGCTGCAGGAGCTGCAGGGTCAAAGGCTTGGCCGTGCACCTTTTTTCCCAAGGGCTCAAGAGCAAGCCCAGGAAGGGAGAGCCACGTGGGACTGGGGAGAAGTTAACAAGAAGCCAAGGGACTGAGTTTCCCAACAAGTGCGAGATAGATTTTGAATATTACAAACTTGGTGACAGAGGTAAATAGGAATTTGATGGTCCTCCTGGAGAGGAGAAGCAGAGACCCAGCTGGGGAAGAGGCACAGGGGAAATTCAATAGTCTACTTTCCTTCCTGGTACCTGGGGCTACTACACAGGCTGCAATCAGTCCCTGTAGGATGAAAGAAAGGCAAAATACATGCCATGGGTGCCTTCACAGAGGCTTGGACCATACAGGACATTTTGAACTGGTCTCTCAATTTTTCAGAAAGTTCTCACTAATTTTCTTACTAGTTATTCATAGGCACATTAAAAAAACTATAACTCAACGGGAAGGATATTCTTAAGTAAGCTCTCTCTCTCAAAAGACCAGCCTAAAGTGTCATTCTTCATTGAACTACCTGTACTACGAAACAGTATGCCTATGACAATGCATGCAACATTTTAAGCCCTCAGGGCTACATGAGGAGAACATCCAAATTAAAAAAGGATAATGAAGTCTGAAATAGTAAAAGTGCTAGCAGTTACTTTTTAATGGCAGCTAATTTAGTGGCATTGTTTGGACTATAGTCTCAGGCTGTAACTCAACCGATTTCAGCAGAATGATGCCAGTAGCTAACTGTTGTGTCAGCCCTCAAGAGCTACATATTGCCATTATTTTATTAATCACCACCAATAAACCATACTTATGTAGAATTTAATTACTGGAGCCATTTGTTTTCTTTACTTGTGTTTGGGGGGGGGCAAGGCTTTTGAGGATGATAAGAATTATTCATTACTCATAGCATATGTTTTTCTGTTAAAATCAGAATTGGGCAAATTTCATTAGAGAATTGTTACAGAATTAATGTCAATCAAGTTTCTACTTAGACTGAATCAAATTTATGGTTTTATAAAGAAATCAGGTAAAATTCACTAATTTGATGGAATTTATTAAGGAGACAGTGAAGACAGGAGCAAAAAAATCAGTATAAAATGTAAGGGAGAATCAAAGCAAAAGCTTAGCTACATGTCTTTGATATGTTGACAGTTCCCATAGCTCAAGGTAACCTTTCTCCATAACACTCTGGGGTTTCCCTTTATTACTGTCTTTTTTTAATAGAAGACCAGTATTACACTTCAAGTGTGTTCTTCGGGTGAGCAAAACCACAAAGAGCAAAAAAACCAAAGGCATATAGTGACCCAAGGAAAGACAAGCAGTAATAACCAGATCTGCCCCCCCCCCCCCCCCCCCCCCCCCCAAGATGAAGACCCAGAAAAGTGGTGACAGTGGTGTGAAGTCCTCCCCATGTGCTGGGGCTGGAAATGGTGTAGCAGGGCCACGCTCCGCTGGGCACAACACCCACGTCAGCTCAGGTTTTTCTGCAGTAGTTTTAAACAGAAAAGGAGAACACACCAAACTTGGATGTAGCGTCTGAAACAATTAACAAAGATCCCGCTGTCATATACTCATGCTGCATGTTTAGTTGTGGAAGAAATATGAGCGCTGCATAAGTATTTAGTATAAATGTATTTATTCAGTTAGGGTTTCTGAGACAGGTGATGGATAGGAAGAGATTTGTTGACTGCTGTTTCCAAGCAGTTGCATTATCTGGTTGTGTAAATGATTACTATGGAGATATTTAGTCTGCCATTTTGATATTTTAGCCTCTGTATTTCCATCACTTGACCTTAAAACCAGATCAATATTTTATGCTCAAAAATGTACATGTTAATACATTCTTGAGAGACCAAACAAGAAAGTTGGAAGGCCTACAGGTTTTAATTTTATGGTCATCCATATCACAAACTAAATAACAAACAGTACCACCAAAAGAAGGTTCAAGGACTAGTACCTGACTTGAAATAATGTCATGTGTCCTCTGTTGACCAGGTGATTTATATACCAGCTTTCTAGACTCCTTGCACTCCATGGAGTGCTTATGATTGTTCTGATTTTTAGCAGTTTCATTTGCAGAGCCAAAAGTTTGCACATATTTTTAGGAAACATTTTGAAGACAGATTGAGGAACTTGTAAATGCTATAAGTATAATAAACTGTTCTCAACCCAGACAGGTAGTCTCGACGCATTTGACTTTCGACAAAGATGTATTGGTTTCTTTGATTTTAGTAGGCAGGAGGATTTTTGTTCCAGTGCAGAGCAAAACCAGATCTTGAAAGGTTTGCCAAAACAGAAGCATTGCTAGCTGAACAGTAGAATAGGTCTCCTTTTGCCTACCTGGACTTTGTAAGGCTTGGACGTACATACACAGCTACAGACTGATGGAGAGGTCAGCTTGGAAAGCTATGCTTACTTGACCTTTGAGTTTTGGTTTTGTGGTATCTATGGGCTGTTGGTTTTTAATAAATTCAAAAAGACTGGTAGATGTTAACAAGCAAAACAGCAGCAGCTGAAAGGAAAAATATCCTCTCCCAAGTTTTGAGCTGTGACTTTTTTACAATAGGAATCCATATGCCAATGCCAATCCAGGTAAACTGCATTTTGGAAGTGCTGTTCCTAGAGCATCTTAGTGCGCTGGCACACTGCATCGCAGATACAAATAATCCAAAACTCAATAGTCTCACTTGCAGTAATGAGAGAATTCTCTGTGTTTACTGACCCTCAGAATTTCTTGTTTCCTGCTGATGGTGTGAGAGTGGAAAGTGGGTTCAATGAGCTGAAGTATAGAAGTTGGAAAGGTATTAGTTCAGGACCCTAAAAGGTGTCTTAGGAAACATAAAATAAACAGAAAATAATTCCCAAAGGAATACAGTCATCCTGTTTAGATTATGTCTTTTTCCCTTACTCCTGTATGCTCTGTTCAAAACAAAGCAGAGCAAACATATGTTGAGAGATGCTGCCTATTTATAAAGTAAACACTAACAACAAGCAGAAAACAAAAGATAAATGAAGAACATGTTTTGCACACTAATCAAGTTGTCTTAGCTCAGAAAGTAGTGACTATATGATGATGTCATGTTTTTAAAAGTACAACCGAGGCTTCAATTTTTCCACATATTTAAAATATCTCCGCATGACTATTGCTCTGGACGCGTCTTGGGAGGGCGCCTCATCACAGCTTCTAATGTTGGTACCTAAACTGGAAAACAAGGCTCCCATCAACAGAGATAAGAGTTCCTCCATCAGAGAAGGCATTAGCATAGGTTTCCAGAAAATCTCATTTAAACTTGAAATAAGTCTTTGATTAACAAAATAAAGTGAAAGGTGTCCGTGCATATTGTTGATGATACTGCAAGCCAGCCTAAAGATTCAGACAAGCTTGTGCAAAACACTCATTCGCGAAGGTCATCCAAGGCTCAGCTGATGTGTCAGGAAGGTTAGAGATGAAAAGTTTTCTTCATCTGCTTTCTTCACTCCAATTACAAATATCAGCAATGTTGGAATTCACCTTTGGCTGCATGGGACTTTGCTCGCTTTCCACTACGTAGCCAGTATGTCACAAAGGTTCGTATACAGTGTGTGTCATCAAAAATGAAACCCCCGAAATAAAGAAATGGCTAAGGTGCTTATTTCAGCAAGATATCCTTCTTCATATACAGTTTTCAATAAAAAATATTACAGATAGTAGTTTAAATTCCACTGCTATTTAGAGTGTGTGCTGGGCAAAATGACAGAAAAGATCCAAGCTGTTATGATCTGATTGTGAATATCAGACTATAAAAGTTGGAAGATATGAGAGAGCAACATGGTTTTCTTATTTTATTTTGCTTTAGATGAGATGGCTTCACTTTCACTTGTGGGAGGTTATTGTTGAGGCACAACAGCAGAGATTCAAGACTGGGTGAAATGAGACTTTTCAGAGGATTACTCTTCCCTTACGCGCTCCTAGGGAATACACGGAGGAAGCATGAACGGAGATGACCCAGATCAGCCTTGCTGACCTCTCCTCTATTAGCAGACAGCCAGCGAGCGCCGTTTGGCACGTGAGCTCTGCAGACACGTAGATGCAAGGACTAAATCCCAGCCTTGCCGCCACCTCTTTCCACTTTTCACGGTCTTGGCAGGGAGCTGGAGGCAGCAGCAGCCAGCGGGGCACCCTCCTCTCTCACAGCCCTGTCCTGCTTTACTGGGAGAAGCTGGTTCCTCCAGAGAATGGGTTCTGTGATTGCCATCCTGTAGTGGGCTTCATCTCCTTCTCTGCAGATTTAATTTTGCAATGCAATACTGTGCCAGCCGAGAAATTCTCCCTCTCTACCCAATTTGCCCGGAGTGCAATGGATTATAATCTGCTGCGGGCACCTGGAGGTGAAGTCCCAGCACGGCACACCGGTTAG
Source organism: Harpia harpyja (assembly GCF_026419915.1). NCBI lineage: Eukaryota > Metazoa > Chordata > Aves > Accipitriformes > Accipitridae > Harpia > Harpia harpyja. The sequence goes on from NC_068969.1 coordinate 22,199,246, forward strand.
CCTGGGACGGCCCTCCTAGCCCCACTGGAGCAGCAGTTATCTCCCAGCAAGTACGAGCACGTAAAAAGATGCACTTCCCAGACTGTAAAATCTCTGCAGGCTCAAAATGTGGGGGTGGAAGTGAAAATGTACAATATGTTGTTAGCGAGCGGTGTTACTTTTTCTCCAGCCCCTCCTGCCCCACTCTGTTTTATAAATCCATGCTGCTTAAAAAGACTAGGGTGCGTGCCTACATCTGCACACATGTACCTAGCAGCCTTTTCTTAACTAGAGCATAGCTGATGGTTGACTGGGACTGTACTAATTGACTTCTCGTCCAGAAACAAAATTGCTTCCGTTTTAAAAATATGGGTTTTATTTTATTCCTTCTACTATTTACCACCCATAAGTCTTCAGCAGTGTACATAGCTTTTCATAAGCAAGTAAGAATGGAGCATTTCTTCTCTGAGGAGCTGGTACTGTTTAGTTGCTACATAAAACGCATTAGGCAAGTAGTGCACAGTACGCCTGTCAATGATGGGGTAAGGATCTAATGCTCAAACGAGATATCTTTGTGTTTTAAAACAAAAAAAATTATTCTAATAAACTACCATTCTCAAGTACTGGGCCTAAGTATTGCTGTGTAAGGCTACATTGCTGTAAAATTTCTGTTGATGAGACAATGTGGTCTTGGGTGTTTAAGGATATGAAATAATAGTTTTATCAGGGTCCTCATGGATACCGTCCAAAGGGACACTATCACCTATCCTCATGGCCCCTCCTTTCTGAGGGGAAATAACAGTATTTATGATTCAACTAATTCTAAGGAAAACAAAATGAACAAAAATATGAAAAATTTCTCTGCCAAAAGTCAGCTTGGAGACATTTCACCGTATCAGCTTCACAGCCTAAAGCTCAAAGTAGGGCAAAAATAATACATGATCCTTTGTTGGCTTTTTGACTGGAAATAAATTATTTCCATTGACTGTAATACATGTTTTTTAATCATTTGTGGTCTCTGTCTCTCTCTGCATGAAACAGAGCCTCTGTGATGTGCTTACAGCAAAGGTGCATTATTAAAGGGCCCATGTAAGTGGTAGTTGGCAATGAGTGTAAACAGGTTTTGACACAGATTTCCAACACATTAACATGCAGGAATAAAAAGGGAAGGGAGAGAGGGCGGAAGGAAAGTCAGGCTGATATGATAGCCTTAACTGAGCCATAATTGCCTGTAAAATCAGAAAGGAGTTGACTTTAAATAAGAATGTCATGAATATTGCTAAAGCATTAAACAAAAATCCAGCTACTTGACTTGCCTGCAACCTCCGTGAATGTGCTTAGATGTACACGTGCTACATGTAATGCACGTCAGATGAATGCTGCATGGGGTACTTTTAGATTTTTAGAAAGCTCAGGAGGATGGGATTGTGCAACAAAAGAAAAATTATCCCTGTGTCAAATAGCACTGACTTCACACTCACGTATAATTTTTACCTCTACTTGATTCTTTTACTTGATGGTAGCAAATTCATTATTACTGAATTTATCCACACTAATACCACGGAGTAGCAAATGATAGTTTTTAAAGAGAACCATTATTGCAGTTGTGGGCTACCTGTGCAGCACAGGACCTGTGTGTAACACAGAATTAAGCGTGTTCAGCTTACCCAAACACGTGCAGGAGGCTAGTGTTGGCAAACGGGTCAGTAATCGAATCCTTGTCGACTGCATGGCACAAGGCAAGCCAAGCCATTCTGCAGCTACACTTATGCTTCCAGCAAGAAAGAAAGGCCGCCTGCAAACACCTGGTAAAGAACAACCACGGTAAGAAAGCAGCTAATTGCTGAACATTTTTCAGTTCTAAAAATAATCCAGAAAGCAAGACAGTAGGGTGAGAAACCACATACAGCTAAACAGAGCGCACAGCAAAGTAGCTTGCAGTAGGCATCAAACATTTCTACATAGTTGAATCAGCTGGATCACTCCACAGGACAGAAAAGACTATGATCCTTTCCTCCTACAGGCTTCTTCTGCTCGCTCTTTCTCTTTATTTATCATCTGTAATTTAAAATAAAGACAAGGAAGCAGGTAGCCCAAAAGCAGTAAAGGACACACATTCTTCACCTTTATTGCCTTCGGGACATCACACAGGGATCAATTTTAGCTGTCGTATTGAGTCAGATGTCAAGATGTGCCTGTTTGAGAAGGGGAAAGCTCCTTTCTGATAAGGATGGCTTGGATCAGCTCTTCTATGCCATCCTGCAGAGGTTATACTGAAGGTGCAGAAAACAGGTATCAGTGCCCCACTTTGCTCGGCCAGGCTCTAACTGGTGTAAAACCTGGCGAGGGACCTTTCTAGGGGGACTGTTTAAGCACCGAGTCCCACAAGCACCAAGTTTCTCAATCAGAAAGTTTATGACCAGTACCTTGATAATGTCCTTTTTCCTTGCTGGGCTGAGCTGGCCCTGGAAAGCACAGCCCAAGCGCTGGCACACCCCCAGCAACTTCAGCTCTCGTGGGGAACGCTTCGCAGAAAGCTCGTGGCACCCCGGGTTTGTTGTCCCCTGTGCACTTCTCAAATGATCGGCTGAGCAGACACGTAAGCATTTTGAGGACAGTTTTGGCAGTTAATGACTCTGATGGAAAAGCCATCAGGTTAGCACTCAGGGATGCTGACTCCTTGGGGAAGAAGAAATGTTCGCAGGGGACAGATGTGCAAATCGATACCAGCCCCCGTTTTGCAATTAAACAGCCAACCTTTGACGAGATGTTTCCCCAGAGATCCCTTTCACTGGCTCATTGCATCCTTGCATCAGCTCCTCTCCGACCCGGCTCCCAGGCAACAGTGCTCATACCTCCGGGAAAGGCACTATTCACACCAGCCCTTTGGCTCGCGTTTGCCTCCCAGTGCGCTGCCAGGGACCAGCACAGCTTCTGGGTCGCACGGTTGGGCTGTCATTCTCCACACGGAGAAGAAGGTCTGCTGTCAGCCTCTGAGGTGGGACGGAAAGGATCAGTGATGCCAACTTCTGGTAGGGAAAGAGAAAGGAAGAGGTGTTTCCCTGAACGCCTCAATACATTGGCTTGATGATCATAAGCTTTCCGCTCCTTTAATGTCTTAGCTTAGGTCCACAATGGTATCTACCTCCACCGGTCATTGGATATCGGCCTCTTCTCACACCTCGGCAGGGATTCATGTGTAGGGATGACTGATTTACTGTTTACTTCAGAGAAACTTGGGGTGCGTACAATAATCATCAATCAAACCATTCCTGTTTTGAGTTTCCTCATACCACCCCTATGTCAGCAGCTCCCTCTTGTCAAATCTAGCAGAATGCTGCCATTCCCTGCTCTAGTATCTCAGATACGTAATATGGCTTCTCTCTACCCTGGTAGATCTGATGAAAGCCTATCCTTATTTGCCACGAGCATTCTTAAAGGGAAAAAAACCCCAAACCCATTGATAAAAGAGTATAGTGCAGGTATTTAAAGAGGCAGCTTCTGACTGCTGCTCCTTTCTCCTCTTGACATGAAGATGAACTTCCTCTGGTAGCTGACTCATTGCCCTGGGCTATCGCTCTAATTTCTTTGACTTCTGACAAGCAGATGCTCTAAATCTGTCAATATGAAGCACAAAAGGATCTTATTAATGGTCCAACTACTATGTTTGTCATGGGTAGTGCTATCAGTCTTACCTTATACATGTGCATTATTGCTAGCAATTGTTTACATATGCTGTAGCTCCCACTCAGTGCTTTACACCACCTCACTTCATACTGCTGCCTCATATACAGTGGTCTTTATGCTACATATATCACAATTATATAGCTTGAGCGAGCTTGAGGCTCACTTTCTTTGTAAGGTACCAAGCTGTAAGGTACTTTTCTGTTTTCTGTAGTATATTGGTGTGCCTTGAATTATTCACTCAATTTCTGAGAAGCAGCATTAAGAATGTAATCTTCTGTCCATAAATCCATTGGAAGACTCTTAATAATGTAAGCCTTAGTGGAACATCCCAGCATTGCAAAGGAAGGAGTAAGCATTTCCTTAGGGTTTCAAATGGTTCACTCGCCCTTCCTTTGACAGAGCTAAATCCATTCTTTAGGAAAAAAAACACTTAGCTTTTGAAAGATTTCAACCATTCTTTTCTTCTTTTTCCTTGTAATGAATGATCAGCTGCTCTGTCACTACAGGAAGGTCCATAAAGCTTGCAGAATACAGAAAAGCTGAATTCAGGATCTTTTACGTTCATCAATTAACACTAATGCACTCCCTGATCCTGCTATAAAGAGGTTTTGCTTCTATGGCCTTCTTTCTCCTGAAGACACCCCGGAAGCCTTCATTTCAGTAGCAAAACATCACCTTATAAACACTCAAATGTCTCAGATGAAATCAACCACACTGAAAACTTGCATTCATCTCCAGAAATTCCTGGAAACTCTTGCACTACCTACTACAGAAATGGTAGCACTGGCACCTTGGTGGCTGAAGCCTCCGTAGCCCACATGAGCGTGATGATCCTGAGCTCCCAGCGCTTGAGTGATGCTCCACATAGGTTCGGTGATCTCTCTTCACAGGTCTGCTTTTCGAAGTGAAGATCTAAGCAGGGCATTTAAAATGCCCGGATTATTCTTCTTTGTCACTTCCAGAGAAAAGCAGGAACAAGTGGGCTCAGCACCTTCTGGGGAAGAAACGGCATCTCTGAGCGTGGGCACCTGGAGCAGCAGGTAAGTCAATAGGAGAGGAGACCGTGAGAGGTGGTGGTAGCATCTGTGACTTCAAACAGGGTCTTGTTCCTGAGACCTTGAGGTAGGAACAGGAAGATTCAGCTGCTGGTTATTTCTCTATATAGGACAAAGCACTTCATGCCTTTGGATCTCTGTTTTCTTACACCAACTTTTACACTTCATTTCTACTTAGGTAGTAAACTTCTTGTGGGGCAGCACAGGAGTTAATTTTGATGAGATCTGTGATTACAGAACTATTTATTTTTGCAACTGCTCATGAAATAAATTTCAACATTTCAGATAGTATTTACCCACCATCAGGCAACCGCAGCAGAAGATGCTAATACTATGTTCCGATTTAGGTTTATACAGCAGCTCCACAACTGTTCCTTCTAATGTAATCCTGAAAGTGACAATGATTTCTCACGAGTAAAGTATTTGCAGTGGTATTTGCAAGTTTGGGAGATGTGGCTATGTGGATTAGTAAAATTCAGCTCAGCACCCATTGCGTGTCTCACGGTCTTGGTGGTACAACATTTTGAACCCTCTACAACATGTTTATACTGATTTGACTTTTTGCTGGCTTCATCGTATATGTACAATCTCTCCTGTATTTACTTAAATATCATAAATACATTTGGGCCAAAGCTGTTTGCTTTTGTTTTCTCCCACAGGATGTATCCAATTCAGGATATTATTTTCAGATAATGACTTAAACGGGAATATGCGTGTTCATATACTGCTAACATGACTTCCATAATAATATGATCCCTTTTAGGAAATTATGTATGCAGAATCAGTGTGTTGGTAACTGCTGTATAAAGCTAAAATTCAAAAGTGACGGTTAATAACTTATCTGTTGAATGTACCCAACTGTCCTCGGGAAATTGCAATTAAATTGCATTTAATTTTTTTTTTAATTGTTTCAATTAAAAAAAAAGTCAGCTTTGTTTTTATTCTTCTAACAGCTATGAAAGTATTTGTCTTTATTATTGGCAGGCTACTGCTCTTCAAATAAAACTGTACCCTATCACTATTGGAATAAAGTTTATCTGTTATTCATAAGCTGCAGAGAGATATTTTCCCTACCCTTTTTTCCCCTCTCTCTGCTGTTTTTAATAGCCTCTATAGAAATCTTTCAAATAAAAATTTGTATTACTTTCTTTTTCCTGACACAAATATATTTTTCCCAGTATTTCTGTGCTGAAATTAATACAGTTCTATTTTTGTCCTTCCTTATCTGTGCATTAACAATAGACTGTGTCTTGCTCAGAATTGCCTCCGTGGCTCCCATTCTAGGGAAAGTCTTAAAGGCCTTCCCATTCTCATCACTGAGAAGAGTGGTTCCTATTTTGAAGGGGGTTTTAGTGACCTACGAATTCAGTCCTGGATCTCTAAATCAGTGAAAACTCCACGGGTGGCTCGTGTGAGGACCACATCAGGCCCATGTCGCTGCTCAGAAATCGGAGGCTCTGCTGGTGAAAGGAGGCAAGTCTGCGTGTGTTGGTGGGAGATATAAGTCAAAAGCTGAAGTGCCAGTACAAAAGTATTCATTACGGTTTCTGCATTTGGTAGTATTAATACAAGGTGTACATTGCAAAAAGTTTCCTCTCGGCAGTTAGTCCCAGGAGTTCTTCCATTCCTCAGCACAATTACGATGCTGATGGCGATCAGATTCATGAGCAGGATGTTCGATGACGCAGAAGTACCGAACATCACGCTTTAGGATGTCCACCCGCTCTGTGTCCTAGAGGAAGGAGGCATTTCTCACTCCTTTACCTGGAATAACTCATGACAACCATGATTTGAGGCAAGATGTTGGATAAGACAGACTATGTTTGGTCTGATAATTCTTGTCCTATGACATTAACTCCTAAGTGCCTTGAGTTGACTTTTCTCTGGATACTTGGAATTTTATCCGGCTTGGAGAACCTGTCTCCACAGGCTCTGCTGGGAAGGAAAGCTGTCACTTTTCCCCGGATCACACAGTTGGTCTCACAGAGGATCATGCAGAGGTACATTGGAATCAGTGGGGCTGATTGAAGCTGGAGGGCTTCATTCTCCAAGTTTAAAGTGCAGATTCATTCCCTGAAAGCCAAATAGCAAAGTTTTCAGTAGAACATTTTCAACAGAAAATGTGCAAGAGTGCCTTTAAGTCTCAGCTACCTTTGGAAGAAGAATCGCAGCACCGTGGTTGATGAGGCAATTGGTCGATGCTCCTTCTTTCATCCAGTCTTTAATTTTGACCCACAACGGTGCATGTGCGTTGTATTCTTTAACAAGAATCCCAGCTGTGCACAGCTGGTGCACAAAGTTATTGTTATCAAAAGTCCTAACTAACGGATTTGAAGAAGTGTTTGACTTATCAGCGCCAACAGCCATCTTCGTTAGGACTCTGAAAGGGAATGGGGAGGGCATTATGCTGTATGTTTATCAGGTGATGGATGATTAATAGGTCTTAGCATACAATGAATGTGTATCTCTTCTTCACATGCTAATCACATGGCATTTATAAATGTCACCACCTTATCGTGGCAACACACTCTGAATTTTGTGTGCTTTTCAAGGTATTTATTTTTAACAGTTTTAATGTGCGTATTATTAAGGTTGTGTCATTTGAAACTTCCCTTTTGCAATGAGTTAGAAATACGGTGAGTTTTTATTTTAATTTCTAAAGTAATTAGATTATTGCATTTTAAATCTAGTCTAAAAAAATTCACTGCAGATAATGAAGTTTATATTAAAGTGTTTCTTTAACTACTAAAACGTAGCAGTGGGTGTCACCTTGGAATCTTAATCATGACAAAAATAATTTATAATTATTAGACTGAGAAGCTTCAAGGTTTTCCCATTCTGCTTTTTTTAATGTTAAACTTCTTTGCTTTGTAACCTAAGGCCTTAATTTAGAGTTATATATTATGGTTTTACCGTTTGAGAATTACATCGTTTTCATTCAAAAATCCTGAATTTCATGATTTGGTCATAAACCTGTGCTTTATTATCAAACGTAATTAGGAAGTGTGAGCCTTAAGGGGTTTTTCTAAAGGTTCAGGGAGAGTTTGGGTGCAGAAAGTCCAATGAAAAACGCACAAAGATTCAGAACTCAGCTGCTACTTAAGCCGAGCTTCTTACACTGCAAAAGACTTTCTTTTCCAGCTATAATTTTTTGGTCCATTCCTGTGCTCCTTGATTCAGGCAGAACTGCTGTTGTCTTCCAGAGACTTTATGGATCTAAAGAATTTGGAATTACGCTAAAGAAATTAAGCCTCCTTTAGAAATCCGCACCTTGAAAGCTGTATTTTATCCTTGGACAGTGAAGTTGTTGAAGATAACATCTGAGGACTACTTGATGACACTAAGTTTGTAGGTTTAGATCTTTGGTTCCCAACAATTTTGTTAGTGATAAACACCCACATTTTCAAAATATTGCACTGAAATTGGCACTAGCTGACATCTTTGGCAGGGACCTCACCACACTGGCCAAAGATTGAATGGGTTTGGAGCAAATACAGCCTCGCAGCTCCAAGCAATGGTTTCTGAAACAAGCACTGGGTTATGCTGGCAAAACACCAAGGTTTTGCTTCAGTTTCTTCCTTGCTCCCTAACAAGACATCAGCCTCCAAGGCCGTCCATCCACCACCTTCCCACAGCACTAAAATCACTTCAACTTTGTATAAAAGATTTATTCTCCTACATATCACCTACTGTGTTGTTGTGTATCTGTGGACTTGAGAATATTTAGATCACATCACAAATAATTCTCAGCCAGTTGCTGATCACTCTTTCCCCATTGTATCTTCTTAAAAATGATGTATATTTCATGCATTGTCCTAAAATGAATCTCATACTAGGTAAGGCTGGTGATGGTTAAACAAAAAGGCAAATTTCTCCAAAACTCCTTGTAAGCTGTATCACTCCCTGTATCACTGAGATAGAAGCAGCCCTAGACTTACACAACTCCTCAAAGGACTTTACGAATAGCCATCACCTTGTAAAGATGGTCTTGGTATTTTAATTAAAGGTCAGACAAAACTACAGGGTAAACCTTGGAGATGTTTTGTAGCAGCCATTTAAAGCAGAGTTGCTTAACAAAGTCTTATTGTATTAGTAAAACAATGCCCAAACCATTTCTAAGATTTACACAAACTGCAGCCTAAACAAAGAAGCCTCTGCCAAGTTCGGGCTGCGAGTTCAGCATCCATAAATCACAGCCTGGCCCTATGTCTGGTTTATCCCTATAAGTGCTGTGGAAGCGCAGGAGGGCTGGGCACCGCTTTACTTATTCCTCTGCGTCGGCAGCGGGTAGCATGTGGCGCGTATGTCAGCCCCGGGGCCTCGGACCCCTCTGGAGAGCAATCGCAGGGCAGGACATTGCGAGTGCATTAGGGATGGCACCGGTTTTGTCTTCTGCTTGGCTTTGTTTGCATGCTTGTGTGACAACCTTCACGGTAATTAAAAATAGTTTGTTTTTACGTAATTAATATTACCGTGCTAAATACCGTAGTGATGCTCTGGCATGAATATCCCAATTGTCAATCATGGACCCAGTTGTGCAGCAGCGTGCTTCTGAAGGTCGCGCTGTAAGGCTTTATTCAAAGTGTCAGCTTTACTATTACAAGTGATCTTAAAAACCTGCAAGGCAGTTTTTCTTGCCAGATTTATGAAGTATTTTAGACTATTTGCTAAAAAGAGTATGTTTGAATTTTAGACTGGAGTCTTTGATTTCTGACTCTTCTACCTTTGGCCTTATTCATGGATTCGTTTGGGAAAAAAAAGCAGGTGACCTGGTTTGCTTGTTCATTCAGTGGTGAGTTATAGCGCATGCAGAGAAGGTGGCACAACCAAAAGGCTTTTCAGGGAAGCCATCTGTCTGCACACACTGCTTCCATGGGTTTACCTTTCAGATCTTATTTGCTTTTGGTTGCCACCCGGTTGAGGGTGGATGATGTTTTTCCCTGGCGCTTGCATGGATGTTGCATGCTCAGATGGGTTATGATGATGTATTCTACGCATGTTCCTTTTGAAAAATTCGGAAGCATTTTCAGCGTTGATTTCCCTCAAGAGTTATTACACCCCACGCAGATTGGCAGCGCCGTGCCACAGTGACAGGATTTATGAGGTGACCTTGGAGACAGAGGCACTCCCAAATTGAAAACACTTGGCGCTAAACTTGAAATATATTTATTTTGGATTACTGAGCAGTCTCCCACTATTGTATAAATCAGAATGAGATTACACAAATAATACATAACATTTATGTAACGATTCATAGCATGAGGGGATTCTTTCGTACACGGCTCAAGTACAACACTCCTGCCTCCTCCAGATGTTGTTTCGCAGTTGGGTCCAAGGTTAAACCTTTGCTAGGACTCAGGAAAGGCAGCACTGGCCCCTCCTGCCCTCTCCAGGAGCGGTGGACTATGTTTTGGGCCATCCTCCATCACACGGGAGCTGAGCGTTCCTAAGGCACTGTGGGCAGGGGTACTTGGCTGCTGCTCAGGATTGGGCCGACCAAAGCCGGAGAAGCCGCCGGCGCGTTGCTTTGCTCCTGCGCGTAGTGCTGCCCGAGCCCCTCGGACCCGCAGAGGGGGGCTGAGTTTGGGGTGTCAGCGTGTCGCCGGGAGAGCCGCCCTCCGGAGCTGCTCCGGGCGCTTCCCAACCGCCTTTCGGAGCTGGGAGCTGGGCTAATAAAGAGCCGCTGATAGATGGCAATGAAACATCTGAGTGAAGGCACGTCAAGTGCAAACCTGTAAGCAGCAATAAACGCGAATCCAACCTGCACTAATGTTAATTGTCATTCAGTTTATATCGATGCGCAGTTTATTAAACCATAAAGCAAGGCAGCAAGCACAGAGAGCAACTCTAGAGATAATTAAACATAATAAGGGTTTCACTTAATCCCTCAAAACCCAGGGGAGGCACAGTTAAGACTGAATACCCTCTTTGCACTGAAAGGCATTTTTGCACAGCCTTTTACGAGCATTTCCCGGTACGAGATTCCAGAACAGGGGGAAAGGTAGGTCCCACCTTTACTTCTGAATACATTTTTTTTTTTCTTTTCTCTGTGCCTTTAGATCACACTGCTTCTGAAGCCTGAACTCGGACTTTCAAAGCAGTTCGTGGCTTGTTATTTGCATTGCGGTAGCAAGTAGAGATCCTCATGAGGGATCCTGAGACAGGTCCCAGTGCAGGACAGTCGCTGGGCAGAGCGGTGGCGAGGAGGGCTGGAAAGCAGCAGGGATGGTACCTGCGTGTGCTCTTTTCTCTGGCTGGTCTCCTCTCCTTGCACTAGACACTCATTTCTTGGACGAGGAGGGTCAGAAAGGGGATGAAAGGAGAGGGTGGACCAGTCGTGCAAAGGGTTGAGCGAGAGACTGACAGAGCAGGCGGATGAAGGAGGGAGGCAGCTTTTGAAGAGTGAGAACAATTATGGCAAATCGGGGATTAATGCCGGAGGCCGAGGCTGGGGTGGGGGGGAATAAAAAATGCCCTAAGATGTAATTTGGGACTCTCGGGTCCCTCGTTAGTGGGACTGGGACTGGTCGAGGATGGGAGAAAAGCAGGCAGTGGGGAGTCACCGGGCTCCCCCGCAGCGGAGGGGCTACCCCGGGGGCTGCGGGCAGCGGCCGCCTCGGCTCCGCGGGTGCGGATGGCTCCTGCGTCTGCCGGGAACAGCCATCGCAGGGCTAAAAAAAAAAAAAAATTAAAAAAAAAAGGGGGGGGGAGTAGGGCAGGGGAAAACTGCCCCCCCCGCAGGAGCAAACCCCGCGGGAGCGTTGTCCCCGGGGCGGGGGACACGGAGACGGGGCTCCCGCTGCGCGCAAGCAGCGCGGGGCAGCAGAAGGGGTTAAGGGCGGCCGCGCTCCCCGCGGCTCCGTCCGCCCCCCCCCCCGCGCACGGCGCAGGTTTGGGAGGTGGGGTTTGCGCGGCGTTCGCCCGGCTCCCCGGCCGCTGACGCTCAACGCTGCGGCCGCGGGTGGCTGCGGGAGCCGCGTTACTTCGGGGGGCTGCCGCGTAAGGTGGGCGAAGGCAGCGCCCGCACCCGCGGAGCCGAGCATGTGCGTGTGTGTGTGCGTGTCCCGTCCCCCCCCGCCCCGGCCCGGCCAGGTAAGAGCTGGGGCGGTTTTTGCGGAGGGAGGAGGGGAAGCGGCTTGGGGAAACGAAAGGCATGAAAACGGGAAGAAAGAAGGGAAACGGGGGAAGGAGAACGCCGGCGGGGTGCGCGGAGGGGGGTGCCGGGGGGTGCAGGGTTCGGCAGCGAGGGGGGTGTCGTGTCCGCGTCCCCCACCCACCCCCGGGAAGGGGGATGCGGGGACCGAAGGGGATACGGAGACCGAAGGGGATGCGGGGGGTCGGGGCGCGGTTGCCGCCGCTGCCGCCGGCCGGGGGTCCCCGCGGTACCCGCGGAGCAAGGCAGCAGCCGCGGTTCCTTGGCGGGGTGCCGGGCTGGGTTCCCCCCTCCCCCTCCACGGCCGGGGCGGAGCGGAGCGGTGTGCCGGGGTCGGGCAAAGCGAGCCCCGGGCGAGGGGGAGAGGGAACCGCGGTGGAGAACGCGGGGATGGGGCTGCGTGTGTGCGTGTGTCTGCTGGCAGAGGGATGCTCCCTCCCCGGCTGGCAGAAATGCATGCATAACTTTTTGCTTCATCCAGGCAGTGTTCCTCGCTCGAGTTTTAGCTTCTTTTTGCTTTCCCCAGGCTGATGTTGCTTCCGTGTCGCGAGCAACATAATGCAGCATGTTGTTTTATTTATCCCAGACAGGAATGACTTGCTCTCTAAACTACAAATTAAACGATGCTGCTTGCATAACAAGTGGAAATAGTTTGTATCTTACATACTAATCATCCATCACTTTTTAGACTAAGCAAAAGCGGGTTTGGGTTTTTTTTTTTTCCAAGGGGGGTTCAATAAAACAGTCTGATGTCTTGCAGCAACGTAGTCATTTTCCCTTGCTGGATTAATGTGGGCAAAGGATTAAGAGCCAGCATGTTGATTAGGCACCCTGAGGTGCAGGGAAGAAGGGGAGCATTTGGCTGTAGAGAGAAGTCACGTTTTGTGTTTGTGCTTGCACATCCTCCTGTTTACGTGGTTCGGTTCAGGACCTGCATCCTAGCAGATAAATCCTTTAGAGGAGAGCAGGGACCGGTGTAAGCCTCCTATTCAAATGGTCACACTACTCATGAGATCCTTTCTGACACAGCATCTACCACGCTCCCTCCCAGCGCGCCGTGCCGAGCCGCCCATAGCCACCCACCGTGGGGCCGGGGATGCCATGGCCCGTGGCACGTCCCAGTGGCATCGTGGCTGCTGGAGCCCCTTCCCTCGTTTCTCTCGCTCCCTGCCAAGCAGCTCCATCCCAGGTACGCATGCGGTGCTCCAGCCCAGGCTCCCGCACGCTGCTGTCTGCTGTCGTGGGGCTCGATGGCCGGCGCCGAGCATGGGAAGCAGGGTGACGGGGCCCTGCGCTTGGGGCCAGCGTGGTGCACCCTCCAGAAGCCTTTTCTGCTCCTTTACTGGCCAGGACACTGATTTTTTCTTCTTTCCTGGTCCCGAGGAGCTTGCATTTTTACCCTGCGTTTGTAAGTGCCTGGAAACTGCTTAAATGGCTCTTGAATAATCCTTCAAAGTCACCTCCCCTCTTTAATCTAATACCAAAAGGACTTACTTTACATGGCTAATCCCTCTTTTACTTGCTGTACAGCCTCATTTAGAGGTGTGCGCACTGCTAATTTTCCCAAAGCAGCCTGCTTCAGACAATGGCTTCCGCTGGCGTGCAGCAACCTCTCCCTCCTGTGCTGAACTCTGGGCAGAGCTGAATACATCTGACAAGATTTTGCTTGATTTCAGGAGGTGTTTCATCAGATCCCATCAAGTGAACTAAGCCTTACCAGGAAGCCACGCCAAGCCCTTTGTTTTGTGTGTATTTGTAAATAACCACCTGTTCAGAGGGTCCGGAGGATCTCCTGCCCCATGTGTTAGCTAGCCTGGAGGCAGCGCCTGGCTGGCGAGGACTGGAGTAAGGCAGGCTGTGCCTCCAGGTAGTTGGAGTTGAACGATCCTGACAAAACTCCGGTGACTTGGAGATTTTCCCGTCCTTACCTTCTACGGTGGAGTTGAGCTCTCTTCTAGCCCATCTAGTGTTCCCAGAATTTTAAGCTTGTGCTGTTCTACACGATGACAAAATAGATGTTTTGAATGTGAATGACAGCAGAAGAAAAGCTTACCTTTGCAAGAAGCCTCGCTTCTCCCTTAGCATGTAAAGAGTAAACATGATGAAACGATACCGCCTTCAAACCCTAACTTCACATGCGTTAACAGTGATGTCCAGAGCTCCTTAGCCCCTCGCCTGAGGTCACCATAGATGGCCGATGAGGGGCAAGTGTGCCTTCAGCGTGCTCTGGGTGGTGGGAGGGGGTGGGCGTCGTCGTGTCCTCTTCTCTGGGCCACGAGGACACCTTTGGCCGTGGTGTGGCACAAGCCCTCTTGGACGGGTGGTCTCTGAGACCACAGCCGTCCTTCCCTGGGGTGGCCTTAGTTGCATTTCCAGTGTTAATCCCTCCACTGCTTGTTACCCGAGTGCTGAGTTTTAACCGTCAGCTGAGGAGCGTTTATTCTAGAGGGAAAAATAGCAGCACTGCAAGACAGCAAGCAGCTGGTGAGAGAGCCCACCTTGATTCCCAAACTTGCACCTCCTCATGCGTGAAAGTGTTTCTTGTCGTTAGCCGGGTCTTTATATTTAGCGGGATTAACATTTCTTTGTTTTAAAATACACTCCTGTGTTACCCCATCAGGGACAGCTAAGAAAACAGGTGTAAGCTCCTGTACAATTTCTGCCACAGATACAAAACTTCAGAATGATTTTATAGATGTTCTGATGCCACGTGACTTATTTTCCTCAGTTTAGGGAGTTGGCTTTGTCTGACAGTTCTGTGTAGTTAACTTGTTTTAAAAAAAAAAATAAAAATCAGAGGTAAAGACAAGGCAGAGCTGAAGGAAGGATACTAACCACAGGAGAGCTAGATCGTTGCCTTCTTATTTTCTCTCGTGGTCTTTCTGAGTTTTATTTGCTGAAGAGTGATGGAGGTATTGGCTGCCCGTGGCTGGTCTCCACTGGGGGCACGGGTGGGCACAGCCCCGGCGCCGTGCAGGCAGCTCCTGGACTGCAGGCGGTGCAGGAGAAGATGCTATTGCTTAAAAATACTCTGCTGCGTTTGAAAGTTCATAAATCATCACAGGTCTATTTTTAGCCATGTTAGATTAGAGCAAGTCTGGGGTTTCTTCCCACACCTCCGTCTGTGGCCTAAAATGACCCAATAATGTCCCTGTAAAAGCTGTTTACACACTCCTCTGATTTTGCTGGTGACCTGTTGTTCAGCCCCGTTGTTATCCAGAGGATGGGGCTCAATTTGAAGAGAGTTTGATGCAACAGTTGGGAATTTTCCTTCACATGCAGAAACTGGAAGTCTGCTGCTTGGTGCATGAGTGATGTGCAGCCCCTGACAGGAAGGTAATCACAAACACAGAAAAGTAACATGAATCACACGAAATCCACAAATGTCAGCTCCAAAGCTCTAATCTAGGCGCGCTGCCAAGATTTAAACTTGCACACATCTTTACTCTTATCTGCTACAGTGGTTACTCAAATATAAATATGAATATCATGACAGTAGTGATTCATTTTTTTTATTATTAGCAAAGCAAATATATAATGATGACATCCAACTGATTTACTGCTTCATGCGTGTACACGACTATTGCCTGTCCCCTACCATCATCCACCCAAAATGGCGATATTAAACCAAAAGCTCTTGTGTCAAATCTGCTTGCAATCTTGGCATAAATGAGGTTCACATTTCATTATGAACCAAGACAACAGTATTTCCTACACTAAACAGGGGGTTCCAGTACTGTATGTGTTGTACTTGGGAAATAACTTCATTCTTTGCTTTTCCCTAGATACGAGCAGTCACTTTTTATCTTAATCTGCAGGATAAAAATCTATTTCAACAGGACACCAAGAAAAAGAAAGATTTGTTGGGGTTTTTTTTAATTGCTGGGTTAAATCACTGAAAGTCAAACTTGCAGGACCACCAGGGTCAAAGTGTTTTGAAAACAATTAATCTAGTGACTTTGCCATATGCATGATTCAAATTTAGGAAGCTAGAGCATAAGGAGCAAGTTTTGACTCTGCAATGTAAATTGGGATTTTTGCTCAGGTACGTAATTACAGCCTAGATGTATCAGCATGTGGACTTCAGTAAGGTAAGTGATGCACTTATTGCATTATTCCACTTCAAAAAAATGTTTTGGGGACTCAAGAAAATAATCTACAACCGTTACATTTTAAAAATTACCTTTAAAGTTTTGGGTTTTTTTAAATTATCTTTAAAGGGATTTTTTTTGAACTGTGTTAAACAGCTCAAGGCTTCAAAAATGAGGTTCTACCACATTTGTTTCTTCTATTAATTCTTCCACAAGGTCCCAGCTGATCAGCAGTTGATGCTCTATTACTTGAAGGTTTGCTGGAAATGTCTCGGATACAGTCAAACATCTTTTTATTACTGAATAAAAGTTCTGATATATCCAGTACCAAGCTCTCCTAAGATGCATTATACTAAAGATTAAAAGAAAAGTACCACGAGGGTACTTCACCACCTTTTCTCCTCTTTGTTTTTCCAGAGGCTTTGAGCCAGGCTTCAGTGACACTGAGTGGCCACAATCCTGATTAACCATCTCACGTGGGCTTTCCCCATTCTTGTCTGTAGAGCAAGATGTGGTTGAAAGACCAACTGTTAGGCTTGGCTTTCTCCAGATATTTTTTTAATCCAGGAGGGCAATACGACAGCACTCCCTGCTGGTCCTTGTTCACAAGTAGCACAGTCCAAAGGACTCCTCCATCAGTGTCCCCGCACCTCCTGCGGTCTTTCGGGAGTAGTTTAATTTCCGACCTGGTCACCACTTGCATCTCCTGGGATTTCCTAAATTAACGTGCTTCGGAGGTGACTGGTGGAGGGAGCATGGGGGACTGCACCCAGCCAAGGGGACGTGGCCAGAGCTGCTGGGACTTCAAAGAGTTTCCAACAGCTGTTGGCACTTGGTAGCTGCTTGGGAGACAAGTTAGTCCTGAGCTGCTTCTAACTCCATGTTGATTTACCCTTCTGTAAGTTCTATCAGTGTAAGATCTTTGTCAGCCTCAGACAAAATCTGTGTTTATAATTTATTTATATAAATGTTTAGCCGAGGAAGAGATGTGGTATTTAAACCCAATCTACATAAGGTTTAGCAGGTCATTTTAGTCAATTAGAAGACTAAGAAAGGGAACAAATAGCATACTTGGTGTTTGTAATGGAGAAACCTGTATTACGAATGGTAATTTAATCTAAATAGTACTGAATAGCAATAACCTACCAGTGTTTTTTTAACTGAACTGTAAGTGTGTGGTTTATTGAACTCTTTTTATGCAGATAACAAGGTATTATTTGGGAAGACTTACAAACAACATCATACTCAAACAATTAAACACTATTTCCATTTCTATGCTTCCAGTAGTAGGAGTGTGAAAACCCAACTAGCCGTCTGTGAAAGTCCACAGGATAGTGCACGCTGCTTTCCCTGCTCCCTCCCCGGCTCCCCAGCTGTATGTTAATAGTTCTGATCTCCCATTTTTACATCTTTCTAGCTATAGCTATAAAACCTTGAGCAGAGATCTTTCTCCAGTTTGATCCATAGCCACGGTTTGGGCGATCTCCCCCTTCCTGGGTTCTGTTAATGAGCAATCAGCAGAAAAAACGAATTCTGCTCAACCCCCTCTGCTGGGTTTAGTCCCGTTTCCTCCATGCCCATCTTCTGCCTGAGCCACGGTCTGTTCTTCTGTCCCTTTAGGTAGTCCCACGCCACTCACTACCTACGAGCTAAGGGCTGACCTTCGGGGTGGGAGAAAGCCCGTAAGCTGGCCAGGCTGCTGTCAGGCAGGTTTCCTTTCCTTGGACTGGTAGTATTGGGCTCGTATCCGAGCTAGATTCTTCTGTTAACTTAGCTGTAGGTTTGTACCAGGTTTAAGTCAATAATCTTTTATAGGACAGGTTGTATGTTAGCAAAGAACAGGTATGGGTGAGTCGGTGGCAAAACAAACATCCTGGCTAACTGTGATAGTGCTGAGCTGCTCTCAGGGAGATCTTAGCCCACTCATGGCAACCTTGGTTTCTGACACCATTAAGTGTGAACTGCTTGCTGGGCTGAGGCACTGGATCTTCTCCCCTGGGACCTTTAGCGGGACCCTCCCATTTTATATAGCATATGTGTGAGGAACCTGTAGCTGGTGGGCTACCAATGGTGCATAAATTCATTTCATGTGATATTCTTTTTCCATTATATTATTTGATAACACTGTACTTAACTTTGTGTTAATGGTGTGACCCACAAGAGCTGTTTGAAAGACATGCTCGGTGCTGAGCAGAGGGGGGTTCTTCACCTCCCGCACAGAGCACTGAATAGCTTTCATCAAATAAGATTTTTTTATCACTACTACCCTGCTCTTGTAAAATGGAGGCAAAAGCTCTGTATCCTCTTGTCATGAATGAATGGATGAATCTTCTTGGTCTCCTGTCTTTTGGAAAAAAAAAAAAAAAAAAAGCAGCTTCTGAACAGCACTCAACTCCTAGCTTTTTTAAGAGAGTTACTTAGCGTAAGAGCAGAACATTTGCCTAAGAGGGTTTTAGTCCAAGAATGACTTTTCATATTTAATTGATCTGTATTGTTCAATTAGGGAGATGTATAATGCCCTCTGTTGTGCATGTATAGCTGGAAGTAGAAATGAATGAAATACGAAGTACAGCAGAAGGGTAATTTCAAACAGAATCAGCTCGTAGCAATGTACAAAACAGGATTTCAATCCAGGCCTTGATATGCGTGAGCAAATATGAGTTGTGTAAATACATCAGATTGTTAACTTAGACATGCAAATTATTTTGAATTGTAATATTTGTCCTTATTCTGGCCAGAATTCAGTAACCTTTTTGTTCCAAATCATATTTATA
This sequence comes from Harpia harpyja, assembly GCF_026419915.1. Taxonomy (NCBI): domain Eukaryota; kingdom Metazoa; phylum Chordata; class Aves; order Accipitriformes; family Accipitridae; genus Harpia; species Harpia harpyja. The sequence goes on from NC_068969.1 coordinate 22,217,985, forward strand.
AACATTTCCAACTCCTGAATTAACGTTCAAACGTATTTCAGCACCTTACACTTCTCTGGAAACAGCTTGTTTGGGCATCAGAGCCCCCCACCCCGGTTTCCCAAACCCCACTACGCTGTTGAGCGTGGGGAGCTCAGCAGGGCACTCAGCAGGGTGACATGCAGAGACACGAGTGACACCGGTCCCACAGGGTGGCAGCACTCAACCCGCATCACCCGCACGGCTCCGGCTGCCGCCCCAGCAACATCAGCCCCCGGCTTGCGACGGCGCCTCCCACTCCGCATCCCGCCCCGCATCCCTCCCCGTCCGGCACAGAGCACCCGCAACCAGCCCTGGAGCTTTGGGAGCGTGCCCCTCTGCGCTGGCCTTGGAAAGAGCCAGTGCCGGTTTGCAGGCTTTTAGATGGATATTGAATTTTTACGCCTATAACCCTAATCACAATTTCTACGGTATGATTTCCTCAGGATTCCTAGTTCTGAGGAATCCATAAAAAAATGCATCATTTTTCTCCTTGACACCTTTCTTTCATCGGTGTCGTGATTCTCTGTTGACTCACAAAGCCATCCTGCTTCTCAGCTTACCCCTCACTTTTCCCCACTGCTTTTGTACTTGCTGTTATCCATCTTTACTTACACAGCCTGATGCAGCAGGTCCTCTTACATTTTGGCTGACAGGTAAGGGTTTTTTTGTGGCTTGCTCAGCATTACCCTCTCTCTGCTCCTCCCTAGCTCCTTGGGTTTCAACACAAGATGACCAAGAGAACAAGAGGATTCCTCTGTTGGATCCAACACGGTCAGACTTGCTGATAGAAGGCACCGATTACTCAGGAGGAATGATTATAAACTTTGCAGAAATCGGTGCCTGTGCACAGTTTGTGCAGGGAAGCTGTCCTGAAAGGTGCATGGCACAAGGGATAGTTTGTCTGTGCGCACTTCTACTCGATGACTTGCAGGAAGGCTTTCTGGGGACGTATGTGTTTCTGTTACGGGTAGCTCAGCATTCATCCAGTCCAGAAATCCACGTGGCAGAAGAGTTCTGCTTTGCCAGCTCCATTTTCTGTGGGTATCAAGCAGGCATCTCGGCAGGCAGGGATAAGGTCTGTGGGCAGGAGGGACGGGCAGGGCAGATGGAAGGCACTGAGCATCCTTCCCTCTCTGATCTCTGCTGCCACAGCAATATTTTCATATTGTTTGTCAACACTTCCTGCAATGAATATTAAATGAACGTATCACACATTGTTTTACCAGGGAGGCAGAGATGGGAAAAGCAGATAGGGTGCAATGCTAAGCTGGGTAAAGCTGAGTCTGTCCTACGGAGCACTGGTAATGCGCTGCTTTGAGTGAAAGAATTGCTCAGGTGAATTCAGTGTTTGAAGGGTCTCTTCTAATTGCAGGTGTAGGGAAAAAACACTAGTCAAATACATCTGAGAATGAAGAGCGCAGAACGTGGACTGGCTCAATGTTTTCTCTAGTCAAATGGAAAAAAGGAAGCCTAGTATGAGAAAGCTGGAGAGGTCAAACTAATTTGTACTTGCGTGATAATGGGTAATACCTCTATTGTTTATGAAGCTTGCAAAATCTTTCCGGTGTTAACCGCTGTGATATATCTGATGGTGATTTTCAGAAATTAAAAATGAAGTAGCAATTGTTCCACCCCCTTCATGCCTTAATCTGTTTTGGTTTAGGATTCCTTTGGAACGTTACGTATTCTTTACAAATTAGTTAAGATGAAATGTATTCAGTTCTCTTGACTTCAGTATGCTGTGGCTGAAGGAAGGAGATAATTTTAAACAAAAAAATAGTGAGGATGATAAGAGTAAGACTGAAAACCTGCCTGTGTCTTGCTGCTTAAGCATTCTGACTATGTTCCCCTGTTTGTTTATTTTGCTGCAGTCTTTTCTGTTTATTTACTAGGGTAAGTGGAAATTTTATATGCCTGTATAGCTACTGCTAATAAAATAGGAATAACTGGTCACCTCCTAATGCCCCAGACTGCCTTCTGCTGCCTCAGTTATTCAGGCAGATTTGCAGCTGCTTTTAGCAGCCACTGGAAGTTGTGTGAATTTTCCTGGGATTCTAGTTTCTTTCCTGGGGGTAACAATGCTACCAAACTCTGTAATTTTCCATGAAACAGTAGGGAGCTATATCGGGAGTCCCTCCTGGCTCATATACAGCAAGAAGGGTAGGCTCCAGAGGAATTCATTTGCTAGGCTTATCGCTGAGACATTTAATATCTAGAATGATTTAGTATATCAAATTCTAGAGTTTTGGGCTGAATGTAGCTGCATTCGTCATTGTTGCAGAACCTTGACAGTGAACAAAAGGTGCTGCAGGGAACCATAACTCACGCAGTAAATTAATGGGTTCCCGGCTTCGCTTGCTCAGCTAAATGGAAGCTGGGAATGGTGTGGTCTCACTGGCCGAGGGCTTTCCGCAACAAGTGTGCGAGTTAGGAGTTTGCTCGTCCTTCATCCCTGGAGTGGATATTGAAAGTGTAGCCCTCCTGCCAACAGGCTGTGAGTGGCGGTTTTCACTCTTGAAGGTACTTCACTCTGAATGACTTGAAACAGGGGGGGGAAAAACCCCAGCTCGTTAGCTGTTATGGGAGCATGATGCAATTATTTTAACAGGATTTTTTTTTTAGTGGGTGTCCATAGGAAAAAAAGGATTTGATGGAGAAGGGTTCATATACTCTAAATTTTATCATGTCACACTGCAACAGAAAACTTAAAGTTATGAGCACAGTATGTCCAGTAACACTCACAGGGCACATACCATCACTGATAATTTTTGCCACGGGAGAGGTATATGCATTGCAAGGAGGTATTTGATCACCTTCAAATGATGAGTTCTCCCAGTCTGGTCTGGGCTGAGAGAGAGCTTTGTCCATAGACTGCTCTGAATCCCATGAGGCTGTTTTAAACCAGAAATCTCTCCAGGATCCTAAGCAATAGTCATATTTTAGACTTTTGGCCATAGGAGGGCTGCAGCCCCACATCTTCCTGGTCCTGATTTTGCTCTTAGCCCTTTTTTCCAATTCTGCCACCCTTACCAGGATATGAGCCCAATTCCTGAAAAGGTTCCTATCTTCTTTTAGTTGCCAAATTCCTGGACGTGCTGAAAGGCAGGGCGTAGCTGAGAAGTATGGGATGAGGAGAGATGATGCTCTAAACTGACAGTTTAGTTGGTGGTGTGTTTTTTAGGTGGCGGGGGAGGGTCAGCCTGTTTGCAATGATCAGCAGCTCCTGAAACTTGGATGTGAACTGAAGTTGTCGAGCACTTCATCGTGGAGAGCTGACTGTACATTTGGTAATTGGCTCAATCACCCTCAAGGGCTTAGAAATTAAACATGCAGCAATGCCTGAGAAAGCAAATAGATGGAGGGGGATGGATGGCAGTGTGAAGCAGTTTGAAACTGCAGCTGAGTTGCACCAAGAGGGCTTCAGAAAATGTGCAGAACTGGGTAGCTGCTAAATACTGCCACTGCATGGTTTTGGCCACGTCAGGCAGTTTCATGAGCTCTGAAATTGCACTTCTGAAGTTCAGGGAGACTCTGTGTTGTTTGGCACATTAGGCAGCTGTCCAGAGCACCTTTGCAGTGTACTGAGCAGTTCAGTACACCCACGTTTGCTCCTTGGGAGGAAAAAACACCAGAAACCAGGTCACCTGCTCTCACCACAGGTTTAGGTGTGAGCTGGAGATGCCCTTCTGCAGAAAACAAAGCATCATGACTAATACCGTCTTTTAAAAAGCAAAGTGCACTCTAGAGGATGCACGTTTGAAACTGTCTGATTTAAGGCACTGAAATGGTTGTGTGCCAACATGTTCGGAGTACACTGGGATCACGCCATTGCACAGGACCATGCTAACAACATGGATCAAGTGGATTTGGTTGCTGCTCCTCTGTTACCCTCCGTTTGGGGTGGGTCGGTTTGTTGGTGAGGGGTGTAGGGTTTGGGGTTTTTTGGTTTGGTTTCAATCTTGATTCTTCCCTTTGAAGAGCAAGTTTCAAGGTCAGTCAGTGTTTTTCCAGTGTGTAAGTATAAAGTCCGACTGTACCGCGTGATTGTACTGTCTCATCTGCTTTTCTACTTCAATCTTCTGGACCACTGAAGTTAGAAACTTGACAGCATGTGGCAAAAGGTGCCAATAATAGCTCAGTAATACCTTCTTCTGGTTTGTTCAATCCCGTGTAAGTGGGAGCTTGCAGCGGAGCTGAATAGTACATCGTTGGCCAACCTCGGGTGGTATGAGTAGAGTCCTTACAGTAGATTAAGTGATACATCACAGCTCCTGTGCAAACATTATATGGAGGAGCCCATTCTGCAATAGCTAGCATAAATGGACAGGAGTGCAATGTTTGTATTGCTGTTTATTTAATTACTTTAGATTTGCTTCTCTGTATACACTTGCCTGCACGGCCGTGCCTCTGAGGCTCTGCCTCCTCCCGAGCGCTCTGTGCTGAGCAGGAGCGAAGGAGATGGAAGTTGCTTAAAGAAACCGGGACAGGACAGCTGCAGGCTTTGTCGCCTCTTTGCTTTGGGAGAGGAGAGGCATGGGAGTTAGAAGAGGTTGAAAAAGGGCAAAGAGCATGAGGCATGGCAAGAAAACTTCAAAAGGCAAGGATTCTTCCTCTTTCCTCTACTCGGACTCTTCTGTCATTTACTGCTTCGGTGGCTTCATTCACATGGTGGCTCATGCAGTTAGCAGTAAGAATGACGTCCCATAGAAGACTGCGACACGAATGCTTCTCCTCTGCTAGCGCAATCTAAGGAAGACTTGCCAAAAAAACCTGTTTCTCGTGGTTCTGCTGCCAAAGAGGGTCTCTTGCTTCAGAAGAGGAGGGACTGACGGCGGTTAGCTGGACCGTCCCCTTCCTCCATCCCGGGGAGATTCCTCCTGGCTGCCAAGGCAGTGCAGAGGGACGAGGTCGCCCGTTCTGCCCAAAGAAGACATCTAGCGCAGGTGTTTCTGGTTTGCTCCGGGAGCAGGATCCTTCAAATTCTCTTTTAAAAGCATTTAACCTTGCACTGGAATGGTGTCTAAATCAAAACCAGCTCCGGGACCAAACCCTCAGCTGTTACGCTGTCGTCGTTTTCCTTTATTTTAAAGTCAGGAAGTTCTCAGATTTGTGGTGTAAATATACCAGCCAATGCTTCCAATCATTCCCAGTGTATCCAGAGACAGCAAGGCTACCTCTGATAGCCTGCTTGCTATCAGCACGCACTGTATCTCAGAACCATTTTATTATTATGATTATTATTGTATTTTAGAACCATTACCTAAAATATGGAATGTCTGCCCCTAGAAAAGTGGATTATCCTTTCCTGGATAGCTAATTTTATTTCACTCAAGAAAATTTGATTCATATTTCTGCAACATTGCCACTAAACAGCTTTCTAAGCAGAGTCGCAGTGCAAGACCAAATTAGATTCGTGTAGGGAGAAGGGAAATATTGTTGTTGCAAGTGTCCAAAGGGGTTGAAATGAAAATAATCTTATAGATCAAACTGAAATTCAGTTCCGATATTACGGAGATAACACAGTTCTATACCTGAAAAACCCCATCTGTCAAAAATAAACTTCAGGGTCACATTTTAAAATGGCACTTCTAGTTCTGGATCAAGTAGCTTCTCTCTCTGGCAGACCTGGGATGTCAGCCCCATGCATTACCGTGGCACAGATCTTGCAAAGTAGTTTGGGCTGCGTGAGTCTGCTCAATAAAAAAAAATTTTAAAAAGAAGGTGGGGGAATGCTCTTCAAGGATTTATAAAATCCTTCACAAATTGCACCAGTCTGAAATGGCAGATACTGTCTGTCTCGGTGACTTTTGAATAAGACTCCAAAAATTTAGGCCAGACTATAGCTAAGCCCGGCGTCTCCAGGAGGAAATACCTTGTGAAGTTCTGTGGTTTGAAGTAGAGGCAGTTTGAATCAGACTTGAGAACTCATTTGACCTTTGTTACTGTAGTCTCTGAATGGACTTAAAATTTCAGGTCTTTAATTATCCTTGTGGAATTCTCCTGAGCTGGTTGTGTGCTATTTTATTGGAGGCAAAGGACTGAGGTGCACATGTGAAGATGGTCAGAGATACAGAGATATTTAGGCACTTCAGTTTGTAGTAAGCTCTACCCAAATTCTTTGAATTTTAGTGTACTGAGCTATTAAAATTAATAAGTTTATGGCAGAGGAGAAATTTTAACACTTCACTTTATCCCCATTGGATTGCATCATAAGTCTGTCCTATGCTTAACACAGATTTAATTATTTTTGCACCTCTATTTTTGCTTTGGCTCAGCCTTTCCCAACTGCATGAGATTCAGGGTCTCTCTGAATACTTGCTTTAAAACTGCCAATACCTGGGACTGAAAGTATGTTTTTGAGAATGTAATCAAATAGGATCTAGCTGTCTAAACCATTATGAGGAGACCTAAGCATTCGCATAGAAATACTTGACAATAGCTATACTAATGTAATGTCATCCATTAATATTGTGTAAAATATAAAATATCATACAATATTTAAATCCAGCTGCAGTGAATCGTCTATAACTATACTGACAGTATCTAAATTTAGTAACTAATTAAATTCCAGGGAAGAGAAGAATGCATTTCTCCATTGCAATCCACTTCTTGTAAGGACAAAGATTATGTGTATTATCTGTACTTCTATTTTTACGCAGTGTAGTATATTTTTATATATATTAACTATATACCTGTGTTTTCTGAATTTCTACATCTGTATTTCAGCGTCTCGGCTGAAAAAGACCTGGGGACCCTGGGGGATGCAGGCTGAATGCGTGCCGGCGCTGAGGCTCAGCTGCCCTCGGCTCTGGCCCGTGGCGATGAGGTGGGGGGGGAACAGGGACGGGACCGTCCCCCCTCCCTCGGCACTCGTTAGTCCACGTCTGGACCCCACTGTCCGGCTCTGACCCCGCTGTGAGATGGTTGCCGATGGGGGTGGTTGAACTCAGGGGGGCCACCGGGGTGGCAGGGACCATGCCCTGAGCAACCGGGTCTGGATTCGTCCCGACTGTCTGCTCAGAGCATCCTTTGTCCATGACCAGAAGGACTCTTTTCACTGAAAAAGCCAATTCATGCGTTTTCTTTTCCAGCCGCTTCACTGACCAAGCCTCTGGCCGTGGAAGACTCTGCCTTTAAGACTGTGATGAAATTAAGCGTGTACCCAAGCCCTCCCAGGATCAGGGCCAAACACTTTAACTAATTGATGGACTGCTTTATTACTTTAGCCTTTCTAAAGTAAACTGAGTTTCAGATGAACATGAGCTGACTTAGATGTTTTGTTGGAAAAAAAAAAGCCCTTTGAATTGCACTGATTTCCTACAGGATTAACTCGGGACCAGAAGAAAATAACTTCTTCAGCTTCATCCTTCTTTCCCTCTCTCTAATCAAATATCTTTTTTTTTTTTTTTTTTTCCTGTTTGGGCTTTTTTGATTCTTTTGTAGGAAAAAAAGAATCCTCTTAAATTAAACATATAATCTGAAAAGGGGAGGGGAGGAAAGTTGTCATTAGTATTTGTGAACTGAAGTTGGCCAAGTATCCCAAGGGTATTTTGATTTTGCAGAGTATATGTCTGTGTAATTTTTGTAAATGTTTATAAATTAATAATACGACTAGAATAGATGCATTTCCCATAACACCTGCCAGTGTGTGTGAAACAATGCAAAAGTAAAAGTATTGAAAGTTACTGACCCAAATATTGTGTAAGTAAGTTGAGAAGAAAAGGCAAATGGAGGCCAAAAAAGTAAATAGCAGAAAGAGAAGCAGATAACGAGCATCCGTGTTTTGATTGCTGAATGGTACTGTGGTCTTGTAGACTGGTTTGTAGGAAGGATGTCAGTTGTACAGGCAGGATATGGGAGAAAGTAGAATTAGTTTGTTGAAAAACAAGCAGGAAATGTGGGTCCATTTTGGATGGCTCCTCATATTCCACTTTTGCAAATGGCTAAATATATTAGCTGAAAATAGAAGTGTGGCAGAAATAGCAGAGTTACACTGGGCTGCAGGGGGAGGAAGATGCATTAGAAAATAGGATGCGCAGTAGTCTAGAGAAGCGTTGCTTTTTGGAAACTTCCCTTTAAGCAATTTCTTTCTCCAGTGGAAAATGTCAATGAAATAGGACACTCCTGAGAATTAATTTATGACACTTTATTTTTACTAATGATACAACGTACCGAATTATTAAAAATTCTAAAAGCTACATTGGACAGAGTGGTTCGTAGGTGCAAATATGCTTTGATCCAAAATGCTTTTTCCCCCCTCTCTCTTCTTTATAATCCTTTTACTCTTTGGGTCATATTACGTGTCTGAACACTTCCTTAACTTTTTCTGAATCTGAACATGTTTAGAGATCATAAAACTGCCTTTGAGGTGACTTTGATGGCATTAGGAAGGGAGTAAAGTGGTGGTGTGTCAGTAGTATGAGTGGGCTGGACTTCTGATCTGGGAGAGCATTTCCAGCCCTCCAACGTGATGGCATGTTGTTGGCACAGATACCCATTATCATTGGTCACAGTTAAGTTTCATAAAGTCTTAAATACCTTCCACATGTTAGCAACACTGCTAACATGAATGTAAAAGCACTGTAAAGTTTTTTTAAGACCAATATTCATAGCTGAAAATGAATTCCTGCTGTTGTCAACCGATTCATTATCCTCTTCATGAAGAAAAAGGAGATTCAGCCTTCTGCTGTGAAGGTTCCCCGTCCATTCATCTCCTTAGCCACTGTCACTCATCCCCTTCATTTCTGAACCTTATCATTTTGTATTCCAGTTATTGGATTTGATCCATCCATCAGCTGTCAGTAACTTGTCAGAGACCCCGGACACTTCCACATGTATTTTCCGTGCAGGTCATGCCAGAAGAGAGGAATATTGTGCAGAGAGGGCTGGGCAAATCACAGGCTCGATCCATTTTTGCTGTACTTCATCTTCAGATTCGCCTTTTTCACCACTTTCCCCCAGAACAGAACCTGAGAATTTGTAATGGGTAATTTTCGATTTGTGAGGAGTTTGTGGGTTTCTTTCTATGCATAGACAAACACTCCTATCTCAAACTGTTTTGACAAAGCACATAAGGGAAAATTCTGCCCTCCACTACACAAATAAAAAGGAGGGTAAAACTTTGCCTGTTGTATTTCTTCAGCTGAACTTGATGATAATGCTTAGAGAGAGGTTTCCATGGTGAACATAGAAAAAATCAAAACTGAAAACTGTTTTCTTTTGTGTATTTGCTGCTATTGTTTTTAATGGTCACTGTTCTGCACATTTAACAGTCATTATCCACACCTTCTACTTTGCAAATACATTTACATATTTTAAATCAACATTAGAAGGGAAAAATCCATGATTTGCCTAGGGCTGCTTATGGTTTTTTATTTTTTAATGTTGAAATGCTCAGGATATCCTCCGGTGGGATCTGTCAGAAAGGTCTCTTCTAGCAGCCAGCTTTGCTTATTTGATAACTTTGTGTATTGATTCCTTACATCACCTGCTTCTTACTCACTTAGGCTATATTTCATTTCTGTTCCTTCTTCTGTTGTAAAAGTACAAAATGAAAACCTGGTAGCAGTTTCTTGCTTTATTCATGATTTTTCCCTGTTGGAGCCTCATGTAGTACATTCCTTGTCTGTTCACCAAGCACTTTATTTTTTTTCTTGAATGGAAAGATTCTGGCTTGGAAGCAGTAAACTTTTAGTCCAGATTATTGAGAGCCACGCTTGTAGCCTAACCAAAGCATCCAGGATGCAGATGGATTTCCAGCATCGCTTTCTGCATCTTTGCCCGGCTCTGCGTGTGTCCCACGAGTATGACACGGGGACACTTGTGCAGGGCCACGGCTAGGGAGCCCTTAGCCCTGGTACCGCAGTCCTGATTCCCAGGACTTCTTCATACCTAAAGCATTGGTGACGGGCCTGCCAGTATCCATCAGTTCTCAGTTTGACATCTTACTCATTATTATTTTCATTCCCTTAGGAGAGAAAATGTCGCGGTGTCATCTTGAGAGCCCGTTACTCCTCCGTGCCTTTCTCCAGGTCATTTCTGTGTCGGTCACGGGAGGCTGCAGCCTGGGGAGCGTGCTCCTGCCTGCTCTTGCTCGCTCCTGCCTGCGCTCTCGCTCGCTGGGAAGCGCTGCCTGCACTTGTTCCCGCTGGAATCGCGCCAGTTGTTGCTTTTTCTTGCATTGTTTCGTTGTAGTCGGATGCTGAAATCCTGCTCTTGTTCCATCTCAAGTAATTAATTAGTCCAATTTCCATTTTAAATTTAACTCGAGCTCACTAAAAATTTGCCAGCCCTGCCAAAGTGCTGACATGTGTTTTACCAGATATTTGTCATGAAAGTCTTTCAAAATAATTCCCAGATAAAAGTCAAGTACAGTGAACAAAATGCTCACAATAATCTTAAGTGACTCTGAATACTTAGCTGTGCTGATGAATAATGGAGAAGGTGTTCTGGAGAAAAAAAGAGGATGCGAGATTACTATTAATTTTCCTTAAACCCCTTTGCCAGGCTCTTGGTTTTGGCCTTGCTGCAGGAGATACTCAACATCTCACGAAGCAGTGAAATCTGTAGGTAAGGAGATACTGTATATGATTAAATACCTGACCTGAATGACCTCAAACCTTGTTGAGCTGGTGCCTTGGGGGCAATGTTACCGTCCTGAGTAGATGCAGTTCACTGAAGATGAATTTGAAGCTTTTACCCAGTATACATAGCAACTCTCTGTTGCTAAATAAGAAAAAAATGTAAAAACTAAGAAAGTAAATTATATCTATTTACAACCTGTACGTATAATCTCAAGGTGGTACCATCGTCTGTATCCTCGAGTGGCAGTCGTGCCACGGCAGCACGGGATCGCTGCCGCTCTCGTTAGTGGTTGTCCCTTTAAATGACTGTCACTGTTGTCTGACAAAATTTAAAACATTAACTTGTTAAATATTGCCTGTTTAATATACAGTTCTGTGTGATTTGACAAATGGATTTCTTGAGTTTAATGCGGAAGAGAAGCTAAATGAGTTAGTAAATGTTAATGTGTCCATGTTCTTCCTAGATAACTAGTTGCCCTTGGGACAGTATCAATAAGTGGCATTTATATGATATTATGAATGTGTTAATTATGTGTAGACAAAATAATGAGTAAGCAAAGGTCAAGGACAAATGCAGTTTCCCCAGAAATACACATCAAAGACCCTCTAATATTTAAGTCATTACCATTATTGAATATTCAGTGTAATTTAAATTATGTGCATTTTTTTCATTGCATATATTTTTAGGCTAGAAGATATTGAGCAGCTTTAAGGGCTGTGCAAATGTTTTGTAACAAAATTCAGCAAAACTTCAGCAGTGGCTGGACTATATTTTCCACATCCATTGGTTAACTGCCAGGTAGAATTTGGGATTGATTTCTTGTTTGAGATGTAACCTTGTGATGTTGGGTTTTTTTTCTAAATTTGAAATGAAGGAAATGAAAATGTGGCCATGCTGGCTATTAAACTGCTGAACCTTGAAACTCAATGCAAATCAAAACAAAATGCTCTTGAGACCATAAATACCCAACTTTGCCCTAGTTCATTGGGCTGTTCATTATCAATGCACTTTTAAAAAGCGATGCTGTTAGCATGCTGGAGATTTCAGCCTTTGCTTTTCACTAGCAAGCCATAAGTACAAATACCTCTTTGGCAGGGACCCTTCTGAAATCCAGTGGTTTTTGTGACGTGAGGCAAGAGGAAAACGTAGCTGATCAATACAGTCATTAATTAGAAGGAAAGGTTCAGCCATGACTTTTACTTCTAAACTTTTACATATTGACATCTGGCAAAAGAGTTAAGAAGTCAATAAGGATCTAAAAGTTACTGTACTGTTAGGTTGCTCACTGAGAAATAGCAATTAAGCCTTCTCTGTCTCCCAGGACCTTCTCTCGCAGGTGTCTGGAAGCATCTCACTACCAAACAAGATGCTGTTCATATATGAAATATTCATGTTATGACATCAAAACATGTTGCATATTATTTCAGTACGGTAGGCTGAAATTAGATTCACATTTTATTTTGCTTATAAATGCCTGTCAGAGTTGCTAAATCAGTTTGCCTTTGCTGTCTTGAAATAGTGTCAGTTTGAATTTCCTTCATGCTGCATATTGTTTTGGGCAAAGACACATTACTTCTATATTCAAGATGGAGTGCCTCGTACTCCTTAAATAAAGGTGAAAAAGCCCAACAATTAAGGTTATTTAAAAAAACTTTCTGGGTGGCAGCTTGGACCCCTTTTAAAGTGATACAGAACCTACCAAATGCTGATGCATCGTGATCTTTGCTTCCCCCCTTGTGCCAGTATCATGCATATGGTGCACAACATATTATTAATGGTTGTAGGGTATATAACAAGGCATTCTGGGGTCTAGCGCTGATGAAAGTAGAGATAAGCTTTGAGTACCAGATTTTAGGAGTTCCTCAATACAGCTGAGGAAGGATCAGATGATTTCAGCGGTTGCAGCTGCCCTGTGAGTGTTAAGCTTAGGCTGTGGATGCCTGGGCCATGGGACACGGGCATCTGCATCCTTCAGACTGGGTCAGTGGGTCCGAGAGGAAATCAGGGCAGAGATTTGGTCTTTACCGGTCGGCGAGCTGTCTGTTACGGTGGTGGCATGACACAAAACCCAACGAGCAGCAGTGCTAGGCTCCTACAGACCACTCTGACACGTAAAAGCATCTGACAAGGCTGTGACCGGGTCCTTTAAATCAGTAGGCAGGGGAATTAATGCACTGTTAGCTTTTTTGGCAGTGTAATATTGCAGTCATGCATAAATAATCTCATCTTAGTTATCCTGTTGCTAAAAAACCCAGCTTCTGTCCCTAGTCTACCAGGCATTTGCATTAGAAATATCCCATCAGAGAAGCTACACGTGCTTGAAAACAGCTATTATTTTCTTCCCTGCCTCTCTCCTGTGTTCTTGTCACTGTCCTGGTTTCAGCTGGGATAGAGTTAACTGTCTTCCTAGTAGCTGGTACAGTGCTATGTTTTGAGTTCAGAGCGAAGAATGTTGATAACACTGATGTTTTCAGTTGTTGCTCAGTAGTGTTTAGACTAATGTCAAGGATTTTTCAGCTTCTCATGCCCAGCCAGTGAGAAAGCTGGAGGGGCACAAGGAGTTGGCACAGGACACAGCCAGGGCACCTGACCCAAACTGGCCAACGGTGTATTCCATACCATGTGACGTCCCATCCAGTATAGGAACGGGGAAGTGGGGGGGCAGAGATTTCGCCGCTCGGGGACTGGCTGGGTGTCGGTCGGCGGGTGGTGAGCAATTGCACTGCGCATCATTTGTACATTCCAATCCTTTCATTATTGCTGTTGTCATTTTATGAGTGTTATCATTATCATTATTAGTTTCTTCTTTTCTGTTCTATTAAACCGTTCTTATCTCAACCCACGGGTTTTGCTTCTTTTCCCGATTTTCTCCCCCATCCCACTGGGTGGGGGGGAGTGAGTGAGCGGCTGCGTGGTGTTTAATTGCTGGCTGGGGTTAAACCACGACAGTCACCCAGCCTGTGCCTGCGGCTGCTCCCACCTGCCCTGGGCAGGTGCCTCTGCACCGCTGCCTGCTTCGGATCAGGGGTCTGTGGGTTTGGAAGACACAGTTCTCCTCAGAAGCCACTTTCAGTATATATATATGTATATATTTTAAAATTAAAACCAGCTTTTTAAAGTTTAGCCTGCCTCCTTTTCTGTTTTACTATTACCCTAAGTGTACTGCTGAAGTTTTTAGTGCAAAAGTGCCACTGTCTTGTGATTTTCCCTGGATTTCCCTTGGTCTTTGAACGTAATTCTTTTTAATTACTACCAGCAGATTTTGTAAATTGAGGGTATATAGTTTGTTGAGGTTGCTGTTTTCATTCATTGAATATAATCATAGTATAATTCATAATATATAATAATATAATTAATTTTATTTAATATAATCCAAACAAGCATAGCAGCTGGGCTATAAAGCCTTCAGATTACTCTCAGCAATAGCTCATGGGATCTGCAGTAGGTCTGGAGCGAGGCACAGAGGCTGAGAGATCTACAGACCCAGCACAGCCCCTGGCAGGCGTCTGCTCCTGTAATGGGGGATTTGTTAGGTGCTGCACCGGGTCCTGCACCCCCTGTGTCTAACTCGACTCTCATCATTTGTCTCCTGCTATATGCTGCGATATCTTTTCAAGATCCCTGAAGTGCCTGTGTGCCTCCTTGGTATGCTCCCGGTTGTTTTCAAGGACCTGCTTTTAAGATAAAATCCCATCTGCAAAGCTCCAGCCTCGACAAAACCTCTGTACTGCTCTTTTCGAAAAGTGAGGCTCTCGTGATGAGCTTCTGCGTTTTTCATTAGGAGAGGCTTTCCAAAAAGATTTTTCTGAATGATTTCTTGATAGCTGGCAATCTCCCGAATCATTTCTCATACAGAAATTGTTCTTCAAGGTGTTTTGTTCTGGTAACAACTGCCACCAAGCTTGGTTTGTCACAATTTCCAGCCTGTAACTTGGAAAGCGGTGTTGTCTATAGGACTGGTCTGAGGGCCCACCGTGGTATTTCTTGCTCTGAAGGAGTCAGCGGGTCACCTCATTTTTTTCTGTGCCTCTGTGTTTTCCTGCCTGGCTTTGTGGGTTTTTTTGGTCTATTCCTTTGGGGTCCGATAGTCTTTGAGCTTGAACAATGTGGCCGGTCTGAGCTCTGTTTTAATCCAATGATAAATAGTTAATTTTGGAGGTTTAGGTTGACAGCAAGCCACCTTGGAATGTCAGACTGCAAGACTTTGGTTTCTTTCTATAATCAGATAAGGAACAGATATTTCCTGTAAATCCTCCCCCAGTGTTCAAGTCATACCATTAGAGCATTAAGTCAGATACATGACACCCAATTTCAGAGTAATTCCTGAGGAAAAAGCACATTATATTTTTTAATGGGCTTCCCAGGACTTACTTTGTTTCTTCCTGATGAATATGAATTCCAGCAAGTTCATCTGAATTCTGACCTTCAAATACACAAAGGCTTTTTTTAGAGCAAGAATATGGTCTTTAAAATTAAGTACTGTCCACGTGAATGTCTTCCTCTCTTCCTTTAAAATCCCCTTAGAGTGCAAGAATAGAAATGTTGTAAGTCTTCCTAAAATTCATCTATGTATTTATTATGAACTACTTGCATCTTATAGAAATACTATTCATGTCAACCCGACCAGTACCGACCTTTTCTTTCCAAATGGCTTTATTTGGATTGTGTGCTGCATACACTATCGTCGCTTCTCTTCATCTCCTTTTCTTCTGATTGCCAAGTAACATCAAGCAGATTGGAGAAACTTCTCATAATGTACTGTGTGGCTTGCTATAACAGTCTTTCCCAAGCACCTTGGTTGAATAAATATCCATTGAATAACTGAAGAATGCATTCATATTCTTTTTATTTTGATTTATGTTCTATCTTCCTATCTGTGCATCTTCAAGAGTAATTGCCAGTTTTCACCTCCTACCGAGAAAGTACAATAGAGCTGAAGAATAAGTAAAATGCGCTCTGTTTCTCTGCCTCTCTTTTGTAAGGGAACCTTTGTATTCTTGCCCATGCATACACTAATAATTTGCAAACTGAAAATCATAACCTCATTCTCAGCTGGACTTGCTGTAAAAAGCTGCTCGTATGCTTTCTGTGTTTCCTTTCCTCGCGACACTTGCCAACTGGAGACCTGTACATATGGCCCGTTCCCCTTTACGAAATAAGTCAGTCCAACTGTGATGTAGTAAAGGTATCCCAAATGAATACAAAGGTTGGAGCCAGTATGTTCCCTATTATAGACATCATATTCCCATGCACTGCTGATCTGATAGCAGCCAGACTATATGTCATGCATTTTAATGATCCTGCCAGTACAGCATCTCTCCGAGGATTACTGTGCGGTCTCCCCATGATGGGTGGCAAGTTCCTTTCTGTCATCTGATACAGGATGCTGTTAGGGGTGACTGCAGTGTGAAATATCTCTGCGTGTTGGTAAAATACCGCATTAGATTTGAAAACACTCTTGAAGCGCTGGCTGTCATTGCTCTGCAGGGACCTTTTCTTAATCTGAACAATAATAAGGTCAGTTGGGTGCAGCATGATTCTTCCATCAATTAGTCCAGTCATACTTCTAACAAGCGATATATAATCATGCATGTTTAACCTGCAGGTTACACGGCCTAGCTAGCTGTGTGACCTACAGATCATAGAGCTGATAATTTCTTATTTTGTAAGCAAAAAATTTAATAGAGATTTCCAGTTGAATTGTCCCGTCTTACACGTTCAGGTTCCTACCTAGTTACTAATCAAACCACAGAAGTAAAGCGCTTGTCATCTGGACCACCGTGCCTTGGTCTTCTACCTGACCCCTCAAGGAAATGAAACCAGAAGCACACTTTGCTTGTGAGCCTTTCCTTTCCATATTAAGCAAAAAACCAAGCTCCAGGTGACCTGCTCACAACGGGTTTCTTCTCAACTTTCTCCTTGCCTGTGGCCATGAACACTGGAAGATCTCCCTGCGTGCTGACGGGTATCTCACTAGCTGCAGAGATCTGTGGAGAACAAGACACGCAAGCCCCTTTCTCCCTCCCTCTGCCGTGTTGCAGGCTTCTGCGTTCGATCTTAGTTCAGTTCTTACCTGTAGCACCAAGATACACCAGGCTTTGGCTTGGAAGGGTGTGATGTAAAGCTGTGACACAGGGGAAAAGGTCCACGTGCTAAAAAGTATTTTCAAAGCTATTGGAGTACTTGGGTTGGATTTATAAATTACTAAAAAAAAAAAGAGTTACACGGTTATCATTTGAAAATAACAACTTTTCTCATAACAAAATGGCATGTTATGTGAGCCTGCAATAATTCTGCATCTTTGTGACTACCAGCAGGGAAAAAATAGTCAGAAAATTACCATTCTACTTGAAATTCACTATCTCTGAACACCCTAAAAATCCTGAAGATCTCATTTATGCAGGCATTCAGTGCTGCTTAAGCAAGAGATTCTGCCAGATTGTCCAGTGTTTATGCACTTCCCATTGGATCTCTTCATGTGTCAAATTTGTGGAGCTTAGGTATGTCATTGTGGGGTACAAAAACCTCATTCAGAGAGAATTGAGACCTCAGTTTCTAATAAGCCTTCTGGCATCATTTTCTTCTTTATTGAGGAAATAATAAAAACTCAGCCATTTAGACTACCAAACTGTCCTCTTTTTGCAATGTGCAGTTGTAGTATTAATCAGTACATGCCTCAACAACCCTAGGAGGAATTCATTATTTCTGTTGGCACAGCATGGTGTACTTTCCCCTTCCACTTGAAATACGTTTCTCGCTATTTGCAGGATGATGTTTGAAAAGTTTAAATATAAAATGAAAAAGCAAGGGTCATAAACCAGAAGGCAAAAAAAATCTCAGCTCTTGCAGATTTATGTTGAAAGTTACTTTAAACGGTTGAGGTTGGCCATGATGTTCTGAGTGCTTATACCAAAGAACAGGTTACTGTTCTCTTCCTACACCGTGTTGCCATGTAACTGCCTAATTTGACACTAAGTGTTAAATTATCTGTCGGACTTCTGACTTTTAGGTCGGGTGCATTTAAGCAAAACTGTCCCATCAACTGAATGGCATCTCACAATCCTGAAGTTGTTATAGCAGGGCTAAAATCAAGAGCTGATTCAAGTTTACTGACCACACGCAGGCTGGTACACCAAGCCTACTAGCTGCTTCACATAATCCCAAATCAGCAAAACACAGACACAGAATGCTCAACACGGGCAGTAATACAAGAATATATAAACGTCATTACAAGGTCAATGTAGCTAAACTGGTATCCTCACTGTATTATAAGAAAGTAATGAGAAACACCTTCAGCCTCAAACAGAAGTCAATAGAAAATCAACAAACGGATACCGCAGACATCCTTTTTCTAGCAGGCACTGGGGACAACAGGCAGACGCTCTGGAATAACATAAATACACACGCACAGGCATGCACAACCTTTAAGAAAAGGACAAACACATTCCAGTAAGCAGCAAAACCACCCACTGCTGTTATTTTATGAATAGATGGTAGATTTGCCTTCTGCATGTTGGTGAAATAATGAAAAAATCCCAGGATTTTGAAGGCGTAAAATTGCAGACAATTTATGTTTATAGCTGTAGATGGCCACACAAGTGATAGTAAATTGAGTGCCGGATGGAGCTAAGAGGAGAGGGAATCAGAAATGCAAGTGAAAGATAAGGTTGTAGAAATTTCTCTCTCCAAAGCTAATCAGAAGTAAGTATCCTACTGCCAGCGGCACGGAGAATGTTTCAGATAACAGATAGCGATGGAAATTATGTAGGATAATTATGTCGGAAATAACAGCAAAGGGGGTGTGTGCTGACTCAGAAAATTGTCACCTACTTCCTCCCTTTGTCACCCCAGAGCGGGGTACCCACTGCCACGTATAATGCATCATGTTACCCTATTGGGGAAAAAAAAAGCTCAGTGATTAACTGTGTGTAATACCTAACATCTAACACAGTATTCAAAATGTAATCGCTCTAATTTGCAATTGTAAATCTCCTGTTATCAATTAATTTACATTGTACAAGTAACCATCTGATTATCTTTGTGCATTGCTGTATTTACACTGCAATTTAATTGTAAATAATTAGCATGTAATTGCATGTAGTTATTTATACCTTGTAAAGAAAGTGATGTATTTATATGTAGTTAAAATAATTGCAGTTGAGAGCAAATCTTTTGACTTTCCTTCCTTTTCAATGTGTCTAACAGTTTCTGTGGCCAAAACTGCTGTTGTCTAGACAAAGTTGGGTCTCCTTTGGACGGGTTAGGTTAGCTTTCCACAAGCTTAGGCATGCGGAATTGCATTTTGCTTTTGGCCTGTGTTCATTTTCCATTTTAAAATATTTTCCCTGTCTCCTAATACTAACCTGCCCCTCCCCAAAAAGAGAACTTGTAACAGGAGAGAGTGCTGGGTCTCTCGAGTAGAAATACCAGCGCAGGTGGTGAGGAAGCAGTGAGACAGTGACCTCCGTTCTTGGCATGGATGAACGCTTTCCGTGTAGCAGCTCGAACAAAAAATATTGCCCTATTACAGTAATACCTACTAAGGGTATACTTTATGAATGCCATCAAGGGCAATGGTGGCTTTCATGTCCAGTACTAGTAATGGTAATTTTATTCCCCTCGCTGCTATCCTCACTCCCTCAGTCCTCCATTACCCCACTTAGAGTCACTCTGGTGCCAGACTTTACAGTCACAGCCCGTTTCTTGCCATCCCATCCTCCGACCTACGGCACTTGTCCTTTTAAAAGAAATACAGTGTTTTCCTAGTGTTACCGTAACAGAGGATCTCTGAGATCCCAGTAGGGATGTTCGTCCCCCCCCGATGTGTAGCAGAAAGGATACCTTGGGTATATAACAGCTCTGGGAAAAGTCTTTGCTTCGTTACGCCTGCTGCGAGATGTCTGCTGGGAAGGGTTTTGATGGAGAGGGGAGATGCCCCATGCTGCTGCTTGCTCAAGGCCGGTTCATTAGCATTTGTGTTTCTCTAATCTGAAGATCTGGGAGAATATTTGGGATTCACAAAAAAGCTTTGAGTGGCACGAAGGACGGTATTATCTCGTGGGATAGTCCGTGTCTCCTCTTGGGCTGGAGCTGCCGGGTGCCTTGGTAATGAAAGGTTTTTTCTTTGCTTTGCTGGTTAGACCCCTGGGTTTAGATTTTCTGTCTGCTCAAGGGAGGGTATCTTTTCACTTCTCATTGCTGCTTCTGCATTTAACAAAATAGCTCCCAGCCATGCCACTGTCAGATTCATATTGTCCAGAAATGTTGTGCCCTAGCAATCACCTCATTGCTGGGACTGACGCAGAAGCTCCGAGAGGTGCCCCCTCCCATTCTGCCTCCGCGAATGGTAGGTGGCATCAAAGCCGTGTTTCAACTCCAGTCTTCTTCCTCGTTTAGCATTTTCCCATCCCAACATTCTCACCCAAGTCCTGTGGAAGGCATTACAGGTGTTAACGATAACGCACCACGTAGCTTTTCAGCAGGGCTGCATGCCAGCCCCCCTCTGCAGAGCAGGTTTGCCCATGGCTCTGCCTCCCCGTGCCCAGCTGGGGGCAGTTGGGAGGGTAAAAGCACACCTGGAGGGGGGCTGGGAGGAGATGGGGCTCTGCAGGAGCTTACGAGAGAAGGTGGCCGGCAGAGAGCATCGGGCTCTGGAGAGTGGGTTGCGTGCTGGCTTTGCACCGAGGAGCAGCGCGGAGCAGAAGGGGGTCCCCAGGACCTGGCCCCCCGTGAGTTGGCAGGGGACTCTTGGTGGGGGGAGCGTTGTGGGTCCTGCTCGGGAAAGGCTTGTGCTGTCAAAAGGCTTTTGGGAATTGTAGAAGATGGTGGAATAAGACTTTTGCTTGAAGGTAGTGCCTGTCTTTCTGAGGATTAAGCGCAGGATTGGGTAAATTGCTTTGTTCAAAAAGCAGGGTTAGGCTCTATGTTTATTTGTGTCTCTGTTGAGCTCTGTTTCTCAGAATTTTGTTTTCTTAGCCCTGATATCTCCTACACAGCTCCCTTGGTAAAGCTAATGTTACTATGTTGATAATACGGCTTCCAGAAGACGTGAGCATGTACCTGGAGTTAATTACTGACTTGCTTCTTAGTGTCCTGCAGACAAGCCATCTTCATTTATATATAAGAAAGCAAGTCCTGATACAAGAATTAACAAACATAAGGTGCTGAGAGGTCTCCAGGTGTGTTGGTAGTAGTAGTTACCATTATGTCAGTCAGAGAAGCCTTGCAGCTAACGAGACTCCTGTGAAACGTTTTGCTTGCTCTTGACTTCTGGAAGGTGGTCTCTAAAATCTGCTGGTTTTCTCATGGATGTAAATAAGGATTAATAGGATTAATTTGTATTCAGAAACACCTAGGAGCTGGGCTCTCACTGACTCATTGGGGTCTACTTTAACAGTGCACTTGAAATTTATTTGCATGATGGGGTTGCGAGCCATACACAGCATATAGTGGTCAATTAAGGTCTAAAGCTGGTCAAAACCTTAGAGGTATTTTAGTTAACTCCTGCTCAAACTATAGAAAAGTGCTATGAGATGGGTATTTTCCATTGTTGAGCTGTAGTAGCAGTATACAAAGAGGATTTACTCTATGCAACATAGCTTTACAATGTTTTTCACTGGAGCTTTTGCATTGGTGATTTCTGCGCTGTGTTTTTCCAGGCTCTCCCTCCCATTGCATTTACTTGTTACTTCCTTCTCTTCTATTCTCTTACATATATTTATATTTCCATGCGGTTTAGGTTTGCGTATGAAAGGAATACTGAAAAGAAATAGGAACAGCTATCTAGGAAATTAGCTGCTAGATAGTTTTCTCCCCTGCTCCCGCCCCAATCTCTCTTAAATAGCAACTTCCAGGTACTTGGCCAAGTCCCCTGGGACTTATCAGCTGGGCAGAGCTCTGTGGATGAACAGCCAGGAGTTCTTGCCCAAAAGAAACCCCTGACTGCCCTTCCTCCTGCTTTTGAGATAGCCCAATGCTAATCATAAGCTGCTTAGCCTTTGAGGATTAAGTAATATCCTTAATGTTGTACAGATATTCTAAAGTTCATGTTATCAGTGTTCATATTCAAATGTCTAAATAGTAATGTATGGCTTCTGGAGGGGGGGAATTGGTTTTGGTCATCAAAACATGCATTAAATAGCTACAGAGTCAGGTGAAACTCGGGCAGTCCTGTGGTGTGTGATTGCAAGCAGTATGTATGTGGCTTAGTCCCTGAGCAGCCTTACCCCATGGAAATACTAGTTAAGGCATAGGTTTCAGTGTATTAGTGAGTTTATGACCTGTATAAAAATGTCAAGTCAAACAGCTGCCTACTAAATTGTTCAGCATATTGATAGAATAATGACTTTGAAGATGGAGATATTGGACTCAACTCCTTCAAGAGGAGTGGGGAGGGGAAATGAATCAGCTGCACTTGATTCCAGCTGGATCATAGCAAGACCCCTAATGTTACGTGCCACCTTTGAGCAGTAGATTCAAGTAGAATTAAAAGGAAGAGATAGGATTGATTTTGACACTGATGTGAATTTTAAATTAAGTGCATTTTTAGTAGAACTGGCTAGAAAAGCAGAAACTGAGGAAAATGGGCTTACTTGCTGAATACTTAAGCTTTTTATTTTTTCAAAAGGAAAAACTACAACTTTTTTTTTTCAGGGAAAACAAATATACTTGACAAAATCAAAACTTCTGTAAAAAGTCCATACTCCTTAAGACATTTGTAAAAAAAAAAAAAAAAAAAAAAAAAATTTGAGCTGCCTTGCTTTAATTTCTCTCAAACGCGCTTGCTAGCCAACTTTGTTGCAGTAATAATAAAGACTTCAGACAGAAAGCCAGAGCCTGATTTATATAGATGTAGCAAAACTGTTTTGTTACTTGTTTCTTTACTTCTAAGCTGCACTGGACCCAAGGCTTTAGTTAAATACATTATATAAAAGATAACAGTAATGCATGTGCAAAGGAACAAAACTTCAGTTTTGTTAAAACTTTAATTTCTGAAAGTTTCAAGTGTGTGAGTGCTTGTCTTGAAAAAGCTAAATTTCTCAGCATGTTTCATGTGGGATATATATAAAAAGATACACACGATATATTTATACCTTCTTGTGATATGTAGAAAACATATTTATACCATCTTACAGAGCTCTCATTTTTATGAAGAAGGATATTTACTGAAATGCATACATAGTTAACTTTATATTTGTGTATACCTTGAACATTAACATTTTATATTGGATGCTATGAACATCTTTTCTAATTTTCAGATTTTTCCGTATTATGGGAAAGTTGGTACTCTCCTTTTGGCTTTCAAAACATATTTTCACATCCACAATCGTGGCCCGGCAGCCACAACAAATCTGTTTTACTAATAATAAATGTTTGGTGGAACAATGTAATTAACCAACTGGCTATTTTGCTATGGAGGCTGCAGTTAAGGAAGTGGAGCTGCTGGGAGGGGATCAAATCCTGCTCCAAACTGTTCAGGTTTCCCAAGCAAATGCTGCCAGGAGCCGGGGATGCTGCGCTGCCGGATGGCTGCAGACCTCCCGTGCTGCCTCCTGCACCTCTGCTGTACTGGGCTGCAGGATGCAAGCTGGAAAAAGGTGCTGTAACTTAGAAGGATTCGAGCTACGTATCGATGAAATGGCAAAGAGCATGCGGTTTTAGAAAATAACGACCAAAAGCTTCTGGGTTTTGTCTCTCCTGAGCTCTGCTCATCCGTCTGTGTGTCTTGGCCAAGTGGCCCTTGCTGTTAACACCGCCGTGCTGCAGTGTGGTTTCCCCTCATCTGTAGGAGGGCAAAGCTTCCTCCTAGTTCTTAATCAGAAAGACATTGCATGTTTGTACTCTTCCCCCCCAAAAAGAACCCCCAAGCAAAACCCACCCACGAGTATTTTTGAAGTTCGGTTGTTTGCATTTAAAGCAAACAGCCTTTTCTTTTTACAGTTTCCTTTTTTTGAGATCCTGGATGCTTTGCCCTTATCAACAGCACTGTAACGTAGCTCTCCCGCAGCAAGCTCAGATCCCCCGAATATCAGTGGGGTCAAAATGCAATCTAGCGATGTTTTCCCACGCTCAGGACCAGGTTTGCTCTTCTAGGTGTTCTGCCTACGCGGCTGAAAATGCGGTGTGGCTGGCTGAGTCTTTTATGCTGGTTCGTGGGATTCACGGTTGCCGAGCTCCAGTTTTGACCTTCATGAACAGGATTTTGTCTGCTCTGGTGGGGTTGTTTGTGATCCTTGAGCAGGTCCGTCTGCGGCTTCCAGCCCTACTCCTTTCCTTTGATCTCCTTCCTCTACCCTGTGGGCTGCATCAGCTTAGGAGACCGTCACCCCATCAAAATGAAGCTGCTGGGAGTGTTAGCCTTTGAAAAGCATGTCACTGTTAATGTGCTCGTTTTACTGAAGTGTGGCCTTAGCTCTTGCTTGAGTTTTAGTGTCAGGTGCCAAAGGATCAAGGCAGGAGTACCTATTGCTAAGAACAGAAAAGAACTGAGCAGCTGAGAATTGAAAAATACTGGGCTTTATATTCACTGTCATTTAAAATGCTACTGTTACCAAAATGATCCAAGACCTTTTCAGCCTTCTTTCTATCTGCACTGGCTTCAATACCCATGGAAGGTGATGATGTGCTTGGCTGATGCTACATGGACCACTGACTGTGTAAACAAATCTGGCCTGCTTCTTATAACACAAATTATCTGCATGTAAAAACATAGCCTGAAGGCATGACTGTGCTCCACTAGGTCAACAATGACACAACCTAGTGCTGACATACTAATTTTTATAGCTAAATTCATTACTACTTTTAGATTACCCAGGGTGTAGGCGTACGGGCTAAGAGCTGTGTGTTTGTGTTTGGTTTTTTTTTTTCCCCTGCATCCTGTACACCTATTAATGTAGTCAAACTAATTGGGTGATTAAGACAAATAGGACTTAATAATGGAGAGGACATCGTGGCAAAATTGATGAATCTGAAATAGGGGGAAACTGTTGAACTGATCATGTTTGCAGCAGAAGACAGTGAAGGGAGGGAGAGTAATTTAGACATACATTATAAAAAAAAAAAACAAAGGGATTTTGGTAAATCCTATGCTTATTATAGTTCCTTTTTTTCTCTAATTTTCCCTGAAAATAACACCACTTATTCATGATGCTGCTGCAATAATTGAACTACTGGAAGGAGAGGAGGAAAAAAAGCTACCCATATAAATTACTACTTGAGACCTGTTCTGTTTTGACAGATGTCAAGGCTTGGTAGCTTAGCTTGTTCTACTGTTTGTATGAAAAGGGCTTGGTATCACTAGGACGCAGAGTAATAGCTTTCTCTGCTTCTGAATGTGGATAGATTACATTGCAACAGATTTTTATTTTTTTCTTTTCCCCCTAGTCATAACCTAGTGACTCTGAGAGAATAAATTGATAAAATATTCCCTAGTTCTTTTGCAGGGTGTTGCTGCAGGAGTGGGAAGTTACAGGGGAAGAGGTAGCCTGCATGCTGGATGAAAAATACTCGTGGCCTGTTACTGTTTCTGTTTAGACTTAGGAAAATCAGTTACAAAATTAGTTGAAATCTGAAGGAAGCAGTTTGCTACTGTACCTTAAGCTCCTCTGGTTTTACAGTTAGTATTTAGAGTGTGTGCAGGCTGTAGGTGATACATGTATGTGGCCTTTGCTTAAATCTCTTTCTTCAAAGTATTTTAGTCTTATTGTTCAGGATTTGCCTATTTTTATACCTTTAAAAAGAAAAGGTACCTAACTTGTGCATTAAATAGATGGCACTAAACTAAATAAATGGACTTTCTGGACCTTTGTCTTCATGTACTGCTTTCAGTTGTCACAGATGGGGGACGGTCTCATCTCTGCCCCTTGCACGGCACATGCTCCTTCGGTTTATTTCAGATACAAAGTTTTTGCTCTATTACTTCCTCCAGCCTTTCTGGTTTTGTTCATGCTCTTAGGTTTTTAGCTTGTACTCGCCTTTATTTGCTGTCTGCTGCTAGTAAATACTGAGATTTTTGGATGTATCGATTAGTTTCATCTATAAACTGATAATTTAGAAGGAACTTATCTTAGAAAACTAAAGATTGCATTTTGTTATTTATGTGCATTCATTATTCTCGCGTATTTTATGATCCTTTGGAATAAACCTCTGACTGAGACATAATTTCATGACATGGGTTTCTGATTAGTGATGGAATTGTCCTGAACAAGAAATCCTGGATGCTTTTTCTGGGGAAGTGAGATTTATTGGATGCCAGTCACTAATGACATTCTTCTGCATTTGGGAAGTTTTCATGAGGCTTTTGCTGTTGCCGTGTATAGTATCAATTTTATTATACTTGCTTTCCTTGCTGTGCACTGCTTAGAGCAGGCTGAATAAGGTAAAAAAAAAAAAAAAAAAAAAAAATTTTTGTAGTTGTCTGCTGAATATTAAGACTGCAAACTATTGGCAAGTCATGTATCAGTTTCCTATTCTGAAAATACTGTATATAAACATCTTTTTTTAGCTGGCTGTTAAGGTCAAGGTGGCTTTTGTGGGTATTGCTTCCAGCTTTCCCTAGTGGCATCCAGGACTTGCTAAATTGATTGTCTTAAAGATTGATTATGCAACAGTTCTGTTTAGTTACAATTCAGCACTTTTAAAAACAAAAGGTTTTTCTCAAGGCAGTAGAAGTAGAGGCATTTCCTTGGGATATCCACTGCATTTCCACTGAGTGCTGCTCTTCAAGTCAGTCGCTGGCTCTCCTACCTTCACCCTGGGCTGTCAGTGAGCCTCCAAGAGCAGCAGCAGCAGCATGTTAATATGTCTCTGCTGATTTTCAGAGCATTAATAAATGGAAATACAACAGTGCATGGGCTATTGAAGCTTCAGGTCCACCCCTTTGTTCCCCAATGCTTGAGAGAGCAGTGGGTTAAAAAGAATTAAAAAATGCTACTTGTTATGTTGAGGCACCCTTGAGATGAGCAGACCCACCCTGGCTGTGTGCTTCCCACACCAAACACCCTACAGTGTGTGTTTGTGGTGGCAACCTGCAAAATCCACGTGGACTTTCTAGTCCAATGTTGGAGGCTTGGTTTTTTTTGGTTTTTTTTTTTTGGTGGTGTCACTGTCATGTCTTGTGTTCATCTAACCTTGATCCATGTTGGTTGAATAGAGCAATATAAAGTTAAATATCTTATTCATACTGTTGCTTTTTATATAAAAGAATGGGGGTGAGCACCACGAGGTGTGTATTTTGTGGTTGGTGTGTACGTGTTTAACTTCAAAACCCTGTGCAGACTTCAAGTATCTCTGCACTGAGTGACCTAGTTATGTAACTTAGTAATTTTTAAAAGAAACTAACTTAGAAAGCAAAAGACCTCATTTTTTTGGAGAACATGGTGTTGAAGGAGTATGTAGGCAATCTGAAATGTCTTCTGGTTTGCAAGGACAAGGAACAAATTAAAAAAAAGGAAAACAAACAACTTAATGGTGATGGAGCTGTAGCTCTAGCAAGGATAGACTGTGGGCGTACATCCATTTTATCTTGTTGCAGAAGATTATTCCTCAACACATAAGGTCATAAAAATTTCACACTGCTGAGTATTAGAAGATAATCTTGCTAAAAGTTTAAAATGTTTTACTAGCAGTAAATATTTAAGGCCTTCATTTACAGCAATCAGGGCACTACGTGAATACATACCTTAGCTAGCAAATAAGCACTAAATTGTCACCTCAAATAAAAACTGGATGGTAAACCATGTGAAATTAACCATCAAGGTTGCTAATTATTACAAGTTGTGTACACATTAATTACTCGGTGCCTGATTTTTTTTTTTTTTTTTTTATCACTGACCTTTCTTGTTTGGTATTTTGTAATTGGTTACAAGTGATTAGAGCTATTTCTGATCGCTTAATTTTCGCTTCTGGCACTTCAATCCCAGTAAGAAAAGATTTAATATAATAGAGTGATAGGAACAAGAAATGAAGGGGAACTAATGGTCCCCTCCCTTCCCTGGTAGGTATAGCCTCTTCTGCTTGCTCTTTCATGCAAAGAATCACTCAGATTGTGACATTGAACAATATCCCTTGCGCTGTGTCCTTCAGCTGAGGCAGGCTTTTGGCCAAGTAGAAACTTGAAAAGAAAGTGCAGAAGTATTAGAAGATCCCATCTGGTTTTGTAAAGCTGCGGTGGCCTTTTTTTCAGTCACCACCAAGCGGAGCCGCTCATGGGCTGGCGATGGTTTCGAGAGCTTGTGCAACCTCTGTTCCTTGGGGAGGAGGAGTTAAGCTCAGGTCTTGTACGGCACTAGAACTACTACATGGGCTCTTGACATCTCATTAAAAATTAAGGAGGTTATAAACCTGCAGCTTACAGTGATGGTGAATAAAATGTGGTTGTTTTCTTAGTGAGGAACTGGTACAATCCAGCCCCTTCTGTTGCTTGGAAAACAAGCTGTAGTGGACTGCAAAGATGATGTTATATCTTGGTAATGAGAAAACAGATGCAAAAAACCCTGACTGTACCTGAAGTGAATTTTCCCTTTGCGTCATCAAAGCCTGACACGTTCAGTTAAAGTAACGTTTGGTAAGTGGCTGGGTTGAGGCACTACATGCAAATGAGCAAAGGATCTCTTAATCAGCAGTTTGGAGAGACTCGAGTATCACTCACGGACAATGCAAAACAATTGAATGCGTTTCATTACTTTGCATTTAAAGTAGAAAGGCGATGAACGCATCATCCTCTCTGAATGCAGTCTCCTGTAGTTATTCTGAGCTTCTTACTGATATATGGACTCTTCACCTGTATCTCTATGGGAAAACAGCTGTGAAGGAACATCTCTTTCAAACAGGTGCCTCTTCTCTGTGTACAGTCAGCAAGCAGTTGTTCTGAGCCTATTCTGGTGGAGCCGGGAAGCCCATTTTAAGTAATAGAAGACAATTTTAAGGGTTATGGAGCTTAGAGGTTCAATTTATGAACCAGCTGGTGAATCGTTTTGAGGTTTCTTTGACAATCTCTCCAAAGAATTCTGGTGTCTAAAGATTATTTTATTATCAATATGCAGTCATGCAGGTCAATGTTCTTTTCATTTGTGAAGCAAATGACATCAAACAAATGGCATTGTAAAGCCTAAAAATCCAATATAAATATGTAGTGCTCATCCCCACTTGATGAGACCAAGGTATTTTTCTACTTCAAAATAACACTGTGAAATATTTAATTTTCACTTTTTTTTTTTTGTTATAATAAACCACATGGGATCTCTATTTTGACAGCATTTTACTTTGAAGTTAAACCTATAAAGCTGTGGGAGAGCTATGATGGTGATTAGGCTTTTTGAGTTTGGTTTTTTTCCTCCATGAGATAGATTACACTTGCAAAATGCTTTTGGCTGACTCACTAAACAATGTTTAAATGTACAGGAAATGCTTCTGTGACAAATGCGTAGTGGATTTATATTTCAGATTCAGAAAACTGTGTCTTTGCCATTTAGCTCCCATAATCAATCTATTGTGTTAATAACGTTTGAATTCGCGAACAGGAGGCAAGCCAAGGATTCAAATGTTACTGAGGAAGGGCTGCACCATGTCTCAGCTGCAGCTGGTAGATGATGCTGAATCAAGGGTGGGTTCCTGTCGTGTAAGACGTATGCCTCAGCAAGGAAATGATGTGGCTGATGCTTGATACCCTCTTTGCTGGACCACTTGCTGATCATCTCTTGATGTAGGTAGTAAAACTGGGTGATATTTCAGAGTTAGTGTCCTCCGGCTTTGTTTTTGAGAAGGGAGCAGAGCCAGGTCTAGGGTAAAGCTGGGTGGGCATGGGCTTTGCTCTGAGAAATGCCCTCCAGGAGCGGGAATAGGGACAGCAATAGGAGCGGTTGCAGGAACGTCTTTTCTCACGAAGGCTGGTAGGACTGCTGGAAACAAAAATAAGCAAGAGCAGGTTCAGATGCACTTGATTATTTAATAACCTGTGTTAATAAGCCCGTAGGCTAGCAGGCTTGCGGTTCTCGCATTTCTATAGCTTGCTTGCTGTTAAGTGAAGAATATTGCGTTTACAGCAAGTGAAAGGTTCGAAGGATATCAAGTTTGTATTAGAAAACAGAAGTGGGAAAGCTCTTAAGCAGTATATAGAAGGTTTCAGATAAAGACAAATCTGCAGTCTGAGGGCTTCTGGAGTGCCTCACTTGAGACTGGAGTGAAGCAGAGAGATGCGAAGTCTCATAGTTTCTTTATTTAGGCTTTCTTAAAACCAGTAAATTTGGAAGCTAGGACAACACTAGTCTATGGTTTGGCAGGCAATACAAAACAGTGCCAGAGTAGGCTAGTTCAATAAACCTAAGCCCAGAATAGAGCTAGGGATAGTAAAAAGATGAAAAATCATCAGCAAATGAGTTGCTGCATGTTTGAAGTGACCAAGGGAAAATTTTGGTTTGGGGATTCAGAGCCTGATGCATCAGTAATGTTCCTGCCATCGACCAGGCTTGATTTCCTCCCATAAAGAAATACCATCACCCTTACTCTGCAGTCTTATCTCACATAAATACTCTGAGGAAAGATGCATTAGGAGTGTCAGTATTTGCATATTATGCTAACAAACTTCCAGGTGGGAAATGCACCTCAGCTTTCTATGGGATAGCTTCTTTCAGCTCAGTCTGCATTAGTGTGTCAATATAAACTTGGAGTGTAATGCACAGATTTGTGCTGGCAGCAGAGAGATCAGCACTTCCTCAGGCTCTTGTCAGCGCTCCCTGTTGCCAGTTCCCAAAGAACTGCCTCCACTTGAAACGTAGATTGGTGTGTGTGTGTGCAATTATACAGTATTTCTGTGAAATGAAGTGGTGCCTCTATTTTTATTTTTTATCCGTAAGTGATTTTTTCCTTGAAGCGTGTGCTGTTCCTTTACATGAAATGAGGATTGCGCAAAACTGAATTTCTTTTTAGGTTTCTTGGAAGCTATAGCTTTTGAGAACAACTGGAGTGGCAACTGGGGAGCCACATTAAAAGAGTGTTGTTGCCTTTTCCTTTGGAGACAACTTCATATCTGTGTTCTGAAGTTTTTTCAAAGCCTTCTGTTGACAAGGGATGCAGAAAATACTGAAGCTGCTAAATTCAGTTTTTAGTGTGCTGTCTTCCATAGTGTCACGTAGGGGAGAGCACCGTCTGTTTCCCTCAGTACCTGTTCCAGTCTGTTCTTCGCTTGGGATGAAGGTGTGTGTTTGAACTGATGGAAAGCTAGGGCCAAACCCTCCAGGCTATGGGAGGTTTTTTATTATTTAGCAAAATTGCTTGGGCACTGCTGAACGTTTGGGGGTAATGTAACTTAAATGCTTTAGGTTTTCAAGGCTGGAAGTCCAGGTTCACTGCTG
The DNA here is from genome assembly GCF_026419915.1 of Harpia harpyja. Classification (NCBI taxonomy): domain Eukaryota; kingdom Metazoa; phylum Chordata; class Aves; order Accipitriformes; family Accipitridae; genus Harpia; species Harpia harpyja. Next base: position 22,248,938 of record NC_068969.1, read on the forward strand.
CTTGTGAGGATAATCACATTAATTACTTTAATCACCGTCTCAAACACATGACTATGAAGAGCAATGTTCAGCCTTTTGCAGTTACTATGGGATGAAGTACTGTACTGAAAGAAAAACATTCTGAATTTGCCTATTCCATGGTTTAAGTCAGTATCGCTCTGCCAATGCAAAGTGTTTTAAGAAATTGTCCACAAAAATGTTTCTGTTGTTGGAAGCTGAAATTTCTGAAGGATTTGAGTAGGTACATGCTGCTGGTTTGATCTGTTAAGTAGACAGAAGTTATAATATAGAGGTTTTTTAACCAGTCACCTGTTCCTTCTACCCCAAAATTATTCAGTATCCAAAGCGCACAGTGGGCATATGGGAGATCAGATGTCCTGCCTGAGTGAATATCTAACCAACGTGAGCAGCTCCAACAGAAGAAAGCAGTAATAGGCTTAGCAGTAAGTGCATTTGCTGGGATTGTGGGGGAAGAGAAAAATGAAGATTTGATCCAGTCTCCCACATGAGTGCCAAAAAAAACCCACCCCAGCTCAAATATGCACACAGGCATGACAGGGATTTAAAAAAAAAAAAAACAAAACCAAAACCCCAACCAAATGCAGTTCTGAAGGTTGTGTGACAGGTGTTTTCTAAGAAACCTCTCTTCGGCTTTGGCTCTGTGCCCTATATGCCCACATAAGTTCAGGGATACTTTAGAGATGGATAGGCAAGTATAGAGAAGATCAGAATTTTCCAAGTAAAAAACTGGAGGGTTTTTTTGTCTTTTTTTTCACCAGCGACGGATGGATTTGTAGGTGTCTAAAAATATGTAGCAATGTTGGTGTTAGAGCATTTCTTAAGTTGTGCAAGTTGTTCTAAACTTTCTGTGACTGAAGTGATAAGTTGAACAGTTACAGTAAATAGAGTAATATTTTGATTGGTATGAAACCCTTCATTTCTTCTTGATGTCTAATTAGTGTAGCTCCGAATGTCAAATATTTATGCGCTCTACCCAGCGTTGTGCTCACTTCGGTGGGGCTCCATCTGGCTCTGCCTTCCCTGAAGCCTGTTTGACTATGAACGAGCTTGCCCATACTCGGTGCTGGTGCTGGATCCCACCTGTTGCCCATCAGGTCTCTTGAACTGGAAGGGAGCTCTTCCCTCCAGCAAATCTGGGTGGCAAGTAGTGCTGTGCAAAACCACAGATGAGCCAGCCTGTGACTCTTTTCACTCTCTGAGTGTAAGTCTGAAGCGCAGGCTGAGAAACGTCATACCAAGTCCTTACTGAAAGCCGCTGATTGCTTGCGAGTGGTACATACTTGTTAAATGAAGCCATAATAGGCCTGTAGACTACCAGTAAAGTAATTCCTTCACACAGAATCTCCCACAGCAGAACTGGTAAGAGCATGCGGTGTCGAAGCCTTTTGTATTCTCGGGGAGTTCAGTAGCAACTGTATTACAGACCTGAGCAGAAGCGTGGGGGTGTCTTCTGGTTGTGACTTCTTCACCTTGAGTTATAATACAACCTACAACCCTTCAGTTAGAAAATGGATGACCAATGCTTATCTTTAGGCCAAAGTGTCAGACTTTTGTGTGCCTCTCCTATCTGGGATGCGTTGATAGTACAAAAAAAGCTTATATTCCTCAGTACGTTTGCTGCATTATGGTGCTTACCCACTTCTAGTTTCATAAATGTATCTTCTGCATCTACCACGTGTATTTTGTATGTCCCATAGCCAGCTGCTGAACATGTGAAGCTATATGATTAAGAACCATGTATTGAACAGGTTTCCCATTGTTTTTCTACTTTTCAAAATTTGATTAGTGAGTAGTTTGGATGATCTAATGGTCGTACTGGAACTCCTTGGGAAATGGCTGTGCTTCAGCTCTTTCTTTGGGATTTAGGTTGGTTTGTCGTCAACTGAGAGTCGCACTGAGTGAGCAGTGATGGGGGAGAAAGCTGGAGATTTATGCCAGCTTTGGGAGACCAAGAGCATTTGAGCAGTGGGGGAAGATGGGGATTCACTGTGAGAGGCTTTAGCAGCTGAAAGGCTTTCAGCCCTTGGTGAAGTCAAAGATGAAAAAAATAAGGTTCAGGTAGTCCCACATGAAATGGCTGAACTCCTGGGTAACGTGCACACTCTGCAGCGAGCAATGGGCTGGCGAACCGTGCGTCACGGCTGGGGGCTCGCCGAGAGGGGGACCTCAGTGGAGTAGGGAGAAACTGCGAATCAAGCAGTGGAAAAATTCTATAGAGTATCTGACCAGTTTACTGCTTTTATCTTGTGGTACTTTGAAAATAGCAAACTCAAAATAATCAAAGACAGCCTCTTACTCTGCAAAATAAGTTAATGTGGATAAGAATGAATTTAATGACTTAAAATATCAGTATAACTGACCTTCCATATGAATTTCTACTTTCAGGTATTGGAAATTTGACTGAAGTCTACGTATCATGCACTGGAGAAGGTAACAACTCTTTAATACTAATTTTGATTTGTTGGTGATATTAATTTCTAGTCTTTCTTAACGTCATTGCATTGAATGTCAAAATCTTCTCTGCATTGTTTGTGCCTTAGACTAAAGAATCTGTCCCCTAGTTTCTCAGTACACTGACAGTGGGTTTTGTTTACCTGTTTAAAAGAATATATCAGAAGTCTGCATTTAAGTTCATAGGGTGTATATATTGCATTTATGCAATTCTACTTTGGGAGGCTTACAGAAAACAGGGAACAGCTTGCCTTCAGAAAACTATTTTTGTAAATGTACCATTGTTTAAAAGAATGTATATAACTTAAAGAATGAACCTTCTACAAAAGGATATTGATATCTTGTTATCAATAGTGGGTTTTGTTTTGTTTTGTTTTCTGGTTAGGCTCTTATTTTTCTTGTCAAGGGATTTTCAAAATTGGTGTTTAATTAATCATTGAATGATTGACTCTACAGTTGAATTAGCCAAAAAACCTGTGGTGCTTCTGAAACTCAAATTTTCTTAATGGCATCTCAGCTTGAATGTCCAAAGGAATCAATATTGTTAGTTGAGAGGTGGGTTTTGCCCTATATATCCTGAAATTATCTTGTGGGTTTTTTGGTGTGGTGTTTTGTTTTTTGTTTGTTGCTGGGGTTTTTTTTGTTTTTGTTTTTGTTTTCTGGAACAACATCAAGTATGAAACATACATTTAAGTGTGAAATAGTCTGCTTTTTGGAGTGCCCAGCTCTGGTCCAGTCAAGAACGGAAGGCTGTGCCTTTCTGGCTGTGCTTTCCTCTGCACCCCTACTATGTTGCTTTTGCCCTGTCCCAAAACTGCCCCGCCAAGCTTGGCTTCCATGTAGCCAATCTCCATGGATAAAATTGCTATCAAAGAACGACATACTTCTAAGTATGAATTATATTTTCTCCAAAGGAGAACAAAACCTTTTCAGAGCTTACAATGAAATACTTAAAAAATAAATGTGGTTTTCCTTCTTAGTTTTAGACATTATTGCCCTGTCTGTTCAGAAAGATTACAGATGCCTTCTGATCAAAATATTTAATTTCTTAATTCTTCTTTTCCTTGGAGTAATTCAGAATTTTCTCCTTAGTCCTGGGTGGTGTTTACAGTGAAAACTGAACTTACTGCTATAGATCAAGTAAACTATTCTTATTCAGCCTGGGCCTTCTGAAATTTGCAAAGCTATCTTTGTGTGAGGTTTTCAAAGACAGTATGATAAATTTTGTGATATATCACTTTCTAATGGTCTTAAAGGAAAAGCTTATTTCTTAATATAAAAGATAACTTTGAATAATGGACTCCTCATCCCTTTGGACAGTACTCCTAAATTAGCCTCAAAGCCCTTTCTCAGGTGAAATCTCGTTTTCAGGTTCCCCATAGTAAAAAGGAGATACTGATAGGCATTTCATTTGGAAAGTGTTTTCAATCTGCTGATGAAAAGTTCTTCTACTTCTGAAGAGTTAGGCAACCTTGATTAATTGAGCCTGAATAAGAAGTGCAGGATCAAATCTCAGGATATTATTTTTAGGCTGCAGACTTGTGTCCTGCATTCCAAATCCTTAAATGCCAGTTTGATAGCAAGTGCGAACGACTGGAGTAGACAGCTATATCCATACTAGTAATGGCTTGCAAATGCTGACACCACTGTAGACAGAAGAATGGAAATTGCTTTCTGTTTACAGAACTACATAACTATTTGGTAAACACTTCTCATTAGCAAGAATGTGATTGGAATTTGCGTTGAATGCCTCAATTCTGTGATATAACCGGTGTGGCATTTGTAGTCAAGTGGTATTTTAAAAAAGTTAAGTGTGGATACTTGGTGAATTCGAGTGCTTAAAAGTTCAGTGATGGGATGTGTCATGTTTAGGTCTGATAATGGGACCACAAGCCAGAACTGTGTTCTCGTGGGGCGGTCAGAGCAGCAATCTGATCTAAGCCTCTGAGATGTCCCGAGCAGAGAACTTGTACGAACTTTGTGTGTCTAAAACCTGCCCCTTGCTGGTGGGGCTCTTGGCCAGCAGCATACCTTGAGATCCAGCTCTGTGCTTTTAAGGAACTACGCACAGCACACTTTTTAGGGAAGTGAGGGATCACACGTGTTGTTATGCTTGACAAAAGTACACTTATGGGAACTGCAAATTCAGGTTTTATACACATTTCATTTCTAAGGGAGGGAAGGATTTTCTAACCCAGACTCCTAAGCCGCATGTGGACTTTGCTCAGCCATAAGCAAGGCATAGAGGAAGCCAAGTTTGGGGGTTTGCTTCTGGTCTGGTGAACCAAAACTGGCTGTTGTTTACCTAAGTGACTCAGTAAGTGCAGATTTGAAAGCAAACATTTGTGCATTGTAACAGTATAATTATAAAATTCTACTTTATTACCTGTCAAGCTAATTAAAACAGCTACAGGCTAACAGTCATCTTGGAAAGCTTGTAGCATCTGTGCATTGTATTCAACAACCAGGCTTACAGTGTAATTGTAATTAGAAATATTACCAGCAGACACAGTGTACAGTTGTGCTGGAGAAATGTCCCTGCCTGCATAGGAGTACTGAATGTGCTGGGTAACAGCTCTAGGAAAGGAAATGATAATGAATATGCTTTCTGCTTTATAGTCTGAATAGCAGTTAATTACGGCACGGTTTGAAACTGTAGGGTCTTTCTTCGTCCACTGGCATCCAGCACCAAAGTGGTAGCTTCCCATTTGCTCGGTGTGTGAATGATTGTGTCTTGTAGCTGTTGGCTACCTGCATCTGGAGAACTGCTGCTCGTTCCAGGTGGAAACTTGCTCAGTTGGAAGTGCTGTGGGTCAGCGTGCAAGAGGATTACTTGGATATAGGCTTACTGCATGTAAGTTTTAGATCACTCTTTTAAAGACAGTTGTTGTTTGTGATCTCCAGGCATCCCTCTGCTTCTCAAGATCCATAGAAAATAACTGTCCTCCTCCCGAGACTCCTTATTGCCAGATGCGTCTGCCACCATGTCCTCTTACTCCTTCCCTACTCCTCCTCTGAAGGTCTGCTAGGTCCTTTCCTCCTTTATTATCTCCTGGTTTCCTGCCGTGCTGGTTCTTTTCTCCCTCTCGGCACCTTCCGTGCCCCTCTGCCAGCCCTCTCTCCTTCAGCGCTTCTTTCTCTACTATTAGTTGGGTTTCTCATGCCACCAGTGCTCCCCTCTGTGTGGGAAGCCTGAACAATTAAAACTGAATCAATTGTTCTAAAGTAATTTGAAAAACTGAATTAGCAAAACTGCCATTTTACGGTGGATTTAGTGGTGTCTTTTAAAAGATGAGCAGTCTCTGCTCTCCTTGAAGTGGCACCTCAGAGTTGCTAATTTTACAGCAGAATGAAATGACAACTTTTTGATACATACAACTTGGATTATGATTAATTATTGCAGGGGCAGCATTTTGCTTGAGATTTTTCCTTTTTCTTATGTAGCAGTAATATTTAGGATGGAATACTCATGACTTGACTTTTCTTCACAAGAACATGATGAATACAAAAGCACCAATCAGATACTTGAACAAAACTTTTAACAAAGTTATGTTAAAAGTTACGGGCACCTGCCCAGATCTCTCCCTTGCGAGCAGGTTTTGGAAGATGAGCTATTACCTAAAGAGACGTGCCTCACTTCAGTGAGAGCTTTCTCTTGGAGTTGTGCAAAACTTTCAGAGTGTGTTGTCTCTCAGAATATGTGTGAAGATACGTGTTGTCTGTGTTCTCTGAGTGGGTATATGGGGCTGAAAATAATACCAACAAACATCTGGTAAGGCAGCAATGCCATTACTTATGAAATCTGATGCAAAGAATATTTCTGCGTGAAGCAAATCTGCCCTTCTGCACTTCTTTGATATTGTAAAGAGATTATTGTGGCCTTACAAGAAGGTTAAGATGTCATGAAGTTTAATATACTCTGAAAATAGTCCTGTTAAAGCCACTGTTGCTTGTGATTGATGATGCAGGTTATGATGGTAGTTTTAAATCTTGTGTTTATGTGTGCAAATTGCTATTTTCCAGCCTCTTCAAGGTTGCTAACTTTATCTTATGGTGCAGCCCATGTTTAAGGATTTCATGTTGCATTAGCCTTTGATTAAGGGGAAAGTAACTTTGATGATAAAATGCTGCTAAAAGTGGTTCTGCGGACTAGCTTGGAATAATTTATCAATCATTCGTCATGACGGAGAGCATATTTTGGACATGAGGGTCACCCTTTGAGGATTAATTTTCTGAGATAAACAGCTAATGGCTGTTGGATGATTATGGTCAAAAGCAATTATTATGGTATTTTTAAACCGTTCATTACTACAATAAAGGCTCACTAAACCAAGTAAGTTTTAAGCCATTGCTTAAATAGCTAGGTCAAGATGCATCAGCCTTGATTCAAAGGTGTTATTGAATTATAGAGTTGCTGATGCTTCCCTACCGGCTGCTCTAGCAGAGGCAGGTCCTGGCAATTGCTTTTGCCTATTTTGGCTTCCCAAATTAACTGAACTTTCTGCATCCTTTAGGTTAGCAACTACAATAGCCAGTTGGCAGTTTGAGTCCCCTGTAAATAGCAAAGTAAACATGTATTTTACAGATACTGTGAAGAACGTTTCACAGCTGGCTTATGTTTATGGGCAGGTGTCACTGTCTGCTGCTTATCCTCTGGGCTTCAAGTTTCCTTTCTCCTGCCTCCTTTTTTTAATTTCTGCAACACTGTTGTCAGGTGAGCTTAAAAGTATAGAGGAACAGTATATTTTGAGGACAATTCCTGAACTGCTAGAAGATGGAGCCTTCTCATGGATGTAAAGGTGGTAGAGTCTGCAAGCAAAAGTATGTCCGAGATAAACTACTTCTATTTAATAAAAAAGGGAGAGCTTTAAACAACAGATACAGGTAGCTGCTGTCAGAAGCACTACTTAAAAGGAATGAGAAACTGTCTTATGAAGGGATTAGTGTATTCAGAAATAAACTGCTGAATCACTGGAAGCAAGCAAGCAATACAGAGTCTAGAGGCTTTGGAAAAAATGAAACGGCTGTTGTAATTTAATTAAAATCACAGTAGGATTTGCTGTTTGAGATGGTACATCCCTCATCCCGTATCTCATGGTGGCTGGTGCCTCAAGGGATACTTAAGTGAGTGTAGAGCTCCTGAGAAATGCTGGAATGACAAGTCTGGAATGACAGGATTCTCCATTTACTCAGACATGCATTTTCCCCAACACACCTATTGAGTTGGGACTGCTGCTTGGTCGTCATGTATTTGACGCTTTTTAGCAGATTGTTAATCTGAATGGAGAGTCGTAGTTTATCCTACAAACTGGAAGAGGAACACTATATGCTTTCTTGCAGATAATCAATTGCTAACAAGATAATATTGAGGATAGCTAAATTCAATGAGATTTATTGTGTTTAGTATCTTACAAGTATTGTGGACATAGGTGGACTTCTAAAATCAAAAGCAATGTTTTGCCCCTGTATTGGTTTTGTGTGGCAAGGTTTTGGTAGCGGGGGGGGGTTACAGGGGTGGCTTCTGTAAGAAGCTGCTGGAAGCTTCCCCTGTGTTCGACAGAGCCCATATCAGCCGGCTCTAAGACGGACCCGCCGCCGGCCAAGGCCGAGCCAATCAGTGATAGTGGTAACGCCTCTGTGATAACATTTTTTAAGAAGGAAAAAGTTGGGACGGCGGTATTCGGCAGCCGGAGAGAGGAGTGAGAACATGTAAGAGAAACAACCCTGCGGACACCAAGGTCAGTGAAGAAGGAGGGGGAGGAGATGCTCCAGGCGCCGGAGCAGAGGTTCCCCTGCAGCCCGTGGTGAAGACCATGGTGAGGCAGGCTGTCCCCCTGCAGTCCATGGAGGTCCACGGTGGAGCAGATCTCCACCTGCAGCCCGGGGAGGAGCCCACGCCGGAGCAGGTGGGTTCCCGAAGGAGGCTGTGACCCCGTGGGAACCCCGTGCTGGAGCAGGCTCCTGGCAGGACCTGCGGATCTGTGGAGAGAGGAGCCCACGGAGCAGGTTTCCTGGCAGGACTTGTGACCCCGTGGGGGGCCCACGCTGGAGCAGTCTGTGCCTGAAGGACTGCACACCGTGGAAAGGACCCATGCTGGAGCAGTTTGTGAAGAACTGCAGCCCGTGGGAAGGACCCACGTTGGAGAAGTTTGTGGAGGACTGTCTCCCGTGGGTGGGACCCCACGCTGGAGCAGGAGAAGAGTGTGATGAGTCCTCCCCCTGAGGAGGATGAAGCGGCAGAAAATAACGTGTGATGAACTGACCGTAAACCCCATCCCCATCCCCCTGTGCCGCTGGGGGGTTGGTAGAGAATCCGGGAGTGAAGTTGTGCCCGGGAAGAAGGGAGGGGTGGAGGGAAGGTGTTCTGAGATTTGGTTTTATTTCTCATTACCCTACTCCGGTTGATTTGTAATAAATCAAGTTAATTTTCCCCAAACTGAGTCTGTTTTGCCCATGATGGTAATTGGTGAGTGATCTCTCCTATCCTTATCTCAACCCACAAGCTCTTTGTTATATTTTCTCTCCCCTGTCCAGCTGAGAAGGAGGGGGAGTGATAGAACGGCTCTGGTGGGCACCTGGCGTCCAGCCAGGGTTAACCCATCACAGCCCCTTTCAAAACTTCTTTTTAGGAAGCAATTTAAGGTAGAACAGTTGCTCACATTTCTAGAAAACATGGGTTTGGAAGGCTCCCTGTAGGACCTGTGCCAGTCTGAGTTATTTGAAAAAGCCTATCCGTCTCCTTGTGATTGAAGAACTATAAATTCATTCACTAATCTTAACTTGATATGTAAATTTCAGACCTGTGTCTCTGTACTCAATGTTTTGTAGTTAGCCAGGGAAAAAAGCGTTAGTAATCTGCAAAACCCTTTTCAGAGGGAGACTTTCTTCAGCTCAAGCATCTTGATCAGAATCCAGCATCAAAATGGACATGAAAGAGCTTTCTCAGGTGTGGAAGCTATAGAACACTGAATACAACTATGCAAATGCCCTGTGTGATGTGGCAAAGTTAAAAGCAGAATCCTTCTTGGGTTGAAGCAATGGCTGTCGTAATTATAAATATTGAAAGTTATTCTCTTGGGCTCTAAAATAAGGGATAGAGCAGTTAGGGGCAGCCTGCTTGAAGCTATGCAGCAAAAAGGAACAAAAGGCTGAGAAGGTAAAGAGCAGCTTTAGCAAGACAGCTGTAGAGAGCCTTCCTTCCCAAACTGTAGCACAACGACAACATATGCAATAAGCATTAAATAGGTTTGTAGAAAGGAAATTTGATCTCTTTCCTTTTAACCCAGCTTTCCCAGGTTGTGGGGTCAGACTGGAGAGAACTGGCAGGGGAGGAGGAGAGGATGGGGAGTAAAAGCAGGTTGTGCTCTGCTGTACAGATGTGCCTGGGCAGAGCATCTTCCTCGTGTGGAGTTTGCAGTTCTAGGTAGCTGTGCTTGGTCTCGGTGTGCTCAGGTATTACTTAGGATGAGTCAATAAGATGCATCAATTGTTTAAATGCTTTTATTTTTGTAGTTGACTTCTTCAGCTTTCAGTGCAGCTGGCTGGTGAGCTGGCTAAAGAGACTTTTCTTCCAAGCAAATGTTTAAAAGAAAAAAGTTTATTTCCACAAGCCCTCATTAAAAGCGAGTATCTGTTGAAAGCTTTTTCTACCTCCTGTCACCTTGTTGGCAGACTGTTGGCGATGGCTGTCTCCCAGGGCCCAGCTGTACAAAGGGAGGACGGTGGGATTTCTGGGATGCTCAGCGTGAGAGCCGTGTGTCCGGGAGGCTGAGACCCAAAGCCTGGCTGGTGACGTCCTATCTGGCTGCTTTTCACTGCTTAGGCTGTGGACCTGCAGGGTTTGGCAGCTGCAAATCAAATGGGGTTTAAGGTTTTTCTTTTAAGTATTTAAAGATGCGCTTGTGGTGTTTGAGGGGCTGAGTGGCAAGGGAACTTGAATAGCCTCCGCTCGTTTCATCGGTGACATCCATGGTGCAAATCAGAAAAGGCCTGAAACACCCGTAAAAGGAGCTCTGTGAAGGAGATGAACTCCGGTTTGAGATACGGATCAATTTTAGTCAGATTCAATTGCACCAGTTTTTGCATTTCTTGCTACAGGTGGGACAAGAGGTAGGCAATGGTCTTGACCATTACTAAAATGTCTTCTTGGCTATTAAATCTTGTGTTAATCATTTGAAATGCCTTGAATATGCCCTTAGCAATTTTCAGTAGCATCAATTAACATTTAGAAAATCAATTTCTGACTACTAGATTATTAAACATTTGCTTTAGAAATGTAAATGAGGTGTACCAACTTTGCATCTCACATGCCCCTTAACCCAAATATTCATGAGGCAAAAATTGCTAAAGTCAGCAAACACGAAGGTGTGTTTTGGTGCTGAAATCATGAAATATGAAATGATTGCTGCCAGTGTTGATACTGCACCAGTGTACTCAAGTTCTTTGCTCAGATTCATGGTGCTGGACCACTTCTACCTCTGGCTAGAAATTAGGAAATCCCAAACTAAACCAATGACTGGGTGAAACACTAGAGCCTGTCTACCCCTCGTGGTTCCTTGTGATGCACTTGATGTTTTTTCTCCTCTTTTTTTTTTCCTCCCCCAAAGATTCTATTCCCAAGAAATAAACAACTTAAACAGAAATTAAGGTGCTTCAGGAAATACATAATTAGTTAAAATTAATCTTTGCTTTACAGATTAAAATATTTAGTCTAATCTTTACTAGAACCTAATCGTGTCACCCTTTTACTGTTATCAACACAAAATATTATAAATATGATTCCGCAGGAAGGTGTTACAGCATGACTGACTTGAAAGATGTTTGCCTGGTCTGTCTGTCTTTTCCTATATTGGTCTTAGGTGCATGTTTGCGTTCCGTGCCCCAGCAAAAGCGCTTTGACAAACTGATGTACTGCTTCAAAGGATCAATCTGCCAACTGAAGGAATGAGAAATATTCCTTAGGGCACATCTTGAAGTCTACTTTGAATTTTGATTCTTAGTTTCTTTTACTTATGAGCACAGTTGAATTTAGTGTCTTTATCGAGAAGGAAAATAAGATCTTTTTGTTTTGCTTAATTCATTCAAACTGATCATTGTACCTATTTGCACCATTTTAGGAAGAGCATCTTTGCCTCCTTACTTGGAAACATGTCTTTTGTTTCAATTTCTCAAAGTCTTACCTTTTTTAAGTGATAAAACTTCCTGTATAACATGTTGCAAGTTTTTTGTTTTCATAGAATAGTTGAGTTTGGAAGGGATCTGTAGAGATGATGTAGTGCAACTGCCCTGCTCAAAGTTTTCTAGTAAAATGTTGTTATTTCAGTACTTATTGAGTGGCAGCTGTCCTCAATACACCATGTGGCATAAAGAAGGAATCAGAATATGACTCATCTTTTTGTCTCCAGTATGTAATTCCTTCTGGTCTTTTTTCATCACTTCAGCTCCCTTGCCACTTTTAGATCTTTTAGAAGTTATCACTTTAGTCTCACAGCCACTATTTTCATTCCTCTTCACATAAAACAACTCCCTTCCATCAATTCTTTCCTGTAGCACTCTTAGTATTAGGTCTGTATTTTCCTTTGTACTTCTGAGTCATTACCAGTTATGAGTATGCAGCAATGTATGGTAGTTGTCGCTGACTGTAATGTACTTATTTCAATAGCTTAACTACCCAATATTAGTATTTCCCGAATATGGAGCCATACAGCTAGTAAACTGTATTTCATGCTCTACTAAAGTTAATGGGAATTCGGATCAGCTTTGTGGTGCCCTACTTCAAAGTAGTTCAAAGATCTATTTCCTCATTTTCCTCTTAATCTTCGTTCCTCTTATTCCACAAGAATTATCACAATTCTACTGTATCACCTGCTTTGATACGTGAGATGTTATCTTCAGCACAGTCCTTGAAGTCTTTTTTTCTTCCACAGGAGGCAGATGGGAAAAACTGTTTTCATGCTGAACAGATGTGTCCTGATTTTCTTTGTTTTTGTTTAGGTTTTGCCACAGTCTGCTATCCTAGAATTAAAACACCTCTTTAGAGGCTGATGATTAGAGCTACCTCTCTTTTCCCCCTGCAAAACGTCACTATAGCATCCCTTTCACTTTTTCTTGATGACTTCTTTCAAAAGGTATGCTGTACTGAGCTGCAGTAGGCTGGGCATCAAGTTATGCCACTTGAATGTGAACTTTAGCCTTCACCATTAACAATCTCCTATTAGTAATTCTTCTTTTTGACACTGCTGCATGAATATATTGTTCATAATACCTTTATATACATCAAGATCTTCAACTTTCTGATCTTTAGCATTCAAGCATCCTAAATGGCTTGCACACTCTTGGGGCCAGCTCACATCCATTCCAACTGGGTACAGCCTTGCTCCGAGACCAGTCGATGTGTTCCTTGTTCCCACCGATGCGTATGAAAACCCACCCTAGTTTCTCTATCACTGTTTTTGCCTTATCATTGACTTCTGTTGTACTTTATTGTACACCATTTTATAGCCAGCTACAGTCTTTCTTATGAATTTGTCCTGGGGGTTATATTGATTAGTTTGGCTAGGCTTCTTTTTAAACTGGAAGGATATTGGAAGGGAATGACAGACCCACCAAGGAAGTATGAGCCCCTTACTTTCTGGCACTCAGAAATACGTGGGGCTTTTTTTTTTTTTTTTTCCAGCATCTGTTTGAGGCTTCCATGTTGTGCACTAATTACAGTTGCCATTTCGTTAAGCTACGCCCAAGTTGGGGATGGACGTGGTTATCTGCAGGCCCTGAAGTCTCAGTTGTTCCTGGCAAGAGGATCCCATGCTACGCGTGTGACACCGTGCACTAAAGCAGGAGGGCTTGTGGCTGTGGCATGTGGAGTACGGATGGGTGGTACCTTATTAAAATTCACCTGCTAGTTTTCCTAATTAATTGCATTAGTGTGAACTTTGTGTTTCTAGGCAGGTGTAAGTCGTCTTTTTATAAAAACCTCTGGCCACGTTTGTCTTTTTCTCAAAGAACCGTGGACCTCGGCTTGCTCTCTCAGCTGCCGAGAGAGTCTGCAGCAGCTCGAAGTCATTATGCAGCATTACAAATAACTTCAGACAGGAGATGTGCTACTTCTCTCTCCAGTGGAGTGTTGCTCAGATCTGGAAGTTGCTTTGGTTTTCAGACAGAACTGTGGATCTGGACTAAGTCTGGGCATCCCCGTTTTATGCTGTCTCTTTGTTACTGTCAGAACTCATCATGTACATCTGCCAGACTGTACATGTGGCATGCGTGCTAAGTAACTTTGGTTTTTGCACAGCAAATCTCCCAAGGAGCTGCTGTCATCTTTGCTGGATTTTCGTTTCTTTGTCTTTAGTGCTTTCTGCAACTTACTGCAAGTCACAAATCACGTCGTCTTTGCTGGTTATGCGAGCCTGGCACTGGTCAGGGACATGCAGTTTTTATGCTCTTGTAGGTTTGGGTTTGCTTTGTATCTTTTGAGACCTTCTTTCCCCCTCATACCCTGTGTCTACCATCTGTGTTTTAGAGATACTTTTCAAGTATTTTTATAACCCTTATACTGTATTTTCAACTCAGTTAATTGTACCAAGTTCACTTTCTGTAGTAAAACACAAAGTGCTTGCAGTCCTTTTTGTTCTTCTGCTACAGCCTGTAGCAGAAAAAATCATCAGTTTCCAGATGACTTTCATTTTCCTTCCTAAGCCATTTTTGTGTAATTCTGCATTCCAGTGCTCTCTCTGTACTAAAGCTCTTTATGCTGTGGTGTATTTTTAACTAATGATGTGTCACCATACCAGCTTGGATTTTCTTGTATCTATTCTGTAAACAACTAAAGTTCCTTTTAAGGGGGAGGAGGAGGAGAAGAAATGGTGCCAAAGAGTTACAAGTCGTGTTCGTCTTCACGCAAGCAAAAGAGATCAGACTGGCCTAGGACCAAATTAATTAAATGTTCCATTTAGTGGAAGATGTCAGTTAGGAATAGATAATACTTTCCATGTGAAGTGCTTCACTGGTAGAGAATAACATCTCTGTGTGAGCAAGCAGCTTCTGAATGTTACACAAATGTCAAAGCACTAGGAAAAGTTTTAGGGCTGAGACTTTGCTGGTGAATGTTTTCTCCTGGCAGGTTTTTCAGCTCCAACTTTTCCATTAAGAGGGGCAGCGTCAGCAGAGTACTTAGGGATTACAGGAGCCAGAAGGACCAAAGCATCATGGAATCAAAGGGAAACTCAGAGTAGTTATTCTTGTTAGTGGATTGCAGTGCCAGGTCCGTGAGGAGTGGGAGAATGTGCGGGTTTAGAGAATAATACTGGACTGAGTAGCCCTTACATTTATATTTAATGAACTTTTAATTGTGACATACAAGGAGGAGAGAAGAGTAAACCTGGGATTAAGTTTGAGAAAGGAGTTAGGAAAAGGACTTGGTCAAAGTAAAGCAATACATTGACAAGATTTTTTTCTTAGCAAAGTGTGTGGGGTGAGGAGGAGACTGTAATGCTTTCCTATTTATCATTTTCTGCATTAATGTAATATCATTGTAGTTTCTGAAACTTTAGAGGGAGAGAGATATACAGATCTGTATCTAAAGTCAGTTACCTGGAATGTGCGTTCTTAAGTTGCAGAAATGTAATTTCACATACTGTAGATAGGTAACTTTAATAACCATTTACTGATGTAATACTGCCCTCTGCTTAAGGAATGCCAAACTTCATTGCGTAGTTGTACACTTAAAACAAAACCTGCCTGAGCAAAAACTATGTGTATTTATATCCAGGATTTTGGATCTTTTTGTCTGGAAGGCTCGATCCCTAGTATTTGTGGGATGCAAAATGTGAGCACTGGCTGGATCAACTATATCGCAGGTGGATCCTGTTACCCATCTGGTGTTGTGGATTCTCCCTATGGCTATGAAAAATAATGTGAAGTTTTTTGTTGTTCTGCTCTAAAATGTTTATGTAATAATTTTAGTTTATTATAAGAGTCTTGACTAGAGGTTGTTAGGCAAAAGAATGAAGCTAGCTTACATACCCATGAAAAATCAAAATGGCTCATTTTGACTAATTTGCTTGAAATAAATACCAAAAAAATGAAAAATTATTTGCTTGTCACCTGAAGTGACTTAGTGCGCTTGGTTCTGCCGCTGTACATCAGACATGTTGGTTTTGCTTGTAGCCACTGTAAGCACATTTCATGTGGGGCAGCAATATCTTGAATTGCCATTTTCAGAGAGGACATGGAGAAGCAGCCCACCATTTCACATGCTCTTTTTGTCTTTTTCTGGGATCAGCTTGTGATCCATTTCACAGACAAAAACTGTTTGACGCTGATCTTCTAGGTTATCTCCATAGCACTGGTTTTTAATCCCATAAATATTTTTCTTTAGTTTTAACTGTGCAAACCTGAGTCCGCTTCTAATACTTTGGCCTAGGATTTGGCCAGCGTGATGTGGTACCTTGTGCACTCCGTGATGTGATGCCCTCTGCACTGGGGGCAGCCGAAACCTCAAGTGACAAAATACACGGGAGAGACCTGAAGTAGGTTACAAATGCAGATAGAAGTGTTGACACAGAATCAACGCAGCACACGGACATCTGGTAGGATTTCTGGTTCCCGACTCGAGTGAGAAATATCACAGGCACTAATGTGATCACCGCTTCTCTTGGGGTATTTTCTCCCCGTTGACCATGTCACTTCAGACTTCTCTCGATAGAGCCTCAGCTTGCAAGCACTCAGGCATGTCTCAGCCTTAACCAAGGAATTAAGCCATCTGGGCTGGAAGAGATTAAAATATTAACAAGAATATAATCAAGATATAGAGTCCCTGACAGCTGTCTGCTGCTCACTAAGGTATAACCTCCTGCCTGCAGAGGTGAAGGGGTTTGTTCCATGCAGGAGGAGGGGAAGCTTGCAAAGTCCCCCCCATGTTCTCCTGCCTGCTCCTGTCCCACCAGTCTTGCAGGACCTCCCCGAGTTATTGTGTGGCATGCAGATGTACCGCGCATTCAGCTGATGTAAATCCGTGTCGCTCTGTTAGCTGCACTGGAGTGATGGTGATCTGTTCAAACTGATCATCTGTCCCAAGTTCTGCCAGTTAGTGCTCGTGGAAAAAAAGTCAATTTCAGAATTCCCTTCTCAAAGTCTGGGGTCAGTAACACAAAGTGACGGAGTTAAAACTCTGCATTTTATATAAATATTAGATGTGATATGTTCTGCTTTATTAAGAAAATCTGTTTGGCATTCTGTTACAGAAGAACTAATTGGGTCCGTAGTGAGTGCATAAATTAGGGTTGCCTTATGCAACACCACTGATTTATGCACATTGAGGTTTGAAAATGTTCTAGGCATCTTTAGAAGAGATGTGCAGTTTTGGTAAGTTAAAAA
This sequence comes from Harpia harpyja, assembly GCF_026419915.1. Taxonomy (NCBI): domain Eukaryota; kingdom Metazoa; phylum Chordata; class Aves; order Accipitriformes; family Accipitridae; genus Harpia; species Harpia harpyja. The sequence goes on from NC_068969.1 coordinate 22,265,783, forward strand.
ATGGCAAAACGACTAAGGGATGTATGTGTTTGTGAATCTTCTTCCCAAAGCATACGCGTGCAATTGTGCAATAGGTAAAATACTAGGCAATATGTGAGGTATGTAAGATAAAGAGTGTTTAAAGCTCTCTGCTGTTCTCCATTTATCAGACCCGACCAGATAATTCACAACTTGTAATTATTGGGCTAATTTAGCATGATATCCTTATAACAGAATGTGTGATGATTAATATCTTATCTTATATTTTCAAAATGAATCAGTGAACATTTGTTTCCATAAAGATATGGAGGAAAGCACTGAGACATGGAAAGGTATGGGCAAGTGTGATGTCATTTTTTTTTTTTTTTTTTTTCTTCATGATAATACTTGGAGAAACAGTCCCTGAATTACACAGCAGCCTTTTGTCCTCACTGAAATTAGCTGAGTGTTCAATGCTCCTGGAATCCTGAAACAGGAGAAGAGATGGAAGGTCAGGGGCTCAGTTCTGCAGCAAGCCAGGATAAGAAGCCCCAGTCCATACTCCCATGAGTCAGAAGAAGCAGAGATGTGGCAAAGTGAATAGTTTTCCCAGAAAAGCAATGGAAACTAACACAGAGAAATATGTTTTGCATCCTGCAGCGTGACTGTGGGAGGGAGCGTGTGCCCAAGGGGCTCCCAGGTTCCTGGGACCGTACACATGGGACCCTTCCTGATTTCCCTGCAAACTGAAGTGGACCACAGATGCATCAAATCTGTTGTGAATATCAAAAGTTAACCTCTGATATTCCAAGTTTAGTACATTATTTTAACAAAGTATATGGACCAATTGGTGTGTCTGGCAGAGAAAGTTGGTGTTTTCTAGACCTCTGCTCTATTAGGAAATGCAGGAGGCCTTGGAGTTTACCTTGTGGGAGCAAATGTATGCAAGATAGGGCTTTAGTTGCATCAGAATAGATTCACATTATATATTGGAGGAAAAAAAAAACCTTAGCAAGAGGAAAAGTATTGGAACTGAGTTTGAAATACGGGTCTCTATCTTTGGATGGAGCACAGGGTGGATAATCACTGTCAGGAGTGCCTTTATTACGGGCATTTGTAACGAAGATTTAAGGTCCCCTAAGGTCGTGCCTTCTCACGGCCCCTGCAATACTTCATGAGAGCCAGACCATGTCCTGAAGGAAAGGCATCATTCTGGCAGCAGGCTGCATGGAGAAATCAGTCGAGAAGTGCTTACAGCTTGACTGGGTTTCAGTCAGAAATGCTTTGGAGTACAGAAATGATAACATGGAATTTCAGTTTACTATGTGTACGAGGAGGACTGTGTTAATGGAGACTGGGGCCAACGGATGCCTTTATTTCCATTTAAGTGGTATGAAAGGCTGCCTTTGGATTTTTATTTTAATTTTTCCACTCTTGAGAGGAGTCTGGTGCCTTTAAAGTGGGCAGCAGCCCCTTCCTGGGAGCTAGATATCTATTCTCAGCTCTACATACTGTTTCATGTGCATGAAGATATTAGATAAAATATATTAATGAAACCAAACTGGAAACCGAAGCTTTCCAGCTCTCAGGAGAGTGGTCTGATGACTGCATTGCAGTGGCAGCAAGTGCTGTAGCCTGGCAGTTGTATGTGATCCAGCCCAGTTAACTTCTAATTTCCTGAAGCCCCTCTGGATCACAGCAGCAGGAAGGAATGAAATAATTTGATATTGGACATTCCTCTGTAATGTGCTAATAGGGACTGTAATGACTTTTGGAGCAGAAGGGCTTGGGGTCGTCAACTCGTCAGATGAGTTACCATCTCAACTTTACAAAGTCTCAGCTAGTATGGTTCTGCCAACGGCCTTGAAGGGAGGCAATAGTGACCATTGTTCGCTTAAATGTACCTTTATCGGGTAGAAATACTCTGAGAAGCGGGAGCTCAGTCCAAGCAAGATGCAAAGACTGCCAAATGTGCTGTCGCGGTGGGATTTAGTTATGGATGCACCAACTCTTCAGCATAGTGATGTGTGAAGCACTTTTCCTGCCTGGAAGCAATGTTGTAGATTTATTTGGAGCTTCAACATTAAGTTTCGGTATATACCTCCAAGGCAAGGTTTTCACTAGGCTGAAGTTTTAAGAATCTAAACTGGGGAGTTAAGTACTTCTATCATATACAGTGCACCGTTCTTTCAAAAAGGAGATGTCTTAATTTACAAAGGTGTTTTCAATATATAATAATCATAGTGTGTCTAGAATATACCCTTTAATTAAAACAAAGGAGCTTGAGAGGAATGAAATAAATACACCTATAAAACAAGTAAGTGCTCACAAGGTTTTCATTTAATCAATAGTCATGTCAGCAGTGATTGCAAAAAACCTTCAGTACACCATTTTAATCAGAGATGTTTTTCCTGGCACGGAGGCGGAAAATATACTGATTAATTAATTTCTATTCCTGGAATGAGACAGCCTCCCAGCAGAGCTAATCTGAACAGCTTGGTGACATGGCAATACACAGTAAAAATGTAAGTGGTCCCTGAGTTCATGTTGTCAGACCCAAGGCAAAACCCACAGCCAGTGCTGGAGCTGATTAACAAGTAGGTCTAGTCCAAAAGAGCAAGTGGCAAAACTTCGGTACTGGGGGAACCTGGTGATGCTTTCGATGCATTGGGTTTATTGAACGTTTTTTGCCTGGCTGGGAGCTATTTTATGACTTTTTACATAAGTAGTTTTTTATGTTAGGGCTATTTTACAGTAAAGATCTTTCCTTTTTGATTTGCATGTCAGACTGGCTCCCACAGTCTGCCCTTGTTCAGCAAGCAGGATGCTGGCTTGTTGTGCCCGTGGGGATGCAGACCATCCCAGATGAGACGGGAAAGGTAACCGGCTTTCTTCAAGGAGGTATTGACGGACTAGTTGCATACAATTAGAAATGTTAACAAGGGCATTATTGTGCTAATTGTTATGCCCAATTATGGAAAAAATAGAAGTTTCATGGCCACTTCCTGCTAGACAGAATTTACAAGCTTTCCAGAGACTAAAAACATGAATTAATCTGCCGTGCTTGTTTAAATACAAGAATATACTAGGAATATTTTCTGATCCAGGGGAAAAAAGGAAGAAACAAGAGTATGTAACATTCGTAGTGAAGGAACCTATTTAAACAAGTAAAACAAAACTAGAAGTAATTACAGAAATGTTGTTTTCAGTGATCCAGTTGATGAAACAGCCCAGCAAGCAGCTGTAGGAGAACAAGATGTAAGTTGGACCATGGGGAGGAAGCATGAAATGGGGGAGAGGAGACAGAAATATTTTACATTGGCTTTGGTGGCAAAATTGGCTTAGCGTGAAGCTGTTGGGTAAAGAAGGGGGGACTTGGAAGGACTCAGTTTTAAGGGGGAAAAGGGAGCTGTCTGGGAAGGGGAGAGGGGCTACCTGGGATGTAGCATAATCCTCCTCAGTACACTTGCTGTTCCTAATGCAGTTGAGCGTTTTCCATGCTAGTTGAGTGGACTGTGAATGCTTTGGGGGTTTTTATAAATCTTACCTCTGGCTTTGTTACTGTAAGTAGTTTTCACCTGCTTTCACCCTCCACATTGGCAGCGTTGTGACTGCGCGGTACCATGGCTGCAGTGCCCGCAGGACAGGCACAGGAGAGGCTCGGTTCAAAAAGCAGGGTCCTCTCCTCCGCGCACCAAATCCCCCATTCTGCCACCATGCCAAATTGATAAACTCCCCTGTACCACTTGCAATATCCCATGGAGAAGTTCCTCCAGCATACTGTCGAGCTTGTATTGAGAGGTGGCCGATTCCACAGTGTCTGGGCTAGAAACACTTCAGCAGCAGTTCAGAGGAGGGCAATGGTACGCACAGAGCATCCCCCACTGGTCCAGACTGGGATCTGTGTTGTGTTAAAATATATTAAGAACCTCTGGAGACTGATCTTGATTCTTTATACTACTCTAACTCCACAGGAGTAAATGGACTTACATGGAGTCATACTGGTAAGGCGTACATGCCTAAAAGCTTTGGTGGGCATTCGTATGCAAACATAACAGGCTTCTAAAATCATCCTAAAACAGTTCAGTTGTTTATTGCAACCAATAAAATTAGTTGCAATGACATTCTGTGCAACTGGTTTATATGCTGAGAATTTCAGGTGGCCAAAGATGAACGTATGCAGCCGTGATTTTAGAAATGCTTTTATTGGACAGTTGCAATTTGCTCTTAGTTCATTAAAATCAGTAGATGGATGTTATGATCCATTGAGAATGACATGAACTGTTAAGAACTTTCAGTATGGGATTTAGTTATTACAAACTGTAATTCAACTTCCTTTTATTGCTGCTCTGTACGTGAGAGTTCACATCTTTATCATCCTGTGAATTAAGTTAGATTTTAAGAGGACGAGAACTCCTTGAATTCTTTTTCTCCCAGTTTATTTGCACAAGAGTGTAAGAATTCTGGACCAACTGTGCTATTTCAAAGAGTTACAACAGTTGGATCATTCACTTGATGGGAACTTTGAACTGTATCATTTAAATAGGAACAATTTAAACTTTGAGAAGTAACGCCGTGCAGTTAAACAAGCTTTGCATATAGCTTTACCCATTTGCGCCCCTTTCAGCCCTGTCACAATTGCTTGTTTCTAAGAAATCAGTGCTGTATATTACAGAGAAATCATAGAGTCAAGAATATCTTGTGCACCAACCGTCTCAGAAGTTGAGCACTCCAATCAGTTGACTCAAATATTCATTATGAAAGCAAACCCCTGCTGATTATAATGAGAATTTTGTCTGCCTAAAGCTTTTGTGACTGGGTCTTGAGTGGTACTTCAGACTTCTTAAGAGTGTTTCAGAACCTTTGCTCTAAGATAGTCTTTCCTAAAAATAATGCAAATTGCTCTTAAAGCCTCATTCAAAAATGGTGGTATTTTTCCACTGGGTCAAATGGACTTTGGATCAAGACATGAAACTTTGTTTTCCAAGTTCTCTTTTTTAGGAGAAACTTATTCTTCGCTTGCATGCAGCTGTACTGCACATCAGATATACAAATGGTCTTTGAATCATGCAGGGTTAATTAAGATAGCCATGTTATGATAGAGTTAATTAGATAATCTAAAAACTCACCCCTTTTCTTGAAAGCCATTCAAAAAAAAGTAGAGTTTGCAGAATGCTTAGTTGCTTCTCATTCAGTCTGGAGGCAAAACACAGAGAAAGGGAGACTGCAGCTTTATTGCTTGACTGTTTTCGAAATGCTGTCACTTAAAAGGCCCAGAAGCAGCCACAAAAAGTTTGTGAAATCTCCAGTCTCACTTTTTTTGTATCAAAAAGGCTTTGAATAAACCTTACCTTTTTTTGACAGATCGGTAAGTTTTCTGGAGTGAATCTACCCATCTTTACTGTTTTGCTAGTCATTGCTAAAGCAATGTATTCCTTAAGGGAAGGGTGAACACCCAGAGGAAAGATACAGATTATAATTAAAGCTAATTAGAGATTGGGAATACAGATGGAGGAAACCAGGGGAGATAAAAATTTTGGGGTTTGTATAGCTCACAACCCCAACAAAGTTTAAGGTCTGGTGTAGGGCAGGAGTGACCTCTGGGGTTCTTGCCCACACATCTCTGGCACAGTGGTGGAGAGTATTACTATAATCATAATAATAATAATAATCTGCTGTTTGTGATAGGAAGTGTGGTCGTAGTGGTAATTGTTCATAAGGGCAATCTCTTCCTTAGCTTAGAAAGGGAAAACTTGGTGCTGCTGAGACGTACTGTATCTTGCAAGGTTTTTAAATGAAGCGGAGCTTTTTGCAGTCCTGAATACATTTATGTAATAATAAAACAGATTTTTGTAAAACGCTTTTACCATCAAATTGAGTAGGAGAAGCAACTCTGTATCATGGAGCTGTGTGATTTTAAGATTACATGGAATTGAAAATCACAAAGTACCTTTTCTTAACCTGATGAAACTCCAGTAAGACAGCAAACTTCTGATTTTTAAGTTGTCAGGTGATGCTTGTTCCATGAATGGGCCATCAATCCTGTAAGATTGAAATTTTCTGGATTTAAGTGGTAGAATTTGCAATAGGCTTTGCATTTATCGTAACTGGTTTGTGAATGGTGGCAGACCTTAATGAGCTTGACACAAATTCATTAAAGAACTATGCCACAGTACAAAAGATCAGTGAATGAGAACCTGAAATATTGAGCTCAGATAGCAAAGGGTGGTGCTAATAACCCGTTGTTAATGAGTTTTCTGCGCAGGAAAGATTGCACAAGTTGAGTACAGGCACTTGCTTTGACAGACTATTGGCTAAACATAAACAAAAACACATAATAAAGTTGATGCTAGAAGATACAAAATTAATGAACTCTAGGTGTTTATTGCAAGGTGCTTTGCAAGGATAAAGAAGCATTCAGAACATGATACCTAATTGTAAAAATCCAAGTTTGAGTACTTGATATCTTTTTTCCTTTTGGCAGTTCAATGTTTGCCCTCTTTGGTTAAATCTTCATCCAGTAATGATGCATTGCTTAAAATTGCTTAGAATTTGTGAAAACAAGTCACTTTGGGATTGTTCCAAACCCCAGTCGATGAAAAGGCCATGCAATTTGTACCATATGGCTTTGTTTAGGTACTTAATAGGATGACAAATTATGAAGTGTTGTTTCTAATGCAGCAACACTAAAAGTGTAAGTTATGGAAGACAAGTATATTTTGCATATTTTTTATCATTGGTAAGTCTTGATTTGAACTGTTCTCAAAGTTCTTGATATGACTTTTTTTCATCAGTTCTTTCTGTGACTACACATTTGTCATTTTTTAAAACTATTCAAAAGTCACTTTAAACCTTTGTTTTATGGAAAAGTCAAGGTCTAATAATTTTCAATATTTATTTAGTTGTCTAGAGATCTTGTGAATTAAATAGATGTAATTGCATATTGATTAAACACTATTAAATCCCCCGTAATAATAGTCAAGATTTCTTAAATATTGGAAAATCCTTACTGCAACTTTTTGCGTCATTAAAAAAATTCTTATATGTTGTGGTTTTTATCTACTGGGAAATGGTGCTGGGCTCCACAAGACTCTGAATATTTCCCTTGACTGATAATTTTGGGCAGTGTTGATGGACTAGAGTCTTTGCTGAAACAAGCAAAATTTCCAACAGGCCTAGTTTTACTGTTTGCTTTGCCTTTAATGTTAAAACAGCACATTTTTAGCCATTCTGAGTTTACTCTGGCTTTGGAGAGCTCAATGTCTGCTAAAACTTGTGACATTAAGGGACTGAAATGTTTCTTTGCTAATGTCTTTTAACACTAATGCCTGGAAATGTCTGTAATTCCCCGATACGTTTCAAGGGAAATGCGAGGTATTTAAAAAGAAAAAAAAAAAAAAGCACTGTCCTTTATTTCTATAATGCAGAAGTGTCAATTTAAAAATGGCAGCTTCTGGAACAAGAACTACATTATCGAGGATTTTTATAACTTACTGTATTTGTCAGGGCTCAGGAACCATTTGTATAAAAAAAGACAACCTGTGTATAAAAGCTTTCTGGGAGACGTGATGCTTCTATGTGATATTAAATACCTTTTAGAAAGGATGATTGCGTTTGAAATGTTTGTCCTTTCAGTGCTTAAAAGGCTCAGCGTGCACCCATAAGTTAGCAGTGTGTTTTATGTTATTTGTATATACGCATCCCTGGTCTCTGTTCTTTTCCTGAAAGTATGTCTATTTGCATTCATATATCACTCCTACAGTTGTGCACTAACGAACAAGAAACTTTGTGCAGTGCTTCATAAGTTAGAAAAATATTCTTTAGTCAATTATCTTAGTAATTGCTTTTTTTGTTTTGTTTTTATTAGTTACAGAAATGCATTTTAAGTGGTTTTAAAATAAAATATTAATATACTTTATTTTAAACTTGTAGTCCTCTAGTCTGGTGCATCCAAATGTTCATTAAAAATAATTTGGATATAAATGGTATTGTACCAGAATTCAGCTCAGAGCACTAATTACATATAAAAGCTTTGGTTACGCTAAATGTTCAAGTACTTGTTAAAAACAGACCATTCCCAATCATCATCATTAGCATGGATATTATTAAAGAACATTAAAGTTTATTTCAAGGAAGTTCTGACTCGGGGGAAGACAGATATCTGAAAACAGAAATGAAAAGGCTGAACTTTAAATCCTCAGAATGAAGAGAAGGAAAAAAAAACCCTGAGTCTAAATGTTTGACACAACTTTTTCAGGAGGGTTTGTCTACTGAGTGAGAAAATGGGACATTAAGGACAAAATCCTTCTCTGGGATGAGTATAATATGTGTAGGTTTGTCATTTTTTCTATGTATATTTGGATTCTGTAGAATCTTCCAGTGCAATTTTGCCTGAATAGTGCAGAATGTTTGTTCTCTAGTGTGTTTGCCTTCATTTCCATTTGAGAGGTGACAAAAAGAAATCATCTAGGGTTTGGGGGTTTTTTGTGTGTGTGTGTGTATACACACACAGACTAAACACTGAACTAGCCAAAGTAGTTTATTGGGCTTGACACAGCTGTAACAAGCCAATAAGCAATTTAAGTTTTGTGCCTATTTTGCAAGAAATCCTTAGTAGCTTGCTGTAAATACTTTATGGTAATGTGGATGCAAAGACTACTGTCACTCCCATCAGCGCTTCCATTTTTGTTTCAGCACCCTTCAGTGTGTTTTTTCTTGTTTAAAGTTATTTTCTTAAATTCAAAGCTAAGACCCTTTCCTCTAATAAGCAGCTATTTATCGCCACTCCAGACTAGGTAGATCTTCATCCTGTATTTAGGTATTTATGGTCCATCTTTATTTTGGTGAGTAGTAGGGTTGTATTCCTGAAAGAATCAGCTACAAAGGATATTTTGAGGAGCCTTTATTCTTTTATCTAGGTGAATAAAAGTTCATAGTTAAGATAACGTAGATCCTGTGGAGCTGAGCATGAACTCTGAAAATAGTGGAAGTAAGCAGATGCATTTTTACAGTGCTGTAAAGTAACATCTTTGTAAATAAGCACTAATTACCCCTCTGACAGGGAACAAAACCAAAATCTGGATCAATTTAGGATGCTAGGCTTTCTGTAAGCTGTTTTTGTGAATAATCCAGTTTATGCATTTATTAACCTATAAATACATTTTTATATATCCCGATGACATTTAGGTATTTTATTAACCACAATAAATGCCAGACAAAATTGAATTAAGAAAGCTTGTAATGTGCTTTACTACCAGTTTTAAAATTTTGCTGAGCTGTAAATGGTCCTGCTTTATATCAAGAATAAATCTGCTTGAAGACTACAGGAGTAATTTTTTTTTTTTTCTTCATTGCCAGAGGCCCTGACCTTTTTGTTGATGGCTGGTTTCTAACAGCTTCACCTATATCTTATTCTTTTTGATTCTGTAGAAATTTGATTATCTGCCTTGAGCAGCAGTCAGTCCCAGGAAGAGAAGGGAAGCCATTTAGGGGATGGTACAGAATACCTTCCAGTATCGCAAGATGGAGAGGTTGGAGGATGCTGGACAAAGTTGTAACCACCCTGATTCTGCAGACACCTTGCAAAATGCATACACAATATTTTCCTTCTATTCTTCCAGTTGTTGCAATCACAACCTCAAAACAGGTACTAGGTTTCCCCAAAATATATGTGTGTGTGTATGTGTGTGTGGAAAATCTGATTCTAAAAGGTGAGTTTGTTCCAGATAAGACCTTTCCCCTTCATTTGCAGAATAAAGTACATAACTTGAACAATTTGCAGTGAATGCACCAAAACAAATTTTTCTATGTTAAGTTTTTTCTGGTTTGCTCTTTGGTTGCTGAAGATGCTTATATAAAAGTTCATCCCTTCCTATTTATCATTCTTTATTAAGCCTCCTGTGCAACATCGATCTTGTACTATTTGTTTACGTGTTCTACATGCTTTTGGCTGCTAGTAATAATGTTCACTTCCTTATGTGAGTGCATTTTTTTTCAATATTTGTATATGAGAAAGGAAAAAAACGGACTTAACAGAGTGTGGTTTTTCTTGTGAGCCCACTTAATTTTTTCTTAGTTAATGAAGTCCAATGAAATTATTTTACAAAACCACTTCATTTTTATGGTACCTAATCCAGTGCTTGAGTCAAAGTTAAAATTGGTGGAGCATCTTTCTGGGTAAAGACACTGATTTAACTAATTCTGGATTAATATCGTAGTTCCATGATCATTCCTTGGGACTAGCTACATGGGCAAAACACCTTCTTCCTCTGGGTTAGGCTGATAAAGTTGGGGAGCTCTGTGTAGCTGAGAGCAGAAGCTTAGCTGGGTGTTATAAATGTGCTCTCCGGTGACAGCAGTTCAGGCTTGCAAACTTCTGTTGCTCCTGCTAGTTACAGATGAAAGCTGCAGGATGCATCAGGCTCAGGGTACCACTGAAGCACTGGATTAGCTTCAAGCATCTGCTCATAAAGGTATAAGGCTGAAATTGAGAGTTTTAAGTGAACTCATGGTGTGGAGAGTGAAAACACTTTAAGGGATTATTAGTGTAAAATCTCTTCCTGTTGGTAGGCTATAAAAATGAACCAGACCCCAGGGCAGAACAGGTATCCCTGTAGTGAATAGGGCAGTACAAGGAGCTCCCTTGGTATAAACAGGGACAACTCTGTTGATTTAAAAGTATTCATGAGTATAAACTGCAGGCAATTAAGCAGGCAGAAGGATGAGAGAGTCAAGGTCTCAGAACAAAAATCTCTTCCCCCCTCCTTTGTCTCTGGAGTGCATAATCAGGGAAAGGCCGTATCTTTCGTTTATATTGACTTAGGGGCCTCATTTGAGGAGCCACTGACCACCTCATTCATTTATAAATGCTTCCTTATCTATTATGTGTGTACCCATGGATCAGAAAGAAACAACACACTTCACAGCAATATCAATGGCAGTGAGCGTCTCCCATCCTGGAAGAAGGTGTCCGAGGTTCCACTAGGCTATTTCGTTGTTGTTTGGGAACAGTGGATATAGTTTAACTTGCATGAAATAATTAAACTATCTGCTGTGTAATGGAAGATGGGACAAGGGATGGAAATGACTTCTTATTGCTTCAGATTACAGCATAATTTAAATCTTGCGTGGGTGGCCCTAGCAATCAGGAAAAATGAGATGGTGAAGCCAGGCATGTTGTATGACCTGACCCGTAAAATGATACGTCATATGCCATCTTGACATATACTGCATAGAAATCTGTAGCAAAGTTTTGCTTGAGAGGGTTTGTGTTTGGAGTTCAGTTTTGAATAAAGACCACACTTAGAAGCATCGAGAGCTCTCAACACTGGCACCTTTCTCTACAGAATGCTCCCCACTGATTTAGGGCATTTACATGGCAAGACAGAAAATGTAAAGCCTCCTATGTAGCTGCCAGAAATACAGCTGTAAGCTTATTTTTATGGTTATTGGAGCAAATGGGCTGGTAAGGAAGGCAGAGCAGAGCCTGTGTTTCGGTGAGGACCCGCAGGAGCGCAGGGCGGCTGCAGGGTCGGGCGTTGGGGATGCGCTGCCGCTGCTCCCGGTGGGGTTTGTAGCAGGAGGGCTCGAGTACGTTCCGTATCTTGTGTTGGTAGTTTGTAAAAACAAACACTAAGAAGTTTCTCCCGTTATGTAGTTATGCGTTAACTGATAGAATTTCAGGAATCACCCACATATTAGTAGATACTCAAGAGGCTCCTGTTACTTATGCGTGGATATGAAAGGGTGAAGACAGAAGGTGTGGCTTTGGGGTGATCCGAGATGCATGATCAAATAATATTTCCCCTTAGCTGCACTGCATACAGACAGTAATGAGACTGCAGATTGCGCTTCCTTCCTGAGCAGTGGTGGACTAAAGTTACAGAAATGAGCGGCAGAAATTCCACCCCCCCTTCATTTTAGGGCTGTAACTCACCTGGAGAGATGTCAGAATCCAGGCGAAAAATATTGTCCAAGCTCTTTGCAGCCCATTCCATATAGGCATGTCAGGTACAGGTCAGTTTTAGGACCGTTTCACTTGGTCTAAGAACCTGGATTGTTTTTTTTAAAGACGTAAGTGCTAAGGAATGACAGGAAAACAACACTAGTATGTTTATGTATGTTTTATTTCTGAAACATTTCTGGGTGAAGAGGAGGCTGGCTGGAGACAGACACATCTGTCATCTTGGTTTCTGGTGAGCACACATGAACTTCTTAGCCTAAAGTATGTTTTATCTTGTCTTATTTTATGTTTCTTCTTGGAAGTGTTGTAGGTGTGATAAGCTTATTTTTGTTTTAAGCTCTTATGCTTCTCAGTAGGCTAGTTCAGCAAAGAAATAACCTTCATTTCTGGCATAACGTGAAATGTCCATCATTCAGTATTACTGTGAGTAATGCCCTTTATGATTTAAAATGCTTTTATGTGGACATTTATCTCAAAAAAAAGAACAGGCATTGACCACTTGCTTACTGCATTGCCCCAGAAACCAAACACCAGCTGAATTTTCTTGTCATACTCTCATTTTTATTGTTTTATTTTTCAGAGTAATGACTAGCAAGACCTACCTAACATTTTCCATTCCTTTTCTCTTTCTCCTGACACTGGTATTGGTAATGCTCCCTGGCCTTGCTTTGCTGAACAGCAGCGTGCCTTCAGAGCATTTACGTATTCCAACACTTATTCAAAGGGAAAATAAAGCAGAGCTAGTGTGCATAAAATTTGCTTTCTGTATGCATATGCTAGTCTGGAAATGAGATTTCTTTGGAGATTTTTAAAGAGTCTTTTTGACTCTGAACCAAATACCCATGTGTAGTAGGAGAAGTCCCACCACCTAACTTGCATCAAAGCCGTGCAGGAGTAAAGTCCTCTAAATGTTGCTGCAGGCCAGCAATCATCACCATGATATTTTCAATACAAGATGTAAAGGGCTTAAGGGGGGAAAAAAAAAAAAAATCTCAACTTGAGGGTCAAAACAACTGAAATGGAAGTACTTTGAGTCTGATAATCTATGATGGTGTTTTATGACTGTAGCTTTGTATCCCTGGGTCAGCGTTTCCTATCGTTGGTCACCGTTATCCTAAATCATTTCCCTTCTATAAAATGGGCTGCTCGCCTGTACTACCTGCTGCTGGAAGGTAGGCTATGGGGAGGAATTCAGTAGCGTACCCATTTCTCTAGCAAGGGCAGAGATCACAGCATACCCATGCACAGAAGTCCATGGTATGTTATCCTACTATGCAGACCAGCTGAGTTCAGAAAATATTTGGACTTTAGCTTCCATCAGATACTGATAATACTTAAAACCAAAAATGTTTTGGACTAGTCCAAAATACTTTGGTTAGAAATAATTGCTTTCCTGGCATTTTTTGTAATATTCATCATGCTCTTATTCGATCTTCCTTCTTACTCCCCCAGTCTATAATTATTTATGTTTTGAAAGAGAAAACTTGTACCAAGATGAGTACAAGTGTACAGCTGTTACTTTAGTCCTTAAATCCATAGAACATTTATTGAGCTGCAACCTAATTAGCATTGCTGTTGGTGTGAGTGCTGGGCCCAGTGCAAACTGGTTGATCTTCCATTTTGTTTGTTTGTTAGCACCGTAGCTGAAAGCAGCAGGAAATGACACACACAGATTCCAGCATTCATTTAATAGGGTTTTCAGAAATTATTGACTAGTACACAGATGCTTTGAATGCTTTACAGCTGATTTGACTTGATTTAATATATATGCAGGTACACTTAACATTCCTCTTTGTAAATCGCTTTGGTTGTGGATAACAAACTAGAAATAAGGTGCTTTCAGGTTAGGCGGGTGATATCCGTAAAGATGTTGCATAATTTCTACTGTCTTCCAAAGGACTTCTTAAAACACCATCCAGACAGCTGGAGTTGCTGACTTGTCTCCCTGCCCTTGGGATTAGGGACTCGGAGGTACCGTGACCATGGCAAGGTGGCCAGCTTCTGATGCAAGTAAGGGTTTGCGCTGAAGGGATGCAGAACAGTGACGTGGTGAGAACTGAAGACAGAAGAAGATACTGAATTTTAAGAGTGAAAACAAGAAGTAGCCTCCCTTCCAACAACATTAAAGTCTGACTGGAATTGATGAAAGCAAGGAATTTCTCCTAGCTTTCCCACTGTTCCCAACACACCCTGTTGTAGCTTGAAGGAGTTACGAGCTGCTTGAAGACAGATACGGAGGGTTGTGTTAATGATGAGTTGTCTGTTTTCATTTGAAATATTCCTGCTCTTCCCAACTAAAATCAGCTGCATAATATTATTTTCAGTATTTGGTTTGTACTGACTAGTGTGCTCTATTTAATGTATAATTCAAGTATCTTAACATTCCACTAGTTGCCGTGCATTTTTAACATGCTAGTTAACCTCTTAATGTTGTTTTGCTTAATAACCTGGCCAATTGCCTCTTATTTACAATGAAGAAATCTCATTAGTTAAAAATAATCTGAAAAATCCTGGCAAAACAGAGAACCTTGAGAGTCAATTGCTGGATTAATGTTTATATTTCAGTTTGCAATTCAGATCCTGTTGCTTGGGTATAGAGCTGCTGGAGCAATACAGGAGGCAGTGTGGGGAGGGGAACATCTGATGATGAGGTTGGCTGCTAGCTTGGGTGGCTGAAGTTTGGATGGTTGCACTCCTGACTGCAGTCTAGTAAAAGCCAACTAAATGGCAAATCAGCACGGGATTGGGAGCATCTATTTGCCCTAAAGATGCTGTGGTTTGACTCTTTGGCATTTTCCTTTGCTAATGAAGGGCCATAGTCCACCTGGAAATCCATGAGTCACTAAGACTATGCTTGGGCTCAGTTTGAAGTTATAGAAATGCGGATAGTCCATTAAAATACCCCATTTTCCCTTCATTTAGAGTCTGGCATGCCAGAGAATAGCTGTGCTGCCCAGCCAGGCTTGTTGAGTTGTCTCCAGGCTCTGGAGCTGGGCTCATTCCACCCATCTCTGGAGAACATTAAAACTTCCTCCTGCCTGCCTCTGTCAGAGCTCCCAAAAGACCACTGTTTTATGTACTGCTCTTCTTCTAAAGTGAGGGCTGAAGAAGTCGCACTTATAGGTAGATTTAACAGGAATGTAGCCTAGAAATGGATTATTGCAAGTTTTATCCCAATGGCTAAATTAGGAGCTATTAAAAAGACCCCTTTTTGTTATTTTCAGTATAATGCAGGACAAAGTGACCCTGTTGGGCGGTGCCCTGGTGTGGAGTATCATCTGTATTTGTTTTGTAAACAATATCATAAAATGCCTTTATCTTTTCATATCTTGTCTAGCCAATAAGGCTAAGAACACATCTGGCCTTTGAAGCAGTGGTGGCCTGTTCTGCTCAGCCCATAATACTTTGAGAAGACAGCATGAGTTTAAAATGTTTGAGAGATCAATTTGTCCGTTTAATGAACGCAGAGCAAGATAAATAACGCATGTATGCATATGTCACTGGTGCTTAGGCATATGCATGTCAGCGTTGATAAAGTAGTGAACTTCCAGTGTTTTGACTAGCTTAGTGCTCGTCTCTTCAGTGAAGCAATGCGGGCGGTTCATTTAACACAGCATCATCAATTTCTGTTAGGACCAGATATTTTTTCTTCCTACTTGAAGCGGGTCAGACTTGAGAATTCATCAAAATGAAAGTGCACATAGCCAAAAAAGATTCAATATATGTGTTTCTTCTGTATGTGGCACTTCTACTCAACAGCCTCTTCAGACGAGAAGACAGGAGTGTTACATGAGCTGCAGTAACGTTTTGTGCCGATGGAGGGGGTGAAGGAAAAGTTGCTTGCTTCCCCTGCCCAAGAATATTATAATGAAATGGACTCTTGTTGCATTTGATCACAAAAGTGCTTCTTAACGTGATATTCAGGAACATCATTTTCTTCTCTTGGGCAGCCATAGTTCACAGTTGCTTTGGCAGTTACATTCTATTTAATCTGTCAATTTTTCTCACATGGTGTAGCTGCTGTGAAAGAAATTGGAGCCGTTATATTATGTGCTTTGATATAGTTTGTAAAATGCAAGGTGGGAGACAGTAAACCAAACACATCATGCCAGTAATTTCTTTAAAATAGCTGATGTTCCAGCACTACAATTCTCTATCCTAGGGAGCTGTCATCATGCCTCATGGAAGAAGACTGCATTCTTTAAATGCTTCATTTTCATTTGTTTTGATGTTTTGCTGGTGCCTATTAAATACACTCCACAGTGCTTGGAAGCTTTCACTCAGTTTCTTATTTCTAATGACTCTCTGCTCTCTACCTGGTCTGATTTGTCTGTGATAATGCAAGTCAAACTCCTCCATGTGAATGCTGCATGCATAGCTTCAAATGCAACTACAGTAATTGATCTTTGAAATATTCTTCGTGTTCAGAACTAGCCCTTACAATATTTATGAGTAATAGGAAGTGCTCTGTGGCAAGAAGCTGCCTCGTTCCGTGATCCTGAGGGGACTTCATAACACGGATTAGCAGTGAGGGTTTCTGATTTATGGTAGTAATAATGGTGGCCGAACAGCACCGGGCATAGGCTGTCACTGTCCATGGAGGTAAAGGGGTTGCATGTAAAGCTGCTTGTAAAGTCATTGTAAACTCCTCCATTACTGTAAAAAAAACAAAACAAAACAAAAACAAAAAAAACCACAAAAAAACCAAAACCACAAAACCAACCAACCAAAAAAAAAAAAAAACCAAAAAAACCACCACCCTTCAGTCTTTGTAATTATTAAATATAATGTATTAGATGTGGTTGCCTCTGTTCACATTTAGCATCTCAAAAATACAGAAAATGAAAGAAGTTTGTGTTAGAATTTAGCAATATGCCGAATCGATGACAATGGTATGGAAAACTCCATAAAGTGCCGGGGTATTCGCAAGTGCAACATCTGTCAGCTAGAAAACGTTACACCGCTTTCCTAGAAACTGCTCCCGAAATGGACTTGTGTGGGGGCTTTAGTATTATAGCTATGATTCTTTGAACAAAATAGGTTTCTCTTATTATTTTTCTAATTGGTAGAGTGTAGCATCTCTTCCAGCTCTTGGATCTGATATCCAGGCAGCTGAAATTGTGATATGTGGGGAACTGAGGTGCATGGTATTTTCAGTGCTATTTGGCTGACCACGTGCTTGAAGAGAGTCGTGTAATAATTCAGTTTGTTTAGTTATCTATTATTCTTATTGATTTCTGCAATGTTTTGGAGGAACAGAGGGAAAATTTCACATATTATGAGGAAATTGTGCACACTGAGAATCACTCGGAAATCTTTATTTCTAACTGTAGCTTTTGTAATAAGGAATTGTGAATTTAAACTGTGGTTTTCTGGGTTATACTATCCTTTCCCTAAAAGATACTTCAAAACTTCACCCAAGTCTGTTCTTTTATACTGTTTTGCAACCTTCTCAGTTACTTTTGGTAGAGCCTTTTCTTACTATAATAGTCTGTATTCCAGATATCTTCTAAAGATTTTTTTTTTTTTTTTAGTCTTATCCTAGTAATTGCATCAGACTTTCTATAGGGGTATTCAGGTATAGAATAAAATATATTGATGGAAGTGTTTATAAATGAAAGAATATTCACTATCTTTTCAGTATAAAATCCTGAGCCACCCACTTTGTGAATGTGGGCTCCAGCCTTGGTTAGAAGCTCACCCTTTCTCCTGGAACCATCATGATTTAGAAGTCCTGTAGGGAATATATGAGTTGATCTGTCTCTTTTTCCTCTTCTGTCTACATTAATGGGTAGACTATCTCTTAGCATAATATTTACTTCTTGGTCTCTTTCTAGGAAAAACTTAGTGAACCAAAAATGGTTCCTCCATGGGAAGTGCAAAGTGATTTAGCAGAGAAGTGTGATCGCCCCTCATGACCATGTGGTTTTAAAAAGGAAATACACTTTTCAGATTGTGTTTCAGTACACTTGAATTTTTTTTTTTTTAAATTCAGTGATGGAATAATAGAGGAATAACTATATATAATGTTTTACATTGTAGGAAATAGTTGCATTTGAGAGTAATGAATAAACATGCATTATCTTAAATCAGTATTATCATTTTTCTAATGTTTCCAAATCCAAATAACAGTGACTTTTGTAACAACTCAGTAAAAACAAGGCAACTTGAACAAGCCAGCAGGAAGCAGAAAATTCTGTGCATTTATTCAGTGTACGTTTTGCAGAACTGGTGCCAAATTCAGCATCTCTGGTGGAGCCTGATGCAATTTCCCTGAAGTTAATGGAATTACACCAGGTCCGAGTCTGACTTCTGGTCTGTCTCCGTGACCTCTTGCTCGTCTTTGCTCTGAAACTTCCACACTGTGGTTTTCAGATGACTCTTCATGTGTTAGTAAAGTGGCGTGTATCTAGGGATTTTAGTTCTTGCTGCTGACCTTCACAATGTACTCTATCAATATTGAGAAGTTTAATGGTACGTTAATTTTATGCAAATTCTATTTTTAATTTACTGTATTATTATCTGCTAGTATACCATACTCCTTCTGTAGCACCTACTGACATAAATTATACTGAAGCAATTATCAGTATGAATTCAGCTCTGTGCATACCACTGTGTTTTCAAATTATCAATGTTACTGCTCAGAACAAATGCACAAATCTGCGGTTAATTGGTCCTTTTTGTAGGATGTTCTGAGCATGTTTTTATAAAAAAGGCACTAAACATTCCTACTGACTAGATAAGAACATTATCTACCTACTTGTTCTGCATGAATTAGAGTTTCCTCTCCCCCATTAAAGTATTATACATACACAAAGAACTGTCAAAATAACTTTAAAGGATTTGCAAAGCCAAAAAAAAAAAAGGTTAGAAATTTTGCCTAAGTGACTGCATTTCAGTTGCAGTATATTTCTGCAAACTAATACAGTCTTTAATTACATATTTTCTATAGACCTGTCATTTAGGATATTTCTCCTGTGCAGGCTCTGGTTGTCTTCAGCAGGTTCCTGCAAGGGTCACCCAAGAGCCTTTCTCTCCCAGCTGTGCTTGAAAGTCTCTAAACCCTTGCATTTCTTTATTCTGCTGCTGTCACATTTCAATAAATTTTATTTGCACCTGGTTTAAAGGGTGGTTGTGGTGGGGGGGGAATTGGCTAAAATCAAAAGAAATGATAAGGCTGAAGGGTTGGGCAGCGTGTCGGGTCGCTGGATATTGCTGCGGTTCACCTCCCATCGCTGCTGCGATGCGGCTGCGCTGAGCGTGGGAGCCTGGGCTTGATGAGCAGAGATATTATTACTGGTCAAGGCAGCTCTCGCAAGAAGCTTGAGCACTTGTCAAAAAAAGCAGGCATGCACCAGGGTGACTGGCCTTTCCGTTTTGATTTCATGAGCGCGCATCAAATTCCGATTATTCCCTTTTAGAGTTTGGTGTTGAAAAAGCCTGCTGTGAAACTAAACCCATGAGCACCAGCTTGGCCCTAAATCTGGATATGAAGAGGAAGAATGAGTACAGAAGCAAATAAAGTCTGTCTGAAGCAGGCTGCTTGTGATGTCTCATTACACTGATGAGTTACTCGGTGTAACTAAGGAGATGTGAAGGGCTGCTGCCTCTGTCCAGTGTTCGCTTTAAGCATTTCCCTCAAAATCCATGAGGGTTTTTCCATGGGTGGTCGTGGGGCAATGGTGCAAGGCTGGGTTCAGGGACCACCGTGCTCCTATGACTTGGTCTGCTGGGACCAAATGGCTTGAGATTTATAAGGTCTTGGAAGTGTAGCTCTGGTGCTTCATTGTGTGCCTTTACATGACACCACATGGAGAATAATGGATTAAAATGAGTGTTGCAATATGAGCTGCAGCTGTTGAAAGGCAAGTTTAAAGGTCCCAATATGGAAATTTCATGGTCCCAGTGTGACATGTAATCCTCCTACTCTCATATGTATTAAATTGTCGTTGTGTACTGATTCATCCCAGCTGCTGTGGGTTTGTCTTAATAAGAACTCAATGTAAATGCCAAGTTCCTTATAGCAGTTTATGCTGTTTTTATACCTTAGTGTCCCCAGTTTCTTATGGGCTCCTACACAGAATGCTGCTGATCATATCCTCGCATCACTGGAGCTTTTAGTGCGTTGTGGCTTCTAACGCAGTATTACTTTCTTGACAAAGTAGTTAATAGCCATGGGTCTTTCCCTCTGTTTGAACAGGAAACAGTGACGATGAGCCCCAGCCCTTGGGAAAAAGTGCCTTTTGGCATTTTCGCTAAGACTTTCTGCCAAATTCTGAATAGCTGAGAGTGCCTGGTTAGATGTAATTCCCTGATTTTGCTCTCAGGTAGAAAGAGATGTATTTTTAGGGCTGGTCTAGTTATATTTAAGCTGCTTCAGTGTTACATACAGAGAAATCTTCTCAATGTATTTTCTGTGGGAGAAAATCGAGGTGCAGGTTGTGCCAAGAGCACGATTTATGGCTCCACTGATTTTTGCAAAGCCTTTTTGAAGTTGGTGTGGCTTTCTATACCTCGCCATTGTCTGGGGATAATGTTCACTACTTAATCTTGTGCTAATGCCTGGAATCTTTCAGAAATAAATTGTGGCTTATAATCTGTTACGAGAATTTTGGATTAATATGGCTTGCAAATAGGAACTTTCATTTCTAGAACATAAGCTGAAACTGTCTGTGTAAGTGGAAAAGTAATTAACTTCAATAATCTTTGTATATTTCTTTTCATAAAAACAAATCTGCTGCTACAGTCTGTCATACAGCTTTCAGAGAGTAATAGTTCTGGTAGCTCTAACACTTTCGATGGTGTTGCAAGTGCCTGAATTTGCTCAAAGGTATCCTAAAGATAGCTGTAGGCATACTATACACTTGGTTCTGCCTTGGAGTCCTTCCTAATTTTGAAGGTATCTCTCAAGAATTATATGAATCAAACTGGTTTGCCTTTTTTTTTTTTTTTTTCTTCCCCCCCAGCTGAAAAACATTGGCTATGTTGGGCTCGCTTTACCCTTTCAATATGGCACTAGGTTTGTCAGTTGATAAAGCAGCACATTCCGATAAACTTTCTTTCTCTGACCACTTTAATATTTTTTGGAGCTGACTTGCGGATTCAGGGAGTGGAGTCCATACAAAGTCAGTATCTTCCAGTATCTCTTCCTATTTCTTTTGTTAGTTTTAACTTTGGAGGATATCTACTGCTATTTGAAAATTGAAAGAAAATAACATTGGTTGTAGTTGAAGCTATTGACCTCCAGTCAGAAAGATGTTCAGGTGTTTGGACCCTAATAATGGCTCTAAGAGGAGGCAGGTTGTCTGCTGGTGTTGGGGCTGAATGAGCAGGCCTGCAGGCATTAAAAGGTGTATTTTGAGACGAGGTGATAGTTGTAGTCAAAGATAAAGATATTAAAGTAGGGGAATTGCCGAAAAAGGTAGGAAAAAAATAAAAGCAAGCTCAGTGTAGAATCTAGTTGGGCTCTCTGGTAACTACTGTACACTTGAATAAACTTGAGAGAACGCATGGATGTTCTCTGCGTACATTTTTATTGAGGTCTATCTAAATGCAGTATTAATGAGAAACTCTATATTTCATTTGATAATATAGGTGTCCCTACATAATGGTCCATATAGTTTGGGAAATATTGTATATTCTTAAGTTCTTCTCTTATCCCCTTTTTATAAAGGACAGAAGCAATGGCATGGAGCTGCAGGAACAAAGAAACCGGTACTGACGAAATGAGTTTTGATTTGTAGTTCCCTGATAATGATCTTGTGAAGAGATACAGATGTACTTCTGGTATCATATGTATAATAAAAGCAGAAATAAATAATACATTTGCAGAAAGCTTGACTACAGTGTTGAGGAGATCCTTCCCTGCTGCATTTCTTTTGGCAACCACATTGCCCACTTGATTCTTTTCTCGATTCACCAAAAAGTACATGCAAATGTGCGTATGGACTTCTGTGCTTATATAAATCATGCTTGTATATTCCTGTTTGAGAGAAGTCATTTGATGCATATTCAGACAGCCCTGTTAAAATGCTACAAGTCCCAGGATGTTCTTAAAAAAAAAAAATAAAAAATTAAAAAATCCAAGATTAATATATTAGCTGAAATTAATTCAGCACAGAAGGAGTTGTTACACATCTTGGGGCCTGCTCACTCTTATACAGCTGTGACATAGCTTCCCAGATGGCACAATTATCTTTCTAAAATATTGTGGAAAACTTTCATTTGTCATTTGGATTAGTGCAGTGAGCTTTCCATAAACACAGGCAGAGAGATCTGCCTATCTGTGTTCTTCATGGCAGTAATTAGCAGTAATTCACTTGGAATCAGAAAAACATTTTGCAAGAGTAGGGAACAAGCCAACTTCTTCCACTTTTGAAATCGCTGTCCTGCATGGGTGTATCTCAAATCTTTGACATAACCAGAGCTCCACGTGATTTGTTTTTTCTGAAGAGCATTTTATTGGACTGCCAAGGTTCTCATATGGTGGGCATGTTTTCAACACGGACTAGACTGTAATATTTACCGTAATGTCTTGAATAAAATATGTAGGATGATAAAAATTGGGCTGCTTATTCATTCTTCTGTCAATTAGGAAGGAAGCTATAGTAGACAACATACCTTCTGTATAAACAGCATCAGGCCCATTTTGTATATCATACATTAATTTATAGAAATGTTTTTGGCTAATCATGCCTGAAGTATAAATGACTTTCCAATTCTAAAACATAATGCTGTTTACATTTGGGGGGGGGGGGAAGTGCTGAGGGTAAAGCTTTAGGATTAGAAAAAGACTGCTCTTGGGTTAGGAAAAGTAAAAAACAAAAATAATCCAAAAGTTTTATTAGATTTGTTTACCAAATCTCTTTGGTTTTGGTGTTTAGGACTTAATTTGCGCAAGCCTAAATTTGAGTAAGAAAAGCAATCTGTTATAATAGAGTATTGAATGATCTTGTTCACAGTGATAATCTGGCCAGTGGTCCTTATGAGCAGTTTGGGCTTTACCTAGATTTACTTGCTACCTGTGGAAAAAAAAACAAGCTAGGTCTTTGTTATGTGAGAGGGCAGGTAGATACCTGCAGAATTATCATGTTCCCAATTTACAGTATCTCTGTATTGTGTGAAGTGACACCTTAATCAGCAGTGGTATGACACAAAGATATGGGAGAAAATAGGATGTGGATTGACGGATTCTTGTTAGAGGCATTCTGCACTGCTGGTGAACGAAGCCTGGTTTGCTTTTCTTTCTTCCTTTGTTTTAGAAAAGCTCTTTCCCCACAGCTGCAAGGGGGATGTCTTTTTGGTTGATGGGTTTACTATTGGAAAAACCAAATAAAAATGAAATAAAGAACTTATAAGTAAAAATAAAACCACTTTAGTCATACCAGTTCAGTAGACTGAGGCTCTAGGAAGGGAATAAAATCCTCAAAGAGAAGAGGAGAGAGGGCATTTCTCTGCAGGTAAATTCATGCCTTTGGCGCCCAGAGAGGTAGGAGTCCAACTGCTTTCAAGTACTTACGAGAGAAGATTATGATGCAGAAACCTCTTGTCTGGATATATACACTTGACATTTTGCTGAGTGAAATCGAGTTGGTAGGGCAAAATAGTACTGACTGTGTGGAAGTTATCTAGTCCTTAAATTTGATTTTGATTCTGGCAAGAAACTGAAGGCACTGAGCTAGGTCGTCTTTCTGTTTGTGTCTATAGGTGGTGAGGCTGGTAGCAGGTGGGGAAAGAGAAGCCCTGTCTGAACACCTCAAGCTATGCTTAAATGTCTGTGATTGGGAATTCTTCGGCAGTGGTTTGAATTTGAAAAGATAAAACAAAACCACTTTTTTTCCCCACAAACATACATTTTGGTTTTCATTGAGAAAAATATCTTTGAAGTGTATTAAAGGATGGCCAGAGACCATCCAGTCCAACCCAGACCAGAGCTGGAGCAGCCAGAGCAGGTTGCCCAGGACTGTGTCCAGTTGGGTTTTGAGCATCTCCAAGGATGGAGAAGCCACAACCTCTTTGGGCAACCTGTTCCAGTCACCCTCACAGGAAAAAAAAGTGTTTTCTTATGTTTAAATGTACCGATGGGAAGAGTTTGGCTCTGTCTCTACAGCTCCCCCCCAAATAAGATCTCTGCTGAGCACTTCCCTTCTCCAGGCTGAGCAGACCCAGCTCTCTCAATCTGTTCTTGTGTGAGATGCTCCAAGCCCCCAGCTGTATTCATGGCCCTTTGCTTGTCTCACTCCAGTCTCTCTGGTACTGGGGAGCCCAGAACTGGGCATGGGGGATGAGACATCACAGAAATACCCTCCATGCCAAGTTTCTGTTTGGGTTAATCAATAGCAAAAACCCCATTAATGTAGTTTAAAGCATCTGAGGGAATGGCTATTCTGGAACAGATGACCTTCATTCAGTCACAGAAAGTTTCTGGAGGAGGAAGTTGTCCCAAAAGAGACTGGTTTTATTTTTGGAGCAGAGGGTGCGTTGGCAGAAATTGGGTTTCCTTTTGGAACTGAGGCTGCGTTGGCAGGAGAGGAAAACCATTCCACGTACAGGCTTATTACTTATATCCTTATTGTAAGAGGGTTGAGAAATTACACACTTCCAAAGGCCTCTGGGGCAAATATGGTGATAGAATTTGTGAGGTGTTTGGGGTTGTTTTTTTTTCTTAGCCACAAGGCCATCCTATATTCCTATAATGATTTTTTTTTTTTGTGGAATTTTTTTTTTTTTTTGATGGTCAGATACAACTTCATTCTCCTTAGAAGTGGTTGCATCTCAGTCAATTAGTGGAGCTCATGGGAGGAGGTTAAATGCTGTGCAAGCTCATTTCTGTGTGTCCTATGCAGTTTTAGCTCAGGATAACCAAAGGGGTCAACTCAGCATCTGGATAGTCACCTCAAGAGCTTGTGCCATGAAATGAACCACTCCGCTGCAACCGCTGCACATAGCTCTCAGCTGCCAGCTCTGTATTCAGGAACAATAAATACAGGTTTTCATCCCAGTAATGAGTTTTCTGCAGCAGCGTGAAAACTCCAGGGTTTCTTGTTATCAGAAGATAATCATATTCTGGCAGTGGTACTTATCATGCCTGTTAAATGTCCCAAGGATGTGATTATCTCCTGATATCTCTCTAGCCTGTTAAGCTTTGTTGTTTACTTACAGTGGAGAAGGAATTTGTAGTCTCTGAGGTTGATTTTTATTCATTGTGGTAATGATAGGAATAAAGTGACCATTTCCTTGCTGGTATTAGGCAGCCAGATTAAAGCCCCAAACATACTAAACTAGGTATTGAAGAAAAGTGAATGTATTTAAATGACCTCTCCTTCCTCTTGTATTCCAATAGCTTCCAGCATGCAGATGGTCTTAACCAGGCAAAGTTAATAGGAATTCTGGAAGCAAACACAGACTTTTTCATATCCAAATGATCTTTCCTTCCTATAGAAAACATAGATTAGTTCTTTAACACCTATATAACGCCGCTGGACTTTCTGAAGCTGCCTGGAATTTAAGGTGACAATACAGTGTTTTAACATTAAATGTACCCAAGCTAACGGACTGCATTTCAATAAAAGAAAGAACTATTTTGAAGTATATTGGCATGTTTGTAAGCAAAAATGTGCTGGGAATAAATGATCTCCTGGCCTGGAGTTAAGCAGAGAGAAATTTATTCTACTCTTTTCTACCGTTGTACTGCCAGAGCAGATCTTCCCAGTGTCCTAGACTTCTGATCTGCTGCACGGGTGTCACACCAGTCAGGGGTTTCTAAGAACTATAGAAGAAAATGGTTCACATGTTCACATTTTATAAAATATTATGTAGAAAGAGATCTTGAATACACGTCTTATCCTGCTGTTAGAATGCAATATGTGGCCGGTCTGGCATTGCTGAGGATCTGGTAAATACCACTGTGTACTTGAGTAACTAACTGCATTTCCAGATGCCTTTGAGAAAATTTAGGTATCACTAAGAAGGTTGCGACTAATGGCAGTCTCTTAATTACTCTATGATGAACAATATCTATTAAATTTTTTTTTTAAGATTAATGAGTTAAGTATGAACGTTGCTGGGTTTTACCTTTAAAAAAAATCCTTGAAAGCGTATTTCTAATTTGTTTAGGAATACTTTTCTAAGCACTGTATTTGCTGGTGTGCTCTTAATTATGTGAGGTCAAATTCTGCTTTTGCATGAACTGAATTTACAGGGAATGAGAATTTAACCCAGTTTCCTATCTCCATTTTTAATTGTATGCTTTGTTACCTTGTTACTTGATTTTTCTTGTATGGAGCTGAATTTGATTAAATATTTCATACCTTACATAACTCTGGGGGAGAACTTAGTTGAAGCCAGGAAGAGATGGTACCCTAAAAAACAGAGAGAAAATACTTAGGCTAATTACTGTGTGTTGGCAGAGGTACAGTAGGAGCTGCAGCCATGAACGCTTTTAAGAGCAAATAGTGTGGCCAGCAGGACTGGGGCAGTGATTGTTCCCCCATACTGGGCACTGGTGACGCCACACCTCGAATACTGTGTTCAGTTTTGGGCCCCTCACGACAAGAAAGACATTGAGGTGCTGGAGCATGTCCAGAGAAGAGCAACGAAGGTGGTGAAGGGCCTGGAGCACAAGTCTTATGAGGAGTGGCTGAGGGAACTGGGGTTGTTTAGCCTGGAGAAAAGGAGGTTGAGGGGAGACCTGATCGCTCTCTACAACTACCCGAAAAGCGGTTGTAGTGAGGTGGGTGTTGGTGTCTTCTCCCAAGTAATAAGTGATAGGACAAGAGGAAATGGCCTCAAGTTGTGCCGGGGAGGTTTTCATTGGATATTAGGAAAAATTTCTTCACCGAAAGGGTTATCAAGCATTGGAACAGGCTGCCCAGGGAAGTGGTGGAGTCACCATCCCTGGAGGTATTTAAAAGACGTGTAGATGTGGTGCTTAGGGACGTGGTTTAGTGGTGGATTTGGCAGTGCTACGTTGATGGTTGGAATCGATGATCTTACAGGTCTTTTCCAGCCTAAATGATTCTATGAATTAGATATGCATTTTGGAAGAAAAAGACTGTGCAGAATATAAACAGCAGTAATGTGGTTGGGTTGATCAGCATGGGCTGCCAATCACCTGAGAAAGCTGTACGGAAATAAAACCTTGCCCTATTTTTAGTCCAACCTCAGAGCTCCCAAGGAATTGTGGTTGAGGTGGGTCTTGGGCTGGAGCTGAGGAGCCAACATGCTCCTGGTGAGTCGCGTGGGAGCCCAATTTGCCGCCCATTGTGGGAACCAGCCCCCAACCCCACTGTTGCATGGCAGCATGGATGCACGGTGCTTGGCAAAATACAAGAATGCTGTGGTTAGCAGTGTAAAAATTTGGGGATATTTTGGAGGCATGGAGGAAGGTCAAAGTTATTTTTGGAGAAAAAGATATGGAAAAAGTTCTGAAATTTCTGCAGTAATTAGTAGAAGTAAACTTCCTGCTTAAGGTTAAAATGCAATGTATTTGAATACTTTCGAATAACCATAAATATGCTAGTGCTGCAGACTAATGCATGGCATGCTAATATACTGTTCATTTTTAGGGGGGTTGTCTGTTAGTGAGGTTATAGTGCAGAAAGTTTAGATACGTGACATTCCTGCATATATCTGTTCTGTGCACTGTGTATCTATATATAGCACATAAAGGCACAAGAAGTTTTAACTTACAGTATGGATGAGATGTATTTGAACAATACAAACTTCTGAAATAATGAAATTTCAATCACAGTACTTATCAGTTAAAGAACTTCCTTTGAAGGAGAAGAGTGCAGCAGTAATTTCATTTTACTCATTACTCTGAAAATAATTTTCTTATTCCATAAGAAGCATTCCATGCATGATTTCAAAATTTCCCCCTAAGTATCATCTTTTGAATGTCATCTTTCTTCTTCCTTTAACGTGAGGTTTGATGTCCAGATCTCTAGATATAAAGGTAGCTACAGCTTTTGTCGCATTGTCCAGGAAAGAGAGGTTAACTCTTCTGTGCAACATTTTTTGGTTAATCAGACCTTTTTGTTAATGCAGCATAATACCTGCTGAGTTGTAGATCTGTGATATGCAACTGGCCCTCGAGTCTTCGCTGAAGGTCAGCCCACAAGTGGAAGATGTTGTACACTTAACCTGCTGTGGTGGGTTGACCCTGGCTGGAAGCCAGGTGCCCACAAAAGCTGCTCTATCACTGCCCTCCTCGGCTGGGCAGGGGAGAGAAAATATAACGAAAGGCTCGTGGGTCGAGATAAGGACAGGGAGAGATCACTCAACCAACTGCTGTCACGGGCAAAACAGACTTGACTTGGGGAAAATTAATTTAATTTACTACCAATCAAATCAGAGTAGGATAATGAGAAATAAAAACCAAATCTTAAAACACCTTCCCCCCACCCCTCCCTTTTTCCTGGGCTTAACTCCACTCCCGGTTTTCTCCACCTTCTCCCCCCAGTGGCGCAGGGGGGACGGGCAATGGGGGTTGGGGTTGGGGTTGGGGTCAGTTCATCACACACTGTCTCTGCCGCTCCTTCCTGCTCAGGGGGAGGACTCCTCCTCTTCCCCTGCTCCAGCGTGGGGTCCCTCCCACGGGACACAGTCCTCCTCAAACTTCTCCAGCGTGGGTCCTTCCCACGGGCTGCAGTTCTTCATGAACTGCTCCAGCGTGGGTCCCTCCCATGGGCTGCAGTCCTTCAGGCACAGACTGCTCCAGCGTGGGTCCCCCACGGGGTCACAAGTCCTGCCAGAAAACCTGCTCCAGCGTGGGCTCCTCTTTCCACGGGGCCACAGGTCCTGCCAGGAGCCTGCTCCAGCGCGGGCTTCCCACAGGGTCACAGCATCCTTTGGGCGTCCCCCTGCTCCGGCGTGGGGTCCTCTCCCCCTGGGCTGCAGGTGGAGATCTGCTCCACTGTGGACCTCCCTGGGCTGCAGGGGGACAGCCTGCCTCACCATGGTCTTCATCACCATGGGCTGCAGGGGAATCTCTGCTCCGGCACCTGGAGCATCTCCTCCTCCTCTTCCTTCTTCACTGACCTGGGGGTCTGCAGGGCTGTTGCTCTCACATGTTCTCACTCCTGTGGCTGCAGTTTCTGTGCCCCAGCAACTTTTTTTTTTTTCACCTTCTTAAATACATTACCCCAGAGGCACTACCACCGTCACTGATGGCCTCAGCCTTGACCAGCGGCAGATCCGTCTTGGAGCCGGCTGGCGTTGGCTCTGTTGGACATGGGGGAAGCTTCTAGCAGCTTCTGCCAGAAGCCACCCCTGTAACCCCCCCACTACCAAAACCTTGCCACACAAACCCAATACACCTGCCTAGTTATCGGATAAGAAAATGTCATCTGCTTCCTCTGGGGGTCTTCCCGCAGGGACAGGGACTTGCTGCTTGGGAGACCCTGTGTCCCAGCTAATGTTATTGTACTGCATGGAGCTATGGTGGAGAGCACGAGGTGGAAAACAGGCTTATGGGATGTAGCAGGCAAACATACCCGTGTGGTGTTTGAAAGGAAACTCCTGCGCTAGTGTTGGAAGGTGTGGAAGTAAAGCACAACCAGGCAAATCGAATGGCCCCATACAAAGAAACGTGAATTTTACCTTGAAGATCCTGTGAGACCCTACCGCGTAGGAAGCCTTAATGATAAAAATAGCGAATATCCATCTGATTGGGACCTGAAAGATCAAAGTTACCAGGCTTTGTCATCGATAAAGAAAAGTTATGCATTAGTTAATTAACCAGAGTAACTGATGGATGATCTTTGGAGATAGTGCTTCCTGAGTGCCAGTTCAAACCCATTTTTCTTTTGATAAAAGATACAGCTTAGAAAGTGAAGTTAGATTCTGTGCACATACAAAACAGGGTGGAAGAGCACTATTAAATCTACCTAGGTACTTGGTGCAAAAAAAAAAAAAGAATTCGATAGGAAGAGATGTCTCTTCTTTGGCAGAAAGTGGTTCTTATTACCAAAGATGCCATGGATCAGAAGTTAGCTGTTGCAGGGAGGGCAGATGAAGAAGATGCTCTACTGTCAGATGAGACCTTGTGCTTTTAAGCTTCAATTCTATTATTGATTACAACATCTCTGTAATAAATCAGGTACAAGCTTGCATTTAATTTTCAAAGACTGCAAATTCCGTTTGTTCTACAACTTCTGAGTGACATAAATCTTTTAAGGAATGTTAAAAGGATTGTTTCTCAGATAGTAACCAGTCATTCATAATTGTCCAAGGAATTCACTTGTATTTAGATCATATCATGTGTTGGATGAATGGAAATTTCTCAGTTGTCAACATACTGTGATTTTTTTTTTTTCTGATGCCTTTTTGTCTTTTCCTGAGATATAGAAAAAACCAATTCAAAGTTTTATTAAGTACTTATTTGTCGTAATGGATACCTTATCCCAGCATTATTTTATGGACTGTAGTGATTTGCAGAACAGTCAGCCTGGATTTCCAAACTGTCCATCAAGAAGACTTATCTACTTGCATTTGATAGAAGAAAAAATGTCTGAATTTCTTCTTACCCCAGTGTGTATTTTGACTATCCATCTGTGCATTTTGATTGACCTTATGTTAGTAATACAGAATTCATCCTTTCAGATACCAAGTGATCAAAAGTAATGCTACCTCCCTGTCCTTTTCCCTGTGCCTACATAAAACTCTGGGGGAAAACAGAAATTTATTTCATACTAAATTCTTCCAGCATACACACATCACACTGATCCTGTGTGACAGGTAGCCTGGTATTTTGATCCAGGGTGTTCAGCTCTAATGTACAGAGGGACCAGCGACTATTCCAGTAGTGGAAAACACAATTACAGTTGTGTAGGTTGTGAAGGGCTGCCCTGGGAGCTCCAAGCCACCCTCACTGTTGCTGAGAGCCATTGTATGGTTAAACAAGATGAGAGTACATTACAAACGAAGCTCAGTATTTAAACTAGCTAGAGTGAGATGTGCATAAACACCCCAAGGGAGCTGTAATTACTTTTCCAATTACTGCTGACCCTGACAATGACTTGTTACCTTTTACAACTGCAAAAAAATATATTTTAATTTTTCATTACTATTCTTCTTCATCAGTTTTCTACTCTCTTTGCTAGACCAGTAGGTATCACGAGGGTCTTCAGAAATAGCTCATAATACATAAACGATGGAGCTGGCGCATTAGATTTCTCTTTCTTGTACAGCTGTTTAGCTCATGTGAAGCCAAATGTCCATCCTATTTAATTAAATGCTGTCTTTGCCCCTGTAGTGAATGCTTCAACTGGATGTTGTTTGTTACTAAAAAAGTATCATATCTGGAAAGCGTCTGATGATGTGATAGCAGAGCCTTTTTAATGAATCCCACTTAACAGGCTGAATCAGTTTGGGCTAGGCATGATTAAGTTTGTGATCAAGAGCTTGACTAAGAATTTTATAGTTGATGTTGATTAAGAATATTGGATGATAATTAATGCATAACTCCTGTCTTTTACGTGTCTGGAGAATCAAAATAGCTGAGAGCAGTGCTAGAAAACAGTGGGATTGCCAGCTTATTTGAAACATTTAGCTGTAGCAATTTTATCCAATTCATAAATTGCTTGTGGACAGCAACAAGAAAGGTGTCTTCCATTTAAGTGCATTTCTTTGTTAATTATCACAGGGACCAGAAATCCCATGAAGATGAGGAGGCTCAGACACCTCCAGGATTCAATTTATTTTCTTGAATAAATTTTATAATGTAACATTTCAAAGGCCTCCTCCCTCCTTCATTTCTAGGACTGAAGGAGCAAAAGTTTGTGATCACAATGTATCTCGTCATTTCCAGTTTGCTCTTGTGGACACATCTGAAAGTGTAATTAAACTTCAGTCGGTTCAGAGTCTTCATTTAATTGCAGAGAGAGAGAGGACCTTGCTCAGTATCCATGAGTATGGGTGAAAACAGCCCTTTGAGTTCAGAGGATTTGGATAAGGCATCTTTTGGTTTTCATTTTTGTCTGATCTTTTTAAATAGAAACTTATCTCACTGCTAATAATGCAATGTATTATTTCTACCGCAGAAGAAAACAATAACAGGATGAGACCTGCAGTAATATTGAACAGACAGACTTCAAGTGACTATTTGCCTAAAAAAGTACAGACTTAAAATAAGTTAAGAGTTATCTGAAAAAAACAGAATTCTGTTGTAAGACAAGTTCTGGCAGTCCAAAATCTTGATTTTCAGCTGAAATTACTCTTAAACAAGATTCTCCACACTGCTGCAGAACCTTCATATTTGTTCATCTAGATAAATTAAAAATACAAAGCTTTATTATGTGTTGCACTAAAGAGGAATGAAAACAATATTTTATGCAAATGAAGTGTTGACAATTGAAACAAAATAAGTACAGACATTAATTTTGCTCTGTTTTAATCTCATAGAAATCACATTTATCAGAAACTTACTTTTGGAAACACTGAACCTCTTCTATCAAATTAAAAATGAACAGCTTTTACATACCACTAAGTATGTAAACACAAGAGCTCATATCTGAATAGAGAACAAAACATATTTTCAAAATCAGAAGCTTGTAAAGCAGTTGGGTTTTTAAGGAGAGGGAAATTAATCTGCAGAGGTCTTCTAAAGCACGCTATGAGCACGGGTGAACCGGTGCCTGGTGTCTTAGTCCGTGTCTGAATAACAAATCTGCAGTTTGCCGAGTTGAGTTTGGAGAAATGATCCCAAATCACTTCTAAAATAATACTGCAATGACGTAATAGGATCATGCGTGGTGGTCCCATCCAGAGTATAGTCCAAGGGCTTGTAGTGCGGGAGGACAGCGATGGTCTGCCGGGGAATACGTTAGTCCTGATCCAGCGGGGTCAGGACATGCACGCTTACAATACAATTTACAAGTGAGAGCTCAAAACTGTTCTCACGTGGGCTTGGATTTTTTTGTTTCTAATCACATAAATAGCTGTTTTCCTGGACTTCCTAGAGCATTTCCCTGCTCAGAGACTCTCCGGGGCCAGGTGTGAGGGAAGCCCTTATCTGCCATGCCATGCCGGCTTGCTTTTGAGCTGAATGCCATGAGAATTGGGTAAGGAGTGCTCGGAGAGCTCGCCCTCTTTCTGAGGAGCATTATGAAGACAGAGGGGCCCGGATCTGTCACCTTAGTATCCAGCAGGAAAACAATGGAGAGAAGAGAGGTTAGGAGCGATAGGTGAAAATAAATCCGCGTCCTCGCTGTTGGCAGCGCGATTGAGTTCTTCCTGGCGCAGAACTTCAGAGGGATGGTCTTGCTCTCGCCTTGCCCGCAGCCTCCGAACGCCCCGACTGGAGCCTCCACGGTCGTTTTGAATATATAAACAATTCTTGAGACAAATCCAAAGATAAGTTGCCTGAGGGGTTTGACTTTGGCTTTTGGCAGCGTAGGCATCCTTAGCATGACTTGTGTTTTAGTCCAAGACAAGGTAAAAATGAAAGGGCCCCTGGGTTCTCCGCTGGTGAGATTATTAAGTCACTGTGGGACCTGTGATGTTGCAGATGAAGTTTCTCTTTCATCTTAAATCTTTGTGTCTGAAGTTTCGTATTTTTTTTTTCTCTTGATGATAAAGACTCTGCGGCCACCATATAAAATGTATAAAATGTCAGAACAGTATTAGTACTTCACAAGGGCAGTGTTGGAGCTGATGGGACATACGATCCTTGCCTTTATTTTGGCATATTTGTGTATAACCAGTTCACATATGAAGCCTTTTAAAGAAGACAAGGGCTAAAAAAACTTGTGCAATTTGATTGAGTATAAGTTCAAAATTCTGAAGAGTTCACTATATTCATGACTATTTGGAAACATGAAGCATTGGAAATATAAGATTTGAGCTTTATGTAGCCTAATCAACAGATGTGTATTCCCCCTCCCCTTATTTTCCTTTCTCCCTTTAGACTTATGAATTAGTTTTTCCCCTTCAGCAGATAGGTTTTTTCCTTTATTTCTCCTACTTAGATACTGTAAAAAGTAATTAAGATAATCTTATCAAAGGAACATGAAACAGAAATTTAATTGATTAAATTTCAAACCAATTAGTCATACAGAAGCCTTTGTGTAGACCTTCTGTGGATTCTGCACCGCTTGTACTTTCCATTTCCTATTTTACAACGGCATGAAGTTAGGAAATTGCATTCCATGGAGATGGTAATTAACTTTGGTAATTAAAATACCACCTTCGTAGCAGATAACCAGTCAGCTTCAGGTCAATGACAATTTTTGATGTGACACATTTAATCTTATAGAAGATTGAAATGTAAGAAATTGCATGCATAATTTGGGGGGGGGAGGTTGCTGACTCTCTTCCTGGTGAAATACCATACAACTTCACTAAGATGGTGGAACAGCAGAAAGGGGGATTTGAATTTCTGTCCAGGACTTAATATTAAATAGATATAGAATATTGTATTTAGTTTATCAAGTTGTCTTGGTCTGTATATGGATCAGATTATTTTCTTACTGTTTTTAGCACACTATAATTTCATACCCTTGCTTCTAAAGATTCATTTTGGGGATGGGAAATGGTCTTTAGGCAGTGTACACACTGTCTGCCATGCATTGTAACAGTAAGTCTCTCTCTTGAAGTCAATCCATTTCTTCAGTTAGAAGTATTAAATTATCTATATGACCTACAAATAAGAGATTTATATGATGTAGTTAATCTGTACGTAGTCTACAGATTATTATTTGTTCTATATGAAGAAGAGAGCAAATGGGGTATTTAACTGTTTCACCAAAGTGGACCTAGGTAATCTTGAGACATTAAAGAGAACGTGAGGACAAAAAGCAGCTAGGAAATGTCAACTGCACCTCTAGAGAATTTAACTAGATGGAAAAGTAGGAAAAGAAAAGCTTTTTCATTGTCAGAAGGGATGCCATTTGGCCATAAATTCAGTTGATTTGCCTTGTTAAAGTAGAACTTTGTTTAAAAAGAATGCAATCAAATCTACTAAAATACATTTTCATACATCTCATTTAGACATGGACTTGAGGAATGCTATTTTAGTGGGGTTTTTATTGCACAGATAGAAGATTAATTGCCACCTGATGCTGTCTTCCCTATGTAGATCAAACCAAAGCCAGAACCAAAAAGATCCTGTTCCGATGCCACAAATATTGCAGATCGAAAGAAACAGTTGTCATCAATCTGGAACAGTATATGGGAAAGTGGTAGAAAAAAATCCAAGTGCAATAAAATGGCAAAGAGATATGAAAAAATCCTTCGACACTAGGATATAGAGGCTTTTTTGTCAGCAAGCACAGAGGAATGGTGGGGTAGGAGTGAAGGGTCTGCTGAACACTAATATCAGAATAGATCTATAGTTATTTGGAAGTAAAACTAAAACTTTTTGTATAAAAAAATGCAATTAAATATTTTTCACAGATGTAATTATTTTCTACAGATGTGACTGTTCACTCTAACTTTAGAGTCTCCTTTGAAATAAAAGGAAGATTAGTAATGAGATGAAAGTTGACTTTAACTAAAAAGAAATTAGACCTTAAAAGGAGATTATTAATTACAGCTATCTTCAAATAAGATGGAAACAAGCCTTGAGGAAGTAGAAGATTATCAGTGTTTGTAATAACTCAGCCCAAGGTATGTGTACAATGTATTCAAAGCCCTGAAAGCCAAAGATCAGAAGAGCAGGTGGTAGGATGCAGCTAGTGAGTAATCCTCTTAACCTCATCAATACTCAACCAGGGCAAAAATGACGGTGGAGTAAAAAAGCCTGTATTGCTAATGGCAATGAAACAAGAAGGAGATCAAAGCCGCTAGAACAGCTCTGCTGAAAGTTAGCTGTGCCCAGTGCTAACAACTTTGTTACAGAAATTTACTGTGTGATTCTCTGAAATCTCTTGATCAGTACAGAATAATAAATGAGTAGATTATTAAATATTTTAAGGAACAAAATATTTAGACTGTGGTTCAAAGCATTTTTATCGCTACGAAATCATCAGAGACTTTATGTTCAGAGCGTGGTGTGTCATTTAGAGAGCAGCTGAGCTTAATTCTATCGCTACTCAATGCATGTGATAGCCAGAAAAAAGATGGCTTGGAAAGAAACTGAATTTAGTCTTTTGTGATGCATTATATCGTCATCAGAATTACCCTTTGGGGCAATTGTGGAAGAGCAGCTGGATGATGCACAGCATCCCGGTGATCTGTGCCCTCATCCTGCTCCAGCTCACGCTGTTTGTCCTGGCTGGATGCACCGCTGGCTTTCTCTGAATGCAGGAGATCCTCATCCCAATTCTGTACCACACACCACAGGTTCAGGCCAGCCAAGTAAATACATATTTCTAAGCTAACTTTACTAAATATAAGACAGTACTTGTATGTGCCAGTTTCTGTCTCCAAGCCCAAATTATTTTTTTCTAATCTTTACTAACAAAGTATTTCAGCTCAAGGAAAAAAAATACCTGTTCTGACTTCATTGGAGGAGGCATCTCAATGATATGTATTCCCACCTGCTTTTTATCTCCCTTCAGAAGCTCATGACCTGCTTAAATGGGACATTTTAATCGAAGAAACCCTTTACTTGAAATTTTTTTTAACCTTGGGTTCCTGCTGTGAGGAGCCCTCTCTGGAAGTGGGGTTATCTCTGCCCCCAGGTTTCTGGGGAAACAAGCTTCTGTTTCAATGTTTTTGTGTGGTCTGGCAAAAGGAGCCATACTTCAAAGGCAGCTACTTGATTTATGTTCAGAGCTGAGTTTTCTTCCCCGTTGCTGATGCCCTGGGGGAGTACCTGGCCATCTCTGGAGTGGGTGTAATCCCAAGCTGGGAAAAGCCTGGAATGACAGGCTCCTAATTCACCTTTTCTGCTTTTAAAGTTCATTTCTTTGGATGAAAGGCATGGGATTGCACGGACAGTGCCTGAAGAGAAGAGGAAAGGTACTTTCATACCACTTTTCTCCCAAGTTTCTGCTCTGCACAGGAGTTATCTGTTATAAATAATAGGAAAAGAAATTGCAATTAGTGACATAATGAATAAGGGACTTGACTAGTGCTTATTACCCAGACAAGGCTCAAGGTAAATGACATAGCCCAAGACAAGTAGAAAAGTTAGCCTGAATACAACTCATTGTGAGAAAATCAAGAGGTTTTAGAAAATTATTAAACCTTTCTGAAAGTAGCAGTTCAGGGCTGTCACTGTGAATATTAATGTCTCCCATAAAAGAGGTTTTTTGTTCATGAAGTCCAAGATCATACAATCAGCAGAAATTCAAAATTAATCTTTATTGTATGATAAAGGACCAAGACGAGATAAAAGAAAAGATGTATCTGAAGGGAAAAGTCAACCAGGGAAATAATTCTGTCATAAAAATATTCGAACATCTATGGTCCCTTCTGAAACTTGCTGTGTGGAAAGTAAGGTTTTACTTACCAGGATTTTTTTTTTTTTTATTTGAATGGAAAATCCAGGGAAACCTTAACAAGATGAGATGGCTTTCCCCTTTGTCCTTGTACGTGCCCATGACCCATGTGCAGAGAGTTAACGAACCTGAAAAGCTGTGCAGTGTGATTTGGGAGTATCACATAGACAAATTGTATTAAATAATGAAGGTATTCTGGCGTGATTCCTATAAGTGCAACTGGAAGGTATAGAGCCCAAATAAAGTACTGAGTAAGATAAGGACCATAACAGTGTTCCCCTGGCTTGGTGCTCTCTCATAGCTCTCAACTTTCGGTTGACCTTGGCAGTTTGCCGGTTACCTTTGCAATTCATGGTGGGGTCTTCTTCCTTCCTTTTTAGGTCCAAACAACCAGCTTGCTTCTAATTTTTCTGGCTTCGTGATTAGGGCTCATCACAGTTTCCTGGTCTGCCGGTCCCTCTTCTGGTTTGTAACTTCACATGTCCTGGATGAGTTAGAGCATCCTGAGCAGTGAGCAGTAATGCCCCTCACCTCATAGCTTGCTTCTTCCAGAGCTGTTCAAGCTCCTCCGACAGGGAGATGACTAGAACAATTAGCAACAACAAATGACAGCAACCGTGTGCTGCTTGCTCAACATGCAAGGGTGAGGTAGCACAGCTGATGATGAGAAGATCCTGATGATCATCATCTTCTGGAAGCAGCAAATGTACTTGAACTTACTTCTGTGTGTGTGAGATTTCAAGCTTGGTAACACCACAACATATTAATTATTTCCAGCACTGCGTGATCAATCCATTGCAGCCTGTCTTGACAAGAGGTTGAGCAGCAGAGTCGAGTCTGATGCTGCACACAGAAGCAATCTGTTCTGTACCATTTAATTTGGTAATAACCAGTAATTTAGAGAGGCTCTATTGTCTTAATAGGAGTACTAATGAAATCTAGTCTCTTCTGTCTGAATTTAGGAAGGTCACTGGTGGTGGTTTTACTGTTTCTACTGTGGAGTCAAGTGTCTACTATGTATTGTTGGGGGGGATAAGAGGATGCTAATGAACTTAGTATGGACTTTTTATTAGTCTAGTCTGAAGTTAAAATTAATGCAGGTTTTATTTCATATATTGCTTGTTAAGCTCTCTTGGAAGCTTATGGACAAAACCCACTACATAGATGTGAAATGTTTTGAATAATCTTGTCATGCAATTAGCTTATATGAATCTTAGCTGTGGACTTCACTTCATGGCAATGAAGAACTGAATCTGGCCTTGTTTGTGCTTTGTTTGGTTTTTTGTGGGTTTTTTTTCCTCTACTTGTTTGCACTGGCTGCAAATCCAGACGGAACTAATATTTTGGTGCAACTGAAGCAGAACTTAGTAATAAGAAACCTCCTTTCAGACCATAATGGTTTTGTATTTGAACTTCAGCAACTGATTTTTTTTCATAGTTGGAAACCTGATCATTTTTTAAATTTAAATAGTGTTTTGCTTCCCTAAACATTTGAGCTTAAGGCTCTTCTAAAAAATGATGGGGTGTTTTGAGGTCGTCGGGAGCAAATAGAGAAGCCTTAGAAATACCTACTTAACCCATTCACCTGTACAGACGAAAACATTTCCCAGAATGCTAAAAGCAAGGTATTTTTCATGTATTCATGGTTTGTAAAAATATTCTAGTGGGTATGGTGTAGAAAACAAGAAACAGCTCCAGTTCCATAGCAGTGTAGTCATGTTCCTCAACTGAAAGCAATGGCCATGTTGTGAATAACTTAGGAGGGCAATGTTATTTTATTCTACATCTTCCTGTAGAACACAGGTAAGTATCTGAGTAGTCCCATGTGACTCGAGTACTCTCTGCATGCTTTAAGAAACTCCCATGTGTAAGTGTTTGCTGGACCGGACTATGGAGGGGCTGGGTGGAGGATGTGAGGGAAGTAGCCGGATTTGCTGAGCAGCAGGTCCCTGTGGTTGTGCTAATAGAAACCTCGGGGAGATCCTGTCTGAGGAAAAAGAGCAGTGTAATTATTTTGGACAACGGGAGGGTGGAAAAGCGAAGAGTTAAAGAGCTGGAGTACGAGCACCTGATCACTGGACTGTCCTCCAGCCGGTGAGGTGTGTGGGAGAGCAAAGGTGACTCTTTATTCTCCTTGGACAAGTCTCTGTATCTGGGATTTTTAAAGTAATAGGTGCAGGAATTATTATTTACTGGAGCAGTAATAATCTAGCAAGATATGTGGTTAATGACATACATCACTCCATGCTTCTTGCGTAGCTGATGGCTTGTGGCTTCATCTCATGTTGCAAAGCCCATGTGTGTTATTTGAACGAGTTACACGGCCCTTAGAGAGGTAATGTTCAGCCAGCCTTTACTCTCAATTTGGAAAAGTCTCTTGAGCAAACAAATAATTGAGATGTACACATCTCTAATGTATAGGACAAAGCAGATACACACAGCATTGTGTTCTGTAAGTTGCAAGAGAAGCAAAAAGACTTTTAGTGCAACTCTGTTTTCCCGTAGATGAAAGTCACAGGTCCTCTAGCCAAATTTCCGTGGGGTAGATGAGAACCAAGCCTGCTGGGGAAGTGAAGACATCTGTATGCCATGCCTTCTTTGTAATTTCATTCAGATCTTTTAAATCTAACATTACAGAATTAATCTTTTTTTGTTGTTAAAGAAGGATTTAAGGAGAAAAGTGTAACAAGTTGCACAAAGATTGTCTCTTTTTTTTTTTTTGTGGTGCTTGAAAATTAATGGACTTTGTGATTTGTAATAGGTCTGTTGCAGAAGTATGCCTAAACCTCTGTTAAATTAGGCTGTATGAACTTGGGCATAGGAGCAATCTTTTTTATTCCGTGTTAGCCCAAGGAGATTTTTGTCAGCAGTAGGCCTCTTGCATGTTACTAAACAGAGGTAAAGTCTCATATAATTTGGTACAAGCATATCCAGCAGTCTATAACACAATGAAAAACCAGTCCTCGGTTAGAGATGGCAGGTGCAAACGCTTTATAAAGTATTAAATTCATTTTGATAATAGGTGAACTGAAACTGTAGCCACTTTAAACTAGGGAACTAGACCCAAATCCTGCACCTGCGCTGTGATGCTTTTTATGGTTTACAGGAAGCAATCCCTGGATGGTCTTGTAGCTATTTTCAGTATTGTGCTAGATTTTGAATGGATTCATTGCACCTAAATTCCGCTGCCGGATGGCCAGATCCCCTGGGAATTTAACTCTCCATCTTGTTGCTTGTTTCGTTAGCCACTCAGTTCCTAAATCTGTTGGTATAACACTGAGACAGCAGCTATTGCTGCATATGGATGGCATTGCAGTGGGGGAGAGCAGTAGCTGAAGGAGATGGGCTCCAGCTTGTGCCATCCAGCTGAGCCCGTGGGTATCCCTGGAAATTCTGAGAACAAATCTCTGCCATAAACATAACACCTGCATCTCACTCTAAATGGTTTTTCTTCTACAAGAGGCATCGTTGGTAATGTGGAGCAGGGGGTGGTACCCTTAAAATGAACCCTAACCTTTCCAACGTCTCTGCTTTTGATTGTGCTGCCGGCGGGTTTTGTGCCAGTGTTCAGTGTTTTCCTCAGCTGCCTGAGCTGGATGTAGGTCTTAATTGTAAACTCTGCTCTTAGACCACCATGAAGTTGTAGGATGAGTGATTTGCAGCAGCCTGATGCAGTCAAGTTGGTGGCCTCTCCTTCAGCATCATGCATATTAATCAGAGTTGATAGTATCTAAAATGAATTAACTATATAAAATATATAGTGATTCTTTCACCAAAACCAGCATTTCTTGATATTTATTGGTTCCCATTTGCAAAATAAGACTTGTTGAAAACTTGAGGTGCTAGTGTGTATTTTAGAAGTGCCAGAGCTAATCTGTTAATGTGATTGTTAGTCCTTTCTGAAATAATCCCTATGTGAAAATGAGCACCGAAGAATCAATGAACCAACATAAAAATGATCACATGGATGTCCTTGCATTTTCTAAAGCCCCTGAGATCTCATACTGCTTAAATCTCAACCACATTTCCAGAAAAATGGTGTGCGGGGGGGGGGGGGGGGAGAAGAATGAGGTTTGGTGACCTTGCAGTGAAAATGCCAGGCTCCTGGCCTGGAAAGTATGGGACCTGTGAGTTGAAGTGCCCACGATGGCAGATATGTCACATAGAGCAGGGATAGGTGAATTCCAGGTGATTTAGGACACAGCGAGTCCAGCATTGATTTCCCGTAACTTTCTATAGGAGAAATAGCCCAGCTGTTTTTCTTTAGATTTTGCACAGCTTTCAGCCCATAGACTTGTTTAAAAGCCTTACGAAAAAACAAATGCAGTAATAGACAGTGTGCTGTGAGCGAATGCTTCGCTTAATTGTTTATTAATATGAAAAAAGTACAGTAGTAATAACATCAGCCTTACGTTTGTTAGCTGCAGTGAGAAGTTAGATAAGTTGTGTGGGAGAGACTTGTGCAGCATCTGGAGCTAAACATGAAACCGTCTTTTTATTTAGTGCAGGGCAGATCTTGGGATTTGCTGAGTATCGTCATCCCTTTAAGGCTGATGAGAGCTGAGGGCTGTCATCACCTCGCAGGACCAAGTCTTGCGTATCTACGGATGGAGCGTGTGCCTGCTTTTTTATAGCTTATTGGCGAAAATCTTTTATAGACCTAAATATCATGGGTCAGGAGCACCACAGATGCTGTGATCTTAAGGTATTTTTCAATACAGTCAGTTTTAATGACATTTGAAAGAGCTAACTGGTCTGAGGATAAGTATGATAGGGTGACATATGGCAAAGCAGATATGGGTTTACCTCCTACAGCTTGTCTTCATGTTTGACCTCAGCAGAGTAGAAGGGAACCTGCCTGGTGAGAATATTTGATTCTGGCTTTTTGCATATTTATTTCATCTGGGGATGGCATTTTCCTAACAGAGTGCTTATCCCTGCTGAAAATTAATAATTTTTTTTATGTCATTGAAGCAACAGTGTGGGGAATAAACCTTAATGTATGAGTAACTCTACGTGTGTGCAGGGGCTCTGCACCATTCCTTATCTGAAGGTTTGAATCAAAACTCATGCTGGACCATGAAAAATTTAAATGGGTTTGAAGGCAAGGAGCACTGCCAGTGCTTCCATTGCTATTCACCCCTTGTACAATAAGAGGTGGAAGTTATGAAGAAGTTCTCATCTTGTATCTTTAGTCATATTATTATCACTGTCTAATTATGAACTTGTTGCAATGAAGTAATGGAAATTAGAAACTGAATCTCTGTGGCTGCCGGGCAGGTTAGAAGGCGTAATTACACCTGAGTCTCTGCTGGGTAATGGATGCTGCTGTGTATGTGGAATGGGGATTGGAAGGACTTCAGCTCATGGCCAAAAAGCTGCTCCTGTGTAGTCCACAAACGCAGAGCATCCACCCTCCCCGTGTGCGGGGATTGTTAGCTGAGTGGGATTTTCTTGTTTTGTTAAACCTACAATTTATTTTCCTTTCTGTTGGAAAAGCTTAGAAGTAAAATTTAGAAAGATCACTCTTCATTGAAAATATTCAGGCAAAAGTATCATGGTTGAAAAATGGAATCCTGAAGAACACAACAAAAAAAATTCTGGAGGTTTTCAGTTTCTCACTGATAACCTGTAAACACGTGTGAAAATTGTGTATATGTATGCATTTACAAAATTGTCCTTTTTCCCAAAAAATCTTTTTTCATTATAAAAAGCTGTAAAAACCTGATGGAAAAGCTAGATGACAGAAAATAACCAATTCTCAATATTGCTTTATATTGCCGTAACACCCAAATGCCAAAGGAGCTATATAAACACCTAGGAAACCACAATCTGTCTTGAAAAGCTTACAAGTTAAAGGAGATTTTCAAAGACATAAAAGGTAGATTGGTGTCTGGCTTTTGCTGAAAATCACTGAGCACCTCAATCTGCTGAACATTGTTGGAAATCCCACCCAAAGACCCTCTCGCTTCTCATGAAACAATAGGAATATGCCGCAAAAGATCTGACAGCATCTTTCTACCAACTGCTTTCTTTGTAAGGCACTAATCTTTTTTCTTAGAGATTATATGTGATACTGAAAATATATCAGTGGGTGGGTCACAGACCAGAGGACTCATAAAAAAAAAAAAAAAAAAAAAAAAAAAAGGCTGCAGACGGCTGGTTTCCATCTCTTCCCTGGCTGAATTAAGAAAGATGTTTTTCTTCCCACTGCTCTTCTATCTCCCTCCTTTCCATTTTCTGCATTATGTTTCCTCCTCCAGACTGTGGTGGTGGAGCTGAATGCTGATGAGACCATCGGCAGTCTGTCCCCAGACAGAACTTTTTAAGGTCATTTCTCCTGGTTCTCAATTGCTTGACCTGCTCATTTCTCTTCACCAGCTATGGTAGGCTACCCAATTATACACTGTTATTTTTATGATACCTGCTTCTCCTTCCCAGCCTTAATCTTCCTTTATTGCTAGGAACACTCACAGTCTCTGTAGTCTAGTTAGAGCTAAAGTTCATAAGAGAAATGTTTTAAATTGACAGTTTCAAACGAACAATCAGGAGCGCACGCGGTGATGGGGGGAACAGGCTTTCCACAGACGTAGGTAAAAGCGAGCCGTAAGGGCTGATGCAGCGATGCTCTCTCTGCTGGTGAGCTCTGCTGGCGTGGCTGAATCCTGAGGATGCGAACTACCTTTGAAGGGAAGGTTGCACGTACCTACACATAGAAGGCAGCCTGAGTAGGACTGTGTTGGTTTTATAACGGTGTAGTTGTGTATATGAGTAATATTTTTAAGGATCTGACTAGTTTTCCTTGACCTTGGTAAGATATACATCCTTCTCTGTTGTTCTTTGTTTCAGGCAAAGTCTGTGGTTTCTTACTATATTTGTTGGTTTTATTCCAAATTCTACATCCCTTCCATACACAGTCACTTGCTGAGTAAGATCATCTATTATTTATTATTATGCTGGTTGCAAGGTTTGTGCAGTGGTCACTTGGAAGAAGAGGTGGAGAAAGAGAGATGACAAGTCTGAGCATTGAAACATGAGCTCTGTTATCCTCTGATGCGTGAGGCCCACATACTGTGAAACAGCATCATAAACTGGCAAAATAAATTCCCTTATATCAAATTCACTTCCTCAGTCTATCAAGGATAAATTCAGCATCATTAAAAGAAAATTGCTCTGAGACAGAATCTGCAGGTTACCCGTGTGGTCCTGCAAGTCTTCCATATGGGACGTATCACAAGTCAACATACACAAACTGTAAGGAATAGTCTGTATGGACTATCTGCATGGGAAGAGACATGCCATAGTCTGTACGCTTACACTAAAAAGTAGGAATCTTCTTAAGCAAATTCATGATCTGTGGGCAAATGACATGAACTGTACCTCTTCTGGTACAGCGATGCCTCTTCATCTTCAACCCCATCAA
The DNA here is from genome assembly GCF_026419915.1 of Harpia harpyja. Taxonomy (NCBI): domain Eukaryota; kingdom Metazoa; phylum Chordata; class Aves; order Accipitriformes; family Accipitridae; genus Harpia; species Harpia harpyja. The sequence continues at coordinate 22,310,511 of NC_068969.1, forward strand.
CCGTTTGCTCATCTCACAAGTCCCAAGCTGTTGTAGCTCCTCCTGTATTTCGCAGCTGTGCCGATGTGCATGCAAGGTCCAGATCACCCCAGCTCACCACGCAGTCGGAAGGCACCAAACTCATCCCAGGCCTGGCTGGACCCAGCCCAGCGGAGTTGCAGGAAGGATGGAATCGGCCCCAGCTCTGTCTTTCAAAGCTTTCAGAGTTGTCTGAGCAAACGGGGATGTGAATGAATCATGCTTTAAGTATTTACATTTCTCAAATGCCTGAGAAGCTTTTTAAAGGTCAATCTAATTAAGACAAAGTTTGTTTGTACCAATATAAAGCAGTTACTATTATTGGAAATTCCTTCCAATGCGATATATGGTATTTTACTTACAGTTTAAATTTTAGTTTTGTATGCTTAATTTGGAAAGAGCAGAAATGATCTTTTGGTTCCATAATGTCTTACTTAAAATGACATTTTAATCAATAATGAATTTTTTCGCTACAATTAAAAAAAGATTCATTCTTCCTGATGCAAAATAATTAATCAAAGTTTTTGCTTAAGAAAGCATTCTTTTGTCTTGGAAACAAAATTGTCTAGACTCATAACAGCAACATTATTTAGTGCATCTGTTTTTGATTGCCATCTTATGGGAACAAAAGCCTTTCTTCTATAATTTAAGGATGCATTTAAATTCAGTTTGAAAGACTAAATTTCATGATGTGTTGCCCTTAAAGGCTATAAAAATTGAGATCTATTTGTGCATCTCCATAAGAATATCAAAGTGAGAAGTAAATCAGTTTTTCTTTTAGTTTCTTTTCATATTTGAATAGTTCTGCCTGCTGCCCGGAACTTGGCACAACTGAGGGAAGTTTAGACCTTACAGTCCTTACTGCCCTAAACTTTATCGTCTTTAAAAGACATCGAATTGAGGGGAGGGGACAGGGAGGGTGTAATTAGTTTTGTTCCACTGACTGCTTCCTTTTTAATGGCTATCTTGTTATCTGGAAGCTTTACTTGGAAGAGCCAAGTCCAAAGCATTCCTGTTGAGGAGTGAACCAGAAGCTCCAGGAACAGTGTCCGGCCCTTCGAAGCAGAGAGACTTGTCTCTGAATCCAAACTTACACTGCTGGCAGCAGGGCTTTCTTCTTGACTTGATTTTTCTTTCTAGTAGTCTTTAACACTGTTTTCCTCATGTGAAACTAGAAATTTTATGTTGTTATCTGAATTCTGTAAAACCATAAAATGAGATGACACATTGTAAAATAGAAGAAAAAACTTTCAGGTAATTGAGTTTCTTAGACATATTAAATACTTTGGGTTTCCTCCAGATGTTCATTGAGCTTGTAGTTCCGTCTTGTAGTTCAACATCAGTTGAAGAGGAGCAGTTCGTCCTGCGTAGCCAGAATTTTCCTCTCGCAGTACGTTGCCAATCGTCTCTGCCAGCCTGTTCGTGGGTCATGCAACATTGATCCCAAAACCTCTGAATAACTGTATGGTAATAAGCTCTCATTCAGCATCTTTTAGAGAACATCTCTAAATGTAATGAGAATATGACCTACAAAAAGAAAGATATTAAAGAAACATCCACATATCAGTAGCAGAGGTGAAAAATTATGAACATCAAGAAAAAGGTAGTCTTGAAGTTTGGAGTAAAACAGAAACTAAGGGCTGTATCCTTTCCTCTGTTCCTTATTGGCAACTGACTCCAGTAGATTGGAAGAACTCATAGGACTGGTTTGGAACTTGGTGAACCAGAGCAGTGTAGAGAGAGGTTTTTTGCCTAGGAGAGTGTAATTTTGTCAATCATGAGAAAAGAAGTGAAGATGTTCTTGCTTAAATATGCAGGGTAAAATGTAATGTTTTAGCAGCATCATAAAAAATAATTACTATATCAAAGGCATAATTATCATAGGTGTGAATGGAAACATACAGCATCATGTTGCCTCAGACATATGTATTTCAAGGATTTACAGTTAAAAAACCCCAACCCTCTTGAGTCTTTTCCCTGTTGCAGTGAGGCCGTATAGAGTGTTGTTGCCAGGACTGCTGCTTTTCCAGGCTTGTTTTCAGCATGGCGAGACGTCTCTCTGCCGTCGTCCTACATAGCTGCTACCTTCCTTCTGCGTTTCATCCGTGTGAGATGCAGATAGAGGGCCGGTGCGTCACTGAAGTAACTAAAATAGCAGAAGTACCAGCATAATGCTTGAATTCCAGATATACTCTATCCAGCCGTGTTATACGAAGCAGATAAAGATTTCCCCCGATAGCCCTGCTATCTGATAGGCACCAAATGGACTGGGTGCCTCGCTATCTGAGCATCAGGGACATAAATACCAGGTTCTGCTGTAATGCGGGGGACATTAATGGGATGCTGAGCAGGGCCCGCTCGTCTCGGCTGTGCTCCATCTCCGTTTTGCCCGTGCGTCGCGGTGGCCTTCCCCACGGAGTTTTCCTCCTCGGATGGGTGGTGTGAGACTGGGAAAGGTCAGGCTGGTGTCCTTGCTGCTCACGCTGACTCCTCGTCTGATGGTTTCTAAGAGAAAACAGGATTAGGGTTGCGTTAGTTTAGCTTGCATGTGAATTGCATCAAACAAAAACATCTTTTCATGTGGAAAAATAGATTTTTGGGTTTGTTTTTTTTTTTTTAGATTAAAACTATCTAATGACTGAATAGTGCATCAACAGCTGTTAACAAGACTCTCCTTTTTAACATACAGTGCACATCTTGTGGGGACTCTGTCACAGCTGGACTTTTTTCTCATTTCTCTTCATTTATGTCCTAAGCTCTTGGTCAAGGACTGTCTGCTGTGGCTCATGCAGTGCTGTGGACGGGCGGTCTCCAGTCTCAGGTGAGGCTTGTCAGTGCTACCAACAGCTCAAAATTCAACTCCAGAAGCCAGTTACCATCATGTGCAGCTCAGAGAGATGAGAGCTGAAACCATACCTCTTTGCTGAATGAGCATGCAGTGTAAGAAGCTTGACTTAAATCTGGCTACTGTGAATGCTGCATAATCAGATACATAAAATAGGTCATAAATAGTCATAGTGAAACCTCAGCACATATTTTCTTTGTTAGTTTCTATGGCTTCTGAAAGAAAATAAGTACTGTGTAGATTGTAGTACAAAAGTAAAATAGCTATTGAAAGGCTCTTTGTAGTTGCTAACTTGTTTGTTGCTAATTTACTTCTGTTCTATGTAGCAAGACATGATGAAGGTGTGTGCAAGGAAAACTAATTTCTGCGTGTCTGCTGTCCTAGTGAATTGTTAGCAAGGTATGTGAGTGGGAATAGCCCTAATACTTGCATTTGCATCCACAATAGTGTTTTTTCTTCTACGTGCTGCTAAAAAGCTTTATCTCAGCTCAGATGGATTCTTGCCATATAACCTGATGTCTCTCGCCCTGACACTGCAGGTCCCTTGTCTCTTGCAGCGAAGGGGGAAATCTGGGGAGCAGAACAGAGCGGTCTCTTGTAATGGCTCAGGAAAGGAAGAAGCTGGCTGGTTTAGGTTCAAATTCTTCACGTATGAAGAATTTACAAAAGATGATGTTAATTATCTAAACCAATTTCACAAGAACGTGGGTTGAAGACCCTTATTCCCGGAAAGAAGTGTCAGAAGAGATATAATAGTTTTTGTCAGTATTTTGGTTTTCTAATCAAAAGATGTACAAAAAAGGAAAGAATTGCTTTCTTGTAGCAGGGGCTCTGGTTTCCAAAACACTGCAGCAGGGAAGATGACAGGAATTGCTTTTGAATTGTTCTGGTAATAATGACTGTAGATAGAATTATAATAAGGTCAATCTCTTAAACATTTCGCTTAAAAAAAATGAATCCACTTTTCTATTTGGACGTATGTTTTAGCTCTGTGGCATGGCATTTATTTGGAAAATGATACAAGGTAAGACATGGAGTGCTGTTTAGAGGAAACATTGCAGATTAGAAATACATTAAAGATTCATCTGACAGAGGAAATTTTCAGTACATGTTTCAAACTGGATGTGGCTTTTTGCCAGTCTGCCTAATGCTCTCTTAGCAATATTAGGGTCAGCTGATGGACAGCTCTACCTAGATTTTTAGAGTTAATACTGGAGATGTAACTGTAGGCTACTTCTTAGACTTGTAACAAAGAAAGAATTGGAAGTTAGCAGCAATTTTAAACAATTGTTACCCATGCAAAAATCTCTGAGTTTAGGAAGAAAAGGTAGAACAGCACAGGTGTACTTCTGACCTACCCTAGATCTTTAGCAGACATGCCCCTGGTGCTTCCTTAGTCTAAAATAGGTAAATTTTATTTGAGCTTGAGATTTTCTTCATTTATTCTTTTAGTGTCAAATTTAACTTGCACATCAGTAGAAAGTTATGAATGAACACTTCCATGCTCTGAGCATCCTTTGGTATTTCCAACACAATGAACGTGTTAGGCTAATTTAAAATGTATTTAGTTGCGAGACAGCACGCTTGATTTCCTGCACCCCCGTGTCTGCTCGCCTGGTCCCGTATGGACTCAGTCCTTCACCTTTGTGGTAGAAAATGACTTTCCCAGAGTTGTGAGTACGTGTGTGTATTTATAAGGATACCAGAGATGGTGGTAATTTATTCCTGTTGTGCACTTGTATAACTCGGTGTGTGTAGAGGTTAATGGGCCACATGGGTTTCCTTCTGTCTTCTCCCAGTGTTTTGTGTACAATGATGGTTTCATAGCTAGAAAGCTACAGCAGCAGTTTAAAAGTGAGGGAAAAGACAAAAAACGTCTTTAATTGGTTTTGGGAACGCTAGCTGTGTTTTAAAATGTAAGTCTGTGACTATTTTCTGTGTTCTCCATTTTGCCATCGCTTTCAACTTCTAACTGAAAATGAATATTATTGCCCTTCTTTACTGTGCTGATTTATTTAGCCAATACAAAAGACAATTCTATTGTTAGCGTAGGATTTTCAATAATGTAAGGAAGCTTAAATAATCATTCCTATTAAAATAATCAGAAACTTGTCATAACAAGACAAGTTTCCGGATACTACAAAGCTCTATTGCCAGAAGTTTCTAATAGCATTTTAAGCTGCAGTTGTAATGGTAGTGTAATTGATGGCAATACCTTTAAGCTAACTAGTTTATTTTAGGTGACTAACTTACCTATGTTTTATACGTATATTTAGGATGTACTTTTACATGCTGAGAACCTAACCCATTTCTACTGCTGGCTTTTAGGACTTTGGGATAAATTTAAATAAATGGATAATAGCAGAGATATTCAGAGGTGCTTCAGCACAATGTAGGGCACTGTCAGTGACTGCTGGGCTGCTCGAGTGCTTCTTGGAAGCTTGCTGGGGCCCTAAATGGCTTTGGAAAATGTGGTCTTAGCTATTGAAATGTTTATGGTGTACACCCAGATCTGTCTGGCCTAGAAATCTCAGCTTTCAAAGTCTCAGTGCTGGGACTGCATACTTTGATGTGAATAGTGGGTTAAGAAATTTTGCACAGTACAAGTTGCAGGGTATTTGTACAGGCTGATCAAATCGAATGCTTATCAGAGGCTCTTAAAACAGACATCTGCATCTTTCATCACAGTAAGTGGAGCTAAGTACAGTTGCAAAGCTTCTAATTACTGGTACGTGTGAACTGAGAAGCGAGGCTGGCCTCTGCACATACTAGATACAGCTCACATTGAGGAGTGGATGTTATTATATCTGTAGGAAAAAAACAAGGCATAAACAAAATTGTCAGTGGAAAGATAGAGTCTTTGATAAAATTCTGCATCTAAATTCACCTTGAATTAGTCTCTTTGGGGATAAGGTCACTATTTCTCATAAGAGGTTTTTCTGTGATGTTTCTGCTTTACAAAACAACGTAATACCTCTCTGAGGTATCTCCTGCCATTTTTCTCTATTAGCCTTGATGGCTCTCCAATTATATTGCACTTTGAGCCTTTCCAGGAGACAAAACCAAGGTTTCAGATTCCTCAGGAATTAATGTAAACGGAACTGATTTGAAAACTGAATCGTGGTAAATTAACACTAACCCACCACCTCTTTGTAGTTGCTCTCCAGCATGATCGGATCAGTCACTTATTGGCGAAATACGATGTCAGGATTTAATTTAAAAGCTTGGTTCAAGTTTGGGAAAGTGCCGCAGGGTGCTGAGTGTTTCCATGTGCTGAACATCATTGACTCCTGTTAGTGTCAACAAGCAATTTTCATTTGAAATGTATCTTTTAGTCTTAGTAGTAACAAATCAGATTATTTTATATCAAAATAATAGATTTGATAAACAACTCAAGTTCTTTGAATGAACTGCTCACAATAAGTCTCAGTGGTTTGTGGGTTTTTTAATACAGAAGCATGCCTGTGTACACCAAATTTTTCTTCTGCTCATTCCCAGTTCCAGCCTCTGACACTCTGGGAGTTTTTGTGTCTATTTTGCTGTGAAAGTCATAGCATAATGTGGGCTGGAGGGAATCTGAAGGTCATCTACTCCAGCCTCCTGTTCCAAGCAGGGCTGGTTAGGTCAAGTTCCTCGGGGACTTTTCCGTTTAAATGTTGAGCATCTCCAAGGACTCCATAACCTGTATGGACAACCCGTTGCGTTATTTTACCCCACCCACTGTGGAAGGAAAAAGAAGTATTGTCCAGGTTCAAATGTAAATATATTAATCAGTCTAGCAGCAGTAATTAGCCAGCCTTGGGGAGGATGCACAGATACTCACAATAACGTTCTCATGCTCTCATCTTTAGTGTAAAATCAAGTAAACTGATGTTAGAGTTAACACATCTAGCAATTGTCTCTGGTAGATACTTATAGTTGTTTTCTGAAAGGTTGGTGAAGGATTCATTTTGGGGCACTTCTGGATCATTTTGTTTTCCAGAAGAACAATCTGTTGCAATACCTTTTATCTTATTTTACTGCTGTTTGCATTGAAGCATACTTGTGGATGTAAATACTTCTGTGCAACACGGCCAAACATGGGCAGCTCCAAAATTCTGTGTTCTCTGCTTAAATAACTTCATATCACTAGATATTGGAGCTCAAAATAAGTAAGATATAAATAGATAGTGGTAATGTAAAACTGCTAGATTATCGTGTATGATATGGAATTAACAGTGTTCAAAGTAACTTAGGCTCTTAGGAAGCTAAACCTCAATTTAAGACCTAATTATTTCAACAGTTATGAAAATTTTGCCCTTACACATTTTCCCAAAAACCAAAGCAAGAAGGTTCTTTCTTATTGGCACCAATTTATTTTTTTTATTTTGTTCTTAAAAAGATTAAACAGTCTAGCTGCATTAATTAGGTTTTCTGAGATTTTTATTTGCGATATGCAAACTGAAGGCTAAGCGAATAGCCAGGAATTCAGCAGCCAACATGAATATGAACAATGAGACATCTTTTAGAAATTAGAAGTTTCCTCATAACGCTGCCAAATGTTGGACTTCAATCGAATCCCTTACACAAGGGGACTTCCAAGAAATGTTGTTTCCATTGAAGATGTGTGATTGTTCAAGCATATTTTGCAGCTCTAAAACATGTGCTGATCAGAAACTTTAATGGCTGTTATCTGGCTTTAAATTCTTTATTAAAAACAGGTGCTTCTTGCAGGCTTTCAGCAGCTTGGCCATAATGAAGAAGGCAGCTTTAGCTTTTTAAGAGTTTAATGTAGCTTGTGTGTCGTAACAAGAGCAGGCATCACAGCACCAGAGTAGTGGTTGTGTTGTGTATCTGCATATGAGATAAACCAGCAAATAACCAGAGTCTACGTGTGCTGAGGAGGATAAAAGAGTGAAGCAGAGGGCAGGAGAGGGGATACTGACCTTTAGGACTATCTTTTTAACCGAGTTGTCTGTGTTTGCAGAGTCTGGAGTAGCTGTGTAGAGGTAGTAGTTTCTCAAACCATTGAAAGACAATAATTCATCTTTTAATTGGTAATAATAATACAAGCTTAAAAAAGAAAGCTTCAAAATTTCCTGTTTTGCAATGCTGAAATACTGCTTTGACTGAGATCAGCATAGCTATTCTAAGCAGATGCTGCGTTGGGTACTTTCAACGTGAGCCTGGTATATCTACTAAAAAAAGGTCTCCTTGTTCTCCCAAGGTCCAAGACAGCGTTTCCTCCGTGCTGGTGTCTCAGGATGAAATGTTGGAAAACAAAAAGTCAATTAGAAGCCACATTGGACTAAGAACTTCTGAAAGTCCCCATATATGCCTGTACCTTTAGATGACTCCTCTTGTTTGTTTGTATTGTATTGTATTTGCATCATGGTCTTTTAGGCACTTTTGGAAATGTCAGCTAGGGTATGCTTGGTAGATTGAGAAAGAGATCATTTTATGAATCTTTTTTTTTTTTTTTTTTTCCTGGAAGCAATAAAATAACAAAATTGATTCCTTTACTGATCCTTGTCTTTAGGTGGATCTTGTTCTGTACGTGGATCAATAAAAACATGTCTTTAACAATGAGAGGATAGATACAGGGGGCAGAAAAATTAGTACATTCATCAAGGGCAACATGAAAGAAGGACTATTGTGAAGATGTTACAAATATTAATGTGTTGTCTTGCACTCCCATGACAGTAAAAGTCGCATTAGTGATAAATATTTCCAGTTTTAAAGATCTACAATTTTAGGAGCTGCAAAAGGTCCTTTTATATAATAAAATTAATGGATGTTCAGAAATTTTGTACACATGCTTGTCTCAAAAGAAGCACTGTTATATCCTGCTCCATCCATCCTTTCTGAGTATGGAATAGCAATTTAATTTTAAACCTGAAGTGTTAAGTTTTAATTTTTTTCCTTTGATCAGTCTCCTACTTAGTTGTACATAAATCAGAAGAATATGAAAGAACTAGTAAAAATGGCTGTATCCTTCTAGAGCTGTAATTTGGCTCCATGAATTATTAATTATTAGACCAGTATAGCAACAGCTTTTTCAGAAGTCAGTATAAATGTAAAAGGCTCACCTTATCAGCCAGGATCTAAGCAGTGGCAGTAATGTAATTCTTACCATTTAGCACTTTGTGGTACGTTGAAAAGGAATAGGATATTAGACCATTTAAACTTTCTGAAATATAACACAAAGTAAGGAAGTGCTTGCTTTTTTTTTTTTCTTTTCTTTTTTTTGCCTCTGAAATAATTTCAAAGAAATGACTACACACGGATTTCTCAGGGGTTTGGACTGGTGGAGATGTTGAAGCTGTTCCATTTGTGAAGCATCACTGCGAGGGAGACCAGCAGCTCAAAGGGCATGCTTGAAAAGGAAAGGCTTTAGCTGCTTGTATTGGTTAGAAGAAAAGAAGAAATCCATAGAGGCTTGAAATTAAGCTAAAATGGATGAAAGGTAGCATTTACCAAATACAAAGGCATCCATTATTGTAAGTAAAATTTTCTTTCCTAAATAATTTAGCTCTGTAGTTTAGCACTGCGGTACTACATAAGTCTGGTATTAATTTTCTTGAAGTTGTTCCGATAGCGGTATTAGGGGACCCTCACGTTTTCCTCTGATTTAACTGGTCTGGCCAAAAGAAAGGGGTATTTTTGTCCCTTGTCTTAAATGACTTTGTGTCTGGTGTAGTCCTAAAGGTTCTTTTCAAAACTTCGTCCTTCTCAGATATAATCTGCCTTTGGCAGCTTCAAAGTTGAGTGCAGTAGCTGATTAATTGATTCCCATCTTGCAAAATTTAAGTGCATGTAATGGAAAACTGAAATACTTCAGCACTTACTTTTCTAATTCTGAAATTTCACTGTAGCATTTTTAGTATTTTAGCAATACTGTTCTCCATATCTAAAGATAAGTTATTAAAATAAGGAGTCTCTCTTGCAATATATCATAATCTATTATTAAAAATATGATTTCACTTATAAACAAATTAGGAGAGAGTATTAAGGAACTGATTAGGTCTCTTTGTATTGAGGTTTTTAATAACCATTACACTACAAAATTTATGTAAAGCAATATTTCAGGGAGAAATCCTAATGGCATTCTAATGTGAATTTTACCTGAGATTGTTTCACAGGAGTGTGAAATAATCTAGTTGCTGTCACTTGTTTCTGATTTACAGAAGCCGTTTTGTTCCCATCTGTTGATGCAGAGAGACCAGGCGGGGTTAGTAAAGAGCAGTTCATCAGCGCCAAAGACTGCGTGCAATGCTGGTTGCAGAAAAGTAATTAGTCTACAAAAATTTAGATGAAGTATGTAAGTTCCTACCCTGGTTCTCTTTTTTAATGGCGAAGGTGAAGAATTTGCTAGGTGATACTGCAAATTAAAGTTGGAAATCTTCCTTTAATTTTCTTACTCCTTTTTGTTGTAGATTTTACCTGAATTTTGGGTGTAATGTATATGCAAAACACAAATTTCCTGTGGGAAATTATTAACAACCATATCTCTTGCATGTTTCTGTTAAGCTAAGTACACTCACATATCAGCAGATTTAATAACTTGGTCTAGGGAAACATTTGTGAGGACAAGGCTCATGTGGGAAGCTGATCTGTTACAGCTTTCCTATCCCCATCTCCTATTCGGGATAATTAGTGAATTTTTAGAGCTATTTCTTAAAACTTGTGGGAAGATCTGGATGCGGAATTGCGGTGGGAATCGTGCCGCTTGCGGGGAGCCGAGGTAACCCCTGGCTTGTGGCCCTGGGTGGACGCCGTTCATCTCTGCGCCATGGGTAAAACGTTACCTGAGGAAGCAGAGGAGGAGGAGAAGCAGCAGAGTTTGTTTCATTTGGTATGGGAAATAGGTTTTCCTTCATTATTAACTGCACAATCATGTTCTGACGACGTTTAACATGTGAAAGTAATCACGGCACTTCCTTCATCTCTGGCCAGTGGAGAGAGGGAGTGCATTAATTACACGGTCCTTCCAGGTGAGCTGCACTTGTATGCAGCACATTACCCCAGCTAACGTGACCAAGACCATTAAGATTTATTTTCCTGATGGACGTCACGAAAATAGTTTGAATCCGTTTTGGCTGCGCAAGCGTAGGTTTGTGCAAAACGCGACAAGAGAGCACGGGGACATGGAGAGGAGGAAGCCGGTCTCCGCAGCAGAACCAGTTTGCGGGCTGGCGTTGCAGCGGTTCGGATGGGTGGCACCCGTGCCTGCTCTCCCTCTGCCCCGGGACGGCCGGTGTACGCAACCACCGTGGCCTGGGCACTCGCCAGAACTAGAGTCTCTCATGCAAGAAATTGGAAAAGTCCTTCGGTAGGGAAGGAGAAAGATAGGGAGGAGATTAAAGATATATGTCTTAATCTCGGAAGCTATAGGGTGCACAAAAAAACGGCTTGGCAAAACCGACCAGAAATGTGCCGAAAGGTTGTTAAAATGCAATTGAAGCCTACTCAGGGCTCCGTGCGGCTCTGTGGGAGCACCCTGTGAAAGCGCACCAAAGCGTGTGTCGGCAAGCCTTTTGCAAAGCGTTAGCTCGCAGCAGACTGATCTGCCCATAAATAACACTAAAGTTTATAGGCTTTTAAATGGATGAAAACAAATTTGGATGGCTTTTTCTCATCAGTGCTTTTAGGGGTGCAATTTTTTTTCCGCAAAGAGCTGTGAATTTAAGATATATGTTCAGACACCTCTCGCATCCCGTGGCAGCTGCTGGGCTGTAACGCCACAGAGACGAGGAGAGCTGGCAACCGGCGAGGTCTGTGCTGCGCCTGGCTCAGAGCTGCTGCCATTGCATGGCTCTTCTAGGCTTGGGCACGCATGGGTGCCAGGCAGCCATCTGCCATCTCTGTTGCCTTATCGTTCCCAAAACGAATCCCCTCAAGAACCGTAAGGGGGTGGAAAAGGCTAACGTGACTTACAGCCTTCCACCCATACGTTGGTGGTCCGGCTCCAAGGTTACGTCTATGCCATGTGCGAGGATGCCATCCGTCGCGCAGCGGGTGGCCGTACCTGAGCTCGGATTAGCAGAGCCGGCTCAGTGAGTACCAAAGCAAAGTCACCGTGGTGTTGTCTTTGTCACGAGCTGAGAGCTGCCGGAGCTCCGGGTACGGACACGTGTTGCACAGACGTCCGTGCTGCCATGTCTGCTGTTTTTACTTAGCCTAGCTAGGCTGTGGTGGCAATTACACCTTTGATGGATGTGCCCTGAAAGCTTTCTTACAGATCCTTGAAACTAGGCTTTGGTTGTCTCTTGGAGCTGCTGGCCACAGCTCGCTGGAAAAAATGATGCAAGCACCAGATCTTGGGTATTGCCCTGAACGTGGAGTCCAGAGAAGCACCCGCTTTCTTCAGGTGGACCGGAGGAGCTCTGTAGTAATAGTGCAAAGACTCGTTTAATCAGCGTGCGTTGCAATTGAGTAACGGGCGGCGATTTTTCATGTTATATTTTAGCTTTATCAGATCTACTGTTTGGCTGAGTAATGTTTTAGGTGTCTTAAAGCGGTCTCGTTTTTCAGAGAGGGGATTAGGATATGGCTTCGTGTTCAGTGGGAGCTCCTAACAAGCATCCCTAGAAGATGCCGATGCTGGGAGCTCAGCACCGCGCCTTCCCTGTTTTCAGAGCAGCCACGCGGGACTCCTCCGTGTATCCGTGCCCCGCTGGTGACTGCAGGCAGTGCCCACGTCCTGGGGGCTTGCCTGGATGTGGCAAAGCCTGCAAACACAGACCCGTAAGGTTAGATGGCTGAAAGAGAATTAATTTTCGCAGGGCAAATTATCATGCCTTGAAACGCGTCTCCAAGTGAAGATGTTACAAATAATTGTGCTTGGATGGCTTTTGAATCTCACAAATTAAACCTATTAGGAAAGTCTTACTCAAGTTTCTGCAGTGCAGTTTTGCACAGAGAAAGCCTTGGTCTGCATTTGGAGAAACAGTAAGAAGTATATACTTTAAGTGGCGGAAAACATGACGAAACATGTATTGCTGGGAATGGAAGTACAGCAGAAAATATACGGCTATTATCCAGCTGCAAGTTTCTCCATTTAAATACAAACAAAACAGGAAAATGAAATGCAATTTTTAGTTTAATCAACTTTCATGAGTCTTCTGGGAAGCCCAGAAGTATCTAAAAGGAGCCTCTGGGACCTGTTGGGTTTAAATATGAATTTTGAAGTCTGCTCGGTAATAGATGGTATGCTGTGTTTGGTTTAAAAATTACGCTTTGCAAGTGACATTTGGGCCTAACTGGAAGCTAGCTGGCAAGGGGGAAGGCTAGTCAAATTAGCTGTTCATTTCAGAGGTGCATTACCCCTTTCTTTTGCTAAAAATGTGTCTAACAAAAATTCTTTGCCCGATACATTCTACAAATAGGAAGTTAAAGTAACAAACTTATCCATTATAATTATTAAAATAAAGAGCACAAGTATGGATAGGAGAGACACTAAAAAAAATACACAACAGACTGTACCAGGCAGTATACTGGAGAGTTCCATCACAGTGGAACTTGCGAAAAGTTAAACTAAATGAAAATGGCCTCTAGTTATTGTGTCCATAAAATAATTCATTTAGTGGGGAAAGATTAATGATTATTTAAGTATGATTTTGAATATCACAACATCAAACACCTGATCTATAGAGATGTTATAGGTATGAAAAAATATAAAAAGTTTGTGTGTTTTAATTAAAAAAAAAAAAAGACAGTGTAAGAACTGAGGAGTGCAAACAGTATAGTGAACTGAAATGTTTTTTCAATCTCTGGCACTGGAATGGGCTGGGACATTTCTGCATTGATGTCCTCAGTGTTACATTTCTCCTGAGACCAATTACAAAGGTTCACAAGGTTGTTTTTATTTTCCTTGCTCTTGATGCCTTTTTAATGAGGCCTCCTAGTAAACAGCAAGCATTATGCTTTCCTGTTGTATTCCTGTCTGCCGCCTTTAAACATTTATTACTAATACATGTGGGAAATGATTTATAAATTAAATATTAGGAAAATGTACTTTTAAAAAACAGAAGTAGTTAGGGGGTATGTTTTATAATTGTCATTGGGGGAGTGGGAGAGGAAGTCATGCCAATATTTTGCTAATGGAAGTGCAGTGAGAGGGACTGTTAAAGCATCATTGTGGGTTTATGTAATAAATAGAGATAATAGATGCATGGAGTTTTCAGTGCATGTATCTGGGCCTGTGGCTGGGTGTAATAAAATCTGAATGCAAAAAAAAAAAAAAAAAAAAAAGCCAATTGTGCAGAGCTGCCCAGGGAAGTTTGACTGTTTCTGTTCTGTGCAAGTGTGTGTTCCCCCCGACTGCCCTCCTGCTCTGCACCAGCACCGCCAAGTCCTGGTACCCGCAGTATCCCATCGGCATCGTGCCTGCCAGCACCAGCTCCTGCCCTGGCACATTCCTCCTTCTGCTTTGTCTCTTCAGTCGCTGGATCTTCCAGATTCAAGTGATACTTGCAAAATAATCTCTAATCATCAGCACCAGCTAATCAAGCCTAATAACGCAATTATTTTGGAGTTGAAGTGTGAGTGACAGAGCCTTGTATGGAATCACTCCATCGTGCTAACCGCCCTCGTGTTGGGACGCTGCCTGCTACAATGTTGCTCTTGCTGCCTTAGAAATACGGAAGTCAAGTACAAATACCGTAATTGTTTAAAGATGTTGTATCTCGTTACTGAATTTTATTTGTTTACCGTAAATCATGACTCAGCTTCAACAATAGACAAGGCTGTTTTCACCTGGGTTTGGGAGAACCTGTTTTGTTCTTTCATGCTTTGGTGCCAGTTTCGGAGTAAGGTTCATGGCGAGCAAATGCAAATCTGGGTTTGGTTTGGGTTTGGGTTTTGTTTTGGGGTTTTTTGGGGGAGGGGTGGTTTGGGGTTTTGGTTTGGTTTGGGGTTTTTTTGTTTGTTTGTTTTTGAAAAAAGTCCTTGCATTTGCCTGCCCTACAGCAGGCTTTGTTTGTCTCTTATAGGTAGGCTGCTGTGCGTGGTCTCTGGTGATACCCAGTGGCTGCATCTCACCTGATGTCCTTTCGTTGTCCTACTGGCAGGCTTAGATAGCACATCTCATTCTACATCTGCGGTAGCTTTTGTGGGGGGGAACAGATGAATACATTGACAAAGCTCACCTATATACAGCTGTGTGGATATATGTATGTATCCAAAATTTTCACTTAGTAAACCATGCATTTCTGGTAGGTTTGTGCTTCGGAGAGGTCTCTGCCAGCACTGCGAATTTGTCTTTATGCGCTCCTGTCACGGTGGAAAGCTTGGGAGAGGTCCTGGTCCTCTCCTACCATTTGCTCTGGTGACTTGAAGCAGTGATGGAAGCTGAGCATAGAGGGGCTGTTGTTCAGAGAGACTCATTTTAATCACCTGGTTTGATTCCTCTGGGTCTGGAAGCTGTTGTGGGTACTCCTAAGGACAGGGCTGCAGAAAGGGCTTACTCAGCGTGCTTGCCAATCTGTCGCAAGCAGATCTTTGCTTCATTTCTTGAAAGTTGCATCTGTGATTACAACCACTTTTGTAGGCTGCCAATTCGGCTCCTTCCTCCTATTCCACCCTCGGAGTTTGTGTTGAAATTGGCTGAAGCTCTCGCGTGGCTGCGACCTGGCACATCCCCGCAGCGCTGCCGCCTCCGACCTCGGCTCCCTGAGCCCTGTCGCATCCCTCAGGTGCTCAGAAGTAATTCGGCAGAGAGTTTGCTGTGTCTTAGATGCATTAACCCTTCGAAAAGGCTTTTCAGAGGTGTTGGAGGAGAGGAGCGGTTGTCCTTCACTGCTGTACTGAAAGGTGTTTACTTCTCAGCGATGTCAGGCTGGTGGCACTTCTTTTCTAAAACATGACTGCTCCGAGAATATGAAATAATACTTTGATCATTTTAATCTTTTACCTTTTTAAGTAACTGATTTCATTCTCGTATGAAAGCAATCGGCTCAGCTAGCTAATCAAGCTGCATAATGATGAAAAGGTCAAAATAAAATAGCGAACTACCGTGATTCACAGCAAAGACTGGGTTCAGCTTTCAGAGGAGTGCGGACCATTGTCAGAACATAAATTCATTTTTATTTTTTGAAAAGAAACTGGGTTACCATTTTTCCCTGTCCTTTTAACTGTAAAGTCATGTTGTCACCCACAGATGTTGTCCTGAGAAAAATAAGAAGACTGAGTAGCTGACATCTCTTGTAAGGAAAAATTACACTGAGAACATAGAGGTCCCTAATTATATTGGAGTAATAGCAGACTTGCCGCCGCGAGGGGAACATGCTGAACAGCAGCTATCCATTCTCCAGACAAGGTTGGCAACAGCCTCACCAGAATGCAAAACTGAGTCTCTCTTGCAGCAGTCTTCAAATCGCATTGCATGAGTAGAGTGTGGTATTGCATTCATCCAACCTCACCACATCAGGCGGCGAAAGTAGAAAATGATATGAAATTCATCCTTTCTTGATGGTTTTAAGACGATAACCCTCTGTAGTTATCCTCTTGAGCCAAATTCAGATTATCTTCTGTTGTATCTCCTCTCATCCCTTACCCTGCTGCGTACGCAGGTGCTTTCCAAGCTGGTGCTCGCTGGAGGTTAAAGCAAGGATTGGGCCAGTGAAGTGGATGCCATTATAAAAAGTTTACACTTCAGTGTGCGTAATGAGAAGTGACCCAGTTGTGCTGGAATTTTCCCAAGCTCTTGGGAGACGTGGGGCTGGCGTGGCAGCGTGCGCAGTCGGGTTGTTACAAGGACTCGTCGTGGCATTTATTTGAGAAGGCCAATCATTTATTTTCTGTTTCTGCTGTGTGGGATTTATTTTTAGTGTAACTAATCAAATACATATAGAATAAAATAGCATTGGTGAATCAAACGAACCTTTTCATGAGTAGAAGTAGCTTGATTTATTAAGTGGAATTGTAATCCAACATGAAGCATTTGATTACCCTCACACGCACTAATCCTTTTCTTTGAGATCGATTTGCCCCAAAGATCTGTACATGGTATTTTTTTGGCAGCCTTTTTCCTTAAGACCTCAAAATGGTATAAATGATGAGCTCCAGCTGTTTCTCATTGTGTGGTTTGGTTTCTGACACACAAGGTACTGGATTTTAAGCTTCTCAGACTTTTCCCCAGTATTATTTAATAGCTATTGCTGCATGCACATTGATTTTAATTTTACCAAAATAAGTGCATTAAAATGTTTACATGTTGTTATTTATTACCAGCTGTTTTGTTAGCGTTGGAGATGGTGTTTTTTATTTATTTCTGGGTACGGCATAATTAATTTTGTGTGCTTATCTGGAGACTTTCTTGTCAGTTATTCATAGCCTGACTACTTTGTCTGCAATCTTCAAACCATTTACTGTGTGATGTGAAATATTTCAGTGTGTTCTTGCATTAAGATTTAGAATAATGTAACCGTCTTTTGGTATTTATAGCAGTCTGCTGCAGCAGGAGGCAGTTCACCTCTTATCCTCAGCAGCGTTGTTGCTGTAGGGAAGATCGGCTTTACTCACCGTGGGGAATTGGTTCTAGCTCAGATCAGGTCTAGTTCATATCGTTTCTGTGCTTGTATAAAAATCACAGCGTTGACCAGCTGAGGAGAATATCTCAGCTCACCAGTGGATTGTTTTGTGACTCTCTGGGTTTGGATATGAAAAACTTGTTCTTTTCTGCACGTGTGGAAAATATGCATAATATTTTACATAGATCCACATTGTCCTTCTGCACTGAGAAATGCATGAGGAGGTTGAGGAGACGTGTGAAGTTTTTGTAGTTTCCTGGCCGTTGCCCATTGCAGTATGGTAGCAATAAACTCCGAACAAACCAAGGTGAAATGGTCCGAGACTTAAGTCTGGTTTCACCAAGGACTTGGGTGGTGTGCCTGTGTGATGAACATGGTTGCTCAGCTCTGTTGCCCCAGCTCCTGCCTCCCTGTCCTCCTGCTCCACATTGTGCCTTTGAACCCATCTACTTTTGCTCTCAGTGATTATTTTTTCATCGGTGGGGTTAATAGCAAGAGCATGGTGGCACATGGTGACTTTTAAGACGGCATGAAAAAACATTCCCCAAAATAAAGCCTGAATTAAGAATAATCAAATTTCCAGAGGTAATTAAAGCAACTGTTCACATCTATTTAAAGGAGAGAAAAATTGCATGTTACCTCTTCATCTACTCAAAAATAAATAGCACAAATTGAGATTTCTGTGTGATTCATACCACTCATTTATAGGATCACAGGTTTGCTAGAAAATAGCTATAAAATCTGAGAAAACCATAGTTTTTGTGTATAAATTGCAAAGAAAATGACATTAAGATTAGCCTTTGAGTCAATCAATACTTAAACAAATTATCCTAGTCTTGGTCAAAATGTACTAACTGATTCTTGCTGCAAGTTGCCTTTAACACTTAAAAACTGTGGTTCCTATAAACCCAACTGTTGCATGGCTTTCCAGTGTTGAGTGAAGTGATGACCAGGTTTTAGCCCTTCTTTAATTAAACTGACATCTTTAACATTTAAGGTGGTCTTGTAAATTTAACAGGAAAGCTGCACAAGTCGTACATCTTGTATGTATGTACATATTCTGACCCTTAAGAACGAATATATACCTAGAGAGTATGGGTATCTACTGTGACCCTTAGCGTGAGTGAGAACATGCTCCCTCACCGTCTTGGTACTGCTGAGGTTGGTTTATGAAGGTCCCTTAACGTTCTGCTCAAAATGAAATACAAATCATTGAGAGTCAGCAAAAGAGTTTGTGCCTCTTGGTTGTTACATGTGATTACAGTTTACAGTTGAGCATGCGGTAATTATGCAGTTTAATCAGTTTCTGCACAGATATCAACCACTTAAAATATTTCTGAGTTTATCAAAAACATTGGATATCTGTCTTCAAAGATTTTCAAAGGAGCAAAAGAGAAATACCATATTTCACAGATGATTAAGTATTTTTTTCTTATTTCTTTTTTTTTGCCAGTATTTGTAAAATATCAACAAAACAAAGAAATAAAATGAAAACCAAGGAAATACATTTCATTTCTTTTAAAGCCCAGGACTGAACATAATGCTATTTAGCATCCATCCGTGGCAGATTTCATCTTTTCCTTCCAAACCGGGTATCTCTCTTGGTGGGATTGTGCCCGAGTGTGCTGGTGCTGCGGAGAGATGGACGTATGTCTGTCCCGCTGCATTCCCAGGGCTGCCAAACCTCCACAAAACGATGAAATCCCCAAGGAGTCTAATTTCCCAAGACTCACACCCGCAGGGCTTTGGCTAGCTTTGTATGAGCTCCAACTGAGCCTGCAGGGTTTGTCCATCACAAGTAATTACAATCTTTAGTTGCAGATCAATGTAATGAGGTGCGATAGAGCAAAGGGTGTCCCACTGCCAGGGCACAGCTCGCAGGGAACGCAAATTCTTACAAAGGCATGCCTCAAAAGATATTTTGTGAATAAAATGGACAGACAGACTTCAAAAGGGCTGAAAATGGCAAATCAAATATTTTCCATTTTGGTGCTTTCATTACAGAGAGGGGGAGAGACGCGCTTCACGCTGCTGGTATCCATAATATACCCAAGGCAAAAAAACCTGTTAAATTACAGTTGTTTCTCCTCTGCTTGGAGATTTCTTCACAAATCCAAAACATTGGTGGTTTTCTGCATGTTTGTTTGGTTTTCTGCAATTAGAAGCTGTAGCCAGATTTCATGGCAGTTTGAGTTGGCTTACCATGTAGGAGTAGTGAGAAGAAATTTGTTGGTACATGTTTTGATTCACTTTCCTTCATTCCATTTTCCTAAAATGAAACTTGGCGATGTGATATTTGGAACTGATGTAAAAGAAATTCATTCTAGTTCTTCTAGTCCATTGTGCAAACTGCTAGGATTTTCCTACCTGGCCTTGCTCATGCTTTTGATATCATAAAAGAGAAAAATGATACCCGAGAAAACTTGTCATCCAAGAATCTACCTCAATGGTAGATTTAAAAAAAAAAAAAACCATAAAAACTTTTAAGTATTCTGTTAGAGGACTGGAGTGCCAGGGATCATTCAGGAAACGAGGCTAATGAATAGTCTGAAATGCCTTTGGAGGAGCCCTCCAAAAGGATGTCTCTCTGCGAGGCCAGAGCATGCAGCTGGCTGGCTCCAAACATCAATCCTAATTCTTGCATTAGCCCTTCTATCACAAAGAAGGGCTATCACATAGGTGTGTCTGTAATAAGTAGAGAATTTATGTCCTAGAAAGTATATCCTGTCCTGAATGCTGTGACTTTCTGGGAATTGATGGGATTTTAGCAGGGGATGAGCAGGACTTGGGTTTTACCTCCTTCTGTGGTGGCTGGGTGAGACCTTGGACCGGCTGGTACAGGTGGCCGCGTGGGCCTCCCGTGGGATGCTCTCCATCAAAGCAATGCCTGCCTCTTCGTATACTTACTTAAGGAAATACATAAATGTGATTTTGTATAATATTTAAAATGAATTTGTATGGTAATAAACTCCAGTGTATGCACTAAGCAATAGTTTAAGCTCACGTAAACATTACCACTTGGAAGAATTTTCTTTCTGGCATTTTTTTTGTCACTACGTTTCAAAGCCTTCTTACTTGAGAAGGTTATTTCAGTAATTTATTTTTTTTTCTGCAAATAAACTATTTTTGAAAAACAGATCCTTCCTAAGGGCAGTCAAGTGTCAAATACAGAGTTATGGATGGTGTCAGCTGCATGTGGAAGCACATGCTCCATTTATTCATTACAGCTGTGAAAGCTTAGCTGTGCAAATGCCAAGTGCTGGTTGTGTACCTGTCACTTCGGAGCTTTTAATGAACATTGATCATGTTCACCCGGATGTTTATTTGAATAAAGTGAATGTGAAGTAATTTTTAAAAACACAGTGTGAACTTTTTTTTTTTCTTAGTATCTTATAGTCTTTAGGGTGAACCTGAAAGGACTGTTAACCAATAATTCCCATCTCTGAAAAATTATTACTCAATGAGAAAAGGATCTGTACGTTCACTTTGGTCATCTTGTGAGGGTTCATTTAAACTTTAGAGTATAACTTGTCAGTATACTCTCTCTATATATTCATTAGTTAGTTCCAAAAACTCTATTCTCTAGTTTAAAGTAGTCTTTAAATAGTCCCTTGTATTACCCTTGGATAAACAAACATCTTTCTGGCTCCTCATGCAGAACTTAGTTACACAATTTGGGGAAATAACCTTTATCTCTTTGCTTGTTTGAGTGAACAGTCCATCCTACCAGATTTCTTCTGCTGCTTAGGACTGTTGTAGGTGACATAAAATGTGAAATGTAGAAGTGTTGCATTGCCAGATTTGTACTAAGACTCTGTAGAGTTTGTGCCCTGAAGCACTGAGTGCTCGGAGCAGCCAGATGGGGACCCAGTTAATAATAAACTAGACAATTGCATCCTCCTTTAAGAGCCATTCCCTCCTATGTAGGGCACAGTTTGCTGCATGTGTCCTATAAGACATACAAAGTGAAACCACAGTGCGATGATGGAGATATATAAGATCTTTCGGGAAACCCATAATCAACAAATAATTTTGAGGAATCCCACGGAGAAGAAATCTGTTACGTGGTCTAAAAATGCCACACTTGTTTTAAGTCCTGCTTCATTAAATATCCATTTCTGCATGGGCTGTTTCAGGGAAAGTACCTAAAATAGATATAGATACTGTGAAATATATAGTGGTAGTTTAGATTCCTTATTGTATTGTAGCTGTAGAAAAGAAAAACCCATAAATAAAATCTTTCTAAACAAATCTAGTGTGAATTTCCGAAGTGAAAGAAACTACATGTCTGCAGGAGGAGGAAAAATATTTAATATGTTGATTTTAATAAAACCTTTCCAATGTTTAGTTTAAACCAAGGACTGAAGTGAAGTCCAGAACCAAATAAATTGATCTTCAGGCTCTGCATTTGTGGTGACCATAATAAAAAGAAATAAATCCATAGGTCATTACTGCAACAATAAAGCTAATATTATTAGCTTAGGAGTCACTCTTACATATTTTTTTCATAATGATCTTGTAAGGTGCTGAGCTTTCACAATTGAATTGTGTATTTGGGGATAGAAACCTTATAATATAGGTGGTTTCACTTCTTCAGGGACTAAAGAGTGCAATGCGCTAGACTTTAAGCTTTTTTTTTTTTCTCATTTTCCTTTTCAACTTATTTTAACAATAAACTTTTGAATTTGATTTGGCTTGGAATTTGTGGAAGATGGGGAATATAAAAGTAGAGCATTCAGATGATAATCCTAATTACCTAACCTTGTACTGGCAGCATCTAGTGTATTTTTAGTCTGATAGGATCAGAGTTATCGTTACTAGTAATTTGATAAATTTTGTCATTTTCCTTTAAAGAAATTATTTTAAGCTTTTTTGTGAGTTAACCTGCTCTCTTGAGAGTAAACTAGCAACTAATTTAGTCAGTGAAAATTCCTGACAATTTTTAAGTGAGAATAAATATTTCTAAGATCCTTCTGGTTATAAAACTTGACAATTTGCCCGCAGATATTCTCCTCTCTTAAATGTTGTATAGCAGTGGCAGTTTGAAATCTGATAGCCGATTTGTTGGGTTTTTTCCAGGGAGCTCTTGAAAATTTAAGCTCTGCTCTTCCTTAGTTTTGAAATATTTTGCATGATATTGTATTTGGGTCACAGGCTTCTATTGTTAATGGAAAAAGAAGAAAGCTGCCCAGGGGCTGGTCATGCCAGAAGTCACTGAAGTGTGGACCTTCCCTAGGAGGCTGGAGCCACCTTCTCATGTAACATTGTGGAAATTCAGTTCCTGCTGTAGAAATGTGTAGAAATTGTGTCCCACTTCAAAGCGCCTGCGTTTGATTTCTACATGGGGACTCGTAACAGCAGTTTCGTTTCCTTGTATTGCTTTGGCTCATGGTAAGACATAATTATTGAACGCCTTCAAACAAGCCTATAAAGTCTCTTCCAGTAGCCTACAGGTGATCTTCTACACATCTGATCCCTGATGATGATCGACCAAATTTACAGCTTTTCAATTATGATGTGAAAAGGGGATTTTTGTGCTTATTGTGGTATTTTCCAAGGCTGTAAGTGGGGTTGGCAGGGAGGCAGTGGACCCTCCTGGCCAGGGGAGCTCATGGTCCGGGGTCGCATCAGGCAGAGCCGCTCACTGCCGTGACCTCCCTGGCGAATTCCCAGCTCTCGAGGACCGCCTTCCCCTCGCTGCCTCCCCTCGGAGCAGCTCTGCTTTGCCAATTATTCACTAGAGAGAGGATAACTGATGCTGCAGAGCAAAGGTGCGAGCTCCCGGCGGGGATGTGAGGGATTCGGTTCAAGTCTCATGTTTGAATCGGGCAGACCAGGAGGCAGCTGAGCGAGCTCGTTTCAGCGAGCACTCTCACTGCAGGCTCATCTGCTGGCATAAGAATGAGCTGCTCTTCTCCTTGGTGGGGGAGAGTTATTAAAAGATTTTTTTTTTTTTTTTTTTTTTTATCCACATAGAACCAAATTTGTAAAGGAGAACCTTATGTAAAGGAGAATCTTATCCCTGGGATGTGTAGTATTAAGAAATCCACTTTTACCTGATTGTGTTCAATATAATACAGCACTAGGTCCAGCACAGGTTCTGGCTTAAACAGTGCCTTTTATTTCAGTCCTTTTAATTCAAATGTAAGTGAACTAAGCCAGCAAGGAGAGACAGGATCTTAAATTACCTTTGAGAAGGGAATGGATAATCAGCGAGGCAGAGAGCTATAGATAGGTTATCAGCGCATGAGTTGGTCTGATGGTGGCAGCTCCTCGGGAGTTGTTGGCCGGAGAGTGAGGACCGATAGCATCGGTGCTGCGCTCTGCAGCCGTGCCATGCAGGGAGCAAAACCCGTGCCTGGTGTAGCCAGCAAGGTGTTCAAAGCAGGGTCTCACCCCACAGGCAGGGGATGGTACTTGCTCAGGGATGTGAGATTTCTTACTTTTCCGTATTTTCTTATATTCTTTTTTCTCTTCATTCCCTTCCCACCACTCAATGTGAAGTTCTGTTTAACGTCTTGATGTATTTCTGTGTCTTTTGAAATAAGCGCAGGGCGTCACCCCAAGTGAAGCCGTGCCCACAAATTCCCCGCACTCTTGTCACTGCATTTCTTTACAAATGGTAGCTACTCCTTCGGTGGTCACTTTAGTGTCTCTCGTTGTGGTATTTGCAAATTAAAATGATCTTTCAGAACTGTTATTTAATAGGGAATTTCCAAGGCACTGTTTAAAGTGGAATCTCACCAATTCCAGGTGATGGCCAGGGGACGATGGATGGGTTTTTGTCTTCTGCGTTGGTGCAGCTCGTTAGTGTTTTTGTCATCACTGAAGACCCATGGGGCTCAGATTGGCGGTGGCTCAGTTGTTTTGTATTCTGTTCCTCTGCGCTTCCACGTTCCTCCAATGGTTATAGTGAGCGAGAGAGGAGAATATTAAACATCAATAAATGATTTGGGTCACATACGGAGTGTTCAACACACAGCGGTCTCTTTTACACTAAGCCTTGTTGTTATATAAAATAAAAGTATATATTCTGTTCAACTTTCCAAATTTCCCCATAAGGTTGGAAGGGAGACAAAGATCAATCATTGATAAAGATAGCCTATGGCAGTGGGTAGATGAGACTGTCAAGTCAAGTGAGAGGGCAATAAAGCACAGAAAAATATTAAAATATTTTGATTCTTAGAGGCTTCTACTTACAATCTTTGATTTCTGCAGCCTGAGGCTCCTAGTTCAGCTGCAGCCTGAAGAGGTCTCAGACCCTGACTGCACTTTTTAATGCCATGTATTCATTTGCGGAGAACAGGTTGGATGGGAATAAGCCTGCGGAGAGGGAGAACTTTTCCTTTCTGTGCCCAGTGCCGGAGGGGAGAAGGCTTATAGGAAGAGTCTCTAGCAGTAAGTAAATGAATTTATTGATTAAGTATGCAATAAAGCTAACTCAAATATTTAACGGTGTTTGATGCAGGAGGATTGTGCTCACATTTTGTTTCTAAAATTTTGGTCAGCTGTTGTGATCTGGGATTTGCAGAATGCAGATCTGCTCACCTGGCACTGAACAGCATGTACAGCAAATGCTTTAAAAAAGAGAAGCTCCCGTGTTTTCTTTGTCTTTGTGTGGATTTCAGGAGTCTCGGGGAGAGCCAGGGAGCAAATTGCCAAAATGATATGTGTGTAGCGGGGGTATGTGTGTGATATATTACATGTTTCATTTCTTATCTGACTAATAGAGAGCCGAGAAGGGGTCCTGAAATGCAAATAACACTGACGATGTGGCATATGAAGCGTAGCGTGTCTTCCCAGGAACATGGGTTTTGCAGAGTGAGTCAGACTGAGCGTTTTTCTAGTGAACTGTAGTGTCTGTCTTTTAACTTCCAGCCCGCGGTGACAGTGAGTCAGCGGGGCTCGTGGAAGAGTTGGAAGAAAAAAGGAGCAGTAATGCACCAGTCAGAAGTTACCGTGTGGGACCCCAGCTCCCGGGTCTCGGCTCCTTCCTGCGAGAGTGCGTGGTTTGACCCTAAAACCATCAGTCCCTGCCCTTTGGGGAGCAGATCTGGTATTGCTTTGGGTGCTGCAAAATGCCCTTTGTTCCAAGCACCGATTTGAGACCCAATGTTGGGCTAAACTCGCCTAAGAGTGTTGGTGGAGGGAAGAAAGATGATTGCTTGGAAGTAGATCTCGCACTGTTTTTATAGTATCTGGGGAATAACGTAACTGCTCACCAATTCAGAGCTCAGGTAGAGAGGCACAGATCTCGAAACAGCTGAAGGACTTTTTCTTACTGTTTTTTTTAAAAAAGCTTTACATTTGGTAAAGGGAAAATAACTGATATCTGGAGCACTCAAAATACCATTTGTACATTACTTTGTGTTTTTCAAGTAGAAAATATTGCAGACATTCCACCAGATATAAAGTTGGAAATTTATTTAGCAAGAGTAAATAAAATCGCCAGGTTATACTTATAGTCACAGAGCAGCAGCTTTAGTACCCACACAGGCACCGTGGAGTTGATGGTGGGTTCCAAGAAGTGATTTAGATTTAGGATTTAGAAGTTACACTGCAGCTTCACAAAATAGATCTTTCAATCAGTTTGTCTTTAACAGCTCATCTACAGGTAATTCAGAATTTGCTTTTCAGGTTGGATTATAGTAATTTCATTTTATGAAGGGTACTAGAATGACAAGTTTGGGGTAGTGCCATGGTCTTTCATGTCCCAGTTCTATCTTTGCTACAAACAAAACAGGAGATATCGTAACTCTTATGTGCTGTTGTGTGGCTTGAGGTATGACTTTTTGGGTGGCTGGAGAGAGAAGAGGGAGATCATGGATGTGCTGACCCCTTCCCTCTCGCCCTTGGTGAAGCATGGTGGTCTTGGTCCTGTGGGATGTCCCACCTGGCCCTCCCGTGAAGTCCCTCCTATCCCACGGGGATGACCCAGGAGGAGCAGTGTGGCCTCCGGCAAGATCAGTCTGTGGATTTATTTGTGCATTTTTGCTTTCTTCCAAGGTCTTTGCCAGCCAAGGTTCAACGCTGGTCACTTTTGTAATGTAGGTTCACGTTGTAACAGCTAAATAAAGAGGTTTGAGCATGAAACAGCGTGTGTATCAGTTTGAAATAGCTGCAAAGCAGTCTGAGGTCATTCTGGGTCAAAGGCATTACCTGTTGTGATTTTAAGGCATCCTTCCATCATTATCTTGAAATTTGCCAGTTTGCTGAAGGCTGGTAATAACGTGTTTGTCTGAAAATACCTGCTGTTCCCAGCCAGGCTGTTTGTGAAGTTTAGAGAGTCACAGGAGTCCATAGCAGTCCAGTTTAACACACACAGACGGATTTTGGATGCCCTTTTGGGTACCCAGATGTTTAGGGCTGCATCTCTGAAGTTCACAGCAGACATGCAGGTGTGTTTTCTGTTTGGGTTTTTTTTGTTTGCTTTAAATCACAAAGGAATTCAAAACTAAACTTCAGCTAAGCTGAAAGGAGAGTTACAAGTGCAGGCACCACGTGAAATACAGGTTTTATTTAAACATTTTCTTCCAATGAGTTATTGAAGCAATTTATTTGCCTAAGCTGTAAAATAGTTTGTAGTGGAAATGTAAATAACAAATGGCCAATCCCTGCTGGTACAGTACAAAGAAAATATTATTTAGGGATCTCTCCACTCACTGTAGTTGATTTATAGGCTCCTTTCTAGCTACCGGTGGCCCATCCTGAAGACAGGAGGAAATGGTGCAAGAAATGGTATAATTTGTAACGGGAGCCTGCGGTTTCTGTCGGCCTTGGTGTTCCCCTGCTCCTCCCAACCGTCCGTCCTCCTCTCCCCTCCGCTGAGGTTTGTGAAGCAGCGAGGACAAATGGCTAGGAATTTGGGGAGGCAAAATTCAGAGCTGAATTATTATTTTACAATTTCCCTGCGTAATGCAGAATGCTTAAGTGGTGCTTCTTGTATTTAAAAATGAAACAGTGCATCAAGGAGTTTGCTTCGAGTGAAATAATAAATCAAAATAAATAAAAACAAATAAAAAATTAAATTTTCTCATGCCCAATCATCAAAAAATTTTGAATGAAGAAACCAATTCTAACATTTTCCAAATGAAGTTCATAGCATCTTTTCTAAGAATTGGTGTCTAAAACCAAATAATTTTTCACTGATGACAAAAAAATTGTTTCTATAACATGCCCAGCAGTGAAATGACTGCTTGAAGGAAATAACACTGGCAAAATTTTTCACTTTAAGTGGAGAAGGTCTTTGGGCTGTAAAAGCTGTTGTGTGCCTAGCTAATTTTCTTTAAACTGAAGGGAAAAGTGAAGCAGAGAATGTATTTTCCCTGATGAGCTGATATTTCTGGTTGTTTATGAGCTCCTGCATATTGTTACTTTTGAAAAGCAAAACAGGAAGAATATATGCAGGAATACATGCACATCATCTGGATGTGTAAACTGACTTTTATACGTAACCTAAAAATAGTTATAAACCAATTTAGAAAGTGGCATGTTTGCTAGAATTGAATGAACTATTCCAGAAAAAAACATGCTGTCCTTTAGCTCTTTCTCTTCCTTGCTCTTCCCTCCATCCCTGGGGTTTTTACCCTTGGTGCCACGGCTGCACGAGGCAAGGTTCTCATGGTAAATAAATGTGAGGGAGGGTTTTTTTTAATTTCCCGAGGTGCCAGCCAAGATTAGAATTGGAAATAAGTGAACAATATGAGAAAAACTCTCACAGTGTTTATCCCAGGTAAAACCATTCTCCATCCTCTCGCCAGAACGCAGTAAATAGCTGTCCCAATACGTTATACCCATAGTTGCCCCGTTCATCCTTCCTGTCTTTGAACGGATGGTGTCTGACATTGAACTGTGTCCAGGACTGTGAACCTGCTTAAAAAATGAATGGGAATTAGTTATCCTTGGATGCAGCATCTGTACAGGTAACATCACTGTGGGTCATGCTGCCTGAGCTGGATTTGGCGATGAAAAGCTGAGCACTCCCATCCCTCTGATTTCTTAACGTGTGTTTGAAGTCTCTTACTTTTATCACTTTAGGCATAAGATCTGAGCATTTCAAGGTCATTAAGAGAGGTGACATGGCCACAGCAGCCGCCTTGATCTTTTTCTTGAGATGCTGGCAAATGGTCTTGGACAGTGGAAAAAGAAATTCAAGGTCTGACGATCTTGCTAGGGACTTAACATCTGTATCATGTATACCTAAGAAATATTCAGGAGGTGAAGACTGGAGCTACATGTACCGACACACGTAGTACAGAATTTGAGAGGTTTGTTTGCTGTGACCAGCACTGAAGTACCATCAGTATATTGTACTGCTACATCTGAGAAAAAAATTAGCTGTGTTGCTCGGAGTTCTGCTTGCAAGGTAGCAATAAATTCACTTGGAGAAGATTTAATTTCAATAATGACCACTGAATAATTTATTCACCTAATTTACAAATATTTTTATGGAAAACACTTGAGGTTTTAATTATGCACTCAGTAAACGATTTGTGCGCATCAGTGATTAGAAGTGTAATGAAAATCCATGTATTTCTGAATATTTTGTTCACATTTGGGAGCTATTTCCACTCTTTAGGCACCCGCATAGCTGGCTGCCTTACAGCCGCTGGGAGAGCAAAGCGGGGACCCCCTACCCGCCCCCCCCACCCGGTCCCCTGCCTTGCTCTGTGCGGGGAACCTGGAGTTGGATACTTCAGCTCATGGAAGCATTTCATTTTCCCTCCTCCCCTTTTCAGATAGGGCATTTTATTTAAAACACTGTTGGCATGCTGTAGATTAGTGCGCAGCATAATCTTAGGAGTGGCCTTTTGGTGATGTTTTGATTCTTAAAATGCACTTCCATGTGATAACAGCCAGGGGGATCATTAAATGCAGCCTAACTATAGATTGCCGTGGCTGGTACAATCTCACCCCTGATCATTAACAAGAGAGAAAAAACCAAAAGGTTTGCAGAAGGGCTTAGAAGCAATGCAGATGATCCTGCTTGAGATCCCCTGCTTTTCCAACAGTTTTCAGTCTTTCCAAAGAAATCAAAGCAAAGTTTCAGTGACGTAAATCCCCCATCTTCAAGATACTACTTCAAAATTATCTTTGCAATTTGTTCTGTCACTTACAATACTCCTTGGTAGGTAGAGACGTTATTTAAATGCACAGTAATCTCTGCCATTCAAAGTAGGAAAATAAAATCCATTTGTTTCAATCTGCAGAGAACACATATTAGATAGAAATAAAATCCAAATATAATGGCACAGATGTAGCATCCCAGGCAAAACCCAAGCTGTTAGCATGCTAATGAAAGAATTTCTTCACCCAGCAAGTAGAGAACTCAACTGTCTACCGGGATGTCTCTGTTTTCACTGCCCCGTCGTTAGGTGGACTTTGTTTTCCAGCCGAGGGGTCAATGCCGTACTCTGGGACAGGTCAGCAGCCTCTCTGGCCTCGTTTTGTGTTTTGCATCAGGAATTGCTGCAGACTGCTCTTTCTGTTGATCTTTAGGAAGAAGGCGCAGTTTGTGGCTGAGACAAAGTGGACGATATTCTCAGCCCAGTACCTACAGTGATAATTCCCCCCAACTCAGATTATCCTAAGAACTCAAAAGGATTGTAACCATGGGTTTCCTCAGTCAGATAAACCACCCAAGACTGGCGCAAATGTTTAGTCAATACTGATTTTCAAGCACCGGCTACTTTTCCAGTCCCTGGCTGTGATGCCCTTGCCCCAGGAGCAGACTCTGGGCAGCTCAAGCCTCTCGTCCCCGGCGCACAGCCCTGGCTCCCAGGGTAAGGGCAGCTCTGTGTCAGCTCTCCTGTTAGCTTTTTTCAATTTTCTGCTTTTATTCTGTGTTCCTTTCCATAGCATCCACTTTCTTCTTTTTGTTCTTTTCCACGCAGGAGAAGAGTTGCATGTGAGATGAGTCGTGCCCGTGTTGTGTTGCATTGATTCTAGATTTTCATTTAGATATACAATAAAGTACCTGTAGCTTGTCCCAGTTTCTTGCCCTTTTATATGCTAATAATAGGAGTTCTAGTATGTAGAAGGTGAGAAAATAAGCAATTAAGAAAAAACAATTAAATTAATTCTTGTCTCAATACTGTGTATTAAGAGAACAGTTCAGGGTAACAAATGTACATAAATTTGAAATTTTGATTAAATAATAATATTTATAGCAACAATAAAGAAAAATATGGGAGTAAGGGAATTAAAGTGACCTTGAATCCAGGTACATTATTACTGTATAGATACTGTTTGACTTTAATTTTTATTAATGTAGATAATAGCTTACATGGGCCTTATGGCTGCCTTACTAGTGCTCTAAAATTTAATTAGATTTTTAGAGCAGCCATTAATGTCTTCTCTAGGATTATATAATTCAGTGGCAATGCCAGAAAACTTCATCCATTTCATTAGACTCTGAAAAGAAACCAAAATGAGGTATTTTGTCTACAATACTATCTTGAATTCCTAAGCCTTTCTCATAAAATAAATAAGTGCAATCACAACTGCTTGTTATCCTCGCAACACAGGTTATAGATAACACACTAAACCATGGAAGGAAAAATGCTTTCTTGGAAATATTTTAAAAAGCTTTTTAAGATTAGGATTTTTGCTTCTCCTTTTGTTAGACCAAAGACTCAGAGTCGGTTATAATCACTTGAAAGAAACCCTTTTTTAAGGTGAATAGAAGGCAGCGATATCTATGTCCCCACATCTCCTCACCAGCTTGATGGTCATCTGCTGTATGCCTGGTGTATGTGTGTGTCACTGCAGGAATGCAGATGATAGTTGTTTATTTTCGCTACAAAAGAAAGAAGTAGTGATTTTTTTTTTTATTGTCCTCTCCATCAAAAATACAAATAGATAGAAATGCATCAGGATCTGTTTTTGTTTTGGTTTGGTTTTTTTTTAATTAATTCCAGCAGAATTTTCTGAAGAAGCAGCTGTGGTGGTACTGGAAGAAAGGTATTAGAGTTGATCCAATTACAGGTAATGAAACAAATCTAAGTCAAAAAGTTTATAGATAATATCTCAGACTAATTTAGTTCCAATTAAGCAGGGTCCAACAATAGAGATGTAAAGCTGGCACCAGGGATGTCTGCTCTGTATCTGGTGCGTACAAGAGGCTAACCAGAATAAGCTATGAATGGAAATTCGGCACACTGGCACTATTTTTCCAAAATATCTGTGTAAAATACACTTTTTTTTAATGACAAGTTATGGGCTGACATGTATAGTTTGCACTGTGCGAAGGGCTGGTGAAGTGCACGCTTCGGCGTTGTTCAAACTGGCATTGGTTTGACTACGCTCACTGGTATTGAGAGTGGTTCTTCCATCACCTCGCCGTGTTTCCTGCTCTCCGAGATAATATTATGCATGGAAAAGCTATGGAAATAATTTTAATTGTTCTAAGTTTGGTCCTCATCTGCATGTGTGCAGCTTTTCCTGTTTTCGGTAATTTGACTGAAATTTGTGTGTTTGCTGTCTTCCAGAGCTGAGCTGGTAACCTTTGCTGACTTGCTAATTCAATCAGGTTTTGAATTATCTGCAAATGAACTTCTGAAGTCTTCCCTAAATAAACACAGAAGAGCTTTTGGCCTGTAAATGATCCTTGTTTAGGTCAGAAACTTAAGAGATGGATGGTTAGTTTTGACTGGGGATGTATGGCTCAATCCAGGATTACTTTCATTTAAATCTTCTTTGATTAGATGAGCACAGCTTTCAGAACAAAGTTTCTTGCTAGAAGTGTTTGAAGGATATGAGGCAAGGAAAGATGCAGAATGGTTTGCAAGCACGTTTAGGGGAAGAGTGGGGATGATAACAAAATCTGATTAGCTGATGAGTAGGAAAGAGGTGCCTTATCCAGGGTGAGCTTCGGTCATAAGGTAAACCCCGTGGTTTCTCCGTGCGTGGTTTCTCCGTGCATGCTCTGTATTACGAGAAGATTTGGAAGGGTTTGCAGCTTTTACCTATTCACGTGTGCCTGCTAATGAGGAAAATGAAGAAAGTGCATTTTTATGGCTTGGTAAACTTTGAGCTTCGTTATTTGTCATGTCACGGTGATGACTGAGAGCGTGTATTAACGCCGCAGAGTAGAGATGTTAACAGATCAAAGGATCAGATGTGTTGGTTAAAGAAATTGTAATGATAAATGACAGCAACCTAATTTATGAAACAATCCTCTAGTATAAAATAATTCAGTAATTTGTAATTATATCATTAACTTGCCAAGAAGAAAATCAATCCCGTCAGAATCATCAAACAATATAACAAATTGCTGCAAGTTTTGCAGTAGTGCCTTGTGTGCTGTGCAGCCGCTCTTATCCCTCCTCTGAACTCTCTGCAGGTATCCAGTGTCGAAAACGAAGATGAAAATTCAGAGGGCAACAGTTCAATTACTTAATATCAGTGTTAACTAGCAAATAGGCGAGGAAAGTGTGTCTGGCATGTGAGAAATTATCTGTAAGCTGTGAAGGAGAAAGATTACAGGCACGTTTGCTGAAGGCTTTCCATATGGCACAGTGCCGGTGGAGCGGGGCTGGTGCTGGAGAGGAGCTGGGGACCTGAGAACCCCCGGGGCAGCTGAGACACCGGCATACTGCTGCGTACTCTGCCCTTCTGCGTCACAGACTCTGAGAAATGGAAATAAATAACAAAAATTAGGCATTTAACTATTAGAAACTTTCTTCTTATAGAAATACCACTTTTAAAGAACTAACAAAACCTGTAGTGCTTAACTTTGGTCAAAATCTGTTATTGCTGTAATCCTGTAAACCATTTAGAAATAGAAAGGCCAATAGTTTCAAGTGCATTTTATAGATATCGAAGAACAGTGGGTGTATGGCTAAATATGAGCTGCATTACATCTGTTGGCAGTTGCAGGCAGACGCAAAACTCGCTGATAGATGACACGGAAACGAGAGACCGTGATACGATTAAGGATCGTTCAGCGGGTGGGTTCACATCCTCTCTGCTGAAGGAACGCGTCTTGCATTTCATCGTGCCGAGTGGCTGGAGCTGGACTGGTGGTTCAGGAAATGACATGAGAACTATGTATTAGCCAGGAAAAATCAGCATCCAGCAACAACCATTATTCATTCAGCATTATTGATTTAACTTAAGGCCACAGTAACTTGTTTCATGAGTAGTTCTGGCATCGTTCCATGTGAAGGCTGACTTTGCCAAGGAATTTTTTATTCAAAAAAACTTGCATCAGCCAGCCAAAATATCCAAAGCATTGTGGGAGATGTGAAACAGAAGTCCTGCATTTATTTTGAGATGAATGCAGCAGTACAGGAGCTGCCACTACTCACTTAAGGATCAACAGACTCCGTAAAAGTTATAATTAAGACACATCTCCAGTGCTTGTAGAATGATGAGTCTGCCCGATACCTCTGTCTTTACGTACTTATAAACTTTGTTTTCTGTGTACCATCCCCATTTCAGTCTGAAAAGGCTCAGTGGAAATGGATTACTGTCTTTACGTTGCTTCAGACTAAGACTCTGACCATAGAAGTGATCTGCCACTTCTGGAAAGCTTCGCTTGCCCCAGAGGGACTCTCCTGTGCTTCAAATGTAAATAAAAATCATTTTTAAATCAAAGAAATCTACTCACTAGTTAGTAGAATTTCTAAAAACATGGTTAATCCTAAAAAGCTTTTCTATTTGATATTTAATAGAGCTGAGTTAATAATTCATAATTTAATGTATCTGATTAATTTTGCCTCTTTTTCTCGGAACGTCTTCAAAGCACATAATTATCTCAAATGTACTTATTCAAAATGACTCAGTGACCTCTCTTTCTAGATCACTTATTCTTGATTCAATTTTTCATAGCAGTGCACAGTTTCTATTGGTTATCATTCGTTATTTCTCTTTACTAATTGAGTAATCACAAATCCAGTTAAAAAAAACAAAAACAAAAAACCAAAAAAAACAAACAACCCTGTGGCAGGAATGCATGCTGAAAATGTATTAAAAATTCCTTTCTGCAAAGTGTAGTTTTAAAATGCTTTTTCAGTGACCTGAAAATGCATAGACATAGATTGCACACAATGCATAGAAAATAAACTCGCAAAGGAAGATACTGGAGGTGAATTGATTTTAATACTCCGAAGAATATTCGTAGCAAATGTTAACTATCGCTTCCCTCAAGACGTATATAACTGAATCAATAACAAAGGCGTTGTTTATACCTGTCCCAGAGATCTCTGCGCATGGAAGAAAATGAAGAACGCCGATTTGCTCCTGAGCAAGCCCTCGAGAGGGTCGCGGTCGGGCTGACGCTGGCCGTCCTGAGCAGGCGGGCGCTGGGCTGTACGGGGAGGGAGCTGGGGTCAGGTACCCGTCCTCGTGAAGCCAAAAGCCTCCCCCAGAGTATATGAGCAGGTCCTGGTTCGTGTGCTTCGACGTTGCCTTCTCGACAGAGGTGATGAGGTGATGGAGGTGGCCCCAGCTCGTGCAGGGTTTCAGGGTCCCTTGCCTGCTTTTGAGGCCAGAGGCACGAGTGCTGACCGCTGCTCAGGTTTGAAGCAAAAGTTAAGCGACAGCCTGGTTCAGGAGGGATGCCTGGTCATTTCATTCCCCCAGATGGTTTTATTTTTTCCTCTGTTAGGGTCCACAGATGTTCAAGCTTGTAGAAGATTGTGCACTAGGAGTCTTCAAATCCTAATGCTTCTGGAACTTACTGATGTGGTTTATAGCACACTGTGACTGGTTCTATTGTTCTTATTTCCATTTCTTGGGATAATTCAGTTTCTTCCTTAAATTGACTTTTACACTTTTTCACCTTTCTCTCGCATTTTCATTCTAAGGCCATCTCTGTACCCAAAGCCTTCTGCATCCTCTGTCATTCACTCTTTCTCCCCGATGTCCCTGCTGCCAGGCTTAGGGACGGCACTCTGCCACCGCTCAAGCCCTGAAGATGCTTTCAGACATGATGAGCCTGTAGAACTCATTAAGTGCGTCTCTGACCCACAAGTCCTCTATGTTTTTTCAGGGAAAACTTATAGTGTTAAATCACACTTTCTCTGGAACCTGAGTCCAATTCAAGGACCATTCAAACACTTAAATGTCTTGCTCAGTTTTCTGTCAGCTCTTTAACTGGACTGGAAACGTGTAAGGAATTGGGTTACCAAGAACATCCATTTCTCCAGGGGAATTTAACCTTCCTCCTGCGTGCAGTGGAGATGAGGGACAGCACAAACACTAGCAAGGCTCGAAGGGATTCGCCACCAGAGCAGAGCGGGCGGTTGTGTTGTCTTTGTTCAAGGTCAGAGGCAAATGAGTCACTTTAAAGTAGATAAGCTACCTCGTTCAGGAGCTGTAACCTTCAGGGGAGGGTCCCCAAACACCTTTCCTTATGGCCTTGGAGACAGAATACCTCCAGCTGAGGAGGACCCAGTGTTCTGTTAAGAAAAACAAGTG
Organism: Harpia harpyja; assembly: GCF_026419915.1. NCBI lineage: Eukaryota > Metazoa > Chordata > Aves > Accipitriformes > Accipitridae > Harpia > Harpia harpyja. The sequence continues at coordinate 22,346,307 of NC_068969.1, forward strand.
ATGAAATCATGTTGTCCTGGGAATTGATAGTGCTTTTTTATCCAAGTGATGATCTAACCATACAAATTGTATAAAGATAATTAACCTATGCTAGCAGATGCACTGAAATGTGCAATGCCCTTAATATCAAGGATTTGATTTATATAATATATTGCCAAGTGCATATGTTTATTAAAATAAAGTTCAGGAGAAGGACAGTGGAATTACACTGGGGCTCAGCTGGCCAACAGTCTTAACGGTGCATGCATCTCATTATAGGGAGAGTTTTCCTTTTATTTCAGTATGCTATTTATTTTACAATTTTTAAAAAAATCTATAAAACCCTTAATAGTCAAATAGATGGCCTTAATGTGATGGTTTCATTAAAACTAAGGGTTTTATTTGGCTGTTATCTTTCTTCCCCTGTTACCTAGCAGTCTGTGGTGGTCATTTGTGGTGACCATGCTAGCACATCAATGCAGTTTGTTAATGAATTTTCCACAAATTAATTTTCTCCACTAAAACAGCATTAATAAACACGAGCCATTATTTTATGTGGACTAGGAATAAAAGAAAGCATAATAATTTTCTTGACTTTATTTTGTGGAATTAAAAGTACTTCTCTAATGAAAAAAAGGCCAACAGAGGCTCTACTAAATGATTGCAAATAAAGTAATGGGGACTAGCATGAATTGCTAGATACAGCTCATAATGCCTTGTTTTAGGCTATTGACTTACCCTAATGTATTTCCAGATGTCACTGAATTTTATTGCGTTAGATCTATTGCTAGCTTTAGGTGGCTTTTTTTTCTGGTTATTCATATTCACATTTAAATAACCTTTTTCTGAAACAAGCCTTTTTTTTTCCAGCTGAAGCAACTAAAAGGAATCGGCATCAAATCTGATAAATGGATACCCCATGGTTAAGAAAATTACATAGGCTTAATACCTAAGGCAAGTGAGATGCAATCTCAGCAAAAGAATCTACAAGGAGCAGGATTATCATTCAAGGAAAAAGGGGTATTAACACTTTCCTTGTAATTCTAACGGGATGGAATTGTCTTCAGCATCTTCGTGTATTTATGGAGGTTTAAAAACCCATGCTAGATAACTTTCAGTGTAGATTTTAGGAATATGTTTGTTTAAATAAATTAATATAGGTCAAACTTTATTAGTCCGCGTACCTTTAACAGAAAATGTGGATAGTGAAAGTACTCACATTTACATGGTTTCAGATATTAATTTGAGGTGTGATTTCCATACGTACACAACTCCTCCGAGGCACCCTAATAGTGCATTTGCCACATCACCAAGGCCGTGCCATCATTTTCAAGTGCAAAACAAGAAATAATAATAATTTGTGACATTTTCGCCACTGCCTTTACCTGACCTTCCAAAGCGGCTGGAGCCTGCAGTTGCTCCGTACGTTGGCTGCGTGTGCGGTAGATCTCCTTTGCTGGGTCTACAGAGTTGGCAGAAGCGATGAAATATTTGGAAGAGCAGCCCTGGCCAGCACTTGTCTGCTTTTTTTAGGTGATTTGGGTCTGATAACATGCAGTTGGTCTCATCAACACCCACCACCACTTACCACTCTGCCGTGTTTCGCGTCGGCACGTGCGGCGACGGAGGTGTACCGTGGGGACCCTGGGCGCTGCCCATGTTTTTGGGGGTGGCTTTGCACAGGGGAGACCAGACGGCCTCGTGCTGCGGGTGGGCGCAGAGCTTGGCCGCGTAGCGGGTGCGCGTCGGGTGCCGCGAGTCCCGGACTCAGTGCGGTTTGCTTTTGGGGTTTCCGCTGCTAGCAAGACTGATGCTGGCGTGGTGTGATTTTAAAGAAAGCAGTATTAAAGCAAGCAGCATTTTTTCAACAGCATATGGAAAACATCAGGAATTCTGTGGCATTTGTTTGTAAATACACTGTTTTCCTACGTATCTGTTGTTTGTATAGAGAGTGGTTATAGACTACAAATGGGATATGCACCAGCTTTTGATGGGCTGGTATGAGGATATATTCATCGTTATGGTAAATATATTTAGGACGTCCCGACAACAAGCGTCACCGTGCCTCGGGTGGCCTCGCTGGGGACATGCCACCCGCCGAGGGCCCCTGCCCGCGTCTGAGTCTTTCACTGGAGGGTTGCGGGGCTTCTGGCAAAGGAGATGAAAAGTTAAAAGTTAATTTTCAAAGAGCTCTGGTGAGGCTGAGCGGGAGAAACAGTGCCATCTGCTGAGGTCTGGGCATGGCCAGCACCCAGACTGTCTGCCCTGCCTTTGCTTAACAAGAAATGTAGTAGCAGGTACATACAGAGTTTTGAAGATTAACCCTCAAATCAATTCATGGGGATATGTAAATATGGCACCTCCTTGCTCTGCATGATTTTAAGGGATATAAGAAACCCACTAAGGGATCATAAACCTATTTTTGCATAAAACCCTACCGTAGTAATCTCGTGTGTAATTGGATCATCTGTTGAAGGACTTTTTTTTTCTTATTTTTATTTATTTTAGGCAGTCTTCCTTAGGATATACTGTTCTCAAAAGGCAATGTTAGCTAAGGCACAATAATGTTAAACAGAAAATAAATTTTCTGTATTCACCTTGAGGGATTCTAGAGGTTACAAATTATAAAGCCAATAATAACTTCCATTCAGAAGACTTTTGACAGGAGGGAAATGAGAAATGAGGAGAGAATGTTTCCGAAGAAACTTATTCCAACTCATTTTCATAAACATGAGCAGAATAGAAGTTGTATACGGGTATGGCAGTCAAACACACCGGCTTGTATAAAACAAAAATAGCACATTTTCTTTGACTACTGTTTCTGAATGCCTGGCTTTAAATACTCAGTCTTAAAGCTAATGAAGGACTTCTGAAGGCAATATGCTGAAAGAAATTCTAGGAGCCCACATAGCTCCTATCTGCTTTTGAACAGAAGCACAATCTGCATCAGAAATAATAACAATGAAAGATGTTTAACTGGGGGTGATAAGTGAATGTATTTTGGTCCAGTTTAGGCTGAAGCTATCGGTTAATTTGGCACTGAGCACAAATTTGGTTATTTGGAAAGGCTAAAAATTTTGGCTTGCAAAAAGTAAATTTTGCTTTGCAATTTTTTTTTTAATTTTTTTTTTTTCATCTAAAGAAATTATTTGTGATACTTTCTCACTTCTCATTTCTAGTAGAGCCAGGGTAAGTGGGATAGAGGGATTTAACGTGAACAGTATAGGTTTAAAAGACTAATTAAAATAATCCTACTGTAAATTTCCTAATACTCTTTGGAGGGTGGAGTGTCTGGCTTTTTGTTGCAAAGTCTTATCATTTGAAAGTGACTTAGTCCATCAGTTCAGATATTGTTATGGGCAAGGTCAAAAGCATCAAGTGTGCAGGTAGTTTGTAATTGGCTGTCTGCAGAAAACAGCAGGGAATTCAATCTATTACATGCACTTCGATGCACTAAACCAACACTCCATGAAGCCATTGGAGCATAGAAAAGGCTTGCTAATCTCTCCCCAGTAATTGTTGCAAGTGTGCCATGCGCGTATCAAAGAGGGCATTCATCACTTGATGAACTTAAATGTCCCCAGTGATTTTTTTTTTCTATTAATAAAGCACATTTTGACATTCAGAGACTTTATGTGACATTAGGGAAAGTATATTTAAGGAAAACCTCAGAAAAAGTTATTCTGATGATCAGTGATGTTCTTGGGAACCAGGGATAATTCTAGCGAGCAAAACTAGCCTGAAATCTGTCACTCTCTTGTTCAGATGAAGTATACTCTTACTGTGTCTGTGGAAGTAGGGAAATAAAGACACGGACATCTGAAAGCCTGAGTTTGAAGATGGTTGAAATTCATGTTGTTCGAAATAAGAACTTGATTTCATTATGTTAATAGAAAATGATTACTTCACAGAAACTTAAATGCAAGAGAATTCAGATTTTGGAGGGTAAGGAGATGAGGAAATCCAAGGCACAATGTTATGATCCGAAGTAGTTGGTAACTATTGGTTTTTATTTGTTTGAAAAATAGCATGCTGGCTGTTTTCTTCTGCTCTTAGCCTTCAATATGGTTGGGCGTCTTAGGTCTTTTCGCCTGTATGCCCTCTGGATATACAGTACACCCTTTCCATGCCTGTAACCTCTACATGTTACCAGCCATTGACAGTAATGAGAACTAAAGTGACAGTGGCTGTTTTCGTGTCTTTTCGTCCAGCCATAATCTTTCTTAAGTGCTCGATTACTAAGACAATACTAAATATACTTGGTACATCACAAAATACTCAGTTATTGTTTCTATTCTCATTTCTGTCAGTATTGCATGACTTCGGATGAGTGGTTTGAAATCTATTATTTTGAAGCGTTGGTCACATGATTTTTTTTTATAGCTATATACTTATATAATAATGTGAGGCAGCATATCTGTTTCATGTTCTGCAGGTTACTGATGGTAAATTTGATATTCATGTTTATAAAAATGATTTGTTTGTTATACTTACAAAATCTGTTTCCCTGTTCCTTGCATCTCTTCTGTATGTTTGTCTTTTTTTTTTTTTTTTTTTCTTTATTCTGTTTTGTCCCCTCTGTAAGAATTAGAGCTGATCAGGAGAGGGACTGTCATTCCCTTTTGTGTTCACACTTTGCCTAGCACACCTAGTTAATGACTGCAGTCCATAAATACTGTGCCAATAGAAACAATAATCGAGCTGTTTCAAATGTGCATGAAAACATAAAGCTTCATTTCCCACCATCAGTTACTCAGCTAAGATGAAGATGAGTACCCCTCTGTGGATTTTGTTCATCACCAGTACGGAGCATCGTGCTTTACCGCTGCTGGTCCAGTGACCGTATTGTATCAGAACAAAGACAAACCAAACTCCTTATTCCTTAGGTGTTCCTTCAGTGGCATTTTTTTATCCCTAGCTCTGAGGTACTTAACACATCTTAGGAAAAAACTGGACTATGTACCATTGGTTATCATGTAATCCAAATGGACCTGCAGACGTCTTGATAAGCGAGAGCATGTTCGATGGTTGAACCTTCACCTGTCTCTAATACTCTCGCTCAATCTTAATCAGCTCCTGTTCAAGTGGTATTCTGCCTGTGAACAGCAGAAGTTGTACTGGCCTTAATGACAGTGGGAAGAAGCTTCTGAGAGACTCGTGGCTTCACGATAGCTCTGTTGTCCTGCAGAAGGTGTCGGGACTAGCTCATCCATCTCCCTGGTCACACAGATCTGGAGATGAAATAAACCTCCTTCATGTCTTTGTTTTGCATCAGGGAGATAAATTATCAAAGCATCACCCCATGTTAAGCATAACAAACCAGGTAACCCCAATCAACAGTAACAAAAAATTTCCAGCAAGAAGCCAGTGCTGCTTTGAAATTTAGTCTGACGTGGCTTTTGTGGTAGGAAAGAGTCAGATAAGCCTGATAGGCAGAACTGATCGGTTCCTGCAATTATTTCCTCAGTATTTTGATTCCAGTGTTATTTAATAGTACTTTCTCATAACTATCAAACCATAGCCGTATGCATTTCCTCTTCCTAACCTAATTAGGGACGTCATGCCCAGCGCTGATTCGGGGCTGTGCAGCTGCCCAGGGCCAGGCAAGAGCATTGCTCTGCCCGGCGCAGCTCTTCAGCCTCACCGCGCATCGAAGCGCAACCTTGGTTTTGCTTTTGGGGTCCTTCATCTCGATGTCTTTCTGCGTTCCTTTATTCCGTGTTTGCACTCCTGTTACCAAGCAACTTTTTCAGTTTGTTTTAGTTTGGGTTTTTGGTTTGCTTGCCTTTTTTAAAGAAAAAAAAAATGTATTTTTCTGCTTTCCCTTTACTTCTGTATTATCTTTCTTCCTATCTTCCTGTTACCACTGATGGGCACCTTTCTACTCTACCTATTTTTTTTGCTGACTGTTTTTATTTCTACTCAGCTCAGTCTGAAGAATAGAATAGATCTCTTAATTTACTTTTAGGTAAAGAAATTATTTTTAAGTGAGCTAAGGTGTCACATAGATCATAGAACTTGCATTAACTACCATGCTAATTATGTTGCATTTGACTTACCCAAACAGTTGTATTCAGCTCTTATGTTACTTCCTTTTTCAAAAATTAATGCAAGCTTTTCATGTTGCTTCTCTGGGTTTATATTGCAAATATACTTTTCTGTGGTAGGCTTTTTCTTATTTCCTCTCGTCAGCCTATTTATATCCAGAGATGTTGCACTCAGCTTTATTAACTGCAGTCTTGTCACCTTCATTATATAATTGTCATATTTTTGCCACATCTAAAGCTTCATCTTTATATTTTCTTTGTATCAGCCTTAGTGATTACAATGTTAGAATCACAGTTCAATAATTACTTTTTTTTTTTTTAAAGTGGTACCTATTTTCATTTACAGAAAACTGCTTAAATTAGTCCTTTGTAGCGCTCTCCGAACTTATCCGTGGGGGTCTGCAGAGATTTTTGACATCTAAGCCTCACGTTTTCTGTGATCATCTCGCATCTCTATTTCCAATTTTTTCTCCTCCTGTTGACATTGTTCAGTTTTCATACTGTAGTTTCAGGTATTACTGCTGTATTTCTAAGTCAAACAAATTATCTTTACCTTCAGACTAGTCCTAAAATTCCTAAAGTACTTCAGCATACCAAAAAAAGACAAAAAACCCCTTCAATCCCATTTATTAAAGAATTTTTAGCAGTTGAGACATGAAGCTATGTCCTGTTCTTCATCAGTATCGGACAATCTGCCTCTCTAGCAGGCAGCAAAGCTCTCGGTGTAGATTGTAGATGCGGTTTGTTGGCAGAAGTTACAGCTTTCACTAGAACTACTGAAATTGAGAAAAAGAAAGGAAGAAAGAAAAAAAAGACAGACTTTTGTTCCCTTATTCTTCTTTAGGTTTTAAACCAGCAGCATTCAAGAGGAAGTGCAGGTTGGGTGTAAGAGTTCAGTTTGCTGAAGGTAGTGTTTGAGTCCTTTAAACTCCCCAGCATGTATCAATCCTCCGTCTCATCTCCGAGATTACTTTTTAATCTGATAGCCAGTATTTTCTGGGTGGAATCTCTTATATCAAACCATAATTTATGTATTTCAGAGTGCTTTACATTTGATAATCTGGTAATATCACACTTTCCTTCCTTCAGATGACACTATCAAGTCTGTCAAGGTATATAATATTCTCCATCACGGGCATAAATTAACAGCTATATTTTCTTAATGTAATGAATCATAAATAGGAAATCAGCCATAATCTATTTATATGGTGTAATCTCTTCAGTGCTCTTACTCGGTTATTCTTTTTTTATTTTACTTTTAAGATAAACTAGTAGTAGTTGATGGTGGAACTGGAATTACTGTCCTGAGATTGTCAGACTCACGTTCACCAGCTCCATTGCCTGAAAAGTCTTCTTTAACTAAGTTTAAATCTTTGCCGCATCTTTGAGTTCTTCTTTTAGATATGCAATACCAAATTATAAGGTCTTTACATACTGCAGCAAAAAGCAACCAGATGTGTCGTGCTTAGTCCTTTGACTAGTGCTGTGTCACCACGGGGTTGTGGATCGGGGGGAGATGCGCTGGTCCCTCGGTTTATGCCAGGTTTAACCGTGCTGTCCCGAAGCTCCGGATCAGGGAAGGCAGGAGGGTGGGATTCAGCCCCCCCTTAGCACAAGGACTGGCAGAACCGCAGCTCCCTGGGTTTGTGCTCGCTGTGTCTGTCCAAACCCTTGGTCCCAGGCCACCACCAAGTCGGGCAGGTGACAGAGGTGACACAGTTCTCCTTTTGGCCTCAAATAATCTGGTTTCTCAGTGTTGTCTGACATTCAGACGTGTAATGAAACCATTATAAATGATTTGCAATGTAGTATTAGTACATGCTAAGTGTGGTTAATGTAGCATCAGTTCTGCTTGCTTTTGTAACTAATTGCTGCATTAGCAGACTTAGTGATTATAGGAACTGTGGTTAGGTAAGTAGCAGTGGACAGGAAAAGATGTAGAGAGGCAATGTTTGATGAAGCTTTCTCAGCCTCCGTAAGGGGTTAATTCTCATTGTCTTTTGCATAACCATAGATCATTGCTAATTCTTAGCTACCCACCAACATTTATATTAAAACTCTGCAGAGACTGGGGGTTTTTTTCAAGTCTCTGAGCTGTCATTTGACAACCTGCGAAGTGAAAGCTGAGCTCTGGTGGGGCTGGGAAGTAGGTGGTGTCTAAGGGCAAGTGTATTTGGAAAAAAGCTGTGAAAATTCATAGCAAAAGCAGCCTTGGAGATACCTGAAATATGCTATGTTTAAGCTTTCTACTTGTACAGACAAGCTGCCGAACCTGGGATAGCAAAGGGTTTTCAAATCCAGAGTCAAGAGGCTTAGGTCTGGGTCTGAGAACAGAGCAATTCAAAGACAAGCAGGTTGAGGTCGACCTAAGCCTGCAACGCAAACATACCTTCTATTCATCTCCAAATAATGTTTCTAGCATCTGTATGTAGCCTGGCTTTCTGTCATCAGGCTTAAAGCACCGGTGCTTCCATAGGAAATCAGCTTTAAGGTGAAGAAGAGAATTTCGGCTTTGCAGCAGACAGTTGTAGGCAAAGTGAACAAGGCTCAGAATCTTTTATGTATCATTGGCTGTAAACAAAATGTCCAGACTAGGACAATTGAAAAATAGCTATATTGTATTGTATATCAAAATGTGTTTCTAAGAGATGTCTGTAAGTGGTACAGTGTGTGATTTCATGCTTTATTGTTCCTCAATCTGTTCAGTTTACAGGGAAAAGGTATTTTTCATTCTCCTAGCTGCTAGCTTTGCCAACGCTACGTGAGCTCTGAAGCTCAAGCTGTGATCTTTCTGGCTTCTACATTTCCATCAGTAATAAAAAATCCACAGGACAAATTCTTCTCTTAGTTACACCTGCAAAAATCCATGATCTTCCAGGATTTCACAGGCAAAACTGAGCAGGGAATAGTAGCAGCCCCTTTGAAAATCAAAAGCACAAGAGCCATCAGAGAAAAGCTGCAAGGTGGAAAAGCATCCATTTAGGCTTGTACAAAGAGGAGTATAACTGAGGGAAAGGTGAAAATGTAATTAAGAAAACATGACAATGGAGAAAGTTTTCAGAGAGTGAGATTTACAGAACTGTAGGTTGTTATCTCAAGGAGGTGGTGACAGGTCCGTTGCTTGGATATTTTCAGTGAAAGGGTGGAAAGAAGATATAATTCATCATAGCTGGAGATAATTCAGGCATTTGGGGAACAGTGATTTGAAAAATGATCATAGATTTACTCTATTTTAAAGTCTACTAGGATTTTTATAAGTAGGACGACTCTTCGTTCCCCTTTCTTTCATGTTTTCTTCACAGATCACAATATTCCAACATTCCTGTGACTCATCAGAAGTGCGGTATGATAAGAAACCCTAAGCCAGTTACTTCCATCTATCCCATTCCAGTCATTCAGCATAATTTACCTAATGTGTCTTCTCCAGCTCTAATTTCTGCAGTTTTGCATAAAGTAGGTGCCATTAGGAGAACTAAATGACTGCCAAGGTGCCATTCAAATTCAGGCTCAGCCCATGCTGGCCGCGGCGGCACGTACGAAATGAAAGTCTCTGGGTTTAGCGCAGAGCAGGGAGATGCTCTCGCGTCCTTACTGACGCGGTCGTTGCGAGGACATGGGAGGTTGGGGGTAGGAGATAGATGGGTCTGGTTGGAGACGAAGGATGGGGACTCCCAGCAGCAGGGAGGGCTGGGGGCTTGGGGAACCCCAGCGAGATCTGGGCACTGACAGTGGGGAGAGAACAGTAGAACAGCCCAGGTTGGAAGGGACCTCCAAAGATCATCTGGTCCAACCTTTTGTGGGAAAGGGAGCCGAGATGAGATTGTGTAGCACCCTGTCCGACCACATCGTGACTCTCTGATTCTGTGTATTTGTTTTTCTCTACAAAGCAATATTCTGCAATTCAAACATTTTTAATAGCTACTATAATCAGGAGGTGGTTTCAGAAGATTTTGGGGGATCTGAATTAGTTATTTCAATAAATATATATGTACCTATGTGTATACATCCATATATATTTTTTAAATTAATGTAAGTTTATGGTAGTAGCTTATTTTGTCTACAATTGGTCCTTTTTTTTTTTTTTCTTCTCATGTTTGCAGTCTCTGGAAGGCATTCAGGTTTGCAGTCTCTGCAAGCAATTAACTTGTGCAAAACTGAGCAAAAACAGTAGTGTAAAGTTTTCCGAACAATAACGTTTTAAAACTAGAACTCTTCAGCCAGAGATCTGAAATGATGGATGCTATTTCATGTGAGAAAAACACAGACTTACGAATTACACCAAACCCCAAATTAGGGTTTATTTTAGGTTGTCTTTTTGCGTGCATACTGCTGGGTACACGTACTGCAGGGTGTATATATGAATTTATTAAATGTCATTTGCTTCGCTGTGTTGATGCCCTCTCACAGCTCGGAGGAAGCGGTGACATTGTGCTCCCGCTGCCCCGGCGCGGGAAACTCTTCCCAGAGTGTAGCCATAGGAAGGGCATTGCTGAATCCCAGGTAAATAAGGAATAAAAAAAATTTGTAGCCATTTACAGGCCACCTGCCAAAGATGAAAAGGCGTTTGGAGGCAGTTATAGAAAATTCTTGCAGCATTTTGGCAGTGTTTAAACCAGTTAAATGTAACACAGGTCTATGATCATTACTCTAATATCCTAGTGAGGGGGTATTTTTGGTAGATGCTTTAGCTAGCACAAACTTACAAAGTTTATAGTTCTCTGAAGGGACTCAAAATACTTCAAAGATCTTAAATTTACAGATGCTGGAATTAAATCTGGTAGTATTCTGAGAAGGTGGATAAATCAGCTTTTTGAAAGTAGAAACAAAGTCACAGGGAGATCTAACCTCTCAAAAAGACACATTAGATTACTTTAGGACCCAAACCTGCAACATCTTTTATTATCTTCCTGAAAAGCATCTCCTATAATGAAATGAATACAGGGATGTTATAGCAAAAATCCTGCGAAACGTGAAATGACAGTAGCGAGCGGAAGATCTTACAAATGAGCTCATTCTGAGCAACACTGTCATCTTTGTAACGCTGTCAGGGATCGTGCAATTCAACCAGTTATTCCTTAAATAAAAATACCACTCTGAAGTTTTAAAAACTAAACATTTCTGATGTCTGCCAGCATTTGTGTGGCTGAAATGTCAGCGGAAAACACAGCTGAGAGTTTGTGCCGATAGACTGCCTGCCTTAATTAGCGTCCATCCGCATTTTGTCAAAACCTGAAGCAGAAACAGAGGCCAGGTTTTCCTTTTTAGCGTTTACAGCAGTCTTCTCTCTGGTTCAGGTTTCAGGCCAGACCTTTGGCCCCATCCCCTCTGGCTCTCTAGAACAGTCCCCTTCGCTGCTTCGGGCAGTCCCGTCCCTCCTGGGTGCATCTCCTGCGTCTGCAGTCCCGTACCTCGCCGTCGTACAGTTGCTGCTGCGGCTCATTGCTTGGGTTTGCGGGCATCGCTTCGAAATACTTTGTGTTTGGCTCATATACCTGTTGCAGACTTTTGGTTTGTAGTCCTGCCCTCCCCTCGCGTGGCTCCTGCCCGTTACAGCTGCGGGGAGGTCTCCAGTGCCTCCAGACGCTTTTCTGAGGATTAAGAGCAGTAGATTAACATACCTACAAGAGACTGTTGACCTGCTGATCTTCTGTATTGCTTTTATGGCCATTTATCACAGTGTAAAGCGTATCTAAAAGACCCTCATGCAGTTGGTAACATTTTCATCTACCCTGAATGTGTTCCTTCGTTATAAGTCTCAACATATGACAATGCAAATTAGCGCCGTGATTATTTTTGTATATGTGTCTCTATTGTGATCGATGGCAAACTGAAATGGATCCTGGGAAGATATTTATAAATTGAGATAATGAGCTGGTATTTTTTTTAAACAACACAAGAAATAAAATGTTGAAAATGATCCATTGCCACGCAGTCGAGTGGAGACACATGCATCAGCTCTCATGCCTGAGAAACCGATGCGCTTCCAATTACTTCGGTGCCAAGTTTCTGCTCTGAGTGACTAAAGGCCATTGTGCAGGAAGTCCAGCGATATATTTTATTAGCAGAATGGTATTTTAAAAGTGCCACCCTTTAGCCACTGGAGAGAAAAGCTCCGAAATGAGAGAGATGTGCAAACCAGTATAAGGGATTTTTGCACAGTTACCTCTCTGTGGGTAAAAGGAGGACTCATATTTTCACATCTGCCAATCTGACTTATTTCATGAGCTTTAAATTTCTCTAATAACTTTTGGGGATGGGAGATTCATGAATTGTCATGAGTGCTGGAACAGAGTTATCCGAATCACAAAGGCTACTTCACTCCATCTGCTGGCTGGACTTACTTCATGAGCCAAATTCTGTAATTTTTAGTCAAAACTCACTGCCATCTAGGAAAATTTGCAGGCATGAATACTCTGCAGGTTCTTGCTCTTCCACATCTAACCCCTGCCGTGACTCAAAGCCATACTTGTTGGGAACCTTTCCTACCAGGTGAAACGAGCAAGCTCACCAGAAGACAGACAGGGTAATAGAAGATGCAGTGACAATGTCTCTGCAGGAATTCACGTCTGCGTAACATACAGGGCTCAAAAGAATATAGGAGGCAGCTTTTGGCAGACAAGCAGAGGAATTTCTCGCAAGGAAAAACTAGCTGTAGAGGTAGGACAGGTTAGGTCTTTCTTTCTAAAATGATGTTGTCTCCTATTACCCTGCTTTGGTCCCTAAAGGATGAACCTGAAATAGAGGGTCAGCTCATGGCATGCAATTCTGGAGGCCTCCTTGGCTCAGCGGACCTTTCAGTTTCATCTCATCTCTCATCATCCGTGTACTTTGCCAATTAAAAGACCTGAAGCAATTAAACTGTCTATAATTATCCATGATATCATGTTGGCTTTCTGGGCATTAGCCAAACAGCACATTTAACAATCACTTACACTTCAAATACTGTAATCAGCAATTATCTAAAATGCATAGTCTTAACAATTAGCGATTCAAGGTCTTGTTTGCTTGAAAAAGTGAGCAAAAGTAATTCCATAGCATAGTGACTTCCCTTTCATACGCAATTACAGCGTATGTGGGAGGTAGCATAAATCCTAACTTTGATATTAGTGCATTAACATCAGCTCCAGTTGAAGTGGCTTTTAGGAATGATGGAAACAACTGACTGTCACAATATTATATAAATTGAGTGTGGGCACCATCTCTGGTAATAGATAGTTTGGAATTCATAGATATAAAGGCACAATAAATAATACAAAAGGGACAAACCATTCATCTTAGCGTTGCCATATTGAGACTTGCTGACTTGCATTAGCTTTTGTTTGTCATGCAGCTTTGTCTTTTTACAAATTATTTTTCTGTTATGAAATGAAACATTTGCAGATTGAAAAAATACACTTTTTGTTTTGGTGGAATGATGAACCAGTTATCTTAACAGTTCAATATTTTCTGATAATCTTAGAAACGTTATTTGTTCAAGTCTTAATGGAAGAAAAATACGGGTAGCATTAAAAGAATGAGCTTTACCGAGCATCACTATTCTGTCTTTGATGACTGTGATCCATTTGGTAAGTCATCAAAGATGTAAGAGAGAATAAATCTACTCTTTCATGTCCGTCATCTTTATATAGTCTAAAATAACACATGGGGTAATTTTCCTTCTTTTTCTAAATGTAAGTGCTTTTTTGTGAATCTTCCAGTATGATTTTTTTTTTTTAACTCATACAATATATACTTTTAGTTGATAGCTCTCATCTTTTATGGGAGAAATTGCTGAAGCTGAGTAATTAAAGTTATTCCTGACTTCTCTTATTTACTGGAAACAACTTAGCTGAATCATAAAAGAGTAAGGATTGTACTTTGAATGTTTTCCTGTATAGGTTGCTCCTAGCAAGTAATTCCTTAATGGCATATACAACAACAACAAAAACATTCTGGAAGGGAATCTGGCACTTGAATTGTGTTCTTTATTCAGCATCCTTGCCATCACCAAGCTGAAGTGATATGCGGTAGATGTATACCATCAAGGGAGCAAGTTTATCATAGTATTGTTCAAACCCCTTCTGTCTCCTTTTGCTTTCTAAACCTTATTTTAAATCTAATATTGCTGTAAAAAGAGAGCATTCTTCTGTCTCCTGTAACCCCCTCATCCTCTTTTTTGCATGGTCTACAGCTTCACCTTCCCATCTTTTACAGGATGGACCAGGATGCAGTGAGCCATCACCTCTAACAGACAGTACAGTAATTCCCTGGGGTGGGACATATGAAAAAAATATTGGTGAATAAGTAAAAAAAAAACCCCACTTTTATTTTTAATTTTTCTAAGGATTTTTTGCACAAAGCTTGATGCTCTACCGAAATGCTTTAGGCATGCTGAGGTGAATCCCAAAGGAGCGATCTCGGGTCTGAACCGCAGCAGCGTGCCATGCTGCCCGGGTTAACGAGCGCTTGCAGGTCAGAGCGATCTGGGGGATCTCTGCCTGGCAGAACAGGGATATTCCCTCCCGCTGTAGCACTTGTTCTGGTTAGAAAGTGGTAAAAATTTGGGGATGGTGGGCAGGATGGGGTTTTTTTCAGGGGATATGTGGAAGGGGGGATCTGCCAGGCAGTGCAGTGTGTTTCTGGTGTCCCAGGCGGGTCCAGCAGCGTGGGGTGCGTGGGGTGTCTGCCCTTCCAGCCTTCTCCCCTCCTTTCGGTTGAGAGTGCTTAGCTGGTGTCTAAGGGGTAAAGGAGGTTGTCATGGCAAAACTTAGTTATTTTCTCTCCAAACAGTGGCCTAGATCTTTTGTGCAAAATGGTTTTCTGTGAGCCCAGGTCGGTACGTGTGGGATGTTAAGCCATTTAAAAGAGACTGAGAAACAGAACCACCGATCCTGACACTTGCTATAGTTTATTAATCACAGGGTCATTTTATTTCCTCACCTGGATTCTTCAATTATTTTTGTTTTATTTTTATCACTGTAAAAACAGGTAACTGTCCAAGAGTATAGGCTCCTTCACACAAATTCCAAGGACAAAAATGACACTGCAAAGCTGATTTACTCCCAGCAGAAGAATCTATCCTTCATCAGAGAGACAAAACTTCTGGAAAACATGAAACAAACTTCAGTAACGGGAGGAGAGAGTTTTAGCAAATAGGCATATGTTTGCTAGGTGTAAAGTTTCTTTTAGGGGAGGAAAGGAATTACCTTTGCTTTATAGAACGGGTGTGGGAGTGAGGACATCCAGGCTTAGATGACAGCCCGATGCTGCTAGGAGAAAGAAGCATCTCAGGCAAGGGGCTTGCAACCCCTGCAGCACCTGGGAGAGTTGTCCACGTTTTTGTTGTGCTTGCGTTAAAATAAGTAGCTCCTTTTTTCTGTTCAATCTCCCTAAGCATCGCCACAAAGCTCTAGTAGCGGAAACATCCATTGCTTTATACAGTCTTATGGAATAAGGGATTTAAAACATTGTTAGGCGAGATTGCTGTGGTTTATTAATCAGATTTCAGCACTTTCTTTTGAATCACTTAATGTAGTTTTTTCTTCTTTTTTTTTCCTCCTCTGATAGTGTTCTCTTACACAGGATCCATCAGTTCCTGTTTTGTTGGTCTTTCTTACACGTATGGAATGATTTAATAATGAACATGTGCTTTCTTTTCAGTAATGTTGTGTTTACTTTATTGCAATGAATCCTACTTTAAAGAAATCATTGAGACATCATACAATTTAAAGTTACAAGTCTTCCTGTCTTTGATAGTCTGTCTCCAAGGGAATACATCCCAACAGGGATAAACAGAACTAGACGGAGTTGTGTTTACTAATTACCACCACCATTTAGAAACAAATATGAGTCACAGAGCACCACAGTGAATCCAACCCAAAGCACAATAAAAAATGAATCTATATAATTACTAAGGAAATGAAGACTGAATATAACTTAAAGGCAATGAAAGTCTTTATTTCCATTTTATTACTGAATAAATACTTCAGGATATTTTCGTTCGCTTCACTTTTTGTTTGCTCACAAGGTCTGCTTGTTAATATGACTGGGATGGACGAGAACTCCTTAATTAACCTGTTTTTGTGGGCATCTCACAGTTTCTATGAAATATGTATGCTGACAGCTATGTAACAATAGTAAAAATAGAAATGACAGATTTGTAAGCACTGGTCAATTTAAAAATGTTCAAGAAATGCAGTTTTTGAATTATTGGACCAGGCTGCTCTGCAAATTGGAATTCAGTTCAGTTAATTGAATTCACTGGATCTATGGCAATTTACATAAAGTCATAATAAAAGCATGGTTACCTTATCAAAAGCTGCAGTTTCAGAATATTATACAAAAAAATGGAATAATATAATTTTTATTTTATAATCAGTGAATGCAGAAATATATAATTGACACACAAGCAAAATTGAAACATATATTCCGCGCTCAGTTTCAAAGAATTTGGTATGCAATAATCCCAGGCAACATGTTGTGAATCCTGTATGGATTGTATGGAAGCTAGATGTTGGTCCATTCTTCTGTTGCTTTTGATGAGCTTAGTCCCAGTCCTCTCCTGTATCTCAAGTGAATTGCTTTGGTTTGTTCCAGTATATATTGCATAAGGAAAATACTGCTTTTGTTGAAGCCCTGGAAGCAGTTTCCTTAAAACACTGGTGGTCCCCGATTCCACTGGCAACCTGGGAGTGGCGGTGCCGAGTCTGGGATCCATGTCCTTGGGCATCCTCTGGATTGGGGATGAGAGTACTGCAGATGTTCTCCGGATAATTCCTTTAGTGAATCTGCATCCTGACTTTTCCTTAACTATTTCTCCCCATCTGTTTGATGTACGTGTTTATGTACATCCACAAGTGTGTAAATTCAGTTGTTACAATTGCAGTACAGCGTTTTGTTCCTGGGGCTGTGTTGAGAAGGTTTAAGTGCAGCCTTTACTGATTCAAAAGGACCGTGGGGAAAGAATCTGTTTACTTAAAAATAAATGTGGCAATTAAGTATTTGTTATGTTGACCTTATGCACTAGTGGATTTGAAGCT
Source organism: Harpia harpyja (assembly GCF_026419915.1). Taxonomy (NCBI): domain Eukaryota; kingdom Metazoa; phylum Chordata; class Aves; order Accipitriformes; family Accipitridae; genus Harpia; species Harpia harpyja. The sequence continues at coordinate 22,363,351 of NC_068969.1, forward strand.
TAAATAAAACATGCGTAAAACAATAAACCTGCAGTATATGTAGGAGAAGGGTATATCTATATAGCTGCCCTCACTGCAATAAAAAAAAAAAAACAACCTGAAAAAACATAATGATGTATGAAGGTATTTTTTATTGGTGTCTTTGAAGGGGGAGACTTCAAGAAGAGTCTGCTCCCCAACGATTAAAGCTGCGAAGAAAGTGCAGGTTTATGCAGAGGGGAGTGAGGTGATGCTTCGGTGGGTGCAGTCCCGTGCGCAGTTAAACGGGGCCGCGGAGCTGGCACAGGCTCGTCAGCCTTACCCGCCCAGCCTGCTGCGGACACCCGGCGTCCAGTTTAATTACAGGGGTTTCTATAATCATCTTTCAGCGGTGATAGGATTATAGCCCGCGCTGAAACCCGCGAGCGAGTATCTGTTTTGTTTTGCGTGGTTTACCCTGAATTTGAGTAGGTTCAGAGCAGCAGACGAGCGAGCAGGATGGCTCTCCTCGCCGGGAGGGATACTGCTCCCTCCCAGGGTCCCGCCAGGATGCGGCTGCTCGTGGCAGGGGGCAGAGCACGGAGGCAGGCTCCCTGCCCGTCCCGGGTGGGCACACGGCGGTGGGGACTCGCAGGGAGCGGGTCCGGCATCTGGTTCGCTGTAACGTGTAAAATAAAACCGGGTCAGTTCACTGCACAGCACTGCGAGGACCAGTTTTCCTTCCACGTCCGCCTGCGGACGGGGCTCTGCCAGCTGCGTTCGGTTTTCTATTCTGCTGCTCTTCGCTGAATCAAGCTGCTGAGACAGAATCATCTGCTCAGAGCTCGACGGTCCCTTTGGCTTTTCTTTCAGAGGTACGTAATTGATTCGTTTAAGCAAATCAGCCGTCCTTTAGACCAAACGCTTTACGCAAAAGTTAAAGATCTTGTTGCGTAGGATAGCACTGCATCGTCTCAGAGCCAAGCATCAATAAAACTCTTTATGAGCAAGCATGGTTCAGCCAGGTATATCAGGAACAAAAGCAGGACGAATTATTTAGCGTAAGTAGAATTTTCCTGGCTGTTGCGTTCTCCACTAGAATATAGAAATTACTTGTTGACAGAGCAGCTGTTCACTGGAGCCATCGGGGTGGAGGGGTGGCGAAGTGCAGTGGGTGGGTGATGCCTTTCGCTAGGCTTTAAAACTTTTGGGGTTGTTTGTGGCTTTGTTGATAGAATGTCAGCAATATTGATTTGTTTCATTTAAATGCTGAGAAGTGAGTTAAGAGAAGCATATGCTTTGCCCAGGAAGACTTTTCGCTTTGGTTTCTTGGAGTATTATGAAAGCACAAATTGGAGTTGCATGATAAATGGCTGAAACTTTTAAGTATTTGCTTTTATTCTTACAAATACTTCTAGGTGCCTAGATAACCCTATACTTAATAAAATAAAGCATGAAACTTTAAGTATACTCTGAGCAGCTTAAATTACTCACAAAGATGCATTAAGCTAATGCTGTGCTTACAGAAAGAGTTGTCGTTGCACTTTTGCAGTACCCATCGATGGCTAAGAGCTGGACCGTTCTCCTCCACCTACTTGATGCATGCACTGATGCCTACTTCAGCCTGCTGAACCCTGTCTGGCCAAGAGCATGAGTCAGTACCTCTAATACTAACCTTACATTTGGGTACTGCTGTGGGTTTTGCAAGGCCGTGCAATTTCTAAGTGGTGGTACTGACATTTAAGATTGATCACAGCACGTATCTGGGTGTATGGATTTTCGGGGGCATTGCGTGATGTTAGTAAATGTCCCTCTGCAGTTTCATATGCTTTTCAACGCATTGGTTTAAATGCTCTGTCTCTAGACTTTGTTTTCTTCTGGCTAAAGCTCAAAGCCTCAGAGCGCTTTGAAGCCACGCTGAATTGGTCTTACCTGAGGGCCAGAGTAGTTGCACAAGTTGCATGAAATTCTGCGGTGCAGAAGGTACATAAAAATGCGCAGATAAGTCTGCTCCTGAATGGGCAGTAAGTCTCAAAGCAGAGAATACCACAGGTTGTGAAGTATGGAAATGTCTCGCTAGTAAGGACAGAGTGTATTCTCATTAGATTTGGCTGAGGAAAACCACACAGGAAGAAAAGAGCAGCAGTGTCTGGTTACCTGCATGCTACAGATATTCCTGGAGCCAAGGAGTCCAAGGGGATAGAATAAGGAAAATGTAACATATAGCAAGCAGAGATGGTGAAGTATCGGTGCAGTATTAGGTATGTACCTGAGGGAACTGGCATCCTACCTTGCAAAGGTACACTGGGGTTTTATTATGAAGCTTTCTGCTTTCACAGAAAACAGTAAGTCTGAATTAAGCATGTGCAATGAGTATGTTTAAGGTTTGTTGTTTTCAGCATTTTTTTCCTAATTGAAAGAAGAACTTGCCCTCATTTCAGAATAAAAGGCATCCCCAATGAGCACTGGTGAAAGGGCTGATGTGAATATTATGATGATAATTTATTTTCTTAGGAATGTTGTAATTTCAGCATTTCTAGAATGATTATAAGCAGATGCGGGAAAGAACGGGGTACTGCTTCAGCATGCATCACATTACCAAAACCCAGTGTACTTAGTAACATGTCAGACTTTTGCAAATATATACATTTTCCTTTAAAAGCATAAATAAACAAACCAACACACACTGAGGCTTTGCTTTTACAAGACCAAAGCTTCTACATTGTTTATCTTGTTGCTGAAACTTGACCCCGTTGCCAAACTTTCCTAGCACAATTAAGCAAAACTTTACCACATAGAATGAATTCTCTAAATAATATTTTTATGCTTGTCACTTACCTTGCTTTTACTTTAAACAGAGGGATCAAGTTGATTTTGATGCTAGAATGAGCTATGGGGTAATCTTCACCATTTCTGGTTTGCATTAAAGAACAAAAATACTGAGTACTAGTAGCCTTGCGCTGTTATTTATGGAGGAAAAATTTGAAATATGTTTGAAAACCTTAATAAAGAAAGCGGTTGCAATCCCCTTGCAAAACACAGTCCAGCTTAATTGAAAGCAAAAGTTGAATTATTAGAAAAAGTTCCCCATACTGGGCGTGTGGTAGCTAACAACGCAGTTCCTAGCAAACCACCATGTACCAAGGCATTCGAAAGCAAAGGGGTTGTGTTGGGTCTGCAATGGCTTAGAAGCGTGCAAGAGAGAAAATGGGGAATTTGGAGAGAAAATTGGTGAGAGCTGTTCTGCTGAGCAACAGTAGTGCATCCGCTATCAGCACGGTATGATCAAGCGAAGGAGTGGCTCGACTGATCTTGAAAAGAGCGATATATCAAGTTAGGAAAAGTATGGAAACATGTGGGGTGTCAGGTAAGCATGTGGCTCCTGCCCAAAGCTGGGAAGAGCACTTCCAGGCTCAAAGAGCAGTGAATGCTCCAGCATTTATTACGGGAAGCTCTGAGATGGTCCTTGAGCGGCCGATCGTGCATCTCGCAGGGCACCTGTAGTGCGGTTCCCAGTGCTGCAGTCCTCCTCTTTTACAGGCATAGCAATTGAAAGGAGAGAGATTTGGATAGGAGCACCCAGCAGGTGGAATAAAATGTAAAATTATCTGCTTTACACTCAAAAGCGTGCTGTAAAAATTATTTGATGAAAGGTTTCTTTAAAGATTGCATAAAGTAATCCCTGGTATTCTTAAGCTACTGAGGAACATAACACTATTTTCTATATGCTTTAAATGCTTTATTGCACATAATTTGAGTCCCTTTAGTGCTGAGAGCGATAGATACCATTTCAGATTTTCTCTGCTTTAGTTTTGGTAATGTCATTTCTGATTAAACTTATATGGTATAGTATATTGAACCATGAAATAGTTAAATTTTTTCTGAGGTCAATGAAAATCCCATTGCTTTGGGGTTTTAAAGTATCAATAGCCTAGCTGAACAAGTCAGACCTAATTAAGAGAAAGCACTGATGCAAGATCTGCCCTTTTTTACTGCATTCTTTCCGTCTCAAAAATGTACATCCATTTTAAAGCAAAGTAATACTTCCAGCTAGCCAGGCTCTGTTATGCAGAGTATAGCGATGACAGGGATCTTTGATTTCTTTAAGCTGTTAATTCCTTAGCTGCAATTTTATGTATTGACTTCAGCAACATCATACATTTGGCTTTGAACCAATGAATCAGAAGATTTTTGAATGTTCAGCTCAATACTGCTTAGTTAATAGTTCCAATGGTGCACCAGACAGTTTTATTGTACAGTAGGAGGCAAGCTATAAATCACAGGTAAGACCTGCCTGTATTTCTTGCACAGAAAGCCTTTGTTAGAGATCTGTTTTACGACAATTAAAAGGTACATATTCTCAAGGAACCTATAAAGTAGTTTTGCTCATAAAGCAAAGGGCTGCATCAGTATCAGCTTGGTTTCGAGTAAGGAAAACCAGTGATTTAACGTTAAAGCATCAGAAGGATACCAAAGAAATAAAGTATATCTTATGGCAAGATATAAAAAGCAGTGGTGTAGATTTTAAAGGAGATGGCAGAATTTACAGAAGCTGATTATCCCAGGCAGTTGGCAAATGGACTAAAGAAGACAAATTTAAGACTTTCCAGAAGGAAACCCTATATCAGGGGATAGAAATTCAACTGTTCTGCAAAGAAAATGTAAATAAGGCAATAGACGTCCAAGAGGACTGTGGTCAAATGAAACGGAGAGAAACAGCTTCACGCTGAGGAGAGCGGATGTGTTGTACGTGGAAAAATATCAAGTATAAGACCACTGGGAGGAATCTGGGAACAGCTGTCACATGCATTGGTAAGTTACTGTATAAACGATTATGAAACTTGAATAGTTTATAGTGAGAAGAGATGTTTAAAAGGTAATTGCCTTTAGGTACTTTCTGATGCCTAAACATGTTAAAAAAATCTGCATAAGCTAAAAAATATAATAAAAAGCAGACCCTGTAGTTTTCTAGTAAGTGGTAATATTTACCCTAGAGGTGTACTAGGATTTGGCTGTTGAAACGCAGGATCTTTGCTGTTTTCTGTGCAGGTGTTTGCTTGGTAGATGTCAGTAAGTGAGAAGAAATTATGTAAGCAAAGTACACAATCAAAGCACGGCAACTTATCCTGATGAGTATGAGGGAAGTGTAGAGTCCTTCTAATAGACAAGGACATTTTTGTGCATGGGTGATAACTACACAGATATGAGTAAATGTGTTTAGTGCTTTAGTCTCCTAGCTGAAAGAATCAGAGTCCGAGTAATGTGTCCAAGAGTTGCAGGCAGTTAGTAAAACGTGTTTGGCTGCTGAATGCAAGGTTCATACTGAGCAAGGTTACTAATTAGCCATAGTAATGAGAAAACTATTCCCCTTCAACTCTTCTGGAAATTCAGGTGTGTCAAAATGTTCAGTTGTTTGTCTTGGCTCTTTATGTGTTTATTGCAAAGGGAAGGTGCAATGCCCAAGAGATGCTGGACAGGCACCTTCTTTGCCCTATTCCCTGTAGGGAAACCTACTCTGTTGTTGTTTTAACCTTTTTCAGAAGGAAACATCTGGTCTGCCAAGCTTATAGAGTACCAAAAAAATCAAAACAAACACCATATATTATAGCTAAAATCATACAAGCAAGGAGAAAAGCAAGTTGTTATTAAAAGTAACGAAACTATATGAGATACTACTCAACAAATACATTTGAGTGGATGTGTCATGATGCATTTGTGATAACAGATGTTATAAAATTACTTTGGTTTTGTGCAGTTTTCATCTTTATGGATTATTGTGTGAAATGTGTGATGAAACTAAAGTACCAGCCTAGATTTTCATCAGGAACTTAGACTCAAGACTGTCCAATATTGCCGTCTTGTAAGTTGTCCACAGGATAGAGTTGGTGTCCTACTAGATAAAATCTACAGAGTTTCCTGAATTCTTTGCCCCAGTAAAACCAAGCAGCTGCAGTTAATAAAAAGCTATCAGTTGTCCCACAACTGTCTGGGAGTGTTCATTCACCAGCAGAGGGAAATGACATTGGAGGGAATACGACAGGATAGTTGCTGAGTTGTGCAAAATCAGCAGTGTTGCCCTGCACTAATGCTGGAAATATTGCAGGGCTTTCTCATTTGTGCAAGGTGGTGTCTTTAGGAAGAGCATGGCACAAATAAAAGTCAAACTATAAAGCATTCTCTATTAGGCTACAGTAATATTTTTTGATATGTTAAAAATCAAAATTGCTGTGAACTGTGGAATTCAGGCAGTAGTGGTTTCAAAAACATATTGCAAGTGTAGTGTGTGTATTTAAACATGCAGTTTCATTTATCTTCTTAACTTGACAAATGCACTGATTTACGCACAAAGCTTCTATTCTCAGCTAAAAAGACAGGAGATGTCGCTTGTGTAATTGTCATGACACTTTCATGATGCTGAGTTTATTTGTTACAGCCCTTAAAATGTGAAGTTCGAGATTTGGTCCAATCTTCCTCAAAATGAAGGATCAGTTTCTAATAAAGATTATTTGAATTTTTTTCAAAACTGAACTTAGAAAAAATTAATAAATTTGTGTTACAGAGCAAAAGGCTCCACACCGTGTTAGCTCTCCCATGGAAAGGCATTAGGCACAGCTCTGAGGTTTTATGCAGCTGAAGGTTCAGTTAATGGGCACCAGTTTCAAATACAACTTCTTTTATACCTTAGATACTGGGTTCACCTCTCACTGATTTTATAAATAATTCTAGAAGTATCTCTGTAACTTTTGCAAGTGGGCATGAGAACCTAATCAGGTTAGATGGCTGGTGAACTTCCCCATGTATAAATTATGGATCTGAGGAGATTTGATGAAGTTGTGTATCTTTAGCTGTCTCTGTGTGCATGTACTCACCATCTGCTCTCAGGAGAGGGATGATAGAGGGTCATTAAACCATAATGGTATTTACTGGAGTGAAAGCATCAGAGACAGCTGGGTGACCACATCCCAGATTGAAGAAACAGGAAATAATTTAAACTCTCTTCAGAGGCTGGAAAAGGCTAAACACCACGTGAAGCAGCAGATAATGTAGGGGTATGCTGCAGCTCTCAAACACAACCTGGGGAAGGAAAATAGCTAGGGGCCCACAGAAATAAGGAAAACTGGGGTGACACTGTAAAAGCAATTTCTCCTTTAAGTCCTTCCAGCTTCTTCTGGATGAGCAAGAAACACAGGTAAGCTGCTGTTCCCCAGGGGAGAAATCAACAGTTGGTTTATGAAAGTTGGCATTCTAGCCTGTACTATTTAAAATGAAAATACACTATCTGGCTGTATCTTAGTAGCCTAAAACCTCCTGATCATACTAAATATCTTTTTCCTCGTATCAAATTGAGGTAGCATTTTAAAGTTAAAGATCCATACGTGAGGGTTAACAAGGTTTTTGCATTTAAATGTCAATTAATTTAGAATATCTTTTAACCTTACGTCAATACTAGGGTTTAGTGTAATTCTCCCACAAGAAATCTCCAGAGAGATCTCTGTGCTTGATATTAGAGTACAGCTTACTTTCAGCCTATTATTCCCTTAAATTCTGTTTCTTTCCACATATTGCCTAGCCATTACATGTGCCCAGCTATGTGTAAGCATAATCACACAGTCTTTTTCATTACAAAATGACATGTGTAACATCACTATCTGAGCAGCAGCTAGGACTTCAGAAAGCGTCTGTCTGTGAAGGCTTTTTCCTCTGCTTTTCCTCTGGCACTACAACCAAAAACCTGTCTTTCATACCAGTGCATACCGAATTATAATGGTCTGTCCCTAGGCTGAGGTTAGTGATTATAGATGAGCATTGTGATAGACCTTCAATGAGCTGCTATGTGTCCATCCTCTGAAAAAATCAATCTCTTGAAAAGTATATCAAGGTAAATTCTCCAAATGACTACGGACTAAATTTGGCCCAGCTTAACTATGTTTTTTTATTAGCTATGACCAATCTTGGAGATGCATGAAAAATCCATCCTGCCTAGGGATGGGTGAAAGCGTTATGCTCAATTTCAAATCTGAGCGGCTTGCAGGAAGGTCCCCTGCTGCAGGCAGACTTGGGTGAGCGAGAACCAAGAGAAGCCAGGAAAGAAAAAGTAATTTAAGGAGCTTTTTGTTTCTTAAAAGAGGTGATGGCTGCAGTGAAACACACTGAAAAAGTAAGTGCGGTTGTGAAGGCTGTGTGAGGGATGTGTTGTAGAGCTGTGGAAGTTCTCTGATAAATTGTCTTGAACACCTAAGTTTGACCACTTCTGCTGCACTCTGCTCACTAATCCATCACTTATACTGCTGCCTCCCATGTCCCAAGCCTGTGAAAGCTGGAAACATCTTTTTTTATTATACTAGAAACAAAAAATCCTTTTCTTCCAAATATACCTATCATATTTCTTAAAAATGAATCAACAGGGTGAAAAGTAAATAAACCAACTGTCTTAGTTGGAGACACAGAAAAAATATTTGGTCTTAAAATCCTCTCTGGTTTGAAGTATAATTTCTTACATTCTAACATGGCTAAAGATATAAATTTAATGAATTAAGTTTTTCATCAATTTTTTGAGTTATGCGCACCTGAGTGTAGGTTTTCCGTTTCCCAGGATGTCAAATTTAACATGCTGTGTTGTATTACAGCAGCTCAATATCATGTAAACGTTATATATTAGCTCTTTTCTTTCTCCAAAGTTTTGTACACTACAATAAAATGGTTGGAGGTTAAATTTGAGAGATGCAATAAGTAGATTTCCCATTTGCATTTAATCTGTTCAGCTAAAAATTTTGCTGGCAAGGCGTTGCTGTGTGGTTGTTCAGGAGCAGTCTGACATAGCATGGAAGCGTACCTTGGAGGTTGCACGCAAGGTGCAGCTCCACACACAGTGCCACCGTCCCACGGCTGGCTGCCAAATCACCGTACCCTGGGGGGGGGGGGGGTCTGCAGAAGTTCACGCTACAGAAAGATGTCTTTGCAACTAGAAGAAATGTGCAAGAAGAAAAGAGAAATGTGTCTGGAGAGCCCACAAACACCCATTTTGTGGGTTTTGCGTTCCTAATTCTGATACTTTTAAAAAACGTCTAGTCTTTTGTATCATCACTCTGTCCTCAGACTTGCTGCAGTACGTGTATAGACTTACTGGAGGGGTTAGGAAAGAAAGCTTGAAAGTGGAAATGCCACATCCCCGCTTAAAAGTGGAAATGCAAAATTCTGGTTTTATGTTGCTTTCATTCTGGTGCAGAAATTTTATTCTCCTTGGCATTGTGGGTTTTTGTGAGCTGGCTGGGCGCTGCTAGGAGGACACATCTGATAGCCCCCAATAAAAGGCTTGCATTTCTTTTGCAGCTTTGCATATTTCATTGCTGCAAGGCACAGCTCTGGGAAAGACGTTCATTTTTCTTCCCCACTGTCACAGTATGATGACAGCACCTACTAGAAAAGGGAAAGGATTAAGTAGTTTTTCAGAGTTCTCTAAACAGAGGTATTTTCCATGTTAGAACTTAAAGAAGGGTGATTGTTAAAAATGGACGACGGTGTACTTGGCTTGACCATCCAAAACGCTTTGGTGTGGCGTGGAGAGCCTGGAGCTGAGCGAAGGAGTGCCAGATGAGACGGCGGCAGAGCTGGAGGGAGGAGAGCCTCAGATTCATGCAGCTAAAAGTCTCCTTATTTTGAGTGGGTTTGAATTCTCCTTTGCTCTCAATTCATTTAGCATATGTCAGCTGAGGCTTTGTGCTAACGTTACGTGGTTTCCCGGTGAAAGCATTAGCAGTACAACATCTCAGAGACAAGTCCTTGACAGCAGGACCTGCTTCGCTCTTTGGACTCAAAGGCTCTGCTCCTGTGCTCCAAGGACGTGCTTGTTCTGCAAGACTTTTCTAGCAGTATTTGAGAGGTTGATAAAACAGGGTTTGTGAAAAAGCTTGTGGAGCATATAGAGTTTGGGGAGGCTCTGGTGCTTTCCTCACCACTGCTCTAAATGACTGTGCGTAGGTTGAGTGCTAAGTATGACTCTGTTTGCAAAGCAAGACAAAACCTCAGTGAGCTGTTTAGACTTCAGTTTTCAGTTGTGTTCTGCAAAGTTAATTTATGGAGGTTTTTTTTAAAATCTAGAAAATACTCAGCCATTTTGAATCATCCCTCATTTTCTATGCCTGTACATGCACCTCCCACTTGCCAGGTTGCCAGGAGATACCTTTCTAATCAAGTTTGTCACTAACAAATGTGCTCCTGTTTCAGAAAATGAAATCGGCAGAATTGACTTTCTGTCTATGAGGTTTGAGGGGATGTTTCAGGCAGGAAACGGGTCAATACTCAAAATATTACAGTGAAATAATTTGAGGATGTGATTTTTCGGGGGTGCGTGTATTTCTTGGTTCAGAAGAAAGTTGTTTGCCTATTGATTAGCTCTGTCTTGTGTTGCTATTCTGCATGTACAAGGTGACAACTTTTATTCTTTAAAGCCTGTCAATTTTGTGAATATTTTCCACTTTGTATGTGGCAAAGCTAATCAATATGATAATTTGAATTCCCAGGCAAGGGTGAAATTCTTATCATTTATCATATTTAAGTTCATTCCACAGAAGTGTAGGCCAAAGGAAAACACCAGGGAGAGAAGCGTTGTGATAGCTTGCATGGCTCATACCCGCTTGTCCCAGCTAGAAAGTGATTCGTCCCTGCAAGGAAAGCGTACTTTGTGAGGGAGTTTGGCTTGCTAGGGTTATTAATAAGCACACATTAGTGGTGCTTAAAGATGAGCTTAGAGGATGGGTCTGGCTCTCTTATTTATTTTATAAGAGCACAATAGCTACTGTTTTTGTTGTCATCCAGTACATTTAAATACCCCTGCACTGATCGGAAGCATTGCTATCTGTCTCTCCCTCTGTGCAAGCGTACGTGGATGTTTGATATCAACGTGAATTCAGTTCCTCTGTCCGTTGGAAACGCGCGTTCGGGCCTGGTTCTGCAGCGAGCGTTGGCGGCGAGCACGCACCGCGGGCGGCACCGCGCTTCGGTCCCCGCATGGACCGCGGGGGCTGGCGGCTCTGCAGCTGTCGGGAACAGCCGCAGGTCTCACGAGCAGCATCTTCGTGATGGGGTGGCTCAGGGACCATCGCTCGAGACCGTGGTCGCAATCAGGAGACGCTGTTTATGAACTCCTGTCCAATACTCCCAGACTCTCGTTGCAAAATCAGCTCACTGGACAGTCCTGGAGGAACACTGCAAGTTATTAAGAGTTGCTAACTGTAGTCCTGTGCATGAGAAGTCACGGATTATGTTGGAGACCTGTGTTTCCCCTCGTTACAGATGGGACAGATCGGCCAGTCCTGTCTCTCTCTGTGGAGCTGAAACTGCCAGCGTGCAGAGGTCAGCACACCAGCTCCTAAGCCAAAGCATTGCTTTCACAGACTGCAAAACATCTGCAGCGTTGCTTCCAGGCAAAAGAAAATTTTCCTGGTGAAGTTTTTGCAATAAATTTTCAAAGTAGGTCAGGATTCATGGAAGTTGCCTCAATTTTTAAGTACATTTAAATCGTCCCCTGCATGGTTTTTTTATAGTTTCTCTGAACTTTCTAGTTAGCTGAATGAACATTTCTCTGAAGAAAAATGTGGAAACAACCAATGGTCATGTCTTCATCATTATAAAAAGCAATAGTTTCACATCTGAGTTTAAAAGCAGACAGAGCTTTCTAGAATTAATTGATCTTTGTATAGAGTTTAATATTCTTACAAACCTAAAAGTCTGAGGGCTGCTGGGCTTGAGAACCTCTGCAGAGCTGAGCAGACAGAAGGAACAGACAGATAAACTAAGGGATATTTAAAACTAGTAACTTTGTAGACTAAAATTAAACATTTTTATATCTCCAAACTCAAAACAATTCTGTCTTGTGATTAGCACTCAATAGTGGTGCCTGCTGTGCCTTTACTGTGATTTTCTTTCTCGTGTGTAGCGATTTAAAAAAAAAAAAAAAAAAGTAAAAGGAAGAAATAGGATTTTTCCTGCTGCGTTTGTAACTATCAGCTTTGCCTTCTGTCTCGTGTTTTCAGGGAAGCCACAGCTTCCTTGCGCTCCTCCTTCCACTGTAGAGGCTGAAATCAGCATATGTGCATTGCTTATAGCATCTCCAAGAAGAGCCCAAGCCACATCTCGGTTTATCTCCTGAGCGTCTGACTCAAGTAATGCCACTGAGCGAGTTCTCGTACAAGTATCGCTTTGATTGAAATAGTTATCTTTCTCCTGTTTTATCTATAACTTCTAGCTCACTTTGGGTATTTCATGGAGTTCCCCTTGATAACGTGGTAGTCGTAAAATACTGGGGAATGTAATGGTTGTGCCTGCAGCTGCTGCTTTAATTAAAAATAAAAAAGGACTTCTTGTTAAATGTTGGCTAAGGTCTATAATGTGTAGAGTTCTTTGTCAATGGGTATCCTATACGTAGAACTAATTTAACTGATAAATTCTATGATGCAAATATTTACCGCATTACAGTATTTCTTCCATCCAGTGCCATTTCTATTATTTCCACTATGGTCTTATCCAATGCCCATTGGAGCTAATAGGCTTCTATTAGCATCAACGACCTGTAAGTCAGGCTGTAAAATGGGCTATTTCAGCTCACTGGTTATAGCTACTAGTCATTGTTTTAACTGTCCTAACAGGAGATAAATTAACACACTATTGTTGTAACTTAAATTGCAGAATTTAAGTTTTACTACATGCAGTAAATTCTTACCTAGCTCTTCAAAAGATCACTTCAATTATATGGCAAGGGAGAACCCTAATATAATCTGGGTCTGTCCTCCTTGTTCACAGCTGGAGTCTCAAACCACCCCTCAGGTCTGGCTCTCCTGCTTTTTGGGAGTTTCCTACCAGCTGTAGGGTGGCTTTGCCTCTGGTGCCATGGCTTCAGCGCCCGCTCACGCTCCTCTTCCCCCCCCCAACTGTGAATTTTGATCTTGGTGCCTGGTTTCTTCTCTGCTCCCAGGTTTCTCTCCTACCAGACTGCACGTCTGCCTCATGTCCTTATTTCTGCCTGCCAGCAGATTTGTCCTTGGGAGAGTTTCCTTCCCCAGTCCCCTGGCACCCCCCAGAACACCCCACCATGGTGGGTGGCTTCTCCCCTCCTCGTCGCGGAGGGATGGCTCACCTCTGAGCCTTGCCAGTGGGATGTGCAGCACTGTCAGGGGTCTAACGCCAGGCTGTCAAGGACACAGGTAAAGCCATGCGTTGGGACTGCTCTCCATCACGTGCTGGAAAACCAAAAAAGACCTACCTGCTGTTAAATAACCTGACTTCTTATCCTGTTTTCAGTCCTGGCTTTATGGTAATGATTTAGAAAAGACTAAATGGGAAAAGCCTTGAACAGCAGTAGAGCTGTTAGGGATCTGTGTCTTCCTTTGGAGTGATTATGGGAAACGACAAAGATTACAATTTTGGCATGATCAGATTCCTAACTTCAAACCTATGAAGCCGAAGTGTGTGATATTTGTGCTCGGACATGTTTTTCATCCTTTTCTTAGTCTTAATTTTCTAATTCCATATTCTTTGTTTCCTGGTTTTGGACTGTATTTTATCTTAAATTCAAGATAGTACAAATTTTTTAAAAATAAGTTGTCCCAGAAATGCCTAGAAATCACTAAAAAGTTTTGCCAAAAATGAATGTATTAAATTTGAGTTGATAGCTCCATCTATGCAAAATGAAAAGTGGAAAATATTGACTACAGCTGGAAATGAGTTGCACATAAAGATAAGATGCAGATGAAAGTTGGAAAGCTGACAATTAGCACTCTAGGAGATATTAAAATGGTGTTTAATAAGCAGTAAAAGGGAATGTTTTGACACAGTACTAGGATGCATGGCTGATAAGTGATTCAGTAGGTAGCTGGGCCTGTCTGCAAGCTGGCAAGAGATGAACTCCTGCTACCTCTTTGGAGAACAGGCTGAATTCAGTGTGAACTCATCCTATTTCTTCATTCTTTCCCACCCGTGCAAGGTGGGAGAAGAATCTGCTCTTCAGGGAAGGGCTAAAAAAGGGGAAACCTTTGAAAACCTGTATCCTGAAGATAGCTTCAGTGTCGGAGTATAGCGTGTGCATCGAGACCTGCCCTCATGTCCCTGCTGGCTCCTTTCCTTTCCTCCTGTGCCCTCCCGGTGCTGCTGTGCTCTCGCTCTGGGTAACGAGCAGAAGAGCTTCAGGCAGCTCCTCCTGGGCCACTGCTGTGACCTGGGAAGGGAGAGCAGCTTCCCAGAGGCAGCAGGAGCATGCTCTACTCCTTACAGCCGCCGTCCCCAGGTCTTCCACTTGCGGGAGTGGAGGGTAGGCAGAGCCCTAAGCCGGGGATAACAGGAAAACACATTTCTGTTCACACATTTTGAAGCTGTTATACATAAATCAATGCTGCAGTCAAGTTTGCAAACCTTATTTCCTCTCATCTGTTTCCTATGACAAGAAAACCAAGGGCTTAACGTGATATCTCAATAAATCCTCATACTAGCATCCAGCCATTCCTGAAATGCCAGTGCGGCTCAGATCATTTGACATAGTTATCCACTGCAGAGATGGTTCTTGTTTTGTCTGGCTGTGGGGTTGCTTCCTCCAATAATTGATATTCCAGATTGAAAACAAAAATGTGTGCAGTGTCCCCTTCTTTTGTGTACCTCTGCCAGCTGCTTGGCGCTTACCAGCTTGACAGCCTCTGGCGATGAGGGAGTACTCAGCCAGTCTCTTTTTTTTTTTTTTTTTCCCCTATCAGGAGCCAATGCTTAGTGCAAGGATGTCTTTAAACAAATACACTACTTCTATGAAAAATGGCAGAGGCAGCAAAAGGCAGTAATATCGCATAATCTGCATAGTCAATATAGGGAAATGCAAGCATGTTTTCAGCCCTCTAATAGGGTATCATAAACATGCAGGGTTTTATGGTATTCAGCTGAAGAATAGCTCCCATAAATTACATGCAGTACAATTTCTTTGTTTTCATTCTGAAGTTTATTTCCTTTTATGTTTAGTAATTAAATTGGAGCAAAAGGATTGCATTATGGAGTGTACCAAATAATAGCAGTGATTACATGGAGATGTCATAGGAGTCACTTTGTTTTGCTGTGCACACTGCGTGTGGTTGGTCTGCCATCCACGCTTCACATCGCTGAGCTGAGTCACCTCGCCTGAAATAGCCGGGAACTCCTGCCCTCCCCTTATTTCATAGCAAGCTACTTAGGGTTCAGCCACAGTTTTTTAAATCATCTTCTGCAGAAATTTATTGGCCTGGCAGGAGGGATCTCCAAGGAGCTCCTAGGTGCAAAGCCATGCATGACCATGACTCTTCCAGCTTGGGGTGTCCCCAGCCTTCTGCTGTGCAGCCTGGGCTCTCGGTGGCTGTAACCTCCAGCCGGATCAGGCAGGCTGCTGTGCCCATGGCACTTGTTTTCAACTGCAGTTATCTGCAGTTTTGAAAAGGTGTCGAAATTGCTAATGAAGTTCCTACGTACTAAAAGACCAATACGTTTTCTGTTACAGCCTATTTATTCCCTCAATTCCAACTCAGAATAACCCCAAAGGACATTGTTGCCTGAGCAGCAGCACTTAGTTCTTTTTATACACCAAGGCTTAAAGAGTTTGCTTCTCCATCAGAGCTGCTATCGGGTGGCAGTAGCACCATGGCAAATAGATCCCTCCAGCCTTTGGTGGTCTTCCTTTGGCTGCTTGGTTATTTGATTTTGGAGGACTTACTCTCCCAGTGGGAGGGAAAACTTTGTCTTCAGTCCATTCCAGAGTGAAGATCTGAGCCACTGCAATCAACTGATTTCAAGGCTGAATTAGCCTGTTCTGTATGTCCGCGGTCAAGGCAAGACCTCCATTTGTCTGCTTCCCTTTTAATTTCCTTGGGGAGAAGCTTGTTTTTTTATGAAACTAACACTTTCAGGTGTAAAAGCAGACTATTTGATAGCAAAACATCACAAACAGGGTTTTGGCTCAGCTGTGTCTTTAGTTTAGATTTGCGAAGGAGACAGTGACATCACTATTTCTGCAATAAGAAAAATCCCAAAGGATGCACAAGAGGCGTGCTGTGCCTTCACTTGATATCCTGTGTGTGATCCCGGCCTTGCTGCTGGAAATAGTCCACTGGTAGCGGGAGGAAAAGCAGGTTGTGAGCTGTAAATGCTCATATTTTGCTGTGTTGTCTCATTGCGTGGGTTCCTTAGTTTCACACAAGCAGCTGAGCCGTTTGGCTTTGCACCACGAACTGTGCCACCGCCAACTCCGGACTAAGTGTGGTGAGACGTGGAGCCCCCAGAACAGGCTGCAGGCAGGAGAAGTGCTGAGAGCAGCCGAAACACAAGGCTGAAGGCAGGGACCCCAATGCTGCCTTTGAATACAAATTAAAAGGGGTTTGATAGTATAAGCGGGATGCCAGGCAAGTCGGAGAAGTGACTGTGAAGGCACCTGTGTTAAGGAGTCCATGTGGTCGGGGCTTTTCCTCTCAAGTAAATGGTTCACTTGGAAGACAACCTGCAGAGCAGGGAATGCTTTCTGACACCTCGCATCAAACTTTTGTCAGGGCTCATTTGTAGTACAGTGTTTAAACTGCCCCAAGATGTTTTTTGTCTCTTACAAATCAATTGACAGCCGGAGGCAAGGGTAGAGCAGCCACGTTGTGTTTCAAGTATACATAGAGAAATTCACTTCAAATACGATGTAATTAAGAGTGCTGCTAAGATGCACCGAAGGTTTCTGGGCTAACATAATGCAGAGTTAAGATTGTCGTGATCTTCTAACCCACTTGAAATGTGGCACAGAGCAACGCCAGCTCCAGCTTTGTACCTCTGTGAAACAGATTCAAGCTACAGGATAGCCTGTGAGCTCGGCTATGCAAAGTTTTCTTATTTTTATGTAAAATGTGCAAGTGTATATACGGGTGGTTGTTTTTTTCTTCTTTCTTCTATGCATGGTGCTGGTTTTTCCTGCCTTAAATTCTGCTAGAAGAAAATGCTGAAAAGCTTTGAGTGGCAAAAAGTCTTCCCTGAGTTCAAGAATAACCAGCTATTCCCTGGGCATTGCATCCTCTGAGACCCAGGTCCAGGAGTTTAAGTTCATTATTTGAGTCCACTTATTGCCAGCAATTAAAAAAAAAAAAAAAAAAAATTTGTACATGGTTGATTTGTATTGTATTGCTACTTGAATAAAGTAATTCTACAGATAATGCTAAACATAGCATATACGAGACAGGCGCATTAAAAATAAATATATCTTTTAAATATTTTTTTTTTAAAGAGTGAAAATGAGGTGCATTTATGACAAAATCAGGTTAGTGGATTTTTTAGAACTTTATGTAAGTTTTCCCAGCCTGAGGTTAAAATCTATTTTTAATATTTTATACAACAACAGGAGCAACAAGAAGCTGTGAGAAATGGTTTCTGCAACTAATTTTTCATAGTTCAAGAATTGAGGGGGTTTATTAAAAATTCGGTATCCCAGACGAGCGGCGGCTCATGGGGCGGTGGGCAGTGGGACTCAGCCAGTTGCATTTCTGGTGCCCACCGCATGTAGCTGATCACTTAGATGAGCTTTGTTATTGTTTTGAATGTTTGATATGTAACTTGTTTTGATGATATGTATAAGTCTTCTGGGAAATTGCTCTTCCCAAACTGTGTAGATCTTTCAGTTTCAAACTGAATAAACACCAAAGGGTGGTCAGCCAGAAATAATATTTCAGAAAATATTTTGCAGTGCCACCCCGCGGTCCACTAAAATTGATACAGGATATGATCACCAAAGTATAGGTTTCACTTTTTAAGAAATTCAGACACATTAAACTTTTAGTTATTATTTACTGAACCCTTAATTCGGACCATGTTAATTTTTCAAAAGATCCCCTGAGAGCTAAAATTTAGGCCTCAATATGCCAGCAAATGCTGAGAGAGAAATCAACCCTCTATACTTCTGCTTCCAGCTGCAGTAGGAAGCCTATTTTTGGCAATAAGAAAAAATATATATGGCTCGCTCAGTGCCATTACTTTGAAAAATCAGGAAGGATTTCTTTTTGTCTGAGAGGACTAGAACTTTAATGGCATCCCAGCAGAAGTAAAGCGCTAAGCACCTAACCTTGTATTTGGAAAAGTCAGAGGGTGAAAGCAGTTCCCATCAAACACTTGAATTCCAGGCAACCTTTTAAAATAAAATTTGAAGGGAAAACAAAATGCTAAATAATCACGTAACAGGGATATCAAAATGGTTGGTGGGTGGTTTTTTCCTTCCCTAGATGGCTTTTGAATTTAACAAAACAGTTAAAAACATTTCTAGGTCCAAGCATCTCAATTATATCTGGGTTTGAAACCTTCTGCTGGTAATAGGTGATGAGGGAATTGTCTTGATAGCCTGCGTTTCCAGGAATACACTGAATGCTTCTTATCAACTTTTCGTACTGGCTTGTTATCAACTTTTCAAAGTTAATAAACTTGCTTGTTGTTTTTCCTTTCTAAGCTCTGTTCTGTACTCTTAAGAAACATCCAATTTGTAGCACTGAAGGAAGGCAGCACGCTGGGCAAAGTATTCTTTGTAACGTGCATATGTGTCCAATATGCTTGATTCCCCTTGTGGAACTCCTATGGAGAAAGCTCTCCTTTCGTCTTTGAAATAAAATGGATTATTTTGTAAGCTCCAGAAGTGAAAAGTAAAATGTCATTAAGATGCTGTTTTTAGAGATATCATGGAAATATCTTCAATATTTTTGCATAATTTTTTGTCTCCTGGACAAGATAATGCTCCCTGATAATGTGTATTTTGGGAATGGACCCATTCAAAAGTGAATGATAACTTTGAATGTCACTTATCTATCTTTGTTCAGAGCATGAAACTGTCTTGATTCATTATCTTGAAGCAGTGACCTAGGGATAAATGGAACTTCATTGTCACGCAGAGTCCCTTGAGCCTTGTTTCTTTGGTGCAACATTCTGTCAAACTGAGACAGCGATAAATTAACCCTTATTTCTTTAGGAAGTTTATAATCAAAAGTCAGCTGGAGGTTAATACTCCGCTTTGGCTGATGGTTTATTTTTGCATCCTAGAGCTTGCCAGTGTGTCTGTATTCTCTGGTCATAAGAGGCTGCTTGGAGGCCAGGATGAGCTGGGTTTGCTTTGGAGGTGGCTGCAGGGTCCTACCTGGCAGCCAGGTTTGGTCGTGTGCTCTGCTCTGCAGTCAGGCCTCTGACTGACAGTCCTTGCTATCAGAAAAAAAGAAAAAAAAAAAAAATTGAAGCTGTAATGGGTTTCATAGACCTTTTCTGTTGATGGTGGATCAATGATATGGCTAGGAGAGAAGAGCTGGACCTACTGAATACCAACTCAAATATCTTTTGCTCTTCAGGTTAGTTTTGCTATCTCTAAAGCTGGCATTTTATGTAGAGTTTATCATTTATTGCTTGGATATATGGGATAGCTATTCATGTTAGTCTTGCAAAATACTGTATTGAAAATTTTACTCTGCGTGAAGTTGGGAATTCTTTTTAAATTGGTGAGTTTTAAGGTAACTGTTCTAGACAATCTTCAGTAAAAGACTCTTGTCCTGGTTTCAGCTGGGGTAGAGTTAATTGTCTTCCTAGCAGCTGGTACAGTGCTATGTTTTGAGTTCAGTATGAGAAGAATGTTGATAACACGCTGATGTTTTCAGTTGTTGCTAAGTAATGTTTAGTCTAAAGTCAAGGATTTTTCAGCTTTTCATGCCCAGCCAGCGAGAAAGCTGGAGGGGCACAAGAAGTTGGGAGGGGACACAGCCAGGACAGCTGACCCAAACTGGCCAACGGGGTATTCCATACCATGGGACGTCATGCCCAGTATATAAACTGGGGGCAGTGGGGGCGGGGGGATCACCGCTTGGGGACTAACTGGGTGTCGATTGGCGGGTGGTGAGCAACTGCACTGTGCGTCATTTGTATATTCCAATCCTTTAATCATTACTGCTGTCACTTTATTAGTGTTATCATTATTAGTTTCTTCTGTTCTATTAAACCCTTCTTATCTCAACCCACAAGTTTTACTACTTTTCCCGATTTTCTCTCCCATCCCACTGGGGGGGGGGGGGGGGTAAGTGAGCGGCTGCGTGATGCTTAGTTGCTGGCTGGGGTTAAACCATGACAACTCTCTAAAAGAGAGTAAATTCTAATTTGTAGAAAATGCCAGACTAAAGTTTGACTCCTTGCAGCTTTTTATTATGATAATGTTACTCCTGATTTGAGCAGAGTGCCTCCCAAGTTTGTGGTGTGATGGACTTTTTCTGTGTTGAGAAAAGCTGGATGTTATCTGATAGGTGCTACTTCGGGTGAGTGTTTTTCGATATATCCCTTCCATGGAAAAGGTAGAACAATATAGAGTGATCCCTAATTAACACCAGTAGCCTTAATTCAGACGTGCCTTTAGTCAGCCAGATCTCCTCACCTAGAGATGATTTATGCTTACACAATTATTCAGGTTTTACAGGGCAATGATGGTTTCCTGGGGGCAGGAGACAAAGAGTAAGTGTTGTAATAGGGTGATGTGTGGTAGTTAGTGGCTAGTAATTAAAAGGCTGTAATTACTGTCATTTTTTCTTTGGTGGAAAATTGCGCTCTGATCCACTGGTTCAGAAGGTGAAGGGACGTGTTGCGCAGCTGGGAATATCCAGCGTTTGAGATGGATTGCTCCTTCCGTGCAGATGTTTTTGCTAGTGATAAAGGTGTGCAGGGAAT
The DNA here is from genome assembly GCF_026419915.1 of Harpia harpyja. Taxonomy (NCBI): domain Eukaryota; kingdom Metazoa; phylum Chordata; class Aves; order Accipitriformes; family Accipitridae; genus Harpia; species Harpia harpyja. Next base: position 22,384,015 of record NC_068969.1, read on the forward strand.
ACTGCAACACAGTAAAATGTTGCAAAAGTGTGTGCCTGTTATTAGCTGACAATTTTCATATAATCCAGAGTCTCTAATCAGGTTTTAAGATGTGGCATTAGGTTCTGCATAAAGATAAACTAGGTATATTGCTTCTAGAAGTTTCTAATCTAACAAGTCAGAAAGGGATGGTGCTAGTGGTAGTTATTTCTATACACCTTTTATTACTTCAGCAACAAAGACTCTACCTGCCTGCCCCACTACTAACAGAGCTGGCCCCACCACCCAGTTTCTTGGGGGATATATAGTAGGAGTGTAAGTTACAGAGCACTTACATCGAAAAAACTTATGTAGAAGAAACTGTATTTAAATTCTAGGGGTCATAATTCACAGCAGTGGGCACTTACTGAGTTTTCCTTCAGCAATCTTTGCTAATATTGTTAGAATTATATTTATTGTTTTAATCCGATGGACGTAATCCTCGCTTCCCGTGTGTATATGTACCTTGGCATCCTCAGGTGAGGACCGAGCAGTGGCAGGTGTGTGACGGCGAGGAGGTGGCTCAGGCACAGTGCACACCAAAGACCCCACAGCCTGACAAATACAAATGACTGGAGTGAGTTGGGAACATGTATTTGTTGAGGTGCTGTAACTTCCTTGATATAGTGAAATGAAATCTCTATCTAGTGAATGTGAATGAATGCCCAAAGGAGGAAACACAATGTAAAAACTGACATTGTTTTTCTCAGTCTTTTTTGGTTTAGATAATTAATTTTTTGAAGCATTTCATTCCCATTTATCATAAGCATGTCTCAGAAACATGCTGCATATCTGTCATTTGTTTTATCAGGCACAATATGCCCGTGTATATTTCATAATGTGTGAATTGTGTCTAAGTGCAACTCCAGAAGGGATAATTTCAGCAAAGAAGCTCGAGATAGATCAGGATCTGACAGACGTGCTGTGAGAACGAGGAGAGCTCGGTGAGAGTTGCCACCAGCAAGCTCCCGCTACCCTTCATCTCCCCAGGCCATCTTTTCAAATTCCCTTTTCTCTTCCCTTATGCAGAAAGGAAGGCCAATATTTATCTCAGGACTCATAACAACAGCTACCACAGCAGAAAAAAAAGCTGTGTTTTGAGTGCAGAAAAAAGTCAGCAATGTGTACATCAAAAAAGGATTACTGTGAAGATTTGCACTGCTGGGGACGCATCTTTTAGGCACCTTCTATTTTTGGACATTCAATTTTGTGGGTCACTGATTGCATCTGCTAAAGAAAGCCTGTGCCTCTCCCGACACACAGGCCTGGATTCAGTAGAGTATCAAGAGGCCGGATTGGGATTAGAAATCTGATGCTTTGCTGAATGTGGACCACAGCCGGTGCTCAGGAGCGGTGGCCAGCAGGAGACCGGAGCTGCCCGCACCCAGGATGCTTCTTGGAGGAGTGTATCACAGCGATGCTCTCTAGCCGCATGGGCTACCAGCTATTTCTGAGCAACAGGCTCAAAAGCCACCCATGATTTAAGCACCTTCAGCACTTCACAGCCCTTCAGAATCACCTCTTCCAGGACCGCTGATTTCTTACTAGTTTAACTCAGGTGACACGGTTCCTGCCCCTCACACTAACATGCTCACAGAGGTGTCCAACCTCCACGTTGCTTTGGGACACTAAATTGCGAGAGGGATATTCTCGCATGCTGATGGGCTGATGTATTGATGCAGTCCCACTGAATGAGGTCTAATCCTGCTGCTTTCCTTAACTGCTGTTGGCATTCTGTATCTGCCACAACCTTGTTATGAATTAATTCCTCATGCTGCTCCCCTGGAATAACACTGTTTAATCCCTTTCACAGATAAAGCAGTTTAATTTAGGAAAAACCTCGTTTGTCTGTTACGTGAAAAGAAACCTCATTGCTTTTGCCCCATGACTCCTGACTAAAGCCAAACAGTTTCTTTAACCTTCATTTATAGAGGATGGCTCTGTACTGCCATTCAGTCCACCAGTCTGAGTGACTTCCAGTTATCGGAGGCTCAAGGTTATTGTTATTCCAATTTCTGAATCAGATGGGGAAGGACCTCACCTTGCAACCAGCAGCAACAGGACCGGAGAATCCCAGTGTTCAGAATTCTCTCCATCCCCTTCCAAATATTGGTGTTTCCAGAAGCAAAATACATACTGTTGTCCTCAATAGCTATGTTGTTCTGGACTTAAATTTATCTTACAAATTGCTAAGAAACATCAGCAATGGATATTCTGCAGCCTATTCAGACTGCCCACAGCTGTGCTTGAGCTGGCCTTAACATTACAAGAGGTGTTTCCTAAAGTCTAAACCTTAATCTCTTTTGCATGTTGATTCTTGTTGCATCTGTTTTGGATATGGGAACAAACTATTTCCTTCTATTTCCAAGTCTTTTACATGTTTTAATACCGTTAGCATTTTTCTCTTCGTTATTCTTTAGGCTAAGCAACTTCATTTGGGTTTTATTTATAGGACATTTATAGACCTCTAATCCTTTGTGGTGTTCTCCTTTGGATGCTTCTGTTTGGGACAAATCTTCCTTGACATGCAGCACCAACTCTTGGGTGTAGTACTGCACCTGAGGCTCCCCCGCGCTACAGAGAGCGACGGGTTGCTTACCTAGCAGGAATTTTTAGATGAAAAGAACCTGCAAATCTGGTTTATACATCCCAGGCATGGTTTTTGCTACTTGCACGGTCATAGGGCATTGCTGGTATGTTCAGCCACGTGTGGATCAGTGCAGAGCTATCACCCAGCCGGTTGCTCCCCAGCATATGTTTGTGCTATTTAATGCAGCATCCTATTTACTGCAGTATGCAGCACTTGTCTCTTACACAAATCCATCCTTCTGTTTTAGTCTGGTTTTATGTCCAATTTGTCAAGGTGATTTCGAATTACATTCACATCCTCAGAGGTACCTGCAGCCTCTTAATGTCACCAGCAGACTGAATAAGCACAACTTCTCTTCCACCATTGCTATTAATAAAAATACTGGAAAACATGAGACCAAAGACAGACTCGTTTTGGCAGTGAACTTTCAATAATTACTCTCCAACTATGGCTTTTCAGTCAGCTATATCCACCCTTCAGTAAAGTTACAGAATTGGCCTCTGGTGAAGTCTAAATTGAAAACTTCCAAAGTGATAAAATAGAAAAAACACCTGTCCTGCAAAGAAGTCTGCAAGAGTGAGTTCAAATCACAGACAGACTGCATGCAGGCAGCCCACGTGTGTATCTGTTTTCAAAAATAAGCAGATAATTTTGCCTGCCAGGTAGTGAGAAGGAGAAATGAATTTTGATGTTAATTCCTTTCCCACAGTTGAAATTTTCATATTCCTCCCCCCTTAAAGGCATTTGAGGGAAGTGTGGCAGGCATACCCCAAAGAGGACAAGGTAAGCTGTGCTACCAGTGAACGCTGGGTTTTGTGAATGTTTCTTTCCAGAGAGGGTGCCTCGTTCTTTAGAGTATTTGGGGACTCTAAAGGAACTGATGGCCAGTCCATTTCATTGTGGTTATTTTGACAAAAATGGCTGCATTGTCCATTGAGTGTGGTATGGAGGGGTTAAAAATCAGACGTTCAAGTAAAGGGTTTAAAATCTTCTAAAGTTAAATCATTTCATGTACAACTAACCATTTCCTTTTCAATATTTCACTGTTAACACTGCTTCTTAAGTGTTAAAAGCTTAAATGAACACGTGTTATAGTGTCTTTTCAAAAAACAGGACTTAGTCCTGCACTGTCAGGTCTGTGAAGTCTGTATGCTTTTGAAAAGCGTGTTTGGAGAGATGGAAATGGATAATGGCATTTTAGTGTAGCTTTGCAGACCTTTTAGTTGTGTTCCTAAGACTTGGGAAGCACCTAGCAACCACATGTTTGATAGATATAGATCTTTTTGTATGCATATATTAGAAGAAGTTATCTTTGTGTTAGGGAAAAGGGTTTCTTTTGAATCTCAGAAAACTTTCTGTGGCTTATTTTCTACCCTTTTTGTGTAGAGGAGATGAATTTGAGTTTATGCTAAATCTTGTGCTCAGGTTTTGCTGGGACTGGTCTTTCTGGACTTGACCTGCAATATGCATCCAATGTAGGTGTTCTTGCATACGTTTGCCATATGCCTTTTTACTCAGACACGCAAACATTTTGTGCTCTCAGAAGCCGTACAGCCCCAAGTTGTATATAACCAGACAGCAGTCGGTAACCCGTAGCTTGGTTCTCTCTTCTGCATCCAGGCCTGAAGATCACAATAATACTGTACTTCTGTTTAAAAAAACTTGGTAATTCTTTGGAGGTTTTGGCACCATGAATTAATGTCGCTATTCACAAAAGTAGTTAATTCACGTTAGATACTTGCTCTTGCCCTCAGGTCAGATCTGCGGCCGTTGGAGGGTAGGCACCACCTTAAATCTAACAACTCACATGTTAGTGCTCAGTGTTTTGTGCTTACCCTTAGCTCTTCCTTTGTTGAGGTGATTAAAAGATGCCTGTTGCTGTCTGTATGTGCAGCATGCTTCATTAACAGTGATTTATTTTGGAGTTTAGCAGAATTGGCACTGTGCAGCACACCGATGTGCAGCAGAAAAACGTGAGATGGTTGTTAAGGCTTGCTTCTTGCTGCTGCTGTTACTGCTGCAATTCTTAGGGGTCTTAGGCATGTTTTGCAAATTTCCTTCAGAATATTCACAAAATTGAGAGTTCATATAGTGCAAATTATATCTACAAAAGTATTTTTTGTGTTCTGAATGTGTGCATATACCTTAGCCTTAGGTTTTTCATTTCTATTTTATTTTTTTTAGAAGTGCTAATCATTAATACAGACGGAATTACTGACAAAGAGCTGTGCCTACTAGTTCAGAAAGATTCTCCACAAACATTTCTACAGCACTCATCTTTTTCTTTTCCTCGTACCCGATTGCAGTCAGAGCTCTTGGAGTCAACTTTCTTCGTCAGAATCCAATTACAAAGGTGCCTTTCAAAAGAATTTGCAATGGATGCATTGCCAAAAGTAAAGTTAAAAAGACATCTGCACATTTGTGTTGGCACTAGGTTTTCTAATGGGATGCACTTCCAAACTGAAGCACAGCTATCTCATTTTCATCTTGAAAAAATAACTTGTATAGTGCTGAAACTATATGTGCTTCTTTCTGGAAATAAAATATTAAACTTTGCAAGTTTTCAGGCCTCTTATATTCTCCTTCAGAAGCAGTGCAAACTCCCCTGGGATTTTATAGTCAGAAAACATTTAGAAATGGGAAGGATCCTTTCAATTATATATCTTTTGCTCATGCACAAATGTTGCCTTTCCTAAAGTTGTTGCTATAAAAAGTCAACGTGTTTCAACAGTTTTTACACAGCTCTGAACAATGGGCCTGCTGATACGAATAGCAGCAATGTTTACAGGAAAACATTTTGAAGATTGGACTCATTCACATGTGAAATAGGGAGCTATCATGAGAAATGAAAATGCAGCCGTATCTTGAATGCCACCATATTTTAACCTTAGGAAAATATTTTTAATGGTAATCATCTAATTTACTTTCCACTACTTTTTATGCTAAGACAGGCATTGTTTCTCTTTGGGAAACTTTCTGTACCATATTAGCCTGTGTTAGATATATCGGTAAAAGTCAGGGCGTGGTTTGGTACGTGGTTATGCAGGGCCAGGGCTCAGCTGGCAGCCGAGTCTGCCTGTTTTCAGTGCTGCTCCTTGGAGGGCTGTTACAGAGCACCAGGAAGATGGTGCTTCTGAAGCTTTAATATTAATCCAGCGATAGCAATTCTGGGTATGATGACAGAATGTGGTACTATTCCATATAGTTAGAAAATACATGCTAGAGCCTCTTCTAGGAATATATTCTAAGGTAATTATTACAGGGTATGTACTTTGGCCCTATAAGCGCATGGAGTTGCCATTAACATCAATGGAAATGCCAACAGGAGTCTAAGTGCCATGTACAGACAGTTTGTTAATACCTGAAGCAACTGTTTCCATTCAGATACCTGAAAATTTTTCTTTGAAACACATGCGTGACGCTCTAGTGTCTGCTGGTTCTCCGGAGTAAGTTTTGAATAACTAAGTAATAGGGAAGACTTTCACTTTTTCACTGGACTTGATAATTAAATGTGCTGAGTACTGAAAATATATATTTTTAACATAGCTTTTTTTTTTTTTGGCTGAAAGTAAGACCCAGTGATTGTGTCAAAACACCTTGGGAAGAAAGAATGAGCCTGCTATTTTTAATGCCCTTATAAGTGAAAAAACTAATTTACATTAGTAATTTTGAAATGTTTTGTATTAGTGTTTAAAATGCTTAGAGAAGCATGATTTCCTAAGTAGAAAAAAAAAATCAGTTTACAAAAACCACAAAGTAGCCAGAATTTTTCCCCAAAGGGTGGTGAGTCAGGAGAAGCTCTGGTAAGAGGAGAAGTTGCAGTAGGGAGGAGTAATAAATTTGAAGACTATCCAAGAATTTTCTTGCATCTATGGAAAACCAGGGAATAAAATACCAAAACAATAATCTCAGTTCAAAGAGAGTATCAGGAATGTGATGCAAACAGCCTTGGGACCTGCAAACGGGACAGCCATTTCCATGGTCCTCTGTGAAGAATTGTCTCTCATCTCCATCAAGTCTGCAGAAGCACCATCTTCAAAGCCCGTGGAATAAATAGAGGCATTTTGCTTGACTTCGGTCAGATCTGGGATTTTATACTCCTATTTTTTTTTAACCAAAAAGCAGATGTAATACTTTCTTGCCACTGGTACTGCTTGCAGACAGCTGAGAAGCTGAGTGCTGTTGTTATTAATCCACATAGCAGGAGTGATGTTGGTCAGCCCTTCTGCACGCTGGCAGCTCGCGGAGGGGTCTGTGGATGCTTTAGGTGGGCTCCTGGCAGTAGGTTAAGTTGGTAAGTGCTGTACCTCTTGTGTTTTTAATTAGGTATCAAAGGCTGTAAGTGATTGTTCTGTTTCAGTTCCACGTAGCTTATTGCAGAGAGTGAGGAGAATAATCGTAAAGCATTGCATTGCAGTGTAATGAAGAGAAGCCTTACAAGTGACATGATGGGCTTATTGATGGGAATAATACGTGGGAAAACGAGAACACGAAAGAAATTCAGCAGCTGCTGGTGAATACAAGATTAATCTCAAATCTCACTTAAACTAGTGTAAAACCAAGAGCGACTTGCCTTTGGTAGAAATCTCCTGTGTAGGTGCAGTTATAACCAACAGATTTTGATACTTACAGAAAAAAATAGTATTTGTCCATGTATCAAGACTATATAGGGTAAAAAAAATACGTTTCTTGAGTTCACTGTAAACACAAAGAGTAACTGCTTAACTATGTCAATCAATATAAAGGTCTATGATGACATTTTCCTTCAAAAATGAATAATTAATACTCTAATCATTCACTTAAGTTGTTATTAGTTTTCATTGATTAGTCCTTCCTGCTAATCCCCAGCTAGCCTAATCAGCCTGTGTGAGAATAGATGAATATATCCAATTAATCTCTACCCCCTTCAAAGCTGCATCTTCAGATCAGAGGATAAAGATTCTTAGTCTTCTCGGTGCATTGAACCTGACTTTATTAGAAGAATTTTATCAGTTTTAACTCACAAAAGCAGGCAGAGACCTCTCATGATACCCCTTCACATTGTATTAGTCATGCAGTTTGTCTTGTAAGCACAAAGGCCCCTTAACTTCCAGCCTTCAGTGATATGAATTAATTATAAGAATGTGTGTCTGACTTGATTTATTTATTTTTAATATTTAAATGCCTGCTCTGGAAAAGGTTCCTTTCATAAAAGGAGGCATTTTTTTCCCTCTTGGGTTCCACTGGGGGGGATACATTGCAGTGATAAGCTGAGAAAGATCTCAAATTTCCTGCTTACAAATTTTAACTACATACAAGTTGTAATAGAGTGCGAGGAAAATATCAGATTTTACCTGGAGATGTTTTATGGGGTTTTTTTGGAAGAATTTTAGAGCAATGAGAATGGGGATGAAATGGGAAAAGTATCCCCCTTTCCTGACCAAGGTGGGAACACTTCCTAGAAAGTGTTGCCTTGCAGAGACAGCGTCCTTCATGTACTGGATGATGTTTGTAGAGAAAAGTGAGAGTAATTCTCATAACTTTTCTCTTAACCGTGATCTACAGAGTTCCCTAATTACACTTCAGATTACCCCAGAGAGGCAGTGAGTGAATCTGCTGATGACAAAATTGAGAGACAGAAGAAATCTCACAACACCCAAGTGGAAGATGCAGATACAGGGTTAAAATTCCTAATCCTCATCCAGTACCCAGTGTACTTAGATGGTCACAAATCACTCCTCAGAATGATTTTAAATGAAAGGTTTAAAAAGGTTTCTTGGTCTTCAGGTGCAACCTTCCTGGAAAGAAGAAACAAACTGTCAACAAATAGAAGGAGCAGCAATGCTAAAGCCCCTTGTAATCTGTCTTTTCTCTTTTACAGATTAAAGGTTGCCTAAAATTTCCACGGAGCCCTGTTCTCTTCTCTAGTTACGGGACTCATCTCCTCTGACCCGGGAAGCTGAAGATGAGGTTGCTATGGGAACTGCTCGTGCTGCAATCATTCATGGTGTGCCTTGCAGGTAAAGTGTCATTTTAAAACTTTTGATTTAAGAATGCCACTGTATTTCACACTAATGCAAAAGTGCACCACATTTTATATGCCAGTGATAAAATGGCAAAATAAGTCCCTGCTTCATGACCAGCATTAGGGAAGGTTGCTGAACAGATCAAGCTGATGCTCTTAACAAGCTCCTTTTACTGTTGATCAGTATCTCCACAGCAAAAGTGCAATGTTTCAAAGCTCTGCTCTACCTGTTTCCAGTTCAAAGTTGCTGTTGATGAAAGTTGTTTTCCCATGTTCTGTGCTAAGTGTTTCAATGTTCAATTAAACCTACGTGGAATATAGCTTTAAATCCCATTAAAACAGTGTTATGTTGCAGCTAAGACCTCGCTCCATTTAACAAATAATTAGAATAACATATTTCAGCAATATAACCATCTTCTGTAACTGCCCATGTTTAGCTTTTTCTTCCCTGAGAGTTGCACTGTTTTGAGCATTCCTGGCAAAATGAAATTTCCGAGGAGTGTGCCTTTTTCCTGGAACTGAAACAGCTCTTGAAGACATCTCAGATTTGCAGAGGGTCAGCAAAGCTTGCACCGAAGCCTTGCAGACCTTCTCATGCACAAGGAGGTGCTTGTAGGCTGCTGCTCGGTGAGCTGGGGGAACAGGGCTCGCATCGCTCCACCCATGCCTCTGCGGCGGGTGCTGCCATCACGCCGGGACTGTCAAAGTCTGTTTTGGGTCTCTCCCTCTTTGCCATTCAGCTATCATTGATTATTTCCTCCTTCAGTTGGCATTATTATTCTTTAACATATGTTTTGTTCTGGGGTGTGTGTGTGTGTTTTACATTTTAATTAATGTTTATGTCACCTTGGTGTTCACCTGGATTGCTCTAATTTATCTGCTGCTTGGCGCTTAGGATGTTTTACTGCTTTGTTTAGTAACTTGTACTTTCTTCCCTTTTATATCTGCACGTTGTCAGCATAATTTTTCAGCATTTTAGGTAATGGCAAACTACTTCTAATAGTGTTTACTTTCTTCTGCTTAACTCTACTGAACACAAAGCCACTTCTATTCCTGTACTTATGGGTACCCATTTTTGAAATTTGGTTCCAAGTCTTTCTAAATGTGCTATGACAGTTTCTGAGCTGGCAGAAAATTAGATGCAGGGAGATTCTGCAATGCAGTGCCACACGTGTTTTCAGGAACTGCAACCCTGGAGAAGTTAGGCTGCGGGAATACATTAAGTATGATCCTTTATTTTAAGCAAATAAACAAAATAGTGGAAAAACAAAAGCATGCAAAATATTTTTTTACTGTAATTTCTATACTTAAAATACCTATTGTAAAATGTCCAGGGTCAGCAAAATGAAGTTTCAGGAGAATGTGTTTGAGGGTGTTGTTCTTATCTTTTACATATGTTTTTTAGAAAAATGCATCTCATAAGCACTGGCTTTCCCCACACTATTCTGCAACAGCTTTTTTTCTCATCTTTGCAGCGCACTGAATATCTTCAGGGCACGGCATCAGTTTCTCTGTCTTGCTGAGGGAGATTTAATAGAGTTAAGGGGAGAGGAGTGCCACAAGTTTCGTACCGGTTTTATACTAGGTGGCGAGTGAGGATATTGTTTCATTTTGCTGAAGTACGTGGTTTGGGCTAACTTCTTCTAACAAGATTTAAATTTAGAAGTTTCTGTGTCTGCGTGCAATGTTGTATGAGCCGGCTGTAGGCATGGAAGGGATTTTGCTGCGTGAGCTATGGTGTTATCACGAAGCAGGGCTAACTGGTTTGGGCGCAGTGCTGTTACTAGCTAATGCACTCAGGATGGTTCCCAGACCTGTGCAAATGTTTTGCGTAGTGCTGTGGTGTTATGGACTATGTGAAAGCATTCAGACCTGGCTGTTAAATTTTCCAAAGTTAAGGAGGAAACTGTACTGGACAACTTGCATCATCTTGTTCTGCACTGATGTGCTCTGCCAGGCAGGAGGAGGTGACCATGAAGTACTTAATTTTAGTAGTTGCTCCACACAAAAGGCACAAAGCTGTAAAACAAAAGTTTGTAGGCAAACCTTCAGCCGTTCTTAATCTTTGTATTTTTATATTCTACTTTTTTTTTTTTTTTTGACCTAGTTTCATGAGGCTTGTTTGCCTCTGCTGGTAATTATGCTGCTCTTGGAGAACCTCAGGTGTTGATCCCAAGGAAAAAGCTCAAAGGAGACTGTGAAGTTCCCAAGCCATGTCCTGCCCAGCAGTACGGAGGTGGAGGGGAGCCTGAGGCTGCCCACTTCCCCAGGGCTCCGCTCCTCCCACTGCCCTGCACGGTGGCTCTGCTTCAAGGCTACCCAGGAGGGATGGAAACTTTCCTTCTGTATACAGTACAGTCATTGCTCTTCTCTGAAATTCTTCTTAAATTCTAAGTTTAAAAAAAAGTTAGGAAGTAATATTTTATTTTCATGTTGATCAAACCATCAACCCATTCTTGAGGAAAAAAATTAGTAATTGAATTATACAAAGGGAAAAAAAAAGGTAAAAATAATATGCAGAAAAGTTATCGAACAACCCTCCGTAGTGTTTTGTGGACCCTCAAATGACTAGGAAACTGTGTTAAGTATTGAGTTACCTGTGAAAATAAGCTTATACCCGAAAACTGAATACTTGTATTTAGTTCTTCTAATCAGTGTCAGACACACAGCCCAGATGTCACTCTCGTCTTTGTCTCTGCCGCAGAGAGCAGCACAGCTGGTGGAGGGTGGGCTTTTTGTGTGTTGCCCTGCCAAAACTCCCCATGGAGGTGAGCAGCCCCACCGTCCCCATGCAGCCGTGGCCCTGGTGCCCCTTTGGGGACAGTCAGTGGGCTGCAGCTACTGCCAGTCCTAGCAGCTACCTGGGTTTTGGGGGGGGGGGGGGTTGTGCTTCCTAAATGAACATCTGTTATTAGAAATTGCATGAAAACTTCCAAACTCATATCATTCAAGCCATTAAACAGCTGTCAAACCCAAAGCACTTCAAGTATCCAAATGTGTCATTAAGGGTACCAGTTATCCGCCGCTGCCAATGTGCCAGGAGAAGAAAGACGTGCCAGAGCTGTTCACAGTCTGCATGGGATATTGCTATTGATTTTACGTACTGGGTGTTCAGATATTACAGTTCTTCACAGCAGGATAAAACACTCAGGTAGAAAGCTAGATCAATCCCGGGACGTACTTAAACCAGCTACCTAGAGGTGCAAATCTACTAATAATTTCGGGAGCTCTCCAGCCTCCCTCGAAAAGGCACCAGCACTGCTAAAGGTCTTTCTGAGCTTACCATCCCCTTCCAATCCATCACCCAACCTGGGACCATATTTTTCAGACTACGTTTCTCGCTGGTTGTTCTGAGGTTGCATGGATAAAAACTAATGATGCTTTCTTTGGACTCTATAGTTGATGTATATCAATTCAGGGTTTCTCATTATATTTTCAGGAGTCTTTTCTTCAGGTGTTAGTTCTGGGAAGCAGTAACTGCAAATTATTCCTTTGGTGCCAAATAACTCTGATTTGTTAGGGCTGTCAGATTCCTTAAATAGCAGTTGTGGTGGTGATAATTTTAAGTTTTGGAGAGTAAGACAAGAGGCAGAATAGGCTGTGAAAAATAACACACAGCTCTTCAAGTCGTGACTTCGTTAACAAACGCTCTCTCTTGGGCAGCCCCACATAGCTGTTGTATACCCTGAAACGCATTTGTGTACAGCCTGGGAACAGTGATGGGGAAACAAAAGACATTGCACAGGATGAGCCAAACCGACTTGTGTTAATGAAGATGGGACATGGTTCGTATGCCTGTAATGTGCTGGACAAGTATGAAAGGAAATTTTCTGTATTTTTGTGACTCTTATGCAATTCTTTGCCTCATTAACTTCCTGTAGCAGTGAGTTTCACTGTTGAAGTCATATTTGCATGTTAATGAGCTGCAGTCACAGAGATGCGTTAGCTGTCTGAGTGTGCATATGCATATTTTGTAATGTAATTTAACCCGTGAAGATCCACACACATTTTGACAGAAAACAAAAAAGGAACCTAGTAGCTTTTGAGAAGTGTTTATTCTCTGCTGTGTCGTGCATGCGACTGGAGTCTGGCTTGCTCTCCTGTCCCTGATCTCAGTCTCAGCTTTTTCTTGGAGGCTTTAGTTTCTGGCCTTCTGCTTGTTCTTGCCATTTAAAAAGAAAGATCTGTGCTCACAACAAACACACCAGCCAGCAAGACTGGCCTTCCTTTTTTCTTAGCAAGCACCATGTAAACACAATAGCTTCAATAAACAAATTCGCCTTGTAACTCTATAATAATGCTTCTGTTTCAACAAGTTTGTTTTGTCAAAGGGAAAGTGCTATTGCAGCTGTATCTGTTCAACACTCCTGGAGCAGTGACTGAAGTAGCTCCAGAAAGCACAAGCCAAAATACAGAATCTAGTATTTGTTTTACACTGATTTGAATGAATAAGGAAATGCTGTTCTTTCTCTCTGCTAACTTGGCTTCTTCATGAAGCCTCCCAGCTGTGTAAGCCTTTGTTTTGCAACAGATTGAATGGGCTGCACAAATATTGCTGGCAATTTTTTAGTGGAACATGGAAGTTGATCCTGAAAGTTAGAAATACCTGTGTTGCTCCCCCAGAGTGGTATATATAGGTCACTGTGCAATTTCTGTACAAGTCTACACTCTGTTACGTGAAAAGCTGAAGTTTCACAAATGTCCAGGTATCCAGAATTAGATATTAGCTCTATTGCCTGTCACATCTGAAAAGGTAAGATGAATTCATATGGAGAAGACCGCACGTGCAAAGTTTATACATTGTTTTAAACATCAGAATGCAGGTTAGAATGGTATTTATTGATTGGCTTTTTGCTGGCTGTCACTACAGGGAAGCCTGTTACTGGTGTCATAATATCCCAGCAAGACCTGCGCTTAATTCTTCAAATCCAGACACAGCATCATATTTTTCAATATCAAATTCTATCATATATTTATTAAGGTGGAACAAAAGCATTGTTTCACCTTTTATCTGCTGAAAAAATGCCATTTTCTAATCTAGAAATATGCACACAATAGCAGAAGTCGGGAAAAAAAGATAAATATTTCTGTAGAGCTTATTTTCAATGTGGCAAGGTTGGTGGGTTTGGGTTTTTTTTTTTTTTTTGTTTGGGGTTTGTTGAGGTTTTTTTTTCCAAAACTGCTTTTTACAGGAAAATATTCTTATAAATGCCTGTCCAGACATTCTTTCTCCTTTTGTCACATGCTGATACAGCATAACCAATACCTCAGCCGTGGTTCACACCAGAATATTTAGAGCATGGCTATGTAATTCATGGGGAAAAAAACCCAATATATAGTCAAGTGTTTTCCACTGTTAGACAAAAATCACCACAATTTATATCAATACATTCCAATGAAATCAGGCATCCAGCTCTGTTAAAAATTAAAACTCAAAATTCATACAAAGATGAATAATCACAGGCCTATTTGAATTCATGCTTCTATCCAAGCAGATGTAGGTTATGTACAGAAGAAATTCTGCTAATTTCATGTCTGAATATAAATAATTAAACCAAGAAGTACTTTTGTACGTACTAAATGATGGTCTTCTATAAACGATGCAGCAATTCAATTTGTTCAGCGTTTTTTCTGGTGCTGTGTAGCTCCCACGACTGGTGCTTTGATGTTAGGGGTAGCTGGGAAATGATTAATCTGTTGCAGTTTCATAATTAATTAATTTATATTTTGGTCAGTTCTGCAGCACTTTGCATTTCTGTACCCAGCTGCCTAATTAATGTTTGCATAGCACTTGGAACAGATAAAGCACCGAATGACTCCTATTAATATAATTACTTCTCAAACATGACCCAGCCCTTGGCTTTGTGGCACTCGGTAAGCTGTCGCTGAAGCTCGCTGGAGAAGGCCTTTGCTGATGAGATCTGTCTTGCCCTTCATACTTTGGGGTTTTTTTCTGAATTACTCGGGGGGGGGGGGGGGGGGGGGGTGTTCACTTTAAGCTCCCGCTATTTTCAAACGCTTTAGAAAGAGCCTTGGCCGAGGCCCCCTTCTCCCCACCCCGGGTGCGCCATCTTGTGGACTGGCGGCCATTAGCCGTGGGCGAGCTGGTCACGTCCCCGCTTCTGCTTTAAAGGGGTCCGGACCAATCAGGACGAGAGACGTGGCCGGCGAGGGACACGTGAGAGCACGCGCTGCCGATAAAAGCGGGCAGCAGCGGGGAGCGGCCGCAGTGGCTGCGGCTTGAGGGCTGTGGGAAGGGGCTCCTGTCCGTGCCTCTGCCGAGGGCTGAGTGAGTTTTGTACCTGTCCTTTGAGCTCGAGTTATGGTTAATGTGCTGAAGCGACCCAGTCTGCGGAGGGTTTCAGGCGTTAGTTAAAACGGCCTGATCTGCAGTGGGCCTCGGGGACAGGTTTTGTGAAATGACCGGCTCTGCGCAGGGTCCAGCTTAAAGTAAAGTTTTGATTGTAACAACAGCTTTGTGTCACGGTTCTACCGAGGATGCCTAAAGATTCTGCCTGCTGCCGTAGCGGTGGGTGATGAGGTCCCAGGAGAGCGGTGATGTAACACCAACAACACAGTGTGCTAGCTGTGAGTTACAGGTTTTCCACTGAAAACCAAATACTTAACATCATATAACCTTACTGTCTGAGGAAACGCGCTGCCAGAGATTATTGCCTATGAGTGCACTGGTCTTCCTTTAGAAAAGTTTTTAAAAGCTGCCTAAAAGCGTGCTTTAAATTGTCAATAAAAGGCAGTGCTGAATAGTTACTCCTGCGGAGGGCTTTGGACAGGCATTTGCTGGAATAAAAGGCATTTTCTGGAATAAAAGGCTGCTCTTAGTCACAGCTGGGGCTGGCTGCTGCCAGCAGGAGAGGACAGTAAATGGTGGGGTGGAGACGGGTCGCTTGGGCGAAGATACAGGTCACTTCTGCAGGGGGGACAGCCTTTGCTGTGGCAAATTCTGTTAATTTTTTAACAGTCATGGAATTAGATTTTATCCATTTCCTGGCAATGTCTGGACTCCACTGTGATGTTCAGCTGCCTAAGATGGTTAACCATTGGTTTGAGTGTAGTGTCAGCTCCACCTGTGTCCCAACCAACATTATGGCCTGTTGAATATGGTTAAACTGATGTGTGTTAAATGTGCTTTCACCGTGTCAGGGGACGGTTTTGTTATAGCTGATAGTTGTGGTGTTAATGGGACATGCTGCTGTAAAAGTAAAGGCTTTGGAGGTAAGAACAGCTGTAAGTGGTGAAGTGAAGACAGCGTTACAGTTTGCTGTGGATAATGGTTGGCAGTATGGGATCCCGAGACATGCCGTGGAAGCGATGCAGGAGCTGGCAGAGGTCTTTTCCCTTCCTCAGCACTTGCGCTGGAGTCCTCCCAGGAAAGGTCCTTTCCTTGTACTTTTTGTTGCTGATTAGAGCTCAAGGGTCTTGAACTCAAGCCAGAAAGCATAACTCTAATGTCAGTTCTACAAATTTTGTACAATTAAAATTCTTCTCATTTCAATTTGGGCTGAAAAGTCAAAGAAGTGGGGTCATCAGCACTGCTAAGTGCATCAGCCATTGTCTTCTCCAAGCCTGTCAAAGTTTGCTGCTGCAGTGGAAACCCTGCTAGAAACTTCATTTGGCTGTTTCTTTTCATTCTGTAATGCCAGTCTGCTGTGTTTCCTGGGCAAGCCTAGACTGTCTCTAAGGATGGGCAAAAGCTTCCTTAATACATATAAATGTGTAAACAGAATTGAAGGTGCTGTTGAGGTGGTGATGATTGTAATGGGTGACAATAATAATAATACGGTGCTATGTATTATAGTACAGAGGTTTGAAGCCAGAGGACATGTAATTCTACCATGAAGCAACTCAAGCTGGAGATGAAAAGATGATGGTTTAAACTCGGGAAATAAAGAGTGAGAGGGGAAGAAACTTCAGAGGGAAGAATTGTTAGAGCCAAGAGGGCACTGGGATAAGAATGATTAAATCCGAAGTGGGAAACAACTCATTTAAACTGAAACCAGAAGACTTTAGATGCCAAAGTGGGATTCTACAGTATCACTCAACTGTACATAGCTGTAAAGGGGAGCTAAGACAATGTATGCCATTATGTAATTTATGCTTATTTAGGGATTATATGGCAAGTTTTTCTGTGATTGCAGAGGATTTGACTCCACCTCACAGGAGGACTGTATCCATCTTACATTGCTGATCTGGCAGCAGTGAAGCCCTCACTAGATGTGACCTGACTCTGATTTAGGCCATAATTTCCTAAATTATAAAGTTAGAGACCATATCAATGCAACTTTCTCATTTCTCTTTTACATGCAGATGATTAGGTATATTATGTTTTTCTGTTTTACTCGCAAGTCCATCTGGGCAAGTTTAATTACATCTTCTCAAAAGTTATTGGGGTAAGATGATGCACTTTAAATAAAACAGAGACTATACAGACATTTTTATAAGCAGATGTGCCAACTATCTGGCTGTGTATTGATCCCCTGTGTGTTTTATATGATGCCTCTTTTCAATTTAGCTTCTTTGCATTTGAATTAGTGTGTAGGTATTGAAATTAAATCTCACTTAGGGACTTACAAAAATACCTACTTCTCCAAGCATCTATCAAATTAGGGAGAATACGGACCCAAAATACTGCTTTATTGCAAATAAAAATGAAGTTTTATGGCAAAATTTGAGGTGATTAGTCTATTGCTTTATAGATAAAATACTGTATGATTCTTAGAAAATCTAAATATTATTGGAAAGGGACCTCATTTTGTAATGCTTCTGTGGTCATTGAGGAGAATGAGAAGGTAAGAGATGCGGTGCAATGCAAAACCTGCCAGGTTGGGCGCTGGGGCTTGTTGCTGGCTCCGTCTCTGGGGTTTGATTTAGACAACTGCATTTTTGTATGGTCTGAGAACTGCAGTACTGGGCTACAGTGTATATCTAGAAATAATGGTACATGTATTCATTGCATGCAAGACCCTGTTCTCGCACCTCTTGAGATTCAGGTTTGGAGCTTGTGTTTACTGCTGTTTGTCTTCAATTGCTGGGGAAAGTCTGGGATAACTAGTCAGAAACCTGCCTCTGTGTAAACTTTTCATCCCCTGACACTGCCCTGCATAGGTACAAAATTTCTTTTCCTTTTCTCCACACTTTCATGGGTATTTTCATCATTTAGAATAGTAACAGGAGCCACTGGGGGAACCATTAGTTTCTACTCAGACTTGTGGGGTTAAATCCCTTGGTTTTGCCTTCTGCCCTTACCTCGTGCAGCAGAGCATTAACTGACCGAAAATGATGTTGGCAGCGATCATTATTATTTGGATAAAGGTCTTTCAGCTAAGCAGCAATCAAGGGTGATCATCCAAATGGAATAAAAGGGGAAAGGGTCAATTCAACTTTGATAATTATAGTAGTATAAATGTGGGCAATAGCAGAATTACCCTTTACTGACAGCTAAATGTGTAAATAGGCTGACAGAGCATTGCTGGCTAATGTTACCCATACAGAAAGTGAGGCTCTTCACTACATCTGCGTGATTCTGTAGGGTCTCTTACAGAAATGCATGTTGTCTTCTGCAGCTAGGCACTGGTTGTCACAAGTGCTCCGGGTCTTACAGGATTTGGGCCATTAAATAGAACAGATGCTTATGTATTCTTGCAAGTTTGTGCTCAAAGTCAGTCTATGGCAAGTAAGTGGGCTGCTCACAGTAAATATTGCTTTTAATGAATAGAGCACAGAATGCTATAGTGCAGCTCATTCATCTGAACATTGTTTAATGCTGGTTTATTGAAGCGTTTGTCAAATGCTGTGACAGTCTGTGCTCTGAAATTAAAGATATACTCGTGACAGGCTGCACTGACTCATTATTGCAAGTTTTAGTAAAGTTTTCCTGTATATTATGATGAAAAAGCGAAACTTGCACATTATCACTTCAGTGCTTCAATTTGTTTTTCCTTATGTATTTGAATTTTTTTATTTTGCAATAAAATATACGTATTTAGCTTCATAAATCAAACTAAGACACAATTGTTAAATAGTCTATATCATATTAATTAGGCTGTGAAGCAAGGCAAGCATTACAACCATTTATAATCGCGTGCTGAAGAAGTTGCTAATCAATGAGACAGGCAACTAATTAACCAGCCAGCAGTCAGCATCTTCAGCTGAAGTTGGTGACTTTCAACTTCATTAAACTTTCCAGGTGTCAGTGAAAGTATGAAAAATATATCTATTTTAATATATTGATGTGTCTTAATTCCACTTTTCTGAGTTTAAATGTATGAAGATTGCATCTGTTTTAAGGGAAATTGTCATTTATAAAACATCCCATGTCCATATTGTATAGCTGAAAAGAAACAACATAGTCCGAGAAAGCTTTGTTTGAACTCTGTGCAGCGTATGTTGAGTACAGCGTGAATTTAGATGGCTTCCTCTTTGTGTCTGAAATACCTGCTGTACCATCTTTTAATTTGTACCTTCCAAGCCTTCATGGATGCAAATAGATCCCTGACAAAGTTCAGAGTATTACCATTGTTTTTACTTGTGAAAAGCAGATAATATAATGGGTGTTCATTGACACTTGCAAGAATAATTTATTTCTGCCCCTGCAAGCTTTTTGTCTGTGTAAACAGACAACATGAAACGCTCGCTGAGAGCCAAATCAAGCTTTATTCCTGTAGCATTCACTCTCCTTCCATTTTTCATATGGTCCACACGAAATGGCATTTTTTCTGAGTTCGCGCTGTGTGGGCTTTACTAGAAGACATCTAAAGAGGGACTTGAAAGAAGGCAGGTTGATGGTTGGGCTTTCTGGGATATGAAAGCAGGGAGTAATGCAGAAGACACAGCAAGATAAAGAGGGGCTTGAGGCAGCTGGATGCACGGGTGGAATGAAGATGAGAAATATGCACTTCTCGGCGACGGAAAAATTGTTTCCAAATTCTTGGTGTCAAGTAACCTTTATCAGATTGTCTTTTATAATGTCCCTTAAAAGAGGAATTGTATATGAAACAAATAATGGCATTGTTATATTTTTGAGCTTTACTGCTGAAGTCCAGGTTGTGGCGATTTGGCAATAAACTGAAGTATCATGTTGTTTTACCTTGCACATTTGTCATGATTTTGTGATCCCCTTGAATGTGTAATGCAGATCCAATGCTTTGGTTGATGCTCAAGTACACTGTGACCATACCCAGAGAAAGTAAATACAGGCAACTCTGAAATTGAAAACATAACTGAAAGGGATGATACTTACTGCCAATTAAAGTAAAAAAAAAGGTAGGAAGAAAGGGTTAAGGAGAGACAAGCTTCATTCTTGCCATTTTCTTCCTGAGGGAAGAAGTATCTTTGAAAGAGGCAGAGATGTGAGACCAGCATGCAGGCTGAGGAGGGGTACATCTGCCAGTACAGAAATGATGGCTAACATGACAGCTCTGAAAGAACAATTAAAAAAGACTCCCAAAAATTTCTTATGGACGTCAAAACAGGGAGAGTTGGGGGGGGAGAGGGATTGATAGGGTCTTGAAGGATGGCCAGAGGGGTCCAGCTGTAACCAGGGCACCTAGATGAGAGGGAGCTGGAAGATGCTTTTGCCATTGTGTGTATGTATGTGTGTGTTGGCTCTCTTCAGTCCCTCTGGGTTAGGAACATTTTGAAGTACTTAGGGAGAGAAAACAAGTCTGAAAGGCAGTGCAGCACATAATCAAACTGTTACTAAAATATGTATTCCTCAACTAGAATAAAAATGCTCTCCGTAGCAATAGAAAGATGATGCCTCTTCTGAGTCAGGAAGCTCAGCTGCAACTCTCAAGTCAAGTGGCCGAGAACAGTTATCAGTAATGGCTATGTCTCTCATTTTATAGATTGGAAAAAACTGTGCAGATTCTCAGTTTTTTCATACGTGATTGTGAGTACTGACACTGGGCGGAGTGGGTCCCCTTTCCAGGGAGGGAGGACAGGCGCTGCATCCTTATTAATCTGTCCTCACTAATGTTAGCTACTCATTTCAAAATACGATAGCTAGTTTCCAGCATATGTAACGTACAGCTGCAAGGCATTTCCTTTTCTTACTTTCAAGGTCTAAATAGCATGGTGCATATTATAAAGCATGTGTCCTCTTTTTTCTTAGTGAAAAGCAGAGGTTGTCTGTGTATTTTCTTAGTTGTTGTAATATCCTTGTAATAACACTCTTCAAACAACTAATTGGAAAATAATCAGCATAGAATTTTCCACAGTTTATTAACACTGACTTTCCTTCATCAAGTTTAGCAGTCACATTTCTTGATCTCTACTGCATTTCTGCACAAACTTGCATGTTTTCTTTTTTCTCGGTTTTGTTGGTATCTTCATGTACTTAGGGTAGAATACAGAAGTTATTCCCTAATGAAAGGCAAAGGAGTGACATGCCATCAGTTAGCGGGAGGAGAGAGAATCTAGCGCTTTCCCATGTAAATTATGTGAATCCTGGATGTAAGCCAGGCATTCATTTTGTTAAAATGGGGTTTGATAATTGAAACTAATTTAACATCGACCCCATTAAGTTGCATTTTATTGCTCATTTAATATGCCTGTCTCACAAGCTCCCAGAACTAGGAAGTGGCTTTGTAACGTGAGTTTATAATTTGTCAAAGCTCCAGCCGTACAGGTAAATGCTGAGTTTGCTCTGTAGGATCAGCACCAATGTGTGCAACAGATGTTTTGCCTATGTTTGGTCAACACGGTATTTTTATGCAGAGTTGTGTATCAGATCAGCACTGGTGCAAGTGGGTTAAGCTGAACAGCTTGAGTTTGTGCAGATTTGCTGTGGAAAGACTCTTCCTTTGTCCGGAAAGCAGCCTTGTGGGCCCAGCAGAGCCCTCCCCATCACTCTCTGCAGGGTCCTGCATCCCCTGTGCTCCTTCAGAAAGGAAAGGTTTGTCAGACCTGACATATAACCCCAGTCCTCCAATAGCACAAGTCATTATATTGACTTCTGCCAAAGAATGCCAATTTAAATCAGCTGAGCAGCTGGCTCATGTTTCATGACACAGGATTTCCATGTTCTGCCATCCTGCTTCTGGTTTCCTTTGTCTTACTGTTCTTTTGCATGATTTCTGTATTTCACCACTAGCTAAATATTTTCTGCAGCTTATGAATCACTAAATAGTCTCATAATTGGTTGGCATCAATTTTGGTACTAATTGCAGTGCAGCACTGTGTGATGGTTACTCAAACAGAGTTGTATTCATCAAAACAGCAGTGAGCAAAAAAAAAGGTTAAAGGGCAAGAAAATACAGAATTGTGCAAACAACTGTGATGGATGTTTGTTTACAAACATGTTCTCTTCTGCAACTCTGGCTGCAGGAGTGGCGTATGAATGATGAATTACTGGAGCTTTACCCTTGTGAAATGGCAACAAGAGAGAAGCAGTAAGAGTGCGCCTGGGTTACATCATGGGGCCTGGGGACAGGGAGTGAAAGGGACCAAGCTGTGTATCGGCGCCGATGAAGCATAGGAATGCTGCAAACCCAACCAAAGTTACTTAAAAGGAAAGTGGAGTTAAAAGGCACAGCTGATGCTACTACACGTGTAGTACAAACTAGGTAAGAATGTGTACAGCTATTTAAAATTATATCCATGTCTGAAAAGCACTAGAAGAGGCATTCTGTGCTTGGTTTTACCTGCTACTTTATAATCCAGACCACATTTAAAGCACATGGCTAATGTCTCCTTTTTTAAATGTACATGCACGCAAATGAATATAAAGGATAGAAAATTTGTGTGAGGCAAAGCATACAATTATCTCACTCATCATGAAATAGCAACATTTGGCAGGTACTACTCACATTAATTAAAACAGTATAGGGTGCCGGAAAGGGGAGACTTGGATGTTATGCTGATGAAGGATTTAGAGCTCATTTGTACCATCAAAATGCTTTGCAAGAGTTGACACAGGGAATTGTCTATATTGAGTAGTCTCGGTGCTGAATTGCTGGGTCATGATGTTTTGTTTCTTCTCACCCAAAAATAGTGATTTCCATTCTGGAGTAGAAATTACATTGAAAATCAATGAGATCCTGCTTTAAAAACAAACAAAATATACTTTCTCTGTCTATGAATGTCCTCAGGAATCAGATCAAACCCAGAGAGAAAGCAGGTCAGCCTTGTCTTCAGCACACTGTTATGTTTAGTGTTTAGACCATCCTGAGCAGATTGAGAAACCAGTGCAGACCAGAGGCAGGAGATGAAGAAACCATGGGCAGGGCTGCAAGAGTTTAGGCCCAACTTCACGTGAGTCTGCAGCTGCAGACATCTGTAGCATGTGCCAGTGGAGTACAGCATGTCTGGGGGATGAAGTCCTGATCTTGCAGCACTGCTTGGACAGTTTGAAAAGGTCAGGAAATGCATAACCAAGGCAGATAAAAGCACAGGAGATGGGAATCTGACATGGGATTTGGGGAAGAGAAATCTTCACCTTAGCCTTTGGGTACTGGTAGTTATTCCTGGAATAAGGATGTTCTATTGGCATCATTGCAGGCAGTAATAGTCTGATTGCTGTGTTTCTCATTTTTTTTTTTGAGTGGTGTTGAACCAAGCTTTTAAAAATTTATTTGAAGTCAAGATTTCAGTTTGTTCCAACACCTATCAGTGTTTCTGTGCAGGTGTGGCTGTGCTGGTTTTGAAACATGCTTTCTGTATACAAAATGTGCTTATAGCATTGGTTTTTCTCAGCAATACAAGCTAAATGTGCCTGTCAGTGTTTTGCAGGATTGATTTGTAAAAGGTTGTTAGCCTGTTAGGTCTTACATGTTAGAGTCAGCAGTAGCATTTACAGTTCTTGTAAGGTGTTGTGTTTAAAATGAAGGCAGAGGCTTTTAACACTTTTTAATTTATCTTTCCTTAATGTGACATCCAATTACTTGTAAAACTTAACCACCTCTTCTTATTTTTAAGTGTAGACATTCTCTGGCATTTTACTGCTTTCTTCTAAAAGTATTTAGGAGAAGACGCATGAAAATACAGCAGTTAGCAAGGATTTTATGTAATTTGAGAGATGTCATAACATTGCTTAAAAAAACCAAAAGAGCGAGCATTTTTAATGTGTCAGCTGATAAACTGTGCCAGTCCAAATCAGTGAAATTACAAAAGCCAAGATCTTGTGTGCTTAATAATCAGTAAGACAGAGATTGTGGCAAAAACAGCTTCCTGCAGGAAAGCTGTGTCCAAAAGGCTGAAGTTTTGCATTAATGTTTATTGTGATTTTGTCAGGCTTAATTCTCTTTGTATTCTTCTGAAGCTTTTTTTTTTTTTTTTTTTTTTTTTTTTTTGTGAAGGAAATTGAATTGTGGCACCTGGGAGTGCTGCAGAGAGCAGAGGGGCTCTTGGTCTCAGGGTGCGGTGCCTGGGAGGCTGCTCCGTATTTTGGGCTCCAGTCCCTCCTGCCTGCGTGACCGACTGGTGCAGCACGAAGAGAAGGACGAGGGTTGTTTAACACTGTTTGCTGTGGTTGCAGCACTGTGTGTGAACGTGGCGTTGTTACTGGTAGCACAGGTTTTGCCATTGCTGGTTCTTGGTGTGTACTTCGGGTGCATGGACAGCAGGAGGACCGTGAGGAGCTCAAGTGCCGGCAGCGAGGTTCTGAGTGTAGACACAAGGCAAATTCACAGCTAGAAAAATGCCTTCCAGTGCACCGAACTGCTAGTGTGCACACCCGAGAGCTCCCTTGGTTGCCCCTGGCAGAGCCAGGGGGGGCAGTGGAAAAGTGGAAAAATTTAGAGAAAACACCAAAGCATTTTCCACCACTTTGCTTAATTGTACTCGAGGACACAGAGGAAGCCCTGCTGACGTACTGTGCAGGAGTTATGTCTTGTCCCTTGCAATCGTTGTTTACTGTGAACAGGAGAATGTAGTAGTTTAAAAACTATTTAAGTTGTTTCTAAAGACTTTAGAAGATCTCATGTAAATTCATTAGTTACTCTGCAGCTGCACATATAGCATTTAAAGTAATAAAAAATGTATTAGTTTCACTATACAAATGTATTAGCATCCAGTCTGTACTTAAATGAAAAATGTCTTAGCTAAACCATATGAATGTATTACCAGCATCTCTGTAGCTGTATAATGCTTAACTTGAGCTATCCTTCATTATTAGTACAATCTAAAATATACAATAAATGCCGCAAACAAATTCCACATAGAGACTTTAAGTGACAAAAAACCCCTGTGTTCACCAAATTTCTGCATTTATTTTCAGTGCTAATCTATAGCAGTGCAAGGGCAATCCTCTGAAAGCGAAGCGTGTTGTAACTAAGCTCCTGGAGAGTGTTCTCGTGGGTAGGAGCACAGCTTAGTTTGCTGGGACTGTAGTTTTCTTGTGAGAAGAATTTATTTTTGCTTATTTTGTAACTGTCTTACAGTCATGAAAATGTGTACCTACAAATGTTTGCTTGTTTGGACTTATACCAGAAAGTCACTAATTCTTGATTCATTGCACTTCCCCAAAAGGGAGACAGATGAAGAACAAAACACAATGAGAAGACAGTAACAGGGGCGGGTGACCAAATTGCCCGAGGGAGAGTGCCAAAGGGTGTGAGGTTTCAGGCTGCATGGCAGACTGTGCTCATTTGTAAATCTCAGCGTTTCCATTAAAAATGATATCGTATCTCCCTTGCAGGAGAGAAATTGTAGAAAGAGACAAGGCCTTGCAAATTTCTTTAAAAGTCTATTTTTTTAAAAAGTTTTTTTTTAAGTACCATAAAACCCTTTAAAATGCAGAGGTATGAAAGAAAAACTACAGGATTTTTGAGAGTCTTTTCTTTCGGTAATGTGAGCAATAAAAAAGTAGATGTCAGTAAACCATTTTTTTTTTTTGTATTGTATTGGAAAACAAGAAGAATATGTATGAGGATAAGCATAACCACAACCTGTTTGAGAATATGATTCAGAATTAGGTGTTTATGGTTCAGCACATGCATTCAAAACAGGAGTGTAGGGGTGCGTGTGTGGGGGCTGGTTAATTAGAAAGCTGTCTGATTTCCCTAAAGAAGCTATGATATAGTGATAAAAAACGTAATCCTCTGTGGTGTGCATCCTTTACTGGATCAGCCATATTAAAGATCACGTTAGTTTTTACCCGAAGTAAGGCTGTGGTGTGTGCATACAGTGATTATTCAATTTCCAACACCGAGCCCTGACACGTTACCTATGGAGTCGGAGCAGACAATGCCTGTAAAGTGATTGTGATGTATTTGGATACAGCTGCTGCTTTCATAAACCTACAGGTACAAGATGACACTAACTGCCTTCCCCACTGATAACCATGTACTGGGGAACCTCATCTGAGTTAAATTGGACACAACGAAATCAGGATGCCCAGGAAGACAGAGTAGAAGTTGGAAGATGCTCTGCTGCAAAGCAATCCATACATTGCTTACTCTTGCAAATTGGCTGCTTGCTCCTGGATTCTGGCACTCCTGGGGGAGCGGATGCAGCTCTGCCGGGCATCACAAAGAGGGATTTTGCTCCCGGTGGTGGCCAGAGGTGTTTCTTCACCAGTTTTGTGAGAATTTTCAGTCTTAGAAGCAGCAAGTTTCCTTACCAGTAGCAGTAATGAACCAGGCAGCACCTCCCATATGCCCCCAGGTCACAGATAGTTTTATTATTTTAAATTAGTGTATTTGTGAGTTCACATTCATTTTCAAGGGGTTTTTCTCATGAAAACTCTGCTCCCTTGACCATTTATGGCCATAAGTTAATTTTGTTTAATGTGTCTTAGTGTTTTGTAGTATAGTCAAATTTAGTTTTCTGTAATAATAACACCTTGCTTTTGATAAGGTGATCATAATACTTGCTTGCTGTAGCAGTGTAAACATTATATTCCCTTTCTTATTCTTTGGAGCAGATTTTTAATGCTGTTTTAATACTGCAGATTATTTTAGAGGCCAAATTTGTGAATCAAGGAACCAGAGTTAGATGACAAAATTCAATGTACAGTCAATGAAAGTGGGTGATTGGGATCCTTTATCAGAGATGGCACACTGGGCACTAATTACAGTGGCAGCTATCCTGTATCTTAATCAATTCCAGCGATCTCATTTATAATTTTTACTCTTACTGACAAGTAGTTATTCAAAGAAGTAAATTGACTATCTATGTAATTTGTTTCTTGGACACAAAAGGCTCAGAATTAACAGGCTGCTTTCCCCTGGAGAAATCTTCCTCACTGCAGTGTGGTGTTCTGCTAATTATTCCTTTGTCCCTCTTTGTTTTCCAGAGGTGACAGAGAAACCTGAAAGGGGTCAGTATGTGCGTGGTGCAGCCAGCAGCTGCTGAATGACCACTGCTGGCAAGGTCTGCTTTGTCTCTGATGCCACCCCAGCCTGCAGATTCAGTGTTGCTCGTTTTCTGTGGTCAGGCAGGAATATAAGTCTGCATCACCACAGAAAAGTCAGGGTTTGTGATGAGAATCACCTTATGTTTCCAGGATCAGCCTGTTTTGTTTGCATTTGTCTGTTGCTGAGGGGAAGGACAGAAGTCGAGGCACTGTTTTGGTATGTGTTTGAAAACTAATAATGGAGTATCGTAAATCAGAGGACTAAGCAGGGTGCCCATTAAAAAGGTACTCTTGACAAGATCTTCAAAGTACCTTGTTTTATTAATGCTGACAATGAGTACCTTTAAGATACAGCCTTACCACTTTGTTGTGCTACAGGTGGTTTTTAAAACAATCAATTTACAAAGAACATTTTTTTCTTTTTCATGCTGTTAAAGCAAATTGGTATGTAATTAGATTTATATACTGAATAATCTTATTTGCATATCCAATTAATTCTTCCTGTTTTAATTTGTTAGGGTTGGATTCACATTAGTAGAAAAAATAACACTTAAATTATCAAGGATTCAAATTTTCTTTGACTATAATTTGTTCAAGATGTTGCATTAAAACTTGGTCCTGAGCATCCTCTTCCTTTTAAAGGCTATTAAATAACATGGAAAAAGGCAATCAAAAGAAAATTAACCTCTGTTATAAAAACAATAAGGGTCTATTTAAGCTGACCAAAGCAAATGCAAATTTAGGCTTTTTAAGCATCCTACTTGTCATAGAACCATAGAATAGTTTGGGTTGGAAGGGACCTTTAAAGGTCATCTGGTCCAATCCCCCAGCAATGAGCCGGAACATCTTCAGCTAGATCGGGTTGCTCAGAGCCCTGTCCAGCCTGCCCTTGAATGTTTCCAGGGACAGGGCATCTGCCACCTCTCTGGGCAGCCTGTGCCAGTGTTTCCCCACCTTCATTGTAGAAGTTTTCTTCCTTACATCTAGTCTAAATCTACCCTCTTTTAGTTTAAAACTGTTACCTCTTGTCCTATTGCAACAGGCCCTCCTAAAAAGTCTGTCCCCATCTTTCTTGTAAGCCCTGTTTGAGTACTGAAAGACCACAATAAGGTCTCTCCAGAGCCTTCTTTTCTCCAGGCTGAGCAACCCCAGCTCTCAGCCTGTCTTCATAGGAGAGGTGCTTCAGCCCTCTGATCGTCTTCATGGCCCTCCTCTGGATGCGCTCTAACAGGTCCATGTCTTTCCTCTGCTGAGGACTCCAGGAGTCCTCCTTAAGGTCTGTAGGTGTCCAAAGGCTGTGTATAATTTTCATTGCAGAGTATTAGTGGACTTTGTGAGCACGAGGAGGATTGACTGTTCTCCACTGATTTTCATTGTCAGTCATGGAGACTTCACTTGAAGTAGGAGCATTTTTATTAAAGAAATCTGTTTATCATTTTGACTATCTTGACTTCTCACATCTGTATTCAGAAATGTAGAAGACAAGCAAAAAAAAAAAGAAGTGGGACCTGATTTAAGAAGTGTTAACATACCCTAAATTCCACACATTTCAACACAACAGGGAGGTGTTTGGCACTGGTGAAAACACCACCACTTTGTTAGGTACAGAAGCCTATAATTTTAGCAGCTTCCTGTAGACCTCTACAACTTTATTAGCTAGACAGAGGGGGGGGGGTTTACAGACGTAGTCCAAGAAAAGTTCCGTTTTTGCTCTGAATCAGGAAATAGCTTGGCACAATCCCTGCTTATAAAATCTATGTGAAGAGTGTCGGTCATCGCTGCCAGGCGTGTGGCTGAAAGGCTTTCCATTGATCGCTCTGCTACTCCTTCATGTTTTCAAACTTAAGGTTCCAGTTTCAGAACAGCTGAAGCTGAATGGAGAGCTCTTGGGCTGTGAGAGTGCTTAGGAGGTATTACCAAGGCTGAAAAGTCAGCATGCCGAGTATCTGTGTAAATGTGCTGAAGGCAGTTTGTTCCTAGCGTGTGAGAGACATACAGG
This sequence comes from Harpia harpyja, assembly GCF_026419915.1. Classification (NCBI taxonomy): domain Eukaryota; kingdom Metazoa; phylum Chordata; class Aves; order Accipitriformes; family Accipitridae; genus Harpia; species Harpia harpyja. The sequence goes on from NC_068969.1 coordinate 22,412,939, forward strand.
TCGTAGTCCTGCTTCCCAGTTACCCTTACAGCTTATTCTGAGTTCGGGAGCAGAGATCTGTTAGCCATGGAGGAAAAAACAAAGGGATGGATGAGTCATTATAAAAGGATAGAACAAGATACTTTGTAACCTGAAATTAAAGTGATATTTCAGTATAGTGAAAGTGCAGGCATGTAAAGGAGCCTGGGACCTTTTTGGTGGGTGAGAATCTGTTAACTCGGAGGAGGAATGTCAGTCAGAAACATGTCATTACGGTCTGGTGGATAAAAAAAGAAGGTGAAGCGTTGTTTGCCACCGTGAGAAAGGCACCATTAAATGTTTAATGGTGTCTTCATTTAATGTCACTTGAAGCATGCAGTAAATGTGGCATGCAACATGCGCATAAGCTTCACAGTGCGGTTTGACCTCAAATCTTTTAAACAGAGGTGATTTCAGTGCAGAGATCAGGCATGGCATGATGTCTTCACCAAATGCTTACGATGCAATGGTTACCCACGAATTCAAGACCAGCCTAGGGCGCAGTCACGCTGCTGCTGTTAAAATACCACAGTGAAAAATGTATGAGCTTTAGTAGGCTAAAGCTGTCATAGTGCAGGTGGGTGCACATTGTCTTCTATACTGGATGAGAAACTTTGCTTGAACTTTACATATATACACAGGTGTGCATTTTTTTTAATTTTTTTTTTTTTTTATTTCAAAGTGTCCCTCAGGTTTTTAAGAGATTTTTGAATGTATTCCTGTAGTTACTGGAAAGAATCTTCTATCCCTTGGGAAGATGGCTGTCCATCTGTCTAGTGCATCAGCTGATGTACAATTAGCTGCCTGTTTTTAACCTTTTCTAATGGCAAGCTTGCTGCTCACCCCTGAGTGCCCTTCACCCTTGTCGCAATGAGATTGGTGGCAGAGGTATCTGCTATTCTCATAAAAGTTAAGGGTCTTGGCTTCAGTTTAATACCCAACTGCTTTATTGCATGTTTGCCTAAATGTATCTCTCTGCTTTTATTTGATTCCAACATTTTGAGCAGCTTGTTCTGCAAAATACTGTTACCAAAAAACCACTGTTTTATCCTTTCTGTGTAAGGAGACCTTGGAGTTGTGGACTTTTATTACTACTATTGGATGGTTAATGAAAGGAAGACTTGATTGCAAGGAAAAAAAGCCATTGCAAATGCCTAAAAATCCATACGGTTTCCTTCTCTCTGTTTGACATCAGTAGACAACTGGGCTGCATGGCCTGTGTCCATTGAAATCAGAGGAGAAAATGCCCCATGATTACAGTGAATGGATCGTACTGGGACTGAACAGTTAATTCAAGAGGCTTTAGCAGAAATTGTGTCAGTGAAAGGGAGATGAACTAAAAATTGGTGTACATAGGTCCACGAAGCCGCTTCGAAGTGAGGGACATTGCTGAGTAAGGGGTTAAGAACTGAAAATAAAAACAACAATATATTTAAATGATTTAATAAATGAGGAAAATGTTACCATAATTATGTTGCAGTGATTTGAAATATGTCCTAAGGTAAATTGCATTGGATCCTAATTAGCAGCTATTGGTTATTAGCTGAATCCGGTGCTGGGGAAAAAAATATAAATAGGTACAAGTGCTTAGCTATCGCGTGCATCTTCAAACACTGCATTTGTTGTCTCATTTTGTACTATTTCTACCTAAAAGGTGAAGTAACTACTGCACATCCAAGGTAGTCTGCCTGCAGGTCACGGGAAACACCTCAGTTGTATTGCAGCCAGACAGTATGAATTACAAATAAGGTGACAATTGGTGGCAAAACAATTTCTGTGTGCTGGTTTTATCTCATGAGGAACAACTACACCCTTCTACTTAGTAATAAAAATAAATTGCATAACGGGGCCTGTGCCTCTGGTAGCTTTAGCTATAGCTGTAAGATGTGAATAGGTATACAGATAATATATTCCCTCTCTTGTTCTCCCTAATCTATCTGTCTGCCTACGTTGTAAACTGTACTTGACCAAGCTACAAACAGCTTTTAGTTTCTAAGGGCAGGAAAAGACAGTACACATCCCTGCGTGTCAGAAAACTAAGTGAAAATGACCTCTAGCTCCAAGGCACTTATTGAAAACCTATTTTAAATTGAATACACAAGCCAAGATAATACAGGCTGTTTGATAAGAAACATTAGAGAAATCCATAACACAAGGCTTTTTATTATAGGTTTATTACATCAATCTCTCCAGTGGGTAATGGAACTTGTAAATATACTCTTATGTAGGAGTCTCCTTGCGGGCTTTTTATTCATGCTGAAGTAAGCACAGCAAACTTATTTGCTGTCAGGGTACATTGAATTTAAGATTAGTATTTATTTTGGTTCTAAAGAGGTTTTGCTTTTGTGAATTGGAAGTTGGCGGAACATCTGTAGGAGAGGAGGTGGGAGCGCAGGGAGTAAATGAGTTTCCCAAGCAAACCACTGGTACCCACACAGGGTGTGGGGTGTGCATGCACACCGTGGGGCACGGGTCATGTGCTTAACTGCTCACTTCAGTGGGCCTCCTCTCCTTCGGGAGGAAAAAGTTGGTTTGTTTAAGAAGGAGCTTGTGGGTTTTCCACTGAATAAAACCCAGCAAGATGAAAAATCATCTGTGGGATTAGAGAAATATTTAAGGGAAATATTTACTGCATTACCAAGCATACAAACATGGTCACAGTGTACTTTTTACTGTATACATTTGTTCTTTAGTATTAAAATGCTTTTAATTCTTTTCTAGAGGTAAGCAAAGTAATACTGCTGTGGCAATATCCCAGCACACTTTTGCTTACTTGGGAGAAGCTAAGGGTACGTTTATACTGAATAAAGAGTTAAGGAAAAGTTTACATAGAAGTTCAAAGGACAAAAGATGTTAAAATTGTAGCAATACTAACAAAGCAAAGTCAGCATTTAACACATGACTTTAAGGGCTCGGCTGTTGCAGTTAATTCCTGTTCTAATTATAGGGGTATATTTTCATTCATACAATACCAGGCAAAAGGTGTTGTCACTGGGCTGCAAATGGCTGCATTTGTATAGAAAATACATTTTAAAAAATTTTTCATTGCATAGCTCAGGTACATTCTTTGAATTGCAAAGCTTAATTCAAGTCACACAACCTTCAGTCAACAAGTTCATTGCAATTGAAATCCATTATATTTTCCTAATGGATACTAGAGATGGAAAAAAAAATGTAATGGAGAACTTGAGGCCAGTTCTTAGGCAAAGGCTTCACCATCTCCAGGTGACTTGGATGGGGACAGTGTTGGAAGCCCCGCAGGTGCTGCTCTTCAGGGAACCACAGCTGTCGCCTGCACAGGCAGTGTGTGGTGAATACGCTGTAGGCTCAGTTCGTAAGTAATGAGCAAACTTCTCTGGGAAGTGGAGTATCCAGTTTTGTAAACAACTACACTGCGTAACAACATAGTATGAAGGGATGTACTTTATGTTGGTGCAGAATAAGCAAGACCAGGTTTGAGTAATGTTTTGTATTTCCAACATTGACGAAGATCTTTTTACTGTATGAGACAGATTATGATTGAAGAATGAAGGATGTTTATTTAAGATCTGAGGGTAACAAATGTGCTTGTTGTATGAAACCACTGCTGTGTCAAACCCACGGGAAAGAAACCGTCCTGTTTATCCACCTGGCTGGGCACTTTCTTCTATACTACGCTATTGCACAGTAATGCTGCCACTAATGTGCATCAGCAGACAGTGTAGCACTATTTTTGTTATGTATTCTCACATGTATTAATTATGTATTATCATTTCCATCTCTTGCATATTTAAAAAGGCAGCAGTTTTAAAAAAGGCATTTGTTCTCATGTCTTTGAACTATTTTTGGCTGCCTCCGCAGTGCTCTTATAAACTTCCCCGGCAGCCGCAATGCTGAGAGCAGCGGGACTTCTCATTGGAAGCGCTCTCAGGTACGATGGGTTGAACAGCAAACAGGTCAAGAGAAACTTCCTCCGTGGCTTTGATTTCTTGCTGCTCCCAGAGCAATGCTCTGGCGAGACAGCAGAGTGCTACCAAAGTGATCTGTAAAGAGTTATTCTCTCTTTAATTACTTTGTGTATTCTTCATTATGGAGTGCGGTGATGTACTTCTTGAAGTTAAAGCCAAAGCTCTCCATTCCAGAGAAAAGGCTGCTTACAGAAATTCTTGTTTGTCTTTGAGGCATCTAAAAAAACAATCAGGAGGTTCTTTGTAGTGCATTCTCAGTCCGGGATAATCCTTAATTTTCAAAATAGAGAAAGCCATTTTTTTAAATTGTAATGAAAAAATTGCTGAAGCAGTGCACATTATTTTGATTAGCCATTAAGCCTTCTCTTCACTAGAATGAAATTACATGATTTTTGATAATTTTCTTGCTTTTAACTTCTGACTTGTAATTTACCAAAAGGAAAAGTAACCCCCTATCCTGGAGCTGGTTGTCTCCCAATTGCCAAAGTGCTGCAGGTGGTCATGGCATTCGGTAAGTAATGCAAGTCAACTCCTATTTTGGCATCTTCCTGATATTTTGGGCTATTTGTAGTAAAACATGGCAAAGAATAACTTTTATTAGTTTGCGCTGGAGTTCTAAAGGCTTCAGCCACCTACTGGTTGGGCATAAGTGGACATTATGTAGTGACATTTATTTCACTGGATCATATCAACACAGTAAAACATGTAATTTCTTGTTGAACAAGAAAGTAAGTTGTTTTTTAATTATAAAGTAATAGGCCTCGGTCGGATGACTTTCTCCTAAAGAAATACAGGTGATCTCCTTCCAGTCAACTGTTGACTTGCTCTCCTCATTGCTACTGAATTTGTTTTTTATCTCTGTAGTCATTTTATTGCAGTGTACTTCTTCAGAGCTTTTCCTTATGTCCTTTGTCTAACAGCAAAACAAGAGCCTCCTCAGGGGGGCAACTAGCTATATTTCATCTCTGGAGATGCAATTAGTTTGTATTTATCTTCAATGCCTCTGGGTGACAGGGTGCAGGCAGTTCTCCACGCAGGGCATGCAGAGAGGACAGACTCCCGTAAACTGCCGTGCATTGGTCAGCAGCGGCACTGCTGCTGCCAGCTGCTTGCACGGCTTCTCCTTGGTCACCACAGTAGTGGGAAGGCCATGGAAGGTTTAGTGGACCGTTGTACTATCTGTCACAGTGATGCTGGTTTGCAAATCATTTATAGAAAATGCAATTTGCATTAGGTCAAAGTCTAATCTGAAGCGCTTGTTCACAAATCACTACGTTTTGCATAACGTTTGTGTTTGAAGTATCAGCATCCTCTGGGTGGAGAACCAGAAGTCTCCGTAAGCAAAGAAAACTGAAATTTTACCCTTGGGATAGGCTGTGTTGTTTGGTAATTGCTGCTTTTTGATGTCCTTATATTGCATTAAGGACTCTCTTTCCGGGAGCAGTTTTCTCCTGTTCTGAGAAACACCTTAAAAAGGAGCTTCTCTTCCTGAAGCTGCACCAGGTGGTAGTGATTTAAATGGACAGTTTGAGATAACTCTGTCTCTGGGGCAACCCCACCACACTGCTCTTTAAACCTGAGCAAGAAATGTTTGAAAACTTAACCTGATAGTGTTACACCCAGATAGAAGAAAGATTTTACTCACAAATGCCATCAATCTGAGTGGGTTTTGAGGGTCCTAAATTGCAGTGTAAGAAGTCATAAAAGTCAGGTTTTTGACAGCTATTACTGATTTCTTTTCCCTGCTGCATTACTTAAAGTTCATAACATTTTTAAAAAATTGAAGGAATACATGCTATCCATGGGCAGATTGTACAAATTGAACTCCTAGTTGCTCTTTTGATGTTTTACTGATTGAACTCTGGGAACTTTATTTAAGGTGCCCTCAATTTGGCATTCAGCGATGTTAATTTTAATGCCGGATTCGTGTGGGATCTGGTTTTTGCGTGTCTGTGTGCGTGTGGAGAGTCTGGTCCCTCTGCAGGGATGACCCAGCAGAATGAATGGGGATAAACAGTGACTTCCAGAAAAAGACTTGGGGAGTGTCCATGAGTGCTGGAGGTCCCTGTGCCGGGGGTGGCCGTGCAGGGCAGGACACGGTGCCAGTGGCTGGTGTGTCCCGGCAGCCAGAGCCACAGCAGCTCCCCTGCACCCCGCGGCTTCTCTGTGCAGGGAATCATCTGCTGGAGAGCAGGAATGCTTTTGATTCCTGCTCTGCTGAGGATTACAGAAACATTTAAAAAAAAATTTAAAAAAATTGAAGGACAGCTCCTCAAATGTGCCCTGAATTGGTGCAGTTCCACTGACTTCAATGACGTTACGGAGATTTACACCAGCTGAGGTGCCAGCCCGGTGTCCTGACAGCAGACTTCAAATGCCTTAAATCCATTTATGTAACATAACCACCTAGAGATTATAGCATTGGATCCTGTTTACAGGATTAAACACTTTCTTGCTTTAGCAGCAGTGGGAGGAGCTAGTGAGGTTTTCCCAGCCATGGCCAGAAGCCTGCCCGGCATTGTGATACTGTGTAGTGTGATCCTGGCACGCCTCAGGAGGGCATGCAGTGCAGTGAGGACTGTAAGAAGGGCTTTGATTTACATCTGTATAACTTTAAAAGAGAGGTTATTCTCTTTTCCTAAATGAAAAAAGTTAGTTCTGTTTAAACCCCAGATACCCAGGATGCCATCAGGCTTGCTTTCAAGGCAGCCAGAGACCATTAGAAGCTGATGCTGACAATTTTGCACCAAAAATATAAATATATAACATGGTAAACATGAGGTTTCCCTCTCTCACGATTCTTTCAGTTACACTGTAATTTGTTACATTGAAATATTGTAAGTTTTTCTTAATGCAAGGGCTGAACTAGCTAGAAATAGTAACAAAAATGCAGAGTGTAATATTTGTAATGAGGCAGATGCTTAAAAGGTGTGTCCGTGCCAGTAGTCTACGACAGAAAGGACACAAAACTCATGCTCACCTTATTCCCACTTTACTGAATATGAAGTATTTTCTCATGGGGCCACATGTGAAACATCATGTTTAATTTGTAATACATAAATGCTGTAGGGAGCTACATGTATCCCAAGTGGAAGAGTTTGGACAGGGTTGTGAAAGGCTCCACCACCAAAGTACAGTTGTGGTGGTCCCTGCAGCCTTCCCAGGGTTTGAAAATGAATAAGTACTGTCCTTCATAGCCATGGATGTGTGTAGATCTTGGGAGAAACTGTACTCATCTCCCGTGTGCTCTTTTCTTATTCTTTTTCTTTCTTTATATTCAAATTCAGTTAGAAAAATTGCAAATCCCAAGCTTTTTTTGCAGGAATGTGTTTACAGTTTAACTCAGCTTTTCCTCCCCCCCCCCCCCAAAATAGCCCTCATATATTAAAAAAATATTTCTGGAAAGCAGCTGCTTTTTTCCAAAGTTTCTATGCTTTTAAAAGATTGAAATGGATTGAATATACAACTCAGCTACCTTGATTTAGATGGACATTACCTTTATTCTTCCATTTTTTTTAAAAACAGACTTGCTACATCAGAATTATTGTTTGAAGGCATTTAAACTGAATGCTTCTAATACAATCTAGACTATTTTAGATGAAAATAAAATAGCTCTTTTGCAGAATCACAGGCAAATGTAGAGGAACCAGAGGCAGAGACCACCACAGGAGAGATTTTTGAAGTCATCCAAGAGAGACAGGTACCTTATTCTTTCAAACGTTCAGTGATGGGCAGACCCATGGCTGTGTTAGCACAGTCTGTGCTTTCGTACACTCATCTCTGTTAAACAGTTGTCAGTTAAATAAAAGCTGCACACCTTGACTGCATCTGACTAGCACCTTTGGATGCCTAACACTGGGAGAGGACACAACTCCAACAGGTGAGATGATGAAACTTCATCACCTGTGTCCTATTACAGTGTTGTCCCAGGGATATGGAAATACTGCCAAATATTGCCAAAACCAAACAAAGAGAAATTTGGGTATTGGGTATTGAGTTAGCAGATAGCTGTTTTACCTTCGGCTTTGTTCATGTCTTGGAAGTTTTGTGGGTGTCTGTTGGCAGTAAGTCACGCGTGCTAGCTGAATGCTGGTCTGCTCCTGGGAAAGCATTCCTGATATTCCCATAATTACCCAGTACTCAGCAGCACTGTCTGCTCTGGGCATAAGCAGGGGCTTGTACGACAGCTCTCAGCACTGTTTCTCTTAATACTGTGCAACTAAATGTCAGAGTCATCCCTGATCTATTCTCTTGTATACAGTGTTGTGTTTTCTTGCCGTAATTGCAAAATGTGTGCCCGTGACCCAGAACAAGCAGATTTACAGTGCCCCATTGACAAACTGAACTACTGTACGTGCATTTTCTGACCAGTAACATAGTGCAAATTAAGTTCCTGGTCTTTCGCTCGAAGTGTGCCAGACTGATTAGACTATCCTTTGCTTGCTGCTACCTGGGAGCAGTACTGCATCGCTCATGAGGCACTGGTAATTTGATCTGCTTATTCACAAATATTTGAGAAAGAAATCCATTGCCTAAACCTCTCTGTAAATAGCCAGATAAAAAGTTGGCAGGAATCAGCTTTACTTCTGACAGTGGCTAACGTACTTAAACCTGAAAACAAAAAATGGGCTTCACCTTGAAGCGATGTGCCAGAGACAGTTCCTTTCGCCTTGAAGATTTCTACAGAGTAGGGCTCAATCAATTGAGAGCCTGTACACATTGCCAAAGTTGTCTTTGTTTTTCAAGCAATAGATGATACAGAGATTACAGGTTATTGCCCCAGGGACTTCTCTTTTCTAAGGCTCCAGTATTTTAAAGGAAAGAGGCTTTTTCAATATGAGTATTTTCATAACTTTTTACTGTCCGCTGGTGGAGTGAGGAGGATAGCATTTGTGAACCTGGCTTTTACACACCTTCCTTATTACATGAAAGATTAAAATCAATTGAAGTTCAGGGAGGTATTGCAGAAAGGAATTATGTGGCTTTAAAATATGCACACAGACCTACTATTTCTGTTTTGTTTTGTTTTTTTTTTCTTTTATGCACTTTATAGTCCCTGTCATACTCAAGGCAACGGAAAATCTTAGAATGATGATATGTGTTCTTGGAAGACAGCAATTACATCAACATCTTAAATTTTACTAATAAAACAATAGGTAATTAGTGCAGACCTTTGAAATATTTATAATACCTTATCCACAAATAGCCCTATATGAGAACACCTAGCACTGGTGGAGGGATCTGCAGACTTTGGGAGGAGGTTGAAGAATAATTGAAGGCAACTTTGCTTACACAGTGATGTGCTGTACTGGGGCTAGGTCAGAGGTGAAGGTAATGTCAAACCTACCAGGTGTAAATATAAAGGTTTTTGATAGTCTAGGATGCTGGCAACAGCTTTCTGAAAGAATTTTACAGATTCAGGTCTCTTATTAGGCAAAGGCCATTTTCAGCCTGAACCATAGACTTTGCCTGTTTTTGCACATTGCATCCAGGACTTGTTTTCAACAGGGATGGAAAAGAATCAGCCCACTATCAATTTCTAGCTACAAGATACAGGTGCCGTCAGCATTCATAGACCATGGGAACTGTCCTCATGGTTGGACTTTGCCTGTGCTTTCCTGGGAGGTTACAAACCGCTCTGGAAGCCACCATTGCCAACAGCACAAGACTATGAAAACCTGAGGCCACAATTCATCAGGCATGGGATGTGGCTGCTACCTCTGCTGTGCCTGTGACAGGCCACCTGCGTGCCAGGTGATGGATGAGGATAACGGATTGAGGCACGATGTCTCAGAGCTGCTCTTCAGTGGTTAAGATTAGTGCCATGGATGGAGTAGACCATGAGCTGCAATTGTGTCTCCCTTAAGTACCAATTTCTCTGTCATTAACTGACCTCCTTGGTTGAAAGTATGTCATGTCCCGAGTTGAAAGAAGTAAAAAATACATAAACCACGAAACAGATTAAACACCAGTATTTCATCTAAGGCTCTATACAATCCAGTCATCAGAGATGCTTTGAACTCAAACATACAGTATTCAAAAGCAGAGTGGCAAAATAATGTTTGCATTGGCAAGTGTCATTTTCAAGGTGTTCAACTGCAGTTGGTGAGGTGCGGGGAGTTGCATGTGAATGAGCACAGCTCTTGCAGGTGGTGTCCAACAGACCTGTCATTTCATTTTCATTCACAGAGGAGTTGTAATAGTCCCAGTGTTTGGTCTGTATGAGCATGTTCATTTTGTCTCCATGTACACTGGTGAAACAAAACGAGCATGAGCTAATGTGAGAGAGTGACTATTTTTTCTCTTGTAACCAGCAGATTTGACCGATTAAGTAATTACACAGTACCATGAGTTGTTACAGCGATCATCTTAGGGGAGAATGAAGAAAACTGAGGAAAATGTATCCAGTGACTGAAGAGCCAAGTCATGGATTTTGACCGGGGCTCAGTTTAGCAACGTGCTGGTGGCATCCTGGCAGGTGGATTTCTGGTCACAGCTCAAATCCACGAAAGCTGCATGTGCACAGCAACAACAAAGATTATTTAAGATGTCTATATCCCATAGTTAAGTCTAGAGGAACAAACAGTTTATGGTAGGTTTTTAGATAATGCAGGTTTAGTGTTCTTATTCCTAGTGACAGAATATGTTCATTCAGAATAGATGTGTTATGCAGCAGCTTTTGAGAACCCTGGTGAAATTAATATTATTCATCTCAAAACCAGAATATGTCTTTGTTACTTCAAGAAGAAAAATGTGAGGGTTTTTTTTTTTTTTTATTACTGCCCAATGGTAACAATAGATGTATTGTGCTAAGTAGGGACAGTATTTTAATTTCCTGTCATAATCCTGGTTTCTAGGGTTGGATATATAACTCTGCTGAATGATTTCCTCAGGGCTAGAGCTTAACTTATAAGACATCAGAACAAGTCTGATTATTATTTATGTCTTTAAAAGCATCTTTCAAAAATATCCTTTTGGTTGTTTCTAGTATTTCAGTGCTGGAGATCAACAAATAACCTGATCAATAATGAACAGGCAGCTGGTTCTGTGTTATATTTGTAACTGATCTTTCAGCAGAGGACCTGCAGATGCCCCAATGCTTTTCTATTGTACTACTGCTCCTCCTCCTCTTATTATTGTTGTTGTTGTTGTTGTTATTATTATTATTAGTGTTGTTGTCTTAGAATTACTCATAGCTCTATTGTGGGCTGATATCATCCTTAACGGAGCAGTGCAAGTTTATGTGTTTATTTTCCTGATGTTAGCTGTGATGACTCAGGGAGAACGCTGCTCGGTGAAGAAAATTGTGATTTTCTGCAGTAATGGAGAAATGTGCTTTTATCGTATACTGAAGAGAACATCTGTGGTGATAATCATGCTGTTGACTTACTAAGAGAACACAAATTACATTCTATTAAATAACGTTTTTGTCGTAGGACAAGTCACTCATTATGCTGCATTGGGAATTGCCTCCCCCCGGCTGTCTAGACCCAGTAGATGAGGCACAGGGAAAACTTGCTTGCTTTTGCATGTATGGATCAGGTAGCGAGATTTTTTTTTTTTAAAGTGCTAACTTGATGATATTTGCTATAATTAATCATGTGGCATTTAAACAGGTAAAATTACGATACCGCTGTGGTACAGACAGTCAGACTGAATGAGAGGCTTCACAGATGAACTCCCCGAGCTGGCATTTGCACGTTTGCTCCGGTGTCACAGGACCCGGGCAGAGGCAGCAGGCGGGCTGGCTCCTGACCTCCCCTAACTGATGGACCCCGGGCTTCCCTCGGCAGTCAGAGCACACTCGCATCGGGGTGGATGTGTTTAACCCTGCCTTTAATTCAAACTGCTCCAGATACTTGGGTCACTTGTAAATAGAGTCGTCAGACCATTACTGTCTCCATTTCAAATTCTGGAGCTCTTCCATGCCTGCATTTACGAGAGTGAAGATTTATTTCTTCCTGTCTTCTGAGCCTCTGGATTTTATGGCTGCGTTACTGTCTCTGAGGAATATCTGACACTGCTTTTGAACTTGGGTATCAGATGCTTGCCTGTCAGATGTCACCTGTCAACCAGGGCTTTCCACTTTAACTGCTCTTGTACTTGGTACAGCAGCGATCTGGGAAATAAAAGTATGTCAGAAAAGAGAGGTGGTAGCGGGAGGAGCCATCTGGCTCGTGGTCCCTGTTGGAGAGCTGTAGGGTGCTACAAAACAAGCCCAATCTTGCAGCCTGGTGCTGCAAGGGGTCAGGAGAGAGGTGGTGGGTCTCTTGCTCATCCAGCTTACCCCAGAAGCAAGTCTGCAGGGGATGTCTCAGACAAGATCTCTGGGTGTTTTGCTCCTGCAGCTCAAAGTATTGCAGTGGAACTGCAGAAAGTGCATCTTATGCAGTGGTGGGGTGATGATGATGATAAGGAGGAAAAGAGCCTCATCATTTGTTTCAGCTTTGCTCCCAGTGAAAGTATCTGATTGTTGTTGGTTTGTTCTCTTTCGTAATCTTGACTGTTTTTCTTTCTTAAACATGTGGGTCAGCCATGGTGCAGTGGTAGGCAGGAACAATTAGCAGCCCAACAGCAGAGGCAGGCTGGTGACTGTCTCCAAAGATGCAGCGCTACAAGGCCTTTCCCTTAAAAATAACACTTCATACAAGACTTTTTAGATCTCCTCTTTTTAAATACATTTTTTGTTTCTATTGAATGGGAAGCACCTTTAGCAGGTCTTGTTCATTGAGAAGTCTATAGAATTATTTGTAGTAGCACTATCTGGTGTAAAAATTGCTTTCTTGTAATTTCAAAGCCATTAGCACCATTTGTGCATGCAGTTGATGTTAATAGAAGTGACAGGCAAAAAATAAAGAGCGAGCCGTCCAATTTAGTCTTCTCCTGCTCAGGAGGATGTAATGCAGCTGACTAACCTTGAAGAGCAGGCTGTTGTGTTAATCAGTGATGCCCTTGAGCTGTCCTATCCATTTCACTTTCCAGTTTCCTGAAGAGTTGCTCTTCCCAAGGTGCAGTTTTGTCTTGAAGAAATACCGACTTGTAGTGCTGTATGAAAACACACCAGCATACATAGCAGAAACCAATTCCCTCGGCAGCAAACAAGGAAAGGATTTTTATCATTTATACTGGATATACTCCAAGAATTCTCTCTTCAGTTTAGTTATTATCTTTCCCTACAGTGTGGAATATTCAATTAAACCTTCTCTCAAATTGGCCATAACTTTCAATGAAAATTAAAGCAGTTCCATTTAGGTAACAATATCCGTCACTGGGCTTAATGTTCAGAGAGAATAGGAATGGTTTCACCTGTTCATGTGAATTAACCTCAGCTGATGTTCTTCATGTTTCAATTCCTCAAAAGTGCCGAAAGATGACAAGCATTTAGCATCCTACTGGATATGCTGGCTTTCAGGTTTAGGGTACTGGAGAGACACAGAAAATATGCTCTTCATTTGTAATGTATTTAAATTAATCTGGCATTTTAAAGTAGATTTTGTGATTCACTAGGAAAAAAAAAGTGTATGGATCTCAGCAGAAGCTAGGATAGCAGGATGTTCATCTAAATTATCTATCACATTCTGTCCAACAGCATATGGGCATACCCCTCGTACTGTGTTTAAAAATGTTTCTTTGATCATGAAATCTACTGAAATTTCCTATACCCTGCATCTTACTGAAAGAAATACACTTCGCTTAAAGGAGGCAGACCTGGAGCAGTAGTACATTTGTTTCATCTGACAGGGTTAAAAAAAAAAAAAATGCTTTTTGGTAACCAATCTTGTTTGCAACTTGTCTTAAGCTGAGGGCAGCTCAGTGTTCATTCTGGGTTAACTCATTTCGGGCTCGAGCAAAAGAAATGTAACTCAGAACAATAAAATCTGTCACTGGGAGAGTGTCTCAACAGTTAGCTTGTCCGGGAAGGTTACTTATTGTATTTTCCCAGGACAGTAACAAATGTGTAAGGAGTAGCACAGGTTATGCAGTAGTTGCTGAATATCGTAAAGAGCGAAGTGAGCTAAAATAACTGAGCAGCTTTCATGTGTGTACATACATATATGCACTGTTTCATTGTTCTGTTTGATTAAATGACCAAAAGAGAGCCTAATCTGATACCTGAACCTGAAAATGCAATCTGATAAGAAGGGCAAGGGAAAAGCCTGCTAAGCTCAGGAAAGAACCGCCTTCTGGCATCGGTGGGCTTCTGTGGATCAAGCAGCTAGTTGTGTTCATCAGTGATAAGCTAAAAATGTGTTGTTGCTTTGTGATTGTGAGTCCCTGAACATTATTGCAATAGAAAAGAAGTTACCACTTTTATTTAAAAAAAAAAAAAAGTGTAAAATTCACATTTCAAATTTATCTGAATAGCAAAACTTTGCTCCCACAAAACCAGACACTGTAATAGAGCAAATGCATTTGCCTGTGCTGACACCAAACATCTGAAATCTGTTTCTACCCAGTAATGTAAGTTAGTCAAAAATGGACTATTTATGGTACAGGTACTTTTAGTTTTCTGTCTGTAAGAATCTAGACAGCAGTTTGTTTTATTTATTAGCGACTATTTAGTGTTCTTTGAACCAAATCCTCCTCTTCTGTAAGGTACTGTGGCTCAAATCTTGTCACACACCGTGTTAGGATCTGGGCTGCAGTGATTTCAATCACGCATTAGACTGTAGCAAAAGGACTCTACAGGCTGAAGATTAAATAGTTTGGACTTGCTTATCTTGGTTATACACAAGCAGCAATAAGAGAAAGAAGAAAGGCACTCAAAATAATTTTATCTACTCAGTGTTGCAAGGTTTTTCCTCCTCTTCTGATCCCCTGATATGCTGGCAGCTGCTTTCAGACCTTCTCCCTGCCTTACCCAATGCTGTTCTCTTGAAAGCCAAGTAGTAGTTGCACCAGGGCTTTTCTTCTCGCTGGGTAACAGGAAGGGCAAGCATTTTTTGCCATATAAAAGCTGAATGTTAGTGTCAGCAGCAGATATAATATTTGAAGAGCGGTTTCATTTGATCTTCCATGAGCTTCTATTTTAGCTTAGGCAAATTAAGTTATTTAGCCTTTTCACCTATTTGTGACTATTTCTACCTTTGTAGTTCTTTACCTTTTGTTCAGTGTGTTTTCTAAATTGTACTTTGCTTACTAATTACGTAGGCAGATTGTGATGTTTCTCACAAATGTAACTCCCTATCAAACACCCCATTGCATCATGTGGACCAGTTTCATTATACCTTGAAGACCAGTGTCTCACCCCAGGACGCTACACCATAAGGGTCTGGGCCCTGATCCTGCAGCCAAGTGATGTCCTAGTCATATGGGGACACGTTTGGACCCTTAGATTTGTTTGTGTGTCTGTTTCCTGATTCAAGTAGGTGAGCTATCTACTTTTTAATGCAAAGTGTATTTTCTTGTGATGGGAGGAGGACCAAGAATCTGACCTTTAGCATGATGTGATATGATATAAATTGACACACCGTAATTGAAATAACAGCAAATGACAGCGTAGTGTGACTTGAGTCCTTTGTGGGGTGTGAGGCAGATGACACAGCTGATGCAACACGTACCTGAGTCAGCACGGTTCGCTAACTGGATTACCTGGGATGGTCTGGCTTGTGCCTGTCCCGGCACAATCAAGCTCCTTGCCTATGGGACTTGAAGCGATTCTTACACAGGACCTGAGCATCAGGCCAGCTTCTGTATTTTGCAATTAGAAAACTGGATAAATTAAAATGTATTTTAATTCTCTTGTTTTCAAACCCATTAATATAGTACTCAGAGCTGTAATCTTAATGGGCCAGATTCTAATATTATTTCTTACAGTGAATGAGACTTTTTAAGGAGTGAAGCAGCCCTGGGTCTCAGAAACAAGTCAGGATATCGTAATCTAACCCTGTATGCTTTATGGTTATTATTATCTTTTTCTGCCAGCAGCAGTAAGTTGCACACAGGTATAATTTAAAGCTAGAGATTATGTGAAATGTGTTTTGAATAATGAATGAGTCTCAGTCAGATATCATTAACATATAATTAAAAATAAAGATAAATACAACTGATATGACTGTATGCTTAGTGCATTCTCTTTTGTGGTGGTGCCTGAGGGAGGAGATACGGGGGAGAGGTTGCTCCGTTATAATCTTCCTGGCAGAGTCTTTCTGAAATCCTTCTGTGGAGATGACAGAATTTTTTCCCTGGAGTAAAGAGTCATTGTTCTGTCCCTAATAAATCCGGGTGATTTCCCAGTGTCGGGGGATATGAGGGCTGTTCACATTCATACTCACCTTCCTCCCATTGGGAAGATGCATCGTCTTCTGTTCATTCCTTTTTCCTTCTTATTTTTTTGTTCATCCCATCATCTCTATATTTTATTTGTTCATTCTCCTCTGACCTCCTATACCCACAAATTTCCTGCAGGTCCATCAAGATGGACATCTGGCAGCAGACCAGACAGCAGCGTGGCTGCCTGGCCAAAGCGATGTCCGGGCTCGTGTCCCTGCGAGTCCCTGCCCTCGGCAGCGAGGGAGCTGTGGGTACCAGCAGCAGCACCCTGATGGCCCACGCAGTTGCCCTTTGTCCTGTCAGTACTCTGCAAGAACAGAAGTCTGCTGTAAAGATGATAGGGCAGAACATGATCGGAAAATGTTCAAAAAATGTTAAAGCAAGGCTCCTTCTATTCAGCTAAAAGGCTTTCTGACTGTGAGCAGTTTCACTGGGTCCTTACTTGCGCTATACTTAGGGGAGGCAGCTAGACATCGACACTGATGGGTGGAAAAGTCTTGGTGAAATCAAGGTAGCTGATCTTTTCAGGGAAGAAAAGTTGGTTTCCTTTATGTTCTGAACATCTACTGTGAAGATAAAACTGTCTAATATAAACAGGATGGAGAGCAGGGAATTTTCGTTGTAACTTTTTGTGGGCATTTTGAGCAATGTTGACGTATTTCATGAAATCCTGTAACTGCAAAGCGGCAGGCAGAGAAAAGCTGTACCTCAGGACTGTTCCTGTTAGCAATGCTTACCGTTAGTTCCAGGTTTGAAAAAAGATAAACTGATAAGATGAAAATTTAAAGTAGTTGAGGAGAGGGGAAAGAAGATATGAAGGAGTCAATAACACAGAAAATAAAAATGTGTTTTTAAAATAAAGAACAAAAGTGAGTACAAGGAAGGCTCCTGTAAGTAATCCCCAACCTCAGACTGCTGGACTGCTGTGAAATGACTACTGAACTCTTTGAAGGTTGTTTTGCCAAAATATTTTCACTCTTCTACCTGTATTTAGAGTGAGGTTTTAATACTCCAAAGTGCACAAGTGTGTAATGTGCTTGCCAGCGCAGTTCATACCAAGCACTCAGGACCTTTGTCCCCAGGGAGTACAGTGAGGTACAAGGGCTGGTGCCTGGGGGATCCCTGCAGCAGCATCACCGCTGGGAAAGGGCAGAAAATGTGAAAGGGTTTACATGGCCAAGGGTCCCCTCCGAGGGGCTGATGCTCAGTTACGCCCTGTGACTGCAAAAAGGTTTCAATCCAGGGATGGCAGAACCACTTTTAATGGAGGGGCTTCCTGGGGGCTGTAAATGCTGGTGAACCTCCGGCTCTCATTACTGTGTAGCTGTATTTAATAATGTGGTTTTTTAATTTACAGTGAAAATATTTCAGTTTTTAAAGGTGAAACTAAGCATTCTGGTTTGAAGTAAGCTTTGCCTGTTCCCATTTGTTTGAACTTTGGGTAAAGTTTCAGTCTGTGCTCTGTTTAGTGCACAAACATTTTTGCGAACATTGACCGCACTTGGGTTCAATGACTTCTGGAAAAAAAATCTGGCTGCTATAAAAAAAAAAAAAGGTATCATTGTCACATCTTTTCTAGGGTGAATGATACATGGCCTTTTGCTGCTAAGATGCTATTTTGTATTTTAACACTGGCTACGTGGAGATTCCATCAAATATCTGTCACATTTTTCCTCTGTTTAATGCAGACGACAACACACTGCACGGGCCAGTTTTCCTTCAGGAGCCCAACAGCGTGATCTTCCCCTTGGATTCAGAAGAAAAGAAAGTGAAGCTGAGCTGCGAAGTAAAAGGAAATCCCAGACCAACCATTGGGTTTGTTGAATGTTTAACTATTCTTTAGCACGATCTCCGCGCTACAGCAGTATCCCCCAAGAACGTGTATCATGCAGTATAACTCAGTGGTACCCCTGGAGTCTGCCGCAATGCTGATAACAAAAAAAACAGGCATCAGGAAATTACTACGTATTGCAATGCAATTGCAAAATTTGGACAAGAGTTCAAAAAGGTTATGAAGGGATTATAAATAGTCTTGGCTCCCAGATTAACCATCCTTTTCCATAAACATGGACAAAGCTCTTAATTGTTCTTAGCTTTAGTAGCTGCTTTGGGATCCTTAGAAAAAAGATGGTATACTACTACGGCGATGCTACTGCTGTAAATCATTTACGCTGCTGGGTTTTTTCCTTTAATACCTTTCTCATTTTGTTCACCAAAGTAAATGCCACTCTGAAACCGATTAGAGTCGTCAGACCTCAGCCACCGTGCTGTCTTCTGAAACGACCGACTATTTAATGCAATAAACTCTGTTGATTTACTGGTGCAAACATACTCAAATTGTTTCTCTGTACGTTCTGGAGCTGCTATGCGGCTGTGGCTCCCTTGCATGCTCCGTTGAGGGCTGGTGGGCATGAAGGTTGCTGTAACTGGGGCAATGGGTGCTGGAATTTCTCAGTGCCCCTGTTTGTGACAAGATCTGCTGTGACTGAATTTTCTTAAATTTAAAAACAAACAGCTAGCAAGTTGGGAGTGGGAAAAAAAAAAACCAAAACCTCAGTGGACTTGAATGGTTTAAAGATCCTGTTTCTGGGACTTCCCCTTGCAAAATGATTAATTCCAAAGAGCAGCAGCACTAGCAACTACAGAAACATTAATCATATCGGAGACTGAAATATATGTCAAGGATATTGCTCTTTCAGTTAAATACTGGAATATTTTGCATTTTCATGCTTTTTTTTTTTTAATAAGTAGTCAAAAGATGTTTTAAATCTTTCTTTATTTACTTCATGTTATATTTTCAAATACTCAAGAGCATCCATTAATATTAGCAGAATTTAACTTTGGCATTTTGTGCTATAGCTGGAAGTTAAATGGAACCAGTATTGACATCGGTATGGATTACCGCTACAGCGTGGTGGAAGGCAACCTATTGATCAATAATCCCAATAAAACCCAAGATACCGGAACATACCAGTGTGTAGCAACAAACCCGTTTGGAACGATTGTCAGCAGAGAAGCAAAGCTTCAGTTTGCTTGTAAGTAACAAGGCAGCCTCCGTTCCTGCAGTATGCTAGAAAAACCTGAGAGCAATGCCACCTTTCCTAATCTTTTCTAATGCATTACGCAGTATTTTCTGAGCTGTTCATGCAGTAGAGAAAACACCTGGATTTAGAGGGGAAATGTGAATGAGGAACAGATGCATTGGTTTATGATTATTTAGCTAAAATTGTATGTAGTGTGCAGGGTAAAATGTCTTATTTCTTGAGAAAGAGGCCACCTAGGAAAGTATCTGGTGAACAGGATCTCACCATTGATTTTTCCTTTCAGTGGAGAATTAAAGCTTCAAAATATTTTGAAGGAGCATGCTCTTTATATGGAATAAATTCACAATGACAGTTTTCGCAAGTCCTACATTTCAGTTCTTAGGTATGAGTACTTTCAGGTATGGGTGATGTTTTGGAACTGTGTGTAGAAGGGAAAACAGGCTGCTTTGTATTTATTTTGGGTTAAATTCAGAGTTGCAGCTTCTTGTCGAAAGCTAAGGATAACAAAAGACATAGGTCTTGATGTGAATTAGCATTGTATAAAATTATGTAAAGCCATTTTGAGGTACAGGATAAAGTCTGTAAGAGTGGGCAAATGATAATGCAGGACCACAAGTCATCTTTTTACTCATGTAGTTGAGAAAGTAAAGGCAGAGAATAGATACATGAACTTATTCATCCATCATCTCTGCGATTTCTCTGTGCCGTTGTCCTGGGAGGGGTGTACATAGCAGCTTGGTAATTACAGCAGGAGCTGCTATGAAATATCCTTGCATGCAACGTGCAGGAGTTCAAGGCAGTCCATTCCATTCACAGACATGAAGCTATCGGTAATGGTGAGCTGGGCTTTCAGTAGTGCTTAATGAAAGATGCTTTTGACTGACTGGTAAGAGAAGCTGATGTGCTCCAGCTACAAAAATGAAAAGTAAAAATGCCAATAAACACCAGGTTCACGCAATATAGAGAGGTGATTTGTAATGAGAAATATTACTGTGAGTAGAGTCAAGTCCTCTGTCTCCGTGCGTTGTCTACAATATATTATCCATTTGCTTATGACCTGCATGTGTTTTTCCGTGACTGAAGGTGCGTTTTCACTCTGGATGGGTAATGAACAGCTTCCTCAAGACCAGTCTCATCACTCCACATTTCAGTATGTCAAGGTGATCACTTCATAAGTACTGTGTTGGTCTGCTTCTCTGATGACCACATGTTTCACAGCAGGCTCTGTCTTACAAATTGTGGCCTTCTGCTAGCTGGCAGGGTGAGCCTGGGAAGCATCCTTATTCAGAGCAAAGAACTTCAACTCACCCTTGGCTGGGGTTGTACTGTTTGCTGAAGTCAATCGTTCAAGGACAAGCTGGGTACCAGGTTGCAATTCTTAGATGCTGGTCCCAGGCTTCAAAGTTCGGGATGTGGGACTTGGAGGGAGGATCCTGATGCTGGCAAGTGCAGTAGCCACAGACTACTTGAGTGGAAGTACATCAGCTGCCTTGCTTGTTTAAATTGTTAGGTGCTTATTAATCAAGAGCTTGCAAATGCAGAGAATTCTGCACAAAAATAAGAAACCTTTAACATTTTATCTTTGCTTCAGATACAGAGTGTTTGTTAAACTCTGTTTAATTTATCTATGTCAGTGAATGATACATCTGGCAAAAATCTTTCAGGTTTACTAGTGGACCAAATATGAATTTGGTTTGACTGATTCTTAGGTAAGAAGATTGAACTCAAAACCAAAGCTTGTTCTTTTCCAGTTACAGTAATGATGGGGAACTTGAATAATGTATTATTTTTGATTCCTAAAATTTATTTTAGATTGCTAAAACAGCATAATCAATGAGATACATTTGGATTAAATAAAAATAAATCAGCAATTTTCAAGGTAGGCTCTGTGCTTTCACAAAACAGGAAGTCATTTTGTCTTGTACAGTCTAAAGGGATGGCAACCAGAATTAGCTGAATTATGAAACAGACAGAGTGGTTTAAGTTTATTACAAAAGCTCTGCCTCCAAGAACCAATAAAAATGGGCATCTGTATTAGTAATGCGTGGGTTTTGGCCTTGACGTCCAAGATGTGCGGATGCAGTAGCACTGCTTAATATAGCTACTTGCCTTTATGTGGTTTTATTCCAAATGTGATCATTTTTGGATGGCATTCTGTAGGTTTGTGTGGAATAACCTAAAACACTGTATGTGGGGGATTCATTCTAGCCACTGGAGAGCTCTCTTGAACCTGTTTGCTCTCAGTTGCTCTCTCAGGATTTTTCCCTTTTATCAAGTTACTTTCCTTGAACTTACACCCTTGTCTGGCACCTAGATTACACGTGCAGTCTCCGACCCAGCTCCAGCACTTCAGCTTGGTCTCTTATGCCCCACTATGTCACATATTATGATTTAGCTGTGGAAAGCCACGTTGTTAGAGACTCAGGACTGTGCTGCTTAACCTGTCTGTAGCTTCCCCCCTTGTCCAAGCAATCCCTTATTTTTCATCCTGATCCTGTGTTGTGTAATTTTTGTGTTCTCATTTTTATTTCTGAGGAAAGTTATTGCTGAGTCTTTTGAGACTAATGTCTGGGGTTTTGAGCTTTTTTTTTTTTTTTTTCCTCTTAAGGGTTAAATTCTGAATCTTGGGGCATCAGTAATATAGGTTTGTTTGTTCTTCAAGGGCTGTATTATTCTTCTCTAGCGTTTTCACTGAAGATTAAACTGCGATCTAGCTATTCAACCTCCTGTGGAGGTCAGACAGGGTCAGCAATTTAATCCTTGAAATATGTATTTAGGTTACAAACTCATTACGATAAAAGTGCTAATATTTTCCCCCAATACTTGCTTTGTGAGATGTCATTTACATAATTTACATTCAAATTTGTTCTTTTTTCCTTTTTTTTTTTTCCCCAATGCTAGTTGTCTCTGAAATTGAACATGAGGAATCTGCTGTGCCACAGTAACAGAATATGGATTAATGATGCACTAAACCCTGTCCTTATAGCAATACAGGCTCTCAGAAAAATAAAAAAAAGCTTTAAAGTCTGAGTATGGATTCTAATAATGGCTTTTCTAAAATGATCTGCAAAAACACAGCTGAACTAGATTAAATTATGTGCTTTTTATTTTAGGGGATGGGGCTTAGCTTGACAATTTTATTCACTGTACCGTAGTTTCTGTTTGGAAATAACACTGAAATCAATAAGAAGTTATGCAGCAGTTTAGAGATGTACCCACCCATTCAGACATATGATTAAAGCTGTTTACTATGGCCCAGATCCTGCTTCCGTTTAAGTCGAAGATAAAACTTGTATTGATTTTTAGTGGCACCAGAGTTGGACCATACCGCTCAGAAAGTGATGAATTTGCAAGTTGTTCTGCCTGCTCAGCTCCCGTTCTCTTTGGCATGACTTGAAGGTGCTGAGCAGCTCTTGACTGAGGGCACGAGAGCGGTAGAGCTCAGTGCAGAGCAGCACGCCATGAGCAGGATGTGCTTTTAATGAGCTTCCTTGCCAAATTATTTCTACTGACTGTGAAATAATTTACGAAATGGAACATAAGTGCACACAGATGCTGAAAGTTGCATTTATACCCACATCTCCATAGATGTAAAATCACAAAGTTCAGTCCTGGGAAAGGCTTCAAGAGCTTGTCTGTCCCCAGTGCGAGGCAGCATCGATGCCCTTCCTTAGAGAAGCTCACTGGCCTGTTCTGCACCACGGTTGCAGACACTTGTCAGGAGTGTGTTATTTGGAGGACTACTTATTAAGATTTAATTTCACTTATATTGATGGCCTCTGCTAGTACTAATATTACCTCCTAGCAGCTACTACTGGTCGTGTGGAGTATGCTTGTACTCCATGTCCTGTGCAGGTAATGACCCAAAGGCTTTCAAACCTATTCCTTCCCCTTCTATTGACCATTGAGTGTGGTAGATGTCCAAAGGACTGTGCCTTTGGGAAGCTGAGCCTGATACCTTTTCACCAGAAATGTCTTTGCAGAAGCCCCTGATCTACCGCCATGTGTGGGTGACCATGGAGAGTGCCAGCTTCCACATGACTTGTGACTCTTGTCTGCTGTCTTTGGGTTTGCTCTTGTTTAACCAAAGGTTTGTAAAGCAGAAAGGGGCCAGATTGTCAAACCTGTTCAAAATGAGCAACACTGGTGGAAGTGGGCTCAGAGGAAATAGGACTACGTAAGGTTTTCTCTTCTGTGTGTAATTCTTTGCCAAGTGATGTCCAGATCTTTTCTCTTGCGATCACGTTGGTGCAATGGAATAAGTGAGACAGGACTCTCCCTAGCAAAGAGAATGGCAATTACTACTTTACCTTTCAGCTGATTTATCAGAGACAGGGCTCTCCCTAGCAAAGAGAATGGCAATTACTATTTTACCTTTCAGCTGATTTATCAGCACCTATAGAATAACATCTCTAATTAGAGATTAACTTTGATATTTATTTTACCTTGCTGAGGCTGCAATTTGTTTTTTACCACCAAAACTGAAACCAGACATTTTTGCACGTCTCCAGGAGCAGTGCAGAGGGTCAATCTGGACACCCCTGTGCCCCCACCCCAGGGGTCTCCAGACTGCGTCTGCTCCGTTGCTGCCTCCACCTGTGGCAGCTAATGCATCCCCAGGATGGGACCAAGGCTCCTCTCTGCTCTCCTGGGGTATGACCCCTGTCTTCTCCTGTGGAGCCATCCCCAGTGCTGGTGGATAAAATGTCCTTTCCCTGCTGTGATAACTAGACTCAATTTGGCCCTAAAATCCTCAGCAGGATTTGCAGTTTAACTTGAAACTACTCAAAGATAGTGCTACCTCTAGTAATGCTGATTTTAAAATAAACCCTCCGGAGAGTAGGTGAGTAGCCATTGCAGTAGCTGTTGCCTTTCTCGTCAGTACCGATGTTTGTCAAATGCTGTTGATTTTGAAGTGAGTATCCAAAGAGGAAAATTAAGTCCAAACCGGTGCAGTTTTTCAGTCATAGCATTGTTTTGCCCCCCGTTGTTAGAAAAACTGCCTAGAAGTGATGTCTGTGAAACATGAGCTGTTAGAGAAATGGGATCTACCTCTCAGGAGTTTTTAGTATTTTGCAAATTATCACACCACCATGCTGGGAGGACAGTTGGTGTCCTTCCTCTCGCTCTGTACAGAGACGCTTCTCTGAAATCAGTGCCTTTCCAACCTGTAGCAACCCATAGTTTCTATGAAGGAGTTTCCTTTGAATCTGTAATTTAACAGGTCCATGCTAATGCTATGGGTATTTTCTGCTGTTGGCAAAAATGATATTGAGATGTCCAGGGGGCTGAAGTAACAATTTTTAGAACAGAAATGAGGCCCCAGGAGAGGGGATGATGGGGTTGAAGGGAGGCATCATCAGAGGATGCTGGAGCAGCAGCAGCAGCAAAGCATTGCTGTGCTGCACCTGGGAGCTGCGGGCAGATGAGATGAGATGCAAGGGGAAAGGTCTCCTCCTCCTCCTCCTGCAGACAGCCCCGGTCAAGCAAAATGGCTGATTTTGTATGTGGAATTTAGCCTGAACTGTTTTACTGTGTTTGAAGATTAAACTGTGCCTGGAGGGCAGGGTTTGGAGGTGGGCTTCTTTCCACCGCTAACCAGGGCAGCAGCCTCAGACACCTTTTGTACATTTTTCGTTGGATTACTCATTTATAGAAACTCTAACTTTCTTCTCCGTTACCGTGAGCACGCTCCTAACTGCAGGGGATCACACTATTGTTTCTGAAAACTGTTTCCCCCCCACACTTTAATAAAGGAATTTGGTTTATAGAAGTGTTTCTGCAAAAATAATTGTTACGCATGAATTAGCAGCTAGGGCTCGGCACTGTGCAGTGCAAACAGTAGCAGAAAATACAGTAATAATGTGGTTGTAATGAGAATACTTTGGGGCTTTGACCTACCATCCCAAAATAATTTCACTGTGATGGTAGAAAAAGAAAATTACTCCCAACATTGCACTGAAAAGAATTTTTTTCAGTATTCCCATTGCTGGAATGATTCCTGTTATATCTTGTACCCGAGCAAATCCCATAATTTTTGCTATTAGTTGCTAAGAAACAAATTATAATTGCTGCTCAAATTCTTTACTGTTGTACCCTCTTATTGCCCTGAAGTGCATTCATTTTCTTTTTGGAGATTAAATGATCAATGAAGTAATTCTTTCAAGAACAATTAATAATGAAAACATTTTCAGAGAACCGCCAAAGTATCTGCCTTGCCTTGCCTAAACAAACAAGCGCAACAACAATCGCATTGATTGATCAATGAAGCGATGCACTGCCGCTCGGCTGAATGAGGCATTCGGCACGCAAATTAAATCATTTCCGCAGTGATTACTAACGTCTGAGTGTTGAGAAAAGATGATGTGTTTTAAACCTCCTGGAAATTAAGGAGACGGAGGGTTTGGGTTGTTTTTTTCCGGAGTCGGACTGCAGCTGGGACGATGGGTGTGCATCGCTCTGCTCATCCTTCAGCAGCCCATTGGTTGCCTGTGCTCATCCTCTTCAGAAAGTTTATTTTTTCAAGGATTTTCTGCTTACGAAGGGCAGAAACCCAGTTCAGCGCATTTTCCTGGCTCCTTCCTTTTTCTGGTTCTTTGTGAGAGCACTTCTGAAAAGCCCCTGCCAGGTATGTGGGGTTGGGAGTCTTTAGCATCCTGGGTGGGAGCTGCCCACCTGCACTAAGATGGGGGAAGCACCCATGCCTGCCGGCACACAGCAGCCCCTGCCTGCAGCCACCACTGCAGGACGTGCGTGCCCTTGCCCCAAGGCTGGTTTTCACCCCAGTATTGAAATACCACGCCTGGCTATTTCTTGCTCACGTACCCCTTCTGCTTTTTCAGAGTCTGGACTTCAAATCTGCAGCTCTTCCCATAGGTTAATTCACTTTTTCCTGGCACTTTTGTCAGTGCACTGCCTCCCATGCGTATGGTCACAATTTGGAGATAACACTCCCAGCCACCAGCTGGAGTTTGCATACACCCAGGGTCAATTAATCTACCTTAATTTAATTTTCTTAGTTTTTTCTTACATCTTCAGGAATTGGTTTTCTTAATGTGGCCTGCTTTCCCGTATATACCCCAAAATCCTTTTTCGTGCTCTCATTTTTTTTCCTTTGAAGCCTTTCAGAGCCTCTGCAGGTCCAGGCCAGACGGAGGGTTTCATTGTGGTCACAGGGGCGGCTCTGCGGCAGCAACAAATGGCACGGTGCTGCAGAGGGTCTGCCTCTGCTTCCTCTGGCTTCCTATTTCAGTTTCCAGGGAGACTAAAAAACTCAGTATAACGTTTCCCAGATATACAGCACACGTTTTAAATTCTGGGTCCAGTAGATAAATCTGTTTTGGTACAGATTCTCTGGTAAGAGATATTTCCTAAACTTTAAACTCTTCCTAAAGGAACAGTTGTTTTGTAGCTCCTGAAACTCTGCAAATAAAGCATTATTTTGGACCTTGCATGTGCATTTCTGTCCACTGCCACAGGCCCTGTCTCCCCAGGATTCCCCTGTCCCACCGAAGCGGCTGGCATGTGCTAGCCATCCCTTTTTTCCTCCATGCACTGTGATACACATGAAGCTGTCAGATCACAGCTCGTAAGAGTAGGCCACAAGCTATTTGTGGTGTCCCTGTTTCTGCAAAGTTATAACGTTAAAATTGTCTAGGCTGTCAGATAAGATTTGGGGCTAATTACGACAAATTTGGCTCAAGAGTGTCGTTTCCTGTATGCATGTAGATTCCCTGATTCCTCCTCCGGTGACCTTTAAAGGAAAAATACCATTTATATTGATAGAAGGCCTGATGGTCTTATCCAAAATCAGACACTCCTCTTGCTTGGGCCCCCAGGACCAGGTGTGGTGTGATGCAGCATGTGTTCTTAACAAGGGAATAAGCAAATTTATTTGAATTTTTCTATGTGCATATTTCCCAATGTTTCCCTCCTTTGCTAAAATGTTAACTCAGCTGTGCAAAGTGCAGTTGTCAGTGTTGGAGAACCATCTCACAACCTCTGCACCTTTGCCATGAAGTCTCTGATGAGCAGAAAACTAGGCTAAGCCTCACATAAGCTCTTCTTCTTTTCTTTTTTTTTGATGAATCGGACCAACAGGGAGTATGTAGCAGAGAATAGATGTATAACCTACTTTACTTTCATCTGTGATAGAAGGACCCTTAACTTGGAACAGAAACATAGGATTTATACCTGCTTTGTTTCCACCCGAGGTTTATAAATAAGATGAATACATTATTACTTAAAGCAGTGGCAGGGCATTTGTAAATAATCGGTGCACCTTCTCTCAAAGCTAGTAATCTTGTAAGCCTGCAGTGTTATTTTGGAAGTGTATTTCAGTTTATATCACAAAGAAATAGTGCTGCTGAGAGCAGGGAGCTTTGCACAGGGAGGGGTCAGAGGGCTGTGGCCGGGAGCTGCTGTGCCAGGCAGGAGAACTGCAGCCAGCCCTCTGGGCATTGCACCGCAGTGAGCTTAATATCACAGGTCGGTCGCAGCGCCACGGTTTCTTTTGTGGTTTAGAAATTTAGGGAACAGCAAGGCACAGGCTTGACATTTTTTTCCTGTCTCTCTCCTTATTTATTAATTTTGCCTTTAATATGTAAAAGAACATATATTCAAAATATATGTATTTTTTATATCTAGGGGGCTGGATCTTTAAGAACTAAGTGCAGATATAGGCGTTTGTTTAAAGTGAACGATTAAATGGGCCAATTTGGTCCCAGTATGCCAAGATCCAATGATGCAAGCTTTCTTTGAAAAAAGCTCTGCTGTTATGTGAAACTCTCTAGTCTTGAGAAAATAATCTTTGTGCTAAATCATGTGAGGGTGCTGTGGCAAACTCCAACTGGACCTGAAGGAAATAAAAAGAGAAATTTCTCATTTTCTCTGATGTTCTGAATGAAGCGGTAAGTATTCAAGTTCTGAGCCCTGGTATTTGGCACAATTTCACTTTGAAATGGAGTAGATCTCTGCATTTGAAGATCTTCTGACCTTAGGCTTAATCAGTCACTTTGACATCTCACCTGTTAACTTAATACCACCCTTCTTTTTATATGCTCAATGTGTAGATCATAAAGAAAATGGTGTAAAGCTCCCACAGTAAGCTAAAGAGAGAGCAAGACTTTGTCTTTCTTTCCCTACTTTACCCGTGGCTTTGTGCAGGATCTGACATTGTGCTATTTAGCAGCAAAAATTTCCTGTTCTCTCTCTCTTTCTTGAAGCCTTTGCAACTTGCCTGTATTACCAGCTAGGTAGTTCCCGTTGGTGGCCTGTTTGGCTGCTTACCACTAGAGTATTAGAGAATCAGTGCACATCATTTGACATCTATTCCACTCTTTGAGGGCTAAAAGCCAGAATGAGTATAGTAGTATACTTTGAATATTAATGTGTCCTTAGCAGTAGTATTAATCCTCTGACTGTGACTATATTTACAGAATATTTTTCAGAGTGTTTTTTCTTAAATCAAAGCTGAGGATAGGAACAGTTGAATAGCTATGTAGATGACATTAGAGTTTCATTTTGGCATAACTTCAGAATATAGCCCAGCTACCTTCATTGAGCACAGTCTTACCTCTGCAAATCACTGATGTCCAGTTGGCTTATTCTGTGACAGCTAGAATGGTGCATAAATAAGAGAGGAAAATAAATTGCAAATTTAAACTGTTATTTTGACAATAAATTAAATAGCCTAGAAATGTAGATGCCAATGTAAAGCAGTATCCTCAAGAGTGCAGTGACCCTTCAGGGAACTAAGTTATTCAGCGAGATTGAACCATACTTTCTTGAAAAGACAAAATGGGATATGACCAGCTGCAAACTCGTAAATTTAAAGGAAATCTTTCCTTCTTGACTTATGTATAATTATTAGAGTTCATAAGGATAATTTCTTCAGTATCTTGAAGTTTTTATTAGCAATCCCGTAGAGACTTTGTCTGCAGTACAGTCATAAGCAGCCAGGGTGGAGGTGTGCTGCGTCCCCACACAGTGATCCTTGCTCGTGATTTCACATACGCGTCTGTCGTCACCACTCTTTTATCATAGAGGAGTGAATTTGGGGCATCATTTCCGTAATAAGTATTCTCTACCTGCTCGCTCTCTCCATTACTGACATTAGAGGTATGTCAGGTCTGTGAACCCTTGCTGTCCAGGCAATCCGTGATGAGCCTCAAACCACATAAACATCTGTGGTTGCAATTAAAGCATCTTTTGGTCTGGGTTCTTTCCTGTTAGAAATCTTTCCAATCATCTTGCAATAACTGATCCTGGAGTGGCACAAACATCTGGAAAGCTGTAAGCATATGTTTTCATGGCATACTGTAATCACTTTTTCTGGTCTTTTATGTCCAGTGGATAGAGAATAGGACAAGGAATCAAGAGGTCTATGTTATTTTCTCAGTTACTAGGATGCTTCTTTTAACCTCCCCTTTCAGCTCTAAATCCCCTGGTCTGTCAAATGAAATAATGCTGTTTACCTAGTTTGAAGAAATAATTATTATCCTTAAGTTGATCCTTACTGATTCTGTATCAATGCAAATCAGTATTGTCTTTAAATGTATGGAAGATAGCAGTTACAGGACTCCCTGGTCAAGCACAGACTATACCCAAAGGCCAGAGGTGGACTCTGTCTTTGTAAAGAAATTTCTGTTCCTGTTGATGGGATGCAAGGCCAATGCAGAACAATTTTATCCTAGTGGCTGCTTTTCCATTGTTTTATTTTTTGTTTCCTATTTTCCTCCTGGAAAGCAAAACCAGGGAGTCGGTATTGGCATGCAAAGGACAGCGGAACTTTAAATATGTTTGTCAAAAGTTGTCCCATGTTAGTTTTCCTGTCTGCAACAAACGTGACTGCTGTTTCATAATTCATTAGATGTGAGAGATAAACAGAATGAAAAAAACGTTCTGTAAGAGATGCTGCCTAGCATCATAATGTGCATTTCCATAGGCAAGCTGAACCACCAGATAACCCTCTGAGGATCAGGATCTCTGTGGCGTCTTTTTTGTTTGTGTTTCTATCAAGTAAAGGGAAGTTGTTCTTTGAAACTTCTAGCTCAGCGAGCTTGTGTCACATTATTTTACATTATTTGGGATCTGAATTTGCATTCATTTAGCTGCATGAAGTAAGAAGGTGCAGCGGAGCATGCTCTGGTGGGGAGCGCATGGGGCATCTGCAATGTTAATGCTCAGCTATGAAGTGAGAGAGGGCTGTGCAGTATCTGCTGATGCCAATAGAAGAACTGCTTTCTGGCTGTTGCAGGATCACTTGTGCTGGAAGAAGGTGTGTGAATAACACATTGTTTTCCTAGGAAAATATAAAAAAATTCCGAGAGTGAAGTAACTCTGTTCAAGTTAACCCAAGGGGAAATGTCTGTCCAGATTTTCCAGATTAAAGTAATAAAATTTTCTGAGTCCTCAGCATTTTGTCTCAAGCAGGAGAGTTGCTTCAAAATGAACTTCTTAAATATTTCCTGTAAGATAGTAAACAGGCAGCTTTTATGAAATGGAACATAGAGTTGAGGAGGATTTTTTTCTTTTTTTGGTAACATCATAGAAAGAGTGATTTGATTTGGGAAGAGAACAGTGGGTGCCTGGCAGATACTGCTAAGAGCCCCCATTCCCCAGTAAGATGAGTGGTATGAAGGAAGGTAAAAAAAAGCACTGGGGCTGCCTTGTTGCCTATTTGGAAGCAAGGATCAAATCCCAGCGAGGTGCTGAGGATCTAGCATGCCAGGAGGAGCCATCCTGGTGAGGACAAGCTACTTGTGCTTGGCGTGACAGACGAAGGAGAAAGCGGTCCGAGCACAGTGCGAGGATCCATGACTCCCACAGCTGCATGTTGGCCAGCGGCATTGGTAACGCTCAAGGAAAAGCTATTGCAGTCTTTGAGATGCAAGGTAAAAGCCTGAGGAGGAATTTTAGCCATGCAGGTAGACAAATCAGTCTGTCTTTGATAGATGGTGGTCAGAAAGATTTGGCAAGATTTAAACATAGTCTCAATACGAGAACCCAGATAGAGATGTCAAAGTCCAAGATGATACATAGGTCAAAGATGTGAGTGACAGGGAGAGCAGGGAGGGCTTGGGAGAAAAACAAGATCTTGGCTCGCATACTGACACACCAGCTTTCTCCTTTCCTAATCCAAGCGTGGCTGTTTGCAGCTCGCTCCTGGCTCAGACTTGTTTAATGCTTACATAAATAAAGTCCAAACAAAAATATTTTCCAAAGGAGAGGCAGGGTAGGGAAATAACAAGATGTTTACCTCTATAACTTTTTTTTTTCTCAGTGAAGTAGAAATCCCAGTGAAATTTCTGTTCTAAAGGCCAAATCAGAAAGCTTTCATCCCCAGACTTGTAAACTATTTCTGAAATTAGAGACTCTCAAAATTACTCATTAGAGCACCAGCTCTTAAACTAAAATTCTATTAAGCTCCATATCAAAGGGGGTTTTATTCTGAACTGCATAGCCTGCTGTGTAGTCTTGACACAACAGCAAGGACATGGGCAGAAGAACTTCATCTTGTGTATTTGTGAAAGGGATGACATAAAACCCTGCTTTTTAAAAGTCAGGCACAGGTTTTATAGAGACAGTGTTTAGAGATATTAGAGCCATAAATATCAGGAGGCAAATCTTGTCAAGTATTTCGAGAGCAAAAAGCTTTAATGCTTTTGTGGGTGCTAGTCATCAGTTAAAGTGCTTTCAGCCTGCCTTCTTATAGACGGGCTATGATTTCTTCAAACCAATGTCCTCTAAAATCTGAAATTGATTGAGATGCACTAGAATCTCATCTTCAAGACTATTTTATGGGCCAAATTAGCATAGTTTATAGTCTACAGCCAATGAAGTCATATTATTCCATGGGCAGCAATGCAAATGACTTCTGTCTCCATCTGGTTGTGTATTTTGTCCAGGATATGAAAGCATGCTCTGTTGTATGTGGAGAGTTATGCAAATGTGATGAAAACAATTTGGAAGAGGGCATACAGGCTATCTCTTGGTAGAAGGTTCTTTATTCAGTCTGAACCAGGAAGATTTGGCCAATCTTTCTGGTCAGTTTTTTTGTTCAACAGGATGTCATTGCCAACCTATTCAGATTCCCCTTGAGATAAGTCGTGGTCTGTACTAAAAAAAATAAAAATCCCGTTGTCTTCCATTCAAGGACTGAATACGACCTTAAACATCATTCTAAATTTTAGATTGCTGGGATCATCTTAAAATTATAGAAGGGGTATGAGAAGGCAAACCCCATTATGCTCTGTAAATCTCTTTAAGTCATGCTTGAAAATTTACTTAGGTGTCTTGGCTGTATCTGTGTACCTAAGTGGATTGTGCATTTCACATATATGAAGAGGTAGTTACCCCTTACCTATATCGTTACTTTACTTCCTATTGTATGGGTGCTTTGAACTTCATTTAATATACATAGTAAAGGTGATGTTTTGGCCACTACAGAAACCCAAAATTGCCAGTGAACAAGTTTTAGCTTTCTAATTTGTCAATTCTTAAACTATCAGATTCATTTTTAACCATTCAAGTTTCTTGTATCCAAAGTACAACCAAGTCTCAAGGGTGAAATACCAAACCAAACACCCAATGCAATATATACGGGCTAAAAGAAGAACCCTTTGTATGCTGATCCAATGATTTGTTGATAATCTAACTGAAGTATTAGTAACCTAATCAAAGACTTATTTTTAGGACAGTTACAGTGATGCTAAGGCTAGAGTGCATAGTACCCAGTTACTGCTAATTCCCAGTAGCTTTACAGTTGCAGTGATGCACACAGTCTAGCATGTGTGGGTATTATCTACCCTTTTGCCTTCCTGTGCTCCTCCTGGACATAAGCAGGATGGTGTCAGCCTTCCCAGGAGGAGGCAGTTACAGCCCCTTGCCTGCCCCTGGAGGGGCTTTGTTAGGAGATCATGGGGGGGGGGGGGGGGGGTGTCTTTCCCCTGGCTGGCACTGACTGCAGATATTTTTATACAATTGCTACTACTGCTGTATTACCTGCTTTTTCTTCATTGATTTCTATCTCTGTTAAGTCTGAGTTTTACTATATGTGATTTATATAGGTGGTGTTCTTGCTCACAGTTCTCTTTGTTCCAGCCAAACCCACTTTTGCTCAGTCCTGGATTGTGTTTCTTTGGTGAGGAGGAGCTGCAGGTTGTGCTCACAGCTTTGGAGGCATCTGTTTCCATCCTGCGGCTGCACCAGCAAGACCTTTGCGATTATCTTGTGGTTGTATTCTTGGGGTCCTGTGTTACAATCCCTTGTTTTTCATTCAAGCACATACATCCTCTGTCCAGGTTCATTGAATAGCTCACTCTGTAGGAATAATGATCCATTTGAAGATATAGATAGACATACAGATACAGGTATTATGCTTTGGTAGCTACTTGCTATTAACATCGACTCACTAGAGCAATATCACTGATATGTTATCAAATTTGCTTTACAAAAGTCTCTAGAGATAGACGTTAAGTAAAATATAGCAGCATAAAAGCCACTAACATTTTATTCTCTAAGCCTGAATATTAGTCATGTTTTCTTTTGGAAATTAAAATTCAGTGATGTATAAAGAAGTGATTGATGTATGTATGTTTTTGTTAGAATATAGTAGAAGAAGAAATAGTTTCATATCAGTTAAACAAGAATAGTAGATAAAAACAGCATTGACACTGCTTTTCTAATCATTAGAAAAAAACCCCTTAAATATAATGACAAAGGGTTCACTAATGGTGTATGAGTTTTTGACAGTATGCCTTTCAAGGCAATGTACAGCAGTACTTCCTTCGACATGATACAGTCACATAAATTGGCTTTCTAAAAGACATGCAGACACCTGTCACCATGAATTTGAATCTTTTACTATTAATGTAATTTTCTGTAATATTTGGGGGTTTGTTTAATGGTTCTAAAATAGCCCTCTTGCATAGAGAGTTCTCTCTTAATTTCAGAACCAGCATAATTACAGATTTTGGATTCTAAAAATATGCTACCAATTAAAAAAAATAAAATAAAAAAAAAAAGCAAACCACGGAAACCCTCCTCCAGCAAACAAAGAAAGGCAAAACAGAGCTTAGCTCGCTTAAAAAATAGGGTTCTCTCTGTCAAATCACCAATGACCTGAGACTTGCAGCCTCCTGAGGGAAGCCTCCTTGTTTCAGTCTGGTTTCCAGGGCACGCCAAGTTCAGCATCTGAGTTATTTCCATGTTGCAGCCAATAATGGGGAACCAAGTGGTTCCTCATGTACAAACGCTGTAACGTCTCTGCTTGGGTAAAGGTCTTAACAGTAGAACAATTCAGTGGAGCTGTAAATGAGAAGGGATATAAATACAAAAAGCAGAGGTCAAATATTATTACACTGCCCCCGCCAGTGGGAACTTGCGGGAAAGTGAACTGATATGGTCTTGGTTGCTTGTACTTCAATGTCATCTGTGAAGTATTTCTTTTAAAGAGCAAACTTTGATTTCCAGGACTTATCTAGTGGTCACTTAGAAAAAGAATTACCAAATTTCATAAATAGAGTACAAACCCACATAGGTCCTAATAAAAGATAAAAGGCTACATCTCTTTTGTTTTGCCTATAATTGAATCTTCTTTACTATAAAGACTGATTTTTTACATAAAACTGGGAAATTTTTCATTACTCCAGCCAAAGTTGGATAATTGTAACTGTGAAAAGCCATATGGTTTTGATTAAAATTTCCATATGCCGTTTACTGAGACAAACTACCCAGCCTTAAGGGGCTTTGTATCATTTTGGATTGTTTAAGCTTTTATTAAACCACATTTGAGGTTTTGGAAGGAGGTCATTCGATGCAATACCCTACCCAAACTGAAAAGCTGATGGGGTTGACAGCTGAGGCTGGCACCTTCTGGGTTTTTGAGTGTTTTTGAGGAATGAGCATCTGTATCAGACTGGCATCACTTACCAGTACCTGCATAAGTTGTATCACTAAGCCTTAAGGCAGAGTTTTAATGGAGGTTACAGAAAAATCTAGTAATGCAAGAAAAGACATTCAAGTTCATATTAAAGGTTGGGTGTTAGTGTACACATGCTAATAGCATATCGCACTCTAGTGCATTTCAGCACCAGATGTCAAGTTTTTGTGCAAATATTAGCTAATTCTCTTTCGAGAGACACAGTTTAAGTACTGATCCTTAGAGATGTGCAAACTTTGTCACAGAGAACTTAAGTGACTTTCCCAAAGTCATGCAATCGCTAGTACAGTGGCATCAGTGGTACAAATCAATGTATTTTTCACAGGTCAAATACGTACAGCTTTATACTCGCATGGGTCTGTTAAGTCTGATTCAGAATTGATACTGTGGAGATGAAGAAGTTTAGATGGCATCCTCAGTCATTCATTAAATAAGGTCTGAGTAACTGTTAATCATGATAACCTGTCTGCATTCCTGTTACACCTCCCTGTTATATTCTCCTCTTTGCACTGAAAACATTACTAATCATGTCTTCATGTTGCATATCGGAGTTACTGGAGCTTATACAATATTCTTATATTTTCATTGGAGTCATAAGTTTAGTATTGTGTGCTCCCAGTAAGCTTTGGCAGGACATTGACCTCCAGAATCGGAAAACGTTAATATTTTCTTTCTCAGTGGCTTCTTTTAATCAATTTTGACAATTGCTTTCTAAATAGAGAATATCCAAGTTAAATAGGGCAAAAACTAACATACAAGTGTATTCCTGCAGTCATACAAATATCTGATCTTGATTATTTGAAATCACGCATTTAAAATAAAAGCCTGATCTACGAGTTATTCATTGGTGCAAGTGACCTAGGATTTCTTGTGCAGACATATGCTGCTTTGATTAGTTAGGGTAAGTTTACATCCTTCTTGTGTGTGCTATGCTGTATTGTTTCCTTTTTGATCCTATGAATAGAAATGGTCATATACTGCCCGGTGCCACAGATCCCTGAGTTGTTGAATGGATATACTTTCACCAAAAGCACATGCAGGGATCCTGGCTCTAACAAGAAGCAGTTTCTATTCCTACGAGCAGTCCTCAATTCTGGTCATGTTTTGTTTGTTTCATGTATAAAAATTTTTATTGAAATTAAAGCTCCTTTCTTTTTTGATCTTGCAATGATAGATCACTGTAATTGAAGCAATTCACACCCTAAAAACTTTAATTAAGTCACAAAGGTGCCTGCATGCTAAACCTTAATGAACTTATCACTTCCACACATTGTTTTGCTTGGTCTTGTTCTCTCCCTTCTGTTTACCAATGCTCATTGCATTTTGTCTAATTGTAAACTCCTAAAATGGCTAGGTCTTTTGTTTCTATTTTGAGGTATTTTAGTATCCCATGGGGTACTTAATAATTAATTGTAATGTGATTATTTTCAGATTTCTTACATACTATGTTGCAAGGCCCCAGGGAGCAAAACTCTTGGATTCTCAGGTCTGTTAGTGGGCATCAGGCCACCAGACTATGACACTGGCTTTCAGACCTCCTCCTCCTTCCCAGTATTTCATGCATCTGAAGGCTACATGGTTGCAATCCCTGTAATGTGGCTTCCTGTTTATCACTAGCCATATTTTCCACCAGTTTATCCCTAACTGAACCTGGCTGCTTAATTGTGATTAAGGCATAGTTAGTGTTTGTAATGTTCTAGAAAGGTGGTCTTGATCTCCAGGCATCAAGGATGCTGAACCCACTGCGCTCTGTTGTAGTTTATTCCAGCAGCTGATCAACATCATTCATAGTAAGTGTATTTCTCATCTGCATTTCCATGACTTCAGCTTCCTACCACTGGTTTTTGTTATGTCCTCCACTGGGCTAGCAAACACTTCAGGGGATGGCATTGTCTCCTCGTGACGTGTTTCTACATGTAAACCAGAAATGTCTCACTTCCGTTTGAGAAAGTTTGAGAAACCTGTTTGAGGCCTTCACTGTCTCCCTCCCAAATACGAAATATAACAAGAAGAAGTAGGAAACAACAAAAAAAAAGGTAAAACATGGCACAGTGAGAAAAACCTGAGCAGAGGCCACCCCTGCAGCAGCACATGCTGAATAGCCGTGCCATGTTGTGGGGGTCATCTGCTCAGGCACAGTGGCAGGTCCAGCAGCTGGACACCTGCAGACCTCAGATTTCCAAGGTCACCTAATGCTGCTCAGGTGCAATTTCCAGTGGAAAGAGAGCTGGTACCAAGGGAGACGTGGAGGTATGACAGTCCTGCCTCAAACCTTCTTCCAAAACAGTAAGTATGCCAAGAAATAATTGAGCTTGCTGGCTTAATAAGTCTTCTGGCATTTTTGTGGGTTTGTTTTGGCTTTCTTTATTGGCAAATAAGAACAAAAATCCTCATATGTTAGCCAGGATCTATGGGCTTGGGGGCAAGGCAAAGTGGAACTTAATGCTCTTGTCAGGGGAGATGTATACAGCTGAGCCATTTACACTGTAATTCAGTCATTCTGCAGCATTGAAGGTTATTTTTTTCTTCTTCTCTCGCTGTCCCATTGATTTTTAATGTCAAAAGTATAGAGAATAATTTCTTACCTACTCTCCAGGGAGGGGTAGAGAGGCACTAGACAGCTGTGTTTCTCTTGGAGGAAGATAACAAACATGGGGAAAGAAGTGTTAGAGTGCTACTTCTGTGTTAAAGTGTCCTGCAGGGTGGTTTTCAGCAAGTGTGTTTAACTTTTGTTTAGCAAGTCGTTTTACCTCCACGTATGGGGAATTCAGCAGTACAGAATTGCAGCGCAATATTCTGCACCCATTTGAGCAGAATTTTGTAGGAAAGGTTTTTGTCCACTTTACACAGCGTGTGAAAGCAGAGGAGAACCTCTCAAATCGCCACATCACTATCTGTACACTTTGTAACTGTTCAACAACACTAATATTGTTCCTAATTTCTCGGGAAAGATTGCAAGGTGGTGTTTAAATGAAGTTTCTTACTAATAACATCTTAATGATATTATTGTTAATTCAAGTTACTATTTAGGTATTGCAAAAATAAATTTGAAGTGTGGATTTCAGAATGCACAAGCATAATCAGCCTAATCAGTTTGATGCGACATTAGCCTTTCTTATAATTATCTTAATCTTGTTAGTTTACTTGGAGCCAGATTTTAAGCACATGCATGAGGCTTTTTAGAATTGACAATTGACTTTCAAAGCTTGATAGTTCGCACTACGAGTGATAGTGATGTATGCTGTGCTTTGTTTGCTGCCTCCAATTGATTTTGACCATTCTTCCATCATTTCCTAGTTGTTCATCCAAGCAGAGACTTCTTTTCTTGGTAGCAATCCTTTTCTTGTCATAAATATATAGCTATCTGTTTTGTCAACAAATAGGGTTATTTCTTCCTTGCAAAAAAAGTTTGAGGACTAGATTTGCATTTAAACTATGGAGTCCTGCACTTTCTCTCCATACTACCGTAATCAAGAGTTGCTGGGTCACTGAGCAGGTAGGTGTTTCTTATGATTAGTAATGAAAGACCTTTCCCATTCCCCTCCCCTGTGATTAACAGAAGAATTCCCTAGAGCACTGTATAAGTAGGCTTAAACACGCAGGCTCAGAGTTGTTGCAGTCTTTCTTTCAACTGTTCTAAAGCAGACCTGCATATGGCTTTTTTAGGATTCAGGCCTGAAAAGTGAATTGTGTATAATCTCTAAAATGTTTTGTGTATGTATATGCATATGGCATAATGTATTAGTTCTATCAACGTAGAGGAAGATATAAATAGCTAAATTGTGATATGAAGAATCTTCTATTAAATATTGTCTGAGACTTACCAATACTTCTGCAATTTTCTTTCTAGTGCACACATATATATATGTGTGTGTGTGTATATGTATATAAAGCATCTGCTTTGATGATTGGGACATGTTTTGCTTTTACTTTTTCATTTATTGGAAATAATGTTCATGCAAGGATGTTTCCTAATACCACATTTATTCCTCTAGGCATCATTTTGGTTTTAGGCTATTATTCCTCATGCAGCTGTCCTCTATGAGGATGGGATCCAATCTTGTGCCTGTATGCAGTCAAAATATATTTAAATCTATGAGACTGACAGGTGGCCAGAGGAATGTAAAAGTGGTTCCTGAAAAGTGCCATTCCACCTTTTTTATAGAACTTGGGACAGAAGAATTCTCTCTCTCTCTATTTTCATTGATAAGGAGTTTTTTTCTGTTTTCCTTCTGTCTTTTTTCCTAGGCCAAAAAAACCAGAAGGACAAAGAAAATCACCCTGGTCAAAGTTATAGAGTCAGACTGTGACTTGAGGCTGGGAAACTCTATGCTTTATTGTCTCCTTGTACCTACACAGAGTCTGAACGAACAGCTCACACTGGTGAACCTGCTGTGAAATTGATACCCAGATTAAATTTGGACCGGTTTTAATCTCAAGTCTAGTTTTGAACCTCCTCTGTGAACCCATTTTGCCCAAAGGGCTTCATAATGCAATAGCCTTAGCACATGACACAAATGGCAGCACTGCGTGGGTTTGGTCTTGCTTCTGTCCATGGGCTTGGGTAGAAGAAGGATGGGAGGGTGGCAGGTTTGGACTAGTTTTGTTTTCACAAGTAATTCACTGTAGTGCAGCAGGCTTTTTAAGTCCCCACAATATTTATCCACCACAATGAAAATGAAAAAGATGAAATAATGTAATAATAAGATCCCAGGAATGATGTAGTGTACAGCATAAG
Organism: Harpia harpyja; assembly: GCF_026419915.1. Classification (NCBI taxonomy): domain Eukaryota; kingdom Metazoa; phylum Chordata; class Aves; order Accipitriformes; family Accipitridae; genus Harpia; species Harpia harpyja. Next base: position 22,452,902 of record NC_068969.1, read on the forward strand.
GGTATGGCAGAACTGTGCTGGAAATCTCACAGTGACTACTAGCACTGTGACAAATTGTTATTCACCATTTCCACTGTAGTTCCCCTTTTGCCTGGATTTTGTCCTGAATTTGGCTTTAGCAGGAAGGGTCCATGAAGAAGGTTTCTAAAATGAAGCAGTGACTTCTTCTGATTTTTTTTATTTTAAGTATGCATGCCAGTGCTTCCAGAAAACATTTTCAAGAGGGGACAAAAATCAAGGCTTAATTTTTCATCCTTGTAACCTTATAATGATGTTCCTACTAGTTCCTGCTGTTAAATATTTATCACCTGCGTGTTTTCTCTGGTTCCCAACTGTACTGACAACAGGTTTGTAATTGCCAAACCACAGCTCAGCTACACTGAAAGCAAAAAAGTAAAAATTGAAATGCAAGGGCCTGTTAAAGATAAAAGGCTACCAAAGTGATTCAGTGTAGTAGTGCTCCTGCGCATCAGCGATGGTGCTGATCAATACCTGGTGCCACTGCTTGGCTCACAGAGAGTCACCTCGTCACTTAATAGCAAGTTTCTTGAATTCAGTGTGCAAGGAGAGAAAAGACGGAGTTGCATTTTTGGCGTGCATGGCCTCTGAAGGAGAGGAAAAAGAGAGGTGGAAGGAGGAATTTAATTTAATTTAAGCACTGTGGCTAACATACAGGTATTACAAGAGACTTCTTTATGGGAAATGAAGGGTTTCTACACATGGGTTGCACAGGCATGAGTAACAAGTCTCTTAAAGGGAAACAGAACTGCTTTATAACATAATTGAAGGTAGTGATTATTTGAGGTTGTAATTCTTCATGAATTCATGAACTAGCAACATTACAGGTTGCTGGAGTTTTCTCTAGGGCATGTCTTCTGCCCTCGGTAAATCTGCACCTTTTCCCCTTTACCAGCCTTGCAGCCTGTGGAGACATTTTTGCTGCTTGTGATGGTTGCTGCCACAGCAGTCTCCCACTGCCAGGTCCCACCAACCCACCTTCCAAGCTGATGTTCACTTGTTTCTCTGTCACACAGCAAAGTCTTAATGAACCTTCTGTCCTTCTTATGAGGAAAAAAATATTAAACTCCCTTTAATTGAGTTCTTTCTCTCTTGGCAGATCTTGAGAACTTCAAAACCAGAACAAGAAGCACGGTGTCTGTCCGCCAGGGCCAGGGCATGGTGCTGCTGTGTGGACCACCGCCACATTCTGGAGGTAAAGCGGCTTCCTTCTCTTGCTTTCAGCACTCAGCACCCATATGCAAGGTTTTCATTCTCAGGGTGTGTTTCAGGAAGTTTAAAATGGCACACCTTAAAGGAGAAGGCTGTGGCAGTGCCAGCCTGACTGAATGGGTCACGCTGGGTGGTCCTATTGACTAAATGCACTGGGAGACCTCCAGCTGGGTGTAAGTGCAGAGAAAGCCTAATTTTACTGCATACGATTATGCTTTTAGGAGATGAACTGATGCAAACTTAAAGCAGTATGTGCATATATAGAAGACATGGCCAAGATCTCGTGCAACGTGTAGAAGCCTTTCTCTGTGTGGCCTGGGTGTACCTTCTGCAAAAAGGTTGAAGATGGCTGACACAGCCACTTTCATGCATCATCTTTTCATATTATTTCTTTTTTTCAAACATTTACTGTCACTATTTTTGTCTCCTGGGTACTCAGGATCCATAAGCAGTTGTCTAGGTCTCATATGGTGATTTATTTCTGGAATGGCAATACATATTCTTCCTACTGTTTTTATGGGAGGGAGAGGCAGGGGGGAGTGTTGTAAGAGAGGGGGAAATAACATGCCAGCAAGTTATATAAGGATGCTGAAGACACCACTGTATTCTCTGCTGGTGTTCACACCTACACCTGGTTTTCTGGAAACCATAATCTGGAGGTCCAGACAGAATGATGGAGAAACTCTGCTACCAGAAGTCCCTGAAGGTTTACCACTGTGTGCACTATTGTTCTTGTCTGGTGATACATTTAAATCCATTATTATTACAGAGACAGGTGCTAACTGTAAGTCAGGGCTTGTTGAGTGTCCAGCAATACAGACTGTGCAGAAAATGATGTAACCTGTCTTCTCTTGACAGTCACTTGTATCTCTAATGCCTCAGAAAGAGGCAGATTTCTGACTTTCATGGAGAAATGGAAAAGCTGTAGTAGCAGACAGGCAAAAAAAAAAAAATCTGTGGTGTTAGAGTGGTCTTAGTGCACTCTACAGAGTATGTTTTGCTATAGTTGTATTATAAAATGATGGATCTCCTCTTAAAGTCTTACTAATCTGTCATTTGCGCACCTGTCGACATTATACTTGCTGTTTAGAGCAGGGGCAATGGCATGTATGTCCCATATGGTTATGGAAACTGGTACCCATGGCAATTACTGGATCTGTCCCACCCCACGCCTGGCCATGGCAGAGCTGTGCAGATATCTTTGCGTTTGCCTTGCCCCTGTTCCTTGGTCACTGACCCAGGCGGCACCTTGGGTCTCACACTGTGCCTGAGCAGGTAGGATCTGGGGAAAAGGCTGCAGACACCTGACCAGCTCATCAGGCATCACCTGGGGTTCAACAAGGGGTGTAGGTTTCAGATCTCGCCAAGCTGGGCAGGTTCAGTCCTGAATCCTTCAGGCATTTGTGTCGTGCTCTTCTGTATTCCCTGGGCATTTTCCATAACCACGCTTCTAACCTAGGTTATCCTGGGGGGTGGAGAGTCAATGGCACAGTGCACCCACCCCGGGGAGGGAGGGTTGGGAGGGAAAGGTGTTCAGCTCTCATTGACATGAAGGATATTTACAACTTTCTACTCTAGATTGTCTTAGGATTTTAAGTACAGCAAAAGGACTGTATAAATACATTGAGAGTCTGGAGAACACCAGTCAGTCACGTAGCTTCTGAATTTTAACACCAAAGTGTTTGGTGTTCTCTAGACTCTCAATATATTTCTTTATGTTACGAAGTAGTTAACAAGGAGATGAAAGGGAAGACCACAATAGCTGCTGTCTGCATCTGCCCTGCAATGATCTCTTCTGGCAGTGTGTGGTACCTGCCAAAGGCCCTTCTCTGAGAAGAGTCAGCATCATTGACTCTGGCATGTGTGTGAGGAGGTTTACAAGCAGTTTGTATTAACGGCACTAAGAAAGACAGGGCTTTCTCAGTGGCAAAGGCAAAATTTGGTAGGGGGAAAAAATAGATCCAAAGCAGAGTTTACAAACAGCCAATTATATTAAATAAAGTAGCATGTACTTTGGTGCAGTTTACTTCAGGGAGGATGGTATAAATGTTTAGAAAATACAAACCAATTCTTTCAGTTTAGCACAAATTTGTTTTAAATATACCAGTCCTATGTTGGCTGACTTCCTGAACACATATTGCACTGTTACATTTATATCAAAAAAAGTGTTAGAAAGGGAATCAGTCATCTCTTCTTTTTGGACACCATTTCAGGCATGGTCCGTGTGTGCCTGACAAGCGCTATGTGTCGTGCCACTAACCACCGCGCTCAACAACCAGCCGTTGCGGCTGGCTCTTTCATCAGGGAGTTTTTTGGTACGTTGTGAACAAGTGGTCACCTTTTATGGGTCTGTGTCCCTTTTAAAGAAATTTGTGATCCTGTTTTGAAATCTGTCTGTCCTCATCAGCTGAATGAAAATGGCCTGGTGAGCTGTTTGCTGTTAGGCTGCTTTTATTGCTCAGATAGGAGGAGACAAGTGCTTAAGGAGCTTCTTCGCTTGCATCTGACTAGCTGCCAAACATATCTACTCGCTTAATTTATTCAGCTAGGGCCTCTCACCTTTTGACTTCAGATGCCAGTTTTCTTTTTAGTTCAGAGATTATCAGGAGAGTTTCAGTATCTCAGATTTCTGATGTTCATTACTTGAAGGTTGCTCTTGAATCTGTGATATCACGTCCACAAAATGACTCGTTATCACAGCATCTAACTTTTACGAGAGTGGCTCCTATAGTGTTAATTATTCCCCAAAATTATGTGCCCTCTGGTCTGGGTGGATGGAGCTTGCCTCTCAGCCCCTGCAGGTGGGTCTTATTGACACATCTGATGAGGCAGCTGCCAAAGCTAGATATTACAAACCACTGAAGATGGATTGTGGATCAGCCACGAACTCATTTGCAGTCTGCAGTGCTGTGGGTGAAGTATCATTATTAGCTTCATTTCCATAGTGAAGAAAGGAGGGACGATTTGGAACAGAAATGCTTTGTGATCCTTAAACCCCGTTCATCTGAGTGGCTTGGACATGAGACTGAAGAGCGGTGCTCACCCTCATCCTATCCCAAACTAATTGTGCTGCACAAACATGGATAGTGTCAACGGACCAAATCCAGGAAGGCCTGGGGTGACTGGGTACTGAGCTGCACTGCTCTGAAGAGCTGAGGCATGAGGTTTTATGCCCTTTTACAGTTAGAACTAACCCCACCTGCCCAGCCTGCTCCTGCTGGCACCAGTGGCTGTGGGGTGCTGCCTCCCGTTTCTCCCCAGGCAAGTAGGCTGCCATCTCCTAGAGGGACACGGGGACTGCACAGGCAATGCAGAGATGAGGCAGGAATCATACACATTTGTCTTTGTCTCCTTAGCAAAGCTTCACTCTGTGGTTACTGAGAGTTTTCTATTTTGCCGTAAGAGATCTTTGCAGCATGAACGCCTTGCGTGGAGATGCAGGGGCCGGTGGTGGTTCGTGTAGGCTGTGAGAAGGAAATTGTGGTGCATTTGCTCAGGTGATACAGGGAAAAGTTTTGGTCTGAGTGTAGGTACTGATGATACAAAAACATTCCAGAAAGGTGCTGGCATTATTTCTGGTTTGGGTTCAGTATGTGGGAAAGAGCATCTTACGGTGACCAGGAGGAAAGCGCGTTTCTGGTGCCCAGAAAGGCAGAAAACTGAAGGGTAATTATTTCCCTCACTCATTTGGATGAGAGATGACTTCCTACATGACCACTATCTATGACCTGCTGTATTCCAGCTAGAAAATGATCTTAATTGTAGCTAGATCCACAATTAGTCTAAATTGTAGTATTACGATTTTGTAACTAAGCTGGGCTGGAGTTATGCCGGTTGTTGTTTTCTGGTTTGCATAGAAAGTATTAAATGGAAAGTCAAAATAGCTCCAGTTAATTCAGACTGAGACCCTTGTTCTCCAGGAATTAATCTTCTCTATGGCAATATTTTCTTTTACTTTTTCATCCTCTTTTTCCTTCCTCCTAAGGTTAGAAATAAGGATGAGTTTTAAAAGTCACAACCCCAAAGTTAATGCTTTTCAGTCGTGTGCATCGCATTTCCGCTAGCCAACTGCATGTCTCCCAGTGTAATTGAAGCTATTTGGTCCCTAGCAGTCACTGCACAATTACCACAGCTATCTCCTATTCCAGCTCTTGGCAGATGGAGGTTCATAAGAGAATATCACATATCACTGGGAAGTAGCTGCATGTCAGAAAACCACTGTGTTTCATGGGCAGCTTCCATCCCCAGGGTCCAAGGCAGTGTTTGCAAAGCAAAGCTGTAGACATCAGTTCCTTCCAATACCCCACTATCCCGCTGCTGGGATATAACATTGCAAGTATTTAACATCGTAGTGCAACAGTAAAAAACATTCAGGTTAGAAGTGAAAAATAATATCTCGTTAAAAGTGCGAGTGGCAATAAGATAGAGAAAATGCAATTACTTATTTTGGAATTTGATTAGGGCAGCAAACCTAACTTCATCATCCTTGCAAAAGTGCCTGGGGACATTAATGACCACCGCTGAGGCGTAGGACTGTCGGCGGCGGGGGGAATATACTTTTATATTATTATTATTTTTTACTTCAGTTTCTGATCTGCATTGAAAATGAAATCTTAAAAAAATAATTTTAAAGAAAGCAAAACTATTCCATCTGAGAATAGCTGTTGCTTTGATGATGAGGGTATTCACTAGAATAGTAGAAGCCTGGAAGAAAACCGTCCTGGCCAGTTCCTGAGCACAGAGCTTAGGATATCCTTCTGGGTGTTGGAGACACAGGCTTGAGAATTTTTTCCTGATGGGGAAGACTTCCCAAATGTCTGAGGGGGGCTCAGTGCCAGTGTCTTCTCCGTTTTGAGGTTGCTCAAGTGGCAAGGCTTAGAGCCCCCTTAACTGAAAGGATTTGATAAAAGAAAAATAGGAAATTAGAAGGAAATTATTTCCTGCCCACTGTTGTGTCATTGGTTGTCTTGGTCTCAAAAATTGTGGATTTTACTAAAAAATTGTCGATCTGCATCCAGACCTTTATCCTTTCAACTGGAGCTCACTCTAATACTTTGCTACTTGGAAACATCCATATTTAAAGAGCTGGCAGCTAAAAGTGACATTATGTTGGCCTACATACATTAGTTGTTGCAGGTTTCTTTTTTTTTTTTTTTTTCTTCTTAATGATGCCAAATAAAGGGCTTCCTACTGTTCAAATGTTGCAAGAAATTCACCCTGAAAATGAGTCCAAATGATTAACAAGTATTTTCAGCATCAGAAAGTGGGCTGCGTACAGCTTGCACAGAGCAATTTGGGCATCGCCATGTATTGTCCCAATTTTTAGTTTAATATGAGTTGGAGATTCAGCATATGAATCTAGGCTTACCCCCGGTCCTCCAAGATGAAAATGAAATGTGTATTTCTTGCAGCATGGTTTCAGCGGGGAGTCCCTATTTTGTCAGGTCAGTGCATCCTGGTGTTACATTTTGTTAAGCAGCATAATGATGCGATTGCCTCCTATGATGAAGTGCTTGCTGAGTGCTGGAAATTTGGAAAATAAATGTTCATCTGGAGCTTGGGAAGTCGGTGGACTGAAAACCAGAATAAATGCAAATCAAACATTTGCTTCTGTCGTATTTTCTGCTCTTGGAGCAGTATATGCCTGAGACCCTGAAGCCAGTCCTGTCGTATTTATGGCGCCTTGTCTGTTAGGAGTTTTCAGTTTTCCCACCTTCCCCATTTGTTCGCTTATATGCACTAAATCAGTGTAAGAACTAGTAGAAACCTACTTGGGTTGTTAGCATTTTTCTGAGATAATTACTCTGCATGTGAAGGGTTTTCCCTCATTCTGTCCGCTGCTTTTTTAATCAAAAACCTAACGATGCTCGTGTGTCGACGATTCTACCTGTGAAGCTCTACAAAAGAAATAATGTAAGAGTAAACATTACTATGGGGACATGGCATTCAGGGCCTGTGTAACAGCACAATGAGGAGCTGTAGGTATTTAGGTGGACAAGAGAGAACAGTCAAAAGTCCTGAAAGTAAGTATGGAGCTAAAATTTGGCTTTGGTTTTGTTGCAACAAACACACAAGGGTCCCCATCACAGCCACTGGCCGCTACCATAGCATTAACTGGGCAGTCCCCAGTAACTGAATCACAATAACGGGTTTGGAAATGGGAGGAACATCAAAAAGTTTTCATGACTTTTTTGATGAGACTAGTTAAGGTATCGCAGCATGTCTTAGGATGAGCTCTATAATTCGGGTACCATAAAACAATGCTATATTGCTTTACATTTTCAAAGCCCTGCTAGATCAATACCATCTGCTGTTGTTCTTCAGAAGAGCTGTAGGAGTAATCGATTGGGGGGGGAGTTGCTAGCCAAAACAGAAGAAAAAAAACCAAAACAACCTTTGGTTTGTCCGAAGTGTTTCATTCCATTGTATTTTTAAGCCTTTTTATTACGTTTAGATATGTTTAGAAACCATGAAGCATTTCAAAATGTAAAATAGAGTGTTCAACTGAAGCTGTTGGTGAAAATGTTTTCCTTTTGAGAGGAGCTTTGCAGGAGGAAACAGATTAGCTTTTATTGTTTGCTTTTTTTCAGTATTGTTAATCAAATTTGGCAAGATACATTTATTTGTTAAGATAAACTTAATTGAAACAAACAAAAATCCCCCCAAACCAAAGCAAACACTCGCTTTTGTTTCTCAAGGCTCTGAATATAAGTTGCGTTCCATAGGGGATACGCCTGGGAAATATTTGGAGGTCACTGTGCTTTTAACTTTATCTCCAAATTGTAAGACCAAAATATTCCTTTGTGCCAAATAGTTCTTTTCATTTAAGTTTGTGGGAACTGAGTCATTTAGCTGCCACTTTTACTAGATTTATTTGATAGTCAGGGCAGGGTTAGTTAATATTTTAATAACTGCAGTTTTGAAATACCTTCTAAGATCCCTGGCATTTCATTGTGAGTCTAGAGATTAAAAAAATACAATCCTAGAAAGGTTATGCACGTCTCTCTTGACAGGCTGGTAGCACACCCATAAGCATGCAGAACAAACGAGTCTGTAAATCCTTCCCCCCTCCCTTCTTTGGGAAGATAAATGAACTTGTCTTTTAAGATTTCCTTCACCACCACCACCACCCCCCCCCCCCCCCCCCATTTTCTCTTGGTTCATCTTTAGAAAGATTTATATACATGATGTTCTCATGACATTTGCCTTCCTGCCCTTGTGGGAAAATGCTATAGAGTTAGAGATGGGGTTTCCAAGTACTGTGAGAAATGGCAAATGTACACAGAGAACTGGTGAAAATGATCTCTTAATTACTTGATTATTTAAATTTTGTGTTCCCTCCCTAGAGGTACATCTTATTCTGACATCTCTCTGTCTGTACCCCATGCCATGACTCATGACATCTGTGGCATATTTATTGTCACTCCTCCTAATTTATCTCAGTAATCTATGCAACAAGTAAGTCAGCTGATAGGTTTTTTTAGATGGCAAAGTGCTTAGATATGCAGATGGAAACCTGCTGATGTTTCTACAGGACATGTCTTCTCCTGCCCACTTGCTTAGGGCCTCTAACAAATTTCCTGGTGACCCAGGAACTGAACCTTCCCAACATGATTCCTAGTCCTGAATCTCAATTCCCTGGACACCTTGTCCCTCTGCTCCTTGCTGCGGAGTTGGGCGACCTTCTTGAGCGACTGGGAACTGTGTCCCTCTGACTGATCAAAGGCAAGAGTTAAAGGAAAGTAAGTTTTCTGTCTCTCTGCAGTGCCCGTGTTCTCAATGTGCTTGTAAATGTCCATCTTCCCAAAGAGGAGGGGATTCATTAAAGCTCAGTTGTTCAAATAACTCTTTCCCATCTGATGCCATTACTCCTGTTGGAAACACAGCCGTGGAGTCTGTGTCTGTGAGCTGAAATGTTGACAGAGAATTATTCTCACATCTTTTCACATAATGGATGTGTTCAGGTTTTCTTGTTCTCTCCTGCCTTTTTTTTTCCCAGTAGCTAGAAGAACTTTTAGTTCTGTTGCACAGCTTAATCAAGTAGAACTAACTAAATTTTAGCATTTGACAGAAGAGATGGCAATTCTGATTTCATCTCAATCTCAGCCTTTCATGCTGTACGGTAGGTAGTGAAGTGTAGACACCAGACATGTTTTCAGAAAGCACTTTACTGATTACAGTGGTGCTAAGACCACGTCTGTGCTCTGCAGAAAAATGATTAGGTTGTGCTTACTCGTCTGGTCAGTTTTTCTCTCCTTCTATTATTTTTTTTTTTTAAAGTGATGATGGGCACTTCATGGGCTGGAAACAGTGAAAATGTTTTGGCTGTAAGTATGGCTGATGGCCTCTATTATGTGATGAATGGTTTGAGGGGTTTGTCTCATAAGTAATCTACCGCAGAAATCACATCTCGTATTCTCTCATGCTTATACAGCCCCAGCTGCATAGTACAAGGAAGAAGGGGAGAAAAACTGGGAAAACCGATCAGAGCAGTGCAGAAGGAAAAAGGCAATTATCAGGCATTTTCATACCATCAGAGGATCAACGTCTGGGGCTTTCACTCCCCAAGCAGTGCTGCTCAGCAGGGAGTGCTTTGGAACAGAGTTTTCTTCAGTTGCTGTCAAGTATTTGTGCCCTTTTATTCCCCATCCTATAGCGCCAACCTTACAGTTGTTTTTCTCTCTTCTTTGAAAACTGTCACACTGCCTTTTCATTTGTCACTTATGAAGAATTAATACATTATTAATAAACGTTTAGAGACGTTGTAACAATGGGAACAAATGTTTGTAATATTCTCCATTGGTGTCCTTACAGTCGTCATTAAGTGAAGTTTATGTTAAAACTTTGGAAAACAGTCAGCCTTGAAAGAGGTAATGCAAAGGGAAGAAATTACTCATAGCCAAAGAGGCCAAGGACATTTCCACATAATGTCTGCCTAATAGCAGGGGATTATTTCATTTTGCCCAGGCAGCATCTGCCTGCTCTGCAACATTTATGCCACTGCGTGAACGCATCTAGCATTTCTGCTGGATGACCAATTCAGAATTGCTTTGGGCAAAAGCCTTGAAGCACATGTTCCCCTAAGTGTTAAATCAGCTTCTCAGTACCAGATCTTTTTCTTGTGGTGCATTCCCCTTAATAAGAAATCTTCAGAGGAATGGAAAGTTCAACCCTACAAGTTCTGTTACTTTTCTGTGTTTGTTATGGCATCCTCATCCTAGTTCTTACATAGCAGGTAACCTGGAACATTTTATGTCCCCACTCCACTACAGTAACCTTAATATCCAGCTTTTATTTTCCTGCAGTTTCTTCCAGTGTGGTATGCCTAGAACTTTTCAAAAATGTGCTTCTTGCACAGCCCACATGTCCAGGCCCGGGCAGTTGCCTCTTGCCAAGCAGACTGCCAAAGTGCTGAACTTCTCCTTATTGAGGCAATAATAGTTTCTCCTCTTTCTTTCCTATCTTAATGTCTTCTTAAGCCTTTGCTGCTTGGTCAGATTTGGTTCCAATTAGTGAGAAGCTAATTTAGAGAGGAGTATCTCACAGATGGATGGGCAACATGGTTGTGAAAGTTCCATTTCTCTAGGAAACCAAGCAAAAAATCTGCTAAGCTGGTTGCAAGTTGGTTCAACTATTTATCAAAATGCTGCAAGGTCACTGAGCAGCCTTTCATGGATCGCTCCAGAGGTTGGAACGAAAATATGAGCAGGTAAACTGTCCCTTGGGGCTGGGAAAGAAAAAGGAATCAGTGAAATATTTTGCATTAGCACTACAGTGATGCTTTCGACATGTTTGAATGTGGCAAAGGCAGTGGGGTCGGTGTTGGCAGATGTGGTACATGCAGAACCAGGAGGTGTTGCAGACCTCTCTGGTTTGCAGGGCAGGAGTTAAACCACGTTGTGCATGGAGAGTTCTGCTTGCAGGATGTGGGGAATGGTGGAGGGAAAGCTTGATTTCCAAACAAACAGGAAAATGCCACAGTAGGGTGGTGTTCCCCACGAGCTGGGGCTCAGCAGCTCAGACATGTCTTTCATGGAATAGGAAAAAAAGAAATTCAAACAGGATTTGTCTAGGTATTGCGCACTGGAGGAGGATGCAGCGTGCATATTGGAGACGTGTGGGAGATGGAGAAGACCATGAGGAGAGCAGTGCAGCATCAAAAATATCTGAATCTGTTACCATTTTTTCCTCTTAATAATGAGTGCCACTCACACATCTCCATATAGCAGTCAAATTCCCATGTCCAAAGAAGTGTCCACATTTTAAAAGTGGTTTCCAGAGCATAAGTTATTGAGCTCATAAAGTGTCTGAGTGACTTATCTCAGGCCAAGAACCAGAAAATAACTTCCCCAAACCTGCCAATTCCTAGCGCCTTGCAGCGTAACTCCGAGGCAAGGTCCCAGCTCATGAGAAGTGGAGTGACACTCCTGAAAGCTGCAGCCGGATCGAAGCAGCCTGGCAGCATTTCTTCTTGACAGCCCAAAATTCACTTGAGGTGTCTCTTTCCGTAGCCACATTAGAGAGCGGCTGAGTCAGACACGGGGCTTCCTTGCTAGCTCTGGGAACTGCAGGAGGGTGTCATTCTTCTGCGTCTGGTTCCATGTGTTGAAGATTATTACAGTTCAGCAAAAATGTGTTTCATTAAACTTAAAATTAGGCATATGAAACTCTCATTTAAATAAGAAGTTATTGAGAGTTGTAACTTCCCCTTAAAGTGCATCTCCCATCATTTTTTTTTTTATACTATGCCACAGTCACTGTTTAAATTATTAAAAGCAAGAAGTAAAAAGCTTCTCAGGAGAGAGAAATGGATTAGATTAAAATTAATCTGACATAATCCTTTCTCTAAAACTGCTGATTCAGTTTGTGCACAAGTTTATCAACATATTTGAGGATAAGGGATTAAGGATAAATTCTTCCCTAATTTGGGAATGCTTTGGCTTCATATTTCTGATAGCGCAGAGAACACGCAGTGCTGTTTTAATTGAGAAATTTATGAAATTACAAATATTTCCAGTAACACAAATTCCAAGCTCATTTTAGCTTTACACTAATTTAAGCACCTGAGTTGGTGTATGTGATCTGCCCCATTTCAGCAGGGATGGGTTTCCTGAACAAGAGCTGCAAAACAGGGTCGCAGTCAAGAACAGACTTTGGCACTGGCATTCAGACCCAAATTTTCGACTGGCATACGTCATTTATCGCCTTCAGTGTCGGCACTGCTGCAAGCTTCATACCAACCACCTACCATTTTAAGATTGTGCTCCAGCTGGGCTGTCGCAGACAGGCAGTGAGGTAGGTCTTCTGGGGTTTGTAAACACATGCTGCCCTCCCAGAGAACTAGAAGGGAAGAGGCTCAACTCTCCAGTAAAGACCTTGGAAATACCAAAATAATGAAGAACATGACATTAACGGATTTTTTTATTTATCAGTGACAGCTCATGACATCTTTAAAAAGAAATCATCTGTGAGCTAGTCATGTGGTTTATTCCCCTGTTCAGTTGCAGTTGCCACTAAATGAAGATTGAAATGGTATTGAAAGGGGGTAGAGCTGGCATGGGCTGGCTAAAGATGAGTGAAATCTGTCGTCTGACAGAATTCAGTCAATAGGCATTTATCGAAAGTTGTAACATCTTGTGATCTCGTTATAAAATAAATTAGAGATCTGAGTCTAGCTCCCAGGCTCTGCTAGCCATGTTGCAACCACCCTTACCCTCCAAACCCAGCTTTAGCTGGCCTCTTCGGACAAAGCTCTCGGAAGCAGCCAGGGAGGCTGATCTACTTTCAGCTCCCTTGAGATGGTCATAGCAGAAAGTGTGTTGTTGACACAAACACAGCATTGATGTATCTCCACTTTTGCAATCAAATATGGGTTTCCAGATCCCTGAATGGGAAGTCAATAGTGCTGGCTGCATGAGCACTCCTTCCTATGGAGGTGATATTTTGTTGTTGGGAAATAAATGGGGGTATTGGTTTTGGCATTTTCTGTCACCTGATACATATAGAATGGCTAAATGTGCAACCATGATGTTGTTTTCAGCTGGTAGATATCAAAATGCTGTTTATCTATCAAATATGTGAAGAGAAAATTTTTTGCCTGTGTACTACAGGCAAGTGCCACAGCATCACGTAGCGGTGCCTGTCCGTACAGAGATCTCCCCTAAAGGACATACCACCCGCGCTGCTTGGCCAGATATTTCAGCCCTGGAGTTGATCATAATATTAATTCACTGCAGTAAGAAAATTCTCTGCAACCAACTTTCTTTTTTTAAAGGTTTGATCTAATCTCTTCTAGCTACAGTAGGAGGCTGATCAAAGGTAGTGAAAGCTGGTATTAAAGGATTAGCTAGGTCACATTGAAATATGTTTTAAAACAAGCCCAGGGACCTTTAGCTTTACTGAAGCAAGTGCACAAAAAAGAGATTTTTACGCTAACTCTCTCTGACTTTAAACAGAAAACAAACAGACAGATTAAATCTGTGAGTCATTCTTTAAGGTGGTATGTGTAGCACTTTACGTAGAACAAGCCTGGAAAATACAAGCAATGATTGAATCTTGCACAGCAAAAATACAGTGCAGAATTAAAAGTCAGTGTAGGCATCGTTTATGCATGTGCCCAGCTTACAGTGTATTTATGCTCATTTGATGTTTGCCCATAAGTAATTAGCAGCTTCAGTCCAGCCCCCTTTATCTTTTTTTCTGGCCAATCTCTCCTCTCTCTCCTTTCCATTTACTACTGACAGTATCTGCCACGGAGGTACTTTATCTCTGGCTGTCAGGTGAAGATGAGTGTTTCTTTGGAAGGATGTTGATGCCACTCTGTGGACCATATCAAGCTATTGTTCTTTTAACTGGAATTCCCTCATTGAAATCAACTTACAAACAGAGACAGCATCATACAGATCTATACATTGCTCAGTGGGAAACGCTGTGAAATCATCTAGGCTTGAATTGGTGTCACAGGAGAGCAAGCACACGTCTCCTGGCTTCCAGAAGTACGGTGTTGCGTGATTAGTAGGGGTAAAGGTTGCAGCAAATATATAGTTATTTACCCACTTGTGAGTGCTTTCTGCATTGTTGCTCTTTTTTAAGGTTAGCTTGATGTAGTTACATGGCACGTTACACTGCGTGCTCGGTAAGATTTTCCTGACATCTTAATTTCACCATAAATCAGCTGTGACAACTAACCGTGGGTACTTCTTTATGCTGGGGGGCGGGGGTGGTGTTTCATTCCAGGATTGCCCATCTGATAATTTCCTAGGAAGTTTCCTTAGCAGAAATAAGCTTTCCATTCATAATTCTCTTTTTCAATGGATCAGTATCTCTCTCGGCAGGCCCAGCAACACAACTTTTCAAGTGTCTGGAGCGTCATCGTTGGTTGGTGCAGTTCAAGGTTACGTTTCTGTTGGTAAGGGGTACGGCTGGGGGGACTGACGCTTCCCAGAGATCCTGGTCCAAGAGCAGCTGGATCATTGCTGGGTTGAGCCTAATGCCAAAAATTTTAAGTTTAAACCAGAGGTGCATGAAACTAAGTGGCAGCAAATCTAATCCTGGGCAAAGTTCACCAGTTTCAGTAAACACTGAACGTGGTTCTCCAAAGATATTAACAGCCCTCATGACAAATACAGATTGGGTTGGTTTGTGGCTTTTCTTTTCAGGCAAGACCAGGCTGAGCTGTAAATTTCTATAGGACAGTTTACGAAGTTTGTCAGACAAAAAAAATGTATAGTTTCTTCCAAAACCTGCCAGCCTGCATGCTAGATCGGCGGAGGTGCGGGAGTGTGGGTGTCTGCTGCCCATCAGACGTTTTTGAAATAGGTTTGTGCATTTAACTCTAGTAAATACAGCAGCATGGGACTCCATCTCATAACATTTTCTATTCAGTCATAGATAAAGGCTGCTGTTAATTTTTTTCCCTGAGGGAACTTCACAAGTTAAAATTTCGTCAAAATCCCCAACGGCATGGTGCAGTAGTCATTAATGTTCCCGGTGCCATGGCAGCCAGTGTAGCCAGCTATCGACTGGGGCTGGAAGCTGTTTGCAAGAGATAAGCCAGGTCAATTGTGTACAGCCATCAAATATTTAACTATTTTAGAGATACAGAAAAATGGAGATGCGGCAGATACAGGTGATTATTGATTAGGCTTCAGGTAATGAAGACCTCTCACCTTTTTAATTACCCATACGTGAAGCTCTACATACTGGGCGAGTGTGGAGTCAATGGGCTGGGAAGCAACCACAGCCGTGCATGAATTGCAGATTGCTGTGAGGATGAGTCTGACACAGAACTTGGCTGATTTGTACATTTTTCTCATTCTTACATACTTCTGACTCATTAATGTACATGCCATGTACACGTGTATCCAGCTTGTCTGTTACCATAAACCAGCACTAACAAACACATGGGCGCAGTTACATTTACAGGAATAATTATGTCCCCCCAAGTAGAAAGGGGCTACTTGCCATTACTGTTAGTGCATGGTCAGGAGATGCCAGCAACGCAGCCTGTGGTACAGTCCCATTTCCCCGCTGGTGTGTGTTGCGCCCTGTTAGACTGTATCAGAAGTTGTACGCTGTCGTCATTGGAGGTTTGTAAGAAAAAGTTTGAAAAACCTCAGAGATATCATAGTTATCATGCCTCGGGTTGGAGAGATGACCTCTCAAAGTCTGTTCGTTGCCTTCTACGTTTTCATGTCTTTATGGTGATTCCCATCATCATCATCACTGTACTGCCGCTGACAACAGTGACTTGTGGCTCTTTCATGCTGTTCCAAGTCAAATTCTGCAAACCGATTCACTGCTTTTAGCAAAGATGAAAGGCACATGCTTTTTTCCTGTCCCACCTGGCAAGGACAGCATGTTTCTTTGTGTGCAAGCAGTTGACCGGCTGGCTGCTGACTAACTGCATTGTCAGGTTTAGCATAGATGAAGATTCATCCAAAAATGTATTGTTAACTTTAGATTAATCTATTATTATTCATCATTCTTCGCATTCAAGGCACAGAAGCTGTGGTGTGATGTAGCTGGGCGGCCCTGTGTGATGCAGAGCACGGAGTCAAGGGGCGAATTACCGAATGATGTTTGCATCCAGGTTGATTCCTTTAAATTATTTTACAATTATTTAAGGAGAGAAGATAAAAAATTGATCCAATGTGCTAGCAGGGCAATGAAATGGTCTGTAGCCCCACAAAAAAAATATGTACAGTGCGTAATTCATGTAGCTTTACTACTAAAATAAAACTGTGAAGAGAAAAATGGTTAAAAACTCCAGAAACTGCAGTGCAGTTGCCAGCAGATGACTGGTATGGGTGGAGAGGAGCCTCAGCGGTTTGGGTAGGGCCACATACATGGTACGTTGCATCAGGGATTCGTCTTTCCCTGATAATCCTCTTTCCTCTTCCCCAGTGCACTCTCAGACAGCGTGTTGTGGTGCATCGAGCCTCGTTTCCAGCTCATGTTATGCTATTCATGGGGCTACAGATGTTGATTGCTTAATCAAATCGCAGTGAAATTTGAAATTATGAATGTCGCCTACAAGCAGTCAGCAAAATTTAGTAAGCAAGATAAGAATACAGAATGAATTCACAGGATATTCATCAGATAATCAGTTACGCTTTATCATTGCCCAAACTTACTGTAACCATCAAAACACCGTTAGTACCACTTAAGAGAAATTTGAACACCAAGGAATGCAAGCAATCACAGCAAAAAAAAGAGAAGTCTACAAGTTATTCTCCAAAAATCAGTCTTTTGTGAAGTTTATACAACATTGCTATTGACAGAGACATTACCCACTCAAGTCCATCACGGGGTGCAGTCACAGAGTTGTACAAAGGTGGTATTAACAGGGCGTTAGCTGTGTGTGCCAGGGTTTGTACTGCAGTTGTGTTCTGCTGGGGTAAAGTCTTGCACCAGGCTTCATCACAGGCAGCTGAAGCTACACATGGCCAGGTTCTTCCTCACTCTATTCAGGGCAACATTATCCTATATCTGTATAAGTGAAAATTTGTCTTGGCCAGACTTGGATATGACTTTGCAATGTGAATGGCTTTTATGAACTAGATTGGGGGTTGTGTGTGAATATGGGGTATGGTTGGGGTTTTGTATGGCAAAATGTTGTTGTAGTATCTGAATACATAAACAACAGGTGTGAATGTTTGGCACTTTCTAGCCTGGAGTGCAGCAAAAGCCAGAAGGTGAAGAAGGGCTGGGCTCATGCATGCATCAGCTTCTCCAGTGGAAACCCAGATTGCGGCAGGCACAGACGGTAATGCACACAGAGCCAAGAAACATGTGTCTGTACTAAATCATATAAAAGCAAAATGCTAGATTTACTTCCTCACTACCATCGGTTGCACTGCAACAGTTGAGGGAATAGCTTCACTCCAGGAAAAAGTTCGCATGACTTCGCTATTGCTGTCGGCTGTATCTGGAAGGGCCCCCCCTATGACAGGGAAAGCAGAGGTATGGAGTAAAATGCACAGCAAAACTTTAGCACCTCCCGTACTTAAGATTAAATTGCATTTGAAAAAATAAAAAAGGAATCACAATTTTACAGAACTGCATGATCAAGGAAAGTGCAAACCTAACTCATGGAACTGTATTACTTTATTCACTGTATCTGGGTTTAAATTGTTGTTTATAACATACCGGGATGAACCTCACCTTCCATTTCAAAATGTCTCAAAATTATGTACTGCTCTTCCGAATGCTGTACTACTGTAATTATAGTTTGGGTTGCTTGGGACTATTATGAAGGGAGGATTTTCTTATTTTTACATTTGTTTCTTGCCATGCGTAACAAGCCTAATTTTTATGCATCAAGATTTACAGGAAATGCTGCAAATCTTTTGTTTCACACTGGATAATAGTTCCCGCCTGTCCAACTTGAGAGTGACATAGTAGGTGATAACATAGAAATTATAGGAATCGTTAAATATTGGATTAATCTCTGTAACTTTCAGTAAAGCCTATAAAAAAATAATAGTGTATTGTACCACAGTGTTCTTATTAAAAATGATAAATGATCCCCATTTTTTTGGCTAATACTAATTTCAAAATTTCATTCTTCTATTCAGCTTTATGGTTACCGTAATCTAGATGTTTTAATAGCTTTTCCCATAATAGCTACAGAGACCTTTTTAAGTGGCAGCCCTGGCTTTATGGAAGAGACTTTTAAAAAAAAAAAAAATCAAGAAAAGAGTTTCTTGTACTAAAAGGCAAAGACAAAATAGTATGCATGTGACACAACAGAAGACCAGAGAACGTTATTTTGGCAAACCATATTGTCTAATTATAATAATTACTCATAGCGGAATTTCTGTTCAGCTTTCAGTAACCTTTTTTCACCACTTGCTATCATTTAGAGAAAGTTTAAAATCTACAGTGTCTTTAGCTTTGTTTCTTGTCTTGAGCAGAGAGTATTCTGGGGGCAGCACAGGAGAGACTCACACTTTAACAGAGTTTATCATCAAATGCTTTAGAAAAATGATGAGATCTGATTGTGATCAGGAAAAGCAGACCCAGGAGGGCTGTGTGCCTTGCCGAGGAAAAAAAAAAAAAACAAAAAAACCCAAAACAAACAAAAAACCCCCAGACAAAAACCATGTAGCAAGGCAAAGTGATGCAACTTCTACTCCTTTGCGTCTCCCATTTTCCCCAGGGTGAGTGAAGGTGCTGGGTTCTGCAGCAGCACCCCAGAAATGCAGCCGCCCTCCACCCCTGTGGTGTGGCACAGGGCTGCTGGGTTTCTCTGCTGGTGCCCTGGCAAGCGGCTCAGAACATTTCTTCTTGGGGGTGGGGGGAAAGAGTTTGTCTGCACTCTGATAATAAAATTGAAAAGGCATATCTTAAACGTCCTAAATCTATATTCAAGTGGCTTGAATAATTTATTTCCTTTTTAATTGCTGAAGTTGATGGCAACTGCTGGCTGCTCTAAATTTTGTTAAACCATGATATTTGGCCATGCAGTAGTGGCAGAGGACTTGGGTTCTATTTTTAAATATTGATTGATATTTGTATGGGATACAGGATATGTGTTTGTGGTTAATACACTTGATCCTGAAACATAGAGGTAGCCTGAACATCAGGGTTCGCTGTACTGCATGGAATGAGCAACTGGTGTGAGATAGTCTCTGAAAAGGATAAAAGGAATGAAGAAAAAGGCTTCTGGCTTCTTTTTTGGTGTTGCTGCCACACACGTTTAAGTAAGCCAACTCTGCAAATAGCAACTTGAATAAAAGGCTGTCGGTGGAGCTTTGAATCAAGACTGTTCCTGCCTGGTGTTGCACAGATGAATGTTTGAGGCATATAGCCTGCCTGCCCCGTACTGCGTATCATGTTCTCCTGCCTATCACTAGCCCAGAGACATAAATATTAATGGTAAGTGTACTGTGTTATTTCTGTGCGATTGAGCTTCTCCTGAAAGCCTCTACTGCAGTGGCAGAGGAGGGAGTGGGGAGAAGAGGTTAATGGTCTGCCAGTGTGCAGTGGGCTTTCCTGCCACGTCTGATCTGGGAGTTATTCACGGCTCTGCGTGTTTGCACCCATTGCTTCCACCATCCATCTTGGCCAAAGTCAAATCAAGCTTCTGCTAACATGCCTGTTACTTCCGCTGCTCTTCACAAGCCCAAATTTTCCATGGGCTCCTTTGCAGTAGGTGAATGATGTTAACTAATTTAGGACACTCTTCCCCATCTCTGTTGTCTTTGCTCTGGACCAGTAGAGCAAATACCTAGCAACTTGTGACCCCGTGCACAGAAACCTGCATTCTCTTGGCAAAAAGAAATCCACTTTCCTCCTTCTAGCACGTGCCAGTGGTGGTAGTGTGGGTATTCCAGGTATCCAAGAGTGTGTGATCCGTCGGCATAGATTCGTGTAGATGAAAAAGGCTCTCGATGTAGTCAGTAGCGCAAGAAAAGTTTGGGGGTTGAATGTCTTCCATCTGGTGATGGCTTGAGCCAGGGTACATAGACCATCTGTACCAAAAACGTGCAAGTAAATTCTCCATCCTCCTGTCCTTGCTGATGATAATCATTACAGAAGTGAAGATTTGCCACCCAAAAATCTTCATCTCATTCTGGTCTGTCATGGAAATCCAGGCCATCAGGGCAGTGAAGAAAAGTGCGGTATCAAAGTACGACATAGGTCTTTGCAGTGGATAACCAGGCGGGTGCTCTGCTGCTGGCAGTGGGATTGTAGCTAGTGAAGTTTCTGCTTGTCTTTAAAAACAGCAAATATGGGTCAGAAATCTTCAGATAATATTCTGAATGTGAATACTTGAATGTGCTTTAAAGGGGAGATTAAAAATGTTGTAAATTAGGCAAAATTGCATGAAAAGGGCCCAGAATTAGAAAGGGGAAGTTTGTAGTAAATTCCTCGAGGATGTAAAGTCTAATGTGTAATTAGAGGACCATGAATTGCCTGTTACTGCTCATTCTTTGTACTGAAAGACTCCGTGTCTGTAGCTTCAGTAAACGTTTCAGTCACACGCAGTCACCAGGAGCCATCTCTGGCTGTATTTTAAGTGTCTGTTTACACAGTTGTTACAAATTGCCTATGGGATGTGAACTGTCTATCACTTCCAGAGCAATTAGTATGTGAAACCTTATCAAAAGAAATCCGTCAAGTTTGAAAAGCCATAAATATTGCACTAGGATCTCTAAGGAAATCAAAGTGAGTTTGATACAGTATTTATTTACATGTTGCTACACAAGCAAATGCACTTACAGATGTTCCAGTCTGCGTTATTCCCTGTGCTCTATATTCCATTAGTCCCATGTTATTTGAGAGAGAGTCTTATCCAGTTGTTTTAAATATTATATAGCAATAACGGACTGCTCCTAATATCTAATTCTGTGTAATTCAGGCAGTTGTATTTTTCTGGACAATGATTTGTTGTAACGAAAGGAAGGCAGAGGTGTAACATCAGACCTTCATTATGCTCCTCAGTTTTATGTAGTGAAATTAATAGATGTCCTGGTTTCAGCTGGGATAGAGTTAACTGTCTTCCTAGTAGCTGGTACAGTGCTGTGTTTTGAGTTCAGTATGTGAAGAATGTTGATAACACTGATGTTTTCAGTTGTTGCTCAGTAGTGTTTAGACTAATGTCAAGGATTTTTCAGCTTCTCATGCCCAGCCAGTGAGAAAGCTGGAGGGGCACAAGAAGTTGGCACAGGACACAGCCAGGGCACCTGACCCAAACTGGCCAATGGTGTATTCCATACCATGGGACGTCCCATCTAGTATAGGAACGGGGAAGTGGGGGCAGGGATTCGCCGCTCGGGGACTGGCGGGGTGTTGGTCGGCGGGTGGTGAGCAATTGCACTGCGCATCATTTGTACATTCCAATCCTTTCATTATTTCTGTTGTCATTTTATTAGTGTTATCATTATCATTTTTAGTTTCTTCTTTTCTGTTCTATTAAACCGTTCTTATCTCAACCCACGGGTTTTGCTTCTTTTCCTGATTTTCTCTCCCATCCCACTGGGTGGGGGGGAGTGAGTGAGCGGCTGCGTGGTGTTTAGTTGCTGGCTGGGGTTAAACCACGACAAGAGAGTTTGAGGATGGCTTTTGGGGAGATTTTGATGTTTTGCACTCTAGAAATAGGTCTCCCTTAGTTCCCCCTGCGTTAGGTTCCTCTGTGTGGAGGAATCCCAGATTATCACCATTTGGTGCTGTCTTTGATCAGACCTCTTTACTACCACGCAACTTTACATTTGCCTTCTGCTCTCCTGTGACCTGCTTACCCAGGGTTTCCAACCTGGCACTCAGCTCAAATGACACAAATATTCAAGACTTTTAACTAAGGCAGAGGCTAGGAAAAGCTGCTACAACGATTAGAAGATTGGAAAGCCTGTCTTGAAAATGAAGGCAGAAGAGCTCTTGATGGCTCTCACCAGTGAAGAGGCAAGAACTCTTTAAGCTAAAGGCATCATTAGCCCAGAAGCACATAGCTATAGACTAGTAATGAAAATATTTAACCTGGAAATTAGAGGGTTCTTAGCAATTAAAGTAATACCAGCTTACAACAGAAAAGCAGGAGCCAAAAACCTTGCTGCTTCTAGGGTATATTTATGCATGGGACTACATAACCTCCTGGGGAAGGATAGGATGGGACAGGGATTGTTGATCCAGAAAGACCCTCCCAGTCCTGTGTTTTTCTGAGGAACGTGGTCAATTCACCATTCCACAGTCAATGCAAAATGTTGTCATATTGCAGAGCTTGGGGGGCTTTGGTGGAAACCTGCTGTGTGAAGATTCACTCAAATTTAAATGCCTCTGTGTATTCCAGGGCAGTGATGTTTATTTACCTATTGCTGGATGCTTCTGGAGGAACAAGATAATTGTTCACCAAGAGTAAATTAAAAAAAACCTTAACTACTTGCAGAAAATAATAAGCCAGCTGAGAAGTGGTACCTTATTTGCTCTGAGTATCCTCTTGACATCAGCATGAGGTTACTTATAATTAGATGCACATGTGTAAATATGATGATTAGATATTCCCACATAAACATAATTATCATATCTTCCTAAAAGTCTAAGCAGGCATTTTATAATCCTGTTGTTAAAAATAAATAAATAAAAGCCAACAATCTGCATTCAGCCTCTTATATATGTAAACAGTGGAACATGAGGGCAGAATATATTTTCCAAAGTACCTAATGGTAGTTGAGGTCAATTACAGTTATGACTCATTAGAGTATTAAACTAAGAATACGCTTTTTAGTATAATTAGTGTTCCCTTAGAAAACTACAGCAATCTTGTATTCACTTTAATTCTTCAAGCATTTTCAGGGTGTTTGGGCATTAGTCTTAGGCAAATATAATAGGGTTATGTTGCATTAACCTCATTTACAAACTCTGCAACCACTTGCGGCATCTCTCTCACTTATTTTTTTTATTGCTCAAATGACTTCCAAAGATGCCTTATAAAACATGGAGTACTGTCTAATTAGTCATATAGAAGCTTACAGCTGCTTAATTTAGTGTTCAGTGTTTTGCTGATTCAGAAATTCTAAAGGAATAAAACATACAGTGTGTGATAACACAGCTCGGCAGATCCTCCTCCAAACTGTCTATTTAAAGGAAAAAAAAAATAAGAAAGACAAAAGAAGAGTCAAGAGTCAGGCTGAAGTGTTCATGACAAAAAGGTGAGATTCTTGTAAAATGCATTATATTCTGGATTGGAAGAACTTGAAGGATCCACAAGAATATTAGATCTGTGTGCAGGCTCAGAAGTGTCACAGTGGGAAGTCATGCTTGTAGCCATAAAGATGAGAACTTGCAAAATGTTAGCCTTTTTATCATTTCATGGGCTGTGATACATCCAATTTCCCTAATCAAAGGGGGTAGGGAGAAAATAGTTTTCGGGGCTCCAGCTCTGACTTGGGATGGAGCCCAGCATCACACTGTGGCCCATGAGGATGTGCACCCTGTCACTAACGCTGGTGGTACCTTGTGCTTCCAGAGCTCACCTACGCGTGGATCTTCAACGAATACCCGACCTTCGTACACCAGGACAATCGCCGCTTCGTTTCACAAGAGACTGGGAATTTGTACATTGCAAAGGTAGAAGCTTCGGATGTGGGCAACTACACATGCGTGGTGACGAACACGGTGACCAACAGCAGGGTCCTGGGTCCCCCCACCCCGCTCATCCTCAGGAACGACGGTAGGACTTAGAGGAGGGGAATTGGGGGCTGGGGTTGGAGAGTTTGTTTTCTTTTCCTTGACTGGCTGTCACCCAGAAGTTAAGAAATGGCCTGAAGTATTTATATCAGAGTAAAGGGAGAGTTTTTCCCCTTCACAGAGATTCAGTGAGGCTGGAGACCTCTGCTCTAGCTGTGGTTCAAAGTCATAGACAGTGGTGGGGTTTATGATGCTGTGGCCAAGGTTGCTCTTCCCACCACTGGAACAACTCTAAGTATCAGGCAATAATTATAAAAGAAAAACCTGGTGACACTTGGCCAAAGACAGGAAATAAAATAGATTTCAGAGTTTGGATATACTAGTTCTGCTCATTTTATGCAGCTCAAAAGTGAACAAAAGCACTTTGTTGTTTCGATAACTATTAGCTCGGGCTGTATTTCCCAGCAGAATTAGTGCTATTTTTAGTAGTCTGTGGAACAATACAAAAAAGCAAGAAGAAACCAAAAGAGGATTTCTAAATTTATACAGACAATTGATTTGTATCATCGTCATTTTTAAGTAGATAAGAAAAATAAATTTGCACGTTAATTTGCAATTAAAATTAATTAAAATTTGTCTGTTTAAGGGATAACAGTTAGGCTGTTTGTTCCAGAAATAGAAATGCATTGTTAGAAACTTCTTCTAGAAGAAGATCCGTTGTCACCTAGTGGTATTTGACAAAATTTCCTTGCTTGTAAAATACGGGCTCGTTGCTGCCAGCCTCCTGCCCGTAGCTGTCCCCTTCACATTAACATGGTTCCTGCAGACGGGGAGTTTGGAAACACTGTCGGTAACAAGAAAGCGCCGTGGTTAGGCTGGGAGGGGTGAAGACAGCTACTCTTCCAGGTCTGTGCCAGATCTGCTCTCCGTTACAGGGCAGGCTGCATTTCTATAAACATAGTGGCAGTAAATCTGTCCCTTTTGAGTCCAGAGTAAGTCATCTATGTATGAAAGATAAAGAGGAATATTTAAATTTGTCTCATACTAACATTTTCAGTGTTGAAAAAGAAATATTTTTAAGTATTACATTAACAGGACTTTTATGCAAACCTCACCTAGCTGAAAGTGCTTCCATTTATCACAATCAAGCTCGATGTCTGCTTCTGTTCTGAGATGAGGCTGATGCTGGGATGATTGCTAGGCAGCCTGATAGTAAAGTGCCTCGCCAAGGGCTTTACCCCAGTGCATCGCTCTTCTGTGCACTCTGCTTTATTTACAGGGACCGATTGCGTTCCTGAGGTAATTCACAAGAATGTTCTCCGATTCCTTTGAAGTGCACTCTGCTGTTTATTAAAGATATGAAACTTTAATTGAACCTCTGAGGGGCTGGGGAATACATTCCTGAGTTAAACTAGAAAGGTGCTGTTGTATCTGTAGAGCCAAAGATGGCTTTACTGAAAGCCAAACATGGGCTAAATAAGTATTTTAAAATAGTATGCACTAGCATTACAGGCAAGCTTAATTTTAAAAATCAGCAGGTCTCAATTTTTCATTGCACATAGAGTATCTCTATAAAATCCGATATAACACACTATCACACTTGAAAAGAGAAATTATGTATGTTGCTTCAGAAGTGTGAACAACAGAAGAGAGTAAAATGTGAGGCACATTGTATTTCCACTGGAAAATGCGTCTTGCTTATCTTTTGTATCCATATCTGACATGTCCAGTATATCTTAATATATATGACATGCTTTTTTCCTTACAACACTTTATCATTAAATTAGTAGGCTTGGAGGCTAGCTCATCAACAATTAATGTTTCAGTTCCATTTAATTTCAATTAGTGAGTTAAGTGGAAAAAAATTCATAATGTACCTCTCCCAACTGATTTACATGTACTGAGCTGCTCCTCTGGCTGCTGCCTGGGCGGGCAGCAAGCTGCCATGTCTGCAGGGGCTCCGGTGCAGCCTGGGAGAAGGGCTGGGGGGTCTGCTGCCCCCCCGGCAGCTCCTGAGTTATGGAGGAGTTGATGCTGCTCTGAGGCCCTTCAGCCCTGGGCTGGAGGGCTGGTGTTCCAGCTGGGACAGTCTGACCTCCTCCAATGCACCCTTCATAAAATTGTCTGTTGCTAGAAGTTTCTAAGCTATTGCCTGGGTGGCTTCGTATTTAAATACTTTCTGTGAATTCCCCCCAAAATCCAGGTACTTTACAACCATCTCCTTGTGAAATTCTGTTTTTCTCAAACATCAGTTATTTTTAAATGCAAAACATTTTTGCTGTCATGCAGAATTAATTATGGGTCCCTGTAGTTGATAAATAGCCCCGTTACTTTGAAAGAAATAAATGGTGGAAGACGACACTATACAAGAGGAATACTGGTCACGTAGAACTAAGAATAGTGCCTATATTTGGTTTTTTAATTATTTCACGCTGAGTTGAAGAGAGAAAAAGAGAAGACTCTTTCCTTTTGTGCTGATGATAATCTCTCACTCAAAAACTTTAAAAATTCCCAATTCTGGAGCTGTAGGAAGAAAACAGAGTTCAGATGCTCACAGTTTGGATGACCCTATGCTGTTCGATATCAAGAATTTCAACTTTTAACAGATATGTGTATGAATTACGTGGTGGGTATTCTTACCATTGCCGATGCTCAGACTGCTCCTTGAACAGATGAACGGTCCTTGTTCACCCAGAGCAGCTCGCCGCTGCAGGGCTGGGTGTGCAGGATGGCATATGCTGGGCTGAAATCTTGCCCATGAGAACCGCGAGGTTTCTTTTCACACTTCTTCTCCAATTTATGGCAGTAATTTTTCTAGACTCAGTTGTGAATCATTTAGGCTTTTTACGTTGAATACCTGCCATCTTTGTCGTGGTTATTTTACTTGAATGTAATCATCCTGGAAAAACAACTTTTCAGCATGTTTTTTTTAAAGCGCTGCTTGCTTTACAATGCCAGGCTTTTGAGCTGTAATCTGTAAAAGGAAAAGATATGGGTGTAGGAGATGAAATCAGATCCTGTAGGCAGATTGCTTTCCCCACCTGTGCCTTTTGTCCTTCTCTTTTGCTTGTTTTCAGCTGTGAAGCTCCAGAATTATAGATCTCCTGATGTTGTTTGCAGCGGCTTTTTGTAACCACCGGTACATGCTCTTGTTGACAGAACTCTGGTTCCTTCCCTGTTGCTGTGCTGTGGAAGCAGAAGGTGCCTCTTACCCCATTAGTTATCCTCAGACAGCTTTTCCTCCTTGGAGAGATAAATATCATAGAGGGTTATGGGATGGTGGTAGGAACAGACCGTGCCGAGGCAGCTGTCACGGTCAGTGTGAGCTCAAACTCTCTGCTTCTATGGACAGAGGTTATCTGATGATGATAAATACAGTGTACAAAGTACAGCATGTGCTGGGAAAAGGACGTTTCTCCTCTGGCCCTCTTAATTCCCTTCCACAAATGCATGCAGTCACCCCCTGTTTAAATACTTTTATGTAGCTCTATGGATTTGTGACGGTGAGGATGCTTGGAGTGCAGGTGGCTGAAAGATCTAAATACAGTATCTTGTAAGTGTAGCAGTCCCCGAAATGGCACATTTACGGTTTGGGACCTGTCCTCCTGAAATGTGCACCTATATTCCAGCACAGGTCTTGAGGAATGACAAGCAGCTCTCCCTTTCACATCATGTAAGTGCTAGTGTATAAAAGGAAAAAATAAAAGATATTATGGTTTTCTAGATTTCCCAAGGTATTGAGGTTGGGTTTCAGCTTGGGGTTCTGAAGGAATGCGAGTTAGTCCTGACCATACCAGTTGGCACCAGTTGTGGAGAAAGGGCTCTCTGAGCTATTTTCATGGTAGGAAATCAAATAAAGAGCTAAATGTATATGGCGCCAAAGGCTGAGAAAGATCCTAAAGCCTGAAGTAAGGCATCCGCTAGTATTGTAGCACTTACTGCAGCTCAGACAGAAAAAGGGTTTACATTTGAATGGCTCTTTCCCAAACAAGCCTTCTGGCAGTTCACAGTGGGATATGGACTGGAAGAGAGGGAAGAAAGGGAACAAACCTGCAACACTGTCTCCTCCATTTAATAAACCAGTGTCCATCCTCTGGCTGCCCCTGGCTGCCATGTCCCTGTCAAGGCCACGGTTTCTGCACCATGACCCTGGGAAGGGCCATGGGTACCCAGGGATGCCATCCCCACCGCCACGGCAGCATGTTTGGGACCCTCTGGGCCATCCCGACCCTGCAGCAAACACCAGCCAAAGCCTGTTAGGAACACCCAGGTGTTCACAGCCACTGCTCTTGCAGTATTTTACTTCTTCTCTTTAAAATGCACTTCGGAATTTTTACATCAGAATTAAAACAGTAAAATAGTAGGAAAGAACTGAAATAGTCCTGGAATAAAATTACCATCAGCGGCATCTGTATGGGCCAATTAAACTTTAACATTTCACAGGTGTTGTCAGGAAATGCATATCATCTCCTCAGACAAATTAGCTTGCTTCTGAATTCCTGGGACTTTCATCCAAAAGCAAGTTTTTTAAGCCTTGAAATTGGAAGAAAAATACGAAAGCCTCTGAAATGCAAACATGTAGAGCATCTGATGTGCCATGACACTGGAAACATTCTCCAAGCTACAAACCTCGTGCCTATTTTAGTCTTTTATTTTCTCCCCTGTCCTTTCCACCTGCACAGCTAAGTCAGATGTTAAATCACCCAGGAACAGCAGGAAAAATAAGGACTGTCTGCATGGAAATGGTCTTGCATTCGGGATAGAGGTATCTCAACTGCACTGATGTTTCTCCTATAAAGCTGAGAAGGCAGGAGTCAGAGCATACCGTATATATATGTGTGTCTGTGTAGGTAGGTTGTAATTGCACTGGGAGCCTTGTGGTTTTTCCAGGTACGAGTCCTGATTTTTAAGTGGTTAGAGTTTGCAGTAACACTGGTAAAACAGCTGCCCTCACAGTCGTAAGAGGCAGTAGCGGTTGCCAGAGCCAATGTCCTACGGCCCCAGGTAGCCTTCCCATCCTGGTCTGCGGTTTTGTCACCCCTGGGATTAGGGCTCTCCAGTCACAGCCTGAGGCAAAGAAACGGGAACAATAAAAGGAATAAGTGAAGAGAAGGCAAAAAAAGCCATTTTTCCTCCCTCCCATTCCTGTCTCCTGCTCTGTCAGGTGAATAACGTATTAATAATACATTCTGCCTTAATTTCCTAAATAGCCCGTTAGTGTCACACTATACTTTACAGCCTGCTTTGCCTAAGGGGACCGAGTTCCTGCCTCAGCAATGGAGGAGGTGCAGAAGAAGGAACCATTCTCATGGGTTTTGCTTGTTGAGGACTACTGGTTTGTAGCTGGCCTGTCGGTGGGCAGGCAGCTCCTCGGGCCAGCTCCCTTTATCCCATGTTATTGGCCGCTGCGTCATCTCCCACCCTCCAGCTGGCTGCCAGTGGAGCCTGCAGAGTCGTGGTGGGGGCTGCATCCCCTCTGCTCACGTGCCTGGGCTGTGGGGGGTGGCTGGTGGCACAGGCACTGAGGAGCTCTTCAGCCATCTCAAGGAGGGTGATGGAGACCGTAATTTCTCCAGCATCTGAAAGCCAGCATCTTCCCAAGTGAGGCAGCTGCCTGAATCCGGTCAGGTTTTCGTGGGATGCGTAGCCTCAAAAGCACTTCCTCTGCCAAATTTGTGGTCTTTGTTGCAGAACGTGGAAATAGTCTTCTGGGAAAAGATCTCAGTAAGTGCTAATACCAGCAAAACAATGCTGCTGCTCCCAAACGTTCACAGCCAGCCTTGCCCTCGGACACCACTGGGCAGTAGCTGTTCTTGGCTCGGCTGAAGCTCACCCAGCAGACGTTTAGCACGGAGTCTGGAGAAATTCAGGCAAGACTGCAAAGATCAGGCAAGATTGAGAAGATTTGGCAAGTCACAATCGGGAGAAGAGAGGGGGTCTTCCATGATGTTAACTGTAACAGACGCTTCCAGCCCTTCAGGGCTGCAGTGTTAACGTGCAGAGGGCTAATGAGTAGCGTGCCCCCTACTTCTTGTTTGTATAGTATGCAAATGCTGGAGCGCTGACACAGACTCATGGGTTTCCTGCTATATGTGCTGGCCAGGACATGACTATGGAGGGAGTATTCGTATTGTTAACAAATGCATTTAATTTTGATGACTGATGTTGTGCAGCAGCTACTCTTTATATAATGTGGCAGCAATGCTCATTTGCAATTAATGGGTTGGAAAAAAGATGATGTAACCTGCTATTGCACCAGAACAGGTAATATACAGGTCAGCAAGTAAAGGTAGACTTGATGTAAGCCTCATACTGAGCATTTTCAGCTTTAAAACTGTCAACTGTGAAAAAGTAAAGAAAAAAAGGCTTTTCTTGCATCCTCTTTGCAAAGCAGGGGCAGAGGAAGCAGCATTGCCATCATGGGCCACCATAAGCAACCCTGAATTATCTGAATATCTCTGCAAACTCATGCTATCTCATTTCAGTGTTACTCATGCTATCTCATTTCTGTATTTGTGCATCCTGGTGGTATTCATCTGGTCTGATCCAGCACCGTTCCCGCCTCACAGCCCGCACGTTCCTTGCCTGCCCCGTGCTTGGCCAACATCCAGGAAGCACTGTGCAGTTAAAATTTAAACTGCAATCATCAATTAGCTGATAATCACTATTGGTGAAATTATATGTGCCGGTTTTAAGACAGTACAGTGACTAGAAATGTAGCCATTTATCATGAATATAATGGCCTTTTTATGTGCACAAATTTTTAAACACAATTTCATAAAGAGGCTGCCACGATACATGATTTACTGGGGCAGTAAAAATAAAGAAATTACCCGAAGAGTATATGATCTCTGCGCATCTAAATCCTTGAAGTTAATAGAAGCCTTGATTAGCTCCAGTGCTTTTAAAACTTTTTCTAATGGCTATTTGTTCCGCATTTCATTTTCTAGAAGGTGGTGAACCTCCCTTGTTATTGCTTTCCTTATTTCACAAGGTACCTGCAAAAATCCTGAATATTCAAAAGCAAAAAGCAACAGAGCCATAAAGAAATTTTAATCTTTGGCAGATGGTGTGGAGCGCTGGTTCAGATTTTCCTCTGGCAGTAAATGGGAAAAGAGCCCACACTACACGGCTGTTAGAAACAGACCATGTTTAAAATGAATGGATTAATTGGGCAAGTAATGATGTATAGAACAGCTCTATGCTAGCACGGGAACACTTGTGAATTTATTGCAAAAATTCAACCAAGCCTTAGCATCTATTTTATGTTCACAGGGGTGATGGGAGAGTATGAGCCGAAAATAGAAGTGCAGTTCCCAGAAACAGTTCCATCTGCAAAAGGAACAACGGTGAAACTGGAGTGCTTTGCCTTGGGGAAGTAAGTTTAGATCCTTTATTATTATTATTGCTTCAGCTTCTCACTTTCATAGTGCTGTATTGTAGAGTTTGCTGGATTTCCTAATCATTCACTTTCCTCAGCAGGAGTTACTTATTGCAAGCATTCATAGCAGACAAAGGACTTGGGGAGCAGGGGCTTTGCTCACCAAAAATACAAACTCCCAAGGAAGAGAGAAGTTGTAACTTATTTTGTAAAGATGTGTTTGTGCATCTCCTATTTTGAGGTCTCATGCAACACTTAAAACACATCCCTTGTTTCTAGAGTAAACGCTGGCAACACTTCCAAAATCAAAATGTGGGACTGGTAGGAAAATGGATGTATTGTCACAGCAGAATCCCAAATTCAACTTTGCCAAAACAGCATTTTAATAATACAGTCTCATGCTTTTAAGACTATGTGAGTGATACACCATTGGTATACATGTGTATATTTATATTATATATAAGCCACCCATAATAAAACTGCTCCAGATCCTGTGCCAGAGTCTTCAGACTGACCATGTCTTCATCATCCTCAGACATGAAACTGTTAAGTTGATCAAATGAGAGCTTATCAGAACAACACCCATAGCTTTTTCTGCAAGTCTTATTTTGCTTTAATTTTCCTATTTAGCCCAGTTCCTACGATTAGCTGGAGGAGAGTGGATGGGAAACAGATACCCAGAAAAGCCAGGAGACACAGATCAAGTGGACTTCTTGAAATCCCAAATTTTCAGCAAGAAGATGCTGGACTCTATGAGTGTGTAGCTGAAAATGTGAGAGGGAAAAACGTGGCACGAGGACAACTGACATTTTATGGTAAGCAGACTGCCTGCTTTCAGGGAGTTTTATTGTATCAAGTGCAATATGCAGTAAATATTTTGTGAGAAAGTAATTTGGGGGGATTTTTTTAAAATTACTTTCTTTTACAAACAGCACATCTCAAAAAGGGTGTAATTTGAAATAAAACCTGTCTGAATGGTGCATATTAATTGAGAATCAGAGCAGTTGGAGCAAAAGCGCATTGCTGGAAGGACATTGGCATGGTAACATGCAGAAAACACTTGTGAATGCCTCATTTGCCTTCTTGTGGCTGTGAAGGTAAAGCAGGTATTCTGGTGGAGCATTGTCGTGGTTACAACTTGGGATATATTACCTATGTGTTGCCCCAGCTTGTGTTAATAAATGTTAATGGCTTATAATCAGTTAAGGACTGCTTTCAAGACGTATCACTGGTTGCACAGCCTGGAAAGTTGGGATTTAACTATGTCAAAGCCAGCAGACTCCTCTTTACCCAAAGACTTCCTACACCTGCTCTTCTTACACTGGAATCAGAGCCATTGATCCAGGCACAATAAAAATGTAAAATTTCAGCTTCATAGGCCTTCTGTGTTAAGTAGAAGATGCGTTAGTACCTCTAATCCTGATACAAGTGTCTGCCTATCCCCACATTTCTGCTGGAAACAGCCCCATCTTGCAAAGCAAATTAAATGCTTCTAGGAGATGAACCAAGCTTGCAGGGGGAAAGTTTTATCTGTTCTGAGTTACTGTGGATTTACCCATGTAGAGGTGAATGAGAGTCACAGAGAGGGGTTTTAGAGGTACGAATGGGCTGTTGGTTTGGTGCTAAGTTTCTGTTTGATATTTTTTGGAGGGGAGAAGGCTGCAGGTTACATGCCCCACATGTAGGTGTGCGGAGATCTCCCCACCATCGTAAAAATCTTTGTTTTGTTGCT
This sequence comes from Harpia harpyja, assembly GCF_026419915.1. Classification (NCBI taxonomy): domain Eukaryota; kingdom Metazoa; phylum Chordata; class Aves; order Accipitriformes; family Accipitridae; genus Harpia; species Harpia harpyja. The sequence goes on from NC_068969.1 coordinate 22,485,874, forward strand.
GCCCTGTTACCGTCTTCAGGAGCATAATAGAGTGTCATTTTTTATTGAACACAGGGAGAGAAATTCAGTGTTTTCTCCCCCAAATGCTCCTGAGGGCCCAACTTCTTTAAGCAGGGAAGATTGGGTTGAACTCCACAGATGAGAAGAATGTTTTTGATTTATAGTAGATTTGCCACAGAAAAAGAGTTTAGAAACTAACCTTCCTGGCAAAAATGGATTGAATTTGGTGAGTAATGTAATTTTTTTTTTTTTTAAAGGCATATATAAGGATGTTTTAAAATTGGAAATACTTATAAAATACATTTCATTTAGAAGTCAGAACTTTTGGGGCTTCCAGTTCAAATGAACACTTCTTCTTTTAAAAAGGAGTGAAATAACAAAAACAAAGTGAAATCTTTCATGTTAAGGAAAGAACCTGGGGTTGATTCAAACTGGGTTTTCTTTTTTTAATTAAAAGATTTGAAGATTTATTTTTCTGTTCATCAAACAATGCATGTTTCTCCTGATTTTTCCCATGTGAGTAGTAAATGAAAAGACTCATCAGTTTTACAGTTTTGCTCAACCCACAGCCAAACCTGCCTTCCTTGCAAAGCAGTAAATTGAGCCTTTAGTATACTCGCACCATAGCATATATTAAGTTATAATCTAATTACCATAATGAATTTACCAGTCTGGATTCCATTGCTGGAGGACTGCAGATCCTACACAAAAGCTGCCACTGTGGCTAGTGCTGGTTTTCACACTCAAGATGGCATTTCAGCAAAGAAGCTCAAGATTTTATGGGAAGAGGAGTGTCCTCCTCTCCTTCTGTTTGTGATTCTGGGAACTATCTTTACATCTGCTTTTCTTCATGTGAGCAGAGGAGTTCCCTATGGAGAGGTGTTAGCCTGCCACCTCTGCTGGTTACTGGTTTTAAAGATAATTGACTAAAATATCATCCTTGTTGTCTTGAGGATGATGAGTTACTAGTCTATAAGTATGCAGTTTTCAAGGATAGCTTGTGTTTGGTGGCCATTTAGTACTGAAAACAGATCTCTCAAAAAAAAAAAACTTGCCTTGTAAGCTAGGCTCTGGAGTTCCATGTGGCAGTGAAAGTTTTTTAGGGAAAGTAACTTACTGTAAACATTTTATATGAATAGTTGAAACAAAGAAAGTAATTTTCCTTAATAATTTTTCTTTTTAAAGCCGAGAAGTGTTATGTTGTTATTGAAGTACAACTGTAATGTTGGCAGAGCTTTTCAGGTTACTTTTGGCGGGTTGGGGCTGGCGCCTGGAGCAGGGAATGATCTGGAGGATGTAATATGGGCAGTCGGACGTGCCGTCAACGCGCGGTGACATGCTCTGTCACGACGCGTGCCCTGGAGATCACAATCTGGCTCTAACAGTGTGACTTCTTTAAACTCGGTTATCCACCTCTTTGCATAGTATAAAATAAAAAATAAATAAATAAAAGAAGAAAAAGAAAATGAAATTCAAATTTGCCTGCTTGCTGTAGATAACCCAGCGTTGCCTCCATTGTCAGCTTCTTTCAGTGCTCCTGGAAGTTGTCAGGGAAGGTTGGCTTTTGCTGTATTTCATTCTTGTATCAATGTTTATTTTTTTCTCTGTTAGCATATCAGTAACACTGAAGTTGTTTGACATTCTCGTTGCAGCAGGAAAGGTTAATTAAACGTGTAAGATCTGTTCTTCCTCCGTTTTCTGTGCTTTGGGCCCCTGCAACAGGCTGTGTTTTACTGCCCTCCAAAAGCATTTGTTCTGAGTGCTGTATGTCCTACTTGATAGATAGACCTTCATGATAGAAGAGATGTTGATGTTAATGCAATTACAGTGACTTATACCTGTTTCCTTGACTATTATAACTCTGAACAACATGTCACTTGTTTTCTTGCCGTAAGTCTCTTGTTCTGTCTGCCATTCCTAACCAGATACCACGTACCTCAAATTAGCTCCTGAGAGTTACCAAATTAAACCGCAAAACCTCTTCTTTGCTGCCCTTGTTTAGCAGCCATAAATGCACGTCGTGCTGCATTCCTGACTTTGCAGCTTGTTCCCCGCAGACCCCATGCCAGCCAAATCCTGTGGCTGAGGCAGGTGAGGTCCCTGGTGTGAGCCAGCATCGGCACGGCCGGAGCACATCACTGCCATGGCGCTGGCTGCACCGACGCCTCTGCTTCGAGTGCCTGCTTTGCCATTGAACTCAGCAGCGAGGGTCCACCGTGCCGTCAGCTGTGTGTTTTGGCGCGCAGCATTTCAGAAGCACTCCCATTGACCGGATTCTATTTTTAATCTGGCTGCTCATAAATTTTAAATTTGATAACCCTCCGCGAGGCTAAGATTTATGTGCTGAGCAAAAAACAATGCCAACAATTTTTTTTTTTTTTTAGATAATTTAAAAAGAAATTGCCTTTATGTTCATAAAACCAGCATCAAGGAGATGCTTATTTATTATCACTGTGGACGTTGTTTTATTCATGTTAAGTTTAGATGCCGTTTGAGTTAGATCTTCCTTCACCAGACAGACAGTCACAACCCAAAGGTTGTCCTGAGCATACAAGAGGCAATGGGCAGGTGCACAAGCACAACAAACTCATAAGGCGTTGTTGTGGCTGCTTATCCCTGTGCTCAAAGCCTTTCCCGCAATAGACAAGAGCCTTTTACCCCTCTACAGCTCTGCTGATGTGCCTTGGCCAGGTTCTCCCCACTGACCATCGTTAAAGGTCTCCATACCACCACACCATCGTATTGCTCTCCTGGCCTTTTTTAAAATATGAGTGTATCTTTTTATGCAAAGTGTGAAATGAGATGGTTGTGCCAGTGCTTACTGGTTGGGCTCCACTTCAGTATGCATTTAGACTTTCCTGTATCGACTCTATCTGATGAGACAATGCAACATCTTGATATCCCCCTCCCCAATGACATGTATAGTCTGAGTAACAGAAAACAGGGAAAAATAGCTGCAGGTCAAGATGATCCAAATATAAGCATGTTCAATGGGGCTGGTAGCGACAGCACTAAGAAAGCAGCACTGGGGGAGGCTGCTCTGCCATGCAGGCAGGTCTGCTGGGCTGGGAACAGGCACCCCAGTACAGGCAGGGGTGCTTGGTGTTGAGGAGCTGCACCACCACCGGGAACATACAGCTACCAGAATTATGACCAAAACCATGCAATTTGGCACTGGCTTTACAGTCAGATCAACGCTGTCTTATGCAGCCTAGAAGAGCGGGAAAATATCCAAGTACCAAAACAGCTTGGTTTTGGCCAGCTGGGATGCGGGTGCTGACTCGGTGTCACCTGTGTTGCTCCAGGGTCCTCCAGCATCCCTCTTGCCTGAGCTCATCCAGTCCCTACACAGCACCTTGCTGGCAAGCCAAGGTGAGGAGGAAAAAATTACAGTTGAAGTGGTTTCTGAAAGTGTCAGTGAAGCAGCATCCACATTAGCAGAGAGACAGACTTATTTGTAACTGATTACAGTTCTTTGCAGCATTTTGTAAGGTATTCAGCAGAAGCCATTTAATTGACTGGACCGCTTTTCAGATTAAATACTTCTCAAATCAAAGTCCCACCAGGAATTTATGCATCTCCTTAATTTTGCAGTGAAAAGAGTCCCCCTTTCATCAGTGGCCCTGTGTTTTATTTGTGTGAAAGCTACTTTATGCCACTCTATAAAACAACCTCAAATGTAAATCATATTATGCTCTTCATTATGGCTAGAGTCTAAAAAGGAAATTTGCATAAGTGAAAATCAGGCAGTTCTATGTCTGTACTCCGTTTAGGTCCCAAATCACAAATAATTTGCTGAAAATTCAGAGCCACTTGAAATAAAATGAGTTTCTGGACTGATAAAAATACAATAAAATTCACATAAATAGGACAAGTATATATTTTATTATTAATTACAATTTACATGCCTCACTAGAAAACCCAGTTTGCTACCTGTTATGCAGATACATTGCCAACTGATTTCTCACCTTCAACATCTCCATGTTCATTTTATTTGAAGTTCTCAAATCCTATGTTGTTTCAGAATATTGTGCCAATTTAACTCTCGGTTAATCGCCACTTAAACACTTGGCAACAGCCAAATCCGTCCTTCCGGAAAGGTGCGGTTGGCCTTGGGAGCAGTCGTTGCAGTGCCCAGTCTCGGTTGGTTACACTCGTCCTGGGGAAAATCACTGCTCAGATGGAGGATGTCTTGACTTTTGCCAGTGGAATATATATTTTCTCAGACTTCAGTGCAGGAGGGAGTAAGTCTGAGTTTTGAGTAATTTGCTGTCCAGGGGAAGTCTTGCATCCAGAACAAGTTTCTGCACAGAGAACAGGCATGTTTCTCCTCCACTTTTCCAAGGGATTGCTGGAAGCCTGCTTATAGAGAAATCAAATTTTAGGAGATTCAGAAAAAGTGCTCGAATTATTATCATTTTGGCTTGGAAAAATAGCTCTCCAGCAGGAGAAGCAAAAATACAAATAGGTATGAGAAATGAAGTGTGAAGGCTACTCATAGAGCACCCCACACCTCCCTTACTCCCCTGGGTAGCTGCAGTCTAGAGCGTCAGGGATAAAAAATAACCAGATCCCTGAGGACTGATCTTTATGAATGTGCCTGTAATACCTACAGTCCTTTGGTGCCTGGCATAACTGTGGAGAAAGTCATGTAATGGTGCAGAATAGCATATGGAACAGCAGGTAAATAAAAGGTAGGGGCAATTTAAGTATTTTTATCAGCTAGGTTAACTCCTTCACATTTTCATCTGTTTCTTTTCCTCTGATATTTAATATTTCAGTCCTAAGCAGAACTCCCAGGCTGGTTTATTGTGGTCAGTCTTCTAGAGAGGCAGAAAGGAGGCATCCTGCTGGAGTGGCAGTATCTGGTGAACTTTCGAAAAACACGGACAAATGGAAATCCTTTGGGTGCAACATTCAAGCAAATTACTTTGGTGGAGGATTTGCACAGCTTTGAAGTTGTATAGATTTCAAATAGTCCTTAATTGGCAGTAGAGGTCAAGAGGAAGGGATTAAGAGAAGGAAAGGAAGAGAAGAGGAAAAGTGATAACTTAAACTCTGGTTTCATGTTCCTGTGATCATTGGGAAGGATAACAAGTTAGAGACATACAGGTTTCATTTACAGAAGCTATATCCCCATTTGGACCAGGATGACGCATGCACTTGTCTGCTCAAACCTTATACACTGGCTGCATTCTTTGTTTTTAATTACTCATGTATTTTTCTCATCTGTTTTTCTTACTTCTTATGCTTGGCTTTCTGGTCTTTAGACTTTTCTGATCCTGGGTTCAGTGTCAATCTTCTCAGAATAGATATAGTAATGGACAAGTCATTCAGCCTTTCATCTGCCATTAATGATGAATTACACAGCCTGCACTAGGTCATCAGCTGCTATAAATTGGCTTAGGAACACTGAAATCAATATACACCGACTGAGAATTGGATTCTGTATATGTTATTAGTACCTCATTTGCTTTAGTCTTTTTGGTTGTTTTGAACTCACAGACGATTGCAAAGTTCTACAGATCTATTTCTGGTTTATGTCTCACATTGCTCCCATAATTCTTTGGTTTTGTTACTCATTTCTGATGTGATGCATCATCACCGGCTGTGTCATTTCATTTTCAAATGCTGTTTAGGACATGATTTCTGGTCCAGCTTTCCAGTGCCTACTTTTGCCTTTCAATTTACTACAATGAAGGACAGACTCATTCTGCACCTTTTGGTCTTAGAGAAGTAAGAGTATATTTGGGCATACTTTCCTACTCACCTGGTTTAAAATGCCCCTCTGTGCATTGGTGAAGACTGGAAGGTGATCAAAGGTAGACAGGTTTTTTTCTGACTGCTGCCATCATTTTTGTTCTGTCCCCCTGAGTACAAATGCCAGACAGCTCTCATCACCTAGGAGGGGGATATTTTTCTTTAAAGCTATCCTTATGTAAGAGTCATGCTTAGATTTCTAAGCTTTTTCTTCCACTTTATAGATTTAGCATATGATTTTTTCTTGCAATTCAGATGAATTCTTAATCAGCTTCCATGTAATTTTTTTTCTTTAGTACCAGATTTTTCTTCCAGGACGTTTCCAAGGCCAGTAATATCTAAGTACTCCAGATAGGGCCAAAATATTTCCAGACTCATCATATGAAAGAATTCTTTGGTCAGTGTGACTGAAATGATCTGAAGGACTTTTTCTAGAACACTACTACCAGTCACAAATTGAACCTTGTCATTATCTCAAATAATGTCGCTATGCCAGAAAATGTTGTAGTGTGGAGCTGGTTTCATATCCTTATTTGAATTATTTTAATTATCATGCTTGAAATCTTGTGTCACATTACCATGTCTTGGTATGATCCCCAATGGGAGGCTGTCAAATTTCATTATATTATGGTGATTCTCATTTGGTGGCTCAAACGTATTTGCTGCATGAACCAACCCTTGTGTATTACTCAAGATTAAGTCAAGAGAGTGCCTGCTATTCTCTGAAATGAACTGTTGAAAGGAGAGGCTGACCTAATTAGAAAAGTCTCCCAAAGAGCAGCAGAGAACGAAGATCCTGTGAAACAAAGGACTCCTCCAGTTTTCACTGAGATTTATTTTTTGACCTATTATGCTCATTCTGTAGTTGTCTGCATCATAAATGGCTTTAGGATGGAAAGCTTAACCGGTTAAAATAACTGGAGGAGGTGAAGAGTGGTGCACGGTGCAAGACTGTGGCTTGCGGGTGCTGCACAAAAGAGTAAAATGAATAGCGGGGGTGGCAGCTCCCAGCACTTCCAGCACCGCGCTTTTAAACCTCGGCACTATTACTTAGGGCAGGAGTTCAGATGTGCAACCTGCAAAGTACAGCAGAAAGGCTGGACAGGTAAAGTTTTTTGCTGTGTTGGGTGAGAATTTTCCTTATTTGGGGAGTCTGCCTGAAATAAGGATAAATTCTGAATTTTCTTTCCTCCTCACACAAGAGTTATCTTTCTTTTTACATAGCATACACTTGCATGTTATAGAGCACACCTTACCTTTCATGGGTTTTCTTGCTTTACAGGTTACTTTCAGTTGTTTTGTCTGGATTTTTTTGTTTTCATGTGGGAAATCAGTAAAACACCCAGTACTGCAAAAAAGGCGAATGGATCTGTGTGGTTTTTATAGAGCTCCTTTCATGGTATCATCAGACTCCCTTCAAAATTACGAGTTGGATGCTGTTAGAATAGTAAATATGTAAATTCATGAGTAATTTGCAAATGTCCTTGAGCCACTGAACCCATTGCAGTAGCGCAGCGTGTCTCAGCTCGATGGAATTGTTCAAGTTCTTACTCCAGATGACAGAATTGACTTTCATCTTCCTACATTTAAAAGCTTTCCCTTTCATATCTCTTTAGATACAGATAATAAACAAGCTTAAAGTATTACAGGGGCAGGAGGGGCAGTCAGAGAAGTAAACACTGCTTGCCTCTCCTTTTCACCTACTTCTTTTGCTTCTGCATTGTCATTACGTTCAGTTTGCCTTTCTGCTATTTTTGCAAGTCCCTTGGAGTTAAGGTGCTGTGCAAAATTCTTCCACTTTCTTCTGTGCTTTGTAGGCACCATGAGAAGAGAAGTGTGTGGTGTGGTAGGTGTGGCATTAAGCACACATCTGTCATGGCCTGAACACAGTTTTAAAAGGCACTCAGCTCTCTGAATGCATATATCCAGCATCACATCATGGTAGACATACCAATATTTTAGGTATAATCATACCAACTGTATGTTGAACTTACCATTTTCATAAGATATTTTTTAATTTATCCTTTCAGACCTTTCTCTGGCCCCTGTCCCTATCCAAAGGAGATATATAAAGTTGTTACCTGTCTTTGAGTAATCTTAATTTTTTTTTAAATCTGATTACATGGGAAAAAGTATTAACCAGGTTCTTGGAGACCCCTGCTGGTAATATCTTCCTACTAAGTCTCACAGATTTTCTTATGTCAAAACAGGGCAAATGACCATTAAAAAAATCTGAACTTGCTCTCTTTTTTAATGGGACTTTCTGAAAAGTATTGTAGGTATATCTAGACAGATGGGGTTTATGAAGGTAACATAAGAAGGTCAGAGGTTTTGTATGGTCTGCAAAAACACATGGCAATTTTAGCGGAATTTGATTCGCATGTGGAGTCTGGCTAAACTTAATCTCTATTTAAAAATAGCCAACAAACAACAAACTTTGATAAAAATATGTGAAACACAACTAAAAATATAATCTCCTAAGTGTCTGAAAACTGCCAGTACCAGTTTTCCCCAAATTCTACCAAAATGTAAACCCAGTATCTGCTTTCAGACTTCCTAGGTTTGTTCAATGTCATTAATACAATTACTGAGTCCAGTAACATATGGAAGATCTTCCTATGGCAGTACTTGTAGATATGGCCCTAATCTAAGACAAGACTGAGAATTTGGACCTGAAGTAGTGCCTATAGCCATGGAGGCCTAAATTACTACAGTAACCTTAATTTCAATGGAGTGGTAGTTCTAAATTACAAGTTTTGAAGTTGGATGCTAAATTTTAGAGCTTTGAAGCCTAAATCATATAGATCCTAAAGAAGAAAATGTCTGTATTTGAAGGACCGGGGATCTAAAGGTGTAATTTATTCCACTTGGGGCAGCATATAAACCATTGCTTTGTTTTTGTACGATGATCAGGTTTTCTGAAGCTACTCTTTTTCATTAAGTGTTTTTATTAAAAATAAAATGAAAACAGGTTCTGATTTTGCACATGCCACCTTCAGAAAGCAGAACTGGACTTAGGGGAAAAAAAAATCTTTATCAATTATTAAGCATGTTATTAAATCCAACTCTTAAATGTGCTAATAAAGAAAGAAATGGCCGTTTGCTTGCACCTAGAGAGCACGCTGTTGATTACAGACACAAGGCTTTATTCTTTACTTCTGCATTGCAGCTCAGCCCAACTGGATTCAGAAAATCAGCGATGGACACGCAGCCATAGAGGAAAGCGTCGTCTGGGAATGCCGAGCAAGCGGGAGACCGAAGCCCTCGTACCGCTGGCTGAAGGACGGGGAGCCGCTGCTGCCCCAGGTAGGCACCGCTGGAGCCCTTCGCCAGGGAGGAGAGTTGCAGGCTGTGCAAGCGCTTTCATGATCTGCCAGCTTTCTCATCTCTGCGTGTTTTATTACTTTGGGAATGGAAATAGAAAGGATGGCGGTGCTCTGAAATCCCCCCACTGTGTAGGCAATTCCTTGCCATGCCTGGTGGGCACCTCCGTACAGCTTCAGGAGAGCTGCTGTTAGTGACAAGTAGGACACATGACGGCTCTGCGTTCAGAGATCCTCCCTGAAATGAAGGATCCATGATACAAACCTATGGGTGGAGAGACCCTTGTGAAGAAGAGGGAAGGGCTGAATAGGACTATGGAGCCTGCAGCTGCAAAATGATCACCCCGGATTAATTTTTTTTTTTAGTTCATAATGTTCAGGTGAGCTTCAGCTGCTAGTGAAACCTTAGTGTTTCTGCTGGTCTTTAACGGCATTCCCACTCCTCCTGCCAAGCTGTGTCCCTGTGTGGGTGACCAGGAGCATGGTCTGCTACTGCCAGGGACACGAAAAGCTGCCTAAAGAAGGGTGATGCACAGGAGCTGGGGGAACGCACCCCCTCCCACCACCATGTCTGCCCAGCCTCTCGCTGGAGAGTCATTGCTCAGTCCCACGATCCCCCCCCGTTATAACCACAAACTAAAACAAGTCACCAAAGCATTGGTTTCATTGTAGCTGGCATTTTTTTCCCTTCGCTTATTGTGAAAGAATATGGCAGTCCAGATTTGATCAAACCCTGGTAAAGATTGCACAAACATTAAATTTCTGCCCTACAGCCAAGTAGAAGGCCAATAGCTCTTTATATTACTAGTTTTTTAAATGGTGAAACTCCTGGGGAGGGAGGGAACACTTTGCTGTACTTATTAAAATTGATAACATGAGCTTCATATCCTAAGGCTGACAAATGATACCCTGGTCTTTTGTTCCACACACTAATTTTACTTGCTTCATGCTGGTCACTAGCAGATGGTCTTGTACTTAAATCACGTTAGTGGCTGATATGAAGTAAAGGATCATTAAATAATTAATATCTATATCGTTTTCAGTAAACTGCAGAGGATTTTAAGTATTTCTCTCTGTGCTAGCTAAGATGGCAACCAATCTTACTAGCCTTCATTGCCATATATACTCATAATACCATTGTTTTAAATGTGTTAAAGAATACGGTTGGCTGTGATATGCCACTATGGATCAAAAGTGCATTTTTTGATTCAAGTTTATCTACTTGAAAGGGATATTAATCTAAATGGTTTGGGTATTAAATCAATGAGAAGTCAAGGGAAAGTCCTCCAATTTAAATTGCATTTACCAACTCCTGTATTGGTTTTACCATTTAGTATCTAACCTGACATAAATTTAGCTGGCAGACAAATAGATTGGAGCATGCAAATTCTTCCCATTACTGCTACTTTTTTTTGTCCACCTTGGTATAAAATATAGCACAACAACCGCTGGGTTTATGTTCCAAGGAGGGATCTCCTTATTCACTTTTTTATTTGTTTTACTGTTTCCTACAGGGCAGAGTTCAGCTAGACCAGGGCTCGCTCACGATAACGAACGTCAGCCTGTCAGATGCCGGCATGTATCAATGTGTAGCAGAAAACAGACACGGCATCATTTTTGCCAGTGCAGAACTGAGTGTCATAGGTAAGTTTACTTTCCCGAACACTGCAAACCTTCCAAAATCAGTAAAGCCTTCACCCAAGCTGGTTTTGCCAAGTTTCAGCATCTGAACCAGAAGTGCTACTGAGGATCTTTGACAAGTTGTTGTTTTTAAGTAAGGCATGAAATGAAAACTTGAGAAAGTGGATAGACAGAGAACAGATTTTTTTACATCATCCCATCTTCCCGTGTTCATCCAGGTGACTGAGCACGGAGACTGGCAAGCTCACCCAACTTCTTGCTGGTTAGAAACATTTGGAGAAACCCAAGGATTGCAGTTCAGAGCATACTGGAGAGTAACTAACTGCCTGCTTGTGGGCTGCAGAGACTGACTCTCTTGAGGAAACGTTGAAAACCCACCTGTCTGAATAGACCTTTCACCATTCTAATGGCAATCGTAATGCTCCTGTCCCAAACCCTTGCCAAGAAAAACAACTTCTGCCCCACCTGTTTTGTGTACACCTACTCTACTTGTCTCAGTTAAGATCAGGAGGACCTCCTGCGAATCCAGGTGGTTACATACTTGATGGGAGGGAGTAGAGATTACAGAGCCAGGCTCTTCCCAGTCAAGCCCAGTGCTAGGACAAAAGGCAACGGGCACAGACTGAAACAGAGGAAATGCCATTTAAACATAAGAAAAACTTCTTTACTATGAGGTTGGTTGAATACTAGGACAGGTTGCCCAGAGAGGTTGTGGCATCTCCGTCCTTGGACATACTCAACATCCAACTGGACGTGGCCCTGGGCAACCTGCTGTAGCTGCCCCTGCTTGAGCAAGGGTGGGACAGGAGCATGTCCAGAGGTCCCTGCCAGCCTCGGCTGTCCTGTGAGTCTGTGCCTCATTCGCAAACATTGCTCTTGTATGAGTGGCAGGCCTAGAAACTGATATGTCAGCATAGATAAGTAGTTCCAAAGAGTTAAATAGAGTTCGTGATTACAAAATAGTGGGTTAGTTGTTTTCAAAACGAATGTTCAATAGCATCATTCCCCGCTTTATCTTGAAGAACAAAGCACGAGGTCTTTTCTGATTATGGCATTTTCAATTATTGGTCATTTTTTATCAGCAGCAATAGATAGCTGCATAGAAGAAAAATTCATTTGAAAGATTGTCAGTCTTACTGCTCAAGAAAAGTACAATAATGCTCAATAAATTAGACTTCACAGTGCTAAGATTTATTGGACGTGTTACTGCATGAAAGAAATCGAAATAAACCCACTGATGCTTTTCCTGTCTATTCAAAACACTGGTAAAAATGAGCCTTTGGGAGGAAGGCAGATCTTCTGAGAAGACAGGGGCTTAACCCTTGTTGGTGGGTACCTCCAATGCCTCCCTGTGCCCGGCAGCCCTGCAGCACTCAGGGGCCAACCTCACATCTGCACAAAAAGCAAAGACCTTGGAGAGCCTGCTCTTAAAAACCTGCCAGATAACCTGTATTTGGCTGACTTCTCATTTGGGTTATACGGTCTTGCTTCTGTATGTCACGTGAAAAGTACCAGAATGGTGTGCTGAAGATTAATTTCTATGGATCTGTGATTTCATTTGGCATATTTTTAAAGAAGAGCGTGTTTTCCTTTTCACTGGAGTTTTCAAAGGAGGTCAGTATTCTGAGCTCTCACTGAGAAATCTTAGCTTTTAAACAGATCTTTCTGAGTATAAAAATGGTTATTTTAAAAGGTCCTGAAGTTAAGCACTTGAAATGATTAAACACCACTAATAGCAAGTGAGACTTATAGCAAAGTTAAGTGAAAAAGAGAAATGGAAAATTGTAGACAGAGCTTTTCTCAGAGTGATTCTTCTCTGTTATTGTTGCCAGTTATATTACCTGGAGTCTTCAGCTAAAACCAGGATCCTGTTGTGCTGGGCATTGTAGAAACGTGTAGTAAGATGCAGTCATTGCCTTAAAGAATTTTCCGGCTAAATGTTTAAAAAAAAATCTAAAAATGAAGGGTGGCCCTAGAGTGAAAAAAAAGTCATTAAAATCCTCATTTTACAAACAAGGTGTGAAGAAATTAAATGCATTACCCCTGAAGTGGCACAGGGAAGCTCTGGTAGTGCTGAGAACTGAGCCCAGAGTTTCTAAATGTCAGGTGACAATATTTTGAACATCGCAGAATAAAACCTGTATCGTGCAACTCCTCTACCTCACGCAGGACCAAGAAGGAAGTAGCAAATGATTTGCAAAAAAACCAGTCTAAACTGTTCTTTACAGAGATGGAAATAACAGGATTATTCAAAAATCTATTTTGCTCATAAGTTTTGCACAATCATCTGAGAAATTATTTCCAAAAGTGATAATGTTGTATTAATTATAATAGTATGATGTAAATAATAGTCGATCTGGTTCTGAGGGCATTGGTGGGAAGTTGTCCTCAGGATGCCTCCTTTAATTTTGAAATGTTTTACATAGCCAGTGTTGGTTTTCAGATGGCTCTTTTATAGTCTTTATTAACATACATGTCTTCCTCTATGCTAAAATGAAGTCAGCTGTCTATGATTAGACATAGAAGACAAGACAGCTTGGAGATTAGTGAACTCTGATTCATGAAAGTGGAAGATGAGATCTATTAGATCATAAAGCCCATCCCATTATCAGTGTAGGATTATGTTTTATTCAACTCTTTTGCGGCAGGAATGATATCCAAAAGAATCGAAGCAGACAAGATGCCCTAAGAAAAATGAATTTGCTTTCTGTATCACATGGCAGGTTTTTGTCTCCTAGCTGCTTCAGGTGAGCTTTAGATCATTTTATGGAGCATCAAGCCGATGCAATGCACAGTGATCTAAACTCTCACCTCCCAGGGTGCAGCAAGAAAGTAAGTTGAGGAAAATGCTGCAAGCTCGGGGGATACGGGGATGGTGCAGGAGGCGTAGGATGCAGGCACGCAGCTAGCAAAGAGGGTGAAGAGAATTAGAGGGCACTGGGCAGAGTTTGCTGCCGCTGATCTGTCAGAAAGCAAGCTCCTGTCAGCAAAGACGTAGTGAGCAGGGCAAGAGTTGTTCATAAAACCCTAAAACCCTTAAGCTGCCTCACCTGTTTACTTTGAGCTTTCTATATTGAAAAAATTAATAGTCCTACTTGGTATAAATAAAACTGTCTGGTCGTCTTTGGGGAGTTCACTACCAGAGTCAGTCTAGAGGCATCTGCCTCAAAGCTCTGCCTGTCATCGGGTCCCATCAAATAAATCATTAAAAATCCTTTGAGGCAGGAATCGGAAGCCAAGCCACCTCCTCCTTCCCTGGCCTGCCTTACAGCCAGGCTGCAGACTGTCTGCAGGGCTCTGGTGGTTGCTTCAGTGAATATCTGACTGTTTTTCACAAAACAGAAGAGTGTGCCCTGAAGGGACTAAAAAGGATGATTCGAGAGTATCTTGTACTCTGGTGCCTACTTAAGTCTTGCCTTGTTTTGCTTGGTTCACGACCTGGCTGTGTCAAGGCCTCCCACCTTTATAGCATTAAAATAAAAGACACATTATGAATATAAAGCATAAAAATGCCAACTTTTCTGGAAATACTAACATTTCTGATTAATTATATGGGTTCTGTGTTTGTGACAATTTTCCTGTATGCTGTTGCTCTGCACATAGCGATGTTCGACAAAATTATGATCGTGCTGTTATGACACTAAAAAGGAAATACATTATACAGTTCATGCATGTGTAGTATTTAGGGGTGCTGCTGCAAATAAGATGAGCATGACACTGGGTTTCTGTTGCCTGCCAAGGTTACTAGTTTCTGAGGTTTGTAGCTGAACATGCATTTCTAAACAAGTAAAGAGCTGAAGCATTCAGGTGTCTGTTTGCCCCATCCCTACGTGCACATAGTTCATAAAGTCAGATCATTTAGGAACTGCAAGTGAGAAACAGCCCTGGAATATTGTAATGTTCAAAAGAGCCTGACTTTGGTTTTTCCAGAGGGAATTCTGATCTGGTTTTTGTTTTCTTTTTTTCTTTCAGCTGTCGGTCCAGACTTTTCCAAAACACTCTTGAAAAAGTTAACTCTTGTTAAAGTGGGTGGTGAAGTAATCATTGAGTGTAAGCCGAAAGCTTCCCCCAGACCTACTTATTCTTGGAAGAAAGGAAAAGACATCCTAAAAGAAAATGAGAGGTAATATCTTAAAGTAACCCTTTCTTTCATTAGTTTGCTCCAACCCAGGGGCTTTCAGCAGTGAAAGCTAAATTTGTCATTAATAGCTTCCCAAAATAGACTTGTAAATAAATGTGAAAACAGCTAGTGTTCAATCTCAAGGAGCTGGGAGTGAGATTTCTCTTCCCATTGTGTTCATCCTAGTCTCTGTGTACTATTAAAGCATCTCTGCCAAGAAGCTGATAAAGATACATTCTAAAAAGCAAATATTTTGCCTCTGCATTGCTTTAAATAGCCATTGTTTTTGAAAAAATTTCCCAGGCCATAAAACCCTCCACTGCAAATTACACTGCTCTGGTACATTACTCAATGTCCCACAACCAGGAATTATTTGGGGTCAGTAATTAATTTGGCAGTCCTAACACCTGACTTGGAGATGGCTTTTTCAGACTGGCCAAGTCTTTTCTTTTTTTTTTTTTTCTTTCCTTTTTTTGTAATTCAAAAGGAGAGCATTAGTAGGAAATAGCAGTGATTTGTTGTTGACTGTATACAAGTGTGGTTGATACCTGTCCCGCTTGCGCAGCACCTGAGAGCAGAATCCAGAGAGCTGTCCTTGACAGTCCTCCAAAATATGATGTGCCACTAGGATTGATGGGAAAAATCCTGTCCTATTAATAAAGGTCAAAAAGACAGAAATTACAGGAAATTGTTATTTTTAAAAGCTTAAACCTGTTAGAGCTGTTCTTTTATCTTGGAAAGTCTAGTCTTGCTCCATTCAACCTGCCTGCCTGTAATGTACCTTGAAATATATACTATGGTGATGTATATCAGTATGCAAAGAGCTATATAGTTCATTTAGAGCCAGATGAGTAAAATAGTGAACAACCTATTTCTGACTTATTTAGCTCCTGTTACCTGGTCTTCACAAAGCTATTGTCTATGGACCGTTCAACTTCACCTCTTGGGATAAAGAGCTGGGTGATCGATTACACAGAGCTTCCTCCAGCAGCCAGGGTACAAAGCTATGCGAAGTCAAAGACACTGTTCTCCTAGGCATGGCACAGTTCTTTCTCCTCATTTTAATTTAGGAGTGAGAGAGGAAGCATTAGTTTATTTGAGCAAAGGCTTAGGAAAGGAAAGAAATGTGAGCACTGTGTTTCTTGCTTGGTCACTGCTGTGCAATGCTGAAAACAAAGTGATTTTTTATTTTTTTTTTAGCACTACTCTCTCATCTGCAAACTTACATTAAAGTTGGATGCTGTAATACAGCAGAAACCCCTGGATCCTGATTTCCCAAGGGAATGTGGCTCATGCACTGGTGGCATAAGGCTAGGTGGTAACTTGGGTTGCCTGTGTGTTCTATTCCAAGTAACTTTTGAACTGGTTATTTGAACTGGCTGCAGATGTTTCAGCTGGCTTCCACCAAGGTTAGGAGAGGAATAGATATACCTTGAAAATAGCAGGTTTCTTCAAAGCTTTGTGAAAATAGGCAACTGGGAAAAGGAGACGCTCTTATTTCCCCTCAGTGAAACCCTGTCACCTAAAGTCACGCCATGGTAGACATGAGGGAGTCTGCACCAGAGCACCCCAGGAGGGTGCACACGTCTGTGTAAGTAGTGTAAGGCTGTACCTACAACGTTGTCCTCACCAACCTTCTCCTGAGGCGTATAGGCAAGCGGCAGGCATAGTCATAAAAACTTGCTGAATAGTATATAACTTGCTGTCTGCTGGTCACAGTCCCCATGCCCGGGCAGACTTTCGGCAGTGGCTGGGAGGATGGGTTGTGAGAAGAGCACAGTCCTGTGAGCAGCTCAGTGTTGAGCTCAAATGCAAACCACAGCAAGGCCGAGGTGTTGGTGCTCACAGCAGCGGCAGGCTCGCTGCTGTGCTCCTCCTGCTCCTGCCAAGCACGCCGTGCCAGAACCGAGAGCCTCCCACCTGGGCACCAAGCCCTGGATGGGAAACCAGACGTGAAATGTGCCCAAACAGGTGTGAAATTTTCTGCTACTTCAGCCCAGGGGTTTTTCTGCCAGCCAGACCATCCAGCGGGGCCTATCTGGCAAAATGTCTTAATGAACACCGCTCCATTGACTTGGCAGTTGGACCTATTTAGTTCTTACACGCAGTTGGTTGTGTCTCCTATGGGGACAAGGGTGTTGAATCCTCGCCATCGCCTTTATTAACCACACCATCCTTGCAGTCTGTACCTGGAGACTGCGTGAAATGCGCAATTAGAAAATTATATTGTTTTATACGATGGTAGTGTTGTTCATCAGCACTGTCTCACTTCACAGGCAGGAGAGGCCAAGTGCCTGGTCCTCTGCTTAACGTTGCTGTATTTCTTGTTTCTTCGCTTGCTGAAATGTTATCTCCTTCCTGCCGTCCCAGGGGACAGCAACATTGACTGGAGTCCAGTCCTAGTACCTCCCTACACCCACGCTTATGTGTGGGCTTCAAACAACAACTTGCTTGGCTGTTGAAAAAATCTGTTGAAATACAGGAAGAAAGATGCCAAGAAAAGCTGTTGCTGAAATCTCTTCATCTAGGGCAGAAAACAGAACTTTTAGACAGGCGTGGGAGAAGAAACTTAAATGAAATCTCTGGTTAAACTGACGTTAAAGTGTCCTTCGAGTTTAAGAGAGGCACCTGAACATCTGGATACTTCTCCAAACTGAACTTGATCATGTGAAGGTTAATCAATATAGATGGTCCTTCCAATTCCAGATGGAGTTAAAAGCAACATTAATGTGTCAGCACTTGCTTTGAATTCTGATGTACAGCCTGACGGCTACCATGGCAATCGCTCGAGCATTTCTCCTGGGGCTTGTGTGACTTTTCAGATGGAGTGTAATGTTAGGGACTCCTTGCTGGAGACAGAAATAGTGTGCATCAGATTTTGCTGCCGAGACCCTTGCTCTGGAAGCTACTGCTGTCCAGGAGGCAAAACTAAGTGTGGTGTTCAATGTTTGCCCAGAGAGCGGAGACCACGATGGAAGGAAAGAGCTTTATTGTTTTAGGTTTCTCATTCTCTGGAGGCTGAGGTAGTGTGTACTGCACCCCTAATGAATAACGTGCCCTGAAGGTATCTCTTACTGGTGGTTGAGAACTGTGCAATTGTGTTATTAGAAATTATGCCCTGGGGTACAATTATATTATTGCAGTCATTAAAGGCAGTTCATCTCCATAATAATGGAAATCCTGCCTTGGAGGCCTAACTGAGTCAAACTAATGTTAGTAGCCTGACTCCAGAAGGTAAATTTTATATAGAAACAGGTATAGCACAGATATATTGCAAATGCTGCTTGGAAACAAAGATTATTTTTATATGGGTAAAGATACAGAGGTCATTTTCTATCCTTGATCTTCCTTTCACGTTTCAGTGCAAAATGACTGTTACCGTCTGTGGGAGAGGTCTTCTTCAGTCCTATTAATGCCACTCTGTACAAATGAACCTCACAGGGCCACATCTCCAACATTTCACACCATTGGGACAGGAGACACGACTAAAATACATCTACCCTCTGGGAAACCCTCGCTCAGGAACAGGGGATACCTTTTAGACAGGAATGGTCACCATAAAGCTGTGCAGGCTGCATTATCAGAGAGACTTCTTGCTGGCTGGGCATGAGAAGCTGAAAAATCCTTGACTTGGGTCTAAACGCTACTTAGCAACAACTGAAAACATCCATGTGTTATCAACATTATTCTCATACTAAATCCAAAACATAACACTATACCAGCGACTGGAAAGAAAATTAACTCTATCCCAGCTGAAACCAGGACAGGAGCTCAAGGTGGAAGTGGTATCTTCTGGTGATTGCAAAACTGTGATGTGTCTTTGGGACGTGTCAGATTGTTCCTCAGAGAGAGAGATTTGAGTTCAGAATGTTTTTCACTTACCATTTGGTTCTCCTATATTCGTATTTCCAGACATTTTTAACTTCTGATCTCTTTATTCTGACTCAACAATAGGAGAACAGAGATCCCAGGAGAGCTGGGATCCCATTACATAGGTTCTCTTTTCTCATGTCCCAACTACATCAGTGTGACACAGAAGTGATGCTGGACTTAAGCCTGTGAGATCGAGATAAAGAGTGTTACCGCCCAGCTGCCCAAGGAGGGCTGGCATTCAAAACCAGGCAAAAACTCCTCGAGTGATGAGTGCACAGACTGTAGAGCCGTGACTTAGGGGATTTGGTTTTTATTTAAATCTCAGTGGCACTTTGGTCTTCATCCCCCAGATTTTATGAAATAACATAGTCAGTGTAAAGTGAGTTTTTGGATATAAAATACATAGCATCTATGGCATTGTAAACATAGGATATAGGCATCATACAGGCATTGTATACAGAGGCATGGTCTTCTGCAATTATTACACCATGTGAATGACAGATGATTCAAACTGTGCCTGTACTTTGCTCCAAAGCTGTCTCAGAAACCAAATCAACGATTCCTCCATATCAGTGGGAGTCACAGAAGTAGAGGGCAATTTTACATGAGATTTACCAATGTAAACCAGAAATCCATAGTCACTCACAAGTTTGGAAAAACTTCCATTAAATGATGGCCCCTGTATAATACTGAAGTGAATGAAAGGAAATCCTTAATGGAGGACTTTCCTTTAAAATCCTGAACTCCTAAAGCCAAGCATCCTCCAGTCCACAGTATTTCTCATTTGTGACAATTATTTCCTGGCATTACATTGTATATATTACTCATCGGCAGTAGGAGGGTAAGTCACGGCAGTGAGATTGTTCTTGCAGGATTTGTTAATCCTCTCATAATAATTCAATTACATCTAATGCAACAACGTTAGATAAATTTGTTACTGAGACTAGTGCTTTAAAACCTTTATTTTCAGGTGCTCTTATCACAGAAACCTTTCAATTCCTTCATAATTACAGCACAGATCCCACAGAGAAATGCGCTCGGTTGCAAGTGCGAGCGCTTCATCCTCGCAGTGGTGGAAATCAGAAGTTGCTGTAGTTGCCGGCTCCTTCATTCAGATTTCCTGGGTGCAGGAGGGAGAATCAGGCTGTGCGTGATTAGAGACAAATCCTGGAGCTACGCAGAGTGCTGCCAGCTGAAATTAAAATAAGCCTCTGTCACAGCTGCTCCCACACTCCAAACCGTTGGAGGAATGTCCTGCAATGGAACTGTAATTCTCTTTGAACTGTAGATCAGGAAGCATTTTTTAAATATTTTAAACCCGTTAATTCAGCAGTTAACTTAAACCAGTTAATTTTAAACCAATTAAATCTCCCTTAATTTTCATATGGTTTTCCATAGCACACGGAAAAACAACGTTGCAGCCCAACAAATCTGCAGGTGCTGTCACGTAGGTGCGTGGTGTCCGAGGGCTTAGCTGTGGGAGTGCTGGGGTTTAGCGTTAGAGCTGAGACTGGTCCTGTGATCTGCATCCACAAACTGGGGCATTTTGTCACTTGGCTGCACAGATTGAACTCTTTTAATAACTTACCACCAAAGGCCATTTTATTAGAGTATCTTAAGAAAATTTCTCATGGAATTGGTAGAGGGATATATTTTGCTGTTGGCATGGAGTAATTTTGCTGGAGTAGTGTTGGAATGGGTTGTTAGGTGCTGGTTTGTAATGCAAAATTTGCATCGCTTTCCTTGCAAGTCTTTTCTCAGGTGCTTGGTTTTGACTTAGAGAAATGTCTTTAATTTACATGCAATAATGGTAATAATTACATTTATTTCTTTCTGACAGAGTGTTTCATTTTAGATATCAGTCTGTCAGAGAGACATACTGTCATTTCCCAGAACTCTTTGTATGGTTCAAGAGCAGATGACGGCAGATGTCATGTTTCGGTCCCTCTGTCTGCCACGGCTTCCTGCGGTGCTCATTCTCCCTTGCTCCCCAAGTGTAGACTATGTGCAGGAAAACCAAGACAACGTTTACTGAGGGAAATACTGTATTTCTGCCAGTCTCGTGGTTTGTTACCGGCCACCCGCCAATGTGTTGATTAGCCAGAGCATGGGGACAGGCTGTGGTACTGCAGCAGGGTGAAGCATTTGGGTCTGGGCTAGTGCTGGCTCTAGTGAGTGCCCGGTGTTGAGAGCCCTGCTCTGGGGTGCTGCGGGGCATCGCTGCGAGGAGGGGAGCAGGGCTGGCAGTGTTGTCAGCTGTCCCATGCACTTGGTAAGAGCTTACACATGTCAAAATCTAATGTGTATTCCCTTGAAACAGTGGATGTTTAAAATATGTACACAATGGTCTTCATTCCTAATGTGACTTCCAATAGCTTTAGGAGAACATTTACCCTATTACCAGACATGTACTCAGTCCAGGACAGAAAAATAATTGTACTTTTAAGCCCCGAAACAAATTGCTCTTCTCCTGTTCTTGTTCATGTAAAGCCTTTAAATCATTAGAGCTGTTTCTTTTCTATGAATATACAGTGCATGCATTGTTTATACAGTTTAATTGTAAGGAAGGAAATTCATTAAAAACAAATGATGTTCTGTGCTGGTACCAAAAAATATGAAAGTGTCCAATTAAACAGCCACTCACTAGGACTTGTATAATAGCAACATCTGTTATCTTAATTAAACAAGTTTCTGTATAAAGGGACCCTCATAGTGCACTTTGTTAGAGCAGGATCTGACCTAGATACTCCAGGCACGCTCACTATCTTCATGGAAATTTTCCCAGTTGGTCCCATTATCTTGCAGTCTTGACAAGCTTCATGATATATGAGCACACTCTTGCACACATAAAGCCATACTGCTTAAAGCAGGAAGGTTTTTTTTTATTATTTTTTTCTACTGAAAACCAGTAAAAGCACAGAAATGCAGCATATAGTGGCATTTACCCATTGAGTTCAGTCACAGCAGCATTTGGAAGCATAAAGAGTGCCCGGCGAGCTTGGGCCTTGTCAAATCACATTCAGGAGAGGGAACCGCACTTCCAGAAAACACGATTTGTTTTCAAAAGTGGTTTATGTGTTTCAGGGTTTAAGTAATTTAGGTACAGATTTTTCCAGGTATTTCATTACTGCTCTCCACTGTAGCCTACAGTCAGAGCTGATCTAGAAAGCTAAGTTCAGTTGTAGAAGTTCTGGTGCCTTGGTAACTGCTGAAAAGAAGATGAGAATTTGCAAGACCAGGAAAGAGCACTGGGATTCTGATGAGGACTTGGGGCTTTGTACCCATCCGCAAACAAAAACCCAAACAGAGCAGCCCCAAAATCCCAGCCTTGTCTGAAGGAGACGTGGTCTGCTGCTCGGAGCCCGCCGGGAAAATAAGGAGCCCCATGCTCGGGCCTGTATGACACCAGGCAGCTGTAGCTGAAAAGCCTCTTGGATATGTTAATGCACAGCTGTGTCTGCAGGCTTATTAATATGGGCAGTGAATGTTAATTTGTTCATAAAGAAGAATACTGCCTGATGCAGGCGCTGCCAGCTGCTGCGGAGAGGAAGCTGAAGTCCTGCCCCGCGGGAAGCCGAGCCTCTCCGTCCTGTCCGCAGTGCCCGGGCCGGCACAGCGTCGGCGAGAGTCACAGGTTGAAGCCCAAAGCAGCAGTCTGTCCTCCCAGGAGCTGGAGTGATTGTGGCCAAGGAAAAGCAGAAAGCTCTCACCTGGTTTTTTTTGTTGTCTTCTGCAATTCAAAACTGTTCAGAAAGACTTTTCTCTCTGGAAGAGGTTAGCCATGGTTTTCTTGAGAGTTCATATCCTAAGGACCTCCTCACAAGGGTTGTTGATTTACAGGCCCCTCGGGTATTATTTTTGTAACAGGAATTTTAACATATTCACTTTGATGTTATGTCATTTTGAGAAGAAAAAACTGTGAAATCAGGCAAGAAAAGAAAGGCTTTTCTCTTACTCTTTCACTGCGTCTGGAGTTTAAAAAGTTGTATAAATTCCAATTTTTTATTTGTTGCCTCAAACTTCCTAATTAGTGGTTAATTACTCCAAACAGCCAGAAAGAAAATGGCAATAGGACAGACAGCACATCTTTCCCAGTCTGGTGCCAGGCTACAAAGCATGGTAATATTTTTATACTGATTACTTGAGAGATGAATTGCCAGCAGTGGCTTTTGGACACATGGTCTAGTGACACTTCAGCAGAAAATAAAACCTCAAAGGATGCTTCGTATCATTGTTTTGCATTAATTGTGTTGACTGTCTTTTTTTTTAAATAAAGCACCTGTGCAATTTCTTTAAGGCAGACAGGTAACCAAACCATCAATAACTTGTCGGGTTTTCATTACATCCTGCCTAGGCAAAATGAAAAATGACACTCTGCAAATAGCTTTTTGAACTTTGAATCGACAATGGAGCATTCATCTTAGTTTTCAGAGACAATGGCAGAAGATGGCTCTACTTCATTGGAATATCTGAAATAACTGGTGTGTCAACTTACTTTAACCAATTTTCTGGAAAAAGAGAACTAAAATTAACCAGGAAACCACTTGATTCAATGGTCAGAGGTATTGGAAAGCAGTTGTCCTAGGTTTGATGGCCTTGTGTTCATGGACTGTTTGTTTCCCAGCAGAAGCTGGTTTTAGCTCTGTGTCGTTCTGGAAGATGACAGTATGTTTTAACATAAGCTCGTCATGGCTGTGGGTCTGTCAGCTCAACACTAAACACTTGTAGCTTAGTTTGTGCTAACAGTAAGAACCACTGATCTGTGTGATCTGAAATCCGTTGGTGAAAAACCAGTCAGTTTTGCCATAGTTCTCTTTATGAGTAGGTCACTAAGTTTTCCTTGCTCCTTAAGGGATAGTTACATGGACCTGTTTTCTTTTCTTTGTGTGTATCTGGCAAAGATAATAAATACTGTTGCTTTTGTAGTTTGAGATATCTAGCGTATGCTTGTATGCATAACCTTTCTTCAGCATTGATAGTAAGTCAGCAACTCCAGTTCGTTCTTGCTTTGTCTTTTCTCTCTGTTCTTGAGCAAATGTTTCTAGCAAAAGGTTATCTGAGAAGGGTTAGAGAGTTACCTAGAATCCAGACTGAGTGCCATTTTATTTTGTATCTGTAAAGTAATTAGGCTGATCCCTAAAATTTTCAAGTTCATTTATCTGTTCCTGTAGAGCTAGGAAATTATTTCCTATAAGCAGCCACAAACTGAATCCCAACCCACGCCAAGTTTCAGCTGGTGTTCCAGAAATGAGACTCTCTCTCACACCTTGACACATTCTCCTCTAACATCAGCAATCTGTTCCTATTTTCCCAGCAGATTATTTTCAGCGTGGTGTTATTGTAGTATTCAGTGATACACATGTAGGACATCATTGCTACCGCTGCTGCTGCTGGAATGAGCTTGCAACTGCAGCCCAGCCATGGTTTGACTGAACTCGCGGTGCTGCTGTGACGCAAGGTATCTAGAGGAGTCCAGGGCCTTTTACCTTGGTGCTTGTGTATTAATTTTAAAAGTTAATTTTAAAGGTTGCAGAGGCAGGCAAAAGGAGAGGATGAAGCATCCAGAGGCATCAGACCTCCAGAGCACAGTAAGACATGCCCCGTGTTTACGCATCCTTAACAGAAACACTGTCACTCGCTGTGTGCCGTTAAACGGGTGCTGCTTTTCCTGCGTGAGGTGTCTCATCTTTATGATTATTAAATTAATCTCTAGGTACCGTGCATATGGCTACAAATTATTTCTCCCTCTCTGTAAAGATGCCCCAGGAAAGAGCGAGTTCCTCCCCGCAGTGCTGTTGTGTCAGAGGCGGCAGGATCTGGCTCCCAGCAGCGAGGCAGGTTTCTCTCCGTTGTGAGCACATGCTGCAGCTAACGCTTTAAAAAATAAATGCCTGTAATTAGTCTCCTAAATGCAATTTGAAATTGATGTGTGGTTCATACTTGTCCTCCAACTGAAGAAAATAGTAATAATGATTTTAGTAAGTCTGTAGCATTTTGAAGGAAAAAAACTATTATCAAATATTTCTTCTCTTGGCTATTTATATGATTAAGAGCAAGAAGGTAATGATTTTACAGTTAGGGCCACACTTTAAGAAACACATGTTTAAAATCCAAGGAAATAATTATTTGTCTGCGGGGGAAAAAGGATTCCTAATGAACTTTTTAGACAACCTACCAGACTTGGCGATATTTTTGATGATTATTTAAACATCATTTTTAAGTGATGTAAATGTGTCTTTGGATCTTGCAAATCTATGTTAATGCCAATTACAAGTGGAGTGGGTAATTTATCTTTGTACTGTGGGCATTTTTTGTTGAAACTAGAGGAAAAGATGTGTTACATTTGAAAGACTGTGCCTTAGGGCTTCTATTCGGGTGGCATCAGCTGGAACAAATAAGGTGAGAATGCATTTACTGCTTCTGCTCTAATCTCACGAATGCTTCCAGAAATGGTTTGTGTCAGCAGCTGATGCACAGAAAATCTTGCACAGATTTTTTTTCTCATAAGAGAATAATTTTTATGAGCTTCAGTGGAGTTCCCTTTAATGTTCATGTTCTCCAAACCTCCAGAGCGTTTACTGTAGGTATAGGGTGGTGGCTTGTCTTCGTCAGGGAAGGAATTGTTGGCGAGGGTGGCTGGAGGCTGCCCTTCTAAATTTGGTTCTTCGGATTCCCACTGTGCCTCTTCATAGACTGGGAGAAGTCACTTAATCCCCATGCCTCTGGCTATAGTCACTGCCCTGGAAGAATGAGCACAGCAAGTATTTCACCGAACATTAGGTAGACTGAATGCAGTAGTGACTTCACAGCACCTGCTGCTTTATATGCAAGATTCACCTCGCTTCCGAGTACGAGAGAATGCTTTGGGGGGAGCAGTGTGTATGTGGGTGGGTACTTGTGCATAAAGGGATGTTTTAGCCTTTCACGGGCTGTTTTGCACGTGTGCTTTGCCCCTCCAGCACCACCAGCAAGAGCCGCTCCGGGGGAGAAGTCCTGGGGCTGCCGGTGCAGGTGCAGAGCATCCCTATCCTTCATGGTGCCGTTGCGGCTTTCGTGGTTTATGGCAAATGGCCAACTTCGTCTGTAAAAATAAACTGCGAAGTTGAAGAGCTGTGTCAAAAGGGCAGTTTCCCATGGGGGATGGTCTTCACTTCCCACCAAAATCAATGGAAGATTGGCTCTTTTCACCACTGGATGCTTCTAGACTTGCAAAATCCTCCCATATAGCTCAAATTATCATTGCCTCATGTCTCAGGACAGAAAGCTGTAAAAATGAGCTTTCCTTTGCTTTACTCAAATCTGCTTCCTCAAATATTTATTTTCATGACATGGTCTTTCTTACTGTATTTATTTTAATTTTGTGTGTAGTGAAAAAAGAGCAGTAAGGGAGAGAAGGCAAAAGGTTTCTATTATTTGAAATTCACCACAGCCTACTCATTTCCTTCAGGGTCCCTAGCAGTGTTTGTGTTTGGTTTTCATTTGTTTCTTCCTGTTACCAGCATCCCTTAAGAAAGATATTTTGTAGAGAACTGTTCTTCTTAGATAACCTAGGGATATTTTTACATTTGAATTATGACTCTAGGCATCTTTAAACAATTTACATGAAGTCTCTAATAGCTGTAAATGCTCCCTTCATTCCCTCCTGCCGCCCCACTGCTTCGGGATGAGGTTTTGTCACTTCCAGACTTGTCTTAAAAATTTACAGTCAAAAGGGAGGATGATGACAAAACACAGCTTTTATGTTTATAGATATTATTATAGGCTAGATACAATATTATTTATTTGGACTGTTCCATCATTGCAGATAAACAATTTGTTGAAAAAGAGAATTGTGGGAGAACTTAGGATGCCAGATGCATGACTGGTTTAAGCTGATACTGAATTCAGTGGAGTTGTGGTGTTTGATGTTGCCAAAGGGGCCTCTACTACTTTCTCAAAAATATTTATCTGAGCAAAATATGTTCTGGTTTTTTTCTTTCTCTAGAATAATATTTAGAGGTTTTTATGATAACCTGAAAGAATTGCAATTTGTACTCTCCTCACCTTTAATTCTTCATACTTAGCAAGCCTGTAAATTAAAAGCCTAAAATGAGAACACATTTATACACAACAGTTCACATTGCTGGAAGAAGTGTTCTTAGTATTTTCTTGGAGATCAGTATCGAGAATTAAGTAAGGAAAAACAGTGTAGCACTCTGTATTTTTCAGTGCAGCAAGGTAAGAGCAGCTATTACCTAGGAAGATCTTCCAAAAGATTCATTTTAATTTTTTGTGCTTTCCTGTTGTAAGCCCAGAAGACAGAAAATGCCAAATGAACCCAAATTCTGTGCACCATAGATGTCTAGCCAATTCACAGTTGCTGTAATTTAGCAGTAAACCTTTTGGTGTCCTTCGTGACTCAGATGTACTAGTAAAAATGGTGCAAAGGTGATGTTCCTCAGTGCCTTCTCCAGCCAGTGTTTTTCCTTGGACAAAATATGTGTATTTTACAGATCAAGAAGCACTCCCATGACAGAGACCCCAGCAGCCCCGCGTAGTTGTGCCGCACACAACCTCAGGAGTTCAAACACTTCATCCTCAGGCTCTTTAGCTTCATTTAAAATGTATCTCCAGCAAAGCTGTGGAAAATGTTCTACTGAACTCAATGCAACAGGGTTTTACCTCGGTTTATTTTGAGCAAATATAGTTCTTACCTGAAAATTAATTATAGGGAGTTTGCTGTTAAGAGACCTGCCAGTTGTCATGGATAAGGAAGGCCTTATCTAATGCCTGCTTTCACCAAGAGAAAGACATGCACTAAATTAAATGGGCTTTGACTGAGGCTTTAAATTAGCTCAGGCTTTTCTGTGAACCATGAAAAGAGAAGTAGTTATAGACAAATAAGTACCGAAGCAGCTGAAGGTGGTTATCTAAATCAAAACTAACAGGTCCTGGACAAGAAGTTGCAGGTGTGTAGAAGACTGCCTACGCAGTATGACTCTCCACATCAGTTGTGAATTTAGATGGATGATCAAATGGAAACCACTGTAATGCTTATCTAACAGCAGTATTATCCTGCGTTTCACTCAGACTTATCCTAATGGCTGTTAGACACGGACCCAACTTGTCCCATCCTTGCTCATGTTGCTGTCCTGACCATAGCCCTCAGGACATATGGATGTCCCACGTTGGTGGCAGTGTGGACACCATCCCTTCCTCACCCATTTTCAGAAACATCTGGAGTAACAGGACATGGGCGAAGCCCAAGCCTGGAAAGCCCTGTCTGCTTACAGGGGGATGCTGAGAGTTTTGGGCCGGTATTGATGTAGGGTGGGGAGTCTCAGATGGCGTGACAAGGTGCTGGGGGAGGTTAGGATCAGGGCTCTCCCCTTGCCCTTTCCTCCCGGCGCACCAGGGACCGTCAAGGGTGTTGAGTGAAGCCCCAAGAAGCTGGCTTTGACCTCGGCGTATACTTTAGTGGGGATTAATGTTATGAAGCAGAAAGCTCTGACCTTACTGTTATTTATTTATACAACATAAAGGTTGTAGTTACACACGAAGACTGCATCCCAGGGCCACAGAAATTATTAGCTGTGGACCATAATCTGAACCACCCCATTCTGCAAGTGATGAGCAGGTACTCGTAAGCGGTGTCCCTGATTTCGGGGAGGGCTGTGCTCTGAGCACTGTATCCTCCCTCTCAGCCAAACCTGTGAGTATTTCTAAATTTCACTGTGTTTTCCTGAAATAGCCTAATGGCCAATATTGCATTTATGAGATCAGTTGAATAATCCCAGTCTCTGCCTCATTGCATGGGAAGCATTATTAAAAAGGTTATAAACTGCTACAAAGACATGCAATAGAAATAGAAATAATTGATAAATAATGCAATGGCCCAGAATCATTTACATTTGCAGTAGAGTTGTGGCATGAAGCAAAGTTGCTGTTAGGCTAAAAATTGCTCTAGATATTCCTGCCTATGAATTATGGGAAAAGGCTGAGCAAATACACCGCTGAGATTGCAGTTGGGTCTGTCTGGTGCTTTTGCTTTCTTCCTTTGCTTCCAACCCCCCCCTAGCCCAAGCAAGCCTTCGGATGGACAATAGGCCATTCATCATGTTGGCTGAAAGACACTGTTTTTCACAGGTACATTTAACCTAAATCCTCTCTCAGAAGACGGATTATCTCTTAGAATAACTCTGGCACCACAGTCGCTTTTCAATAGCCACGTCAACCACTGCCACAAAGGCTGTACATGAAGGGATCAATGGTAGTTTTATCTCAAATTGCACTCAGTGTGTGTTTCTTCCAACTGACATTCATTTAAATGCTTACTCTAAGACATCTTTTCTCCCTGTAATAGAAAAAGGATCGGACATCCTAAGCATTGTTTCCTGGGGAAAAAAAAATAATTAAAATATTCACTTGGCTAAGCATGAAATATTTCGGATGCATGTGTTTAATCAACGGTGAAAGGAAGTGTAGTTACGCTTGTATTTCGTAAATTAAAATGCTAAAATTATCAGATAAGAAACAACATACCTTATTTCATTGCAGCAGTGCTAATAAAACCATTTGAGGGGAAAAAAAAGTCACTTTATAATTATAAGCACTTTGCTCCAAAGAAACATTGGAGCTGGAATCTGCAGTCCCACAGTCGTGCTGCCCGCCTGCGTGCTGCGTCCCTCGGGAAGATAACCGTTACCATCGCACACGCAACCTGCCATATGCACTGCATTTGTAGTCCATTCATATTCCACATGTTTCCATCTGCTGAACAGAAAAATAGAGGGCAAGCTGAGAAGAATATATTGAGGGATACCTGCAGTATCATCTGTCTGGTACAGATCTTCTGTCGGTGATGTGTGTACTTTGTGAGCTAGAAAATAATTTGCAATGAAAAGGTTAGCGCCTGGCCCTGCTACTCATCCCTGCAAAGGCTTTCACCGGATGACTGCAAGGTGCAGGTGAGGTTGAACAACCCCTGGCTCTGTAGTGCTGATGGATTTGGTTCCTGGACCCGCACAGATTTTCTTTTAAATAACAGAGCAAGATGTTACAGTAGATATTTTAAGTCTGGGATTTTTAAGCAAACATTCTGTCAAAGCGTGGAGTCAAACACAAGCAGTAGGTCGTAGGCATGTTTTGGTAGATGCGAGTGATGCAGTCAGACACCCAAAGGTCAGATTTCCTTGGAGCTGGGCTGGAGTTAATTACTGATACTCAGTTATATGATGTGCTCTGTGAGTTTTGCAGTTTTCAGTCATTGTTTATATTCCAAATAAGGGCTTGATCTTGTTTTCACAAAGTCGGTGATAAAACTTCTACTGATCTCAACAGGATGTGTTCTATCTCTAAATACATATGTTACTGACTGAGAAATATTTATCTGCTCCTGGGAATCCTGCCCAGCAGTGGGGAATGCTGTGGTGAGCTACATGAATCAGATCTATTGTGCTCAATTCGGGGTTGGAAGTAACACAACCTGCTCATGGGCAACTTAACAGGTATGGCAGATGTATCATGAGCTGAAAAATAAGCGCAAATAGATCAGACCGAAATGATTATGCACTGCTATTTTTCCTCATACTGCTCCAGGTGTGCCTGACCTCTTCCAGCCATTTCCAGCAGTTGCTGGAGACACAGGGCAAGTTAGTATTGCTATAGCGATCCAGGCAGAGGGCTGTGCTGATGTGGCCATGATGCCAAGGTGGGTCCTTTCTAGGTAGCTTGGGTGTCCTTGAATAGCAGCAGAGCTCCGTGCAGCTGTAGCATACACTTAGATATTTGTCATCCATAAAGATGCATCTTTCTCCTTCATCTACTTTTCAAGGTTCACACCAACCAAATAGACAAATGCCTTAAGACACTTCCATTCCTGCAGAGCTGGCAAAGGGCACGCGCAGTCGTCGGGCGTGCAGCATCAACAAAAAGCTGCTATGGAAACCGGGTGCCAGTTGGTTTTGGAAAAGGCTGCTTTAGGGCAATGGAAAGTGTTCAGCTTGCAACTTTTTACATTTGCTGCTGCAGCAGCAAAAAAAAAAAAATGGGCAAGGAAGGCTAGGGAGGAATGTTTTCAGCAGTTTTAAAGGTCCTTTGTCCCCAGACGAGTTTTGATCAAAACACTGACAAGGTCAGCTCTTCCTGGGGAGAACCCAAGCTTCGGTTTAGGAAACAAAAACAGTCCTTTTATCTCCTAATTTCAGATGTGTCTCTGCTCTCTGTGGACCTCAAATCTCCAGTTGACAACAGACCAACAGATTCTGTCTTTCAAATGCTATGTTTAAAATAGATGACCTTTTTTTATATAAGGATGCTAAACTGTCTTATATCATCTCTTTTTTTCCAAATGGATATTTTTATCTTCTTTGATTATTCTGTGATAGTAGCAGTGACTTAGAGCCAGGTTATCAGTAGAGCAGTTGCATTAACCTGTAGAAGAAGAGATGTACATTTTAGTTGTTTTTACTGCCGCTGTGGTTAGTAGTATCAGGGAACTCAAAACATTCAATAGCTCATTTTTTTTTTTAGTTTGTAGTGGTTTAAAGAGGTGCATACTCAGCAACCAGCACTCTGTTCTGAAGTAATACACATTTATTGGAAAAGTGGGTTATTTTTATGTCTTCCTAGGCATCTTATTAGAAAACATTCAGAAGAGAAAGAAAGCATACCAAACAGTGCTTCATTTAATTTGAATTTTGTGTCTTGAAAGAACTTTTCAACCAAACTGCTAAAAGGAGTTGATGAAGGGATGTTTGTTTTCAAGCCAATTAGCAGTTTAAGAACCCTCAGTGGCCTGAAATGAGCCTCTCTCCTCGTTTAATGCAGATATGTCTGCAAAGAAAATTTGTGAATTAGCAAAATCAGTGAAAGTCCTTCCTACTTTCTCAACTAACTGTAACAAATTTCAAAGTGTTAAAATAATTACTTGTTAACTTCTAACACATTGGATTCAAATTAGAGGACAAAACATTCAGCGTAGAAAAGCACCTTCAGCAAAAAGAGCCACATAACCATAAGGCCTCCTAATCAATGAGTCACAGTAAGGTTTTAATGGTCTGATTTATTTTTTTAAAAAATCAGTTAACTTGCACAATTATTTGTCAGTTTTAATGCTGGTCATTTACAGGACTGTGCAGGGAATTAGTTACCAGAGGAGAGTTAAACATGCCTGGAGACTCTCCGGGGACTGGGTTTGGAGAACTCGGTGCAAGTCCTGCCTGAACTCACCACAGCGTGTTACCAGAGTTAAAGGATGCTCACGTGCTCAAAAATTGTAAAGCCAGCCAGCCGTGGCATTCAGCTTCAAAATGGAAGGAAATAAAGACAGCACTAGCTCCCCGAGATGTGCCAAAGCCGGTGGTGGATTGACTGTCCTCATCCAAAGGTTGTCTCTGGAGCGATCCAGTCCATATTAACTACAAACTAATTTTACATTGGCAATAAAAATGACTTAGAATGAAACCAATAGCATGAGAAAGACAGAGACAGAAAAGGCATTAGAATTTGAAATTAAAGCTGGCTTCATCAACAGATACAATTAAAATGATCTATGGAAGAGATTATCCAGTAAATAGGTTTCAACCATATGGCTAAAAATAAAACATAAATAAATAAATATAAAATCTCAACTGTACAGAAGTAGCCTAAAACATCACTTTTTTCTGGATTTCTTGGGATGGCAAAAAGGCTGAGGGAGTGAGTGCAGAGCCTGGCAGGGGCAGTGCCGGAGCAGGGTGGTCCTGCTTGAGCTGGAGCATATTGCTGAGCTTGTTCTGTCATTTATATTGATTTGAATTTTAATGCATGCCAAGGGCACCTTCAGCTTTCAGAAAGGCACTATTGTTTCCGAAGACCTGAAATTGATAACAGCAGTAAATAATTCCTTGGGAGCTCCTGGTGCTGCCACTGCCCAGGCTCCTGCACTGGAGGCCAGTGTGGCAAGTCCTGTCCTCCAGTGCACATTTAATGTAATACATGCATTGATTTGTGCCAACATAGTAGTGAAGATAAGAGACAAGTAGCTATATACTACTCTCTTCCAATTATTGAGCTGGAGCAACTGCTACAGAAGCAAATATATGGCACTGGACTCCTGCAAAAATAAATTACAGTAGTGAATGTTACTGACTGCAACAATTTGGAGACCTATAAGCCAGTTGAGGAACTTCTATTAATATCACTGCTACTGATGTGTGAAATATAACCTCTGTCCCTGGTCTCTGTAGCTGGCCTGTGTGGTGGTGTGCTGCTTGCAAGAGCAGGTCAGGGAGAGGCTAGTCAGGATAGAGATTTGGTGGCTGCTGTTGGAGCACTTTGCACCGTCTTCCTCCTCCTCGCTCAGCACCGTCGTCGTAAAGACAGTCAAACTGTCCCATTTTTCAAAGCAAGTCTATGCATGTGGACTGAGTAGCCCACGTGTGCCCATCAAGAGAGCACAGCGTGACAAAAGGCGCCCACACCGGTTCACTTAGGTGACATGAAGTCTCCTGAGTCCCACTGGAGACAGTGCTCAACCCAGTGGCTGCAAATGGCAGGAGCCTGGGGAGCTCCACGGCTGACGTGGGCAGATGTCCTTTGCGCTGGTGTTCATGCCTTGTCTCACACTGGTACTTTATTCAGCTGCCTCAGTGTTGCCCCATGGCTGCAAGAAAAGGCTCGTGCTGATTCATGCAGTCTGTTTCTTAAAGCCTTCTTGGGTGGGAATTGCCATCTGAGCACTTCTGCAGTGCTGCAAGTATTGTTTGCTCAGTCTCTTTCATTCTAATTTCTCAATCCAGTTGCACAGAGCTTGATTGGCGTTAAGGATGCAGGAAGGCTTCTTCATTTTCTTTCAAATTAGTTAAATTGGGAAATAATTGAGCAGGAGAAAGCAGGCATTAATGTAAGATTTTCAATGCAGGGCTGAAAGTGGCTGAAGGGGAGAAAGCAGATTGCTGCAAGACATGACACTGAGCAGACAACCAAGTATTTTGCTAAAAGAGGTGATGTTAGGCTGGGGGAAAGTTTTTTCTGGAGTCTTCTTAGATGATGCCTCCACAGGGCACAAGGCATTCATGTTTCAGTGGGCTTTACTGGGCAGGATCAGGTTTTCTGTTCTTGACTGAGAGCAGAGCAGAAGAAACTGGAACAGGAGGCAAAGCTAATTGTAAGAACAAGGCAAGCCTGAAGTGCAGCCCTTGTGCAAGAGGAGGGGCTGGGGATCACCCCAGGAATTAATGTGCCAAACCCGCCTGCCTCCCACCTTCCAACAGAGGTGTGCCACTGCAGATAACAACCCTGTTTTGACAGGGAGTGTGTATGTGAGGAGGGGATGGGAATGAAATAGGATATATATTTTTTTTTTAACCTGCGAGTGCAACTGCAGATAAGCCCCACTGCAGGCAGAGAGGTGGAGAGCGCGGAGGGGAAGCCTGGCAGCATGGTACCCTTGCTGAAAAGCCATCAGCCTTCTTGAAAAAAGCAGCAGTGAAACACCTGCTTCATTGCATCTGTTCAGAAGAAGCTTTTACATTGTTAAGCAGCTAGCGTGGAGATTTTCAGATGTGGCCTGTGTACCACATGTTGCAAGGGTTGTCATGGTGAGTGCTGAATATCAAAGTACAGACGCATGTAAAACCTATACAAGCTTCTGGTGTGTAAATTAAAGTTGCCCTCAAGTAAAGACATGGAAAACTCATGTAAATTATGCATTCGGTATTTATGAATTGCATCCTAAGAGATTTCTGTCAGCTGAACTCCCTCTGTAACGTGCAACGGACTGTCTGTTGTTCAAACCATCAATAATTAATGCAGACTCGGAAGAGTTTTATGTTGACTTAAAAAAAATAAAACTTTTGTGTCTGCTGTCTTTCCAGAATCACCGTTTTGGATGATGGGAGCCTCCGGATTGTCAACGTCACCAAATCCGACGCGGGAAGTTACACCTGCGTGGCAACAAACCACTTTGGGACAGCAAGCAGCACGGGCAGCTTGGTTGTGAAAGGTAATTGCAATTTTTATTGCACATGACTTATACTCCATCTTAGCATCTAAGAATACCCCAAGCAGCCCCACGCATGCTGCACCTTTCCCCTTTGATGCTGATGCAGGTGGAGCCCAGAGGGATTAAAGTGTCTGTCGCAGTCAGGCTCTCCTGCATCTCAGAAACCTGCTGAGCCTCATGGGTCGGAGGTGATGTTAACAGCAAGAAGGTGTCTGTGGTCACACTGACTGATGGTGCTTACAGCAAGTTAATGTGTTTGTTTTCACACGTGGTTTAAAATTTTACTGCAAGTGATATGGGAATTGTAACACAAAGCCAGGACCATGGTCCATATCATTGTATGACTTGTTTCCAGCAATGGCCAGTAATCATGCTTGAGAAATATTTGCTGTCACTGCAGCCAGCTCTGTCCTAAGATTCAGTTTTGCAAAGGACTTGCATAAAGCCATGGCGTACCTGTGGAGAAATGTTGCCCTCAGCATACTGAGGTTAGGTGGTGTCCTTTAAAAACGTCTTGCCTAGTTCAACTTCATTTATTCTTGTTATTCATAAACTTTTATTATCTTTTTTAAAACCTTCTGAACTCTTTAATACATCTTGTCTTGTTGCAGAATGATGCAAGAGTTTCACCCTTGCAATTCAATGTCATAATTTTTGAAAAGATGCACAAACTCTGATTTAATTTCATTCTTTCTTACCCAGGGCTCAATTTCTGCATTTTAGGAATTCAAAGTGTTTATTCATGTGTGTTCAGAATTTTTCTGTCATATACTTTTTTCAAAAGCAAAAGCTATAATGTTTGACAAAAATATTTAAAGTAATAATTTGACAAACAATGAGAGACACTGATAAATGTCTTAATTTTTGGTCTGCTTATGAGTAGTCCGATGTCTGATAAATTATTATAGGCAATGAATATATAGATTATTACACTTATAATCACTCTCTATTTCCTTCTTATTTGGGGAAAGACCTATATTGGATAACAAATCAGGAAAGATTGATTACAAAGCAATAAATCAATCACAAAGCTCTAACGCTGTCAGTTTTAATTCTCCCATATATTGGCATTGATGGATAGTATTTGGTTAGAGGCTCTCCCCATCAATTATTTTTATGGTATATAGGGAATACTTTAAAATGTTTCAATGCAAGTTCTAATCCGTGGGTTTTATAGTCAGAGCACATTTCAGCAAGTAACGTCAGGATCAAGCGAATGCTGATAAAGCTGGTGAGCCCGTGTTATAAACTGCTGGTGACGGTGGTACAGCAGCAGGTTTTTCTCAGAGCAAAATGTTTGCCTCTACCTTAGCTATCCAGTCAGGTGTTTATAGTTAGATGGGGTGTTTCTGAGGTTGTGCTTCATCGTGCTCGGCCCTTCTTCTTCCCTTACACCAAGGGACCAACAGTGCAGCCCCAGGTTGGAGGGCTGTGTTATCCTTTCATATCTTCTGCTACAGCTTATTGACACCAAGGGTATCAATAAGGGCTTCAGGTTTGGGGTGGTTTTGAATAGCTTGTGCGGCATTTGCCCATGCCCATGTTGATCCCTGCAGACAAAAATGGAGACAAGATCAGCATTAGACCTGTATATGAGCTGACTCTGCCTTTTCTTAATCTGTGTTGTCCTAAGGAGGCACCCGCAGCAAATAGCTAAGAAAGCACTGCTCAGGGAAAACAAACGTATAAAAGACCTTGGCTATTACTGAAAGGGTCAATCAGCTACTGTCTGCCCCAGAGCAAAACTGGAGAGCTGAATGGTAAACACAGCCCAAACATCCATCCCTGGACTCCACGGGGACTGCAGCAGGGTGGTGCCTGCTAGCAGCAGGAGGCACCGGCTTTTCATCTCCAGGCTGGGCACAGCTGAGGTCGTCCTGGTTTTCGGAGTGCTGCAAGGCACTGAGGGGGTTGAATCGGGGTCTGCAGTTCAGGGACCGCGTGTACCACCGTAAAAAAGCCAATCGTTGAAAATAGGAGTGTGTTTCGTTTCTGTTATTGAAGAGTCATGCTTCTGTAGTTCATGGCTTATCCTTTCTTCCTCGCAGTACCCAAGGAATAGCCCGTAACTCCGAGCACAATAGTCAGCAGCTATTGTACCTGATCTTTGGGTTCACGTGGTTTACAAATCACTTTTCTTTGCAGTAAGGTTATAAAGGATTAGCAAGTACTTTTTTCTCCCTCAGTGCTCCGTTTTAACTCGATTCCATTAGCATTAATGGGAGTGACACATGTGCATGAAGCAGAGAATAAACTCTTAAGCCCAAGATGTGGATATTAACAGCAAACTGAGAAATGCAATTTCAAAGTCTATCCCATAAAAAGTATAAAAGAGCAGAAACTATTCTGAACTCCAAATGAACTGTGTAAAATACTGTATTTTATACTGAAATGCTTGAGTTTCTCTGCCCTAAGTAAAACATCGGCAAGTTTTGATGGAAATATGACTGAATATTTTAACTCAGTTTTGCAGTGTACAAAAAGACTAATTTATCAGCTAATGAGTTTTTTGACCTTAAGATATACTTATGTTCTTTTCTAACTCATCTTACGTCATTGAGTAAAAAACTGTGAAGGTCAAAAGATATTTTTTCTAACCTTCCTGTGTTCTTCCATTAACATTGCAGGTTCTCTTTTTTTTTTTTTTTTTTTTAATTTTATTTCTCTCTCAGGGAGAGACGCCGACGGTGTCAAAGATAGTGTAGGCAAGGATGGGAGGAGGAGGAGAATATCTGTTACACCAGAACCAAGGAGCTTAAAATAAATCTCTGGCAAACAACCAGAGAGGGATGAATAAATATTCATATTATGCATGACTAGACAGCTTAAAAAATATGAAATTCTGATGGGTGCCCATAGGGCTGTGTATTAACATGCTGTTGTCAGAACTGGTGAACCTCGGTGGTTTTCCAAACCAGTGAGATTGTAGTTTGGGTTTGTTCTGTTGGTTGGTGCTACATGAGAACCTCTCTGGCCTCTGAGACCTGAAATCTTGTAAACGTGCATGTACGGTTTGACCTTTAAATTAAAAAGCAAGATTGAATTCGTAAGGATAGAGAAGAATCCCTCAGACAGTGATCAGAGCTACGCAAAACACGGTGTGTGTTTACATGTAGTATATAAATATTAATTTTCTATCTTTTTTTTCCCATTTTTTCTTGTACTTGAGGCTAAACGTTCAGTCTTCCAACATACAGAAACACTATAGACTTTCTAAGTACCAGGGATTAAATGACAAATAGTGTAAACAGGCATAGACTGTACAATACGAGTTTATTTGTATTTAATGCAGTGATCTAAATTGGCTAATACAGCAGCAGCTCTGAAATAGAAAACTAATTTCAAGACGTTGCAATAAAAGCTCTGAATATAGGAAGTGCAAGCAGAGGCTCCTGGTGCTAACGTCCCAGCTTGTGCAATGACTAAGACCCAAATGAAGTTTCTTGGGCAGCATTAGGTGTGAAAGAAGCAGCGAAAACAAGGTAATGACGGGAATGCAGATGATAATAGTGTATTGCCACTGTTTCTTTCACAGAATGAGAAAATCCTTGTCACGCAGCTTGTTTCCCAGCAGACACACTAAATATCTTGATGAGCCTGTGGCCAGCTTTGCTTTTGTGACGTTGGAGGTGAATGGCTTGTGGCACCCACCGTAGACGCGTGTGGCTGCTTCTCAAACATCTGCTTTCCTTTTGGCTGTGTTCTGAGCTATAAGTCTGTCTATGTATACAAATACATATTTTTATATAAATCTATCTATAAATCTAATCAGTCAGCTTGACTCCACAGCCTGTAGCTTCGTGGTGTGGTCCTTTGTAATTCCCAAGTAGGCAGCAGCAACGTGCCGTGCTCCGGCAGATGAGCGGTTGCAGATGTGAGCCGGGCTGCTGCTGCCTCTGTGCTTGGAGCTGTGCAGTATGGAACTGGCCACGGAGGAGTGGTGGCAGGGATTGTCCGGCAGCAGAGATTCTCTTGGGTTTTAAAGCACTCCAGCTTGCCAGAAACGGCTTTTCGTACCATTTATTATCCAGTTGCCTTTGATGGTAGACCAGGATGATGCAGGCTTTTC
The DNA here is from genome assembly GCF_026419915.1 of Harpia harpyja. Classification (NCBI taxonomy): domain Eukaryota; kingdom Metazoa; phylum Chordata; class Aves; order Accipitriformes; family Accipitridae; genus Harpia; species Harpia harpyja. The sequence goes on from NC_068969.1 coordinate 22,524,624, forward strand.
CAGTCCCCTTACCTCTGTGGTTTAATGGACAGAAACAGCATGCGAATGCTTGGTAGATTCTGTACATTTCTGTTCTTGTCAGGAAGTACAGCAATTCCGGTCACATTGTTGCATCTCTGACAAGGGCAAGTTCTGATGACTTTATTTGCCTGTTTCATTATGATGCACCTTTAACATTTTCCTACTGCCATTAGCTCGTCTCATTTGGACTGTCATGGGGGGGGCTCAAAGCAGTAAAAGCAAGAGAACTTTTGTTAGCTGGTATCTGTATCACTTTAGAAGAAAAAGAATACAAAGGTAATGTCAATAGGTTATTTCTTCCTCATGCTTGAATAGACTGATAGTCTTGATTTTGTCCAGCACAGTGATCCAAATTATTTTCTGTAAAATTGCATATTTTCCATTCCAAGCCTATTCCTTTGTGTGAACATTGAATTGGTGTATTGCACTTAAAATTGAAACGATTGATTAAATACTGTAAATTCTGGCCCATTATCAAATAACTTTTCAGAGACTTCAAATGCTACTACCTTTAAACCTGCAGTTCTTACTGTGTGACTTTAGTCCTTTAAAAGTAGCTGGGCTCATAGTTCAGGGACAGCGCTGTACTGATCAGCGTGGACACAGCACTCACGCTCTGTAAAAACAGTGTCAGGGGGATGCGATGGTCTTCCTGGCCCATCTTGCCATCTGTGGTTGTCTCCGTTTCCACATCACTTGATCAGTATTGAACTACATTCTTCAGAAAATGCATTGTGCTTGCCTTGTATCCATGGGGCTAGTGTAAATTTATACTACTATGGATTGTTTTAGTAGATAAGGAATAACCATTTTTTCATCTTCAGAGATTGTGAATATTATGCTGCCCCATAAAGAAGTGAAAAGAGTTTAGTTCCCCAGCTCCACAGGTATGCACCAGTGGAGAGACATCGCTCTCTAATGACTGACCATCTGTCTGCTATTGCATGTTTCAAAAGTTTTGTTTTGAACGTGGCTGATAACGCATGGTGCAGGGTTTCTTCAAGTCATTTGTGGCTTAATTTCCACATAATACAGTAAGCTGGTATGTGCTAACGAGCACGCATGCAATCAAACGGAATTGCTTATGCCTCCTTTTCTATTTGTGCATAATGTTCTTCGGTTGGGCTGAGGTGACTTTGATACCTTTGTACCCATCAGCCTTCCAAAGCTGAACGGCACAGAGGCTGGTCGCAGATGTGTGTGCACCAACAGTGCTCCTCACAAAACACCGGCTATTGAGTTTCGCAGGAGTGGAGTTTCAATCGCTTGTAGTTCTTTTTACCTTTGAAGACCTCATTATAACCCCTCATAATTGAAGACAACTTGGTCTAATGCCTTCAGTTTGATTTTTTTTTTTTTTTAAATGTATTATTTGTTTATAAGCTTAAGGGTCCGGGCAGACTTTTAAATTAATCCCATTTTTACGTTATAGTAGTCCAAAAAACAAAACTCACAAAATAGAGAGATCAAACTCATATGGAAAATCATACAGTCTGAATGATCCCTCATGGCTTTTCAGAGACTTATTTTGGTTTTTTGGAAATGTTTACACATTATCACACTTTAGCTTTTTTTTGTTGGATATTCATAGATAAACTGAAACCAGAGTGAATATCCAGTGTTAGCATCCAAGCTTTAGATCACAGTTGTGTGTTCCTTACAAAATTATTTCCACCGTTAGGATGGTGTGTGTGTCTATTTATATCTTGGTTTATATTTGCAAATAATTTATTTCCATTATCACAGACACTGATGCTGCATAACAGAGCTACTATTGCTGACTGAGTTCTTCAGCATCTGCTGTGGCTTCAGTGCCAGCCTTAAATCTAACACTATGGCCATTTGCACGACTGAGATCAGCAAATGCTGGGCTTGCCTACAAGTGAGCTAGTTGTCAAATAGTGCCATTGCTGACTCCATCAATAAAAAAGGTGGTGTTTAATAAACCTGATTTTCTCTTAGTCTAAAATACATGTAGCTTTTTTGAAATACATCTACTGACCTCTGCAGAGGTGTTAGGTGCATTAACAAAGTGTTTCTTCTTGTTACGGTGTACTCTGAATGGATCTGGCTGCAGGGGAATGGTGTAATGGTTTTACTTTGCAGTTGTACAAAATGCTAATCTTTCAGCAAGGAGTGTGTGTATTTTCATGAGTGTCCTTTTTTTTGTTTTTTTTAATCAGTGAATACAAATAACTCTAGCACCATTAATTTTACCAGCTGTTGTCAACTATGTCATGACTACTTCTGAGTAACTGGAGTAACTGGAATATCGGTTCCTTGGGGTGGGGGTTTAACTTTTTTCCCAAGAGGGAGAGTAAGCCATACATTAAGACATTGGGGTTTTTTACATTAACCAGGGGAAAAATGCAGCAGATACTTAAATCTGTTGACCAATTTAAGCACTACCCACATTACCAGAAACCCGCTATATACCTCCCTGATTTTTCCCCCATCAGATACATTGCTGCTTCTTTGCTCATATGGAAGGCTGTCCCAGAAAGCTATTGCGGGCATTTTCCATACCATCCGTCCATATGTCATGGGTTTAGTGGTTAGTCATTTTGAAATATGAATAGCCCCTCTGTCACTCTTTCTGAGGTCTGTCTTGATCCAGCAGTGTTTAAGGTCATGCAAGGTCTTTATTTTTCTTTCCTCACAGTTCAATTCAATCTAATTTAAATTCATGTTGGTTACGCCTCAGCCCTTAAGAAAGGACCTGGTTAAATGACACCTGGTGTTGAAAGCACAAAATATCATTTAAAAAAGAGAGGCATAGTAAAGTAATAATCCCAGAGCAGCACTTTAGGGCTGTCCATATTTTATGGGCTTTTTATAATTATGCTGGATAGCACACAAGGTGTGTGTTTGGCTGGTATCAAAGCCAAGATTTTCTACACTTACCAAAGACTCAGAACTCTGAAGAAGTTAAAAAAAGTTTCATTATTGTTAAAGTTTTTTTTAGTAGTTGCTGGACACAGTTTTTATATGTAGTTCAGACATAAATGAATATTCCTTGTCAGGCTTAGCACATTGTTTTAAAGAATTTCAGGGAGAAAAAGTCAATTTAGAGTACAAACTGTTGTTCTCCAGAATCTCTAAATCAGGGTTTTATAGTCAAAAAAGGATTAGAGCGCGCCGTAGAGTTGTGTAAGCACTGATTTATTCATGAGTACGTGTTGCTGTATTCTCATGTTTAGGAAATAAAACTTACTTCTAAGTTTGAAAAATCTTTCTTGACTTCTAACTCACAACCAGTAGCAAATGCTTGATTTTAACAATTGACAATGAAAGCAATAATCTTTGGCCGTAAAATTGCAAAGGAATATATTCAGCTCTAATTGGACTGTTTCCACTGACACCAATTATTTCTATGACACAATTAAGGCTCTTTTGCTAGGTTTAAGTAAAATTATGACCCAAAGCACCGCGTGAAAGGCACAATTATAAATGAGAGAGCTGTGCATCCACCACATCTACTCCTCCCTCCCCTCAACCGTGGTAGCCCCAGCGCTGCAGGCTGCACTTTGCTGGATCTCCTTAACGAAGCCTGGGTAGAAAAGCTTCAGGTAGAAGCTGGTGGTGGTGCTGGTATCCAGTAGATACCTCAGGGTCCTTGCAGCTTTTCTCCATATGGCACTTCAAACAGAAGGCTTAATCAAGTATTTTATAGTTTCAGGCAACTTCCATGTTTATTTCCAACTGCAAACCACAGTCAAGGTTGTTATATGATGCCTGTCCAAATTGCCTTCTGCAGCTGTAAAGAGCTCACCTTTGTGTTTCAGAGCTGGCAGGTGCATCTCCTCTGCGCGTGTTACACCTCGGTCTGGTAAACATTTGGTTTTTCTCCCAGCTCCGTTCAGGTGAGAACCTGAGGTCATCAGAAAAATCAGGTCAGCCCCAAAGCACCCTAGGGAAAATGAAATAGCTGCGTATCATGTCAGCATTTCCATTTTTCTGACAGTTAAGTGAAGCAAAAAGGTTGTAATTATTCCAAGATTACAGAAGTGGCAAAATGAGAAGCAGATGCCTCATCTGCTGTCAAGCTTTCCCCAAAGCCATCCCTCCTTGGGTCTACTCAGACGTGCCTTTTGCTTTTGATTTCCTTGATGTGAACTTGTCAAACATGACAGCCATGGAGTGTTGGCTGCATTGTGCTGGGGAAGGTTGGGACGTCGCTTGAGCATTGATGAGGATCCTAGCAAGCGTCAGAGGGACCAGCCCATGGCCGGGCATTTCCATCGGCCCCTCTGGGGACATGTCGTAACACTAGTTTGTGGTCAAACTCTTGAGTGAGACTTAACTCACAACAACTCGCGAACGAACAGCACAGCAAGAGCTCTTGGTTTCTTATTTGGGAGATAAAAAAATTAGGTCAGCTGCTAAGGACGAAACCAGTAAATGGCAAAGACACATGTAAATGAAATAAGCTGTAAAATACCAGTGGTTTGCTCTTAGGGCTAGTTGAATGAAGTAAGTTAGGTTTTTTTCTTGTAAACACTTACTGATCATAACAAATAAAACCTGTAAACATAATACAACTGTTAAGCTTCATTAAATTTGCAGCAGACAATTAATTTTTTTCAGGCAATTCAAAGGGTCTTCTGTAGTACTGATTCAGTTTAATTGAACGTATTACCACAAGCAGACAATAAGAAATATATTGAAGATATCCATCTGGCTTGCACTGAAAACCTTGTGCGTTTAGTTTTCTGTGGCTGTCACAGGCCTTACTAATTGCCTCATTTTGGCTGTTTTACAATCAGTGTGATTTTGCCATTAATGTGATAAAAGTTGTCTTGGTGAAGAGCTTGATATTAAAAAGCATAGATCTTAAGCCTCTCTCTCTTGCCAATTTTGGACTTATCTCTAGCATTATTAGTGTTATATTTTTAAAAGCAGAAGTACAAATATATTGACTCTTACGGAGCAGCTTCTTCAGGTACTTTGCCTATCTGATTCTGATGTAGAGTGCGCCATTCGGTGTGAAATATTTGGTCTGGATAATGGTAAATGCAGCAGATTCTTGCCCCCACTTCCCTCCGTACCACCTTCTCCTTTCTCTTCTGTGTCCCTCCAATCCCCAGCCAACCTTCAGGCACATCAGGGGTCTTAAAACTGATAGCTGCACAGGTAAATAAGGAAGTCAGGACAAGGGCAAGTGGCTGATGCTTATAAATATACCTGATTCAGCACATAATGTGGGAAAAAAAAACCTGGTTTTAGAAAAGTTCAAGCATTATGTCTGTATACCCTGGAGGGGGGGAGGGGAAATATTAATATTTTTGTTCTGTGTTTTTATCTTAAACCCGCAATGTATTGCAGGGTGTCGTGGTTTAACCCCAGCCGGCAACTCAGTCCCACGCAGCCACTCGCTCACTCCCCCCACAGTGGGAAGGAGGAGAGAATCAGAGTAAAAGTGAGAAAACCTGTGGGCTGAGATAAAGACAGCTGAATAGGTAAAGCAAAAGCCGTGCACACAAGCAAAGCAAACCCAGGAATTCATTCCCCACCTCCCATGGGCAGGCAGGTGTTCAGCCATCTCCAGGACAGCAGGGCTCCAGCACGCCTAACGGTGACTTGGGAAGACAAACGCCATCGCTCCGAACGTCCCCCCTTCCTTCTTCTTCCCCAGCTTTATCTGATGAGCATGACGTCCTATGGTCTGGAATATCCCTGGGATCAGTTGGGAGCAGCTGTCCCGGCTGTGTCCCCTCCCAACTCCTTGTGCCCCCCCAGCCTCCTCGCTGGTGGGGTGGGCTGAGGAGCAGAAAAGCCCTTGGCTCTGGGTAAGCACTGTTCAGCAGTAGCCAAAACATCCCTCTGGTATCAACAGTGCTTTCAGCACAAATCCAAAATATAGCCCCATACCAGCTACTGCGAAGAAAATTAACTCTACCCCAGTCAGAACCAGCACACAGAGTCAGCATTATTGCAACCTGTCCTGCCATAAAAGAAGGTTTAGAATAATTCCTTAAAAAGCTTAGCACTTTCTTTTTAGGAATTTTCTTGTCCTCTCCCAAAAAAGCAAGAGGTTCAGGAGTTCTCGGGCATCAATAGGAGATTGGGTTGTTTAGCTCATCATTGAAGATGAAATCCATACATCAGCTGAAAGAGGAGATGACCTATAGGTTAAACACAGACTCTTAATGAGACAAAGGCAGGTTAATTAACACTTTTCATCAATGTGCTTCAATTTATTTTAACATGATCCATTTCAGAAAGGTTAAAATATTTTTCAGTTTTGGAATACAAATGAAAACGCAGGATAGTTAAAATGAAACCATAGATCAAGGACTTCTGATAGATATTTTAATAAAAATAAATGTAGTGCATTTGATTGTATGTTTGTGTGTTTATGTATGTGGTTGTATAGAAAACATAAGCAACAAACTATTTCATCCAATGGTTAATTTCGTAAGTGAAGACTAGCCAGAGCTTGTTAACTGGAAATTACTATCAGACTGGGGACGGTTACAAATTCATAAGAAAGGTAATGTGTTCAACTTAATGTTTTCCATCCATTTCCCTGGCTGTTGCAGAGGATTACTTTAGCCCTTGGAGAAGAGCTACAATGAGAAATAGGAAAAGCTGAGGTCTGTAGGATGAGCCAGCATGGTACAACCCGGTTCACAAGGCAGTATGGCCACGCAGAGCAAGCCAGAAGTGTGCTTGAGAGAGTCAGTCAGTTGGACGTAGCTGAGCTGATAGACGTCTCCGTGGTTAACAGTTTGTGCTGCCGGCTCTGCACACTTACGGGCTACTTAAGGAGAAGGGAGTCCAGCCAGGCCGTATCTCCATTCCTGCAGCTGTGTGTGTCTTAATGGACTTAGCAGGAATTCCTGGCAGTGGAAGATCTGTCTCCTCGAGCTTTTAGTTTCATGGAACTATTTTGGTTTCTAGAAAATGAAATGTGACGGTTGTACTGCTGTGGGATGTAAATCCCTTGTCTCTTCTTTGCTCAAGAAGATCTTGCATTGTAAGTGTACTGACATTATGAGTTTGATCTTCATCCCAAAGGAGGACACGTAGTTTGTCCTTTTCCAAAGCATGCAGTGGGATGATCTTCCAGACATGAGTTTCATGAGAATCCCACAAATTCGGGTAAATTAGGGCCATACTCTAAGAGGAAACAGTACAAGAGAGAAAACTGAGATCATTGTGACGTACGGTCTTGTTGTGGAAGATGGGAGCAGGTGTCCCTAGAGCCACTTCTCTCCACACTGAAGTAATTCAGTCTGACTGTGCAGTTAGGGATAGGGGAGATAATGATCTAAACATGACATGCATTGAGAAAGTGACTGCCGATCTCCATTTCGGGTAAAGATGAAGGAAGCAGTGTGGGAGAATAAAGGGAGAAAAGTGATAATGACTCTCTTATCCTAAGAACTTTATATCCTTGAAAATAGCGACTAAGAACAGACTGGCCTGAAGGCTACGTTTTTAACATCAAAGATACAGAGGAAGTGTTTAGAGAGCACATTTTCTGTCGTAGGAGGAAAAAGTGTAAGAGTGTTGAAGAAAAGAATCTGGGACAGTACTTGGGGAAATATCAGTCCTTTTGTGTATTTTCTCAGAAGCGTTTTTGGAAGCAGCTTAGCAGAACCAAACTTCCGAGGTTTTGAGCTGTTGTGACTTTTTCTCCCTGAGCCTAGCTGGATTGCAAACAGGTTACTCAAAGTTGCTTATCAGATAACAATAGCCAAGTGGCACATGGATAAAGACTAGGAGTGATGGGGTTTGACACATCAGAGAGTAACTAAAGCACTGCTGAATGATGATGAGGTGGTGCTTGCAATATTAGGGACTCCTGGGACCTGATTTTGCCCTCTCCTAATGCAACTTAAGTAAGATTATGAGCAATCCCATCAAAGTTAATATGGAGACTAGAGTCCCTTGTCTTAATCCCAAAATCATGATGGCAGAGAGAATTTATTCAGACACCACCGAATAGGTTAAGTTCTAGGTGTGCTGTATCGCAGTGCTCAATCCAGTCATTTGGGAATATGACATGAATACAAATGTTGATGACTCAAAAGCAGGTTGACTCTGAAATACAAAGAGGTTTTGTCACTGAATTGACTCACCATGGCTTGGGTTGGTTTTCTTTGTCACACACACCTTTGGAATACGAATTTTGCTTTCATTATGTTGGAAGTTTGTAAGTGTATCATGAAGAACTAGTGATCAAAGTTGTAAGTTTTAGTGCTGTGTTTTCTTTTAGTTACATTGTGAATATATGTCAATAATAATCTTTATTAGAGTTTATTTAGAAAAAGTATTTCACCAGTGAAAATTTCAGTTTCTTTTGTGTCTAAGTACACAGTAGAAAGTCTCTGTAAAAATCCAAGCCTGAACCCATTAGTCCTGGTAACTAAACTATTTGGTACAGTTGAAGATGAACATCATTCCCTGCAGCAGACAACCACGAGTGGGAGTGTCAGGGAGAAATGTTGTAGACTGTGGCTGAAGCCCTAGGAAAACTGTGTGCTCGGGGCCAAACTTGTCCATCACTGAAACCAGGCTGAATGGAGAAATGCTCATGCTGACATGCGATGTTGTTCCTCCTCTCTGTGTATCTTTGCATGTTAGAGCTTGATTCTTGTTTTGAAGTGATTTACATAAGAAAAAATTGTGGCTAACTTGAAGTAAAATGCCATGTAACAGGACAAATGTCAGGGACGCTTTTTAATGATGCTCTGTGTTGAATATTTATTCAGTAGAGTAGGAGCTGGGGATTTTGAGCAAGTTATAATGACAGGATGGTCTCGCAGGTTATTATTTTCATTCCACATGTGATCCTGCCTCCATCCTGCCCCTTCCCATAACATCAATACCGGGGCTTAACCAACAGGAGAGCAAAACAGTAGCACATCCCTTGGAAGAAGGGTTTGCCTTCTCAGTGTGTCACTAATTAATTAGAACATGGAGACAGAAGTCACTTCCTTGCAGGAGACCACAGGACATTGAGAGACCATCTCACCTTCACCATGAAACAAATTAGACCTCTGTGGCCCAGGTAACTTTTTTTCAAGGTTTGTTTTGTTGGTTCTGTTCTTACTGTCACTTGATCTGTTCAGAAATAGGTGTTTGGGCTTCACTCTCGCCTGTGGTAGCATGGAAGTCTCAACGGGGTTTCAGGAAGAAATCTTAAATAAAAGTATCCGCTGTGCACAGTGGTATAAGAAGACAAAACAGTTTATAATGAAGGTCTTATTTCCATTTATAGACTGGGCAAATAAGGCAGCAGAGACTTTTAATGACTTGCTCAAGCTTGACAGAAAGTAAGGAGGAGAGCTCATTTTATTCCCTTTCACTCTGAGGTCTGTGCTCGTGCTGGCCTTCACCCACAGAGTAGCCTTGCTCTTCACTCTGTACTCTTCCCCTTCTTTTGCTTATCTAATTCCCTTTTCGATGGAATTCTGTTAAACTTAATTGTTCACATTTGGTTGTGATTCAAAGCCTAAATATTCAAACTAGTGTTTAACAGGCTGGCTCCCCTGCTGTGCTTGCCCCTAGCAGAAGCCACGTGCAAGCCTGCGGATCTGGATACGCTCCCTCTGTGAATACCGCTAAAAAGAGCTAAAATTGCCCCCTCCCTCTTGCTTTTCCTCTCCCTGTTGCCTGACTCAGTTCTTTGGATACTTGTAAATTCCTGAGGTTTGTAGCTGCGTTTGTATAAGTGCTATTGTGCTTTCTTCTTTTGACTTAAACTTACAGATACTTTTGGATAACCTATATTTTCCACAAGTTGTCCTGAACAGACTTAAACTTTTCTGTTATTTATATGTACAACTTGAATAAGAATTCAGCATTATAATTATTAACTAGAGGCATCCATTTTCTATTTGAAATAACATTTTATTTAATCAGTTAGTTCAATTTTGTTTTAAAATAATTTCAAATGGAAGAATATTGGATGCTACCTGTGACAGCAATAATTTTTTTCTAAGTGTTTAGTTTATTAAAAAGTTTGGCTTTTTTATTTGAGGTTGACCTTTTGAAGTCATCTGAAAAGCTTTTTTTGAAACTGAAAATAAATTTTTAAAAGTTATTTGCATAATTGATTGCTGTACCTGCCTGCAGATTGTCATGCCTCGTCCTGCCCAATGCATAACAAGTTCTTAATTATGTCTTGTTGTCTGGATGTCATTTCCTGAGGCACTAGAGAAATGCCCAGATTTCTTTTTAGTGTAGATTGTAAATAGCTTGGGAATTTTAGATCTTTCTTTTGTGTGGTAGAGTAATTTCTCTATGGGAGCTATATGCGGGAACTTCCACTAATTATATTCTAATCATAAAATAGTAGGAGCAGATGCTGCTTTAGAGAAATACTTCAGTTGAAGGCATTCATGGGATGGATACAGCAACCCGCCCAGCAGATAAGCCATTGTAATAACAGCAGGAGATGGACACTCCGTGGTGAAAATAGAGGTGGTCATTTTTCCTAATAACAGATAGCCATGAGTTCCAGTGGGAAACTCTCTCCATTGTTCTTGGGTCTTTACATAGAGTTTTGTGCTCCAATGGAGATTCAAACTCTATAATAAGCAAATACATTTTGTACTTACTAAAATCAGTGAATGTTGATAGTCTGCTTTCTGTCAAGAATTTTGGTTGGTTTTTTTTTTTTTATCTGCCAAGAGGTGGAGGGAGGAAGGGCAAAAAGGAATTGTATATTAGAAATGAGGAAAGTTAGAGTAAGGGAGTAAGTCCTGATTGCTCATTAGAGCTCAACAGCACAGACCCACCAAACCAAAGGGTTAAGGCATCTGGAAGCAGCAGAGAACCTGCTGAACTGGAATGGGTTTGTATTTTAAAAGTAGGGTTGAGAAGTGGTAAAACTGCTAAATGGCAGAAGTTTGACTTTGAAATTGTCCTCAGTGCTGTTTTCATTTAATAATGAGCATATATTCAGTAGGTCCCAGTTCTTTGCCTCCATAACCAAGAAAGTCACAGTTGGAGGAAATGGATGAAAATGATTTAGCAATGACAAAACTCTCTTGTTCTTTTGTGGATGTAAGAGTTTTCCCTATCCATGCAGGGTAATCCCTTGGGATACATTGGCCAAACCCAACTAGCAGTGGAAATATTCAGTGTACTCGCAACATAGGGCTCGTAGTTTCAAATATAACTATTAGTTCTGATACCTAAGTTATGTTTCTAAGTGCTGGCATTTATAAAGTCTCTCCAGTCACTGTCCATAAGACAGGTCCTACAAGGGCCATGCAACAAAGTTGGCAAATCATGAAAAAAAATTGCTGCATGTTCTAAATTCCTTTTTTAATTGCAGCAAGATCTTTAACCTCATATCACAAAAGTAAAATTTTAGATCCAGTGCTGCTCTTATTCTGCAGCAAACTGAAATTCTCAGGAAAAGCAAGGCCAAAAATCCCTAAAACCAAATACAAAAGTGACTGTAGTAGGCCTTGATTATTGACCAAATGAAAGTGAAAGGAGGTGCTTCCCTTTGGCTGGTTTTGTAATGCAGCTTAAGGGCAGCTGTAGGTCTGTATTTTTTACTGCAGCAAGTGACAGCCAAGATCCCAATGTAAAGAAGATAGTGCCTGAAGTAAGTTAGGGACATCTGTGAACATACACAGCCATGCATGCATATAATAATGAAAATAAATTTATTTTAGGTTATAGGTAGATATGTACCAGAATGATACTGTGACATCCTCTACGTCTATGTGTGTATGGCTCTAGAGCAAATATAGTCTGATTATAATAATGAGGTACTGTGTATAACTGAGAAATAATTGTATTAATTTTGAGAAGCAGGATGTATTATGTCTTCCTGCAAATTGCATTATTGTATAAAATGGTATTTATATAGATACCTGTATTACAGCATGTATGTGGGTTTTACTAACTCTGGGTAAATACATTGATAGAGCAGTTTAGTGCAAAGGTTTATTTTCACCAAGTTAAAACACATTGAAAATGAAATAGAATAATCTTAAATTTGCCCAATTTCTTAATGTAATAGTAAAAACCTTTCCTGTTTTCTGAAGTATCAGTAGGTGCTCTCATCCAGTTCCCCTTACCAGTACAAATGGTGATGCACTGCGTTCACACCAGGTACTTGGGAGGATGAATGTGTCTTGGGCTGCTTGGTAAATGACCTGTACACCAAGACTAGCTTATCCCAAGACATTGATGACATGTGCAAGACTTGATCTGGGTGACGGTAAGGATGATTAAGCTATGGATCATTCACTGGGAAGCTGGAAAGTCCAGCTAGTGATTTTCATGCTGTTCTGTAAGTTTGACAGCTCAAGAGGCACCCGCTCCTAATGACTCTTAATTTGGGATTTATTCTTGCATGTCAGCTAATTCCTAACGTCTTGGTCCTGATGAGGAGGGTGTAGATAATAGACGTAGAACTCAGATAGGAGAGACCTAAAACATATACTGTACCATAAAAATGCAAATACTGTGCCAGTCACTTCATAATTTTGCAGTTTGAATGCCTGCATATCGTATTATTGCTGTACAGCTTCTTTTTGAAATTTTTTAATTTATGGTAATTACTAATCAAAGCATATTTAAAAGCGCCATAAATCAACCATCTCAGCAGACTGAACTGTTCAAAGGGGCAAAATGCTGTTGCCCACTGTGTACATGGGCTGCACAGCAAACTGCACAGCATTACATTTGCACAATTACCTGTGGCTTGTGTTACAAGGAGAACGGTGATTGATCCTTGAGTGACTTGCAATTTATCAAAGATGAGATATGATTTCTCCTGTATCTGATTAACCTTCTCTGTAAGACGGCCATCATTTTTTCAATGACAGTAGATTATTCCATACTCGAAAAGACGGATATCAGCTAGTTGCAATCAATAGCCCACAAAAGGTGACACCTTGAATTCACTGGGTTATCTATAAAGTGTGTCACAAATGGTTCAATCGTTTGTCAAATATACCGATTTCATTTAAGGCACCTCTGAAGTGAAGTGGCTTTCATTTTAGTCTGAAATGCAAAGAGATAGTGAGGGGCTGTTTGGGTTTGTAGTGTAATCAGGCACTGTTGCATGCTGCTATAAAGAGCAAGTACAAATTTCTGTGAGTGACAGATTTGATTGTCATTTCCAGACCCCATTACATACGATTTTCTTTGTCACAATTGTATGGAGAGAGCTTGATTTGATAAGATTGCATTGCACTAGGTAAAATGGAGGTTAAAATGAAGTATTGTGCCCTCTTGTTATTTAAGTAACACTACTCTCAGTGGAGTGGATATATTTTCATATATTTTGTCTTTGAATTTGCCATAATGGCACATCCCTCCCCAGTATCCTTTGATGCAATTCCATTTTTAATGTGTTTTCAGGTTTAAATTAGCTTTCATTTATTATTCAGCCACACAAAAAATGCATATTTGACTATGCAGAAATGCAATCCCTTGATTGACTGCCTGGTCCCTGTCTGGGAGGTGGGAGGCATTAATTCCTGGGAGGGAGACTCTTACATCAAGTTTAGACAGTTTTCAATCTGTGGGAAGCTCTTTTTCAATGTCAGTTTAAGAAATATGTTAATAAATTGTACCTCGACTGTAGTTCAGCTGTGAATGAAGCTGAGGAGAAAACTGCCATTCTTGAAAGGGAATCTTCAGCAGCTGGATGGGCAGGTTACTTAGGAGTGCAGTCACAAGGAACAACATCTAAACTCTCCTCTTAAAAAAACCTTGCCAACACTAAAAGAAAACAGGCTTCCTAAGAGAAAGGGGCTCAGGCGATGTGCTGAAACACCTGTCTAAAAATAATTGCATGTCCCCCACACCATTGTGGTTCTGATATGGCAAGATTTAAGCCAAGTAAACTGCAAGAAAAGGATCCTCTTTCAGGAAAGCAATTTTAGCATGTCCTAAATGCCCAGCTCAACCGTGTGTATTGCTGAATCAGAGTCTCCACTCTTCCAGGAAAGGTCAAACGTTCCACCCCTCCTTTCCTTAATCCCCGTTAAATACATGGCCATGTATCACTGCCTTCATTGCCAAAGATCGGTGCTGCCTGAATACATGGAAAGATCTAGACCACTAACCACATATATTTCTAAAATTAGAGAAGTGGCTTTACTCTCAGGCCTAAATTCCCGTTTCTAAACTGATAGTGTCCCTTTTGCTTTTAATAAGATTACATTTTATTAGGCTGAACTACCATAGTACACACCAGAGGACGCTGTAAGTGTTGCAAAATTTTCTGTTAAGAAATGTGCCATATAAATCAGTTACTTGTCTTGCGAGAGCACATGTATAATAGCTGATTATATGGAAGAGAAGAGTTATATTGGCATAAGAGCCATGTGCTTCTTCCTGAAAGCATATATGTGATTCATCACAGCTCACCGCTGTGATATTGTACAGGCCAAATACTGTAAATACTTAGCCTTTCCCCATTTTAATCTTAATTTTGGCCATACCCCATAAAGTACTCAATTTATTAAGATAGCTGTAGTTTGCTATGCTAAGTCGTACTATGTGTTCAGTTATTCATCGGTTATTGATCTCTTTAGTTTAGGGTCATATTTTCCTCTCTTCAGCATTTCTCATAGTGTCTGATGGTGCCTGGAGCGCTAAGAGCTCCCAGAAGTTTGGCTAGTCAAGTCTCAGATGCTTTTGACTTTATGGTCTTGGATAAATGTTTCATTCACAAATAGAAGAGAAAGAAACATTAGAGCACATTTGAGTATTCATGTATTGGACTTTGATTCTTCGGTTGCTCATAAAAAACAGATGATTCCACCTCCAAGATTGATTTTTATTATCTCCAGACATGATTTGCCTTGAAATCAATACAATAATGTAAACTGTCATTGCAAATAGAGGACATTGGTCTGCAATGCATTTATTAACTGCCTCTGATAAAAACCACAATGAAAACGGTCAACATGCTGGTATTCCAAAAAGAGAAAAAGTGAGTCCCAAATGCTCAAGTTATAGTTTATCTACAGGAAAAACCTATTTTAAAATCTTGTATGTGAAATGGTTTATGCAAGTAAGGAAAAAATGTAGCTAGATCTTGAACATTGTAACACTAATGGCTGTTTAAGAGACTTAGGTAATTAGATGGTTAATCAAACTTGAAACTACTGCTTATCTGCCTAGGTCCACATAATGAATATCAGCAACATGAATGGAAATCCAGCCCAAGGAAAAGCAGTGCTCTGTCCGTTTTCTCTCGCGTTGGATGCAGCCGTGTGTGCTTGGCATCGCTTGCCTTTGTCTTAGCTGCTTGTTTGAAGCATCTGGTAATTGAACATAAACTCTTGCACTTGAGCATTCATGCTTGAACCTGAAATTACCTTGTCACCCACACTGGCTTTCATTAAAAAGCTAACAGATGCCCTGGCATGCTCCTATCACAATAAATGATGCAGAGAGTCAGAGCCTCATATGCTGAAATGGCTTTGGACTGTATGGTCTCCTCTTGTCCAGCCTGGAATAAATGTCCTCCTCTCTGCATTCTGCAGCAGCCGCTCTGGCCATTACACATCTGAGCTGCTTGCTGCTGTTTAACTCGGACATGCCCTCTGAGTATAATAGGTGGGATACTAATATTTCTTATGTACTTGACGAAAATGTACATATCCCTCAGCAAAAACAAACACTGCTTTTCTTTTTTCCACTTAAAGAACCAGACCATGTTTCTTCTGTCTGTAAGCAGCTGTTGTAGTTTTCACTAGCTGATTTGTGTCCATTTGCAATACTTTCCCCTCCAAAGCCATGAATATTTACAACAGACTTTTCCTATTTAGGCAAAAGAGTAAAGGGGAGAGGGACCTATACTGCAGACCTTCAATGGAGGATCTTTTACAAAATGTGCAAACAAATCTTGAATAAAGTGAAATGGGCAAGGCTGGAAGAAGAAAGGAGGAATAAGCCTTTGCAAGATCTTAGAAATTTTTCCTTGTAAGCAGAACAGTCTGAAGGCACAGTTAAGTTTTGGAGAGGAGTTCTGATTTCTTCAGTTTTTTACCCTGGATAAATGTGTCAAAACTTGAGTATTGCCTTCTCTTCATTCTCCTTTGACCTCCTCCTCTATGCCAGGATAGATGTCTAAATAAGCATTTAGGTATTAGGTGCGCAGGTTTCAGAAACCAGCATTGGAAATGCTGACATTATCTCCTTTTTCTTCATCTGTCTCCGAGCTGCTCGATTCCACTGATTTGAGGCCAACAACAGGAGTGGTATCTCCTGAGCATGTTACAGTTCAGTCTTTTATTGTAGTAAAATACTCTATATTCCTTCAGCAGCCAGGGCTGGCAAAGCATATCTCATTGTTTACTAAGCACTTTGATAGCCTTAAATGAAAGGCACTGCAGTTATTAGCATCACTGAATCCCTTCCCAGCAGAGCAGAGCACACAGCCTCCACAGCTGAGCCAAATTGGAAATGAGCACATTTGGAAACAGGACGCTGAGTAGCCATCTAATGCAGACAGGTCTGCCTGTCTCTAGGTGGAAAAAACCCTCCGGTCAGTTGAAATCTTGCTGATGGGCACAATATACATGACATTGCTTCTCACTTTGCCCTGGTCCTCCTGTATCATTCAGAAGGTATTTGCATGCTCTGGACTGACCTTTTTTTTTTTTTTTTTTAGAAGGCATTATCTCTGAGTGTCAGTCTCCGATTTGTTTTATGTCACTTATGTCATGCCATTGTAGATTGTGTCCCACTGTGTCATGTCTTCCAGATCAATATGACACAACATAGCACTGCATGAGCTACAATGAGCAAACGCAGCGACGCAAAGCTGTTTACCCTAAACAAGTAATCCCTCCTAATGGACACCCAATCAATAGAAAATCAGGGTGGGATGGTTTCTTTTCAGACTGGATAATTGTTACCCTCAGACCATACCAGTGATGTCTGCAGCCTGCTGCTTTGCAGCTCAGAAATGCATCACAGCTTCCCAAAATGAGATGCAAAACGCAGGCAGCGCTAACAGCTGATGACGGGCTCCCTTTAGCGGGGGACGAGGGACAGAAGCGCCGCAATTACAGCCTTCATACACATGGGAAGTGCTGCTGAGCTCCGTTCCTTCTAACAAACCGAAAGCTAGCAAGAAAACTTTGTTAAAATCTCTTGTACTATAAACCAAAGACATTAAACCTGTCAGAAATACACCGAATTCTCTGCAAGACGCTGCAGCAATAAAACTAAGGGACGCAACGCAGGACAAAGATAGGTAAGAAAAGCTCAGACAGCCTCAGTGCACCCCGCTAGCGAGGCCGGGGCCGATGGCGGTGGCATCCCGAGCTGTCCCGTGCGGCAGCACGGATCTGCTCCAGCTGAGGACCATCCCCGTGAGCTTTCACGCTGCTCAAACCATCCCAGCTCTGATGATAAGGTGCAAGCTGAGCCGCTCTGTGAGCCGCCAGCCTGGCTGGCACGCAAGGAAAACCACACATGAAGCAAAAAAAGTGCCGTTTCTGTCACACCAAGCGTGCTCCTGAAAATGCTGGCATGAAAGGAAGGCTGGGAGGGAGCTTTCCTGCTTCCCTGAGCCTTCAGAGACACCTACAGACAAAGCACCGACCAGTCTGCAGAGGTTACATCCCAGCACAGGCAGTAAGCCCTGCTTTGCTCCCGCCCTTCAGGAAAAGGTCTCCTCTTTCTCTGCAGCAAAGCCAAGCCTAGGGCAGTGTAAAGTCTGCTGTTGCTGCATTTGCTGTACGGACAGGACACCTACGGAATGCATGTAGGTTATTTTCTTCTCTTGCTGTTTCTTATTTGGGACTAAAAACCAGTTTATTTCACCTGCTGATGACAGAAGGCTTTTCATCTCCTGAGAGCATTCCTGTTAGCATGCAGCGTTCACTTATTTTTCCTCTAAAAACTTCTCAGTAATGCCAGATGAACTTTTTCAGAGCTGACCTGGAACAATTTTCCTTGCTTTTTGTCTGTTCTTTCTGAAGGAGAGCTGGGAAGTGCCAGGCGCTGCTTCCCTCTGTGGAGGGCTCAGAAACCTGCAGGCAGCTGTAAGGGGTGACAGTACTAATAGAAATTCTTACCCTTTATCTGCAACTGAATCTTTCAGCCTTATTTTTAAAACTATCTCAAAACGCACCAGAGTGCTCCAAAGGAGAATATCAGCTCAAAAATATCACCAAAATCACAATTTTTTTTTAAATTAACTGTCCTTGACATCCAAGGAAAACAACCTGCACATAGAGGGGACAGGACAGTAACAGGGCACTAAGACCAGCTCTCCCGTAGTATCTGTCTCCCTAGACTGCCTCTCTGGCCTTGCAAGTGGACAATAAATAAATGAGTAGCTAGCTCAGAAAAAAACAATCCTTTTTTTAAATTTTTGACTTGGATGCTAACCAACATGATTTCGGTGTCATTAAAGCACTCGCCATAATTTAAAAAGTGCCTGATGTTACCGGTTTTGAAAATGCAAATCTAATAATTTTGATTACCACTTGGCTGTGTATCACCAAGGTGTGCCTACACTCGGCTGCCCTCAATTGGCTTCTGAATAACATTTTCCATTTGCTGCTCTGCGAGGGTTATTAAAGGGGGGAGGGATGTTTTTGGTTTTCAGCCTTCCCAGTCCTTGAGAAGAAATGGGTAAGCATTCTCCTTGGGGTGATTTGTAAAGTGCACTGGGGGGGCTCGTGCTTGAGCTGAGTGTGGCTTGGGTCAGAGCCCTCCCTGCGCATTGTTTGTCACCAAGCTGTATCAGCCATTCCCATAACTTGGTATGTTCAGCTATTAGATTGCAATGCTTCTTGACATGCCTGGATTGAAACCTGGGGGTCTGATTTTTGGAGGCATCCAGCACTTGCAGTTCCTACGGCGTCCACAAGAGCTGTGCTAAGCTGCTCTGGAAGGCAGGTCTTTAGTAAGCACCCATGTTTCATTCTTCATACGTTTATAAACTGTTTATATGCATTGCTGCAGGAAGAATCAGATTTATGGTGCGGACTTCTCATCTCTTGCAGAAGTGCCATGGAGGCGAGGGTTACCTACAGCAAAACCTCGGTGCTGACACTTGTTAAGGACTAGAGCTTACACGGATCATTGCGGGACTCATGTAGGAGAGCTCAGGGCTTTGTGGGAGGTACCCATTTCATCTCAGAGTCAAGTCCTTCATAAATATTTCATATAGGCTTTGAGCAGGGCAGAGGATGAACTGCTGATGCTGAAAGGAATTTCAGTAAGTGATTCTGTGCCTGAGCCCTACTGCAGGTGCAGGCATTTCTGTAGCATCCCAAGCTTGGGATGCTCTGGGTCTTCTTGAGTTTCAGTAGTAGCAATCCCAAGCGACTGTAAAATCCTGATACATCAGTTAGTTACACAAAAACAATGTCATAAGTCTAGGCAATAATTAAGCATTATTTTAGTAATGTGCACTTAACGCTGCTTATACCTGAGAAATTTCAAATGCTTGTATTAATTAGTTAAGGCTCGTAACACGTATTGTGGATCTGCTAAGAGTTACTCTATTTTGTTAGAAGTTAAACCAAAATACAGATGAATTAAATTTGTCCAAGATAATACAGCCACGTCCCTGAGGACTTGATCTGAAGCCTATATAGTCAGCGATGCAATCTTTTTCACCACCTCCTGTACACTTCTGGCAAGGTCTCTGAAAACCCAGGAACAGCTTTGTATCCCCTGAATTTCGTTGAGTAGTTCTGCCCAGTGCATATCTTTGTTGCTGTATCCTTATTATTTTAGCAGAGAATTAAGCAGTTGGCCAATACTCTCTGGAAGAAATACTTAAGATTTTGGTTTCATATACCAGAGAATGAATAATGCTCGTAGTATTTTAGCATGACAGCTGTGCAGAATAGACTTTTGGAATAAGCAAAAATATCTATCTGTATATGATTTTCACACTTTCGGTCTCATTGTTAAGCAATATTTTTTCTCCTTTTCATTTCCTCTGAGGCCCTGTAGAAAAAAATTACGGCATTTTTGTCAACAGAAATGAAAGACAAATGTTAACTTTAGAGGCAGAGGGAATTCACGGGCACAGATGAGGAGCTGAAGCCTGCATAATGTGTCATGGCTCATCTTTCTGTGCCACCATTTTGCTCGTACTGCACGACTAAAGTGAAAAATAGACAATTAAACCAGTGGTAAAGGCTCCATGTGAACTCCAGCTGTGAATAAGGGATTAGTCCTCAAGCCCAAGGTGGAGCTGCTACGTGCTGCTGCCCATATTTAACAGACAGAACTTGCTACATCACCAATACCTGCAGGTTTGGGGGCTTTCCTTTAGAAATGTCGTGTTTAGGACAATGCCCTTTCTCACCTTTCTTCTGCTTCACATCCCCAAAATACTGGTTCAGTTCTTATTCAACAGGTCAGTGACATCTCAGGTAAGACCACAGAGGTCCTAAAAAGTGAGTCTGACCTACTGACTGACCCAAATCAGCTGCACGTCAGGCAGAGGAGTTACTACACCCAGAGCCACATCTTACCCCAAAACCCTTCTGTCTGACATTACTACAGGACTTGGCTTATTGGGGCAGAGTTTTGGTTTCCATGGTATGAAAGGTTTGGTTGGTGTCACTCATAATTTATATTTATTCTCTGTGTGGGCCCTCCTCAGGCAAAGAAAACTACCTGGATTTAAAACATCAAACAATCCATCAGACAGAGAACATGGCCAATATTCTAAAGAAGCACTGAGTTTTCAGTAAACATAACATACAACAATAATGTTAGTCTAATGTTTCCCTTTCCAGGTCCGAGCAGATATCACTCACATTTTTAATATACCCTTCTTTATTCCAGTTTTAGAGATTTCACATTGTGAGAGTTTTCTTAAGGCAGAATTTAATTTAGGAACAACAAAATAGGGGGGTTTATAACCATGGTGAGCAAGGTATGACTGTGAAACAAATCTTTGAAGTAAGAAGATTCAAATAAAATAATCTCTGGTCTCCAAGCTTTTTCAAAAATTTTACCTAAGCCTTTCAGATCTGCTGCACTCTTTTTCAGCCTTTTCTTTTCTCCTTGTTCATCCAGACGGTGGCTAGAAGAGGATTCTGGAGGATTTATTAACAGTGTTTCAATCCAACAAAAAGAGAAAGGGATCGGAGGATAAAATCAAAGATGTGATAGTTCACTTGTTGCATTAAGGATCTTCCTAAGCGATCACGGCAAATTTTTCAAGTTCTGGTGGCAATGCTGCAGTTGCGCTAGACTGCTTAGGATCTTTTTGAGCTCTACATGTCTCTCCATTTCTCAGGAGGACAGGATTAATGTTTTTTCCCCCCCGTCTGTTTTCCTTGTTGTTTGTAGATGCAACCCGGGTTATGGTGTCACCTTTCAGCATGGATGTCACTGTTGGAGAAAGCATTGTCTTGCCTTGTCAGGTATCTCACGATCACTCACTAGATATCATGTTTACCTGGTCGTTTAATGGACACCTGATAGACTTTGAAAAAGATGGGGATCACTTTGAAAGAGTTGGAGGGGTAAGTATTAATACTAAAGCAATCTCCTCACAGTAATAAAAGTAGGTAACATAGAAAAAGGCTACTAACAGAAGGAATGGACTTGACTAAGTTGATAGTAGGAGATGTTATCTTGTGTCTTACAGACTGAGAAGATGAACATTGCCAGTATGCTACTTCATTACAGATGGTGTAGAATTGTTATGATTTCTTAATGACGTGACTTAAATCTGCTTGCATGAACGATGTGTTCACATTGCAGTGGGATGCATGTCAGAAGATCTGTAATATGTTTTCTCATTGCAAAAAACTGCCTTCTCATTCAAGGAAGAAGCCCATAATAGTTTTTCTCTGGCTGTAACAGTAAAAGAAATGTAAATGTAGCCAATTGTAGAACTTTGTATTTATACAGAAAATAGCGGGAAGTCAGAGGATATCCTCAAACTTGTTCAGGCAGTGTTTGTTGGCATGTTCATCTGTCTCTGTCTGTGTCCTCCCCTTGTGACCACATGCTTAGAGTAAGTGTTTTTGCTCTACACAAAACAACCTGCATAGTATTACAAACATCACCGACCATCAGAGATGACATTTCTTTTCCATGTTATCTGTGCACGTTTCCTGGCAATGTCACATCGGTCTCTTTGGGTTGGTTGTGGTTGTTTATGGGAAAGCCAGTCAGTACCCACTGACAATGCAAGCTTTTGCAATGTCCAGAGAATTGTTTGGTTGGAGGTTGAAAAGATCATGTTTATGGAAATCCGATAGCTAGGAGAAGAGTCAGGTGTGAAAAGATGGTTAAACTGCCCATTAAATACAGCCCTGGGCACCGCTGTCGCTCAAGGCCATGATCAAGTGGCAGGTACAGGGAAGAAAAGGTAGTGAAGGTAGGAATTACTTTCGTTCGTTAGGAGAGGGGAAAATCTGCTTGGGTCATTTGCCATTTTCTGCCTCTTCAGGAAGGTTTAGGACCAGAGAGCCTGCAGCAAAGTAAGGGTGCCTGTGATGGTCTTTCCCTGCTTGATTTTCTCTGCTTTTTCTTCAGTTGTAAAGTGCAGGTTGTTTCAGCTTTTCTCATAGTTTTAGATTTCCTGAAGGTGTTGTGGCATGAGTTTTGGGAATCGGAGAGGGTCAGTGCCATAGGAGGTATCTCAGGACACCATCTATTAGAAAGGGGGTTCATACGAGAAGGTAGCATGTCTGTCAGACCTGCCCCAGGTTCTCATGCCATTCTTCTGACTAAAAGTAATTTCCAAATAATTTTTACTAAAAGAGGAGCAGCAATTTCACAGGCTGTGTCTGAAAGATGGGTGAAAAGTTTGCTTTCCTTTGTAGCCATAATGTTTTCCTTCGCAGTTCAGATTTCATCTAGTTTAGCCTGTTGCATATTAGGCAGGACTTGGGGAGTTTAATTTCTAACTTATCTGCAATTTAAAAATGTTTTCTCATCCTTCCTAATGAATTTTTTTCCACTTCTATTGCGTGAAGGTAGCAAGAAAAAGAAGGAAAGAAATGCAACAAATTTTCAGCAGAGGTAGAAAACTGGAAAGGGTTTTGCATGTTGCTCTAAGGGAGGTTTTACAGAGACTCATGCTCCACTGGGTTTCAGGCAGACTGGCAGTCTGTGTTTACATTTGTCAGGAGTGAAATTTAATGCTGAAAGGAAAAGGAAATATGATTTACAAGCCTTGCTGTTATCCCTAAAAAGAATCATTAAAAGATGCACTTAAAGATTGATGCCTAGGGCGCACATCAGCAGCAACGGCTCTTCCTGGCAACTGTGCCTGATTGGCCTGCAGAGCTATAATTACAAACTTTATTAATATTCTTCAGTCAGAAAGCCACGACCACAAGGTTACCCTGAGATTTCTAATGTACTGAATGCTTTGTGTCTGGAGAAGAATTTAGAGAGAGTTTTCAGCTTCCTATACATACAGAAACCTAATTAGTTCTATTCAACAGTTAATCAGACATGCACTTGGCATTTGGAAAACAAATTACCACTGTTAGGTGATGCAAGACTTCCTCGGAGAGTGCTGTTCTCATGATCTTTAGCACAAAAATGCCGGGCAATCAAAATGCTGGCCGTAATACAAAGCCGTGAAACTGTTGCAGATGTCTCATAATTTGGGCTGGTTTTCACTTATGAAATAGATGTAGACACAACTTGGGCATCTGAATACCAGAGAGGCTATAGACTGGATATCCAGAGAGAGAAAGGAGGAATCGGAGCGAACCTGCCCTACATAAGCTTTGTCACATTGTTTTAACGGGGAAAGTGCTTAACGGACCCAAACCAGGCTCCCCTGCTCCTTGTAGGAGCCATAATTTTAGAAACGCTCCCACTCTTATCTTCAAGGCAGACTCACATAATTTTAATAGGCCATGGCTTGCATTACTAATGTTTTCATCAGCCAGTGTAAAGTAAATCCATTAGTCACAGTGTCCTTCATGTGATAATGATGTTTAGCGCTCATTAAAAAGTAATTGTAACCACTTTTCCCTACTTTATCAGCAGGATTCAGCTGGTGATTTGATGATCAGAAGCATCCAGCTGAAGCATGCTGGGAAATACGTCTGCATGGTGCAAACAAGTGTGGACAAGCTATCGGCTGCTGCAGACCTGATTGTAAGAGGTATTTGAATTTTGTTACTGTTGTTGTTGTAAAATTTTTTTTTTTTTTTCCTATCTTCTGCTGCTGGTAAGACAATTCCTGGGCTTGGAGACATTCATTGAGATACTAGCATCTTGTAATTAATCTAAGAAATAAGCTCTAATTACACGCTGGGGTTCACAGTACATTCTCAAACAGTGCATATAAAGATTCTTTCATATATACATACTCGTACAACAGACACACAGCACAGATAAACACACTAGTACCTGTTCATGTCCTGAATGCAAAACTTGCACCAACTGAGCTCATTTATTTGATGAACTATGCAGCAGAAACAGTATCCAGCTTATTCACTGCATTTCTGCCCAGCAATATTGTTCCATTTCTAGAATAAACATGATTTAGTAACTTCACTGATATTTCAAGATCTATTTATTACCATACACAGGTGATCTGTAAGTATGACTTTAACAGAGATGCAATTAGTTAACCTGAGTCTGGATCCTTACAATAAGTATGATGCAGATTTTCCTGCTCATTAGCTTTGAGAAAGGCAAACACTGGTGCTGCTCTGTATCTGCTACCCTCAGTTCTTGTAGACCCCAGCAAAATCATAGTTTGCACATTCTCCATGGAACCTAAGTTCTCAGGCAACTCAGTGAAAGGAGGAAAGTATGAAAAAGAAGTAAGAAATTCCCTCTTTATCAAAGCTGTGCCAGAGTACAGTGTGCAAGATTAGCCCTGAACTTTCATTCAGAAATGCGCCCGTGTCTCCAGCCGGGTGTTTCTCTTATCCTCATAATATTGTTACGCTTTTCGCCCCGTTTCCCTCATAGGTGTATGAACGCAGACATTCTTAGCCATGTGCCACACAAAGAGCTGGGCCCCTGGAGGCAGCGAAGCTGCTGCTCTTCTCCCCAGGAGGTTGCCTGGGCTCCCCGTTACACTGACTCTTGGGTTTTTGCTGCAGCATGATTTCAGATGGATTTTTTTTTGTTTTGCACAAACATTTCAAAACAGCCTGCTGATGGACACCTCGGTTAGGTAATTTCCTTAGTGCTGGCTCTGTAAACAAACAGGAGGAACATTAAATTCTCACAAGAAAATTACTCTTGGTGATGGTAAAAATACCGGTCTTGTCACTCCCCAGAAACATCAATGGGGATGTCTCCATTCAGGCCAGTGGTCCCACGGCTGCGCTGAGAGCTGTGCTGTACTGTCTCTCCAACTGCATGAAAATTGGGAAATATCCCTGGGCTGTGAGACTGGAGGGGGAGCAGAATAGCTGGTGCATAAATAGAGCCTTCAGAATATTTTTTAGAAGTTTTTAAATATTGGAGTTATGTCAAAGTAATAAAGAGAGTAGATACTAGAATAAAAATCAATTATTTATGTCAGGGAATATCAAACAAGAGCATACAGAAGTAACCCCTGGCACCAGTACACACAGATCAGCCCACTTGTTCAGGATGGGATTTTCTCATGCCATCAGAACAGAAGAAGCATGTGTCTGTCAGCAGCCCAAAAATATTTGGTAAATTGGTAACTGATAATTTTTCCTTCTCTTGCCCTACTGTAGCCTGCACCCTGCAAAGAAGTATATTCTGAAATGTTGGGAATAACCATGGTTATTCCAAGACATGAAGTGAAGACAGTTTGTTTCAGCCTCTGCCAAGCAGTAGGAGTAATTTGTGAAAGATGCAGTGAAATTTAATTTCTCTGGTGTAACTTGCGGTGGGGGGGCTAAAGGAGCTGACTGCTCCATGAGGCTGCATTGCACGGCTACTCCCCCCAGCAAAACAATTTAAACTTTTAATTTCTGAGAAATTAAATCTGGCTAGACCTGCTGAAACTTTCATTTTAAAGACAGGATATTGGAAGGTTTCAGGGTATTTTAGATACTTAAACATGTCCAGCTCTTTCAATATCATATGAGAATAATTTTAGTCCACAGAGTGAATCGCAAGAGAGTTTGCTTGAGATGGAGCTTTTGGGGAGAGACTTCACCTCAGGTACGGCAACTGACAGTAATGGCCATATGATACAGGAGAGGGGTCCTCTCTCTGATCGGTACGTCCTACAGTGCTTTACTGGTTCAAAGGAACCCAGCAGTAAAGCAGAAAATGTTGGTTCCTACTCGGACACGATGCTGATTACAGGCAGGTCCTTCGCTCTTCACCAGCCTCGGGGTGCATCCACGCTGCAGCCAAAAATCGTACTTCTATATCAGCCGGCCCTAAAGCAGCAGACGTGGGATGGCGGAGCCCATCCCGAGCGCTGCCGCGAGCGCCTTGCTCTGTCGGGTAGCCGAGGCATGCCACAGCCCTGCGGCTCGCGCGGAGGCACCTGGGAGCTGCGGGCAAAGCCGGTGGTCTCTGGGTTTGTGTTTCTCCCCCATGCCTCCCGATCTCAGCTAGGTAACGAGAGCTGCTAAACCACAGCTGGGGCTCCACTTAACTCCTCTGCAGGGACTCAGTTACCTCCGTCCTGAGTAAGGAAAGAAGACCAGAGTGGTCCTTCCTTGAGCCACTGCAAAGCTCCAAGCACCCCTCTCCTGTAATTCTTCTAACAGGTCCCCCAGGTCCACCAGAAGCTGTGACAATAGATGAAATCACCGACACCACCGCTCAGCTGTCCTGGAGGCCAGGAGCAGACAACCACAGCCCTATTACAATGTACGTCGTACAAGCAAGAACCCCCTTCTCGGTGGGATGGCAAGCGGTGAGCACAGGTAGGTCCATCGCCTGACCCCCAGAGAGCTCTGCCGATGGAAAACACATCCATCGGGACCCACGCACGGGCCGAGTGGAGCAGCTCTGCACCCTGAAGAGAAAAGTAATTTCACTGGCTGCAGAGCACTGGTCTTATTAACTAGTTCCAAGTTTGGCAACCCAAAGATTTAGGGTCCAGTCAGTGTTATTACTCATCCATTTTTCTCATGAATGTTTAAGAGAAAACAGAATGAATTCCTATCTTTTGTTGCCGCACTGGAGATATACAACAGTAATTGTGGTTTATAAAGACATCCCTCAGGGACAGACCATGTCATCTGGCCTATCTTTAAGTAGAATTATTTTCCTGATAGAGAGGAAAATCCCATGATGTAATTGCTCATTCCGTCAGAGGTTAATTTTGTTCCAGTAACCATTAAATAGAAGGAAGACTGTGTTTTAAAAAGAGAAAAATAAAAACCCTTTAAACCTGTTGTCTTGACACTTTGTTTTCAAAAAGTGGCAATTTAGGAGAAACTCTTTAATAGCAGGAATTTCTGTGCTAAAAGCACAAATGTTTTAGTGCCGCCTCTTTTACTTCTTTGCAGTTAACAAAATGTTAGAAAAATGAGAAGAGGTTTATCAATCATTATTCACTTAGTATTTACGTTAATCCCTCACTTTTAAGGATATCAGATACGACCTCTTCTCAGCAGTCTTTAATACTTACAGTGGGTTTTGTTGCATTCCTAACCTGTGGCTGTCTCCTAGTTCCAGAGATCATCGATGGCAGGACGTTCACAGCGACAGTGGTGGGTCTGAACCCTTGGGTCGAGTATGAATTTCGAGTAGTGGCTGCCAACCTCATCGGGATTGGAGAACCCAGCAGACCTTCAGAGAAAAGAAGAACGGAAGAAGCTCGTAAGTACTGGTGGGCAACTGAGTTAAGTCTTGTTGAATAAATGCTTGTTGGTGCTAACAGATGTGTTGCACTGGAGGAAGCTGAGGAGCGCTTTCTGCGCCCATTGCTCTCCTCCCTCGTGGCACATTACTTGTGTGCACAGAACAGGCAGTAGAAGCTGTGGAGCTCCTGACGGGCTCTTTTGCTCACTCCATGAGTCCTGGATGTAAAGGAAGGCTTCACCCCTTCTTCCTGAAGAAAGCAATGATTTTCAAAAAAAAGGTATTTGGGCAGGTTTTTTTGAAAAATACTGCCCAGTATCCGTTGATGAGAGAGATGAAGTCTGAGAGCAGTCCCTCTGGTTTCCCATGATCAGTGTGATGGAAACTCTGGAGCACAGGCTACAGCACCTTGAGAGCAGGAGTTTGAGCTTTACAGCTGGAGAGTCAGCAGCACCTTGATGCTGGGGGCTTCTGTGGTTCTTGGGATTAATTTGGACCTCGTCCCTGTGGGCCATCAGCCTTCAAGAAACCACCCTGGGCTGCCCTATGGGGTTGGATCATTTCATGGGCTTACTGAAGGTCTGTCTTGTGCAACCCTCTCCTAAACACACCACTGCCTCCCAGAACCACACTGTCTTCAGGCTGCTGCAGGCACAGCTTAACGGTGAGAACTTTACTGCTCCTTGGTGCTGTCCCTGTCTTTTGATCTGGCAGAAAGGGGTCATGGCAAGGTGTAGGCTCAGCGTGGTGGCTGCAGGGATGTGTGTCTCGTTTATGGGAAACCCCTGGTAGGTGGCTCCTCTGTTCTCTTTTAGCCTGTAATGGAACAGAATATGAAATAAGAAAATAAATAAAAGCCCTTTTTTAGGAAAAACAAATATTTAAACTAAACAATTAGTGACTGAATATACAAGTTAACTGACATACTTCTAATATACTGTTATTGACATACTTTTAATGTGCTGTTTGCCATGGCAAATTAGTCATTTCCTAATAGCATTTCTGGTACCCAGCAGGGGAACGCCAGCACAGTCCTGTTCCTGCATCGGTCTGTTCCATTTCAACATTTCTGGTTTCAAAGTTGTCACGTGCATTTTATGCATCTTTTTTTGCAGTTCCTGAAGTGACCCCAGCTAACGTCAGCGGAGGTGGAGGGAGCAAGTCTGAGCTGGTCATTACTTGGGAGGTAAGTGGAGTCCAAACCGAGAGGAACATTAATACGTTTCTGACCTAGATGCACCCTTTCACCCCAGACCCCAGGGGAAGCATCTGTAGATTTTAAACGGTTTGCAGTAAAAAAGCCCACATTGTGTGATAAAAATAGCCCAGCTATTAAAATTGAGCTAAACCACTTCCCCACCCCAGGCCCCTGTGCAAGGAAGCCAGCAGAGGAGTGCTGTGCAGGGGACCACGGGGAACAGGCTGCACGTCGCTGCTTCGACACGAGCTCAGCTCTCCCTGACTCTCAGCACATCTGTACGCGTACAGCAAAACGTGGATGGGCAGAAACTACCTGAGGGATAAAACAGAGTCTGTGAGGCCAGGCTTGCCATGTCCTGACCTGGCTGAGAATTGTTGTGGCTGACTCTCAAGCTTCATCCCTCATCCCTGCGCTGGGATATATGGCAGCAAATAGTTAAGAGTTAGCACAACGCATTGCATGCTGGCTTTCATTGCTGCTAATGAAAGCCAGCAAGAGGAGATACAGAGATGAAAAATGTTTAATATTCCTTAAGGCAGTCAGGGTTAGAACTTTAGTCATTTGTCTGCTCATATTTTCATGTTACGATGCGATGCAGCTGGCATATTTTTCCTGATAATGAACTTCACTAGACATGCTAACACTTCCACTTAGCACTATTTCTGACCAAGCTGGCAGAATGAATCGCCAGAGATATTTTTAAGGTTATTAAAAAACTATAAATGGGTTTTTGTCCTTACCACACAGCTCAATGTGCTAAATTCCCTCCTCCGTTGGACTAATTAGCTACGCTGTGTCTCCTAAAGATACTGCAATATGTTTCAAAAACACACATGGCAAGAACATCAGCCATTGATTTGAGTTGTAATTTGCACAAAACATAATTTGTATTTTGATATAACAGTCAGTTTACTCTTTTAAATGTCCAGAGGCCTCTTCTTTATGGTCTGGTGTATTTTTTGAGCCTTACAATACACAGTAAGAAGCAGTCACCAAAAGTAACCCCTGCACATGCTTAAGCACCGTGGACATCTGAGGGAGAGTGGCCCATAATTACAGATTATTTTAATATATTGAAGCTTATGGTTTTGATGCAGCTTTTAGGGGGCTGCAAGCCTGAGAGTAGGAAGTGTCAGTGCGTTCAGAAGTGACCTGGAGGTGACAGGTTGTTTCTTCTAGCTGTTACCTCGCTCTTACGTGCCCTTCTCCATCACGAGCCGCTCCCTGCCATCGCGGTCTCTAACAAGTCACGTCATACAGGATGCGGATAGTGGGCTGACCTGGTCTGGGTCACCGTGTGGCAACAGGCCAGCGAGGGACCACCAGCCCCGCGCTGGCTGGGACATTGCCCAGATACGTTCTTCAGGGCTTCACGTGCGATTCCAAAGACATGAGAGCAGCTGCACGTGTATTGGGAAAGCAGGAACCGTGTCCTTGGTTCACCCCAACAAATCTCAGACTCTTTGTCATTGCAGTGCCGAAAATTACTCACACTGTTACTGGAGGTTCCATCTAGTCAATGAAGGAAGGTGGGCACCTACAAAGGTGAATTCAGTCTGAGGCAAAGCGTCTTCTGGAGGTGCTGCTCCCCCCCTGACTACAGAGAGCTCGCAGAGCAGCAAGGCTGTACCAGGGGTGGGATGGGATGAATTCAGGTTAGATGCGAAGCAGGACTCCAGCCGCCTCCCGCCTCTAATGCTCTCTTTACGACAGTAGCTTCAGAAGGACCAAGAGGCAACAGCCAGCACGCAGACGGGGAGGTAAACGCGTGCCATTGCTGAAAGCGCTGTTTCTCACGTTCTGCCTGCCCACAGACAGTGCCCGAGGAGCTGCAGAACGGAGGCGGCTTCGGGTACGTGGTGGCCTTCCGCCCCTTCGGCACCGTCAGCTGGATGCAGACCGTCGTGGCCTCCCCGGACGCCGCCAGATACGTCTTCCGCAACGAGACCTTGCCGCCCTTCTCTCCCTACGAAGTTAAAGTCGGGGTGTACAACAACAAGGGGGAAGGGTCCTTCAGCCCCGTGACGGTCGTCTACTCGGCAGAGGAAGGTAGAACCAGGAGCCCACCCCACCACCTCTCCCTCCTCCCAGCCACTGGACGCGGCGGGGGTTGACCGGGTCTGAAAGCGTTTAGTATCCACCTTGACGTATCCTTTGATACCTAATCCTTGCTCTGATTTTTAATAAATGGCGAGCCATGATTAATTCTTTTGATAGTCATTAAAATAACATTAATCGTAATGAAATCTTTTGATATTAATGGAAAAGTAATATATAATCTGGAAAGAATTCCGCTGAGATTTAATATGAATTAATGTCCACTGATTAGAAAATGTTCCCTCTTGTCCTAATTGCAGTACATGGTATCCTGGATTGAGTTTAGTAATGACATTTTATTATTTCTTAGGTAGAGGAGCGGTGCCATCTGGCACAGGCGGACAGGCCATCATTTTGAAATGTGAAAGTTTGTTTTGGTCGCATGCTTCTTTTCTCATGCAATGAAGAAAATAAATCCCTTGAAGGCTGGGACTAATTGAACATAAAATTGAAAACTCTTAATTTTATTTTTAACTCCTCTACCCAGAGCCGACGAGAGCCCCAACCACTGTTTTGGCCAGAAGTCTTTCTGCTTCAGATGTTGAAGTTTCTTGGGCTCCCCCTTGGGAGAACCAGCACAAAGGAAGAATACAGGGATATGAGGTATGGAAACACAAAACAGCATCCTTTCAGTACTAAGTCTTGAGGAGACGCGGAGATAATATCAGGGCAGTCGTTGTGGTGCTGCTCTTGCCTTCCATGGGGCAGGTGGGTTCCCACAGCGTATTTGCTTCCTTTCATCTCTTCAGTACGCGGAGATTTCTCTCGCACTGTAAAGAATTACACATTTTTCTGTGTGTGATCTGGCTGAAAATAGAGAGCAGAGCTTGCTAGGGGAAACCTGCGTGCATGTGCTTCCATGGCCAAGCAGCATCTGAGGTCCTGGGGAGGGAGCGCTGCAGCCAGGCTGGCTTCTAGCAAGGAACAAGAAGGGATTGTAACAGGGTGCAGGATCTGTCCCTGTGGCACTTGCACTTTGGGCAGAAGTGCCACAGTTAGCGCTGGAAATGACCGGGTGCTGCCAAGCCCGTAGCTGGAGGTAGACACGTACCTGCTCTGCTTCTCAGGTCAGATGTTGGAGACACGACGAAAAGGAAGAAAACGCAAAAAGGATTCGAACAGTTGGCAATCAAACGTCTACAAAAGTCAGCAACCTGAGAGGCAACGCGCTGTATCACTTGGCAGTCAGGGCATACAACACGGCTGGGACCGGCCCCTCCAGTGCCGCAGTCAATGTCACAACCAAAAAGCCACGTGAGTGTTTGTGAGGACGCGGGGCTCTTGCCTGGGAGGGTTTCGGCCAGCGCTCCCCTCTCTCGTTTTCGAGCTTTCTCGAGTCTGAAGGAGCTGTCAGACTTTCTTTGCCAGGTTTTTGTGCAGAAGACTTACCAGCTTTTTTTTTTCTTTTTTGTGAGGCTCTTCCCCATGTTAAGTAAGCAGAGCATGCAAAACTGAAATCACAGCTGTGCAGGAAAATTAAATATTTATCTCATTGTTCAAGAGGGCTTTTTTCTTCTGGTCTCAGGCATGTTGAGCAACTGACTGAATCCTTTTTTCATTTAGAGCACTGTGTTGTGTCGCACCTCCTGTGACCTTGAGGACACAGATCAGTGGAACAGCTAATTAGCTTTCCAGGGTAATAGGGCTCTGGGCACGCTCAGTTATGGTGGTAGAAGCCTCGCTGGTACTGGGAGGGATCCAGCTGGGAAATGGTGCTCCTTAGTAATACAATGCTGTGTATATTTTGGTATAGCACCAAGTCAGCCCCCTGGGAACATCATATGGAATTCATCCGACTCCAAGATCATACTGAACTGGGACCAAGTGAAAGCGCTGGACAACGAGTCAGAAGTGAGAGGCTACAAAGTGAGTATTTTGTCAGCACAGGCAGCTGGACAACACTGCCCTGCACCACCTCCCTCACCACCCCCTGGTCCTGCAGGGAAGCCTCACTACGCTTCAGCTGTCACTGGGTTCTGGTGTTGGGCTATAGGGAATATTTCCATGAATCCACTGTCAAGTTGGGGTTTACAGTAGGACCAGACGAGGTGTTTCACATGGTACTTGCATGGTTTTCCAGGTTAAAACTGGAGCATTCCTCCAGAAACAGAGGCCATACCTGTGTAGAGTGAGCACGTTCTGCTGGCTACTCACCCTCGCCCCAGCAAGCAACCGTGCGGGTCTCGGCCCACGGACCTTCACCTGCTCCTTCCCTCTGAAGCTCCCACCTGCAGGACTGCTCTCCTGCCTTTGGTGGAAACTTTCCAAAGGCTGTAGCTGACTCCTTAATTGCAGATAAATAAAATGCTTTTTTAATAGCTCCCATTTTCTTCAGAAAGCAAAGCCAAAAGGAAAAGAAAGAGAATCCTCATTAGTAGCAGTTTTAATAGGGTATAATTTAACTAGAGAGAAATCTTGGGAAGAATTCAGCTCTATCACCTTACACAAGGGTTTAATTTGGCCCAAAGAAGACATCGGTGTGCAATTGCCAGCCGTTGTCTTGAGGGTTGAGTTGTGCAAACGTTTCCCACCAAAGCTTGAAACGATGAAGAACCTGGACATGCTTTGTATTTTGTTCACAATCTGGAATGCCAGCAGCGTCAGCTTTATGAGCCTGTGCCAGCTCTCCTGAATCTCTGCACTAACTTTTAAGTATCTTTGGTGCACTGTATCGGATTATCGAAAATAAGTAATTTCTCAGGGTTTTTAGTCAAAACCTCAGATGAACCTCAGCAGTTTGGACCAACTTTTCACTACGTGTTTTAGGTTTGAAATGCAAATTAAGTAGTCAGTTGAAAGGGGGTGAGAGAGACTCGTCCCCCTGAAAAATCAAACTCCATCTAGTAGGTTTCTAAAAAGTCCTCTTTTAACTTACTGTTAGGATAACACAGCCAGATTTCTTTCCTGAAGTGCAGCAAAACGTTGCCCATCTTTTTTTTTTTCTCCTGGAAATCTTACATAAATCAGTAAGTAGAATTCCCAGATCTTAGAAAGTAATTTGAAAAAGCCAGTTATACTGGGAAGCTGTTCATGGCACTGCATCAAATACCCCAACTCAGTTTCCTGAAGAAACATAGTAAGAAGTTTTGACCTCTCTACCTAAGCCTCGGGACTTATTTTAGCTTGATCAAGCTAAGGATTTCGCTGAGGGGCTCTGCCAGGTACCGAGGCCTCATGTGGTGCTGCCCATCGTCATCACCCCCCTCCCCGCCTGGGCTCTGTCGCCGCGGTGCTGGTGTGGGTCCCCAGCACAAACCCCTGGGGGGGTTTGAATGGCCCCTCCGTGACCAGACCGTGTGTCTGAGCATCAGAGGCAGGAAAAGAGCCGCAGCAAATCTGGACGCCCTTAGGGCAACAGGCGTCTCTGCCGTTTCTGCCTCCTCTTCTCTCTCCCCTTTGCTGCAGGTTTTGTACAGGTGGAACAGGCAGAGCAGCACGTCCGTAATAGAAACGAATAAAACCTCCGTGGAGCTCTCCCTCCCGTTCGACGAGGACTACATCATAGAGATAAAGCCGTTCAGCGACGGGGGCGATGGCAGCAGCAGCGAACAAATCCGAATTCCAAAGATATCAAGTAAGGATGGGAGGAACTGGGGTCCGTGCCTGCTCCTCCGGCCACCGAGCCACGGGGAGCCGGCGTCCCCAGCCCTTCTCCTCACCCGCTGGCGGGACGGACCTGCTTCACCCCAGTCACCGTTTGCTTCTACAAATGGGGATGAAGTGGTGGTGTCACCATCCCCGGAGGTGTTCAAAAAACACGTAGACAAGGCACTTCAGGACATGCTTTAGTGGGCACGGTGGTGTTGGGTTGACGATTGGATTCAATGATCTTAAAGGTCTTTTCCAACCTAAATGATTCTATGATTCTATGAACCAGAGCCTTGAAGCTGAGCAGGGGCGGGCTGTAGGTCTGGCCATCTCCCAGGCAGGGAGCTGAAACCCAGACTTACCTGGGACCAGGAGTCATACTTACGCCATCATAAGTAGTTATATTTAAGATTTCTAGACACTTCCCACTCTCTTACTTCCATACTCATATATATGTTGAATATATTGTTCCACTGCAATTCACTGTAACAAAATACCAAATGCAGTGTTCAGAGGCTTTTAAATTTATAAGGCTACTGTATAGCCATATTCCATTGTGTGTTGGATGCATAAATATTTATTTAGGGAAATGAGGTTGTGTAGAAGAACAAGCAGAAAAGAGAGTATTTTATTACACAACATTGCTTTTGCAAAATCTCCATGTCCCATCTTCCATTAATAATGCCACAGTTTATAAGCTGCATTAAATCAGGAGCCTCTGCAATGCAGGAATATGGCATTAAAATTACAGCAATGTAAAAAACCCTGGGTGAGATCAGAATTATCTCCACCACGGTTGTACGCTGTGGCTATATAAACCATACAGAGGAATTTAATCAGCAGACACAGGAGAGCGAAGGAGAGCAGGAACACATGCCAGTTCCGATCGGGCTGAACGCGGCGGGCCGCAGAGTGGGTGTGCAGCTCCGCCAGGATGTGGATCATGCCGGGCTGGTGCCATGAGTAACAGCTTGACTATAGTACAAATGTAAAAAAAATAAAATAATAAGTAAACGGGCCAGGAAGTAATAGAATTGTGAAAGTAGCCTCAACGCAACAGCGGCAGGATTTCAAGTTAAACCAAAAATCCAGTTAGAGAGGTGAAACCCAGTAAACAGGAGGTTATTGAAGCAGGAGGAGGGGACCTTCTCGGGAGCCACATCGCCTTCTGCCACCACCGTGCTTCATGGGAGGAAAGAGAATTAAAATCAGGGCAGGGAGAGGTCTGGGTTAACTAAGGCTGCCCTCCTCACCGTTCTCTTATTTTCTCCCCCTCTCTCCTTTTCTCAGATGCGTACGCAAGAGGATCTGGCTCTTCGACCTCCAACGCCTGTACACTCTCAGCCATCAGCACAATAATGATATCGCTCACAGCTCGGTCCAGTTTATGACAAAAATTACATAAAGGACTTCTTGTTTATAATATAAGCAACATTTAGCTAGTTGTTTTGAAGACACCCAGTACTAAGTAATATTGTGATTTGAGTACATCTTACTACTGGAAAAATGTTTATGCTTCTTTAGGAATGGCATTATACAGTACTTCCTCAAAGCAAATATAGCTTTGTCTGAAGTTTCCTTGGAAACTCTGCAATGCACTGAAAACATCTGTAATATGATGTTACCAAAGCAGTTTACATATGTCCTTATATGCATATTTTTTATTATATATTTAGTGTTTTATAGAATTTTTTAAAGTTAACATATGATGTAGATATTAATTTTTCCTCTGCTATAAAATGCTATGGACGACATTATCATGAAAATATTGTTTGGAATTTTTTCCTTTATGATGGAGAGTTCAAAGTTGTTCTTAGTAAATTGGCTGCAACTTTACTGTACAGTTTTACAAGGCTACGGAAGGCAGAACTGTTCCAGATCCAGTTTGTAATGCGGCTGTATTTAAATGGCAGTTACAATGATTCTTGTGTTAAATCAAGTGCTTATAACACACAAGATGTTATATTTTGTTCAGAGGTCTAAGCAAGACAAACTCGAAATAGTCAGTAAGAACACTCTAAGCTTGAAAAAATACAGGAATTTTGGTTGTTTGTGGACTACAGGACATGTAGCTAATATTCTGGCATCATGCAGCAAGGGTCCATTTTTACTGTCTTGAAATAGCTTTGTCTTTATCACAATTAGCATTAAATTGGGAAGGAATGAAGATACTGCAAAGATGCAATCTCTGCCTCTAGTGACAAAAAGGGACAGGTACCCGAAGGAGCGAGCGAATGACACGGTTCTCGCCTTCGGGTGTAAACCCGGCTAAATCCACCTCGCTTTGGGGGATTTTATTCCAAGAAAATTAGAATGCTCTGAGGCGTAAAGCTGCCCTGGGTTTCTTGTCCGAATACGCGCTTGCTTTCCACGTGCACTGGAACAGAACTCATCATCCTTTGTAACTCCGCTGTATAGAAAACGCTTAGGAAGTCTGGTCCGAACCGAGAGCGTCGGAGGAGCTGTGCCGTGCTTCGGGGAGCAGCCGGGGCTCCCGCGGAGGGGCAGGTTGTCCGCGGGGAGGTGGGATCTCCTGGTGGTTCTCTGCTAGGAAGCCTGCGCTTCTTTAGAAACTCTTCATGACGCCTGAAGGCAAAATAGAGTCACGCCGGAAAACGACAATATCCACAGCAAAATAATTCTTCTTAAGAGAAGGACTGTTTGTTACTACGGGGTAATTTTGTAAGTTCACTCAGATGGGATAACACTAGTAAAAGGCAACGGAATTTTCTATAAAATTTTCAGGTTTAAATGCGCTGCAGTGGTTTATTATACTTTTTTTTTTCTGATAGCTTGAATTTGCCTGTAACTTGTCTTTTTTGCTTACAAAATAATACAGTTAACTTTTAGACCTTCTAAATATATTTATTCAGTAACTCATAATCAGGATTCCACTTGTGTAAAAGTCAGGGGTGTTGACCAGAGAAATATTGTCAGTATTTCCAGCTGTGTTCCTTTCTTAGTTTGATATGGTTACTTCTATGTAAAAAAAAAAAAAAAAAAAAAGAAAAACAAAAAAACCCACAAAACCAAGAAAAATGGAACAAAAAAAAAAAGCTTCTGTAGTTTTCTCCCCAGTGTAAATGATATTTATCAGTGATCTAGCAGATGTAATCTTTTTTTAAAGGTATTGGTAATAAATATTCTGTCATTTGTAAAGATACCTGTCTTCTAGGAGCATTTTTCCTCCATGTTTCATTCTACCCAGTGACAAATTTCACCATGGCAATAGTGAAATCTCAGCACCTGCTGAGATTGTCACTGATGTGAAGATACAAAAGAAGGGTTGGTTTAAGTCAAAACTTTGTGAAGGCAGAAAAAAAAAAGATCTATTTATACATCGCTGGTCTAATTCTGCTTCCAGAACTGACAAAAAAATAAATCTGTGTGTGTGAATTTGGGCTGATAATGTCTATTTATGTGGAGTCATGACCTTTCCAAGCTCGTGCAGGCTGGCGCTCTCGGAGCGGAGCCTCTACAGCTGGGGAAGCTCAGACTGAAAAAGAAAGGGAAAAACCAACTGAAAAGACCAAACTGGCATTCCCCCTCCTCATGACCATCTCTCTGACCACGGCCATCGGAGCTGTCTGGGAGCGGGTGGGCAGCAGCAGCTCCACACAGGAGCCGCGGGCAGCGCAGGAGAGCGGAGCATCGCTGACCCTGTGCCCAGAGCAAACCCCCCTCCAGGTACAGCACCGCTTTGCTGGTTATCCTTGTGGATTTCGGAGGATTTAGGGGAGCACTGCTTGAAATCGCTAAATCCACCAAACCTGCATTTCTAATTCTGATTTTTAGGGGTGGCAGCGCAGGAGTCGTGATTGTGCTCTGTGTTTCAGAGGACCAATATTGAGCTTTGCAGTCAATGAAGCTTGAAAACAAAATGGCCCGGTAACACAATTCAGTTTTTAAAAACCAAATTTAAAATTGCTGTCTCTAGAGGGGAGCCAGGGGGATGCTCCTGAAGCTGCTCTCACGGAGGCAGCGGGGAAAAGCTGCAGCAGGAGGAACGCACGGGGTTTGTAGCTGGGTTTAAAGAAAAAAAAAAAAAGTCAGAATAAATACTTCTCTGCACTCTGGGCACAAAACTCATAACCCTGATCTAGGAGTTTGGGGATAGATCGCTTCACTGGCGGTGTGGGCTGGCCGAAGAGCGGCAAAATGTGACACGCAGCCCCGAGCGCAGCCTGTCCTCTTTGCATTCCCCGCTGCAGAGCTTGCGAGCGGCACGTGGCAACGAGAGCAAATCGCCTGGGATGTACTGAACGTGCTCCCTTTTCCCTCCGGCTGCCTTAAGTGAAGACTCTTTGCTCCGAGTGTAATGCCGGTGAGGCAGCAGCTCTGCCAGGAATTGCTTTCCTCGTCCCACGCAGGTGGATCTTCTTGAGTGCAGGTGAGGTTCCCCACCGCGTACCTGCACGAGGCAGCGCTGGGCTGCCAGACCAATGGCCTGGCTGGGAAATTAAGATCCTCCTGCTGCTTTATACCAGCTCAGTTTTATTTTCTTGTTTTCCCGTCATGCGCATCCTTATTAGTGACACTGAAAATCAAAAGCGTGGTTTTTTTCCCCCCAGCTGCCTGCCCATGCGCCCTGGGAACACCTCGACTGCCTGAGGCTGCGGCTGCCTTCACGAGCAAGTGCTGGGCATTCACACACAGGCCAAATGTACAGCTCAAATGCAAAATAGACTTAAATATATTGCATTAATCTCTGCAATATCTTGCCATTAATGGGAATGAAATTATATTTAGAAATCTTATTTATTGGGCCACTTGAAGGCATGACATAAAATACATTACAGTAAATGAATTCTCTTTGGTCTCATTTTTAGGATTTTACTAATGAAATTCTGATTTTAGACCGTTAAAGCTGGGCACCTCAGATCCATTAAAATCACATGCAGGAGAGACATTTGAGCCACAAACATTGTTACATTAATGAGCTGCATTAATTTGGATGTAGCCATGCTATTTCACCCAGATGAGAACTGGCTCATTTATTATAATTATTTTTAGTCTGTAGCACCTGGGAACTCCATTACATTAGGCACTTTCCAAACAATTTACGTGCTGGGTCAAATCTTTCTTTTTATTCTTTGTTAATGTGCTTAACCCCACCTCTGGCCAGCTCGACGGACAGGAGGTTTCTTGGAAGCAGAAGGAACTCCACAAGAACAAGAGAGCTTCGTGGTCCGCAGCCAGAGAGGTCAAAGCCCGAGTTGTTCAAGTGGTTTCAGGCAGGTTTATTTGGTAACTCGCTTGGTGGATTACACAACGGAAGTAAACAAAGCACAAACAGAAACCGACGCCGTCTCAAACTCGGTTCATTTAAGATGGAACAACAGATAGCAAAGAAAAACAGGTTGCAGTATTGGGCTTAGATTTTCAAAATTACCTGATGGCAGCTGAAGTTGCACACGAAGGAGGAGCCCAGCTCCTTGCAGCTCAGAAAGCCTCTTAAGAGCACCAAGAAGTCCTTGGCGCATTTTTTTAATTACTGTACACTTCAAACTCTGCATTCCCAGGCTGTGCTTTGTTTTGCAGGTGCAATTAAGGAACTTCAGCAGTTTGTGCCATTTTTCTTTTTTTTTCTTTTCCCCCCTGTAAACTTTACTCTTGTGCCAGGAAGCACAACCGATCTCTTCTTGTCCTTTTGCAGATGCTGCCAGCTAACGTCAAAGGCAAGAGCCCGCAAAGGAGCTTTGTACTGAAAATGAGCCGACCGCGAGTCTCCCGTGCCTCCCCCCGTCCTGCAGCCCCCGGTGAGCACCTGGGTGGGCAGCCGGACGCTCTTTCCCTCGTTCAGAAGAGGGGAGCGTAAGAAACACAGGTGAAGCTCTTGTTCCATGCTGAAATCGGGGTCTCGCAGCACGCAGACTGCAGCCTTGCCCGGCTGCCGTGATTCCCACGCAGGCATCGGCCATCGCAGCCCCACTGCTTCACACAGCCAAAAGGTGGGGACTTCTAAGCCCCAAGGAAACCAAGATCTTAAAAATGCCTCCTTTCTTCCGCAAACTGTACAAATCTTACAAGAAGGAAGAAAATAACCTGAAGAAAAAATAAACTTCCACAAACCAGGAGAGGAATAAACAGCAAGGAGTCCTCTGTGTGCCGGACAGTCAGGACACCCGAGGAGAGGCAGGCAGCAGGCATCGAGGTATCGTTAGTCGAGTGTCTTTGTCCACATGGCAGCACAACCACATGAGCATAGACGTTTTTACCAATATCTCAGAACTCCACAGGAAAAATCTGAGTAGGAGACTGTTCCCCTCCCCAGCTCTCACTGTGTGCCTGGCGCAGCAGGGTCCGGGCGGGGGGAGTGCGGGCGACTGACTCCTGTCAGTTTTCTGCAGTGTTTCATAGCTATTTCCCCAAATAGTTTTCAATTCCTAGGCGGTGAATTTACTGTAGGTTTAAATGTGGCTCTTCGCAGGCCTGCAGTGCACACAACCCATGCAGCACCCCAGGCCACCTGCAGAACCTGTCACGCACACGAACCCAGAGATTTTGGGAGTTGTGCTTGTGGCAGCAAGGTGCCGGCTGCGTGCACACAAATAACAAGGCAATGGGCTACCTGTGTGTACAAAAGTAGCAAGGCAAGGTGCTAGCTTTGTGCACAAAAGTAGTAAGACTCTTATTGTGTGTCAGCTGCATAAGCAAAGTAACCTCGTCTTAAATAGCCTATAAAATCCAGAGGCTTTGGGGGTTTATAAAGTCCTGCACCTGAGACAGCCTTTTCCCAACATCCAAAATTGGCGCTATGTTTACTTAAATTGCAACATGTAAGTACCTTTACGCAGTACAAGATGGACACTGCCACATCAGGCACGGCCTGGCCGTTGCACTGTCAAGCAGTCCCCACGCAGGAGCGGTCTGGCTGCATGGCTCACAGCTCCCACACAGCACAGACAGACGCTCCCTTCGTCAATGAATTGCATTTCCATGGTGGTTGTTCAGGTTATTTGCTGAGTTCACACTGTTTTATTACAAAATATATCAGTGAAGGCCAGGTGTGGGTCCCGATTCTCATGACGGATTTGCTGTAGCTGTGCGGCACCAGGGATGACAGAAGTGGGGTGCTCTACAGCTTGTTTTACTCTTTTCCTAGGATTTGACCCACCTTGGTCACTGCCAGGGACCACGGCTGGGTACCTTGCTGCCATACACAGGGCTATGCCAAGTCCCACTTTGCATTTTGCAGCTTGAGTTGTCAGAGTTATTTAAAACAAAACAAAAATCCAAAAGATTAAGCTGTCAACCAGAAAAAAAGCCGTTAGCTCTTTTCCAGAATGTTTTTTTTCCTACACAGCCCTTGTACTGCATACTTAAATCCTGCTTAAACTGGGACTTCTTCTTTAGTAGCTTATCATTACACAAGGCGCCTCATGGAAGCAAGTCCTCCTCCCCTGGTTGGAAACGCCGCTGCAGCAGAGGTGACATGAAGCCCGCTCCGGTGATGCTGGGTGACATGCCGGGGCCGCGCAGCCTCTCAGAAGACAGAGTCGTCAAGGGTGCTGCAGTAGAGATCTTCAGCGAAGCTGCTGAACTCGGTGTCCGTCTCGCTGGTGTAGGTACGTGCTCTCTGGAAAGCAAACACTGCTTTTAGCTGACAAGTTGGGAGGTAAATGTGTTATCAGTTGGGCTGCTCTAATTAAGAGAGGAGTCGTGACATACCGTTTTTAGCCTGTGTTGAAATTCATTATGAAACAAATGCTGCGAATCCCTTACTTAACATGTTTTGCAAAACAACGTGTTTCAAGTTGGTGCATTTAAAGAGGGATTCACCCAAAATGTTCCATGAGGCAAGAGCTGAGAAAGAGCATTGGGCTCAATAGAAGAATTTTACCAGAAAGTTCACGTTCCCACTGAAGTTCTCACAGGGCTGCTCATCACTCTGTCCCTCGGGCCAGCAGCCCACCGCACCCACAGATTTCCCACTTGGCATGTTTTGCACAACACAGTTGACCAGGGTGGCCCACCAGACACCCCTCTAGCCAAGGATGAAGAACCCCAGGAGGAGCTGGAGGGCATGTTACAAGGCCTGCAAATTTTTCTGAATACCCAGCAGCAAAGCCCACTTGTGGGGCCACATCCCACCCCCTCGGTACCGAGCAGAGTTGTGCAAGCAAGCACGCAGGGACGGGGTGACCTGCAGAAGGAAGCAGAAAGCAGCGGTTCAGCAGCTCGGAAGCCTGCAGGGGCAGCGGGAGGCAGAGCTGCTCCTCGGGGCCGAGCGCGGTTCCCACGGGCCATGCTGCCATCGCTGTGCCGGGCTTTCGTCACCTCACCCCGCTGTTTACGAATTTAGGAACTCGGTGCCCACAACAAACAGCTGCTGGGGGTTTCAGTCTCCCAGGTGATCTCAGCAGAGACACCAGGGCCATGTCCTCACCTCTGCCTGACGGTGCCACCACCCTTGCGGCCGTGCTGCCAGCAGAAAGCCTCCAGCCAGTATCGCCTACCCGCACCGAGCTCACTTCAAATAGAGAGATGACTAAATACAAGGCAGTGCTGGTTTTGGGAATGTGAAACGGCCTTTGTAAGCCCACATTTTCTAGCTGCAGTGTTAATATTTGCTATTTGTCATATTCTTATTTGTGATACCCTAAGTCATGTTATTTTATACCACTGACTTTAATTAAAAACAAACATTATATGATAATCTTTTAAGCCTGTTTCCTTGTCCAGACTATGGAATAAGAACAATACCCAGAAAATCAAACCCCTGTTCTAAGGGGACAAATTAAAATCAAGTTACTGAGCAGCACTTCCCTTGAGCAGACAATGAGGAGTTTTATCTTATCTGTAAGGCAAATGTATTTATCAGGAAGTAACAGCAAACATAATAAGGCTTAAGACCAGGTTAACAGTAGGACCAAAACATTCCCCATTGTTAGGTTTCACAAAATAAATCAGCTCTCCAGGAGCAAACCTCCAGTCCCTGCCAAAGCAGAGCTATCTGCCTGGCTGTGCTTGGTGGAAGGAGCAACTACACTGCATTTCTGTACAAAAGGCAGAGACGTAGGTACCACACTGTGTGCCTGAAATTTGGTGCATATTAGAAAAGCACTCGACAGTAGCACTTAATCCTTTTGTTCTTTTTTAACCCTCCCCAAAACACTTCATCTACAAACAAGGCCAGATCCAGAGCTATGGCAGACTGGGACCTGTCCTCGGCAGAGGAGGTGGCCACACAGGCAGATGAGACCCAACCACAGCAGTTAGGATTGCAAGAACAGCCTCACAAATTGCTAAATTCAATGGCTAACGCCACGTTATAGTCAGGGCTGTGCGTATCGTTACATTAACAGCACCCACAAATTTCCCATTTGGCATGTTCTGCACAACACATTTGACAATGTAGTCCACATTTCATACAGACATGAGAAATTCTAAGAGGTCAAAAGGCTTTAACTGACCTGTAACAGGCTATATGCTCACAGCCTTAAAGGGAAAGAGCAGCATACAAACACAAGCATTCCTTCTAACCAAAAAAAAAAAAAAAAAAAAAAAAAGTAAGTTATTTTACCTCATAGTCATTTGGGAAGGGATCTCTGTATTTGTTGCTGGGTGTTGGAATTGGTGGAAACAGTTTACTCCATACTTGGTTTCTGCAAAAAACAGTAGTGGAGGGATGTGAAAGAATTGCTTTTCCTGATGGATGACGTATCCAACAAGCAGCGCGTGTTTAGCACTGCGAGAAGACACATCTCCTTGCACCACCAGCCCTCCTGCCCCACTCAGTCATCGGCATCTGACGGCGGCAGCAGGTTCAAAAGGGCTGAAAGTAATGGATAATGGTCCACCAGTGGACACCTGAGGACGGGGCAGGTATGCAATTCCTACCAGGACACTTCTGGACACCTCTCCCCCATCAGCCTCTCCCATCGCAGCCGCAGCAGAGAGCTGGGCTGGAAGGTCCCATCCAAGGGGGCATTGCCGCAG
The DNA here is from genome assembly GCF_026419915.1 of Harpia harpyja. Lineage (NCBI taxonomy): Eukaryota > Metazoa > Chordata > Aves > Accipitriformes > Accipitridae > Harpia > Harpia harpyja. Next base: position 22,569,130 of record NC_068969.1, read on the forward strand.
CTTTTAACAGCCAGCAATAGGCCTGTCTTGGAAAGAAATTAATTGCTCTGATCTGCCCCTTCGTGCTCGCATTCTTCCCAAGGGCTGCGTTGTCATCTACTTTGTTTGGACATTCAAGACAGGCTGCCTCTTGCTCAGACTTTGGTTTCGGGACATAATCTGCCCATGTCTCGTGGTGGGAGAGCAACTGCAAATAATTGTGTGCCGAGGGAACAAGGAGGAGGCAAGGAACGGGACCAGAGATGACTGACAGCAAATGGTTCTGCTCAGCAGTGTAATAACTCATCCTGCTAACACCCTTTGAGATACTCCTTCCCTGCCTGACACTCTTTAGTCTGGCTCAAGCATACAGGCATATGTATTTTTGTGATAGCAAGTGCTGCAGAGTGAACTTTTTCACATCTTTGATATATCCCAGAGTACAGACTTCACATTTCAATCACCAAAACGCATTCACTATCTCTGCCCCTGGATAGCACGATGTCCAAATAGGGCCAGATTTTAATGGGAACTTGGCCTGAGTGAAGATTATAGGATTTAGCCCAGAATTAGTATCCGGAGCCTGTTCTGTGGAGCAAGCCTGACATCCATGAAGCAGAGACGTGGCCAAGGTTTGGAGCCCTAGCTGCTGGGACCAAGGGCAGATCTGTTTCTCTGCCTCGTTTATTTTGTGACAGTTCTCCTGGCTGATGTCTGGTTAGTTCAATGCTAATGTTCTTATGACTATTCTTCTTCCAAAAGCTTTCTGAGTTCTGTCAAGTTTTCTTTTATCCTATTATTCCTCCTCACCAGGGAGGTGAGGAGGAATAATATTTTCTGACTATCAGTTTGGAGCTAAACCTTCCTGACTGAGCTGCTGCTGCCTTGAAGGAGACATTGACGCTTAATTAATTATTAGGCAAAGGGAAGGGCCATACCACTGCTTACACGATAGACCTGACCAAGCAAGCTGTGGGATATCTCCCCATTGCCGCACATGGACGAGGGTTTGTGACGGAGGTGTACAGCCAGGAGTGGGAATATGGGGAGGAAAAGCAGGGTGCGAGTGAGTTGGTTTTAGGGGACATTTGCATCCCCTTTGCTGAAATGCTGAATGCAGTCCAACCATTGCTGGCTGCAGAGGACAGGTCAGGCGGTGTGGTCACCACCAGCAGAGCGGGACAGTAAGGTGGCTGCTGGCGTGACTCAGGAGTGGGACTGGGATGAGTGCCAATATTTACGCTCCAGCACCTGGCATCACCTCTACTCTTCCCAGCTTTCCTGCCAAGGGTTAGGTCTTTGTGACCATACCCAGGTTAGCTTTGCAAGCGCTGTTGTCTTCACGGCTCCCGCGCTCCACTGGGTCTCCCAAGCCTTTCAGGACAAAGGCCCTGGAGACCACATGGTTTCACCTGCATCTTATTTCAGGTCCGAGTGTGGCTTTGATTTATGCTATTGCTGTGCAATGTAACCAACAAGATTTGGTTTTGTTTGGAATTGGCGCGTTTCTAGTTGTGCTGTTTGTCAATAAAAGATTTTGATGGAGCCATATCAAAATTATTTATTGAGTCAGCAAAAAGCATAAGTTACATGTTGCTTCTGGAATAGAAGCACTTAAGGAGGGGTACACAAATGCCCAACAGAAATGAGGCAGAAGCACACTCGTGTTCGTAGGGGCTGCTTGCCCCTCAGGTGCAAGAGTCTTTGCAGTGAGGCGCTGGTGGGGGTGGTGGCAGTGGTGCCCTCAGAATGGTCTTGGTCTTTTTTGCAGGACACTGAAAAGTTGGAGTTATGTGATTAAATATCTTGTCACAAAAAGTGTTCCAGTTATCCCTGCTTGTCTCTACATGGGTTAGAGCACAGCCCTTTCCATTAGCGCTACGTGGACCTTCAGGCTTTGGAAACACCCCACGGGACCCTCGTGCCTTAACTCAGTGTTTCAGGCCCTCCAGTTATTGTGCTGTGTCTGTCTTTCTGAAATTTGCCACTTTTCCCACAGGCTGTGACACGAAAAGGCCGAAGATAAATAAAGAGAAGTAAGTAGGAGAACAAGTTCTTCTTTTCCCTCTTCTAACCACTACGATGAGGTTGATGAAATATTTGTTTTCACAGTATGTTAGAGTGCCTTTTCTAGTGTCTTGCCTCCACCAAGATTCCCTGTGACATTTTCCAGACAACTTCCCTGTAGCGGGTGGCTGGTGACTGCTGGTCGTGGGGTGCAGAAGAGGGAGGGGTACCTGGCGGAGGTCGTTATGACCACATTGATTTCAGGGTATGGAGGGCTACTGACTGTCCTCATGTCAATTAAGCGGAGAGCAGCTGGCAGCAAGTTATTAACTACATCCTCCTGTGGGCTCACCTCCAGGAGAAAATGTTATTCCAAGGTACAGCCCAAGGAAGTACAGAAGATGCTAACTCATAAAGACAGAGGGCAAACTAGGAAAACATTCAGCTGTGCTTTTTATCAAGACAGTAACCACATCAGCTGCTGCAAGCAACTGAAGGGAAAAGACTATCCAAACAGTCCCAAAGGGCTACTTTGCCTTGTAGCATTTCTCCCAAATGGTGGGCTGCATCTCTGATGCCTGCAATCACCAGGAAGCACGCAGAAAAATTTATAGAACTCTTTGCTATAATGAAATTCCTTATAATGGCTTCAAATCGTATGAAATTTGAAATGATTCTGTGGCTTGAATTGCATGGTACACTTCAGGAATTTTCAACAGCAGTAGAAACTGAGAGTACTAATGAAACTGTGATCTAGGGAACCTGTTCTATTTTTCTTTTTTTAATATCTGCAGATACAACAAATGAGCAGGCTAAGCACTCCATTTCATCTTCTTACACTTCCCACCTCCCAGGGCAGGCTGGGGGATTAGAGAGGTGGCAAGGACACTAAGCAAGAAGCAGCTTGGGAAGGGTGGAGTAAAGCTAGCAACTTTGTGAAATTCAGTGCAGCAAGCAGATAAAATTTTAATCACTTTGGCAAAGATGGAATGTAATGAGACTTTGGGTGCTAGGGAATTCTATACTAGCCAGGCAGAGAGAGACTCCTAGAAGCAACCAATGTAGCATCAAGCAGCTGAACCTGGAAAAGCTAGCTTAAATTTGCCTAATGTATTAAAGTTCATAAAATGCATTAGCACACCAGCTTCAAGCTGGTCCTTGAGTAGAAGTCTTCCCCTATACCTGTTGCTCCCCCTATATCTATTTCAGGATCTCCGCAGGGGGTAACTGCATAATATCCAAATATTCACAGAACTCCACAGGAAAACATGGAGCAGTATGACTGCTACTAACTGGTGTTGGAACTAACTGGTGTTGGTGTTTTGCTCTCCCAAAGAGAGAGGAGAGAGCTGATGAAGATGATGCTGGAGCAGTGAAGGACCTACAGCTGTACAGACAGGTCAATCATCAGTAATGTGAGTTTGGGGATTTCCACCAATACAACAAGGCTGCATAGTTGGGAACAAGTGCATACAAAGCACAACATGAATAAACTCTCTGGGGAGCTAATCTATCTTGTTCCAAAAAGGATTGCTTATTGAGACCTGCTATGGTAATTAAATTGACTTAAGAACAGGTTATCATAGACACCAGACACTTTAGGGAGAGTAAATAACAGTTACTCTAATGTAACATTCCTATAGACAAGACCTTTATTTGATAAAGGAAATGTGGTATGGGAAGGAAAATAGCCAAGGACACATCAGGATGACCAATAAATTAAAAGGCATTAAAGAAATTAATAAGAAATTAGCAGAGTCAAGGACAGCACTTACATTACTGGGAGCTGTGTTTATTGTGGACTGATAATTGCTGCTTGATGTATGTTTCAGGGGAGAAGCTTGTAATTACATTGATCCTTTAAGTCATCACTTATGATTTGACTAGTCACAGCTACAGAAATCCAAAGTGTAATCCAAAGTGTATCTGGGTTTCTTCACAGCACATTTTTGGGAAGTTTGGCTATATGTCATGTGTTTTTACTACATGGCATCCATAACCTCTGTAGTAATTAAAAATAAACTAAACAAATAGTTCAGAAACTCAAAGCAAACAATAGTTCAGTGCACTTGCTGTTAAGAGATCAAAAGGAGCAGCAAGCACAAAAGCACTGAATTTTTACCTCTTCAGAGCATGTACTACACTCTGATGTCAGCTGAAATTCAGACTACATGCCCAGGGCCCAATATAGAAAGTATGTCTACAGGCTGAGCTGGACGAGACTGAGAGAATATTGGTCTGTACATTTTAGCCATGAAAGCTGCTCGCCGCAGCTTTCACCAGGGTTAAAGATAGAGTCCTCCCTGGGAAATCATTGACCCGACCAGATCCATTTAAGTGAAGAAACGAGATAAGGACAAAAAGATTTTTAGCAAATTCACCTCACTCAGTATACGGTTTTGTCATTTAAGATTACATTGAATAACCCTCTTACTCCAACAATTTTGCTGAATGTTATTGTTGGTAATTGAGGCTGATTATTACTTTTCAGTACTTTTGCTTTGTATAATTATGCTTGAATACTAAATTCAGTGCCCTTTCTTAAAAAGAAAAGAATTAAAAAGAAGATGATGATACTTACATTTTGCATATTATAGCAACAAGCAGGAATGTGCAGCACGTGAATACACAAAGCACAGCGAGAATCCAGGCTACGGGATTCTCCAGTTTGTTTTGCCCTGAATTTCAAGAAAAAAAGAAATTAAATATATTATTTTAGTGCAGATTATTTTAAACACACTCTTCCAAAAGATTTCATCAGCTGTTTTATGTGATTATATTCAGATCACAAATTAACATGCAAACAATGAAGAGTTGGTATCTAGAATTAGAAATGAAACGCAGAGCTTCAAGAACAATTTCCATGAAACTGACTTTCTAATTTCAACAATAAATTTCTTTCATTTTGACATGAAGGAGAGAACAGGCTGAGAAGCATGAGGAGCCAGGCCCACCAGAAGGACAATACGGTCCGTTAGCTGCTGTCCTGACACACACGGTGCCGTGCAGCGAGCACACGACTGGTACTCAGCAAAGGCACTGTTTACTGATCTCAGGCTCAAAATGTTTGCTTTCCATTAAACCATTCTTCGCTTCTATTACTCCTTTCTAGCCAGGAACTGGATTTCTCTGGCTTCCTAAACTTGCCTGTAAAAAAGACATTGAAATCCCCCATTTTTCTTGTGAACTGGTTGCTGATACATTTCCTCAGGAAGAATTTTCCTGCTGCCTCTGCCTGTGAGCAGACACAGGTATTTCTATCAAGGTCAATGTTTCTGTTTTGAAAAGGCAGTGCTCAGTGACCACGACCATTATTTTGTGCCACATTATGCTATATAACAGAGACATTTACACTGAACTGCATTTTCAAAAGGCTGCCGAGTCCGTGTGTGCTTACGATAACTGCCTGTCCTATGCATCAAGGTGCCAGCACTGCCATTACCAGGTAATTGAAAGGACATAAATCGGCCAGCAGCAGGAGCGTTGGGTTTATTGGTGCTGTAGACAAAACAATATTCAATTGTGGCCAGATTTGTTTCTGAGAAATGAAGAGCTGAGCCTGCTGTCTCCGCTGACGGCTGCAGTTGCATGGCAGTCCCTGAGAGCAGCGTGTGGATGACACCATGAGCCGGCCCGGGTGATCCGTCCTGCGCCTCCGTACCACCCCGACGGGGGTACACAGTCAACCTTGCAATTACAAATGGGTTAGGATGGTTTATTTTGTCTTCAGGGTTACCACTTGTCTTTGAAGAAAATAAGATTTAGGATGTAACTGTCAATGAGTTATGCTTCACATAAGTCTTGAGGATGACTGGGGCAGCAAACTGTGGAAAATGGTTAAGTCCCATAAACCAATTTTAAGCATCCCAGCATGCAGGCTGGGAAGTGTCTCTGTTTTCCAAACCACAAATGGCAAGTCCTAAGTCTCTTCCATCTTACATCAGTTGGCAATGGCCCCAAAAAGGCAGGATCAGGCAACACGGTCTCACTGCAACTCGGAGTAAAGGCGTGGGAGAAGCAGCAGTTGCAGAGGCCGTGCTGTGGCTGTGGGGTCCTGCCCGGCACGATCCTCCTCCGGCTTCTCTCCGAGACGTGCCCGGCGGTACCAGCCCAGCCCCGCACACCAACACCACTGCGAACCAGCACAAGCACACGCACCTGCCCAGTGAGAGGTGTCCACGTACTACGTGAAAGGGAGGGAACAGATGAAACTTCCTCAGAGCCACAGAGCAACAGCAACGCTAACGAGACCGGCTGAAGTACGTACTGAAACCCAGCGACTTATGCAATAACATGGATTGTGTCAGTGCACTGCAACAAGCCTCTAAAAACCCCTTTTCATAAGGAAAACTGAAGTAAGTGGACCTGTCCTTGGATATTTTGAGATTTAAGTAAATTTTTATGGAAGACTAACTTTTTTTTTTCTTTTTACCATCAGAATGAATTTTCCATATTTGATATGTGTAGTGCATGAGTAGAGGCATCCGTATGGGCGATGTTTCCAGGTTCCTCAGTCATCGTCATGCTGTGCAGCAGAGACAGCTCCAAAAGTGCTCCGGCTCACAGAGAGGGACCCTCAAATCTTTCAGCCTTGCTGGGAAAGCAGAATCGGGATAGCACAAACGTGCTGTGAGGTACTTCTCAGCCCAGAACTTGACCTGTGTGTCTTTTAAACTGTGCACCCTGGCAGTGGCTGTTCACATGTACCTACAGCTTCACAGATTTGATTTGTATCAGGCTGCCACACGTAGTTAATGACGGTGTCCAGCCCACTTGGCTGCACTGATGATTTTTATCTAGCTTTGTTTGACTGTAATGCTTCTAAACACCACCACAGCCCAAGGAAAGAAACCAGAATTGTGTTTCAGTTTTTAACAAAGTTGGAGGATTGCTGCTACAGGATGGACAATCTAGGCCAGTGTTTTTCTCAGGGTATGAGGTCAGAAGAGGTCTACTGGTCTTAAAGTTGGCCTCATCCAAATATTTCCCGGATAGGTGCATGAGGCTAATAAACAGGCCCGGTTTTCTTAAATAATGAGATGTTTGGTCATCCCCCCTGCCCCGGGTGAGTGGTCAGGTTGCTGAGCTTTTCCTCCCAAGGGCTTGTCAGCACCATGGAGCCAGGTGGGAAGGTCAAGGGGATGTATTAAGAGTAAGGCAGCAAAACACCAGCAGATTTAATCGCATTCACTAGCAAATAGATGTAAGAGGGAAAAGTGTAGTAAACAGGAGAGTGTTAGGGACTTTTTTTTTTTTTAGTGAAAACCAGGAAGTTAAGAAACTCAAAAGATAAGAGCAAAGGAGGATGTCAAAGAAGAAACAGTTGATAACATGCCGTGATAAAGAAACTGTTATTTTCAGAAAAACATGTTCAGCAAGCAGGAAATACAGAACAAAGTGGGGCAAATTATCATGTTCCAAAGATGCTAAAAGCATGCTCTTTTTTCCCCCCAACATTTAAGAGTTCAGATAGCTCCAGTAAAGTAATAGTTCACATGATCACTCATATTAATTTCCAGCATGAACATCACAATGCATGCCAGGGAAACTCGTGTAAAAATTAAAGGAAGTAATGCAACCGAAAGGCCTTACCTAGAACTTAGGCCTTAAGCTAGTTTAAAGCAGTTTCTCAAAACTTAAGCACGTAAAAACAAAACACTGTCTAAACATCCCCCCATATGTCCAAAAGTTTGCTTGAGAGGTTTTTTTTTAATTTTTAATGGAACACAGATTTAACTCCCCTCGGCATTAAGAAGTCAGTTTCTTTCTTCAAATGCCTATTTTCCTGGCTTCTGTTAAAATTACGTGGTGTTGTGCATGCTCATGATTAGGCAGCATTTGCTTTCCAGCAATGTAATAATATTCACTAGAAGACAGAAGCATGTCATTCTTACCAACATAAATAACTTCACTCCAGTCACTCCAAAATCCTCTTGTACAACATATGTGATGATTAGCTCTTATTTGTATTGAATACCTGCTGGTAACATCAATCCGTAATCTGAAGTCGTTTGAGGATATTTTCAATATCTGTTAGGAAAACAATATTGTACTGTTATAGATTACTTAAGACTAAACAATTCAGAAAACAAATTTTAATCATGTTTATCTTTTTTTAAAAACTCTTTTTCTAGATTAACAGTGAGCATCTGGCTTTGTCTTTGAAGTAAGATCTCTACTTCTATAGGTGTATTTTCTCTCATAATATGCCAATATTTCAGGGCAAATTCTTGAAAGATGCCTTATTTTTGCATTCTTCCTTAAGACAATTAATGCTGGATTTTCAGAATTGTTCATCCTCCTACTGTTCTGAACCCAGATGCATAAAACTGAATAACTCCAATTTTTATCCTTCTGCTTTCCTACTTCTCTTGGGGATAGTTTGTTGCAGACATAAATGACATCCAGAAAAAGAAGAAAAATATGAAAACTGATGAGACGTTGGCTCTGCTGAACCCTAGTCACAAACAGGACAACTTTCACTGAAAGTCCATAGTTTCAAAAATATACTAATAGCAGGTTTTATTTTGAATGTTTTAAAATTTGTAACATATCCACGAATACGAAGACTTTTTCACCAGGTTGCATAAAGGCAAATTCTAGCTATCATCTAGGACAGTCAGCTCAGAGACAGGAATGCTATGTAATACTTGGGCATCAGAGAAGCAATTACCTGCTTGTTACCTGACTTCAAGTTGAAGAGGTAAAATTCGTATTCAAAACATTCTTTAGGGAAAGGAGAAATTGGCTTCTCCCATGTGGCCAGGAGATCATTTTGCTCTAAGAATACAGTGACATTTCTGGGAACATTCACCTTCTCTACAAAAAGAAAACTGTACTGGTAAGTTATTTATAGAGCAAAGTTTAAATACTAACAATTGGAGCATTTTATAACCTGATAGTGTTTCCAAGTAAGACCTACAATCCTTGAATTTATTTCACATTTTGGACAGAAAAGATAAGGATTTAGGAGGAATAACTATATTGGAAACAATAGTTAAGGTAAAACAATTTTAAAACTCCACTTAAAGTTTTGGAAAACTAGATTACTGGGGGGGGGGCGAGATGATTTATCAAATTAATTTTCACAAAAGGATGACAATAATGATAGAACAGTTAGAAAAACTTCTTTTCAGGAAAAAAAAAACCACAGATGTAACCAGGAAAGTTACTGAAAACTGGAACAAATTCAAAAGAATGGATCAGCAGCTATTATGGGGATGATTTCTAAGAAGAAAGTATGTCAACTGTTTTTTCTTAGTGAAGCCATGAAAAAAGGGAAATGTCACCTGTTTACAAAAAAGTGAAAGGCATGGAACTAATGAAGGAAAAGAAATTATCTGGGTGGGTGAAAGGTGATAGACAGTCATGGCTGATACTACCTTTTATTCAACAGTCTAATGCCTTTCTTTAAAAGGACATGGTTATCTTGAAATCATGCATCTTCTTCCTTTTAAAGAAAGGCTGTAAAATAAAAGGTAGTAAAAACTGTACCTGAAGGTATATTGACTAAATCAGTTGAAAATGAATATTGGAAATAATGCTTTGGCTAACAAACAGAATAACTAATTGTATTTTCTAGCTTTTTATTTTTGCCTTTCTGTAATACTAAAATCAAAGTTAGTTAAAACCTTCCATTTCTGTTTTATCTCTTCCAATTTCATTAAGTTGTCTATGCAAAACCAGCACATACTTTCACCTGCATCAAGAACCAGTCAATCCAGTAATATTCTCTCACAAATCTTTTGACAATCCTGCTAGACATTTTTAAATTAAAAAAAAAAAAAAAAAGTATTTCTACTCACCAATGGCATTTTGGTTAAATAACTGCTGAAAAGGTTTGATTGCAGCATACTTGCTAGACCCATTAATGTGGATTACAACGAGATTGTCAACCTCTTCAGGATCAATTTGAGTCACTGAAAATCTGCACTCAGTATTCCTGTTCCACTTGTCTTTGATATAATCTTGACATTCTTCAGTGTATGTCTCATACCTAAATTAAAATACTTGTGAGACATGATGCTCTTTTAAAGAAATCCATTGCTGACTAAAATGGGAGAAAACACCAACCTGTAAAATAGAAAGTACTTGGTATCTTCTGGTGCCCCTTGGCCAGGAAGCCAAGTGCAATGGAGAGAAACAGTACTAGAAATGGTGATACGAGTAACACAGGACAAATTAGTGACAGATGTCTCTGGAGCACCTAGAGAATCAAGGAATTATAAAGCAGAAAGAAAAATCTTATTACAAAAGTCATAAGAAATTCATGTTGCTAAAACATTTTGATTACAGTCTGTGGTCCGTTATATCTATGTCTATTGTATCCTATTCTCTTCCTTATCACACAGGTCTCTATCAGTTATGGATGGATGAAGACTCCCAAACAGCGTAAGTAAAGCTGTACCACACAGCACCATTACATATTTCATGTACGCCAAGGCCACATGACCTTTTAATAGCCTAGAGTGTATAAAAGTAAGTTATCTTCGCCTTAGCAAGGAATTTTTAGAAAATTTTATATGGGTTATCCATGTTCTGCACCTCCAGACTGTAGTCCAGGCTCCACAGCAGTAGAGAAAGTCCTGGACTAAATTGTTTTGTAAGATCAGCATAGCAGGTAGAGGGGAAAATGCTGTATTTTTCAAGTATTAAACCTGTCACCTTTTGATATCTAGTCCACAGACCAGGGCAGAACACAAAATTCAGACCTCCCCTGCATTTCTTCTTACCTGGCGGAGGCGGGAGTTTTTCCTTCACCCAGTCACTTCTCATCAGAAGGTCATTATGGAGAAGTAATGTCCGAATGTGTGCGGAGAAACCGTTGTGAAGTGCAGCCGTTCGGATACTGTGAGTCTTCTTTGTATCATACTTGAAATAAAAAAAAAAATCAAATAAGCATCACGTGTGATGCAAGCTGAATTATGGGACCTGCAAAGACTGCTTCAGTCTTTGCAAAGAGGCAAACCAGCCAGCTAGCTTAGCTGGTTATATTAAGTGTATAAAGCTAGAGAGTACAAATAATGCACACAAGAAGTGTGCAAGGTTTCTCGTTTAAGACAGCAGGACCCTTATCTTACAAAAAATTTGTCTATAGAACACAGCGGTGATGAAACATGGTCTGACACTTTAATGATACCCTGGCATTAATGTGAATTAAAAGTGAGCTGACTTGAAAGGGGAGCAATATCACTTAAAACCAGTATCCAGCTTCCCCACAAGATGAACGCTGCAGAGATTACCAATTCCCAGACTAACCCTTGTCCCAGCAGAGCTGTAGCCATAAGCATAGCTGAAAGGGAATCTCTCCAGTGCTTAAAGTATACGTTTATGATGTAAGAGAATAAGTGATTCAATATGCCAATCGCTCAAGAGACATATCACGCCTACTGCACCCTGGTTTGGTGCAACATGTTTAACTCAACAGGAATTTAACCTTCTTAGGATACTGGACTTTTATCTTACCTCTTCAGGCACAGGGCTTAGGATTTTCACATCATATCTAATAGTGTAGTTTTTTTGTTCTTGATTAGGGTTTGGTTTCCAATGTAAAAGTACTTGTGCTAATGCAGAGACTGTAAGGGTGAAGTTAACAGGTGGGAAAACCTGAACTGTAAGGGAGAAGAACAAAAATATTCATAACATAGTAATCCAGTGAATTGTTTAGAGCAATAGCTGTTTACAAGCAATGAGCAATACAAGCAAATAATTTCATTTCAATATTATATTCCCTCAACAGCTTCTTATAAAATGTTTCTAGTATTTGAAAAATACCTTTAAATAACAACCAAAACTTCATCACATAAGAGTTTACTTAAAACTTAGCTTAAAAAATGAATTTTACAACAGTTTCAACTTGAAAATCACAATGATATATTACATTTGGCTTGTTAATTAGGTTCAGGTTTTTCAACTTGATCCTCATAGCCACATTGACACTGGGCATCTGTACTGAAACAGGGCTGATCAAGTGATCAACCATACAAACAATTCTCACCCGCATAAGCTTGCAGACGAGCATAACGTGGTGGCTGTCTAAGAGAAGGCTGACAGCCAGAAGAAGTTACATGCAAGAGAAGAAACAAAATGATGAACAGAGGAATTAAGCACAAATGGAAGAAAACATAGAAGGATGGGAATGATAATTTAAAATGACAGGGCAAGAGAGATTCCTGGGGCTCATATGGAAATGAGGAAGATCTCATGCTGGGGGAAAATGTTAGCATATAAATAGCAAGGCAATGAAATAATCAATCTACTCCCTGCCATTTCTAGAGTTCTTCAGAGCCTGTCCCCCCTTAATTACCATCTCCAAGGCAGCTGAGGGATGTCAGTCCCCACTTCTCTTCTCCTGTGATTTCAACCTTTGATGCCCACTAGTTCAATTTTCAAGCATGCACCTTGCATTAGGAAAACTGCCTCATGAAGGCTCAGAAAACCTCAACACAAACCACCCTGAACTGGTTCCCTTAAAAAGTTCCTTGTTGAGATGCCCACAAAAAATGTCACCATTAAGGCTGTTGATACACCAGGATTATGCCAGCAACGCTTTGTGTTGTCGTGTTTCTGCAGCTAACTGCAGTTTTGTTCCTGGAACGAAAATGGCTCTCTGGAATAATGCCTTTGCTCCGGCTGGATTAAATTGTTTAATAAACCAGGCCAAGAACTGCTTGCCCAGAGGACATGTGACATGGCACAGCTTGCGTCTACATGCCTCATGGTTCTTCCTTCTCAAAGCAAAACAGTCTTCAGGCACTGGCTGGGAGCAATCTGAGACAGGATACAACTGTCCCAGGAAGCATGTTAACACAGCATGGTCATCTGTGGTCCTGTACTCATGGCATGCCATGGACTCTTTTATTCGTGTGTAGAATAGTGCCTTTGACCAACGCTTAAAGGGGCCTTGGTCACCCACTGGTGCTAAAGCTACACACTGGTAGAAGGAAAATGCCTTACCTGCAGCTTGAGGTGTGTTTGGCTGAACCAAGTTTGTTGTCCAAAGGAGGATCAGAAAAACAATCATCATGCTGGCCATAATCTTTAGATGGTAAATGAGAACGGCCATGTATCAGCATATGTCCCTCGTCACCATTTTACAGAGGCTGATGATAGCTAAAAATGAACACAATCCCAAGTGTTAAGCACACAAACCATGGAGCATGGCATACCCACATGATCAAAGGAATGAAACTGCTACCTTGCAGGGGATAGATTCTTCTCCTTTCCTTGCAGGAAAATGCATCTTGTCATAGCTAAATTTAATATAAGTACCACCAACAATATTTCATTTTGCCCCCTTTGCTTTTGCCAGCTCTCTTTGAAAAAGCTACTGGTTTCAAACACCGTCATGTGTGGACGTTCAGAGCAGCAGTCACGGAATTAGAGCATCTCTCCATGGGGAAGAGTGAGTCGGGTTCACATATATGGGCTTTTAGTGGAGTCCCATTTACTCCAAGAACAGAAATAACTGTATTTTTAGCTGTCACTATATATAAAATGGCTACTTACTGGAATTTACTTTCTAGTTTCTATTTCAATAAAGCTTGCTAAAGCAGTCTCAGTGCTCACCTCAAGGCTAATTCTCCAGTGTTAATTATTGGGTGTAAGAGAAACTATTTTGTTTGTTTCTAATTTAAATGAATGCCTATTTTTAATGCTTAAAACCAGCATGTTCTTATGCTTCCTACAGATTGTTTCATGAAGTACTGGGAGAAAAAAAATCTGTGTGTAATCATTCATGTATAACCTAATATAAACAACATGGAAATACAGAACAGCAGCTTTCCAAAATGTTCTTACCGAAGAGAAATACGCTCTCCCAGCCCAATCGCACTACTTCCCTGGGGCACTACAGCAATTGCTTGTATGGAAAACATAATATTTTCAGATGGTAATGAGCAGAGAAAGCGCCTTTAACCCATCAGTTCTCCCTGAACCTCCAATAAATAACACAGGGACTGGAAGCACTCCAATTGATCACAGTTGGAGTACTTCTGCTATACAGTAACTATTTTTCAAAATGGTGTATGAATGCTGAGTTCATTAAAATGACACATAATCTACAATACAGTGTGTTTCTTAATGTCCAAGTCAACTCATTATCTATATTCATATTTTGTATGTATCTGCTATTCTGCTAGCCAAAGTGTGCACAAGGCTAACTGAACCTCTGGAATTTGCTAACGGATTATTCCTGGGGAGCCAGGGTTTGCTCTTCTGTATGTTGGGTTATTGAAAGACATTTTGGCCAGACATTTTGGTTGTTCCAAAATGTATATGAATCACAAACAATCAGGTAATTATTATTCACACTGTACATTTATGCCTACACAATGCCTCCAAGACTATTTCCTATTGCATTACCATTCATGAAAAGTCTGTTCTTTTGGATTTTCTCACTTGAACACCATGCAAATCTCTGCTTCACAAGGTTATGTTATTCTGGAGGTCATTATGTGGACTGAACACAAGTTTACAATGGCACCTAATCTCTGCCACACCTATACTGCTATATCTGATAAAAACTAATTTAAAAAACTGCTAGAACATGACACACATTTCCAATGTGCTTTTGTACAAATTACTGGCATCAGGCTTTCTTTCCTACTTCAAAAAACATTGTTTCATTTACCTGATGAGACTATTAAATACACTAGTAACTTGTCTTCTCTATTTAAAAGTAAAAATTTATCAACTTCAAGTCCCTGAAAATAAAAACTAGCTTCTCATTTTCATGCAAGCAATAACCCCACCACTCTGCCAAGAACACCCCTCTGAACTGCGCAGATGTATGCATGTGCTTTTATGCATGTGTGCATATCTGCATTCCTACCTATTAACATTACCCATTACGTTCATTGCAGCTCTCCCACCAACTACCTACAATCAAATCCAGCAGCTAAGAAGCAGTTTCAAGTAGATTACACTCTTGTAATGTGAACCAAGTACCTCGGTGAGAAAGACGTGAGAACCCACCAAAGGGCATTCCACTTGCACAGAAGAGAGATGGAGGGACAGGTTGTGCTTCCCCAGCTGCAGTCAAAGCTTTATCAGGTACAACTACAAGACTTTGGGAAAGAAGCTTCATTAGTTGCACTGTTAAGAGCACTCGCTTTTATTTTTAAAAAAGCAATCACTTCAGTACATTATTAAAAAAAAAAAAAAAAGTCCTTAAAAAGCCTCATGTTTTACAACTGCTTAGGATTCACATCTACTAACTTGAGTAATGTCAGTACGTTGGTTTCAGGACTGCTCTGGCATTTAGCACAACTAAAAACCTGGCTCTCTTGAGCTTACTTAAAGTGGGTTTGGCTACCTATAGATTTTGTTTTTACTTTGTCCTCAAAAAGTAAGGATTCTGATTCTTTCTGGGCGCATTCTTTTCCCTATGCTTTTAAAAAGATCCTAAAGATCAACTCTTCAAAGGTACTTCTGCTGTCTAAAAGCATGTGGGTATTAGACAGAGACCTAACATTTTCTGAGCAGCAGTTTACTGATTTGAAACTGGATACAGAATGTTACTGTAATGCAGATTAGTTTTCAATTATTATCCCTGTGCTTCTTTTCAGTTTATCTTTTCCTGCCTTGTTTTCAAAAATGCTGTTTTTCTTTTTCTCGCTATCAGACTAAGATTGAAAGTACAGCTTTTGGAAGAGCTATTTATGTAGCTAAGACCACAACCTATAAGAATGCTTTGCAGTCTGTGATACCCTATGTGTTTCACGTGAGAAATTACTGAAAAGAGAATCAAAATAAGTGTATTCAAGTAAAGATGTTAACTAGAAATCTACCAGAGGATTACACTCCTCACAAAAACAGATATAGTAAGTTCTCAGGACAAATAAAAACCTTAATGACTTTGTGTTTTGGTTACATATGGTAAAAAGTAATAAGCAGAAGGTAAAGGATATATTCCCTTTGAAAAGGGTACACTCCTTCTTAAAGGACAGTAGAAATCCAAACCATAGAAAACAGCCTCTAAAAGGTAATGATTTTCTTACTTATAGCTGACATGTCCCACTATCTCACAAGCCACTGGTCAGAAGCAGATTCCAGATGCATTTTTCAGCATAAGGCAAAGCCAAATTTGAAAAGCAGGACCTTTGCAGTCTTCAAACAAAGCACAACAAGACAAAAACAAACCACAACAGATATCCCAGGAGATTACCTGCAGAGTCTCAAAAGTTCTGTGAAGAGTCTGCTCTGTTTGTTCAAACGTCCTCTGGGTCATCTCCCTGTGGGTTTCTTTTATAACTGCTGTCTTTCAAGTACAAATGTGATAGGTACTTCAGAAATGATGGCAGATGATAAGTTAGACAAGCATGCATTGAAAAAGGGAACTACAGATTTAACCACAGGATGGAAGGCTCCATACAAGCACACAGTTTAGCCCAGAAATGGTTCTACTTTATTTATTGAGGGTTAATTATATACCATAGTCTGATAATTCTCTAATAACTTTTCAAGAGCAGAAATGTTTAATGACTGACTGCAAAGAAATAACCTATAGCCAGCTACCGACAGACCACTGCTGATACCCCAATTTGTTCTTCCCCTAGAAAACCAAATCCAAACATTGCTGGAAAAACTGTGCAGGTTTCGTCCAGTGGTTTTATACCATCTTGTCCAATGCTTTTGCCATACAGCCACGTGGACTTCAGTCTTACTTTGAGAAATTACCAGTACCAGAGCAAGACCAGCTTCCTAACCTCGTGCTGAGAGCTTTGAGCTGTGATCCATAGGATCGGATGACACAGGCTCACAAGCAGGACAAGCAGCTGAAACCAACCCAAGGGCCCAGAGAAGACCCTGCAGAAAGTGGGGCTATATGTAATGGAGTTATAGGAAGGATAAGAAGGCTAATGACTTACATTCATTAACAACCTGGACTGCAAGTACAGAGAAGCCTATTAAATATGCAGGTGACACAAGCTGGGAGAGGCAAGTGCTTTGGAGGCTAAGACTAGAATTAAAAAAGTTCTTGACAAACAGGTAGAAATTGGGTGCAGTTCAATATGGACAAGCTCTCAACTGCATTTAGGCATTATCAACTGTAAATTACTAGCTATAAATAATCAATTATCAACTGATTAGGTATCTGTTCCGAAGAAAAGGATCTGGGGTTTTGGAGGGTCATAAACTGAAGAGAAAGAAACAATGCCATGCACTTGTGAAAAAGGCACCCCAGGCCACCGAAAAGCAAGTGTCCTCTGCAAGACACATGAAGTAATCCTTCCGCTCTGCACAGCGCTGATAAAGCCTCCACTCACACACACCGCGTCCAGCTCAGATACTGCACTTAAGCAAGCCCTGGAGCAGATGAAAAGAAGGCAGTACACAGCAAAGGATACTACCAGAGCCTAAAAAGTACCAGTGAGGAAACAAGTTAAGGGAAGACTTGTGCAGAAATGTAACATGTTAAGGCTTCCACAAGCTCTCCAAGTCCTTTGGGCTGGCACTACAAGATAACGACAAGTAAAATTCAGGTTAGATATCAGGGAAAGCTTTCAGTGTTGGATAGGGACGCAGTGGAGCAGGCGCCCAAGGACTGAAAGAAACTGTCACCGGGCATCTATAGACAAACATCAACCAGGGATGACAGTCGTAATCAAATCCTGCCATCAGGCACAGAGATAAATTAGGTGACTTCCTAAGGTCTGGCCAGCCCACATGTCTCTGAATAAACAGCTGATTACTGGGCAGAGAGCTCTGACATCTACAGCAAAATGTTTCTGTAGAAAAGAGGTAATTTCTAAAGGTGAAGCAGGAATTTAATAAGAAACAGTAGTCACAAAAAAAGGGTGAGAAAAGGTTATGTTCTTACACAGGCCTGACCACATTATTGTAGATCCGAGATTTTTTTTTTAATAGGTCATTCCAAAAAAACCCTTTTGTGCTCATGAGCATGCTCCTGTCTGCAGTGAGGTGCTGATTTGTGATGTGCTTAGAAGGCCAGATAGATCTGTGTAATGTTTCTTCTCAGTTACCAACAAACCTGTAGCACTCTTTTCAGCGAGACAAAGATTTATTCAGGCTTCAGAGGAACCACGCTTCCAATTAACTCGCATTTGGGTGAGCTCCTCCTTCAGGCTCCACTCCTTCCAGCCCCTCCGAGATGCCTCCTCGCAGGAGCAGTACAGGGAGGAGCGACGAGAACCCTGGGGATGCGCAGTTGGCCAAACGCAGTGACATTTCAGTAATTCCGCAGTGAAGTTACACTTGTGAGGAGGGAAGGACTGACTCCCCTGAATTGTACCGAATCCCCAGGACTCCCATGGTATCCCGTGTTGTCCATACATCTCCACAGAGTAAAGAAAACTTCAATCAATCCAGGCTGACAAACGTAAACCTAGTATTGAAACTACTCCGAATTGCTTCTCATAGTTCAGCAACCATGAGCTGGTGGACACAGTTTGGCAACTGCCAAGCTTAACACCGGCGTCAGGCTCTGTTTCGGTGACTACTGAAAGTGCCAGGTGTATTGGGGCAACTACTCCATTTCTTTTGTCACGGTTGTGTCATTATCAAAACATGTTTATTTTTTTCCCTCGGTAATTCTCTTTTTCTCTAAACCGAAACCAAGCCACGCGAAGTCTTTGATGACATTTCGTACCGTTTTCTTTTGCAACTCCCTTCTTTTCATACTGTATTTCCCAGCAGGACTGATAGCATATGTCCATACGTTTTGTGTGGTTTGTTCAAACTTCTATGGTTTTAATATTTTGTACCTTCTATGAAAGCTGGTTTGCTGCTAGATGATTGTGTAAGTGAGATTTGATAAATTATCATATATTAACATTATGGTTGAAGCAATAGACAAAGGGTAACCAGGGAGATAATTACAAAAGCCTAGTCAAGTGATTTATTAGTAATTATTTGTAAGTTTTGCCGTTCTTTGCTCTTACGACTAGCTGTTCCTGTACGCTAGATGAGCACAATGTTGAAACTGACCACATGCGATTGAAACTGCGTTAAGCTTCAAGATCAAAGAACAAGAATAAAGGCTTCAAGGACCGCCAACGAGAACTTCAAATGGGCCGGTGGTCGCAAAAGCAGCCCTTCGACTCAAATGGATCCTTCAGGGCGCATGATCGGATGTAGGCAGTGCTGTGATAATCAGTTACAATCATTTTTATGTATATGTATACTGATCTGGTTAATAGGGAATTGGTTAATCTATATAACCTGTTTGTGCTAAAGCTGTGGCATGCACGCCAGGTGGAACTATCCCCCGTGCACCCAGCGCTGCAGTGACGAACGCCTGCCTTCTAAAACTCCAAAACGAACCTCGGAGAGTTTCTTCGACCGGCTTTTCGGTGTCGCGACAACCGCCCACCACCCTCCCCACAGCAGCAGACGCCGGCGGGCAGACCTCTGAGGGCTTCCACCCGCCTCTCCTCAGCCCTCCGCCCTGCAGAGCCCCTTCCAGTCCCGGGACGAACACCACCCACCCCCCCCAGCGCCATTTCGGCCGCTGCCTGCCCGCCTGACAGACCCCACCACAGCCCCGGCCCTTCCCTCCCCTCAGCCGCGGCCGCAGCCCGCGCCCTCCCCTCAGCGGGGCCCGCCCCGCGCTTCCCGCCGAGGCGGGGCGGGCCGGGCCGCGTCGCGCCGCTGAGCTCATCGGGCGGCGCCGGGGCCAGTGCGGGCGGCAGGAGCCGGCTCCTGGGGCCCAGCCGGGAGCCCCGCGGGTGGGTGCGGGGGAACGGGTGCGGGGGGTGGTGGTGGAGGGGTCTGTCCGTGCGGTGAGGGGAGGGAGGAGGCCGAGGCCCGGCCCGGTTGACGCGTCGTGTCGTTGTTTCTCCCTAGATGTGGGCTGAGGTGCTGGTTCTGCCCTGCAGGGCCGGGCTGCGGCTGTTCCCGCCGCTCCGGCTGAGGCACCGAGCGCCGGGCGCCATGAAGCTGCAGTCCCCTCAGTTCCAGGCTCTCTTCACGCCGGGGCTCCGCAGCGTGGCAGGTGAGTGCGGCCGGGCTCCGGGTGTGTGTGGGGGGGTGTGCGGGCCTGAGCAGCGTCCCCAAAGCGTCCCCGCCTGAGGAGGACCAAAATGCCGGCCTGGAGAGGCCGGGCGGGGAATGCAGGCTTTGCACTTTGCGTCCTCTCCCTGCTGTAGGCGCAGCCGCGGATTCCCCTTACCGGGGAGACGGGAGAGGGGCTTTTGTGGGCCGGTGGTGGGTGCTGAAGGGCAGCCTGGGTAGCTGTTGTGTTCTGGGAGGTGGGTGCTGCTCTTCAGCTCTGGTTTAACCTCAGCCGGCAGCTGAGCACCACGCAGACACGCGCTCGCTTGCCCCCACACCCAGTGGGATGGGGGAGAGAATTGGGAAAAGAAGTAAAACTCGTGGGTTGAGGTAAGAATGGTTTAATAGAACAGAAAGGAAGAAACTAACACTAACAGCAATGATAAAATGACAATAATAATAATAATAGGATTGGAATATACAAGTGATGCACAATGCAGTTGCTCACCACCCGCCGGCTGACGCCCAGTCAGTTCCCAAGCAGCGATCCCCCCAGCCCCACTCCCCCCAGTTTATATACTGGGCATGACGTCACATGGTATGGAATACCCCTCTGGCCAGTTTGGGTCAGCTGTCCTGGCTGTGTCCCCTCCCAGCTTCTTGCTGACTGGGCATGAGAAGCTGAAAAATCCTTGACTTGGTATAAACACTACTTAGCAACAACTGAAAACATCAGTGTGTTATCAACATTCTTCTCATAGTGAACCCAAAACATAGCACTGTACCAGCTACTGGAAAGAAAATTAACTCTATCCCAGCCAAAACCAGGACACAGTATAACTTCAAAATGACTCAAAGGACGTGGCGGAGCTCGGTTTTCATCAGCTGTTGTGGGGTATTGTGCCTGAAGAAATTGGGATTCCCGGTTCACTGTGCTCTGCCATAAGTAAACTAAGTGCTTTTCCCTTATCGGCTGCTAACTGCTGAAAATGTTCCACAGCCCAGAGTCCCCCAGTATCAATTAGCAACCTGTTAATATTTAGGTTCTCAGAAATGCCCCAGAAAAACGTATCAAAAATGACTGGGAAAATGCATGTGGGTGCTCAGCTGTGACCTAATTTGTGCGTTTTTACATGAAGGTGTGAGGTACGTACATACTTGCTGCTTACTGCATATTTGAGTGTGTATTCCCACATCTATGATCTTAATTTGTGAAAAGGTAGGTTATGGCTGACAGTGTGCTATGGTTTTTATTTGAGAGAGTGCTTTATGATTTTCCTTTCCTTCCCAGAATTGTTTGAGAAGAAGAACTATGAACTGAGAATAGCAGGAGGTGCTGTGAGGGATTTACTAAGTGGAATGACACCACAGGATATAGATTTTGCCACTACGGCTACGCCAGCAGAGATGAAGGAAATGTTCACATCTGCTGGTGTTCGTCTGATCAATAACAAAGGAGAAAAACATGGAACCATTACTGCCAGGGTTAGTTTATGATTTAACTTGGATTTTTTTCTAACTGTACCTGTGAATGTGCAGCATAACCGATAGAAAACTGGTAGCATGTTCCTTCTTTGTTCAAGTATCGCAGTAAGAGTTTAAATGAGACCATGCTTTAAAGTATGGAGTGAATTTTTTTTTAATTACTTTTTGCTTGTAGAATTCAATTAATTACTATATTTTAATGCGTGGTACCGCTGCATAACCCATTTGTGCTGCTGTGTCATCACTAGAAAAGATAATGTAGGCCACCCACATGTTCAGATAATGTAGGGAAGCTGATCCTAGTGTTTCTTGCTCCTGATTTCACAAGTCTTGCTTCCTCTGCCTTGCTCATTCCTCTGCCTCTTATTCCATCTTCTGCAGGCAGATTTCTGCAGGCTATCTAGAAAATGAATAATGCAAGGATTGTTTTCAAGTGTTTGTATTTCTTGATTGTCTGCTCTGTATGAAAACATGATTGTGTTGAAGTAACAATGTCTGTGGGATTTTCAGCTCCATGAACAGAATTTTGAAATTACTACTCTTAGAATAGATGTTGTCACCGATGGACGACATGCAGAGGTTGAATTCACCACTGACTGGGAAAAGGATGCTGAAAGGAGGGATCTGACTGTCAATTCCATGTTTTTAGGTAAATTCTTTCAAAAGCAAATATTTAGATGAAACACTGCTTTCTTAAATAAGCCACTAAATTATCTCGGTCTGTTTCAATTTTGTTTGTTTGTACTGCTATCAGCTGAAAGGTCTGTACAAGTATGTGAGGTGATCTGACAAACCAGGTCAAATCGCACAACTCGTCCTCTGTATTTTCAAATGAGAGTGTTTAATTGTGCGAATCATGTTTGTAAATTCATATTCTTTTTTTTTTTCCTTTTCTAGGTTTGGATGGGATGCTGTATGATTTTTTTAATGGATATGATGACTTGAAAAACAAGAAAATTAGATTTGTAGGAAAGGCAAGTGAGAGAATACAAGAAGATTATTTACGAATCCTAAGATATTTCAGGTACTACATTTTGCCTTTCCTAGATAAAGAAATGAAGCGTTGTAGAAGGTTTCAGAAACATGCAAAAAGAGATCAGTGATGTAAAAAGTGTTGTAATTGTCATCTTGTTAAGTTTCCTCTAGTATTATAAATTAGAATATTTAACACTGTCATGACATTGATTATCTGAATAGCAGTAATAAATGGAATAACTGTTCTCAGTCTAACATACAGAGGTTTTATTTGGGCAGGTTTTATGGAAGAATCGCAGAAAAACCTGGTGATCATGAACCTAGTACACTGCAAGCAATTAAAGAAAATGCCAAAGGTTTGGCTGGAATATCAGGAGAAAGGATTTGGGTGGAACTGAAAAAAATTCTTCTTGGAAACCATGTAAATCATTTGGTTCGACTTACGTATGAGCTGGATATTGCCCAATATATAGGTAAAGTGAAATGAAGATATATTTCCTACTCCTATATCATATACAAACTGAACTGCAGCATGGCAAAGTGAGATAAAACTTGGTTTTATCCAGAAAGAAATCAGATTTTTATTTTTTTCCCTGTGTTAACATCCACATTTCTTGTTAACACTCTTCCTTGCACTGTTTTTTGTGTGTATTCCTTTAGGACTACCACTTGATGGAAATTTAGAGGAATTTGACAGAGTCACTAAAAGTATTCAAAATCTGTGTCCAAAACCGATGACTGTTCTGACATCATTGTTCAAGATGAAGGATGATGTCACAAACCTCGATCTGAGGCTGAAAATCTCAAAAGAAGAAAAAAACCTTGGCCTTTTTTTAGTGAAGCACCGTCAAGAGTTAACCAAAGCTACAGGTCCAGAACCACTTAGACCCTATCAGGACTTCATAATGGATGTAAGTGTATTTCATATTGCTTTACTTTTTGTTTTTCACAGTGAATGGAATTTCCAGTTTTACAGAGTAGCAGGGATGACGATGCCTAGTGGAAAGAAAGGGCCTTAAAGAGTCAAGTAAGAGCCATTTCATCGGCAGGCTTGCTTATTGATCTTAGGCAAATTTTTGCCAGGGTTTTAAAGACTATGATATTTTCATCAGAAAGATGGGATGTACTGACAAAAAGTATTAGCCAAATTTGGATTGCTCCCCGTTTAATATCATCACAGTAACTGGAAGAATATCTTTCTGTGTTATCGATACCAGTTAGGTGGGGTGGGTTGGTTGGTTTGTTTTTCCCCTTTGTTTTTCCTCTGGAGAGGGGACCAGAAATTAACAAGAGCTATTGTAAACATCCTGGCATGTCTCTGCAACATAAAGTAGAAACTTCAGTATAAAAAGATTCTTTTCCTTTAGTAGAGTTTAATTTTGCAAGAGGATAAATAGCGGACATTTCTACTTGGGTTCAAAAGCTTTTTTCTTTGCCATCCAAAATACTGAGGCTTTAAATTAAGACATTATTTTAAACAAACTAAAAACCCCACGTTTTTAGCAGTTCTGAGCACCTTGTGTTCCATAGCAATTTTTTGACTGTATTTAAAAGCCTACCTTTCAGTCAGGCTGAAAAATGTCATATTCAATCATCTGAAACAGAAGTTTCCTGCGAACATACCTAGGGACTGACAGTTTTCTGTACTGTCCCAGCTGATCTCCCCTTCTGCATTAAAACATGAGACAGGATCTGGACCTCAAGAGACTCCAGCTCATTTCTGTGAAATTCAGCTCCTTGAATTGCGTATTGAAAGCCGGCGCAATTCCTGGAGCATCGGTATGTGTTCTTTGTGAGGCGTACTGTTAAGTAGGCAACCTGTGACGTTCTTCCACAGCAAAGTTCAAGTAATTTTCAGCTGAAGTTCTGCACTTTTATTGCAGTACCAGAGACTGAAGGCTAGAGACAGCAGTCTCTGCAGTGAGGCCTGTCTCTCACAGGAAAGGTAATAGTTCCTCTCCAGTGTGGAGGTTGAAGATAATGGTTACAGCTATTACCTGGAATTCAAGGAGTCCCCAAGGATCAGCCAGAGCCTCCAAGTTAGGACTGAGTTTTAAAACTTGTGAGACAGAAGAGATCCTCACTTTCAGAGCTCCAACTTGTTGTCCAGATGTTGCCTAATAAGATGTCATGGGAATAACGCAATGTTGAGCACAGTTTGAGCTGTTTTCTACTGTTTCATAGTGAATCCTCTCTTTTCTTTTCTTTTAGTCTAGGGAAGCTAATACAAATGCCAAGATCTGTGAGCTTCTAAAATACCAAGGAGAAGAACATCTTTTAAGAGAAATGCAGCAATGGACTGTTCCTTCTTTTCCTGTTAGTGGCCATGATTTAAGAAAACTGGGTGTGTCTTCTGGAAAAGAAATTGGAACAGCATTACAGCAGCTACGGGATGAATGGAAGAAGAGTGGATACCACATGGATAAAGAAGAACTGTTAAGTTGCCTGAAGAAGTTGTAAAATTGAATAATAGTAGAGAACTGCTTGTGCCCTGTTCTAAGTGTAACTAACTGAGATAGATACCAGTAAATACTCTGTCAGTGTTGTTGCAGCCAATATAGCATTTGTCATATTTAAGATCTTCAGACAGCACAGTTCTGTTACTAATTTGTAATTTCTGCAAGGAGAAGTTTAATTTTTTAGTAATGTAAAATGGTATTTGCCAAGTTCCACAGTCTACCTCTTTGTTGAATTTTAATGATATTTAACTACTTTATCTTGACTCTGGGTAATTAGAGGTGACACCAGGATTTTTCTCATTCTGACTTTGCTATATCAAAAAAAAAAAAAGTGTTTTTATCTTCTAGATAAAATCATGGGTGTTTTCTGTGCCTAGGAGAGTGACAAAGTGTATAGAAATAATGAGCTCTAACTCTTTTTTGTAGTTAAATCTAGGTACCAGATTGAAATACTCACTCCAGCAGTTCCCAAAGAGTCTTATCATGTAAAACAAGTCTTTTTTCTATAAAGATTTTTATCTTCCATAATTCCAGAATCAGTTTTAGATTAAAAGGATGACTTAGCTGAGTCAGTATCATGAACTTCTTGTCTCTTCAGTAGTTTTTCAGTAACTTGTTTATCACTGAGTAACTAAATCCATAGAAAACTGGTGCAGGGGTTCTACAGTATGTTTTCAACTTCCTGTGTGAAACATACTATTAATGTTAATAGTAGAGGGGGAGGGAGAGCCAGGGTCCCTGCCTTTCCCGGTAGCTGCCTCTTGATTCCCTTCCTTTTTTTTCCGAGGGAGGAGGTACAAATAGAATTCAGGTGATGGTGTTGGTGCGCCTAAACAGCGTGAACCTGAGCTAAGTCCTGTAGCTCCATCACCTCCAGAGTTGTCGTGGTTTAACCCCAGCCAGCAACTAAACACCACGCAGCCGCTCACTCACTCCCCCCCACTCAGTGGGATGGGGGAGAAAATCGGGAAAAGAAGCAAAACCCATGGGTTGAGATAAGAACGGTTTAATAGAACAGAAAAGAAGAAACTAATAATGATAATGATAACACTAATAAAATGACAACAGCAATAATGAAAGGATTGGAATGTACAAATGATGCACAGTGCAATTGCTCACCACCCGCCGACCGACACCCAGCCAGTCCCCGAGCGGTGAATCCCTGCCCCCCTCCACTTCCCCGTTCCTAAACTGGATGGGACGTCACATGGTATGGAATACCCCGTTGGCCAGTTTGGGTCAGGTGCCCTGGCTGTGTCCTGTGCCAACTTCTTGTGCCCCTCCAGCTTTCTCACTGGCTGGGCATGAGAAGCTGAAAAATCCTTGACATTAGTCTAAACACTACTGAGCAACAACTGAAAACATCAGTGTTATCAACATTCTTCACATACTGAACTCAAAACATAGCACTGTACCAGCTACTGGAAAGACAGTTAACTCTATCCCAGCTGAAACCAGGACAAGAGTACTAACACTAAATTAGAGGGATTGCCGGTGCCTTCAGTAACTCTCCACGCATCTTTTCCTGTAAACTTGCAGCAGTGAGACCCAGAGGCATTCACCTCTCTGATTTGCCAGCATTCTGTTTAAAGCAGTAGGATTATTTTGGGAAGAAGTCCAACATCCCTACTGCTATCACACCAGGTTCTTCCCTGTGTTGCTTCTGTGTTAATTATTCATACATTTCTTCTGTCTGAACAGATCTACGTTAAAAATGCATTCTGAATGCAGTTCAAAAGGAAATTCTAAATCATTTGCCCCTTCAAAATTAATAACATTTTGGAAAGTATGAGAAGTAAAGGGGATTCTCTTTGTTCAGTAGCCATCAATTGCTGCTGTAGAAGATTGGGTTTTGAAGCAGTGCTGTTCTGGCTGGTCTTAATGAACACGTATTAACAACCCTGGTGTTTTTTGGTGTGCTTTAAAAAAAAAAAACAAACGACAAAGGAATGGCTCTAACCGAGAGCATCTCTTGTGTATATAAATTTTATTGCAGTTTAAGTTTTCCTACAAAACCATGGTAACTAATAAATGGTTTGGGTTTCATTCTCCTCAGATATCATTTTGCAACACTAGATGGCAGCAATGCCAGAGCAGTGCCACAAAAAAATCAGCATTTTATGCTTTCATATAGCTAACTTCCTAGCTGCTTTTTTTTTTCCCTAGGAAGTCTGTTACTTGAAATAAATCATTCTGAAGGTACTTAGGAACTTCAGGAAGACAGCAAGGGAAGAAAAAAAGTGCTGTTTTTTTTCTCTGTTAATAAAGGCAAAGCTCCTAGGAACATGATGGTGTTTGATTTAATTACATAATTAAATTGAAGCCTCCTTGCGCAGTTTATTGAACTACTGAAATCTTGGGAGGGAGACAAGTAATAAAATCTAGTACTGTAGTAGACTCTTGTAAAGAACACTTCACAAAAGTGCATCTTTCCAGGCAATGTCTGTGGAGGCGGTAAAATATTAGCAACTACACTTTTTGTTACGCAAAATTGTTGTCAGGGTCGAACTCCACTTGGGGGGAGGATTTTTAAGGACACAAGCTTGAAACTCTTACAGTCTCCAGCGCTTCTGAAAAACAGCACAGATTATTCTGAAAGCATCTTAATTAAACAGTCCTGCTTTGAATTCAGTGTAGTTAGCACATTTGTTCAAATAGCTCATTTAAAAATCATGTTATGCTTGAAGTTTCTAGCTGGCCTATCGAGCATCTCTGTTTTACTATATTCCAAAGAAATTAAACCCTAGTAAAACGAAACTGCATTAAATCAAAATAATAGTGTATTTTAAGCAAGCAGTACCAGGTTGAGTTCTGGAAAAATGATGCGTTCATTTGAATAAACTTACAGAATATGAACTCTTTAAACATCAGATTGGGACATGATAAGAGATGAAGCAGTCTGATACATATATGGTCCAGTAAAGTACTCCTCTCCAATGGATTACTTCACTAATTAAATGACATCGGCAATGTGTTTTAATTAAAGAAGTTACACATCAGAAAAACCTGCGTGGCTTTGCTGGTTGGTAGCTGTTCCTGGCTCCCCAGTGCGACAGCCCTTTCCAAAACCGGCTGCCAGTATCGATGTTAAGGCCATCACTCTTCAGGTTTCTTGGAAAAAGAGCAAAAGACTAACAAACACTTCCTGTTCGCCCTCTTCTCCTTGGAGGGGGACGTATCCCAAAAGTTTGCAAAGAATAATGAACCAAACTCTTTTTCCTGCGGGTGAAGCTAATTCTCGTTCAAATTGGAGCCCAGAGCAGCAGCAGGGGAATGCAGCCCCTCTGCAGAGCAAAGCCCGTGGATTCAGGGGGGGTCCCAGGCACTGTCCCCTCCACACCTGCCCGTGCTCATCGTCGCCCCGGGAGGGAACCGCCTGTGAAGGGCAAAATGGTAAATAATACAAACTGCTTTCCCTTGCAGATGGCTTCTGAGGATTAATGAAGGGTTTTACCATTCTCTCAAGATGTAATGGTCTGTAAAAATGATTAAAAGGCTGGATTGGCTTGGTTGCCTTTTCAGGGGAAAGGGCACGGCTAATTCTCCCTGCAGAGCCCATAAACCTCGGGCCTGAAGCAAAGGGAAGAAGAGGAAAACAAAATAACCCCAAGTGCCCCCAGACCTTGGCACTGTGTGGAGGGAGCTGCAGGAGCTGCACCTGCTGGCTGGCCTCACTGGCCTTTATTGGGCCCTGCGATTCGGGGTGGGGGGTTTATACACATACATACATATATATATGATATACCTATCTATCAATGGCTCCTAAACTGCATACGAATAAATAAATAAACCATAATAGATGCTATAATAAATAATATACATATGTATGCATATGAAATATTATAAATACATAAGCAATATTAAATAATATGTAGTAAAATATAAATAACAAATTTATATAAGTTTGCATATATTACATATTTATTATAGTAGCTATTATATATACATACACACACATTAAAAGTTTAGGAGCCACGGATTTTTTATATATATGTAAATATATATGTTATATATAATATATATTCTTTATTATCATCTATATTAATAATATATACTTTACTATATTATTTATTATAATCCATCATAGTTTTATTTATTTTTATATATAAAAAAAATAAAGTTTAGGAGCCATAGATAGAGCACACACATTTTTATATATATATATATATACACACACACACCTATAAGTTTGTGTGTGTGTATGCACACTTATATACACATACAAATCCATGTATATATACAGACAGAAAAAAATATAATAATAAACATCTAATATATGTAATATTTTTATAAATATAGAGAGAGAGAGTTTAGGAGCCACTGCCGCCCCTGGACTGGCCTGCTTGCTCTCCTTCTCCCTCCTGTTTACTTTTGGCTAGTCAGTTTGTCAATGAAAATAAAATAAAAGAATCATCTACCTCACTTGGCACTTTTACTTACTTTTACTTCAACAACCGCAGCACTTTCGGGACTCTTTCACCCGGCAGGTCCAGGTGAGCAGTGAAGCCATGGTCACCAGCCCGCTCCGGCAGGACCAGCCGTCGTGCCTGCTCTTTCTGACTCCAAGAAGTGTGCTTCACGCAGCCAGGCTGCTCTGGGACAGCTTAAAAAAAAAAAAAAAAAAGCAGCTGGAAAAAGTCAGGAAAGCATCGTGCCACCCTTGGGATCCCCAATGGATGGCTGTGAGCCACAAAATATTGTTCCATTTTTCTTTGCCTCAGTGTCCCTGCTCCCGCAGGAAGGGCTTTTTGCTGCCCGGGGGTCTCTAAACGGATTGTAACCCCATCTCTGTCCCCCAGCACACACATGGCTGGGGCTGGCCAGGCACTGCACCGTGGTCCCAAAGCGCACAGTGACACAGCAGAGCAGGTTTACATGCAGAAACATCACTAGCACACGCGGGAACTATTCTTTACTTCCCAAGCATTTACGACTTGTGCCAGTCTGGGAAGTGTATGCCTCACACCCCTCCCAGACCTTGTCTCAGTTCAGACTGGGGAGAGTGATGCCTCCTGTATCTACAGCTCATGCAATAAATACGAGTTGTACAGAGGAATTCATCTGGCTGAACATGAAAGCAGGATTATTATCCTTATTTTACTTCCCCATATGGTACAGCCATAAATGGCTCATTAACTTCAAGGAGACTCTCGAGGGATTTGGGCTCAAGTAGTTTTTGATGGCAGTACCACCCTTCTGTTCCTCTACATGAGGAACTGGGGGTGTTAGTGGGTGGGGAAAAGAGTATACAGAGCATCAGGCTCAAACTGTGTCCCTATGGAGACAGGGGCACGATACTCAGAGGCAGATGAAGTTTGTCTTCTAAGTACTCTAGAAGTTCCATTTACTTTCTCTAGGAGAGCACTCAGATTAAGGGAGTCATCTAACATGCTTCCATTTCAGAGCCGTTGTTATAATTTCTCTGTGGATTCAGTCCCATCAGGGACAACGTCTTCAGGCACCCAGTGTTCTACCAAGGCTTTTGTTCAGGTGAGTGACCTTTCTTACAAGTCTCAATACATCAACAAATCCTACAGACCACTGTGGAGCATGACCGGCTGTAGTATAATAATGCCTTTTCCTCCCTTAAAAAGCTGCTTCCAGTTCCAGCGGGACAGTAAAGATTATGTTACCTTGGCAGAGTGCTAGTGATGGAGAGACTAAAACAGTGTCCTTCATTATCGGGCTGAGCAAGAGGACAAGGATTTAAAGCTTTGACATTTTAGATAATTTCTTTATAATGTTGTAAGACAATAGCTCTTTAAGAGGCTGAAATTCAATTCAGCGTGCTCCACTACCTGCATATTGCCTAAACTACCCATTCTATAGCCTCATTTAGGCATTCTATCTCCAGACAAAGCTATACAGAAAGAAACAGGAGGCTGGGAAGCTGTCCTTCTCCACTGCTTTCCCATAGCCAAATGCCTACAACTTTGTAAAGCAGCAACGTGGCGATGCCCATCATAAACTCTGTGCTATTGTGACAAAGTCCTCACGATATTTTTATAATGCTTAGAAAAAACTGCAGGACTTTTCCAATGGAGTGGCAACCATCCTGAATTCATGCTACCCAAACACTTGTAACGAGGAACATCATCACACAGCGATCCAAGCTCTCAGAAGACACAGAGGTTGTAAAACACAGGGGAAAGGGAAAGCTCATAGCACACTGCAGAGCTTTAGTGAGAGCAAAAAATTCTGCACCACAAAATAATCCTGCATCAGCTGCACAGTCTGCGTGGAAAACAGCACCTGCAAACAAGGCAGGCACCCGGGAAATCCCTGCAAAGTTTCCTCTGGCACAAAGAAAGGCCGAAACGCCAGCTAAGCCACCTCGAGTGTGTCTGCTTTGAAAATATTGGAAAAGTAAGAAAAACAGGGAGTTTACTCAAAAATTAAATCATTCAGCAAGTCGACTAAGAACTGCTTGAGAGCAGGCAGGCGGACTCCCACGCTGGTGTGCGTACCTGCCACGTTTGGGACAGACGCGCGTTACCGTCACCCCTTCCCGTAATGCCTCTGGGAGAGCAGTATTAAACACCGCTGCTGAACATCCGGTGAGCGCCCTACGACAGACAAAACCGTCTCAGCTATGAGGTAGCAAGGACAACATTTTGAAAACAGTCACACAGGAAAAATGAAGGTGTGTGCTGTGAGCCCCAAAGCAGGATTAAGCCCATTTCACACACAGAATTTAAGCCTTCTAACAGCAAATTAGATTTTGGTTAAGCTAAAACTGTACCTTCTTGTTTCTTTCATAACCCAGTCCAGAGACCATTCTCCTAATAAAACCGATGAATAAACCAGATTACTGGGACACATTCGTAGTGCTGCTGGTTGAACCACAACAGGACAGCCTTGCGAGAACTGTGAGCTCTGTGACTAGAACCTTAAGTCTAAACTTCCCTTCTTCTTTCCCAGTTAAAGTAACTTAGGCTTCCTCCAAGCCTGTTTCGGCAGATGTTTACGCAGCTTAAAATTCTTTCCACCAGCACCTCCTGGTTCCCCTCGCTGCCAGCCTCACCCCAGCACCCGCTGCTTCCCTGCTGACACTCATTTCTTCCTCCCTCCCTGTCTGCAAAGCCTCCAGTTGGTTTTCCTCAAAGAGTCTCCAGATCCATCTTCTCCGTATTTTCACTACCTAACGCCCTCATGTATCTACCTACTCATTTCTCTTTGTAGGAGAAACGGGAGATGAAGGGGATGCTGGAAAAAACATCAGCGCTCTTAGACCTTGGGAAGTTAATACAGAAGGAAACAATTTGGGGCTGGAGCTAAGAATTACTCAGGTGGATTAAAGCAAGTAAGTGCACAGATGAGAGAGAGAAAACACCTTGAAATGAAGGACTTCATGCTTCATTTTGATTATTCATTGGAATGACAACCTACGCTCTCTCCACCTTATTTCTTACCTTCTCTGTCCTTTGTCAGCCAAGCCTGCACATTCTTTGAAGCCAAAACTCTTTCAGCTTATGTATTGCTTTTTGAAGCTAACCAGTTTAAAACACAATGTAAACCCAAGCATTTTCCTTGTTCCCATCCCAACAATCAGCGAAAAAAGATCAGTTTTCAAACAAATCGAGTTTTATTCTTTGCAAATGTTTGCAAGCAACAAGATTTTCCTGAAAAGTTGTCTCAAAAGGCAGACAGAGGAAGAGAACGTGCTACCCTTTCCGCAGCTTTTACAAAGCAATTAAACGAAGGTGAAAAAACGAGGAACAAAATGAATTGCAGCACATACAAAAATAGCATTATTAAAAAACAAACGGTATTTGAACATGTTTTAGACCCAGTGTGCAAATGTCCTACGTGATTCTACCTATTAATCAAAACTAAACTAAAATATATGAAAACTTGCAATATTACAGGCTCCGATTGTATGATGTCTTTACGCTATTGCAACGACAGCTTGAAAATGAGCAATTCTATGCTACACGTACTCCAATCCAAGACCTGCTGCTGCGCAGGGCAGTCCCTCTTCTGCCGCTACAAGATGCCTGCTCGCCCCTCCTCCCTCCGTCTGACCTGATGCAGACGTGGCTGCGCAGCCAGAACACCAACCCTGCGACTGCCCCATTCCTAGATCTCACATCAGAAGGACAGATTATGGTGGGAGAGAAGAGAAAAATGACCCCTTTTGGCAGCAGCCAGCAAGCCAATCCGATTAATTAATGCATGATGCTACATGCCAACCAATGAATGTAGTAAATATAGTAAATTATCGTAAAAGGTGATTTCCTTTGTACTTAGCTCTCAAAAGCTTATGAAGTCCATATTTGTCAGTAATCCACAATCCCAATCCAGCAGTTTTCTCTCCAAAAAGGAGAAAAGCAGCATAGAAAACATTAACCAACGTATAGAACCATCCACAACTCCCCATCCACCCTAAAAGTCACATGCGGTACATTTTGAGCATCCTTACACCTGTAGCACTGTAACAGCCAGCCTCACCATGGCAGGCTTCATCTTCTATGCGGCAACTTGGATCAGACTTGTTTTCAACCTGGAAAGCACCACGGACTTTGAAATGGTGAACATGACACAGAAGGTTAGGCAGATGGAACAGTATCATCAACAATAAAATTAAATTAGTGCTAAATTTACTCCCGACATCTCACTTTATATTAGCTTATATTTGACTATATATACACAATACCAAAAATATGCCTATTTTGTATTCAAACATTGCCAACATAATGCCATTTTTAGTTGAGGCAATCCAAAAGACTCAGCCAAAACCCCAAAGACCTTACGAAGTTCAGCAACAGCTGAGAAAATAATTTTGGAAACCTCACCCACCATACCCTCAGTGAATGCTTAAATCGGGTGGCAGCAAAGGTACTTTAAAGCACCCTCAAACTTCTTGCCACCCGCAAGCCCTACTGAGGGTAATGGGAACAACAGATACAAGTATCCTTGAGGGAAAAAATAAACCAAGTCTACAGCTAAGATGTGTGTGTGCCTGTGTGCACACACATGCATGTTGTGTGTGTCTGTGCATGTGCAGGGTGTGAGGGGAAAGCTAAGTATGATTTCAGTGGTTATCCAAGTACAGAGGTTTCACGGTCTCACTCCCACACTAGTGCTTATCATTTCAGCCTTTCGGAAGCTTATTTTAGAAACATAATCAAAATACAGAATGTTTTCTTGAAGAAAATGAGCCATCATTCACCCTCTATTTGTTCAGAATTATATTCAAAGTAGTATTGCTTTTCACAGTTCACTGGCACGTCAGAGCACCGCACACAGAATTAAATACGGTATTAAAGATGCCTAGGGAGAGAACAAAAGTTATCACAGAAGCACAGAGGTAGAAGGCTTCAAAGAACTAAACCTGAGTTACACAATCATTAGTTTCTACATACCTAGCATGATAAACTACCCTAACAGCCTTTCAGCATCTAGCATCTTTTCACATCTGGGTATTTTTTCAGCTGCACTGTAGCAGGTACCACACTACCATTTAAATCAGCTACTTAGAGAGGTCTGACTTGGCCTTTCACTGAACTAATCTGTCCATGCTACATATGCTTGGTGTAGGGGTGTGATTGAGAACCAGCAAGTAGCAGCTGATATCTTAAATCTTAAGTAGCTTTGTGTCATTGTATTTAACAATACAAGTTCTCAAAGATTTACTGTGAAGAAATAAAGAGTGAATGATAAAGCTTCAAAAGAAAAACAAGTGTGTATGTACACAAACATACTGAAAAAATCTTCAGTTTCCATCACCAAAGTGCATTCTGAGGGGAAAAAAAAAACCCCAATAAATCAGTGGCAAAAGCTGTCCCATTTTGGCACCTGATGTCTGCAGCATAGACAGCACTTCAGACAAAAAAAAAAAGCAGCACTGCCTTTTATGCTTTTTATTTCTGTTTTATTTAGAAACTTTTGCTTTTTGTAAGGTAAGGGTAATAATGTGAAATTTTACTTTATGATATGAAAGTGTAAAAGAAAAAAAATTAAAGAGATGTTGCCTCCCCCTTGTCAAATAAATACTACTGAAAAATCACCATAGTTATGTATTTTAGAGAGTACTTCACAGAACCCTGGACACGTATGCTGGTAAACTAATCTTCACAGAAATAATTATGAGAAGTAAATGCAAGCACATTCAACAGTAAATCACAATGTAGTTTATGTTCTGGGACTCACCTGTATATTTTGTATCAATAAAATTTAAGACTTTTTAAGTCAAATAGACTACATAGATCAGACAACTTGTAAGGACCGAATACTGCACATGGGCTCCTTTCAAAGGGCATCCTGTAATGCAATTGTTCTAGCTGCAGGCAGCACGAACTCTTACTTTTGCCAGTTACAGCACTGCCACTGATGGTACCAACTCAGTATCAGTCAGAAGAGGTACTTCGGTCTTGTACCCTCTTCGATGGTTATTCAGCAAATATCTGAGAAACAGCACAAGCATAAAATTTGAAGTACTCTACACAGTTAGAAACAGGGATTCTCAGCAAAACCACTTTTAAGTATATTATGGAAAATACTCCGCAGCAAGTAACTGGTATCTACCATTGTACATATATTGCGTAAATTATACTGTTCATTTTTAATTTTATTTTCCCCCGACCTTCTTTCACTGCAAGTTGATAGCAATAAACATTTTCTGAAATTATACAAGGAAGGAGAGAGTTCAGTCTCAAGCCTGTCCAGATGGACCAGATCATAGATTTCTTGGTGTCTTATGCCACCTCCTCTCCTCAGCTGTCATTTTAAAGATTCAACCTTCAGTTCTCAGTGTGTCTGAAACAATAGTAATGTGGATGCACACCAAACCCAAATGTAGTGAGCCTGCTTGCTTGGTTGTTTTTTGTGTGTTGGTGTGGGTTCTTGGGGTTTTTAAGTTTAAGTAAGCATCAGAAGCAGAACTGAGCGGATGCATCAGAGACAGACTACTGCCTGTTCGTCTCCAAAGGAGGTTACTAGATTACAGGCAGAGTAACGGTGATCTATCATGGCCTGAGTCATCCTCTGTTTCTGGAATCCGAGGCAGGAGAGCAGACCGTGTCAATCCCCAGAATTTTTGAGGTGACATATCCTTTTTGGTAGCTGTGAACTTCCATCCCATATGGTTCCCACAGATTCTGCACTGGGCTATAGTCCAGGCATACCTACCAAAAACAAAACAAAAGGTTGATGCTAATATGTAAAGAAAAGACGTTTTAAAATTACTGGAACACAGCTCACTCATCAGGTAAGAAGGTTAATACTAGTCTCAAGCTAGATTTTCAAAGAATCTTTGGAAATCAAGGTGCCCAGCTCCCATCTAAAAAAACTGCAGATCTTTAAATAAAAAATAAAAAATAAATCAGCCTTCAAATAGAGAAAGCAACTAAAGCATTTTATTAGCACAACATTTCAACAGTATTATGAAATGCTGTCCCTTAAAGAAAAGTCAAAAAATGGTTCTCAGAGAGTAATACTTAACAGAAATAAAAGTGATTTTTGCACTGCTCCTAGATTAACAGGGAACTGCACTTTCCAGAGCAACAGAGTTTTAAAAGGCAGAACATGAGTATTTCAAAACACTCATAGAAGAAAAGAGCTGAGAAAACACATAAGGATGAGAAAAATTAACTCCAGATATTACAAGCCACAGGTTTTCTTCAGGGAGTCCTAAAGAGTGCATGTCTTGTGACAGATACACCATGAACCCTCTAAGTCATTACTCACTGCTATGTGATAATCCAGAAAAATGCCCACCATGATCAACAAGAGAAAATGGAAGAGTAAATGTGTACATGCATTAGTCAAGAACCTTGGACTGGCTACAGATACAGCAACATATTATTTTACACTGCTTTGGAAGAGGACATGATTGCCAAAGGGACCAGAAGAATGATTTTTGACACTGGCACAGAAAGGGCCAAAGAGAAGAATGATTTGGTGAAAATATATTTAAAGAATATTTTTGTGAAACTGAAGTTCAAATATAGTTTGACATTTCAGGTATTTTTAACAGTTAAATAGTCAAGCTTTTGAATGAGCGCCTGAAGAATGCTTACCTAGCCACAAAAATTAAATTTAAGCTGCCAGAGAGGGGTGGCATTTTGATGCAAGACCTATCATTACTAGGCAAACTTTTACACCTTGACAGTTAATTCTGCTACTGTTTCAGAGAACCAGACTAATAAGTAATAATAATAAAAAAACCCAACAAAAAAAACCCAAAGGAAAAGAGGTTAATACAAATGTTAGTAATTTTTAAATTCATGCAACATTTATTCAGTTTTTAGATCTAAAAAAAGTATTTCAGTAGAATAACTGCATATATATATTCTGGTTTTCATTTGCACTTATTTACTTTATGATCAAAGAAAGCTGCATGGAAACAACAACTATGATTTTAGTTGTAGCTTATACAAAACTATACACAAAGAAACTCCCAAACAATCAGTATCCTGTTTATAGCTCTCAGATTCTAAACTATGTTTTGAAATCTTAAGACTTCCACATTTTTAAAAAATTAAAAGCAAAATTCTGAAAATATTCTATCTGAATTTTCCATTTTATTCTGTATATTAAAAAAAACCTAAAATTTACTTTCCTTTTCCGTGTGAGCAAAATGACGACACACATTTCAAAAATTATATATTTACTATTCCACCATCACAGGAATATATTTACAACCAAATTTCTGTCATTTACTAATAAAATTTCTTTTAGCTTTTATTACCCAGGAAACCAGCTGTGCTCTGTCGATGGTCGTCCACTGAGATTCAAGTTGCAGGCTTTATATACAGTAAGGGTTTCATGGATGTACCCATGAGGATTCACGTATGCTGCCATGGGTCCACACAAGGATAAACTACAACAGACAATTAATAATTTTGTCAGAGTTCAAGGAAGAAACAAAAAACAAAGGCTGTCAAATGTAAACAGAGGAAAAACTGCCAACCATGCTTAAAACTATTTTCCATAGCGAAAGAACCACTTCAGGCTGTAGGAAGAAAAAGTACCTTTAATTATATTATTAAACATAGAAAGAAAATAGATACTAATGTAAAATATCAGTAAAATTTTCTTGGAAGTGCAGAAATTTAAGTGTCCATTATTATAAATCTGACGCATTCCTCACTGACATAAATTATTCCTGTTACCTACTTATTAATAGGTACTTCAGAAAAGGTATTTAAAAAGATATTATCACGAGTAAGGATTAAAACATTCTTGTGTTCAAACAAACCTTGCCCAACTGTTTGATGAAGGGGACAAGTTACTTAGTTTCCATAGCATCCTGTCAGCTATCCTCTCTCTCATTTAAGGCAATTATTAATCTTTCCCTCAAAAACCTACAGCTCAGTATAAAAAAAAAAAAGTACATGACAGACTCAGAATTCATTTTACTTGCTGCTTTTGAATAGCAACTTCCAATAAAACCAAGTAACATCTATATTGCTACTTTTAAATCTAACTTTAAAAGTAAGCAAAAACGTTCACTCGTTACACTAACTTCTCATCATTCTTCTGTTAAAGTACATCACATCGACACAGTAGGGATCGTGGTTTCTGGAATCCATTATTTGATTAGAACATAAGAGATGGCTTTTAATTACCACATCAGCTTCTTATCACACCGATAAATGGAAACTGTGGGGAGTCCTGCTTTGTTAAACCAAGACATCTCTTAACCTTCACATTCTCATAGGTGATGGACAGATACTAGTTATTCAAGATTAAAATAGTGACAAGAGTGCCAGGAGCAGCAATTATTTGGAAAATGTATAGTCTTATCATCGTTGAACATGGAAGATACTGTATAGGTCAAAGATATAATGGGAACATACTGCCTAGTGCAGTTATTGGGATTAAGCCCTATATTCTTAAAATAAAAGGGGTATTACAATGCTTAATGACATAAATAGGCAATTTCCTTACACGACAACATCCTGGGAGCCTACCTATACCACCCAGTTCGTGCTTTTTAATCTGCTGTTGAAGCTTGTTAACACACAGAAGTTGGGATGAAGTGCTGAGAAATAAAATTTGGGATCTCATGAACTTTATTCAGAAGTAAGAGGACAAAAAATTCTATGTAACAAATTTATATTTCAAAACTCACTGCAGAGTGCATAATTCTTCAGTGGCAACATGCTGGACTAGGTAGCATAACATGGCCTTTCACATTAACTTACATATACATGGTGATGTTCAGATTTACTAACTTTTTTAATAAAAAGCTCAAGTAACCTGTTTTGTTTTATAGAGAAAATTCCCTATAAATATTTACTTAGATTTTATTGGAGCTGTGGAAAACACAGCGGTTATAAGACATAACCTAGCTTAATCTGTTTTGCTGTGCCAATGTTTCTGATCAAGAATCTCCCAAAGATTAAGAGCAATAAACTCACCTGAATATTTCATTCTTGGTAGTTATTTCTGTATCTTGGCATTGCTTACAACAGAGAGATGTACACTTGAAAAGAAAAACAAAGAGGGTAATTCCATTCATTTCCAGAGGCTTGTCAGCACAGTGGCAAATAATAAAAATCTCTCCCCTTCCCTCAAGAACAGACTTTGTACCAATTCTTTTGTTTATGTGGGCAACAGTCACTTATGTTTTCTCTATCAAAGGAGAAATTTTTTTTCTATGCATTTTACTTATTTATGGTAAACATTAATTGCTATCTAAAAGACAAAACAATTTTTATATACTTCCCACACACAAAAATAATCCACACACAGAAGAGGATCTGACCTGACTACACAAAGATAATAAATGAGTCAATCTTCTAAGGTCTCTAAAAGCTAATTTAGAAAAACCTTTGCTCTTCTAAAATACAACACAGAAAGGTAGATGAGTACAAATGCAATCATTAAGTCTTTCTAAAATTTGAGAGTACTGCAGATCAATGGTTTTAATTTCCTCACAAAAATATGTAAGACATTGATCTTTCTCTTAAAGATTATAAGAGATTAATCTATCTTCTACGATTTCTAGAAGGTAGAACGAAACAATTCATCACTGACATTGCCCACAAAATAAGCAGTCAAATCAGCGTAGTAGAACACTACCATTAATTTTCAGGAGGTGCATTACTTCTACCTCTTTTTAAGGGTAACGCATATGAAATCACCCCAGAGATGATCCACTATATTTTGGAACAAAATGCTGCACCTAGGATCTTCGCTTGGACAAGTCCGTGTAAGCGTATACCCTTTAAAAACCTGGAGTAAATCACAGCTTGTGCTGCTGAGTCTCCCTGAGCTCTGACTCCTGCACTCCACTCGTGTGATACTACACAGGCATACCTCAGTCTTTACTCTCCCCTTTTCTCTATTCAGATGCTCTGGGCTTGTTTCTGCATTTCAACTTCCTCCAGCTCCTTTCTTGCAGGTTCTGCCCCAAACTTTAAACACACTGTCTACTGATCTTGGAGACTGAGGGAAGAAAACTGCTCTACTATACAGATACTATTTATCATACACCACTTCACTTCCCTTCTTAAAGCTCACTTGGCCTTTCTCTCCTACCAGGGCCCTTTAACACCTACTATCGCTCACTCTTTTAAATCACCCTTACTCACAGATTATAATCTCTTGCTCATATATCCCTCTCGGAATCCAATTTAGACAGCTACTTAATTCCATCCCTCCATTTCCAAACCTATCTAATTACTACAATTAGCACTCTCAAGCAGAATTCACAGAAGTGAGTGATCCACTTTCCTTTAAAAATAAGCACAGAAGCAGTTAGCTGTCTTTAGTAACAGGAAAAGCTATTAAAAGTACAATGCAATTCACTGATACCAAAGACAAAAGAAAATGGATCAGGTCTTACAATCAGTTATATTACTGTAAATTACATTCTGAACAATGAAATGTGTTAAGTCTATCCTTCTCAAGTAAACCAAAATATATGCTATGCTGCCAGAGCACCCCTTCTCGTTAAAGAAGCCTGGCTGAAAAACAGTGGATTTGACCAAAATAAGTGTTGCTAAAAATTGCAAAGAACCATAATGCACTCCACCATTCTCACACTAACATAGAACAGTTAAACACATTTACAGAATAAAATGTCACATGTTGATGAAGAAAACACCTTTTTTGGTGTAGGCAAAAAATCAAATTTACTTGATATTTTATGAGGGTAACTTAAGTCGTCTTGTCCCTGAGATTTATAGAAAATATACAATGTTCTGAACATGAACAGTTCTTAGTAGTACCTGAATATCAGAATATTTTCAGAGTTTCTGACTCAGGAAAGACAAATTAAGTTTAATCTGGTTAGAGCCTCACGAAAAACCTGTCCATTTTTGTCTCAGAATTTGGAAGAGATGTTTTCTGTCTCCTTTTCTCTGTATATTCCCCTTTACATTTCTGGTGCATGAACTTTGAGAAAAGGAACAGTATTAGAATGATACTGTGGTTCTCTTTTCCCCAGAAAGAGGCAGTACTTTTTAGGCAAAGAGGCAAAATTCCCCTGCTCTATATCCAACAGACAAACACAACAGTGACTGGGGTTATGTTACGCTAATGTTTGAGACAGTACTTTGGTATCCCCAGCAAGCTTACAACCAGCACAAGGCCAGAGTCAATCAGGATGTACATAGCTATTCTTTGTGATGTGAATGTATTAACAAAATATTAATTTTTCTCTCCATTCAAGAATTGAACGGTAAATATTCCAGCTACCACTATCAAACACATAAATACGTTTACAGTTAAAACTTGTATTTATACCGATGGCTCTTTTTAGTGTTTTCTCTTTGGAAAGAGAATAGCAGTCTGAACTGCTGTTGGAGATGTTGTTGCAAATACTGTTGCTAAAGGATTCGACATGACATCGACCGATACTTAGTTGCATTATCAGTTATAATACATAATATTACTTATAGTATTATTAAGGCAGTATATATCATTATGAAGAAATATATTATGTAAAAATAAAACTTTACTGTCCTATGTTTAGAGCTTTACATGGCCATGGCAGTGGAAAGAAGGCAAGGAAATACAAGCTTTTGAACATCTTAAAAAGGTATCGCCTAAGAAGTCAATACATGCCTTTTGCAAAAATCCTTCCAGTCCACTAGTTAGATTTATACTCAATAGCTCAATACTAGGAAGATTTATCTTTTGTTACAAAATCCACAAGTTTTCATGGCACAATGCGACTTGACTGCCGTGTATTATACTGTCAATATGGGGTTATGACATTCATAAGATGGTTATGAGCAACACTGGACTTCTAGCACCATCTCTTGGCTAAAAAAGTGCTGTGAGGTGTTGAAATATGATTTCTAACAAAAGCAAATATTAGTATATGTTTCTTGCTTGCTGCTGAACATGAAGTCTAGTATTGAGAGAGAGCATCTTCTTTCTTGAGCAAACTTTTAAAGCGGAAGGAAGAAATAAAAGAACACCCAAATTCACTCTCCAGATTTATTATTTGGAAATTTCATAAAATTTTGTTATAGATTGTAACAGTCACTCCTGGGTTTTTTTGTAAGAACAATTTAATGACAAGTAAAGAAGAAATACTCACTTTGTTCATAATATCTAATTCACACCGGAGTCGCTGAACAGCACTACCTATTTTAAGC
The DNA here is from genome assembly GCF_026419915.1 of Harpia harpyja. Classification (NCBI taxonomy): domain Eukaryota; kingdom Metazoa; phylum Chordata; class Aves; order Accipitriformes; family Accipitridae; genus Harpia; species Harpia harpyja. Next base: position 22,611,548 of record NC_068969.1, read on the forward strand.
AATTGTATACGTAATGCATCATCAATTGGCAGGCAAGCAGCAACTCTGTAAGAAAAATCTAGAAATGAGAAAGTACGAGGCCTGTTAGAATTACAGAGAGAAATAAAGCCTACTACTTCTACTCAGTTACTGATAGAATGCTAAAACTTAGGTTTACAATAGACTTTTAGAGGTCATCTTGGTACATCCTTCTGCCCAAGGGCTGGATCACGTACACATAAAACCTCTTCCAAGATACTTGTCTAATCTACACTTAAAGATCACCAATGATGGAGACAGAAGAATGCTGGTAAGGTAATGTATTCTAAAACCAGAACAGACCCCTGGAGAACACTGATACAGACTTCCACTTCAACAGAGAATTACTGAGTTTTCCAACCACCGGTGGTTATCTTTATACTTGCACTTGCTCCTTTTTTGCAAAAAGAAAAGACATGCTTTTATAAGAGAAGGAAAAATTAAAGAAAAAACCCTCAAACATACACCTCCTTCATAAATTATAACCAAGTTATGCTACTCATTTAGTACTAAGAAAGTATTCTTTACTGTTATACTGTGAGAAGGAAGAAGACATACTCTGTACACACTCCCTTCTGGAGGGGTTTTTTTTTTCCACATTTGAATACAGACCAAAATTAGATCCAACAATATTCAGTCAAGATGACAGACTTCATTTTTTAAAAAATAAATAAATAAAAATTAATATGATAGTAAATTCTCAGGCAGCAACTTCAATCAGGTATTAGAAGGCAAAACCACAAAAGGTAGAATAATTTTATGACAGTCATTCTTTAATTTAGCTAACAAAAACCTTGCTAAGCTGGAAATCATCCCATTCCTCAGAGCCTGTAAAAATTCAAAAGCTGAAAATTAAAGTCAGCAAAATATCAGCATGCTGTGAATCATAAGAAAAGAAGTGCCAAAAAAATACTGGATTTTTTGTTTGTTTGTTTTCAGATTATTTCATATGCTCTCCATATACAGTCCTCTAAGCAGCACAGCAAAGCAGACGGGAAGTACTTTCAACCACTACTTTAGGCAAATCAGAAACGAAAGTTCCATGTACATCTAAACTATTGAGCCCAGACCTGCATTTGGTGCTTAACTGATTTTAATTGAAGGCTGCAGTTTGATTTTCCCCCTTGTTAGGCATTTGAGATTCTACACAGGAAAGAATGTTTGTCCCCTTAGAAAGGCTTCAACTGAAATTTCCATCTTACTAGATACTAGAGAGCTGCACAGAGAAGAGACTTGTTCACTGGGACATAACCCCAATGCCTGCTGAGGCATGAAATCTGATTCCCAACTTTCTTGTGATTAGGTTACTGGTGCTGTTTTCCTTCATGTCGGATAAGAGGTAATACAAAGTAAGAACAAAGAGATTATACATACTAACACTTAGACTTATGTAATAATAATTTTAAAACTCTAGTATGCTTTTGGCTCTTGTTTTCTTAGGAAACATTTAGATTGTATTCCTCCTGCCATGGAGCGCAATGGAGTTCTATTTCTTTTACTGAACATGTTTCTGCATAGTTGGAGGATGTTCATGTCTTTAAAAGCTTTATCACCCTTTTGTCAAAGTCAACCATCAAAATTTATTGGAAACTGGAAGTGAGGGATGGACTGCCAATAAAAGGCAATTATGTAAGTTTTGTTTTCTTAGGAAACTAAAAAAAAAAATTAAAAATTGAGTTCATAAGCTAAACAATATCATACCTATTGGGTTTGTTGGAAGAGATTCATCTTTAAGATTTTCATCCCATTCATGTAGCTGCCTCTTGACTCTTTCCATCAAGGTTTCCTTTTGTTAGAAGAAAAGCCTAATTTAAATACATAGGTATTTCTGTTTTCTTAGGAAAAAAAAAAAAAAGGAAGCAAAATGTAGAGTAAGCTATTTTCCCTAAGTGGACATTAGCTTTTAAGAGTTACAATAATTACAGACTCATTTTGTATCTACATATTTTAAACTAAGTGCAAAATAGGATGGGAAACAGGCCAAAATGAACCAATGGCCCATGGTGGTTATAACTCTCATTTGAGATAAGCAGACAACTGTTAAAATTCTAGAACTGTACTAATGAGATGAGGGCTAGCCTCCTCCCTACTTCTGCCTCTCTTACACCAATTACTTTATGTACTAATATACATATATACATATGTACATAAAGAAATATGTACTTTTTAAAGTGTAAACCAACTCCAACAGGAAAGACGGACCTAAGACTATCCAGCACCCTGGTGGTTAGGACACTCACTTGGAGCATGTGGGACAAAGAATTGAGTTTTTGCTGAGACAACACAGCAGGAATGTGAACCTCTTATCCACCCCAGACACATGCTCTAGCACAAGGGAACAACTGTACAGAGGGGGGAGCCCTTCCTGCTCTTTTAACAGTAAACTGAAAACTACACACTTCTTTAAAACGCAACTTATGAGCCAACAAAATTAAAGCTTTTACATTATCCAATAATTAGATATGAAAACATACAAAACTAATTGCAGATTATTTGGTAATATATAGGGTGAACTTACAGCATCATATAGAGAGTAGAGCCAGGGAGGCCAAGATGTCAAACTTGCACAGTGGAACTTCCTCTAAAACAAAACCCACAAGTATTTATTCTTTAACATCAGCAGATCTTAGGGACAGTTCTTGTTCAAACAAATAAAACAGAGGAGAGATACCTGGTTATTTAAAGATACAACAAATTATCACCATCAGGACCAGTACTTCAAAGTGAGTTGCATTCTCAAATGCATTGAGAGCTACGACTTCTGTACAAGACAGACAATATATGGATTTTCTCGGAAAACCTGTCTCAGCATTAGAAGTATTTCTAATGTTTACTAATAAGAAATTATGCCTTCCAAAAGAGCATCTATCTGAAATTTAGACAGTTCAAAAAATTTAAGTACTATTAGATAGTGCATCTGTTCCTTAGTCTCTACCAATTGTTGCTACTTCAGCAAACCACTATGTGAGGTGATTAAACTATTCATATCAATTTAGCCAAATGCATAAGTAAATAAAATCAAAGAAGATTAATGGGCCATATCAGGTATTTTAAGCTGACATATATAAATTCAAAGGATATATGATAATATTTTTAAAATGGAAAACTAATCTGTTAAAAACATAACTAAAAATACCAACACACAAGTTAGGAGTTCCAGAGGATGCTTTCTCACAGCAGAACAATTACTGATTAAGAAAACTTGGGCAGTCTTGATGTTTAATTGGATATTGCTATCCACTCTCATTCTAGTACCTATTTTTAATGGAAATCACATTTTCAGAAATGCTTACTGAACATCAATGCTTATGCCAGCCTACTGAAAAGCTGCTAAAAAGCTTTATTATAACTACCCAAAGACAGTGACAAAATATTGTACAATATCCATTTAATAAAATCCTATGAAGAAAAATTCAGACCCAAATGGAGCACTGAGTAAGAAACAAATGTGGAAGAGGAAAACAAAAACAACAGGAAAAAAACCCCCTGAAGGTCTCACAACTATTTTTTATTAATGGGTATGCTTTCAAAATAAAAATCTTACTAATAGGAGTGGCCCATGCTACTGTATCATACTTCATTGAACATGACTAACACGTTCACTTGAATTGTGTACGAAAGTATCTATACAACAATATAGAGCAGATTTGGAGGAAAAAAATACAAGTGGCCACCAATATCACCTCTAAAAAATCTTCAGCTTGTGTGTATGCTGCAGACAAGAAACCCTAGATTATAACCACATTCCTTAACTACAAGTTTCCAGCAGTGTAAGGTTATTTGCTTAGTTAACCAATTCTCCACAGTGACTTCAGAACACTTCAATTTATAGGTTCAGGTTAATAAAAATGCCAAAAGCAGTATCCTACATAACCACACTGCTTTCCAAAAAAGGATCTCAAATTGTACTGTAAATACTTACAAATTAAATTTTAATTTTCCCTTTGAGGGTAACTATCCTTATTTTACAAATGAGAAAAAAATCAGACAACAGAGACTAAAATCCACAGAAAATAAACGGTACTTTGAAGAAAGAACTCAGGAACACCAAAACTCAAGTTACTGTTTCAATTAGCAAGTATATTTTCTGTAACAGCTGACATAGGGTCAGCTCTTGTATGGAGCAGAAACCATTCTTAAAGTGCAACTTCCTTTTTCTGATGCTTCTCATTACGTTAGTAAACATACAGAGGTACAACCTGTCATACTGGAAATAGTCACAGTTCTACTGACATCAATAGAGTGACTGAGGTCAACAGGACAATGGTCCTACTCTGGATCTGCATCTCAGTCCACAAAACATGTTCTTCTTACAGCAGGTGCACTGAGTTTCAGCTATCATCTGACAGAATCAGTCTTGGAAAGGGATTTCCACACCCCCCCCAAAGCATAGTGTTTCTGGGTTTGTTAACTCATAGATGAACTTGTTCAAAAACTCAGAATCAATAGTTCTTTGTTATTAATGTTTTTTTCTTTGTTTTTTTTTGGGGGGGGGGGGGCGGAAATAAAATTGGTAAGACCATGGAACTGTTAATTCACCCACTTTGTGTGTAAAAGCACCATCTTCCACTAATAACTACTATACCAACATACGTAGAGTGCATGAAAAAAATTAAGAGCTTTCTATGACCCTTTCCTATCTTGTCACTTTTAGCAGCATAATAAAGTTTAAGAAAGTTTCTAAATTCAGTTTGCTTTAAAAAAAAAAAAAAAAAAGAAAGAAAAAATAAGGATTACATATTAACTATCCCAGATGGTAAATGTGTTGAACAAATACTAATAAATCAAAAGACAGACTTAGAAATACATGTGCAATTGGCCAGAATAAGTGGACTGTATAGAAATATTGTGATCTGACAAAGATAATGACTAAGCACAAAAGTCAGCAAGAACTTTAGATATGTGTTATACAAAAATTTACAAGATGAAAGTGCAACACAAAGCATGCTCAAAACTATAAAGTACAGCCTACTTGCTAGCCAACCATCATCTGGGTGGGAATATTTGACCGAGTTAAAAAAACTTGAGTCTTACCATTCTAACGCAGACCCACATTTTCTGTAAACAAGTAACTGCAGGTATAGATGTTAATCCTTTAACTGATGCAGGTTTCAAAGCAAAATTTGCAAATGGAATCGTGATTCCAAACAACTATGAGATCACAAGGCTTGTTTCATCACTGAAATATGAGTCTTCTCTAAACCACCCCTGCTCTTTAAAAACCTCTTCTACCCAAATCAAACAGTGACAGAAAAAGTTACAGAAGCCTCCTTACTTTTAAAACCAAACCATTATGACAAGTACAGTGCAAGAGCACTGGCACTGTCAACACCGATTGCCAGTATTTTTGTTGTCAAAACAATGTCAGTAAAAGTTCAGATGCTTCTTTGACCTGCCTACAAATTAAATCCTACAAATTTACTGTCTTTTCCACCAACTCTTCATCATCTACAAGCTTTACCAACCAGCACTCTCTGAGGTGTTTATGTAAAAAAATAATAATTGTATTATTACATGAGTATGTAATAATATTAATCTAATAACACTGTAATTAAAAGCAAAGAGAACTCGTAATACGAAACATGTATTTTCCCACTGTTGATGGCTGATAAACAACCACACAATACACAACAAAAGCAGGAGGTTGGCATCTAGCATCCCAGGTGTGCAACCTCCTCTAAAGATGGTATTTTATACCAATTTTCAAAATACCACCAAAAAAGAAAGAGAAGAAAAAAAAAAACCCCAAACCAAAAAACCAAAAACCAGACCACAACTAGCTTCTAACCTTTTGATATTTCTGCCACCATTGATGTATAGTTCGGTCCTGCCACACTGTAGGTTTTGAAGAAGGAAATACATGGCATCGGCTGAGAGACTGGAGCTGTACTGCTGCCATTGTTGAGGGCAGCACTCGCTCAGGAAGGATTTGTACTTTAGCCTGCTGGATTCTGATAAGATAAAAGAAATAAAAAAAAAAAAAAAAAAGATCAGATATAAACACATATACAAGAATTTTAAAAAAATTATTTTACTGCTTATAAAAACATAGGCTTGTGTAATAAATCAATCACTACACAGTACTATAGAATTTAAGCAGCAATCTATTTCATCACATTTTTAAAGTGGTACTACTGTAAATCAAATTACCTTAGGGAACATAGAGCGTATCTGTAGCAAACCAAACGTATACCACTCTAGAACACAGATTATCTCATGCCCTCGGCTAAATTATTAAAGCTACTGTGCTGACTGGACTTTGGTATACCTAAATTGAAGACAGAAGCAATCTCTGTTTTTCCTTTTCCTTTAATAAACAGAATTAGCTCTCTTCCAAATATTTTTTGCACTGGCATACAGAACTGTACAAAGATCACTGTTTTAACTTTTTCAGCAGAAGTTTCTTTGCTGGTTTTTTTTTCCTCGCCTCTCACAGTTAGCTGCCTTCTCCATGGGATACAATGGGCTGTCTTTGTATTTCAGAGCACTAGATATCTGCTGGGATTGTGGTGAACAGAATTAAAGACAGATTGGCAGTAGCAACACAGCAGAATATTCTACCATCTCAGCATTGTATTTTTAGATTTTTGTCTCCTCAAGTTAATTTTGGTATAAACTAATAGTCAGCTAGTACATATCAAACCCTCAGAAAGGAAGTTTAGCTGAAATGCAGTTTGGTATCTTCAAACCACGAAAGCTTATGTGCTTAGCTAGAGTTCAAAATCAGCAGAAACAGGTTATAGACTCTGACAATCTTTTAATATCCTAGCATCAGCCAGGTCACCTATTCTGCAAAGAGTTCAGCAACAGTTATGTGGCTACTAAGAATACTGTCTAGCAGGAAGGACTTTATATTTTAACAGTATTATGCAACAGAAATCCTGAAATATTGAGATGCACGTCATTACAAATTTCCAATTTTACTTACAGGGACAACGCTGAACTCGTTAACTTACTATAAGTTATAAAATGACGTTTTGCCATAAGCACTTAGGAATCAGAAACATCAAGAACTATGGAAATTTTCTTCTTGCTAAGAAGCTCAATATTTTTCCCTCTTTATCAAAAAGGATTTTAGACTGGTAATGTTTGTTGCTTTTGTTAGTTGCCTTGAATACATGAAAAATAGGAACATGACTTTAATGAAAATGTTTTATTTGTACAGATGAAACATTACATTCTTCTTCTGTCCAATTCCCTTCTTATGACCCTCTGATGTACAGACAGAAGTGGCAGCAAACTGTCACGCTACCAGGCTCATTCATAGAAAGAGTTAGCACATTGGCACAGGAGTCTGGAGAGCATCTCATAACCTGCAGAGAAGATAATTTCCTCAGGATGAACTGAAGAACTCAGGCTCACGTCTCCAAAGTGCACTGACAATACTAGGAGGTTCAAGTTCACTGATCACTCCCCAAACCCACAAAATGAACAGTATTTACAAGTAGAGTAACTCTATATAGTTTAAGTCATTCCAACAAATCTAAAGCTTGTCACGATGAGAAAAATCAATCTCACCTCCTTTATTTCATACATTTAAAAATTCATATTTATGAATGAAACTTGTGAATGTGCTGTGTAAAAGTGCTGGTCACTAGATACAAAATCATCATAATAAATGCTTTAACAACACAACAAAATCACTGTACATCTTAACTGCTTCTGGATTGTCGTGGTTTAACCCCAGCCAGCAACTAAACACCACGCAGCCGCTCACTCACTCCCCCCCACCCAGTGGGATGGGGGAGAAAATCGGGAAAAGAAGCAAAACCCGTGGGTTGAGATAAGAACGGTTTAATAGAACAGAAAAGAAGAAACTAATAATGATAATGATAACACTAATAAAATGACAACAGCAATAATGAAAGGATTGGAATGTACAAATGATGCGCAGTGCAATTGCTCACCACCCGCCGACCGACACCCAGCCAGTCCCCGAGCGGCGAATCCCTGCCCCCCACTTCCCCATTCCTATACTGGATGGGACGTCACATGGTATGGAATACCCCGTTGGCCAGTTTGGGTCAGGTGCCCTGGCTGTGTCCTGTGCCAACTTCTTGTGCCCCTCCAGCTTTCTCACTGGCTGGGCATGAGAAGCTGAAAAATCCTTGACATTAGTCTAAACACTACTGAGCAACAACTGAAAACATCAGTGTTATCAACATTCTTCGCTCTGAACTCAAAACATAGCACTGTACCAGCTACTAGGAAGACAGTTAACTCTATCCCAGCTGAAACCAGGACATGGATACCAAATTCTCTGCAACAATGCTGCTGTTACTGTAGTTGTCCAAGTACTGCCATCTTGTGTTCAAGCAATGTTTTTTCGAAGCTGTAAAATTTGGAGTATGTTATTTGTAACCAAATGTTAGATAATGAGAAATAGCAAGTAGCACACTTATTCTTAATTTCTTCAGCTGCAGGCCAAAAAAGCACACGAAAATGCTGAGCTCAGGCTGTTCCCAGGCCTCTTTCTAAAGCAATGCCACTATAGTGAACAATAGCAGAATACAGATGATTAGCTTCAGATTTACAGATTTGGAGTAAGATGTTATAGGCCTTGCAGGAAAGATTACAAAAACCTCTAGCCATTGTGCTAAGAATTATCACATGCTCACAGGATCAATGTCTGGAGCCTGTATCTCTGGACAGTGATGTTGATAGAGGCTCATGATGCAATGCATGGTGCAGAGCATGGTGTCAAGAAGAACCTGAACGTGACAGAAGACTCAGCATACTCTTAACTAAATATTAAGGGTCTTAGTCACTTTCATAAATGGACAAAGTTATTAATTGCATAATATGATAAAACTGGCTAGATGAGGAGCCTCTGAATATCACAGGTATCACATCGGAATATAGACAAGAACAGGACTAGAATATAAAAGAGAATACTCCTATCAAAGCTGATTTGAGCATGTTTGACAAGCACATGGAAAGAACTGCCAACCAGTAACAGAAGTAGCACATTTCTATCAGTGAAGTATCAGTGAATGGTCAGAAAGGAAGAGGTAAGACTTGCTGAAGGTAAGGAGGTTTAGACAATGTGACAATGGTTAAAATAAACAAGATTTAGTATTTGAGAAACCGAAAATGAAGGGCTGCTTCCAGTTAGCAAAAATCAAGAACCTATTTTCATATTGAAATATTTATGCACAAATCTCAGTGTGCTTTTATGTTTTACAAAGGAAAAAATGAACGAAAGAAGCGACTTGTTTCTCATGATTATTACCAGACTCTAGTCCTCCCCTTTCATGGGGAGCTTCTCATGAAAACCACCACCCCTCTGAGCAGTTACTGTCCTCTCCATATCCGAATCATGCAGCTGAATCCTTCTGCATGCTGTTGAGGCTCAGTAGTTAAAGATCACTCAAAGAACAAAAATAGACAAGCACATTGTTATTAGCTGTAGTGTCAGACCCTTGCCTGCAGCCTTTCAGAGGTGCAACTGCACATAGTTATGAAGTGGAACACGTCCAACACAGACCATCTCTAGAAAGGTGTCCTTTCAGAAAATGAAAGTTACAATTTTTCAAAGGAATGGAATCCAGTCACTATCAGGGAGGCTTTCCACAAGACAACAGAAGGCAGACGCTTGATATTGTAAACTCCCATTTCACATCTGGTTTGAAACAGTTGTGAGAGATTTTCAAATAAAGCCTTAGAACTTAGGTGTTGATTTGCTTGCATTATTTTTCCTGACTTAATTTTCAGAAACAAAGTAATTCTGACAAATGTTTTCTCACACACATCAAATCAAACTACAGATAGATATTCTTTAGAGAATTTTATAGCAAAGTTATTAACAACTAAAACATGAGTCTTAGAACAGGAAATGTCAGAAGTCCTTAATAACAAGAGAATCTACTGATTAAGCATTCAATTAATATCTATAGTAATTAGTCAATTGCGTGACTGAAAGGGCAGATGCACCTGCAGTAAAATGTACATGTTTTGGTGAAACATGATTTGCAGTATGTAGAACTAAATACATATTTTTCTTACCCGTCTGACTGGGTTCTTATTTCAAGCACCTTGAACCTCTGTCTTCCTATTGCTTTCACTTTGACCGTTTCAATTCCATATTCCTGCTCTTCTCTGTAGGCATATATTTCTGCTGTTGTTCCAAAATGTGCTTCCCTTTCACGAACGTTACTAAAAGTAACAGAATTAAAAAGGTTACCTACCCTCCAGACTGCACTGTTCATTCAGATTTCACAAGTTAGTCTACCTGCACTGACTGTACATGATCAGTCTTATCAAAAAAGTAAATTTGGTAAAATACCTTCATAGAATCATAGAATCATTTAGGTTGGAAAAGACCTTCAAGATCATCGAGTCCAACCATCAACCATGCCCACTAAACCACGTCCTGAAGTACCCCATCTACTCGCTTTTTGAATACCTCCAGGGATGGCGACTCAACCACTTCCCTGGGCAGCCTATTAAACTAATTGCAATCATTATTTTTCCACTTTAAAAGCAACTTCTAATGTTTTGGTTGGTTGGGGGTTTTTGCCAGTTGGCTTGGTTTTATTTTAGGGTCTTAGAGGTGAAATTCTGGGAACACAGGGATCGCCAATGTATCCGCATTTGAAATGCAGATACTGAAAGTACCAAAATTCTTCAGATTGACTTTATAAAAATAGCTGTTCCCACCTCCTACATATTTAAACCATAGTAAACTGGGGGGGAGAAGAGGGAGGAACATTCCCAACTTCTTTTGGCACAGATTAGCCTTTATCTTTTCCACTTTTCTATCACCTCCTGCCTCTCGCTCTACTGAGAAACATTTGTCTGTGCTTGTTAATTTACACACGAGACAAGCAAATACACCTTTACAAGAATACAGTTCTCAAAACAAGAATCTGATTTTTACATTTCAGATCAAGGCTTATTCTTTAAGCAAGATGGAGCAGTACATTCAAACAGTTACTGAAATCAAGAGGATGCTCAAACAAGGAAAGCAGATCAACACCTACTGTTTCTCTATACAAACATGTGATACTGTCAAGCAGCTACCCATTGTGACAGGAAAACCTTTTCATTACATATTAGAAGACAATTTTTGTCAAACAATTTCCAGCCACAACTTATGTTATTCACCACAGAACTGATGCAACCATCTGCTTTTGATTTAGTGTCTAAAGAAATTGTGCTAAAAATACATGCTGCATACCATCAGTAAACCCACTTGTGTATTTTACCTGTATGCAAGAACAGCAAACGTTCTGTCTTTCTGAATTAAATTCCGCACCATGCTAACCTCTTGAGGGCGAAAAAGCTGAAGAGGTAACGTCTGTCCAGGTATCAACATCACCATCACGTGGGGCAACACTGGAATCACCTGACAGCTGTCATCATCATGCACTGTTCTTCCATGAAACTCTTCCATATCAGAACCTAAATACTGAAAAAAATAAGTAAGGAAATGACAGCAGTATAAGAGGTTTTGTTGATTTACAAGGATAAAGTAAAACTAGGTCTTTGGCTTAAGGACGTTACAATAGAATTACACAGAAACAATCAAAACCTCTTCAAGACTTATTTAATGGACGATATATAAAGAACATACCACATGTGATGTTGGCAAACTGGTATCAAAATTAATGATGTTTGGCTTTTCAGCTTCTTTACTATCTTGATCTTCAACTTCCATTTCATTGTCCTCCTCTTCCTCGCTCTCTGCTAATAAATACATACAGAATATTGTGTAGAAATCAATCAGCAAAGACTAAGATACTGAGAAAAAACAGAGAATCACAGAAATGCATTCAACATTCCCAGGCTACAGCCTTTCACAGGGAAGCAACTTTTGTATTTGTAAACGTGTGGAAAATAATTTCCTTGCTGTTAGAGCAAAATCACCGCTCTATAGAAAGGGTCAAAAACTGGCAATTTATTTTTGAAAGGCTAAAGAACAACTATGTCTGTCAGTTCAGATTTTCACTACAGCCTTGCTTCCTTGTCTCAATTCTAAATGTCTTCTGTCTGTACACCAGGATGCCAGATAACTTAAATTTCTTGTACAATGCTGAATACCACGTTTGAAGTAGTACAAACCTGAACAATATAACTGCACACATAAAGCGAGTTAAAAGTAATCTGAAGTTCTATATTCGTGTAGACTCTAGTGGTATTTTAGACAATTTCACTGCTGTCAGTCTCTCCTGTGTGTATACCAAACACACACACAAACCCCAGCACATGCACAAACCCAGCAAAGGCAGCTACTAAGGGAGCAAATACTATGCTGCTGCAAAGGAGTTCAGGTACAAAATAGTATTTAAAAAATCACTACTTTCTTCCCAGTTCTCAGTTCCAGGTGTCAATCCCAAAATTACTTTCAGGCAAGAGGACAGCTAAATTATCAGTATGTTTTATTTTGGAAACATAAACAGTGCACTTATCTGTATAAAATCTCTATAGATATTTTACAATAAATTAAAAAAAACGATAGCGAAGATAATAAAAAATATACCTATCTCTAAAATGCTGGTTCTGTGCATTACCATACAATGTATGCCTGCAAATACTCACCCAAAACAAAAGCAATGTAATTTTCACACATTTCTAACTGTATTACTTGATCCTATTTCTTTTAACATAAACAGTATTTATACACCATGCTGTATCTAAAATAGATGTTATCATAAACTTTGCAAACCAATCTGCAGGATTCTTACACCAATAGCTGCTGAGTAATGGATAAGCCTAATGGTGCTGAAAAACATCATTTAGAGCTCAAAAGCTATTACATTACAAGATAGGCAGAAAAATATCTTTACAATAGCCTATCTAGTTGCCTGCCTTTGCAATTAGTATCTTCTTAAGAAATAATCCAGAGCTGAAAATTTAAGAGGTGGAGTGATTATCTTATCTGAAAGGTACTGTAGGCAAATCTTACAAAAGAAAGATGCTGCAGAAGAAAGGAGTCTTCCTTCAGAAATGGGAGCACCACCGCCCTCTTTCACTGAGATCTTACTATTTCTGAGAGTGGGTGCACAAAAGAACAATGAAGAAGACATTATAAGCTGGTTTTGGAGAACCTTTTTTTTCCCTCTTCAGCCTTCAGACACATTTGTTAAAAGTATTCTTTACAAAATGTTTAGTCAATGGCCGCCTTTCTGCTTCACCTCATTTTAATTTTTTTTTTTTTTTAAATACTGCATAGTTTACAGAATTATGCCTGTAGGAGGCACGGCACGACACGCTAATATTATGGATCCATCATATATTGTATTTCTCAACAAGAAATGATCCAGCACGACAAGAAAGGAGGTTACAGACTCTCTTTGGTGTTTTACCTAATTACAGAACTTAAAGCAATAAGACATCATCTTCCTAATTACTGTAAGAAATATTCCATTTCTATTCTATGGCAATTTCTCTTCCATTATATTATGTTAGGAACCCTACCTATACGTGACTGCAAAATGTTTAAGATGTACAAAACAGCCAGCATTTTGCTTAGCTTGGTGGAGGGAAAGAGTAGGGAGGTTTTGTTTGGTTCTGGGACAGCAGTGTAGGGTGGGGGAGGGAAGCTGACTTCATCAGAAATTATATTCTGGTTTGCAGGTACTCTCATCAAGTTGCATTAATCATTACCAGTTTTAATAGCCTTTTAGAAAGAGGCCATTTCACTTGTTTTTCTGAACACAAAAGGAATTAACAGCAGTTGATTAGAAAGAACTGTGCCCTGCAAACTTTTGCTCGTTCTTGCCAAAAACACAGGCTAGCTGCTGTGTGGTGGCAGAAAGGAACGATGACTCATTTTACTGCAGCAGCACCATGTGAATGTTGAAAAAACACCACCGTCTTCACTCTCTTCCTCCAACACACTACAGGAACAGAAGACAGAAGGCAAAAGAAACTGCATCTTTTACACCCTTAACTATACTTTTTGTTGTTGATTTTTTTATTTCAAGATTAGCGAGACCTCCAGTACACAGAAATTAGGGAAAGGCAAGTGCCAAACGCACCCTGCATGACAAGGCTCACGGTTCCTTCATGCCAGGTTAGGCATTCCCAGATGCTCAAGCTGGCACACTAACTCTACCAAATCTACTCTCAACACCTTTGGGCAGAAATGAGGAAATACGAACCTCATTTGAAAAAATAGGAACAGTGTAGGAAATATCAAGGCTATTTTCCTAAAACATTCAGGAAATACTTTGATATTATTTTAAATACACAGGCATAAAATGCTCATAGAGTTTCCTGCTACAGGAAATTACACTGGTTACTGGCAGGACTTACTGCTACGTTCTCCTCTGCATGCTTATTCTGAAATAATGTTTTTTTCCAGTTTAGCACGAGCTGCTTCCAAAACCATTATGCTCTCCTGTCGGTTTGGATGCACTATATGCTAAATCAGAAGAACGCACGTTATTATGCAATAGGCATCTCCACGAGGAATCACGCTGGTGTATGTGGATGGGCAAACCACGCTGTCCTACAAACTCCAGCACCAATACTGCAGAAGTCTGGGCAGCGTGTGGAACCCAACCCTGCCCTCACGTCCTGTGCACAGCACCTCTTGCTTCCCTATTAACGGCACTGGAGAGCCTTTACATCGAAGGGAAGACTCTCTCAAACAACAAATGTTCTCCGCAGGCTTTGTCTGGTTTTAGAGAGGTCCAAATTTACAGAGAAGAGTGTCTGCCTCTGCCCCCTTCGGTGGAAACTTCACGTTTCACCCCATCAGCCGCCCAACGCCTGAACGCCCACGGACTGAGCCTCTCTTCTCCCACCACGCAACTCCGGACTCGGTCAATCCGGGCCGTCAATCACCAACGTGCCAACACCAGCGTTAGTGGCCGCAGGACGGCTGCGGCTCCATGAGCCCAGATCTGCCCCTACACCGCCGACCACCCCCGAAAGGCCACCCCGGCACCGCCGCCCGGGCTCCCCAGCGCTCCCCTTCCTCCCAACACAGCCCCGCAACCTCCTTGGCCCCACGCCGCCTTCCCTCACCCTCTCCCCGGGCCCGCGGCAGGGAGGCCCCGCTCCCCACATCGCCTCCCGCCCCTTCCCCGCCCGCGGAGCCCCGGCCCGGCGCCTCACGCCCGCCCCGGCCCAGCGCTCCCTCCCCGGCTCGGCCCGGAGCCCCGCCGCCTCCCCCGCGCCCCCAACCGGCCGCAGCCATTACCGGGCACCAGCTGTAGGTGGTTCCCCATGTTATTATGGGGATCGCCACCTCCTTCCTCGGCGGCCATCGCTGTTTACCCGGAGAGGAGCCTGGGAAGCCGCCGGCGCGGAGGCGGGGGAGGAGGCGGTGGCGGGAGGAGGAGGAGCAGCCGCGGCCTCTAGCGGCGCCTCTCGGGGAGCCTGGGGGCTTACAACCGTCCCGCCCCGGCTCCCCAGGCGTTTATTTTATACCGCAGGCTCGGCTTCGCGGAGCGCCGGCGGGAGCGGGGCTGTCCCTCAGCGCCGCGCTGAGGGGAGGGCGGCCGCTGCGGGCGGCGGTGCCGTGTCCCCCGGGGAGGGACAGGTCTTCCCGGCTCCGCCGGGAGGTCCCCGGGGCTCGGAGGGGGGGGACGGGACAGCGGGGACGAGGCCGTGCTTGTCCCTCGGGTGCCGCCTCTCCTGGGAGGGCTCCGCCATGGCTGACCTCGCCACAGCTTCGCCGGGGTGGCACCCGCTTTGCTGCTCGGTAACGCGCTTCGTGCCCGAGCCCCGTCCCCGAGTTCTGGGAGAGGGGATGGATGTGACTGAAATCCACGGCGGGTCACCCTTTGGGTAAACAGCTTGAAGCAGAAACCGTAAACGCAACGATTAGATACGTGCAATCCCAGCAGGGATCCCTGAGGGAGACCAGATCTCGCTGAGGCAGAAACGCGAGCGGGAGAGGAGCCGGGGCGCAGGAAGGTTGAAGCGAGCGGCGTTATTTTTGGGACAGGCCTCGGTACCTGCACACGGCTGGCACGGCTGGGCCTCCCCGACCTTCGCCTGAAGATCCAGCCTGTCCGTCACCTCCCCTCCGCTCTGCAACCGCAGCTCCGCTCGGGCACGCTGCTGTATGAACGCTTAGCGCGGGCTCCCCATAATAACCGTCTCAAAAGCGGTACTACTGCCGGACTGGTGCCTCGGAAAAGCGTCGGGGTAGTTGGCGGAGTATCTGAGGTGCGTCCATGGCTTAATGTCTGCCGTAGTGCCAGACCTCAGGTGCGCCGTACGTGGCGCTTGCTGCGCCTCGCTGGTGCACAAGTAGCGGTTTCTCCTCTTTGAGAACTGAGATTTTAGTAAAAAGCATTTTCTAGTCACGCACACACACACACAAAAGATCGACGGTGGTTTGTAGCGCTGCTAAAACAAAATGGTTGAGGCTTGTCGGCTACAATGGCAAAGTGTCGTCCTGATGTGAGGTTGGTGCGATCACCAGAAACGCTTCACAGGCTGCAAACCCGCTTGATACGTCCCAAAAATTCAGGTCGGTGGGACTGCCTCTGCGCTGCCCAACTGTTACAAATGCTCTATCTCGCCATCTATTGTCATTACCTTCCCCTTTACAAAAAACCCAAATGAACCAACCTGTCAGATCATGGCTCTGGGTTTTCTCCCTTTGTATTAAAATGCTTACTTTTTATTGCTCTTGGCGTTCTTTGGAGACTGTTACAAATCACTGAATCCCATACAGTGCTCCCAAGCACTTCACAGTTCCTCAGTATCACAGCCCTGTTTGTTTTCTCCCAAAGGCGGCCTTTTTCACAGGGCAAAATTTTGTACTTTCTGGTGTTCTCTTTAATATGTCCAACTTCAGTTCCGCAATAATATTCTCCCTGGACCAGTGACAGAGTAAACCAATGATTAGCCAGCAAGCAAAATACTAATTTTTTTTTTTGTCAGAATTAAAGTGTTTTAGAGAAACACATTTCAAAGATAAATAGCAGTCCAATTTCCTTACCATCATGGGTGGGAAATTTCAAAATACTATCTATACTGAACTGAGTATGTCTTTAGAACAACAATCAATATCACATTTGCCAAACAAGGACTGTATCACAAACATGCCTGTGATGATACATTAAGCATTTATAAGAATACAATAATCACTTAAATGATTAAGTTACGATTCCATAACTTTTTCTGCATTATCTGAGTATAATATACATAATTCCAGGGTATTGTGTCTGTTACATATACGATAATAAAAAAATCAAATGTTTTTGTTGTCAGGCTGGATTGCAGTCTGGCAAATTGAAGTATTAAAAAAATATGAGCCACTTCTCCAAACCCTGGGGTTTCATTAAAAACTGTTATGCTAAATATTTTTGATATGCTAGTCTATTTTGATTTCTCTTGGTTTTTTTTACTTAATTGCTGGGTATACATTTGAGTCACACTTTTAAGCTTGTTTCTGCAGTCTTGAGGGATAGAACTTATTTTTTAATGGCTACTGAGATTCTCAAATAATTCACATGACTGAAGCAGCTGGAGTTTCTTTTAGGAAACACTAAATACAATAATAATCATAATAAAGTTATGAGTACTGGAAACTCTGGGACCAAACCCCAAGAGTTCCCTAGTTGTTCTTTTGGATGATATTGCATCTCTTTATGACCTTAACATTGCTAAGAGCTGCATTTGTGTGCAGCATGTATAACTCTAGCTTGTGCCTTAAATCTAAATCCAAAACCCCAAATTGGGCATTAACTCTAATTTAGTCTCTGACTATAAATTACAGACATTACTATCCACCAGGCTTCCCTACAGGGGCGTAGTGAAGACACTGTAAAGATTTTTCTTGAGATATGTGACTTCCATTAGGTTACATGTTACTGTCAGGATGTTTATTAAATACGCTAAGGTACGATTAATTTTTAGGTTTTTAACCTAAGCCTGCTAGAAAATACATTTAACATATAAATATTTATATTTATTATCACAAAAGGCAGTCTTTAGCTTGAAGAGTGTGAGAGTCATTAATCTTCCACTTTAATCCATCCCAGCACGTGGCGTGTTCCCAAACTCAGACTGGAATCACTGGAAGCCATTTGCTATTCTTCCAGCAATGTTAACCCCAGGTCGGGTTAAAACAGAAAGCAGCAGGTTGTAGACTGAAGAGCAACTATGAAAATTCCAAGTTACTTTATTAAATTTGGTGAGGGCAAGTATACATATATCCCAAAGTATGTTAGCTAATCTGGTCAGTGCCAATGTGTCTGTGAGTAGCCCAAATTACTGTAATTTAGATGAAGTCGGAGCACTTCAATACGATGAGGGGCTTTTTTCTTTTTAGCAGCTGTTTATGAAAGATACACACAGCCAGCTGTGATGAATTTTCATTTTATTTTAGGAGCGCTATTTGTAAGAACGTTGATTTAGAAACAAAATTGAAATACCATGCCACTGGACCTTGTGGGGTTTAATGCCCAAATTCATGTTGTCTCTTTTGTATCTTGCAATTGCTGGTTGGGAATAGTGGCTAATTGCAAAGTTGCTGTTGGTTAACCTCTTAGTAGTTTGAAGTCAGAGGATGTTAATCACCGTTCCAGAAGAAAAAAAGAAAAATAGAAAAGGACAGCAACGTAAAGGATATTAAAACACAGCAATAGTTAGAGATTCATTTAGCATTGCTGAGGGTCATACTCGGGGTGAAGAAAGCAAAGGCTTGGGTGCTGGTTACCTGAGACAAGTACATTCATTATGGGCACAGTTCTCAACAAAAGGTGTTTGCAAACAAACACCAATCTCCCGCTTGTCAGTCATTCATACACACGAAACAGAATATATGCTCTACCAAAAATATGTCTCTACCCACCCAAAATATACCATTTGGTCAGTTTGCTATTTAATCGCAGTACTTTTCCTCCCATTTCCTCAGCATATGCACTCCTGTGTCCACTTCCCTGCTATCCTCAGGAGGAAAAACTATGTAACTGGTAAGAGGATAAAAGAAGAAGAACTAACAGCAGCTATACTGACAAACTCTTTGCCATGTAAAATGCCAAAGCTCATTTACATCCCTCAGCTCCCTCTTATCTCAGCACTAGTTGAGAGAAAATAAGTTGTCAGAATGTATAAGCAGCCAATGCACTCCCTCTTCTCCACCTACATATTTGAATTAAGTGGAAAATTAATTAATTTACTATATTGCTGGGATAAGAGGCACTAGATGGTGCTGTAACACACATTTTTGCAGATCTTGTTTCTCTGTGAGAATTAATCAGTCAGCTGTGCTGTACTGTTAGCTTTGGGATTTCTATTTTTAGGGGATTCACGGCAAACAATGGAAAAGTTTGATCTCTGACCTAATCCCTTTAAATTAGGTTTTTGTGTGTTTCTGCAACACGCCGTTTTGACTACTTCTGTTTATAAAGTAGTCTGTATAGTCTAATTAAAATAGGAGAAGTCCTGTGTATGTATGCCATTGATTTCTGCTCTGCCAGTAAATTGGCTTGTTATACACCCAAACTTTGTTCTAGGCAGAACAAAGCAGTACGTCTAGCTATTTCAAAAAAAAAGTGACTCTCAACCTTTAGATGATTTATTAAATACTGACAGTAAGAAAGCAGTTACAGGACAAAAAGCAAATCTATACTTTAGACATGAAAAAAGCCAGTTACAAAAAATATATGAAGCCATTTTCATACCACAACCAGGCAGTCCCAATACTAAAGACACTTGCCATCTTCCCATGCCCAAGGAAATGCCTGGCTTTTCAAGTTACCAGTTGAACTTACTACTCCCTTTGTCACAACTTCGTTACACAAATTAGGAAGATGTGCCAGGTAATGCAGGTATTATCTGCCCGCTGATGCACGGAGCATGGCATCCAAGTGAGCGCAGAAGTTCAGTGCAGAAGGCCCTGATACACACCCAGCAAATAGGGAAAAATTCCTTCCTTTAATTGTGAAACCAGAACAGATCCTAAGCTGTCAGCTTCACATATACCAGGTTATCAAATTTGCCATCCCCAAACTACTACATCATCAGAGTTGTCCATTTCAATATTAAATGTGCTCTAAGAGAACACAGACAACAGAGTAAGGCAATTCCAAAAGCAAAAAAAAATCAGTGATGGACAGGAGAACTATTCTAGAAATAAGTGTGGTTGGACAATGCTTGTGAAGTTAAAGAGCAGCAGATGACTAGTTTATCACGAAACAGCTAATGCTTGCTTCAGCTGGCATTCTAGTAAGAACAGGGCATATTTACGACTCTTTTTTAATATTTGTTGCCTAGGTCAGGCTAGCGTGACAAATGAGCAGCTCTGAATATGCAAAAGGCTTTCAGACAAAGAGCCTATTAGCCAAACATGCCTATTACTATGCGTAGAAGCAAATTCTCTTGCCCGTGAACTCTCGCCAAGTAACAAACTATTTGGCATGTGTGCAAAACCCATATTCAACACAAGTGACAGCCAGCATGGGATAGAAAGCAAATGTGACTATAAACAGAAATTTGGTTCAATAAAGAGAATAGAAAGTGAGGAAAAACTCCATTTTAGGTAACATTGGCTGGAAGGGTATAGCAAGTCAAAGAGACCACATGTCCTTTAGGTAGCCTTTAGGAGTATTGCTTCTGCATAAATCCAGAGCTTACAGACAGCTTAGAGATGAGTGTGCCCCTCTGAGAAAAGGGGCCAAGACCTGTTCCTGTGTGACTGCTGCTCTTACAAATAGAGCTGTAAATCGGCATCGTTGATAGGCAGCTTTACAGTTGCCGACGTAAATTAAAGATGGGCCCTAAAGCCAGATCCTGAGCGGCTCCAAACACTCCCTTCTGTGGCTGTGGGGAACTGCGCTTTAAAGAGTCTGTCAGGAGCGCCAGAGGGAAAAACAGCAGTGGTGTTGAGCAGAGCTCCAGTTACACCATGCTGATTTGAGAGCGTGAAAGAAGCAAATTCTGTTAGGGCTTCCTTAATTTGCTCTGGAAACCACTGTGGTTTGCACTGCTCCTGGGCCACTCTGAGATGTGTCCATCAGACCTGATGTATCCACAGATGGTGTAACTTGCAAAGAAGATTTATCAGAGATAAGGGCCTGATCTTTCCTTTAGCTTTTTCCATAACAAAATTTTTGGTTGTCTTTGTGTTAATTAGGTGACAAGATCTTTAGCCAGCAAAAACAAGAGTAACTCCATTGAGTCTTGCTAGCTATAACAATTCTTTTTCTTTCTCCATTGTTCTTACTGGATCTGTCAGCACAAATCTTAGCAAAAAGATCAATGTATATCAATGTAAATAGCTCTAGACAGTATTGCCAAAGAAGATCTAATGAGCCCTGTCTGAACAGGAGTTTATGTAGAGCTCACTTCAGCAGTCCCTACTCACAGTGCAAGCAGCGTCGGTTTTATGTGTGTATATATTAACCAACAGAGTCAATTAAATTGTTCCCATATATTATGGAAAATAATGTAAATGGTTTTACATACATTTAGATAGAGGTAACTAGCTAATAAATTTGGCTTCAGTGTAAAATACAGAGTACTAAGTTTAAGTTAAAAGCACTATCTTTCTTGCACTGTGTATATAGAGCATTCTACTTCCATTATCCATGCAGAAAAATCACTGAACTCTCAGGAAGGTTCAGAGAAGTTAACATGGTGACATTCACAACAATATTGTCCTTAATCTTGGGGAAAAGACTCTTGATTCTGTTTGAGGTTTTTGCTGACTTCACATGGCTGCAGATTGTCTTGGGGAAGAAGGCACGTAACCTCAGCAGATGATGGCAGTGAAAACATATCACTGAGCCAGAGCTAACATTGACAAAGAGTGAAAGAGACCCAGCAAAGGCTTTGAAAGCAAGACCTTCCTGAGGTTTTTTTCATCACAAAGTACTGAAATTTAGTAGAGACTGAGTACACTTTCTTTGTTGTCTGCTTGCTTAGGTTTTCTCCATTTCTCGGGCTGAAAGTTATATTGTTAACATCATTCCCTAACTTTATTTTAGTAGTGGTACTGAGTATTGCATCACTCCAATTCAAAGGTGGTTGCACTGCAAAGATGGTGGAAAAAAATATACGCTACAATGTAATGGACATATACTATATATAATGGACATAAATGCCAAACTCTGCTGGATTTTTGCATGGGGGAGCAGAGGAACGGGCACTCTAGACATGCTCTCATGCTTTTGCAATTCTCATTTTGCTGTTGCTTTTGCAGGACTTCCATCGTCCTTGACCCTCATGTAGGTTAGAGCAGCCTAGGTCCCGTAGGTAACGGTATATTGGGCATAGCGAGACTAGCTGTACTTTCTACCTGCCTTGAAGTGTTCTTTACCATCTCGTGGTGTGATGCTTCAGAACATTCACACTCTGAAAGAAATCTCAGGAAAGCCTCTAACTGCTTTTCAGCCACTTTGAAGAACATGGGAGACATGAAAGAGCTGGAAAATCACAGAGAATCTGGCCATACAACTTGTATTGGACACCCTAGCTATACCGAGCTCATATCAGTCTGTAGTCTGATATTAGAGCTGCCACCTTCATGACACACAGTTTCAGTCATGCAGATTGATGATCATCCCAGTCTTGCTCTCATGGCATTTCCCAGCATGGGAACCTGTGACTATGATCTCCTGGTACAACTGAGTCCCTTCGGGAGGGTAGTTACAGCCTCAGAGAGGTGTTTGGATTCCCTACTGCCCCACGTTTAAAATCCATCCAGCTGCCAGTTTCGTCTCTGTTGGAAGGAAATAAAGGATCCTGCTGCCAACTGTATGGATAAGGAAACGTGTGTCAGATAACCTCTCTCACGTACAAAACTACTTAGAGAGTAGTATTTTCTCTTTACTAGCATAGCCATCACATTAAGAGGATTCCTCTACCTGAGAGAATCGTAGTGAAATGCTGAACTGACTAACAGCTTTAAAGGCCTTCAGATAAAGTGACGGTGAAAAACTCTGCTGGGAATGGGAGAAAAATATACCTTCTGAAAAATGGAAATTCTCACTCTGCACAAGATGTTTCAGGTATTTGATTACCAGTAGTTTCAGGGTACTAGCTGAATATTCAGCAGACAGCAAATTAGCTCTCACTTGAGAGTTTTGTTGTGTTGTTCATTCGGAGTGCAGGCTGTGTGTGTGTTAGTGAAAGTTCAAGAGGTCTTGATGAATGTGTGGGTGGATATATAAAATGCGGGTGCGAGACTCCAAGGAGGAAGTAGTTATGGCAAAGCCCATTAAAAGGATGTCTCCATTGAAGGATTTCATAAGCAAAAGTATAAACCAATTCTTTTAGAAGTCTTCTACATATCAACCCTATGATTGGCTTAATGCCTAAAGTATCAGATAAAGCAGAGAGATTAAGGAAACACATTCTAATAATATACGCAGTGCTACATAAAAATGCAGTAATCATTTTAAGCTGTTATCTATTTGCAGAGAATATAGCACTGCAGAAAAAAACAGGAATTCAGTCCGCAGAGTTATCACACCAAATTTTCACCTTGTTTAAGGGCAGATGTACACTGATTCCAAAAGGAAACAGATGTTTTCAAACCATCACAACTCATTTATAGGGATAATTATCTGTAAATAGTAAGGTTATTAATGTTATTTGTTGAATATCACTGTCTATCAAGCATGAAAAATTCATCAGAGTAGAAGTTCTACTACTGAAGTCCCACTTAGGATGAATTTCCTTCAATGGCTGAGTATTTAAGGAGGTTTTCAGCAATATATCATATTTTGTTAGCCATTCACAGAACAGTTGATTTTCTACAATGTTCCAAATCACCGTAAGCTCTTCATTTTAAAACGCTAATACCTCCTCAAAATTTGTCATTGATTTCATGCTTTACAAGTTTTAAGACCCTAAATAAGCCAACAAACTCTTCCACAGGGAACTGACCTTCATTTAATGACCTATCATTATCAATGGCAAATAAGAACAGTAACAACCAATACTGAATACAGATTAATAAACTCCAGTCCAAATTTCCAGGCAAATATCCATTTTTTTGCCCCTTATTCATTCTATTTCATGTAGATTGAATATTGTAGGTTCTTACAGGCCTTAAATATAAATTGTCTAAGTGGGTATCATACAGCTAAGCATGTTTTCTTCAGAGTGTTTTTTTAAATAATGTATTTTGTGCATGTAATTTTTTGTTGGCATTTACTTAAACAAACTAGAATGGAGGCCAATTCATTTTGCCTTTGCCTAAATTTTTGAAAATTCAATTAGTCAGTTAATCTTTTGTTACAAATACAGACATATAAACAATTTACTAATGGCTTTAGAAAATTGTAGTAGGATAGAAAATTGTATGTATTCTCTCATTTTAAATTTTCTATTGTTTTGTTGAAGTGTCTTACCACCCACTCCATATTATGGAAGGCAAATCTAAGGCACAAAAGGCATAAGACTGTTAAACCACCTCTGTGAATTCATTTCCAAAGTCAGGTAAAATGTCATTCCATTGTTCTTTTGAAAATCATCCCCCCAGCACCAGTAACATAAGGAAATGAAAAATGGAAGAGACTATTAAACTAAATGGCCTTTTGGAAAGATGGAGCTAAAGCTATACAAATGATGTATTGTGGGAGGTCAGCTAAATGCTGTGTTTTCTGTGGTTTCTTTATGTTTTGTTCTTCCCCCACATAAATAGGGATTGAAATAAAAAGAGGCCTGACTAGAAATGTTTTCACTGACTTGATCATTAGGGTCTGACACTCAGATGGAAGAAGACTAGCCATTTTATAAAATGCAAAATGGAATAATTCCCTTTTAATGCCCTGTTTCTTAGGAGTTGAAGAAGGCTTAGTTAGAGAAAAGAACCCTTGTTTCCCCTGAGTGCATGGATCGCATCTAATTGTATTCAGCCCAGACCAGCCACGACAGCTAGAGGAACAAGAATCAATATTGCAATGGAAACGCCTTCCCCGTTACATTTCAGAGATGTTTACTGTTCATAAGAAAAAGGTACTTTCTGCATAAGTAGTCTAGAGACACAATAGGATTTTAACACTGGCAGACAGGAACACAGGTTTAGAAAGTTGATGATAATTCATAGGTTTCCGTGTTGGAAACGCTCCAAGTGCACTGCAGCTGATTTATTTCATATCCAGTGCTTCATGCCTCATGCTAGGACCCACTGGGGTAACTGGTTTTAGCATAAATGGCTCAGTGGTTTCATAGTGCATCCACTCTCTTGCTCTTTCAACCCTTTTATTTTGGGGAGTAGTTTTGCAACATTTCCCAATAGAGCTTCTAAAAGCAGGGGATTCAGGGATATTTTTAAGGAGGAGCTTCCTTCATTTTCAAACCTGGCTGTAGTTAGTACGAGACCTTCTTCCAGCTGCCTTAGAATGGGTCAGAAAGGGACAAATTGTATGTGAAACAGCTTTGCTGATCTTAAGGCATCGGGGGGCTAATTTCCAAGGGAAATTCCAGCTGGCAACAGCTGCAAGAGTCTGGGTTCCTAAGTCCATCAGAACATACAAGTGGGTTGGAAACAAGATTAAAATTGTAGTCCAATGTTATTTAAATCTAGCCAAAATAATGCACTTCTGCATTCCATAATCAGTTAAATGTATCCATTATTCATTCATTGGCACTTGCTTGGAAGCTGAGCAATCACTGCATGCAAATAAACCCTGCACTTCACTGGAAACAATAGCTTGCAAAAGTCACGTTCAAACAAGAAAACTGCTACATTAAACAGACCTGCTGTTAGTTATCCTTGACACGTATTGTCTGTAATGTATATATAGCAAACACTGCAGATCTCACAGCCACTCTTGACTAAATTAGATGACAATGTTTATGATTTTGTTAATTACAAAAGAACTAAAGGACGCCATTCAATGGAGACATTAATTTAAATTATTACAGTGCTTTGACGAAGTTGTGCTCTCTGAAGCTGTTAGGCAAGCCTTCCTTTCCAGCTGCAAGTTTGTCCCATGTAACACCTTTAGCAGTAGCCTGGAGGAGACATTCTTGTCAAGTTTGCAGATGGCATTGAATTGGGCAGACTAGTCAATGTGCTTTTAATTCAGAGAGACCTAAACAGGCTGGAGGAACAGACTGACCATAAACTTACAAACTCAACAAGAACACATGCAAAGCCTGGACACCTGGGAAGGAATAACCCCTTGCAGTAACTAAGGCTGGGGGCTGGCCAGGGGGGGAACAGCCCTGCTGAGGATGCCCTGGGGTCCTGGGAGACGGCACACTGAGCCTGAGCCAGCAGCATCCTAAGCTGTATCGATGAGAGAATAGCTCGGTGGAAACACTTACCTGCCTTTATCCAGCACTCCTTAGACCTCATCTAGAATACTGGCATCCAACCTGGGGCTCCCCGGCACAGGAAAGGCATGGATAAGTGGGTGCAGGTTCAGCAGGAGCCCACCGAGCCGGCCAGGGTCTGGAGCACACGAGGACCGGCCGTGCGCGGCTGCCAATGCTGCAGTAGTCCTGGTGATGCAGCATACTTCAAACCCTTGCATCAGGGCAAGAGAAGAGGTAGAGAAAGTGTTAGTTTCCATTAATGCATTAGGGTATCGTTTACCAGAGACAGAACCAGCAGGTACAGTCTGAGATTCCTGGGGCACATGGATTTTTTTTCTTTATGGGAAGTTTCTGTCTTGAGTACTTACTTGGACTAGTTTCTGGAGTGAAGGCAATCACAGGCAAAGAGGTACAGACACATTTGTAATATTTCTGTTGCCGTGGTTGGACTCATTGAAACTGTAAGCGGCAATCAGTCAAGTAAATAAGCGGTTTGGGGAACTGCACAACCAGGGAAATGAGCAGCTCACAAACAAGGTCCTAGATGTGCAGAAATGAACATGGAGCTATCAGCAGAATTTTAAAGCAAATTCCTACCTGAGAAATACAGAAGAAAGCCAGCAGATGATTAGTGGGAGACAAAAGAAAGCACATTCAGGAACACTGCTGTTGCAAAGGATCGGAAATTTTGGCATTTGACCAGCCATATTCCTGAGTCTCCTGAATGAAAAGGATTGAGCCTAAAGACTGTGCCTAGGATGACTGTCTCAATTTTTTTGAAACAGAATCAAAGACAAAGAATCTATTCCATTGACAAAACAATTAAATCATTAATAACTGCATGCATATAAGTTCAGGACTGAATGATATCAATTAAATTTAATTAACATCTGGGCAATGCTTTGAGGGCATAAAATGTCATGTAACTCTAAAGAATTCTTAGAATTAATCCTATTGTTAGGATTTATTAATCCTAAACCAGTTTTTGCTGCTTTAGCACACTGCTAAATGTGAAAATCACCATAAGCAAAGTCAGGTGGTACTCCAAAGTTTTAGGGTGATTGGTAATTCTTTTGTTTGAAAAAGTAAATTTTTTCCTGAAATCAAGTTCCACTTGAAACTGGCAATAACAGACAAATCAATATTGATGACATTTTAAAAATAACCATATTCTTTGTATTGCTATTGATTCTAGCAGGACTGAGTAAAGAAAGGATATACATAAATATACCAAAAAAAGAAGAGTTGGATATTAATGTCATCTTTCATCATCATAGGCACTAATATGGCTTGGAAGTATTGATTACCCTAAAAGCCCCTAATAACTAAAGAACTGTCGACTTAATATTTTCCCTAATCCTCCGTGAAATTTTACAGTAAGTCCTGATGTATTTTCTGTTAAGGGTTTTAGGGCTGAACTGTATCTTGTACTTATCTGAAGTGTCAGCTGTAAGGCTTATACTGCAGTTGATGAGAACTATGTTAAAGGTGAGTAATAACTCCGAAGATTTAAGTATGGTTTCAGGGACTTTGGAAATAGATACAACTTCTAGTGTATATAATTCTATAACTTTTGTCTTTTAAATAATCTTTATAATTAGGGAATAATCTAATATAAATTTATTCAGTGGGAACATTGGTCCTGTTCATAATTACTCAACTATATCTGTTCTGAAAATTCCCTCGTAATTGTACAAGTATCTCAACAGTCATTTTTATTGCTTCTTATTTGCCTATCACTAACACACTCCCAATCTAGTTTTCTAAAACTCCAGTGAGTGATATTTATCAAAGTTAAATAAGGGAGTAGTGAAAGAAAACCTACCCAAACATCTGAACTCTTCAGATCCCATTAAAGCAAGGGGATTATTATCATTATTGTTGTTGTTTTGTTGTTGTTGTTGTTGTTTTCCATTCCTAGTTTACTGAAGTGAAGGTTATCTGACAGGTCCATTTCCATCTTTACTTTCACTATATTTAGGATGACACTAATGTTTACAGGCTCCAGCCAAAGGAAGGCATGGACACTATCATACTAGATCCTCCGTTGTCATGTAGCAAACAGAGATTTTTCACCTTAGGTGACATTTGGTTTTGGTTCCGCAGGAGCGGTTGAACGCGATAAGCAGCCACACCAGTACAGACGAGCTAACAGCCAGGCTGCGCTTCTCCCTGCACCTCAGCCCTGTGGCGGAGAGAAAAAGGCAAAGTGGCAAAGAGTCGTTTTGGTGCATCCTTAATTTTTGGTGATACTTTCAGCAGCAGGTTCTGATGCAAGTTCACCTGCTCTGCCTAGTTCATCAGAGAGCAACAACTTTGACTGAAGCACTGTGCACCCCTTTAACGATGATGGGTTATGCTGCAGCAGCAGCAGCTGTGCCTAAGGCACCTTTGTACTGTGGTTGTACGGACCTGACTCTAATATCACATTCTGAACCCATATAAAACTGTCCAGCCCTTCTACCACTAGAAACCTCGTCTAGGTCCAAACTACCAACGCAGAGAAAAGCTTTGCAGACCCTCAGCAATTCCCCTGAGCTGACTTCTATGCATTTCAAGTGTATGTACAGAAATACCTTCAAGGTATGCTACCTAACACAAAAAATAGTATAGAAAGAGAAGGGCAATTATAGAGCTCCTTCTATCTCACATCCTGACATCACTTGAACAGCGTAATAGGGCCTAACTGGGTTAACTCACATTTTCCAAGATCTCTTTATATAGTGAAGGTGATACATAATGCGATCCAGCAAAGAAGAATATACTTTTTTCTCTTGCCTCCAATGTAGCTAAGGTCTTCTTTTGATCCCATGAGTTACACCTAATCCTTAGTGACTGTTTTTGGTTCACTCCTATAATCACTTATTTATGGAACTATCTTTATTATAGGAGCCGTCTCATTAAAACAAATGGGCCAGCATGAGCGGGTTGTTCATGTGCTTTTTTTTGCAGGGCCAGGGCCCAGCTCCTCAAAACCATTTAAGCACCGAAGTCCTACTTAAGCCCTGCATTCCCCTGGGTTTCACACCTCCTTGGCAGGGTGGGAGCACACGCGTACGCCGTCCCGGCGAGGAGGGGACGCGCTGCGAGCTCACACCCTTGCTCGCGCTGGGGTCGGTTGGCCCTATAGCTGTGCCCTTAGTAGAGTAGTCAGAGCACAGCACCTAATTATTTTAATGACTGGAAATGAACTGTGAATTTCTTAAGAGCCGTTGAAGCAAAATGTTTTCAGTTAATCTACCCACATTAATAACAGACTGTTAGAGATTGCTTATATCTTTAATAATACGATGAAGTACATCTGCTGTATTTCCCTAGTTAATATTAGGCCAAGTGTTAAAATACCAAACCTTGGCTTACATCCTTCTGATGAAATAAATGAAAAGGACAAAAAAGAAAACTCCCCAGGAGAGACCTGGCAGGGAATGAGTCGGGGACCGGCCCGAGCCACCCTGCTCCTCCAGCAGCATCCGCAGCGCCCAAGCAGCACCGGGGTCCCTGGGCAGCTGCGGGATGCTCTGCTGCAAAGGGCCCGGGTGTATCACCTCCAGACCAGCAGTTATTTCTCTATCCCAGTTTTTGGTTATTCCTGCTCCAACTGTGCTGTTCATTGCTGATTTGCTTTTTCTTTGTATATCCAAGGAAATGCAAGTATGGAATACAATGAGGAGAATGAGACACTACAGCCAGTGTTTCCCAAACAGTTTAGTGAGTGTGAGACCTCCATTAGAGACAGAAGTTGAAGCAGCTTTAACAGACAATTTTCAGGTAGTTCTGAGCATCCGTGCAGAAAGAAATCACCTAAAATCATGATTCATTTTTTAAAATGATGCCTGAGCTTGAGTCTCTTAAAGATAAAAACGTCATTACTAATTCAGGGAAGTTTTCATTCAGTCACAAATGCTGGCATGCAAGTTTGGTACACACAATGATGTAACAGCATTTAGCCCTGGGTTTAGGTGTCAGACATGTCTCCAGAGTCCCCTGGCAGAGCAGTCCCGGACAAGGAGACCTTGTCCAGCCTCCCTGCGAGCGGAGGCAGAGCCATCCAGTGCCATTAACTGCGCTTGCTCCTTGCGGAAGAAGCATAATGCATATCAGATTGCAAATGGAGCAGAGATTAAACATAGCTTTTAATGGCTCTGCAAACACATTTGAGAAAAACATCAGTGCATTTAACACTAAATAAACTCCTTATTTTTTCCAATATGGCCTGCTTGCATTCCGCTACAGCACTGCCTCTGTAGACGTCTTCCCACAACTCGGGCAGTATTGTAGTTCCTTAGTTTGTGAACATACGCACATTTTTACTGTTAGGCATAAAATGGACCAGAAGGTTTTTCACAGTGTGTTCAGACTGATGCCAACCACAGAAATCCTCCATCTCGAAGATCGGGGTCCGCACGCCACAGCCCAGCTCTAGGTCAGTAATTAGCAAAGTGTTCAAGGGATCGAGTCTTTTTTCTTCTCTGCTCCAGGAATCCTTTGAGGAGATCATGTTCCTCAAAGACACTAGTTACTGGAATGGATTTAGCACATTTCATCTCAAAGGCTCTCCTCACTGGGAAGGCCACAGATGCTGAAATTTCAGACTCACGTGTGATCAGTTCGATAAGTTACACAGCAGTCTTCCTCCTCCCTGATTAGACATCTGCTCAAACTCTTCTGGAGAGAATACTCAAAATGAAAAATCAGGACGAATGACATTTCTTCAGTGCTAATGATTTTTTTTACAGGTCATCTACCAGCACTCAGCACTTGGCTGCAGACGCACAGCGGCCGTGTGGGACCACGTCCCCCCTGAGCACACAGAGCCCTCTGCAATTACACCAGCAGGAAAACTCACACGTGTGCTGACCTCCTTGTAAAAACTGCCAGTTTTAAAAACCTGCCAGGTTTAACGAGAAAGCATCGGTGAGAAAACCTCTGTTCAGGTACACTGCCCTTCTCCGTGCCTGCCTACGGCTGTGCTGCAGCAGCATCTGCTAGGACACTGGGATCAGAACTGTGCCCCGGCAGTCATGTTCTCTCAATTTTTAAATACTGAATAATTTAACATCATAGTTCTGTTATTGAAACAGTATTGTTTAGCTCACATCGCTTTAATAGGTCTTATTACTTAGATTTAGCTTGGCCCGCTGTGCATGCACACGGCTGATCCCAGAACAGTGTGAGCCCGCCAGCCCGTCTCCGACCGCTCTTCCAGTGTCCCAGCTCCCCTAACTTGTCTCTTTGATGGAAATAATCATAGCTTATAGTCACTGCTACATCAGCTGCACCCTCCGGGCTGCTAAGCATCCAAGTGACCCCTGCAGTGCCTTTGCTTAGGCAGCCAAAAATCCCGAGGCTTGGTACGAGAGTGCAGTACTTTCTCTTTGCAAATAATGCTGCGTGTGTGATAGGGCGGGCTGGCTAATTCCCTGGCTGTGCCCATCATTCACAGAGCAGCGCTTCTCTGAAGCTGATAAACCAAAGAACCAAGATGAATTTCTCTTCAGTAATTTTCCTTTTGCCCATTACCGCGTGCACAATATAATATAACTGCACATTTCTTTGTGACTCAGAAATAAAGAATTGTTTAGATGTTTATTAAACAACAGAGTTGAATGAAATTAGTCACATTATGTTGTCTGGAGTATGAAAGTTAATTGGAAGACACAATGATTTACTAAAGTTTGAAATCCCAAATGGGATTTTGAGTAAGTTAATGACAACTAGAATCAGAATGTAACTGTGGAAAATGGAAATTTTATTTTAATTCCTACTGAAGTACTTTCGTAAATGAGCTTGCTCTCAACTCATTGTGAGAGGTTTATCACAGCTTGGTTTGCCGTTACATATTTAAATGTTATCCAAGGGTACGTTAAATATGGCGACTGGATCACATTCATCATAGGACACTGGAATAGCAATTTAATTTTTCTAAATAAAACACAAGAGGGGAGTGAGAGTGGCAACTGGGAGGAATTTCCTGGACAAAGAAGCTCAACAACAGCAACTGCCTGGTAGCTGAGGAGCAGGGGCAGCCGGGCAGCCCTGCCGGGCACCCCCCAGCAAACCCCCCCATCCCACGGCGTTGCTCCCCGAAGGACCCATGCAATGGTTTTGATAACGTACATGCAAAATGTCAACACCGTCATTTCAGAAAAGCCAGCATGGCATTTTCAGAATATGTTTCCACCTCCGTCTTTTGTGCCTGCACTCTTTTCTGGTGCTGTGGGGGATTTTTTCCGTAGAGGAGGCACATCTGCAGAAAATGCTGGCGTGTTTATTCCCTAGAATAAAGACAAATAATAGGAAGGGATCCAAATTCTCTCAGCAACAGTGGAATAACTCCACAATAGCCCACAGAGCCCAATGAACAACACACAAGGCTAAAACTGGATTTATACTGCATGCATCGGAAAGGAAAACGCATGCCATTAACAGGAAAGCTTAAATCAGTGGAAGAAGGTGGAAATGTTGCTTTTCCTACTGAAATGCTTTTTAACGTGATTGCAAAGAGCCCGAAGTGCAAAAGCGAGGCAGCCACCAGATGGTGCAGGTGGCATCCCCAGGTCTCCTCGCTCCCGAGGTGGGCAAAGGCATCCGAAAATGAGAAGCAGTGTTTGGTAAATGGTAAGGAAAGAGATGTTGTTTATTTTCAGTACCCTAGGAGTATTTCCAGCAGTGGAGTGTAATGAAAAGGGAGGGGGAAAAAAAAAAGGAAAGAAAGAAAATAACAGAGAAGTGTCCCTGTATAATAACTGCTCTGTCACTGCTTGCGATGTATCGCATAGTGGGCTGGATGCAAAGTGGAGATGCTACGCTAACCGTGCTTTGCCTCAAAGGACCTTCAAAGGCCACAGTCATTTTACGAGGGCACAAAACTAAACTCTCCTGACTTTTTTTTACCAGGATAGCACAGAATTTTTGCAAAGACATTTTTGTTGTTATCAAGAGATGATCAAATTCCCCCATCACATCATGCCAGGAAATATAATCATTTCCTCAACAACTTTCCATCCTCCTCCTCTCCCATGGAAGAGCCAACCGCCTCCTCCTCCTCCTCTTTCACATCCTCCTCCTTCACCTCCTCCTCTTCCTCCTCCTCTTCCATGAAAGTGGAGGCGCCAGCTGGCATTAAGAAAAAAATGCCCGTTTCCTTCTCTTTTCCTCCCCACCATAACATTTACGAGTTTCAATTTTACTTGTGTTTTCTACCACCAGTTTGGAGAAACTCCTTGCTGGTCATGAGCATGTTACCTGCCCTGGGAGCTGGGGACAGTCCCATGAGCTGGTGATCCCTGACTGCAAGGAAGTTAATCCAGTTTGCACAAGTTGAGGACCAGATCCTCTCAGCATTTTATTACAATCTTCTTTTTCCCCTTCATTTCTTCTTACATCTCTCTCCCACTGATCTCTTAATCCTTGTGCTCAGCAGGTTGTTTATTGTTTATCTAAACATCTCCTACTGTTGTCTAATATTCCCTTCCAGCCCTCCTTAAACGTTCGGCTTCTCCTGCCCTTTCTTAGCATAAACCAGCCCAGGACTGAATTGCATTGCAGTCCTTTCAGTTTAACATCTGCTTATTTTTCTCCAGTTGCTCTTCCACAAAGTACTGTATTTCAAAACAATCTTGCAGCTCCAATATTTTGCTCCTCTAACAAACACAGAGCTCCTACAGAGCTCTGCTGAGAGACACCTGAGTTTACTACAGGTTTAAAGATCACACCTTTCCAGAAGCATCAGCTCTTGCACAACTGGAAATGAAAACTATGAACATCTTGTGGATTATTTTATCTTCAGTCAGAAATAGAGTGCTTTCGCAGACTGCTATCTGCTCATTCCTCTGCAAGGATAGAGAAAAAAAAAAGATTATACAATGCTATAAGCTTAAAATATGTAGAAAAGGGAAAAATAACAAATCTGAAACATTTGCAAGTAAAAGCATATCATGCAATTTAAATTCCTCTAGAATTTACAAAACAGAAAGTTGTCAAGTGTCAGTCCAAATTTCTCCTTATATTTCATGTTTTTCACCCCCACCTCCAAACCTCCACCAAATTCCCAGTACACATGGCAGCGGGCTGGGGAGTGCTGATGAGCACGGTGAGCATGAATCGCCCTCCAGCAGAGCCGGCTGCTTCCCGGAGCTGACCAAAAGGGCGAATTACGGCTTCAGACTGCTCATGGGTCCCCTCCACGTAAAGGACAAATTGCCCTTGGATTGACATGTGACACGGTCGCACTGGTAAGAAAGATAATCTGTAATTTAAGGAAGAGTAATCTGGGATAAGAAGGTTTTACAGGGATCTAAATAATTCTTGAAATTGTTATCTACTGCATTTGAAAGTCCCCCCCCCCCCCAAAGCTGGTAACTGTGTTCCTTTCTTTGCTCTCACTCCCATTAGTATTGTAAATTTAATAATACTGCGAAGCTGCTTCATCAATGCTTGGCTTGCTGTCAAGCAGGAATTTTGTAAAAAAACTGGCTGCCATGCTGAATGGCTGAACTAACAAACAGTATCCAAAGCTACCTTGCTTTATCTTTGCAATATACCCTCCTCCTTGCTCAGAATTGCTTTTAACAGCCATCAGCCCAACCGATATTGGTACCATTCCAAATACTTTGTAAGTTCCTTTTGCACATCAAATATCTCTGTGAGCGTTCACCCATTTTTCCCGATTTTTCTGATTGCCCAAGACTAAACAGCAAAGATATAAGACATTAAAATGCTTTGGCCATTGCCTTTTGAAACCTTAGTATCTCTCCAACCACCATCTTTTGCTTAAGCACAAAGGAGCAGGAGGTGGTTGGAAGCCGAGCTGGGTGACAACTGCAGAGAACACCGTATGGAGAGTTGGAGGGGATGATAATCCAGCCCGAGATGCCTGAGGAGCTGAGTAAGACCATCGGGCAGAATTTGCTGGTCAGCACTGAAGTGCACCAAGAGATGCGGGGCTCCTGAAAAGCCACAGGAGCCTGTGGCAGAGCAGAGATGCTGCGCAGTGACTGACTGTGGCACGGGGTTTGTAACCGGCACGGTGAGGTGAACTTGCTGGGAGGGGGGGTTACTAGTTTCCTGCGTGAATGTATTGACCTAGTTTTCTGGCAATTCCTGGATTTATACTTAGGAAAAAATATTGTACTGACTTTTCAGAATACATACTGGAGAAGGGAAATAGTGTTATACATATCAAGTAGGTCCTTTTTCAGTTACAGCCATTTTAAAACGGTTTAGCAATATATATATGAAATAAATGCAGTAAGGCTGCTACGAAGCTCATCTATACACTGCTTATTAATTCCACAGTACCTCCCATCTGTGCATCACTTAAGGTGAAAATGTATGCCTTCCCATGCCTCCTAAATTATGTCTATTTTAAGAAATATTGAGTGAGACACCAGGGTTCAGCAGGACACTTTGTCAGCACATTGATTGGGATTTGCATGGCAGGGCAGTTTGTGTACAGTCCTGTTTCTCACAGCACGCCCGAGTGTTAACCACGAAGTGAATTCCCTTGCAATTTATAGCCCTGTTCTTTTCAATTTGCTCCCCTAAGTCATTTGGCTCCTGACAGGTCTCAATTCCAAACGCTGGATTGTTCAGCACAAAACAAAATGACATTGTTGCCCTAATCAATACGTACTCGTGGTAAACTGCAAGTGTACGTACGTCTCCCAGACTGGGTTTTACAATGGGAGTTTTTTCCTCCGGCTGCCCTGTGCCGTGGTTGCTGAGTGCAGGAGCTGGCTGCAGAGCCATCCCACCTGCAAGGGGCTGAAGCCATTCCACCAGAATTCAAACGCCAATACCTGTTATATCAAATGGAGACAAAACCATGATATACATCCACTCAAGCTACCCTAAAGAGTGAAGAATATGCAAATATCTTTCTCTTCTTCACGTGCTACATTTTACAGGGGTTTTTTTCTCCCATTTTTTCTTCTCGTTTTCTGTTCTTTTTATTTCCCTTCGTACTTCCCCACACTCCCTGTTGCACCTCCCTCGCTAGCCCACCATCCGCAGGCTCTCGCTGTCTTCCCATCTCCCACCTCCCACCTCCGCCCTTCCCCAGCCCGAGGCTCGCAGAGGAGGGCTGGGAATGCCAAGAAGGACCAAACCCAGCCCTCGTCACGCAGCCCGTGTCCTTGCAAGCGTACGACAAGCCCGTGGTCTTTCTGCCAGCAGTGATTGTTGAGGAAACCTGCCTCCATGATTGCCCTGCAACAGAAATGGAAGCAGTGCTGCAATTTCCATTACTCTTGCACAGCTCCATGACAGTACGTGCAAAGCAAGGTTGGCCAGGAGATCCCATTCCTCCAGCCAGCCGCTCAGTTTGTTTCCTATCATTTAAACCCCTACTGGTGACTGGTTTGGGTGAAGAACTCTCAGAAACCAAAAAAATCCGTAATAAGAATCAGATCAGGTAAAATAAAATACATACAGAGCCACCTTGGAAACACAACTTTGCAGCTGTGGAAATCCCACTCCTGCAACAGGAGCAAAGGGCTTTCTTCTCCTGCAGGTCTGGGTCCATGGCCAGCATGAGGAGAGGTGGTGGAAAAGGAGGAATGCAAGTTCAAAGGCGTATTTGTGTCCCTGCACAGGAAATACAGAGCGATGTACTGGGATTGCATCAAAAAGCACTGATTTCCCACTGATGGGAGCGAAAGAAAAGGCAAGCTCACTGTCAGCCCTGCACATCGGTAGTGCAGCACAGGCCCAGGGAGATGAGAAAGAAATGCCTGTAGCATTTTCTCCCAGCATCTTGAGCCTTGCTGCCCAGCACGGTGGAAGTGATGCCATCCTCTGTGAAAACATACAGGAAGCTGCCTTCCTATTTCTGCAAAGTAATGTGTGAAAAACACCTTACAGATTCTTCAGTTCAGAGGGACTATTCCAGCCAGAAAGTAATACTTAATGTCACTATCCACCATGGACAGAATAGCAGTTACACCTTTGCTGCTATGCAGCAAGCTTCACAAGAATGAAAAAAATAAAGACAAATAGATGTTAGAGGAGACAAACAAATAGATGTTAGCGATACACTGGCCTCTGCTGACAGCACCTTGTCATCCCTGGGAAAACCCTGCCACGTTTTTGTCTGAACAGTTTCCACTAATGAAGTTAACCAGCATCCCAGAAATAACACACAGATGTTATATGGCATTAGACTGTCACATATTGATTAAAAAACCCCAATGCCTCCATGGCAGGAGTAGCCGTTTTAGCTACATTTTCAGAATCGACATATTTAAATATAGGAAGATTGCTGCCAGTCTTTACCTTTACGCAGCATAGCACCGCATGGGGTGGGTCAGACTCCGTCTTTAAATATTTACAAGACATCCGCTGTCATCTTGCTCGGAGACGGCAAGGCAACCTGAAAGCTCAGAGAAATATAATATCCCTCTCCCTCTCTTTCCTGGCTGCAAGATCCAAATGTGCTTTCTCTACATTCAACCTTGATCAACTTTCCCCTGATTTTTCTGTGCCATGTCTGAGTATTTAGATTGCCTGTCATTAGCACAGGGCCAGAAACAAAGTCAGGTTTTTGGTTTCCCAGTCCCTGATTTTCAGACCGTCCGAGTGAGAATGAGACTGCTCCAAGGGGAGCGACTGCCAAGAGCCCCGCGACCGGCTCCCATCGTGGCTGCTCAACCATGTATATACCATATATATGCTGGGTCCTTTGATTGCTCTGAGAAGCTCTGCTGGTTTTGGTCCAAGCAGGACTTACAGCCTCCGTGTGCGAAGCTGCAGAGGGGCACTGGAAGAAGCAGGTCCGAAAATCCACCCTGTAAGTACAACGGTGCAAAATGTGCCAGCACCGCGTAATTAATATCAATCACCACCAAATACAGAGGACTCGACATTCAAAAGAAACCTGGAGGTAATTGCTTGTCAATCTACCTTTTAGGCCATGCATTTGCTGATAGGTTTGTGTGAATCCTCATCTATGGTGGCATAAAAAGCACACGTGCTTTGTACAAACACAGCCAATGGGTGCTATATTTAAGTTTAAGTAAAAAACATCTAAATAACAGATGGAGCAGGGCATCTACAGACCAAAAATAGACATTTCTTTAAAAATAGATGAAAGCAACATTTAATTTAGTTCAAAGGTTGAAATGAACCATTAAGAAATCTAGGCTCATCTAAATACCTGCTTGTCATGTATATTTAATTGTTTTCATTTCCATTTCCATTTGGATTGTGCTCTGTGCTTACACAATGACCACAGCTTGTCCTGAAGTGTCTGACCATGGAGAAAGATCTTATAGTATTCCTAAAAGGAGAAGAGGAGGAGATTTCTGGGCAAAAATAGATACCGAAAACACCCAAAAGTCTGTTATGAAGAATTATTAGTCAGTCCCTGAGTGGGAACCAGTGTGCTTGGCACAAAGAAAGTACAAAAGCAGGGGTATGTAGCAGGGCAGCAACAGGGCAACGCATTACAAATATGTGTCTTAAAAACCCCTGCTACTTGAAGACAGTTTGGTAGAACTCATCACATAGGAAATCACCATTTTCCTTCTTTTTCTTCAAACCAGGACAAAACTGTGGAAATATCACTCCTTCCAGAGAGCAGCATCCCAGCAGCTCCGCGCAGGCGGGCTCGCCCCTGCCCTTCGCTGCTCTCCCCTGCGTGTGGAGGGTTGTTATACGCGACCTAGAACTTCTAGGGGTGGGAGATGCAAACCACTTCATTAGTATGACATCAGCTGCAAAGGGTATTTTAGAAGTAGCTAATTAACAAACTTCTGATAAATCTAATGTGAGCGGATACATGATGTTTGCTGTTACTCTGCCTGCAGGTTCCAGACTGCAGCTCTAAACATGTTTTTCAGAGTCCTTGAAAAATTCATTTTCTTCACAACTCTACTCACTATTTATTAATTACTCTTATTCTGAATTCTGGATCACCATAATTTCCTCATTCATAATTTTTCCCTCTCTTTCTTATTAAAATGTAGTCAGGAACCTGAGTACACGCCTCCTGGTTTTGAGTGTTTTCACCTTTGGGCAGTAGGCATGGGGAGCCCATTTCGCTCTGTTTGAGACAAGGGAAGAGCAGTAGAATATGAAAACTTCTGTGTCATAGATCCAGTTTTGTTTCTGGCCATCAGAAGTTTTTTCCAAGCCAGCAGCCCTCTCTGTGACCAGGTTTCCCCCATATCAGGTACTTCCATGGCCCCAGCAGTGGTGTACACGAGATCCTCAAAGTCTTAAATATTTTCTCTTTGGAAACTCCTGCCAAGGAAGGTTGTTTTTCAGTTGAGATACCAAAACGCAAAGAGATCAAGACCTGGCAGTGCTTGACCATGCAAAGAAACTGTTTTCTCAGTACAAGTGGCACCTTAAACACCAGGATGTTTTTTCTGCACACGTACGATTCCAGAGAGTTTTCTGTGTCCGTGGTCCCAGTGCTGGTTAAGCATCTGGCTGGAACTCCCTGATCTTCCTAACAGCTGTGGCCAGAGCTACTTCAGCAGGTTTGCCATCATAGCTGTGTCAATTAGGGGCATGAAAATGTGTCCTACTAACTGGCTTCATTATGAAAACAAGTTATTACATGTCGATTCAACTAATGTGAGCATAAAAAAAAAGAAATCTCTTTCTTAAGCATCGTTTGGACAGATGGTTTTTCCTCCTTTGTGAAAAGTTTGGGTTTTCAACACAAGCTGCCTCTCCAGTGGAAAGGAGGTGGGGTAATCATCTCCTAATTAATGCTTGACTGGCTGAAAGCACATTTTTTGAGTAGAAGGTATTAGAATTAGTTTTCTCACACAAAATTCAGACATAAAAAAGAAATCATAAAACCACTACTCTCTTGGTTAACATCAGGAAAATTTGTATTCAAGAAAATACTACAACTGGGGTCCTGATTCTTTCCCATTTTACACCATCTTGCAAGAAAAACCTGAATAAAGGCTACTCAGGAGTCCAAAGTCTATTTTCTTAGGAGGTGAACCACATACAACCAAAGAATAAAGTGACAATTCCTTCATGTTTCTGACTCAAGGATTAGAAAAATAGTCTCAGCAACACTGATCAATGGGAACTTCAAAGAGAAACGTGGACCATCTATTACATTTTCTCCCAATTACCCTCCTTCTGCTGAGAATTGCATTTTATGTGCCTCCTAGGCTTCAAAAAAAAAGGACCAGGATTTAAAAAAAAGCTCATAAGAGAGTTTTACCTTTTTACTGTATCTAAACACCATACAGCTAGTTAAGGTGGTGGTAAATTCTGAACTGCTGGTGCAGGTGGGACCAGTTTGATGGTCTCTGCGAAATCATAAGATTTATTTTTTTTTTCACTTTGTAGCCAAAGCAAGTAAAGGAAAAAGGTATTAAAACATATTTGGGGGTTGACCCACCCCCCCCCAAAAGTTTCATTGATTAAACATTTGAAAAACTTATTTCAAGGTGACTTAGTAGCTTTTGTCCAGCCTGGTTAGGTTTTACAGTCCTTTAAAGCCTCTAAGATGGCATTTTTTAGCTAACTGTGAAATGAAAGCACCATTTTGAAAAAAAAAAAGTCAGAAACATATCTCAAAGTTGTTGTTTTTTCTGATCATCTTCTTTCCTTTTTGTTCACAACTATTTGACAAAATGTATCAAAATCCATTAATCATTTCCAGTAAGCTGACAATAGTTTACCTTATTTTGTTGGGTGAACTTTAGCTCCTCATCACATTATTTCCATCTAATCTGCTCCTGGGACCTGTTTTTGGAGAGGAGAGGAGAACCGATTGCTCCCTTCTTCTTTTCTACTGGAAACCACAGATAAATGTGATTCTATCGTTCGCTCCTTAAGGTGAGTTGTCTCTCCCTCCATAAGCTAACCTGAAGGTTTCATTAAAGTGGAGAATCACACCTGAAGCCAGGAAAACACTGGAAAGCAGGAAAAATAGCAGCATCACCTCCTGAGCTGTTGGTACTTTTCCACAGTGGGTTTTTTTTTTACCTCCAGCCCATCAAGTGCCCAGCAGCTCCCAGTGTTCCTAATTGCCCTGTTGGAGAGTGAGCATTTTCTGGCTGGTAATTCCCGCCTGCTTCGGAACATGTCACACATTCGCTGTTTGGGGAGGCAGAGGCTCTTAGCACTTCAGAAACACTCTCAGCAGCAGCAGGACCTGGCCTTTAAACCCTTTGCTCCAGGTTGCGGACTAGTTATGCAAGTGAAATAGCAAATTATCCCATGCCTTGTCTCAAACACTCGGCTGACACTGGCGCACCGAGGTGGGATGTGTGACCGGCGGCTTCTTCCTTTCTCCCTGCCGCCGGAATTTACAGGGGCTGCTGCCTGCACTGGAAGGAGCGCGTACCCCTTTGTGACTAGTTTGGTTTAACTACCAACAGCACAGAATTAAATGATGTGATCTTTAAAGATCATTAACAAGTCCTTAGTCTCATTTCAGTGTAACTGTGAAATCACCCCTGTGGTTATCCAGAATTAGACACGGCTTTATTTTGCAGGGCACATATAACAATAGATTATATTCAGGAAATCATGTAACAATTATCTCTAAAATTAGTCTGCACACAGGGGACTGGTGAGCCACATTGGAAAAATTGAAATTTTTTTTCTCCCCCTCCAAATCCTGCCTCCTTAACCCATACCACCTTCATCTCTCTCATGTCATCATTTTATTTGTGTTACATTTTGTTCTCACACAGTTCCACGCCTCGCAATACCCAAAGAGATCAAAAGCCCCCCAATACCACGTGAAGGCGATTCTAGAGAGATCTGCTTTGCAAATGCCAGGCGCCGGTACTGATGTCTGAAAAAGCAGGGTTTATCCATCGGTACCACACACTGGGTACCAAATCAATCGCTGCTGCTCGCACGCGGGTGGTTTAGTTGAAAAGCCCACCCAGGTACAGCTCTCCCTTGCAGCAGCTGCAAGGTCTACGCCAGCCCGAAGGATTCAACAAGGTTAAAGACCAAGCGGACTTAGTTTCTCCTGTGCCCCTAACTGGATGGATGCAGTGTCCTACACTTAATACCCTATTTCTCAGCATTTCTCAACCTCTTATGTATCGCTAAGCACAAAGCTTCAAGCAAAACTGGATGTTCAGTGAATGCTCAGATCATGCATCTTTGTAGAGGCAGAAAGAGCAGAGTCCTTTTGGCACCAACAGAAAGAATAGACAAATGACAGTAGCTGATCAATGGGTTTGATTCAAAAATCATTTACTTTAAAGGAACAAAACTGCTCTTGGAGCTCCTGCAACATAGACTCTTTTGCTCAGGTGAAAAGCTGTATCATGTCAACAGTGGCTGGGTTTGAATTGTGCTTTGGCCAGTATTAAAGTAACATCTTTTATTTTTAGTGACACGTCCCCATGGAAAAAGTCAAAGCAATAAGTGTGAGCATTTCACATAATTAGATGACTATTAGCATTATTAATTTTTAAAATAAGTATTTTTTTTTAACAGAACAAGTTAGGTGCCAAAAATATAGCTGCTTTGTTAAGATCTCGATTTGATTTTAATGAAAATAGTATAGGTTTGCATTTGCAGCTCCTGACATGGACTACAGCACATCTACTCTGGACCAAACATACCCAGAATACAGATTTAATGCTCTGGGCCCATCTAAGTGAAAGCAGTCTCATTAACCACAGCTACACAACCCTGTCTTTCACATGCACTATCACATTAATGACAATTTCACTTGAAAATTGCAACTGGGTTGGATGCCTGCCGATGTGGAAAGCAGCTTTGGATCCGGACATTAATGGGTTTACTTGCGGAAATCAGAAAAAAACTCCAGGTTCATATTTCATTCTGGAGCAAGGGAGGTTATTTGTGGTGTTTTTAACGGGAAAGACTACAGCCTGAAATCTCACCAGCGGGTTTTGCAGTGTCAGCATTTCTAATGGGCTGAACAGGATGAGGTCCTGACCAGTACTTACCTGAGACAGTAACCTCCCAGGAAATCTTCCAAGCACTGCTTTCACTGATTCAGCCATTTCTCAACCTTGTGGAAAGGGGCATTATTCTTCGAAAGACCATTATTTGGAGAAATCGAGTGTGGCAATGCAGGGTGCCTAGCAGTGTCACGGCAGAGCAGGAGGTACAGGCAGCTGAGGAAGGAATAGGACAGAGCCATTCAAAAGATAATATACCCACCAGCATCTGTGTTATGGATCTCTTCCAAGAAGAGAAAGCTGATTTGGTCATTTAGTTATTTACATTCTACCATCCCAAGTCCTTTTTGATATTTTTAATTGCACAAAGCATTTTTCTGCTCCTTCCAAAATACTCTTTATATGGAAACTGCTGATGAAGCACCACGGAGGTAATTGCATTCCAGCAGGTCTGGAGCAGTCCCCCCCCAACATACGGTCCACGTCTTCTACTCCTGAGCCACGGCCAGCAAACAAGAAAGCGGGGAGAGCCTGCTGGACCTGTCCTCCCTGTTTTCTGATGGCACAGGAGCCTCTGAGGATGTTTGTGAATTATAACCCGCCTGTGCTACCAGAGCGCCTGAAGCTCCAGCTGCAGGTCGTGGCTTATGGGGATGTTCTTTGGCTCTCTGGGCACAACCGGAGACCGCACACCCTCAGCACCCAACGTCCGATCATAATGAAATGAGGCAAAGCTCAGCCCTAAAAACAGAAACCTGAAGCAGCCTTCTCCGTGATGTTCAGGGTGCCAGCAGACATCCTTGCTAAGCCTGCGCCGAGGCTTTGTGCTGATCATGGTACCATGCCTGGCTGGTTTACATGCTCACCTCTGAACTCGTCTCTAAAACGAAGGTGTTCTTTTGTAATTCTCAGCTGGGAAAATCCTCTCCTGCCAGGCTCCTGGCTTTTTGCATCATTTTGCTTTTCGTGGAAACGAAAAGCTTTCTGACACCTCTCTTTAGCCTGACAGGTAAAACTGTATCAAACAGTGGGTTAAAAAATTGTTTGGGGGGCAATTAGTCTGCAAAAATCATTAATTTGAGGGTCCTTACCACTGAAAGACATTTCAGATGTTTTAATCTTGGCCCCGTTAACACTCCAAATATGAAAAAGGGCTGAAAAGAACCTGGCTTCCCTGTCACCGTGTGCATCCCCTGTGGCTCTCGCAGTACAATAAGGTGGTTGTGGGTTTGTGACACATGCCATTTTCTCACTCTTGGGGTATATATGCTAAACAGCATGAGTCCACACAAGCTGAATTTTTGCCTGTCAACTGCCATAATAGGTCCCAGGTTTGGGCATTTTTCTAACGGAAAACTAGGTTGTCAAGGAAATAAATGTTTATACAGAACATTGGATTTATCACTGGAGTAAATCAGATGATGTTTGGGAAAAAATAGTAGTGGAAGATATCTACAGCCATAGCAATTGAATACATCCCTCTTACCACAGTACCTGAGAAAGCCCTTCTTGCAGGGGGTCTCCCTGGGAGCTCAGCTC
Source organism: Harpia harpyja (assembly GCF_026419915.1). Lineage (NCBI taxonomy): Eukaryota > Metazoa > Chordata > Aves > Accipitriformes > Accipitridae > Harpia > Harpia harpyja. The sequence continues at coordinate 22,656,160 of NC_068969.1, forward strand.
ACCCGAGGAGCTGTGGAAGGAGAAGCAACGCAGCGAGGACCTGGGAGCCCGGAGGAGAGGACGAGGGTGTTGCTGCCGGTGGACAGTCCAGCCCATCACGCCGGGTACGTAGGATTGGAGGTGAGGACAGACTGCAGACCTGCCCTTACCTAGACGTGCATCACAGCTTTCAAGGTCAAACTGGGCAGCTGCTGGGAGATGACTTTAGAAGTTCACAGTGCAGATGATCAGCGGGACTGGGTTTTCGGTCACCTTAAGTTGCCCCTTATTAAGAAGACACAGTTGCAGAGCAGAGAGTGCTCATTTCCCAGATCCCAGGCTAATACCATGCAGTCATATCATTGGCTTTGGTCTTTAATCATTCCAGATACACAACTCCCACTGATGTCAGCACAGGTTTTGCATTCTTGCAAATCAGCATCTTTTTTACAGCAAAATCACGCACTCAGCTTTAGTGGGATCTGGGTGGGAAAAACACAGTGAAAAATCCCAGGCAAGTCTCCTTTTTGACCTGACTTAAAATGAAAAATGCAGTAAATAGCACTCAGCAGAGATCTAAGAAAATGCTGTATGACTGCATAGCAGCAAATGGTATACTTGCTTTTGAGACAATGTCTTTGTGTAAGCATGTACATGTATACAAATATACTTTTAAAAAATCAAGGTTCATGTATGGACTGAAAACAAAGACTTCCTACATATCCATGTTGCAATCCTACATACAAACACAAGGCTTTTGAATTTGGGTTATAAACACTGAAAATGAAATGTTTACATTCATGCATCTTCTACTGAACTAATTTTAAAACATCTGTTTAAACTCTGACCATGGAGTACTGGCTCCGTGGAAGTAAAAAGAATTCACTGTATAGTGGGCTATAATCTGCCTGTGTGTGCTCCTGGATAAAATAAGGTTATCTGAGGTAGTACTGCTTTGCTAGCCTCAACCAACTCCAAAGAAAGAGAATGAGAATCTCTTTAATTAAGGTTATCAAGTTACCTTGCATTGCCGGGCTTTCACTGCAGAAAGGATATCGTTCTCACAGGTCAGTTGATATATGGGATCCTTAGGGCAACTTGCTCATGCGTCCATAGCCCAACTTCTCCTTTTTTTTAAGCGATACCAAAAGTTTGACCTGCGATGACTTCAGCGTTTTCCTGCCATTGCCTTTCGGGTGCAGGGTCCTGTCACACAGAGCAAGGAGGAGGATGCTCAGCTGCATTTCTCTCCCCCTGGAAGCTGTAAAGGCATTGCCAACCCCTTACAATGCCATCCTCGGGCAGGTGCGGGTCCTCTGGGATACGGGAGCATCAGGGAGCAATGCATGGGCAGGGCCACAGAACTGGCAACTCCCCAGGAGAGCAGTAAATAGTTTTTACCTTCTACATTTTTGTACTTGCTAAGATATAACCTTGGAAAACATCTCTTACTCCATGAATCATTCCTGTGGGTAGAAAAAAATACTTTTTTCTAAAAATAAATCAGAAAGCCTCACAAAAATTCATGAGTTTATCAAATTTTTGAGGGACTGAAAAACTCTTAAACTTAATTTAGGATTCAGTTTTTCCCCTGCAGTTTCTCAGCTGTGGTAGGAGCTGTAGGTATTTGAGTCTGGAACACAGATATTTTCAAATTTATTGTTGGTATGACAATGATTATGTAGCCCATTGAAATCGAGTGGTGTGATTTAGTGTTTTGGAGGCATTTGTCATGTTTGATGAATGCATCTGGTGATTCAGGGCAATGAAAATGAGAGATTTCCAGCCGGTGAGAGATAAAGGATGCTGGCTGATACATAGGGTTATGGCAGTGGCTATATAAGGTTACGAAAAATTTATTTGTTTCTCATTTAGAGTTTTAGAGGAAGATGGGAAGGAAGATATGCTTTAGCAGGGTCTCCAAGGTAGAGCTAGATAGGCTGTGTAGACATTTCTAATGCTTTGACAAAACTTACTTGGGAACTAACTAATATTTTTGCTTTCTTATGTTCCTGGTTTCTTGCCTGACATCACTTATCTGCACATAGCATCCATGCAGGTGCATTTGGGGAGACCTTGTGAGCATCTCCAAATTACCCCAGCATTCAGAGTTTTGAGGAAAAAGTCAAAGAAATACTTTGTTTTTTCGTTTGCCTGCTGTAGAGCACACTAAGGTTTGATACAATGCCAGCTGGAGTCAAGGGGAAACTGCCTTGAGACTGGGTCCAAAATGCAGACATTTTCTCAGACAAATGGAGTCAAACAAGCCTCAGAAATTTCAGCCATATACAGATAGCGTCCAATAATATACGTGGCACTTTGGTTTAAAGTTCACAGATATAAACAGGTTCTCATGAAAACACGGTATTTAAAGTGTGGTTTATATTGCAACTTTGTAAAGAAATCATCTCACTCTATGCCACAGGGACATCCCGTTTTAAACACAGGATGCCAGAGAAAGCACTTGGAATCCAGTGTGATTTTTGTATTATCACCGAATCACCGATGGCTTTCAGAGAACAGAGATGTCTTTATCAAATATGGTGAAACGGCACAAGGTGGAGGTAATCAACAGCTCGGAAGGGCCATTACCGCCTCCGACAGAGCCATCTCCAGTTCCCTGAAAGCCATCATTGCTACAATAATATCTGGTAAAGAACATAAAAAAAGATGTCTTTCCTGACGCTTTTCTATCAGGCATTTGCTCTGCCGTAAGTTAGAGTAATTCAGTAGGAAATATCCTGCGTGTGAGCCTGAGAACGGCAGTCTCCATGGATTTGAGAATTACCTCTATGTCCACCTGTACGTGGGCAAAGGGGGCTGCAGTGGCAACCCGAAGATAAGGATAATGTGGAAGACACGCGGCCGCAGGCAGCAGCCCGCTGGGAGACCCCACGTTCTCACTACCGTCACCGTTTTCTGATGAAGCCATACTCTGCGGCAGCGGTATGATCAAGATTAAAGGCAGTAACTTCTTCTAATATTGGAAACATAGCATTTATTCACTTCTCATACATCTTTTTTGGGGTCAAAGGAGATTTTTTTTCCCGCTGCCTTACAGCCCGCGGATCTGACAGGTGCCTAAAGCTAGATAGAGGCTCTGCTTTCAGAAGAAACCCCCACCTGAAATTCTGAATACACAAGAGATGCCACATAGTATTTTTCAGAAATTGGCTTGTAAAAACTCCCACATTCCTACCAAATGTCAAGTTAGATCATTGCACTGCACCTGCCCTAATTCCCCTTCAGAGGTTCCATAGCGCGTTGTTCATCACTCCCTGCTCTACACAGTTGTCTTGCAGAGTTATGTGCTTTCCACGCTGGAGGAAGCTGACTTCAGTAGTGAATGGACTATATTTCAGTTTGACAAATTTGCAAATCCTTTAGGGATCCCGTCAAATGCAAAGTGCTATGTGAATACGAGCTGTCACTCCACCGAATTCAACACAGCCGTTTGCAGAGCAAGGTGCTGTCAGGGTGCAAGAGCTGGTCACCGAACACGAGATGTTTAATGTGATGATTAGCTTGATTGTGCTCCAGCCTCTTCCTCATTTGGACTGCCCCCAGCCGGAACATTTCCAGTCAAAGTCTGCGGAAGTTTCTGTTACGAGGGGATGTATTTGTCACACTAAAATAGGAGATTTATATGCAGGCATGCATTTATTGAAAGCTTGTCCAGAAGCATTATGTGTCCAAGCAAGTCCATTTGTTTTTCAGCTTACTATAAGCTTCAACTTCCACATATAAGATCCACTGAGAAATACTGCCCACTGAAATCTGTCCCAATCAAGTAACTGCTTCTGATCTAGGATCCCCATCATATCAATCAGTGTTTAAAAACTCAGTAAGGCTGAGCTATCACAACAAATTCTTCCTTGAAAAAAGGTGCTAAAAAGTGTTTGGTTTTCTCTTTCTCTATTGTTATTATTTCCTTTGACTTCTGGTTTGGTAAATATTACGCATACATTGACTCATAAGCTATTGAGCCTTAAAATGTTGCAATTAATGTCAGTCTCCAAGCCTATCCCGTTTCAATTTCCTCTTGATTTCAGCATTTTGCCCTGAAAAGTACGGAGTGCTTTTAGCTCATGGAGTTGTCCTTCCAAGGGGATGCAGCAGAAACCCACCTACCTCTCCATAATTAAAACCACCGGATGGTGGAGGCCAAACCATGCCCAGCTGAGCTCCGCTTTGTGGAACGGCGTTTCCTCCACGAGTAACCCCGTGAAGTCCATGGGGAACATACCTTGCTGGAAGTAAAGGTGAAGAATCTGGCCTGGAAGAAACATCAGATGATTTGTGCCGTACATATTAGCCAGTTTGTCAGTATAAATTTCATTCACATGCAGTAACTGCAAAAAGACACAGTTTTGCCGTTCTCACGCGTGGTGCCTCTTTAACACCAATGTGTGTCTTCTGCTGCAGACTCCTCACTAACACTTTCAAACCAGCTCTTCAAACCTATTTTGTTTATGTATAGGGCTGTGAGAGCCTTGAAATCAAGGTCTCCGTAGGTGAAGGAGAAATATTTACTGTAGTTGAATAAGTTGTGAAAACACCATGCAACCAAAACTCAGGTTAGAGGCTGTTTAAGGCAAAAAGAAGGGAAACTGAGGATACCATTGCTTCAAGAGCAGATGAAGAACAATGCTTACTTCATTAATGGATATTTGTAAGTAAATTCAGATGTGCCAGTGCTAGTCCATCTTTCTGAAATATTTTAGTCTCTAGCTTTCAGATGGGAATACTGCATATTAACTAATACCTCCTTTTACCTTATGGTATTTAGGGTTTCCAAAGAAATATATTCCATTCATATTCAGTAAAAGCAAACCCACGTTCTGCTGCTATTAGCTGAGCTTTAACTGAATCTGAAGCTTGGCTTTCATTTAACAAAACCAGCTTTAGATGTACTAGAGCATCAATCCATATAGTAGTACTTATAAGGAATAAATTGATTTTCTCATTGTTCTATGTTGGCTAAAAATTATTCGATTAGGTATTTAGCTGCTAATGGAAACTCATTAGTAGATTTTCATTTCATGCTTGTTTGCACCTGCAATCCATTTCTTCTTGTCCAAAGGACTGTTTCATTTAGGTTGCATGCTATAAATTTTCTTGCATATAAACTGATAAGCATCAGCCAAAATTCAGTATATGTTCTGAAATAGCTCAGGGCCATCATTTTTACAACAGCATCATTAAAGCAACAGATCCCTGGTGATTCATTGTCACTTATTACTGTGCATATTGATGTTCTAACTTGCCTCCTAGTTTACTCGTTAATTTTGTTATCTTTGCTAGTAACAGTCCCTTGACGTCTTCCTGTTTGCTCTTCCCTTGCATTCTCCTGGAGCTCTGCAAGGCTCCTGTCCATCTTTTTTAACCCAAAGATGGGACATGCCTAACTTTGGGCACCGAGCCTGGATGCCACACTGTGGCGGGCAGGACCGAGGGAACCATCCCCCTGCGGTAGGTCAGGGGACCCGTTAGTCCAGGCGGGTCACCCCACCGTTTCACCCCCGAGCCACCATCACGGGTGCAAGCTACCTAATTTTACGTGGGATGTAAATTCTCCCTCAGGGGCTTACCTGGTACCTCGCAGGGGCAAACCCTCCAGCTCTGCTCAGCGACTCCATTACTTAAATCCCAACAACATTTTCAAACTATGAGTGGCAGTGAGGACTAAGTACTGTGCATACACCCAATTATTTGAATGTATTACTTCATATTTCAGCCATGATTAAACCAGAATGCTAAGTTCATATGGTATCTTTTCGCAGAGTAGGCTGCATTCAAGGGTTGAGATAGACACTGATTGAAGACTGACTTACAAAAATCAGTCTCTTTATCAGGCTAATATAGCATTAACATCAGTGCAGTCATATTTTTAGCTGTTCCTGATTTTTAAACCATCATCTACACCACTATTAAGCCAGTTTAGCTGCACTTAACTTGCTTTGATTCATGCTACATATTTTGTGGTGGTTATTCTGCACCCAGAGTTTGAAACTCAAGTGGAAGTAACTCTTGCAATAGCAGGAGTTTATTCTGATTATGTTTACCCACCATTACAACTTCAGTAATCCTGAGCTTAGCATAACACTGGCAGATCAGCAATGCTGGGCCAGAGGTTTGAGCCTCAGCCACATTTTCATGCGAGTTCACAGGCCTGCAAGGGACAAGAAAATATCACCAGTCCCCCCGGGGCTCAGACTCACCGAAGCTTTCTGTGGATAAAGGATACCAGTGTTATATCATTGTAATATCATCATAATTATCACAGTGAAGATCTCTGATGTTCAATAAAACATATGCTCAGTGGTCACTTGTTTTATTCGGAGGCATATGTTGTTACCTGTGTTGGAATAATATCCTGTTCTAACCCAGCCAAATCCAGCGACTCTGCCATCTGGTCGTTTTTTATAGTTTTTTTAACAATATAGCTCAACTACACTTTTAACTGCATAGCTCAAAGGAGTGTATTTTTGCCCTTAACCCATTAGGTAAGAAAATGAGCCTAATGATCGCAGCTAAGTGAACAGGAGAGTGGCTGCAGTCTGCTATTTAGAGGGGGACCAGAGGAAACCCTTCCGTGCAGACCAGCAGGACGGGCTCCCGCCGGAGGGACAACCATCGAGCCGAGCCAGCTCTGCCCCGCGGTGACACCTTACCTCTTGTCCCCAAGACCTCCTTGGTCCACAGCAGCACAGGAATGGCGAGACGGCTTTTCAGTGGGTATGAATGGGATGAGATGCTTTTTTAAGGAGATGTCTTCAAAGCAACTTCAACTAGTGACAACGTTAAAAAGCGAGGCACTTGGCCATGGACTGCTTGTTCTGTGATGGTAGGGCCATGTCTCATTATGATTTGTCCAAGTATAGGGAGCACAACATGCCCAGTTTAAACTTTTCTTCCCCGTCTTTCTACTCTGAAGTCCTGATGTGTTTATACCGTTGGGATCTCCCAGGTGATGCAGCACAAGGGAATCGGTCCCAGGTGAAGGAGGAAGAGCGTGCTGCTTACCCTGCTAAACTCGGGGTCTGCTTCCATCTCCCGGTCAGTAATGCTGTTAACTTTAGACTTATCACTGTCTTCCTTTCTTGCTCTTTCATCTCCCTTTGCTCTTGCTCACGGGAGACAGAAAACATAGCTAAATCTCAGCTAGACCCCATGCAAGTAAAAATGCAGAGTAGTCATCCCTACTTACCCACCCAATATTCCTTCAAGCATTTCCAGCTTAGTCACAGACCACCCTGAGCTGTACCACTGAATGCCGATTGAAAGTCTCCTGCTGGTAGAAACTAGAGGTAAGGAGTCCAGAGATTAGAGATGTAGGCGCAGGAGTAACGGATGACCATAACTTTCACATCCCAAGTTGCTGGGCATTTTATTTTGGAGTTTGGAATTAAAAAAAGCCCACATCCTGGTTAGTGAAGTGGAATCTGACCATGATAATTATGTCACACTTTGGTTTTATATAAAAGATGAAAAACTTGTTCAACTTCAGCAGAATTATTCTGAATTGATCCAAATATGAGAACTGAATCTATTAGTGCTGTGTACTAATACAGCCCCCACACAGAAAAAAATACATTTACTGTAAAAATATCTATCTTATCAACCAGCTTAACCCACTGAGGGTCTGCCCGTATTCCCCACCAAAGTAACTGAGAACAGGAACGGGTTCTGAATGTGCTTGTTAAGTGGTCATGATCAATACAAATCTATTTTTCAATTAAGTAGAAGATGCTGGGTGTATGCGCATTGCCTGCAGGCCAAAATAGTTTTGAGTAGAACTGGATGTCAGAATATAAAGTTGTGTTGTTCTTGCCCTGCCTTTTAAATGAGCTTTACCAGCATGCAGCTCCAATCCTTGTGAACTCTGCCGATTAAATTTCCTTGCAGTAATGACCACTAGGAATTAGTGAAATGTTAATCTTCCCACCTGCTGTGTATGATTATACATGAGTCTAATCAACCTGATTACGAAAGAAAGCAATTTCTGCTTTTACAGAAATTTTTTGTTGTTGTCTGCTTTATTTCTTCTTGAGGAACTGTAAAATTCCTTACCCTATTTTCTGAAGCAAAAATAATAATTAAATTAAAATGTGTAAAGGAGAGCAATGGAGGCTGATAGTAATTGCTTTACAACAGATACAGTAATTGATGCTCTGAGGATTTATTTCAAAGCATAGAAGTCGAATTAGAAACCTAGCTTTATCTGGATTTGCGTTGCTTTGATGAAGTCACTGCGTCTTTGTGTCTTTATTTTCAGCTAAACTGTTCTTAATGAGAATGCTAATAATTACAGTAGGACCAAATTGTTTTAGGGAGACAAGAGGATGAAAGACAAATTTTTATTTCATTTAAAGCTACAGTCACAAATGTAACACCTCTCTGCTGTCAACCCTGGAACATGCTCGATGGGAAAAGGAGGAAATGCATCAGCTGAACCCATTGAACACAGCTTAGTGCATTGAAGGCAGATTATAAAGAGAAACTAAAAAGCTAAGTCTAATTGTATTGTGTAAAAAAAAAAATTGTTTAGGCCCACATGTATTGACCTACCAGAAAAAAAAAAAAAAAAAAGAAAGAAAAGAAGTTGAGGCTGGGTCCACACACCTTCTGAGCAGGTACTGCACTGCAAAGGTATTTTCCAAGTCAGAAATCCAGGAAGATCAGAGTTGGAGTACAGAAATCTGAAAATACAAGGAATGTAGAGCAAGCCGCAGCAGAATGTTATGCTACTTTATTCATCGATCAAAACCAGTTTTCTTCTTGGTAGCCACAAACCCCAGAATGCCTGAACCTCACCCCCAGCACACTTACAGTCATCTCCACGCTTGCACACTGTGCATGGAAACACATCGAATAATCCCTGGATTGAAAATCATAATATCGAATCATCTGATTCAATATATTACTGCTAGTCATCTGAAACCATTCAGGACCTGATGAGCATTATTCCACAGGCGAGCTTAATATACCCAGAGAAATATGATGCCAATTATGAAACCAGTGTTTCTCAGCACTTTGCATGCAAAGAGCAGAAGATAATCGGGGATCTCCATGGTGACAGTGGTAAGGTAGCTGGGTTACCTGAATGATAATTTCCATCCTTTCATCTGATCTTCATGGGTTTTTCACTTTTCATCTCTACCTCTGTATGTGTTAGGTTTCTAATGGAGAGGAATTGACAAATATCCTAGTACTCCTTAGAGGAAAAGCAAATCTTCTCTCGTATATACTCCTGCAACTTAATTCGCCTTAACAATTTTTGCAGGGAGAGCTGCTTGTGGTAGTAGGGAATTTGCCTTCTACACACATACAGCCAGCTTTAAATTGGACTAGAGAAAGGGTAGAAAATACCTTGCTAAAGTAGATATTAAAAAACTCCTAAAAGAAATTCCCTTCCCCCAGATCTGTGCCTGGGGGCAGTCCCAGCTCCCCCCCGCCACCGGTTCTTCCCAGCTCTGCTTCTCCCAGCGCAGAAGCTCCACTGCAGAGCCCACAGACAACCTCTGATCTTCTTCATTTCTGTTTATTGATCCCACAATGGCATAGAAAATACGCTAGAAAATTAACGTGCATTGAATCTAGGGCTTTCATAATTTGTAAGACCCTCATCCAATTCGCAATTTGGAGAAAATTTCTACTGAGATCTCAAAGCAATCTATCACTCTGAGGCAGAATTGACTTTCATTGATTTCGGAGAGGTGTGCCATGGTCACGACGGCAATGGAAGCTGGTGTTTCCTGAACTGTGAAGCGGCTGCTGCCTTTCTCTCCTCTTTGTGCTCTTTAACTACATGCTTATTAGAAAAGCTGAACCTTTTTCAGTTTGGCTCGTTAAAATCTTCAATACCTTAAACAACCTGGTTTCTCTCACGTGCTGGCTTGTACGGGAATGTCCTTGGAAGATGAACCACAAGCCTGTGAAAGGAATCTCGGAGCTGGCAGGTGGGACCGATGTCCCCGCTCGGGCATCCAGCAACCTCAGCAGCATTGAGACGCCTCGCATCGCGCGGCAGAGCGGCGATAACACGTGATTTCCCATTGCCTTTTACCAGCTATAAAACTGCTCTGGAAACACTCTCCAAACCCCTCCTGAGGACCGAGGGAGGCCAGTGAGGAGACGACAGGCCCGTTGGGCTGGGATCGCATCCCCGGCGGGGTGGTGGGAGGGAATTGGCAGGACCGCTCCAGCCTGGCCACTGCGGGCTGCTCGCTCCCCGAGATTTTAATGGGACAAGGCTTCATTAAAATTGTTTTTGTTCCCTGCGTTTGATGCCGCCGGTAAAGAAAGACGCTGCCCCAGCTGCGTGCTGTTATTCACAGCTGTCGCTCCGGCAGCACATGGCTTCACAGGGAGCGGAGAACAAAAGCAAAGACCGATTGCTGTGCAATCACCCAATTAACTTCTGCATTTTTGTTTTTAATCTACTTCTGCTTACTAGAGAAATAAATACAATAGATCATTAATGCTGATGTTCGTAACACTATGCAGTTGCCTTCTCCCCCTCTCTTTACAGTGTTGTGTTATCTAACACCCGGTAGGAGATTTAAAAGGATTCTCTTCATCTCATTTCATATATTAGTGCTAAGTTTAGCTTCTGTAGGTAACAATTTCTGTTTAAACTTTAATAAAGAGGTATGTTTAGAATCTCAGGGGCACACTCTCTGCTCATTTGAAACAAATGAGGATTATGTAAGGAGGAACATGAGCTACAAATAGGATTCATAAAATTAATTGGCTCTACACTGCAGCCGAGCAGAGCTGAGCCATCAAAAGTGACGAGCGGCCAAAGCGTGTCTGTTCCACTTGGACAGTCCTGAGGACTGGCAGGGCCAGGTCACTGCCCGAGCTGAAGCACTCCCGCGGGCTTTTGCCGCAGATCTGGTGAATTTGGCTTCCCATGGCTCAGGGCTCCTGCAGAACCAGCTGCCCTGTCTAACTGCCCTGGTACCACTGCCACAGTCCCAAGGACTCTCCAGGAGCTCCAAGCTGTCCCGTTGTTTCCATTCATGTGGTGTGTCGCGGTTTAACCCCAGCCGGCAACTCAGCCCCACACAGCCGGTCGCTCACTCCCCGCCCCGGTGAGATGGGGAGAAAAATCAGAAGAGCAAAAGTGAGATGGTCCCGCAGGTAAAACCACAGCGTACCCTTTTGGGTCCTTGAAATACCCTCTCCTGAGACAGTCTATGCCAAGGATGCACGGAGCCTCTGGGCCACGTAAGTTCTGCTTCCCAAGAGGACCATGGATGCTGCAGACAAAGCCTGGAGCGGCACATGGAGGTTTGGCATACCGCAGAGTACCTCCATATCACTTCTAACGAATCCAAAAGTTACAGCACATGCTTGGACATTCAAAGGAAGTGAAAAAACCACACTTTATTCTTTGGCTACAATTGTCAGTCCAGTTGCCAGAATTCCTGTGCACAAATCTATGGCCGCATGTGCTGTGCTCCCTCTGCTTGAGTCGTTTGTTGGACTAGAAACAACAACAATATTCTATATATTGATTATATCTAATATCGTGTTGCTAAATCCATCTGAGAAAATTTCTGGGATTCCTTGCAGGAGCCTGTCTGCTACCCCCTCCCAGAATACTCCAGCCCCGAGACATGGCCAGGAGCAGGGCAACTATGCGGCCTCTCCTCATTTAGCAAACTGCAGTTCATTGCCGGGAGGATCAGTTACAGCTGCTATGCTTTAATGAGCTAATGTAAAACCTTTAGCTGAATCTCCCTAATTGCATTTAAAGCACCATATAGATATATATGTATATATAAATCTTCTGAAATAGCTTCCACATGTTCTTCCATTCCACAGCTCCCTTTAGTTACAAAACGCTGAGATACGCATGCTGAATTCTGCCGAGATGTGCATCCCACCCATTCCCGCCACAACATCCAACTTGAGTTAGGCTCCTGGTATCTTTTTAATAGCAAAAAGTTATAAAACCTCAACCTAAGCAGCAACATGTAAACAGGAAATAAGTAAAAGGCCCCAAGAAAATGCCAAAGGAGCTGGAGCTGCGCTCCTGGGTTTCGCAGCGCAGTACGACCCACGGCTGTGCGCTGCTACAGGCTGCCTCTGTGCAGCTCTTCCCGCAGCTCTGAAGAGCCAGCCCTGGCCGGGCTCCCGTCAGCTTCCCTGGATGCATGCCCTGAGCATCTCAGCTGAGATGCACGGAGTTTGCACACAGACTCTGTAATCAGCCAGAAATTAAAATAAATGGGAGTAAAACTTCTCTTGCGCCTAATCAATAACAGTAGCATTACTGGGAGTATAAAGACTGAAAAAGACAAAATCTCTTTAGCTTTCCTTTCTCTGAAGACTCTATATCAGCTAAGCAAGGCTGTAGTTCATTAATAGCTACTGAAATTATCCCTGATTTCTCAGCTGTGTTTTATGCACTATCATTGACATTTTAGTCAACAGCATAATCAGACAGGACAAAACACAGTTTGTGATAACGTCCTTGGGTAATGAACTTACCAAAATGGTTACTAATAAAATAGGGAAGAAGCAGCATGACCATTTTTCTGTACCCCCCAACATAGCCCTTTGACAATTTTTGCTGCTCTTGGTAGCTCGTGAGGGGAGGCTGACGTTCCTCCTCTTTTAGTTAAAATAACTTGCATCCACACCAAACCAAAGAAACCCCTCACGTAACAATGGCTTTTCTCAATACGTAGTAACTACCAAGTTTAATACATCTACTATTTCTTTCCAGATAAATCACACTTACTTGGATGCCACCAGAACCAAGGACCAAGATGAACAGCGGGTGCTCTGAAGAGCCTCCAGGCAAAAACGAAGTGATGAGGTCTGCCTGGCAAGAAGTGAGGATCCAAGGACTGACAGCGCAAACATTGCTGTGGTCATGTCCTCAAGTACTGGCAGGATCCAACTGAATCATGATGTTGAATTACTGCTCATCACATTAACCTGTGGTTTTAATTCCCTAGCAGCAACAAACAACTACTGAGCAAGAGCTGCCTGGGACCAGTCCTCCATCGACTGAAACTCCTCTCACGGCTATTTTTGAGGGCTGCCCCCCTATTCCTATATATTACATGGTGCTTTACGCTGCTTGGAAGAGCCACTAGAGGACCACCCAGCCTTCTTGGGCTCTATATTGTTGTTCACACCCAGATATAGGAGCAGTAGTCATCGGTCTGTCAATACATTTTTCAAAAGAAAAGGGACGTGTGTGTGTTTTTTAGATAATCGCACAGAAAGAGCTAAGACTAAAATTTCCCTCTAGATTTCACAGTGTCTGGGAGTCTTGCAGCTATTCAGACATGGTTTCTATTTGAAGAAAATGAAACCTTCACCTCTTGATAATGTACTATTATCAGGTATCACCTGCTCCTGCGTGCCACCCCCACATACACACTAGAAGTAATTGAGAAAGTAGTTGTTGACAGATCACTGTGTACGGGGGATAACAGACACCACCGTTATTCATGTAGGAAAAGGGAAGCTGGAGCTGTGACAAACCAGTGTGGCACTGACTTCTGCTGCTGGGAATCACACTGTCACTCCTACTTTGTGCAACTTAGTTCATAGTTGTCAAGACAGGCATCCACTTACGTACCTGCTGTAACAAAATTAGTCAAAATCGTATCTTCCCCTGTAAAATTGGAAATATTTTCATATCTAAGTTTTTCAGTCTTAGTGCAAGCATATCACTTTTGGCAGACATCACAAAAGACAAATGGAATAATGTTGTGATGCTTTATATAATGCCATATCTGGAAAAAAATGCTGCCTGTATGTGTGTGTCAGTGTAAATACACATCAGTTAACACTTAAGTAATACAAATCTGAACATCTTCAAATCTTGCAACCTTTTCCCTGAAGCATCGACATCTTGTCACACAGCTCACCACCAATGGCCATCACATGGAGTATTATATCACTTTCTGAACCTTAGACTTGAAGGAAAATAAATTAAACGATAATTTTTTTGGAAAGAAAACAGTTGGAGAGTCTTCAAGATGTCATTGGAATATGACCATCCTTGAGGGACGTGAACAGAAATCACGGTCCAATTTCAAAAATGAGAAGGGGACCCTCAACTCAAGTTAGATGGATGACTTGCCACCATCTGACAACTTTTTAGGTGGCCTATAGATGGAGAGGGAAAAATAGGGATATTATGCATGCACAGTGGAAAGGCAAGTAAATATTTAAGGGGGAACCCATTGCAGATGGGGAAGCCATGTTCTCTTTAAACGAACTGAATATATCAACATGGCCAACCCTTCTTATCTTAGGAAATACATCCTCTATTCACCAGCTGGCCAAAAGCAAGAGGATCCACAGCACATACCTTAGCGATGGGGAGGAACCCTGGAAGCAATTCACAGCAGGTGATGCCAACAGCTCCCTCTCCACGTGGGTTTGGGTGGGTTGAGCAGCCGAGTCCCATAGACACCTCCGATATCATCCCTAACCACCCAGCCCGCTGGCTGTCCCCCCCAGCCAGGGGTGTCGATTAACCAGCACCCCATACACCAGCACAGCCCGATAGTCTCACATGATACCGACCCGGCTGTGCAACCACGTCCAAACTGCTAGAAACCAGCATGCGGCATATTAAAATACAGCGAGAGCATCCTGTGCGCTTCCTCGCACAAAGTAGGTGACCCATTTTCCACACGTATTGTTGGAGCGTTTAATTTTCCAACCTTTCCTCTTGTATAACACAGGGGACAGCCCTGCTACTGTTTTCCTACAGTAATGGGCTTATTCTGCAGCCACATGCAATAAAGCTATGTAAATTCTCAGTCCTCCTCCCACTAAAGCTAATGGCAAAATCCGAGTGTTTGGAGGAGCCCTGGATCTGGGTTCAGCAACCTTCTGCTCCAAAGCAAAGCAAGCACTTGCTTTTTACTGAGCCTCTTGACACACAGAATACTATTCAAACACATTTATGATTTTTGAACGGGTGTCGTCAGCTGGAACCTCAGAGACAAGTGCAGAGGGTTTATCTAGTGGTAACAAAAGCCTCATGGCATTTCTTAGATAGAAAGAAAACTTGACTTTAGCAATTATTCATAGCCTTACATACATTCTTGCAGACAGTCAAGCTGACTTGGCAGACTGAAGCTAATTGGGTTTACAGTAGAATGAAGCTTTGATTGAAGTGCCTCGCTTAAAAAAAAAAAAATTACATACACACCCCCATACCCCTGATAACATTACTCTCGAGCATGTAAAACAACCACCCCACATATTACCAAAGAAGAAATGCAGAGATTTTTATTGCTTTACCAAGCAAAGACCCACAAGTGAATAATTCTGAACTGTTTGATCTGCTGTATTCTGATCCATAATTTAGCGGCTGCAGAAAGGCTGCGTGTGGCTGACATTTCAGGCTGCTTTTGAAGTTCACGAAACCCCTGCAGTCACCAAGGGGAGGGACCCTGCTTGGGAAGCCAAGGTGGGCACTGAACAAAAGGTGGGTGGGAAACAGCTCCAAAGCTAATGTGCAAAAAATTGGTTACAAAAAATTGGAGAATGGAAATTAATGTAGCCTCGAGTTTACCGAGTAAATAATTCAAATTCTACCTGGTGATTTATGAAAATAAAAAGACATTTAATGAGCCCAGCAGGCAGCAGGTGCTTCTATTTCTACATGTTAAGAACAAAAATAAAAAGGCAGAAGCTTTTGGTTCACTGGGCTTTTTTCCTATTTCATGGTTACAGTTTAAAATAAGAGAGGCCCCATGTGCTTCAGGGATATGCTATGCTCAGCAATTTTGCTACTCAAGGGAGGGTCACACGAATGTTTCCATCACTGTTTATGCCATGGGTTTCAATTTCAGCCATGTGGAGAACCCTTCCAGGTGTTCCTGGGAATTAACTGTTCTAGGGGAGGTTTTACAAATGACACAGCAACCTACACATTTCAGAGGAGAAGACATTTTTGCAGCAGTCTGGTGTGGGACATCACTGAACACAAACCTGCTGTTGACCATGTGCTCTTCAAGTGTTTTTCTAAATCAATGCGTGTATAATTTCACATAGGAATTCAGATCACGGACCAAATCTCTGTAACAATTCTTGGTTACTTTGCAGGGAAAAATACAAAATAGTGGCACAGTATCTACGTTCTTGAAGAAAATAGAAGATGGAGATGTGCAAAGACAAGACAAAATGGAAGATGAAGGCTTCGAGGGAAGCAGAAGAAAGAGGAGGGCCAGCACATCAGCTATGATGGGAAACAGGAAAGGAAAGGTAAGACTGCAAGAGCAAAGGCTAAGCTAGTTAAAAATTCCCATGATTTATCATGGAATCAGAACAGTTTGGGTTGGAAGGGACCTTTAAAGGTCATCTAGTCCAATGTCACGACCCAGGCTGGACAGACCAGGGAGTCGTGTTTAATTCAAAATCCCCTCAGGCTAAATTAAGGTGAAACAACACCAAACAATCAGTTAAAGATTTTATTCATGACAAAAGCAAACTGAACTGGGGAGGCGTGGTAGTAGGTGGCAGGGTTTCTCACAACAGGAATTGGCATAAGACTACTTCTGTAAACCGTGTAACCCAGGGTAACCATATACATTGCTTCAGGGAATAAGGAGATCCCTCCCGTTGAGTCAGGAGGTTCAGAGCAGACCCCCTTGCTTTCCAGACTCCTCCCCAGAGAAGGTCCAGGGGCGGCTGGATCCACTCTTAGTCTCAGACTTGGTCAACGGTTTATGTCTTGAAATGGATGAGGTGTAGGGATTGTGGAAAAGGAAAAGGAAAGAGAGAAGATGACAGAGAGAGAAAAAGGAAGAGATAAAGATTTCACCGGTCCTGGGTCCAGCGTTGGTCCAGTCCCGGTGGGCTTGCGCGCCCAGGCCTTCAGTTTGTGTCCTTTTATCATCCTTGCCCCTCCTTCGGGCGGGCACCCGAACTCGTCAGGTTAATGAGCAGTTTGTGAGCCTTTGGGCTTGGGGGTCCTTTGTGGAGTAAGTTCTCCTTCCCTCCAGACACTGCCATTGTTTGATCTTTGTATCAGAACAGCTTATCAGAACGGGGAGCTGAGCACCCTCCAGCACGCCCTCCCCCTCCTGTTGCTGATGTCTGAGCTGATGGGCTTTTCACCTTGGCTCCTTGCTGTGCAGGGTTTGTCTTTAAGCAGAACTTGCCCCACCACAATGTTTGAGACATTAACTCTTTCAGTCTCTCACATCCAACCCCCCAGCAATGAGCAGGGACATCTTCAACTAGACCAGGTTGCTCAGAGCCCCATCCAACCTGCCCTTGAATGTTTCCAGGGATGGGGCATCTGCCACCTGTGCCAGCGTTTCCCCACCCTCATTGTACAAAATTTCTTCTTTATATCTAGTCTGAATCTACTCTCTTTTAGTTTAAAACTGTCACCCCTTATGAACTTTTATTTATGAAATTGTGTCTCATCACCTTTCTGTATGAAGTGGTTTATACACAACTAGTGCAAAAGAGATAAGCGGACTGACTGACTTCATGCTCAGGCACCGAGCTGGGCATTATTTCACCCTCTCAGGGGCAACCACTTACATGCAGCCATATTTAGGGGGCAATTAGTAAAAATAGGCTTAAAAAAATCAGAAAGAAGGAAAATGCTGAGATGGAAACCCCACTGACCTGAGCAACCTCTGGTAACGTGGGGAAGGAGCCGCGCCACACATCCTCCCTGCCGTTTAGTTCTGCTTGTCTTATTTATTCGATGGTTTTGGAAGAAAATCCAGTCTTCAAAGCTGATGATTTACCCATCCACCAGCTTTATCAATCAGCATCCACAGGGCCAGGCTGCGCTGCACATTGACACCTTTTTCATTGACTCCCATATGGTTCATTGTGTGAAAATGCCTAATTAAGAGAAGAAGATGAGATTTTTTAGAAAGCAAACCTTATGACTTTCTGTGGAGGAAATGTGAGCAGTAGTGGTAAATCACAAGAGGTGGTAAGTACAGGCAGAGAGGCCACTTTGAAGGTAAACTGCTGCCTCAGAGTGTCGTGAGCTCTCAGAGGTTTAGACTTCAAAATTACACATTTCATGCACCGTACATTTGCAGCCTGACAGCAGGATTCCCCTGGAGAGGCTGGGGAAGGATCCTTGCAGTACTGCACACAATGCTTTGTCAGATCAAAAAATCCAGCAGACAGTGATTGCAGATCAGAGGAGCTTACAGCTATTAAATCCAACATTTGCCACTCTCCAGATGTAAACCGGGATAATTCACTCCACATGCGTTAATAAACGACCCTGCTTCTTAAACGCAGCACCACATGCGGCAGACGGATGGGCTGCAAATTCAGATTTGTTTTTTGACAACACGCAAACCAGAATCTCAAAACTCCCCCCAAAACCCCTGACTGACCCCAAATAAAGCTGCAACAGCAGCCGTGCAGGCACGTAGCCCCTGTGCTGTGCAATAAGAGACTGCTGGAGCCGGGGCAGCCCCAGCCACCAATGGCACTGCTGGTCCCAGTCCCACTGCCACAAAGGGCTCCCACTTTGGAAAAGGGGCTCCTTCGTTTATACTGGAATTGTCCTTTCCCTGAATGGTGTGCTGTAGCTCCTACAGCCTGTGAATGCCCAACCTGGACACATCCCAGTGAGGGCTTTTGTGTCTGATGCTGAGCCA
Organism: Harpia harpyja; assembly: GCF_026419915.1. NCBI lineage: Eukaryota > Metazoa > Chordata > Aves > Accipitriformes > Accipitridae > Harpia > Harpia harpyja. Next base: position 22,674,777 of record NC_068969.1, read on the forward strand.
ACTCGTGACCTTGCAAAGAGAGTGAAATTATCTCGTGAGATGGTTTAGTGAAAGGACAAGAGAGGTACAAATAGACATGGTCTAACGCGCTCTCTCCCTGGAGCCGGCAGGACGAGGAGAGCCTTCCCGCAGGTATTTTTATGAGCTGGCTGCGGTAAATCGTCCAGAATGCTTTACAAACTCCACAGAAAGTCAGCAAGCCGTGTTTCCACCCGCTGTAAACTCCCGCTCCTCCGTATCAGCCTAAGGCAGCAGAAAATGCAGCCTCGCAGCCCTTTTACGCGTTTTAAGCCGTAGTTCCATCAGCTGGCTCCCGTGCCTTCATTTGGGCGCTCGGCTGCGCTGAGGGCCCACGCGCTGCCGCGGAGGGATGGGGCAAGAACACGCGGGACTGACCTCCCCGGGCACGGGGAGAAGGACGTGGATGGTCCCGCCGGCATCCCCACCTCCCGATGCCCGCCACAAGCCGAGGCCAAGCCAGCGGGGTTGCGCGGGACCGCCGCCGTACCGGGGCTTTGTCCCCACGATCGGCCGCGCAGTCACCAACAGATGTTGTTGTGGCAATTGGAAGTCGTTTGGCCGGCATTAAAAATAAAGGAATAAACTCATTTTTATGACACAACGCATAAAATGGCTGGCCTCTGCTGGGAGTCTAAATTTGGCCTGTTTGGTTAATTTGATGGGATGCCATGAGCAAGGGCATGATTTGAAACCACAAGTCATTTTTCTCCTTGGAAGAGTGGATAACTGAGTCTATTAATCTGACAATACATTTAAACTGAGTTATTGTGACAAGGGACTTCCACTATCCATTTCATCTAGTTGCAAACTGTCAGAATAAATCTCAGGGGGTTAGGGAAAAAAGCTGCCTTCCTTTGTTTGCTGTTTTTATATGCCACAACAGTTTAGATTTGGTTCACTTTAACTCATGATACTGTATAACTGTACGGAGGGAAGCTCACAGAGAACCTAGTACAGAAAATGGCAACTTTATGGTCATCAAAGTTTTTTTTTAAAAAGGAGTCAGGACAGTAACATTTGACCACCTGGCAGTATCTTGACATTGACTTCAATGACCCTTTTTTCTTATACCTTTCTGGTTTTTGACTACAACTGGTTCTCCCTTCGGAATCAATTAACAAATACCTTTGGAAATAAAGAGTGCTTTCCTAAAGCCCTCTTTTTGTCTGGCTTGTAAAGCAAGTTGACTTAAATAGTTAAAATTCTTATAACCAGAAATGAACCAACATAAGGCATAAAAGAGTAAGCAATGGTGTCAAGCTTAAGATGTCAAACTGGAATTCAGAAGGCTGGGATTCAATTCGATGGCTCTACCACTGACTTCTTAAATGTAGGGTAACTTATTTGCCCAGCAGTTATGCAGATGATGATACTTTCTTATTATCCATTATTGGCTCATTTTTGTAATTAAACCTGTTCTAGTAGAAGAACAGTATTTATTGATGTACCTGGTAACTGGCCAAGAAGTCTAGTGGCCAGAAAGGTTGGTGCTGCAGAGCCCAGATCCTGCTCCACTGCGTGGCTGCAGGTCTGCTCCAGCACGAAGAAGGAGGAGATAGTTTGGGGAAGCCAATGTCGCTCCTGGCCTGCAAAACAGACATGCAAAATTCACAATAAATTCAAACCCCTGTGTGCTCACGTGCATGCATATATATGAATGAAAGAAGGTAGGTGACAGCATGCAAATTGCTGGCTGGGGAGCTTGCTTTTCATCAGTCCCCGTGGGCTGCAGCCCTGGCCAGTCCCCCACTGAATAGGAACTTTGAAGGTTTCCTCCTGCAGTAATGACACTTTAACCCCCGTCTAGCACTTTGTTGTCAATTATTCCCCTTAAGTTTCATTTCAAAGGCACTGTGAGCTGCAGGAAGTCCAGAGAGTGGCAGATATATGCACAGCAACACCCCCTCCACACACTTTAATTACATCCTTTACAGATAAATATTAGTTTTGAGAAGTGAATTTTTGGAGGTTTTTAAGAAATGCTAAAAGCTGGCTGTGCTCCCATGCAAAACACATGCATAAGCTCAAAGGCCAAGTGCACTGGAGGAAAAAAACCCAAAAACAAAACCAAAAAACCCACATGTTTCTGGAGGGCAGATAAGAACCATGTTTATGAGGCAGCATTCTTGCTTTGAGTCACAGCTCTGGATTTTGAGTCCAGGTTCCCATTAATTGTAGCACCGGAGATGCTCTGACAGGGCAGGGCTGTCAGAGGGTGGGGGTGAGCCGCAGCTCCCTGGGCACGTTACACCAACCTGGATATACAAACGTGCGTATGTCTGGCAGGTTTTTAAATAAAAAGGGGCTGCACTCTCAACAAGATTTGGTTGAAACAAATTGTCTGGCCAGCCCTAGTACATAGAATATATAACACCTTGAAGCCAGGGGCGAGGACAAAGGAAAAAAAAAAAAAAAAAAAAAGCTGTTTGTCTTAAAGTCTTTTACACTTTAGGTTAATTTCTTAAGATGACTCCAGCAAGAAATTAACATTGTGACTTCAACTAATTTTAATTCTACCCTCTCAGCACTATTCCTGTGAAACAATGAAAACTCTAATTCATGATCTTCCCCAAAGTCATCGTTTGGTCTCAGGAGGTGGTCGGAAGCTCAGTACAAAATGTCAGTGTCACAACTTCACAGCTCGACACTTGCTTTTGATCAGATCTGGGAAGTGAGAATAGATGCAATATGCTCATTCCTTTACTGTCACTGCGGAGTATTCATTAGTTTTAATTATTTTTTAGGTTCTAGGGGGAACCATTAAAAAAATTAATCACAAATAGAAGGAACAGCAGCCTCATGTGGCCATAAAAAGACAATAAAGCATTTTAGGATACACACTTGTTATGATTTATACTCAAAACAGGACTAGAGGTAGCATATGGTGATTGCCATAAAGTAACATTTATTATAAAAACATGGAAATTTATCTCTAAGCTTGGTTGTATGCAAGAAGTTGCATTTACTTTAACTTATATTCAGATTGTTGAAATACAACAACTGGTTTTGGGGTGGTTTTTTTTTACTGAGCCAGGTTACTACAAGCCTCAGCCTGTTGTCCCTATAAACATAACCTTTAAGCATACTTTCTTTTCATTGATTTCAGCTGAACTGTTCATATGCTTGGAGGCAGGAGAGGTTTAGACATAAGTCAGCTCCTGCTCTGGGACAACGACTGCTACACCAGCTTTGTGCTCGTCTTTTGCAAACAGAGAAGGTACCACTGCTGACTTCAGCAGTGGACTCTGCGTGCCCAAAAGGTCCCTCTAATTAGTTCAAGGTTTGCTTTGCTTTAATTTCAGCATCTCAAAACTAGTAAACATCTTGGGTGATAATTACTATAAACAGGTTATTATTAGTTACTGCAAATAAGAAAAAATAGTATGTAAAACTATCACCTTAGTTTCTTCTTGCCAACTGAATCTGTATGGCTGGGAGGAACATCAGAAAAAGCAGAAATTTACCATAGAGACATGTTTCCAAGAAGGCAGCACTAATATTATGAAGTATTCCTATTAAAATCTGGAAATCATAAAATTTTAATATACATTTTACAGCTTTTATGCAATGCACCTTGAGGAATAGGACAGGATACACCCCGTTAGGGAAGAAGATGGCGCAGGGCTGTCTGTACCTGGGGCAAAAACAAGGACGGGGCTGGGATGAGGAGTGAAACACAACGTCTCCAGAGACCACGCGAGCCCCGAGGACGGCACGGCTTTCACAGGCTGTGAAAGCATATTTTTTTAATTCAGCAGTAACGGACTGAAGTGGAACTGTCTCAGTAAATAACCAGCAGAAATAAATGAGTGCTGCATGGCCAAGATACTGAAATGTCGCAAGACCTCTCCTCATTTATTTCCTGTCCACTTCAATATTTTTAATTCCCCCAATCCAGTCCAGAGCAACCTACACGGGTATCCTTAAATGTCAGTGCAGACACGAGCCAGCCTGGCACCGGGACGCACCTGCGGCTGGAGAAGGGGCTGGTTTTAGGAACGCAAAGCCGAGACACGCCGAGAGCAGCGACACGGAGCTTCTCATCCCTCCTCTCCAAGCAGGGCCAGGAATAAAGGTCACTCGGCACGCAGGATGAAGCCAACAGCCTCTCCGCTGCTTTGCACATAGCAGAGCTCAGGCACGAAAACCCGGCCTGCTGGCCCCATTCCCGCTTGCTGAATACGTGTAAAATTTAGCTCGGGAGCTGCTTGCAGAGTTTGAGCCGTGCCTGCAGAGCCCGGCTGTTCTGGCAGGGCGAGAGGCACATTGCTCATGCTGTTTGCACTGCCAAAGCAGCACGTGAGTCTTCCCTACCAATGCAGAAAAAGATTTCTAGGCTGTCGGTTCAGGATTAAACCATCATATCTTCCTAGTCTAAAAAAAAAAAAAAAAAAAGGTCCAATGCTAAGTGTACCACCTACAGACCTGCCGCTCGCTGTTCCTAGTTTATAGTCTATTCTTTTCCCTCTCCAGTCTGATCATGTTTGAAGTCTGGGAGACAAAAAGGTCAAAGTTGTAAAATAACTGCTGTCTCCTTCTCCCTTCCTTCCCTCCAGCTCAAGAAAAATGCAGGAAGTGGGTTTCCAATTTTTTTAAAGGAAAGGTAATCGTTCTACCTCATCTAGCTTATCATTTCCTTAGAAGCAAGAAACATACTACCATCCCCATGGAGATCCTTTTCCTTATCTTGCAGTGAACTTCTTCATACTTAGGTCTGCTGACAGACGACTGCAGACAGAGAGCTAACGAAACAGAGCTGGAAAACCATCACGTTTAGCCTCTCCTCCAAAAAAAAAAGCCACACAACCAGACTAACCAACGTATTCCTTCCTTGAAAATGGTTGAAATGAACATTAGGAAATGCTGAAGGTTACAAGCACCTTTTTCAGACTATGCCATGCTGCTTCTGCAAGGTGCTGTGAAGCTCCTGGTCGGTGCCAACACAGATATAACATTGAAACACGCAGGCCAGATCCCAGGCTGATGTAAATCCCTGTCTCCAGTGGAACTCTGGTGACTGTGATGGAGAGTGGGGAGTGACAGGATTGGGGTATTTATTTCAATTAAGTAGTATAAAGCATCAGATCTAAACAGAGCTGTAGGCAAGGGATTTGGTTATTTAGAATTATTCTGCATTAGAATTACACTGGCTCTATAGTTCTATATTGTACTCAGACATTATATGAAATTAGTCACAACAGGGAGAAAGAATCAATCAGCCCTGGCTAAGGAATTGAGATAATAATGACTCATTTGACCAGATTGCTCTGGAAAATTAATAATGACGGTGGTAATTACTAACCTGGGATAGCTGCAGTGCTCATTATTCTCCTTTTACTCTATTGAATGTTAAGTATTATGAAGACGTTTGTTAGAAACACAGTCTTGTCTGCAGGCTTTCAATCACAGACAAGGACTCTTCGAGAGGTCTGAAATCTGTCCTCCTTTTACACTCACCGGGACACAAACCCAGAACGATTGTAATATTTGATATATGGCACAGAAAGCAGCAAATAAGGTATTATTCGCAAGAGTTAGTGTCTTGCAAGCCTGATCCACAGCAGTTCTGCTGCCTTTGCTCACCCGAGGACCTGGCCCACCATCTCCTTTTGGGGAGGGAAGAGTTGATGCTTCTCTGAAGATCCCATCGTTTCATTAACCATTTTATCACCTGTGTCAGCAATCAGCCTCTTTGCTGACAACAACTAAAAGTGGTGCCTTTTACAGCCCATCAACCCGACTCCTCAATCAGTGAGACACATCAAAGTCAAAGGGGAGCAGGTTTCTCCCCAGGACAGGCAGCAATGCCAAGGGCAGAATGTCCCTGGCCAGGGAATGCAGAGACACCCCGAGCCGAAGAGCTCATCCAAGGCACATTGGGGATAGAAAATGTTCTTTAATATAACCATAGAGAGATATTAGACTCTAAAAAGCTGTGAGTGACTAACAATAAGGACAGCTAGCAGCTGTGCTCTCAAACATCTGTTCCACGCCCCACAGAGTGCATTGCACGACTTATTTATATTTTAAGTGGATCAGCAGAGCGTTTACCTTCTGTTGAGCAGCAAGCGATAAAACTGAATGCCCTGTAACAAGCGGGAGAAGAAAAAAAGTTCTTCTTTGGTAACATGGAAGGGAAATAAATTTCTAATTTTCTGAACAAGGCAGAGGTTTCTCAAAGCAGCAGCTATCCTCCTCAACTGAGGAATTTTGAACTCCTAGTCAACTTTCCTAATTACTCCCATTTTCCTGCCAAATTCTTTTTCCCAGCTGATTTAGGCCAAAATTGCTTTCAGCCTTATGAAATGGGCTGTTTTAAGGCACCCTATATACACGTCATCGATTTTTTACTTTAATCCCTTAGCGACCAAGTTGTGTTGTATGCTAACTCCCTCTTTTTCTGTCGAGATTGTCAAATGTGCTATTCTTCCAGAACGATTCATGAATTTAAGAATCTCATCTATAGACGTTAGAAAGTCGGAGCACCTTTTAGTACTAGAAGTACAAGCCATCTATTCAAAGTCCCCTGTGATAAGGCAGCTTTTCCTCCTCCGTAGCCAGCCCTGCCACCCTCCAGGGAGCTGTAACATTATTATGGGGCCCCAGTTGCACCCCCAAGTCTGTCAGGCTTAAGCAAGAGAGCTAAACAAGCTAAAGCTGGTTTAGCATCTCTGCCTTGCCCCAGCCTCCTCTCGAAGGACTCGCAGCACTTGGGCAATGCGGTACCCAGACACACCTGAGGACTTTATCCCACAGGGATGTTCTTCTGCGTGATCTTCTCTGCTGTGATTTCTACAGGCAGGGACACGCCACTGGGGCAGTGCAGATCACAGCGTTGTCCCTCCTAATACTTAAACCCCATGAGCCATTCCTGGGAAAAGTCAAGGCTTTTTTATTTACAAGTGTAGCATCGTTAATGCCATTTATCTTTATGATTTCACCTCCTTATTGTTCCGTAGATTGTTTTCAAACAAGGCGAGAACAGCGATGTTCACTGCGTGTGTGATTTTATGAAATGTCAAGAACGGGGGACATGAGCTCTGCTGGGTTAAAGGAAGATGATGACAATTTTTAACTGCAGTCTCTGCTTTCAGGAGTCTTGTTCAGCTCCTTGACAAACCCACCGTCACCCAGCCTTGTTGCTGCATCGTGCATACGTCCAATTATTCTGGTACAGCATGGCATGACAAAAACAATCCAGCCACACAATCCAAACAGTACGCTTTAGTCTAAAAATCCAGTTTTTCTTTTAAACCTCTTTTTCCCCATTGCCAGGACAGATCCTGGCTCCTTAATGGTACCGAAATCCATCCTCTGGAGGAAGTGGGAATTGGATCACTGCTCTCCAGGGTTGGTGCTGCCTGCTCCAAATGGTTTATTTTATTAATCTGTGCAGGACTGAAGAAATACCCAAACAGGCTACATTTGCAAAGGTCCCCCTGCTGTGTTAGCTCTGACCACTGCCTGAATATTAAAAAAAACCCCACTATAAATAGAACTCACCTTGTGCATTTCTCATAAGGAGATTTCACAGGATTTAAGAGAGGTCAATGAAATTAAATGAGATGCATAAAGTCAACAGGAACCCAAGAATTACAAAGGAGATCTTGCAACCATTAACCCACCGAGACGATGTGACCAGAGACCTGAGACATGTCCCCAGAGCCAGCAAGTCTGTCCTACTGACTTCTCCGTGCCCTGCCTCCGGTCCCATAGATAACCACCATCATGCGTGGGTGCCAGCACCTTTCCATAAACCATTTACAGGAATCAGTACGGCAGCAGCACTCGCGTTTCCCGAAGAACTCAAGACCAAACGGAGCTTTCCCAAAGAATTCAGGACACAGTCACTCTGGATGTTGAGCTCTTTTGAGCGTCTCACTATAAGCATCAGCAGCTTCAGCTATGAATGCAAAATGTTGAAAATAACTGGCCTAAGTAGGTGGGAAATCCATCAGTTTGAGACCAGGGATCCTGAAGCAAGGATGAAGAGAGCTGTTCTGCAGCACAAATGCCTTTCACAGCTTATCTGAACCACAGCAACCTGTTAAATCTCAGTCTCTGCTTGCAGCTGTGCTCAGCTAAGGCTGAAACAGTCACTTATATAGTCACCTCCACCTAGGAGGATGTCACCTGCAAACACATTTCAACAGCAAGCCCAAATTTAGTACACTTATGATCCTGACTGACTATAACACTTCAAATGATCCATGCCTGCTCTGCGCGTTTCCTTCTTCAGCATAAACAAAGGTACCAAATTTCTGTTCAAAAGTGCATGCAAGCTCAGAGAGTTAATTATTGTAATTATCAATTGAACAGACTCAGAATGCTAATCTATTATAAAGTGGTCTGTTAATTGGTGTTAAACTGTCATTAGCCTGCCGTTTCCCATGTTATCAAGCTGACCTGGAGCACAGCACCGTTGAAAAACCAATCCATTTCTCATTTCTGGCAAACACTGATTGCAGATTGAAAAGAAGGAAAAAAATAAAAAAAATCTACATACCTGGAACTGAAATTATTCTAACAACAAAGGACAACATCATTCTGCTGTTTTAAATCGCAGGGGTTTTTATGCATGTAAACCCATACTTGTAGGTACCTTTCTGCGTACTGCTTTTTGCCTTGCTCCCTCCAGCGGTACCCGTGTCGGTCTGGCTGCTGACCCTGACCCTCCTGGTGTGGGGCTTGGGCTCTGCCAGCTCGGGTGCTCACCGCTGCCAGGGCGCTGACTCTATTCCCAAGCTGCAAATCTGCAGGTGGAGCAGAAGCTTTCCTCCTGGTGCCCGAAGCCTTCTCCATCACGGGAGTCTCCCATTTCCCAGGCCACCAAGCACAGCCTCCATCCGCTCCTCCTTCACTACCACGGGGGGCTTAAGACCTGGTACCTGCAGAGCACCAAACATCCAAGACCAAACATCCAAGAATAGCCATGATCAGCACAACAGCACCTCATCAGCCCCACGAATCACTTTAAAAGCACCCAGAGCTGCCCTAAGGGGGTCCTAGAAAAGAAGGGGCAGGTCCCAGCCTGGTCTCATCCACTCTAAAAGTTGGTGCCTTTGGCCAGTCCAGACTACCAGTCTTTGGGCTTTAATTTGTAGAAGTGGAGACAGAAGATTGGCTTAGTTACTTCTCAGAGGTCAGTTATAAAATCCGGGCACCCAGCGGGGCAATGAACTTCCACTTAAATATGCTGCAAGAGGGACAGACGGTATTTCAGTTTCAGACGATCATCAGGGAAGGCAGCACTGCTGACTGCTCTCTTCCCCAAAAGCTGTCGCTGAAGTGGCATGACCCGCCAGAGCATTTCTCAGGGTATCTCACCTGGCTGACAGTTATCTATACTAATATTTCTTTCTTTTTATTTTATTAAATAGCCAACTTTAAAAGTTCAAGGGAACTTAAAATGACCTTTAGAAAGTCCAAAAATGATTCATTGCCTGAGACGATTTCACCATGGAGCAATCTCTGAAATACTTACTCACTTGCACATTGCCTCCCTCTCCCTGTGAGAACCCACTGCACCCATTTCAGCATCTCTCACCGGAGGATACAAGGCAGAATTTTCCAATTCGACAGACGTGCAAGAGTTTGAATAGGGGAGCAGTGCATTTTCTATATGCTAATCAGAACCTCTTGGTGTTCAGGTACTTTTCAAATCAGGTCTAAGATATTAGATAAGGGAAAAAAGGCTCAGGGATTCAGAAAGCCTGTGGAAATAGTGACTTGCCATTTCCTGAGACTCTTTCCACCATGTTTTAGTGATAACTAGGAAAACAAACTCTGTGTCATTTAGGATTATCTCCAGTTCTTCCTACATTTCTTTGTACTCCTTGCCAGTGCACAGATGCTGTTTGAGCTCCTTTATGTTGTTTTTCACTTTCCTTCCCGAATCCTTCCATCACCTGCCTTTGCATGTTGAAATACTAACCAGATCACTGGAGGAGTACAAAAAGGAAAGAAATAAAATTTCAGTGCCATCAGTAATAAACATAGGAACTTTCTAGAAGTGGGAATCCATCTAATTCAATGTCTTTCACTACTGATGGCTATTATTCCTCCACTCAGGCTTTTCTAAGACATCTGACTATTTATCACTTTCTTTTCTTACACTGTCAGAATACCCAAGTATACCTGCGTGACCCTCATTTCTTCTTTTCCTCAAAAAATGTGCAAAACTTCTTCTATCTGATACTTTTTAGTGCCACACAGATGCTCATCCACAGGAAATTCCCATTTATTTTAGTCTATAAGACCCTGTTACGTTGATAAACTGATCCATGTGGCAACCAGCCATCCCATTCCTTTTTCTTGGTAGCAGATAAGCTAAGAGGCCAACATCACTTCTATGCAGAAAACATAACCCCAAAATTGCCCATGCAGCAATACGACTTCTTTGTCAGCATCTTCCACCTGAACTGGAAGTCAAATTAATTCTCGCAGCTGAGAGATACCTCTTCAAAGAGCTCTAACACAGATCATCAGTACTGTCTGTCAACTTCTATCTCTCTGAATAATTTTCTTGGCAGTAGCTGCTGCATAAAAGTCATACATACCTATATGAGTTTTACACATTACACTGAACATTATGCAGTGGTACCAGTGACCAGGTTTTTTTGGCAGGAGATTAGGAAACTGTCAGTCCCCAGCTTTTTCTCAGCCTGCCCTATCACAAGAAGAATTTATTGTTGCTGGGATACTGTCACCAGGACATTCACTGGACTTTTTGCTTTGCTCATCTTTTACTCTTCAAAGTGCTACATATTCCCTGTCTTTTATCTAACTCCCTCATTACTATTCCATCCATTGCTTATGCCTTTACAGTTCCTCCAGTTGCATTCATGTGATCTTGCTGCCTAATTTTCTGCCGGAGACTTCAAATTCTGCTTGAGTGTATGTTCCCTTTACTGCAAAAAAGGAAAATAAACCTATACAGATGGAAAGCTACCTCTTCCACTGCTCAGGAAAATGGACTCCACAAGCTTTCCACTAGAGGTATCACTCAGTTAGGCTTGCAGAGGACTGACAAGCATGATGTCAAGGACAGCTGTCAAAATCAGAAATGCTCATTTATGGCTTCCTCTACACTTAATCACGTTTGCTTTTACTTCACTTTACTGATATCACTGACATGGTCCAAAACAGATGTAGAGACTGAGCAAAGACCAACAGCAAGTTTCTGCTATTTCAGGAGATTGAGATCTTGCTCAGCATAGTTGTTCAAGGGAGTGCCTCCTCTAAGCACCATTCTTTTAGAGAATGAACAAAGAAGTAAAGAGAAATGTTGTTGCATTGATCTATAATTTGTCCTTAATTACTTTAGGATTGAAATCAAAACGTAAAGGTTTCCATAATACTGTTAAGAAACTGGTTTAGTGCAGGGAAAATAATTAAAACCTGTCTTGGGACACAATGGACTCCTTGCTAATGACTTTTCACAAGCACTAACAATGACATTTACAGAAAAGAAGGAAAACTGGAGAATGACATGAAACACTATTTGAGCATTGTTTCTATTTTCTAAATCTATCAAAGATGTACAGCCTTTCTTTAACAGAAGGCATGCAAAAAGCACAGGGATCTCTCATTTCTTGGATGGTTAGTCAAGACTTACTGTTCAGCAGATGCACATAAGAAGTGTGTTTCTTCTGCACTGAATAAATGTCCTTCCTTACAGGCATTTGCTTTTGATACTCAGCCGAAGTGGCCTGTTGGGAGATCAGAGACAGAGAAACTCAGACGACTGGCTTGCTGCTTCTGTTTCCTTTGGCAAGAAGTTGGGTGCTAATGTGAAACAAAGCATTGGCTTTTTTTATGGGGTGTGTGGGCTGGCAGCCTTATGCTTGCAAAGGCATGCGAGGCTACAGGCAATGGGCTTTTTTTTTTTTTTTCTTTTAAATATAGCCCAAAAGGTCCATTGTCCATTTTCATCAATCTAAATGCTGTATAGAGGTTCCCAATTAATGATTGTGCCTCAGCTCCTCTTGAGGGTGATGGCAAAACTCCTAAAGCCACATTGGTTTATGACTCCAAGTACCAACATTTTTTCCCCCACATCAAGAAACCACATCTAGCGGCATCATCTATTGCATTAGAAACTCCCTTAAAGAAGCCACATGTACTGGAACAGCCCCATCAGCCAACTTTGGCACTTACCGTGTGGGTAATTATTTCTGACTGCTCCATTTGCTTTGCCATTATTACAGTGGTGCCATGACTTTTCTTTCACATATTGAAATGATGATGGAAATGATGTATTTTGTATGTGTCCTAAGAATCCGTAAGGGTCGCTGGATTTTAAACTGTTCCTCTTTAACTTGGCTGTTCCTGTTGTGGTGCTGGGTTTAATACTGCAAATTAGTACCAGACTGTTCTGATTAGTTTCTTCATGCCTTCGGCTAGCTCATTAGTGACCTTATCAGGATTTGTCTGCGCAGATGGAGAGCAAACTAAAGCATGAATTTGCAGAGCGCTATTTCTCAGCAGTAATTCCCTTCGTGGATGCTCCCACTGAAAGCAAGCTCGTTCCCTTTGCGAGCGGAGAAAATGCCCTGCCTGCCTCAATCCCTTCCAGAAACCGCTCTCCCCGCAGTCTCTGCAAAGACAACAGAGAAAAGGCAATCTAGATCTCAGGGGCAGTGGGGGAATCACCTTCTAAAGAGTATCCTGCTCCATTTGCTCTCCACGGGGACAAGCCCCTTCGCTAAAGCACCGAGTTAGGATCTGCGTTGCCTCCTGCTCCTCCCGCAGCCCGGCGAGGAGCGGTGCCGGTGGCAGGACCTCCGGCTCCGGCTAACGCACGTCGACCTCCCGGGCTGAGACCTGCGCCCCAGGACGGAGAGAACAGGGCAGCCACGAGCGGATGAGGAGCTGGTGGCGACCGGGAGGGCCCTGGCAATCACCAGCTCTACTAATTGCCTAAATCCACTCATTTTCCGACGATGCAAGGCGAGGAACCCGAGTAAATTGCTGGGGCGGGTTACGTATAACCCTTTGCTGCAGGCAGGTTGTAAAACTACAGGCTAGCTTTAAGAACTGTCTGGCCTCCACAATTGTATTTTTTCATGTAGTCATTTCCTAATTAACAATTTTTCCCCTTTGAAGACTTGCACTTTTTTTTTCTTTTCTAACAGCAGCAAAATTATTTATCCCACTTCCTCACATAGAGGTTCACTTTATGTTCTAACGAACAATGGCAAGAAGAGAACAATACAGGAGAATACACATAGTTACCCCCTGCCCGGATCAGAGAGAAATTTCTTATCTTTGACACCTGCTGGCAGTTAATCCTTTGCATGCTTGAACTGACAATTAGTAGCCCTCCTGTAATGGGATTCAAGCATGTGAACCCAGCCGCCGTTCAGCGCTGCCCTCTGCCTCCCTGGGGCCGCTGGAAGGGGCCAAATCCTGCTCTTTTATTTTACAGCATCCAAGGAGGAACTTCTTTCTCTCTCCAACATCTGTTAAGGGGGGGCACTTTGGCACGCACCAGGTTGGAACCCCTGTTTTTACGCACCTTTGGTTTGACATGAATATATCTCTTGTCTGTGGGGAAAGTTGTGTATTTTCCTACAAACCCCATTTGGATCAGGGGGCTCTGTCAGTCTTCTCATGCATGTGCATCAGGCACGTGCCCGTCAGCCTGTTGGACTGCGCTTGCAGGAAAAGCCTCTCCTTTCCTTCTCCACCTGGGGTGGTGACTGCTTAAGTTATCCTACCTTAATTTCCAATTCTTCTGCTCAACAGACAAAACCAGCTTTGACTTACTTGCTCCCTACTGGACCTGACTCTGATGAAGGATTTTTCTTTCTCACTTGCTTGTGACCCAGTAACCTGCTGTGCTGCTCCTCCTCCAGAGGTCTGGCATATAAAGCAATGAACAGCTACAATAATTACATCTGTTAGCTACCGATTTTTTTTTTTTTTTAAGTTTGTCTGGGAATCTGGAAGGCCAAGGAACCTTTCTGTAACATCAAATTAACTTGCATTTAAACTTCAACCCTATCGAGTACTCGGTACAGTTTTTCAGTCCAGTGTTTTGTTGGAATATAACAACACTTTGATTTTGCCTATCTGAAAATATTTCTGCGCTACATAAAGCGAGCCAGCTGTACACAGTGTAGAAAACTGAATAGAAATACTGTATGGACATACTGTAAAGAATACTGTTCTTTGAAGTGCTAGTGGCATTTGAAAGCCATCTAATGCTTTAAAGAACAGTATTTCATTAAGTATTTCAAAGGAACTTTGGAGTTATTATTTCTTATTTTGCTATTAAAACCTGTAAGTTTGAAAAGTAATCATTATAGGACCTTTGATGCAAAAATCTATGAATAAAATAAATTCTGAAGGCTATTTTCACACTAAGTTATATTAAAACATTCCTTCATCTCCCTTATTAATTTAATGCACATCTCGCAAATTATCTTAAATATTAGGAATAATATTCTACTAAATAATCCAAACCCCCTATGGCTTCTTGAATTTTCTCCCAGTAACACACTATGATATTTCTCACTGCTTTCTAGTGACCTTTAAATAAACTCCTTGGGTTACTAATTAGCATGATAAACAATAGAGTCCCATTTCATGGGCAATTTCATGGTCAAGCAGCCCACTAGAGACAGGCTGCACGCTCTGCAATATTCATACCTGCAGCAAGCATTGCAGCAGCTCTGTAAAAGACGTTTTCTTTCAGCAGTATTTCTAGGAACACGTGCCAGTACATTTTTGCTTAATTCCCGATAGCTGAGCCTAATTCTTTCATTAGCACGCGTAAGATCTTAGAGGAGTGGTCTCGCACGGAAAGGGAAAGACATGTTTTAAGATTCACAATCACAGCAGCAAACTGCCCTAATGACAGTGCAGCCCGACAGCAGGGACATTTGGTGCGCTGTAGAAGAACAATATACATTGCATCATTGTCACAGTGAATTTCTTATCGCTCTGTTCTCAGGGCAAGTTTCTCTTGTCTCTTCTCAATTACGCTTCGTTCGTTTTTATCACAAAATTTAATTTGAAGCAGTTGCTTCGCAGACAGGTTAAAGCATTTTTTTTTTTTTTTTTTACGTTTCAAGCAAGAGAAGACAAAATGATTACTGGTATTGTATATAAAACTAGACCCTGTTATGGCGTAGTACGGGAGACGATCGTGGTGGGAACATTGCAGGCATGTGGGAAGGAGCGCTTTGCACGTCTGCGTGTGCCACAGCTGAACGGTATTTCTGCCCAGCTAGGGCCACGTACCTGCCTGGCTTGCTCCCAAAAAACCCTCGAGGGGCTCCAGCTGGTGGTCCTCGCTCTACCACCACCACCAGCCCTGCCGGCTTGCCTCCCGCTGCGAGGGGAGGACAGCCGGCATCTGTGGCACCTCCTGAAATTTCACAGTGTTGCTGTTGAAAGTAAAAACCCAAACCAACAAAACCCCCCAAAGCCCAAGCGAACGAGTTACAGTTACGAAGGACACGAGGAGGTTTGAAGGGAGAGAGGCTCGTCTCCCCGTGGGTCACCGGGATGGCTGGATGGGAGAAGCAGGGGATGAGAAAGCAAGCAGAAAGACAAGGGCAGGGTGGTAAAGGGGAAGAAGTGCTTGCTGTCAGCTGGGAAGATTGTTTCTACTCTCATTTTTGCCACTGGCCTCCGGGGAAGGCTTAACTTAGGGGAAAGAGGAACTGCTCCGCTCTCGCCCCATCCTTCCTCACCGCCTGTCCTCCCTGTTCTGGGGAGATCTTCGGGACGTGGACTACCTCCTGCTGTGCACTTGGACTACCACTAGCATGGTGGGGTAAGACTCTACTCCAAAATTATATCGCTGACCATGTCACAGGACAGCCGGGGCTGGCAGGGACCTCTGGAGATGCTCCTGTCCCACCTCTGCTCAAGCAGGGGCAGCTACAGCAGGTTGCCCAGGGAAATCCTTGCAGTCCACTGGCCACTGATCCAGCCTGTAATTCATCCCTAAAGGCAGCTTGTCACCTCTTGCTGGTAACTCAGATTAAACCGACAGCTGCTTCTTCCTATGGGTCTGATAATCTGCGTCTTTGCCCTCGGCTTCTAATCTCCGGCAAAGACAGCATGAAGGAGGCGGACATAAGGAAACGTTAAGTTCTGTACTTTGAAGAAGCAGGGAAGGTCTGAAACGGGAAGGGTTTGGTGTCCCATGTGGGCATGAGGGAGAAACACAAACAAATCTCGAACACACTGAAGGTGATCCACACCGATAACACTAAGCGCCCACGGGCAAATGAACCCGGTGCCCTATGGACTTCACGGAGTTTCCCGGGACATTCGTGAGCAGCAGAGGATGGGAAGATAAACCCCGTGTTCCAACAGCAGCAATACAAAAAAGAAAAGAGGAAAAACATGAAAGAAGGTTCTATTTGGTAAAAAAAAAAAAAAAAAAAAAAAAAAAGGTAAAAGCTGCAGGTACAGCGGGGCAGGTCCCCCCCCATCCCCAGCTTTACCAGCCAGTTGCCATAGAAACCTGTTAGTGCACAGCTCTGGGGCCCCAAACGCTGCAAACCTCCTCTGATGCCAAGGAAACCCATCCCTCCACGCCGTGCTGTGGGAAGGTCTCCCCTTCCCCACTCCGACTCGGGTAACCGGAGTGTGGATAGCTGCAGAGTGCTGAGCTCGGATAGCACAGTTTCCTAGATGGTGTTTTGTGTTATTTATTTTAAGTGAGTTACAGGCAATCTTTCATTTTATCTCTGTATGCCCATATATGAAAATAACATTATGGGCATAATTTTCTGGGAACAGACTTATACCGCAGTGCACTAGATAAAGTAAATATTGTACTGATGGAAAAGAAATAACAAAATATTAAAGGAAAATCAATAAATGCTTTAAAATCTCATCCTTCAGCCGTACTTAACTTTGTTTAGGCAGGTAATAAAGTTCCCACAAGCTCTGAAAGCGGGCACGCTGCGGTGCTGAGCTGACCGCACTCACTGCTGGAAGCGGCACAAGCTGGAGAGGGGAGCAGATAACCTTCTCATAGAGATGTCAGCACTTTCCTGGTGCCTAGCAAAAAGCATTAAAGAGAGGACCTGGGGTTTTTTTATAACCCAGGCCTATATTAATCAATAATTAGCATTCATCTGAGCACCTCCAAACTGGCCCATTACACTGACTACTACCAGCTGTAATGCTGCTCAGGCTGTAGGGCAGGCAAAGGAACCCACCAACACTTTCCTAATTGTTCAAATAAACAGACCTTAGCTTTTTTCACCTTTTTCAGCTGGAGATATTCAGGGTCATCTTCATTTTCCAGATGAGGAGAATGGCAGGGGAGCATGCTGGGTTTCGGCCGCAGACCCCTCCTGCCATACTCATTCAGAATGAAGGAGAAGCTGCTGAAGTTAAATGCTTTTATATATGCCAGTTCTCTTTCAAAAGTGGGTCCAGAATTAGGTTAGTAAGTCGATATTTACACACAAGATGATGTGCCCTGGTTTTCCAAAGTGCTGAATACCCAGCCCAGAACTTCCCTTGTGGGGCTTGAAACTTTATTTTCGGCATCTCATTTTATGGAAAGACCATCTGTAACAGCTAGCTCTAGCTGCCATGTAATTAATTCCAAGTTACATAAGCCACTCATGAATAAGCATTATTTTTCATACATTAAACTTGCAGAGACAGGTTTCAGAACTGAATTGGTATTTAGCGAGGTAGGCCTCAGAAATTGTCAATTAATGCTCCTTGACATTTTATAAGTATGTTAATTTATATTAAACCTACTGCAGCTAACTTTGCATAAGATAACACTGAGCCTCAGTCATAAACTAAAGAGAGTTATGCAGTTCAGGAGCATTATGGCTGCCCTTTATCATCTTTTTGACATAATGCACATTGTGTATGCAATGTAGTGAAGATAAACACATATATAAAGCAGGCAATTACCTCAGTTCACACAGACTATCATATTTACGACC